>NW_027457565.1:1312636-2625272 GCF_050624435.1 Tenrec ecaudatus
ATAGTCCAAGTGCCCGCTGAGGAACCTACATAGTCCAAGTGCCCGATAGGGAACCTATATATTCCAAGTGCCAGTTCGGGAACCTACATACTCCACGTGCCCATAGGGAACCTATATAGTCCAAGTGCCCGCTAGGGAACCTACGTAGTCGAAGTGCCCACTAGGTAACCTAGATAGTCCAATTGCACGTTAGCTAACCTAGATAGTCGAAGTGTCCGCTAGTTAACCTACATAATCCAAATGCCCGCTAGTTAACCTAGATAGTCCAAGTGGACGCTTGTAAACCTAGATAGTCCAAGTGCCCGCTAGTAAACCTAGATAGTCCAAGGGCCCGCTAGTTAACCTACATAATCCAAGTGCCCGTTCGTTAACCTAGATAGGCCAAGTGCCCACTAGGTAACCTAGACAGTCCAAGTGCCCACTAGGTTACCTACATAGTCCAAGTGCACGTTCATTAACCTAGATAGTCCAAGTGCCCGCTGGTAATCTACATAGTCCAAGGGCCCGCTAGGTAACCTTGATAGTCCAAGCGCCTTCTAGTTAACCTACATAGTCCAAGTGCCCGCTAGGTAACCTACATAGTCCAAGTGCCCGTTAGTTAACCTAGATAGTCCAAGTGCCCACTAGGGGACGTACATAGTCCAAGTGCCCGCGAGGTAACCTTAATAGTCCAAGTGCGCGCTAGGGTATGTACATAGTCCGAGTGCTGGCTAGGAAACCTAGATAATCCAAGTTCCCGCTAGTTAACCTACATAGTCCAAGGGCCCGCAAGTTAACCTACATAGTCCAAGGTCCTTTATTTAACCTAGATAGTCTAAGTGCCCGCTAGTTAACCTACATAGTACAAGGGCCCGCTACTTGACCTAGATAGTCCAAGTGCCCGCTCGTTAACCTAGATAGTCCAAGTGCCCGCTAGTTAACCTAAGTAGTCCAAATGTCCGATAGGGATCCTACATAGTCCAAGTGCCCGCTACGTAACCTACATATCCAAGTGCCCGTTCGTTAACCTAGATAGTCAAAGTGCCCGCTAGGTAACCTAGACATTCCAAGTGCCCGCTAGGTTACCTACATAGTCCAAGTGCCCGTTCGTTAACCTAGATAGTCCAAGTGCCCGCTAGTTAACCTAGATCGTCCAAGGGCCCTCTAGTTAACCTAGATAGTCCAAGTGCCCGCTAGGGGACGTACATAGTCCAAGTGCCCGCTAGGTAACCTAGATAGTCCATGTGCCCCCTAGGGTATGTACATAGTTCAAGTGCCCGCTAGGTAACCTTGATTGTCCAAGTGTCCGCTAGTTACCCTACATAGTCCAAGTGCCCGCTAGGTAACCTAGATAATCCAAGGTCCTGCTAGTTAACCTACATAGTCCAATGCCCGATAGGGAACCTACATAGTCCAAGTGCCCGCTGAGGAACCTACATAGTCCAAGTGCCCGATAGGGAACCTATATATTCCAAGTGCCAGTTAGGGAACCTACATACTCCACGTGCCCATAGGGAACCTATATAGTCCAAGTGCCCGCTAGGGAACCTACATAGTCCAAGTGCCCGTTAGTTAACCTAGATAGTCAAAGTGCCTGCTAGGTAACCTAAATATTCCAAGTGCTCTCTAGGGAACATACATAGTCCAAGTGCCCGTTAGTTAACCTAGATAGTCCAATTGCCCGTTAGCTAACCTAGATAGTCGAAGTGTCCGCTAGTTAACCTACATAGTCCAAGTGTCCGTTGGTTAACCTAGATAGTCCAAGTGCCCGCTAGGTAACCTAGAGTCCAAGTGCTCGCTAGTTAACCTACATAGTCCAAGTGCCCGCTAGGTAACCTACATAGTCCAAGGTCTCACTTGTTAACTTTGATAGTCCAAGTGCCTGCTAGTTAACCTAGATCTTCCAAGTGCCCGCGAGTTAACCTAGATTGTCCAAGTGCCTGCTACTTAACCTACATAGTCCAAGGGCCCACTAGTTAACCTAGATAATCCAAGTGTCCTCTAGTTAACCTACATAGTCCAAGTACCAGCAAGTTAACCTATATACAAAGTACCCGCTACGTAACCTAGATAGTCCAAGGGCACGCTAGTTAACCTACATAGCCCAAGTGCCCGCTAGGCAACATAGATAGTCCAAGTGCCCACTAAGGAACCTACATAGTCCAAGTGCACGCTAGTTAACCTAGACAGTCCCAGTGCCCGCTAGGGAACTTACATAGTCCAAGTTCCCGCTTGGTAACCTAAATAGTCCAAATGCCCGCTAGGGAAACTACATAGTCCAAGTGCCCACTAGTTAACCTAGATAGTCCAAGTGCCCGCTAGTTAACCTAGATAGTCCAAGGGCCCGCTAGTTAATCTAGATAGGCCACGTGCCCACTAGTTAACCTAGATAGTCCAAGTGCCCGCTAGTTAACCTAGATCGTCCAAGTGCCCGCTGGTTAACCTAGATAATCCAAGTGCCCGATAGTTAACCTACATAGTCCAAGGGCCCAATAGTTAACATAGATAGTCCAAGTGCCCGCTAGGGGACATACATAGTCCAAGTGCCCCCTAGGGAATCTACATAGTCCAAGTGCTCGCTAAGCAACCTACATAGTCCAAGTGCCCGTTAGTTAACCTAGATAGTCAAAGTGCCTGCTGGGTAACCTAAATAGTCCAAGTGCCCGCTAGGGAACCTACGTAGTCGAAGTGCACACTAGGTAACCTAGATAGTCCATTTGCACGTTAACTAACCTAGATAGTCGAAGTGTCCGCTAGTTAACCTACATAATCCAAATGCCCGCTAGTTAACCTAGATAGTCCAAGTGGCCGCTTGTTAACCTAGATAGTCCAAGTGCCCGCTAGTAAACCTAGATAGTCCAAGGGCCCGCTAGTTAACCTACATAGTCCAAGTGCCCGTTCGTTAACCTAGATAGTCAAAGTGCCCGCTAATTAACCTAAGTAGTACAAATGTCCGATAGGGATCCTACATAGTCAAAGTGCCCGCTAATTAACCTACATAGTCCAAGTCCCCGCTAGGTAACCTAGGCAGTCCAAGTGACCATTATGTTACCTACATAGTTCAAGTGCTCGTCCGTTAACCTAGATAGTCCAAGTGCCCGCTAGGTAACTTAGGTAGCCCAAGTACCCGCTAGGGAACGTACATAGTCCAAGTGCCTTCTAGGTAACCTAGATAGTCCAAGTGCCCGCTAGTTAACCTACATACTCCAAGTGCCTGCTAGGTAAACTACATAGTCCAAGTGCCCACTAGGTAACCTAGAGAGTCCTATAGCCCGCTAGTTAAGCTAGACAGTCCAAGTACCCGATAGGGAACCTACATAGTCCAAGTGCCCGCTGGGAACCTACATAGTCCAAGTGCTCGCTAGGCAACCTACATAGTCCAAGTGCCCGTTAGTTAACCTAGATAGTCAAAGTGCCTGCTAGGTAACCTAAATAGTCCAAGTGCCCGCTAGGGAACCTACATAGTCCAAGGGCCCGCTAGGTAACCTAGATAGTCCAATTGCCCGTTAGCTAACCTAGATAGTTGAAGTGTCCGCTAGTTAACCTACATAGTCTAAGTGCCCGTTCGTTAACCTAGATAGGCCAAGTGCCCGCTAGGTAACCTACACAGTCCAAGTGCCTGCTAGGTAACCTTGATAGTCCAAGTGCCTTCTAGTTAACCTACATAGTCCAAGTGCCCGCTAGGTAACATACATAGTCCAAGTGCCCACTATGTAACCTAAATAATCCAAATGCCCGCTAGTTAACCTAGATAATCCAAGTGCCCGCTTGTTAACCTAGATAGTCCAAGTGCCCGCTAGTAAACCTAGATAGTCTAAGGGCCCGCTAGTTAATCTACATAGTCCAGTGCCCGCTAGTTAACCTAGATAGTCCAAGTGCCCGCTAGTTAACCTAGATAGTCCAAGGGCCCGCTAGTTAATCTAGATAGTCCAAGTGCCCACTAGTTAACCTAGATAGTCCAAGTGCCCGCTAGTTAACCTAGATCGTCCAAGTGCCCGCTGGTTAACCTAGATAATCCAAGTGCCCGATAGTTAACCTACATAGTCCAAGGGCCCAATAGTTAACCTAGATAGTCCAAGTGCCCGCTAGGGGACATACATAGTCCAAGTTCCCCCTAGGGAATCTACATAGTCCAAGTGCTCGCTAAGCAACCTACATAGTCCAAGTGCCCGTTAGTTAACCTAGATAGTCAAAGTGCCTGCTAGGTAACCTAAATAGTCCAAGTGCCCGCTAGGGAACCTACGTAGTCGAAGTGCCCACTAGGTAACCTAGATAGTCCAATTGCACGTTAGCTAACCTAGATAGTCGAAGTGTCCGCTAGTTAACCTACATAATCCAAATGCCCGCTAGTTAACCTTGATAGTCCAAGTGGCCGCTTGTTAACCTAGATAGTCCAAGTGCCCGCTAGTAAACCTAGATAGTCCAAGGGCCCGCTAGTTAACCTACATAATCCAAGTGCCCGTTCGTTAACCTAGATAGGCCAAGTGCCCACTAGGTAACCTAGACAGTCCAAGTGCCCACTAGGTTACCTACATAGTCCAAGTGCACGTTCATTAACCTAGATAGTCCAAGTGCCCGCTGGTAATCTACATAGTCCAAGGGCCCGCTAGGTAACCTTGATAGTCCAAGCGCCTTCTAGTTAACCTACATAGTCCAAGTGCCCGCTAGGTAACCTACATAGTCCAAGTGCCCGTTAGTTAACCTAGATAGTCCAAGTGCCCACTAGGGGACGTACATAGTCCAAGTGCCCGCGAGGTAACCTTAATAGTCCAAGTGCGCGCTAGGGTATGTACATAGTCCGAGTGCTGGCTAGGAAACCTAGATAATCCAAGTGCCCGCTAGTTAACCTACATAGTCCAAGGGCCCGCAAGTTAACCTACATAGTCCAAGGTCCGCTATTTAACCTAGATAGTCCAAGTGCCCGCTAGTTAACCTACGTAGTACAAGGGCCCGCTACTTGACCTAGATAGTCCAAGTGCCCGCTCGTTAACCTAGATAGTCCAAGTGCCCGCTAGTTAACCTAAGTAGTCCAAATGTTCGATAGGGATCCTACATAGTCCAAGTGCCCGCTACGTAACCTACATATCCAAGTGCCCGTTCGTTAACCTAGATAGTCAAAGTGCCCGCTAGGTAACCTAGACAGTCCAAGTGCCCGCTAGGTTACCTACATAGTCCAAGTGCCCGTTCGTTAACCTAGATAGTCCAAGTGCCCGCTAGTTAACCTAGATCGTCCAAGGGCCCTCTAGTTAACCTAGATAGTCCAAGTGCCCGCTAGGGGACGTACATAGTCCAAGTGCCCGCTAGGTAACCTAGATAGTCCATGTGCCCCCTAGGGTATGTACATAGTTCAAGTGCCCGCTAGGTAACCTTGATTGTCCAAGTGTCCGCTAGTTACCCTACATAGTCCAAGTGCCCGCTAGGTAACCTAGATAATCCAAGGTCCTGCTAGTTAACCTACATAGTCCAATGCCCGATAGGGAACCTACATAGTCCAAGTGCCCGCTGAGGAACCTACATAGTCCAAGTGCCCGATAGGGAACCTATATATTCCAAGTGCCAGTTAGGGAACCTACATACTCCACGTGCCCATAGGGAACCTATATAGTCCAAGTGCCCGCTAGGGAACCTACATAGTCCAAGTGCCCGTTAGTTAACCTAGATAGTCAAAGTGCCTGCTAGGTAACCTAAATATTCCAAGTGCTCTCTAGGGAACATACATAGTCCAAGTGCCCGTTAGTTAACCTAGATAGTCCAATTGCCCGTTAGCTAACCTAGATAGTCGAAGTGTCCGCTAGTTAACCTACATAGTCCAAGTGTCCGTTGGTTAACCTAGATAGTCCAAGTGCCCGCTAGGTAACCTAGAGTCCAAGTGCTCGCTAGTTAACCTACATAGTCCAAGTGCCCGCTAGGTAACCTACATAGTCCAAGGTCTCACTTGTTAACTTTGATAGTCCAAGTGCCTGCTAGTTAACCTAGATCTTCCAAGTGCCCGCGAGTTAACCTAGATTGTCCAAGTGCCTGCTACTTAACCTACATAGTCCAAGGGCCCACTAGTTAACCTAGATAATCCAAGTGTCCTCTAGTTAACCTACATAGTCCAAGTACCAGCAAGTTAACCTATATACAAAGTACCCGCTACGTAACCTAGATAGTCCAAGGGCACGCTAGTTAACCTACATAGCCCAAGTGCCCGCTAGGCAACATAGATAGTCCAAGTGCCCACTAAGGAACCTACATAGTCCAAGTGCACGCTAGTTAACCTAGACAGTCCCAGTGCCCGCTAGGGAACTTACATAGTCCAAGTTCCCGCTTGGTAACCTAAATAGTCCAAATGCCCGCTAGGGAAACTACATAGTCCAAGTGCCCACTAGTTAACCTAGATAGTCCAAGTGCCCGCTAGTTAACCTAGATAGTCCAAGGGCCCGCTAGTTAATCTAGATAGGCCACGTGCCCACTAGTTAACCTAGATAGTCCAAGTGCCCGCTAGTTAACCTAGATCGTCCAAGTGCCCGCTGGTTAACCTAGATAATCCAAGTGCCCGATAGTTAACCTACATAGTCCAAGGGCCCAATAGTTAACCTAGATAGTCCAAGTGCCCGCTAGGGGACATACATAGTCCAAGTGCCCCCTAGGGAATCTACATAGTCCAAGTGCTCGCTAAGCAACCTACATAGTCCAAGTGCCCGTTAGTTAACCTAGATAGTCAAAGTGCCTGCTAGGTAACCTAAATAGTCCAAGTGCCCGCTAGGGAACCTACGTAGTCGAAGTGCCCACTAGGTAACCTAGATAGTCCAATTGCACGTTAACTAACCTAGATAGTCGAAGTGTCCGCTAGTTAACCTACATAATCCAAATGCCCGATAGTTAACCTAGATAGTCCAAGTGGCCGCTTGTTAACCTAGATAGTCCAAGTGCCCGCTAGTAAACCTAGATAGTCCAAGGGCCCGCTAGTTAACCTACATAGTCCAAGTGCCCGTTCGTTAACCTAGATAGGCCAAGTGCCCACTGGGTAACCTAGACAGTCCAAGTGCCCACTAGGTTACCTACATAGTCCAAGTGCACGTTCATTAACCTAGATAGTCCAAGTGCCCGCTGGTAATCTACATAGTCCAAGGGCCCGCTAGGTAACCTTGATAGTCCAAGCGCCTTCTAGTTAACCTACATAGTCCAAGTGCCCGTTAGTTAACCTAGATAGTCCAAGTGCGCACTAGGGGACGTACATAGTCCAAGTGCCCGCGAGGTAACCTTGATAGTCCAAGTGCGCGCTAGGGTATGTACATAGTCCGAGTGCTGGCTAGGAAACCTAGATAATCCAAGTGCCCGCTAGTTAACCTACATAGTCCAAGGGCCCGCAAGTTAACCTACATAGTCCAAGGTCCGCTATTTAACCTAGATAGTCCAAGTGCCCGCTAGTTAACCTACGTAGTACAAGGGCCCGCTACTTGACCTAGATAGTCCAAGTGCCCGCTAGTTAACCTAGATAGTCCAAGTGCCCGCTAGTTAACCTAAGTAGTCCAAATGTCCGATAGGGATCCTACATAGTCCAAGTGCCCGCTACGTAACCACATATCCAAGTGCCCGTTCGTTAACCTAGATAGTCAAAGTGCCCGCTAGGTAACCAAGACAGTCCAAGTGCCCGCTAGGTTACCTACATAGTCCAAGTGCCCGTTCGTTAACCTAGATAGTCCAAGTGCCCGCTAGTTAACCTAGATAGTCCAAGGGCCCACTAGGGGACGTACATAGTCCAAGTGCCCGCTAGTTAACCTACATAGTCCAAGGTCCGCTAGTTAACCTAGATAGTCCAAGTGCCCGCTAGTTAACCTACATAGTACAAGGGCCCGCTAGTTGACCTTGATAGTCCAAGTTCCCGCTAGTTAACCTAGATAGTCAAAGTGCCCGCTAATTAACCTAAGTAGTACAAATGTCCCATAGGGATCCTACATAGTCAAAGTGCCCGCTAATTAACCTACATAGTCCAAGTCCCCGCTAGGTAACCTAGGCAGTCCAAGTGACCATTATGTTACCTACATAGTTCAAGTGCTCGTCCGTTAACCTAGATAGTCCAAGTGCCCGCTAGGTAACTTAGGTAGCCCAAGTACCCGCTAGGGAACGTACATAGTCCAAGTGCCTTCTAGGTAACCTAGATAGTCCAAGTGCCCGCTAGTTAACCTACATACTCCAAGTGCCTGCTAGGTAAACTACATAGTCCAAGTGCCCACTAGGTAACCTAGAGAGTCCAATAGCCCGCTAGTTAAGCTAGACAGTCCAAGTACCCGATAGGGAACCTACATAGTCCACGTGCCCGCTGGGAACCTACATAGTCCAAGTGCTCGCAAGGCAACCTACATAGTCCAAGTGCCCGTTAGTTAACCTAGATAGTCAAAGTGCCTGCTAGGTAACCTAAATAGTCCAAGTGCCCGCTAGGGAACCTACATAGTCCAAGGGCCCGTTAGTTAACCTAGATAGTCAAAGTGCCTGCTAGGTAACCTAAATATTCCAAGTGCTCTCTAGGGAACATACATAGTCCAAGTGCACGTTAGTTAACCTAGCTAGTCCAATTGCCCGTTAGCTAACCTAGATAGTCGAAGTGTCCGCTAGTTAACCTACATAGTCCAAGTGTCCGTTGGTTAACCTAGATAGTCCAAGTGCCCGCTAGGTAACCTAGAGTCCAAGTGCTCGCTAGTTAACCTACATAGTCCAAGTGCCCGCTAGGTAACCTACATAGTCCAAGGTCTCACTTGTTAACTTTGATAGTCCAAGTGCCTGCTAGTTAACCTAGATCTTCCAAGTGCCCGCGAGTTAACCTAGATTGTCCAAGTGCCTGCTACTTAACCTACATAGTCCAAGGGCCCACTAGTTAACCTAGATAATCCAAGTGTCCTCTAGTTAACCTACATAGTCCAAGTACCAGCAAGTTAACCTATATACAAAGTACCCGCTACGTAACCTAGATAGTCCAAGGGCACGCTAGTTAACCTACATAGCCCAAGTGCCCGCTAGGCAACATAGATAGTCCAAGTGCCCACTAAGGAACCTACATAGTCCAAGTGCACGCTAGTTAACCTAGACAGTCCCAGTGCCCGCTAGGGAACTTACATAGTCCAAGTTCCCGCTTGGTAACCTAAATAGTCCAAATGCCCGCTAGGGAAACTACATAGTCCAAGTGCCCACTAGTTAACCTAGATAGTCCAAGTGCCCGCTAGTTAACCTAGATAGTCCAAGGGCCCGCTAGTTAATCTAGATAGGCCACGTGCCCACTAGTTAACCTAGATAGTCCAAGTGCCCGCTAGTTAACCTAGATCGTCCAAGTGCCCGCTGGTTAACCTAGATAATCCAAGTGCCCGATAGTTAACCTACATAGTCCAAGGGCCCAATAGTTAACTTAGATAGTCCAAGTGCCCGCTAGGGGACATACATAGTCCAAGTGCCCCCTAGGGAATCTACATAGTCCAAGTGCTCGCTAAGCAACCTACATAGTCCAAGTGCCCGTTAGTTAACCTAGATAGTCAAAGTGCCTGCTAGGTAACCTAAATAGTCCAAGTGCCCGCTAGGGAACCTACGTAGTCGAAGTGCCCACTAGGTAACCTAGATAGTCCAATTGCACGTTAACTAACCTAGATAGTCGAAGTGTCCGCTAGTTAACCTACATAATCCAAATGCCCGATAGTTAACCTAGATAGTCCAAGTGGCCGCTTGTTAACCTAGATAGTCCAAGTGCCCGCTAGTAAACCTAGATAGTCCAAGGGCCCGCTAGTTAACCTACATAGTCCAAGTGCCCGTTCGTTAACCTAGATAGGCCAAGTGCCCACTGGGTAACCTAGACAGTCCAAGTGCCCACTAGGTTACCTACATAGTCCAAGTGCACGTTCATTAACCTAGATAGTCCAAGTGCCCGCTGGTAATCTACATAGTCCAAGGGCCCGCTAGGTAACCTTGATAGTCCAAGCGCCTTCTAGTTAACCTACATAGTCCAAGTGCCCGTTAGTTAACCTAGATAGTCCAAGTGCGCACTAGGGGACGTACATAGTCCAAGTGCCCGCGAGGTAACCTTGATAGTCCAAGTGCGCGCTAGGGTATGTACATAGTCCGAGTGCTGGCTAGGAAACCTAGATAATCCAAGTGCCCGCTAGTTAACCTACATAGTCCAAGGGCCCGCAAGTTAACCTACATAGTCCAAGGTCCGCTATTTAACCTAGATAGTCCAAGTGCCCGCTAGTTAACCTACGTAGTACAAGGGCCCGCTACTTGACCTAGATAGTCCAAGTGCCCGCTAGTTAACCTAGATAGTCCAAGTGCCCGCTAGTTAACCTAAGTAGTCCAAATGTCCGATAGGGATCCTACATAGTCCAAGTGCCCGCTACGTAACCTACATATCCAAGAGCCCGTTCGTTAACCTAGATAGTCAAAGTGCCCGCTAGGTAACCAAGACAGTCCAAGTGCCCGCTAGGTTACCTACATAGTCCAAGTGCCCGTTCGTTAACCTAGATAGTCCAAGTGCCCGCTAGTTAACCTAGATAGTCCAAGGGCCCACTAGGGGACGTACATAGTCCAAGTGCCCGCTAGTTAACCTACATAGTCCAAGGTCCGCTAGTTAACCTAGATAGTCCAAGTGCCCGCTAGTTAACCTACATAGTACAAGGGCCCGCTAGTTGACCTTGATAGTCCAAGTTCCCGCTAGTTAACCTAGATAGTCAAAGTGCCCGCTAATTAACCTAAGTAGTACAAATGTCCCATAGGGATCCTACATAGTCAAAGTGCCCGCTAATTAACCTACATAGTCCAAGTCCCCGCTAGGTAACCTAGGCAGTCCAAGTGACCATTATGTTACCTACATAGTTCAAGTGCTCGTCCGTTAACCTAGATAGTCCAAGTGCCCGCTAGGTAACTTAGGTAGCCCAAGTACCCGCTAGGGAACGTACATAGTCCAAGTGCCTTCTAGGTAACCTAGATAGTCCAAGTGCCCGCTAGTTAACCTACATACTCCAAGTGCCTGCTAGGTAAACTACATAGTCCAAGTGCCCACTAGGTAACCTAGAGAGTCCAATAGCCCGCTAGTTAAGCTAGACAGTCCAAGTACCCGATAAGGAACCTACATAGTCCAAGTGCCCGCTGGGAACCTACATAGTCCAAGTGCTCGCAAGGCAACCTACATAGTCCAAGTGCCCGTTAGTTAACCTAGATAGTCAAAGTGCCTGCTAGGTAACCTAAATAGTCCAAGTGCCCGCTAGGGAACCTACGTAGACCAAGGGCCCGCTAGGTAACCTAGATAGTCCAATTGCCTGTTAGCTAACCTAGATAGTCGAAGTGTCCGCTAGTTAACCTACATAGTCCAAGTTCCCGTTCGTTTACCTAGATAGGCCAAGTGCCCGCTAGGTAACCTACACAGTCCAAGTGCCTGCTAGGTAACCTTGATAGTCCAAGTGCCTTCTAGTTAACCTACATAGTCCAAGTGCCCGCTAGGTAACATACATAGTCCAAGTGCCCACTATGTAACCTAAATAATCCAAATGCCCGCTAGTTAACCTAGATAATCCAAGTGCCCGCTTATTAACCTAGATAGTCCAAGTGCCCGCTAGTAAACCTAGATAGTCTAAGGGCCCGCTAGTTAATCTACATAGTCCAGTGCCCGCTAGTTAACCTAGATAGTCCAAGTGCCCGCTAGTTAACCTAGATAGTCCAAGGGCCCGCTAGTTAATCTAGATAGTCCAAGTGCCCACTAGTTAACCTAGATAGTCCAAGTGCCCGCTAGTTAACCTAGATCGTCCAAGTGCCCGCTGGTTAACCTAGATAATCCAAGTGCCCGATAGTTAACCTACATAGTCCAAGGGCCCAATAGTTAACCTAGATAGTCCAAGTGCCCGCTAGGGGACATACATAGTCTAAGTGCCCCCTAGGGAATCTACATAGTCCAAGTGCTCGCTAAGCAACCTACATAGTCCAAGTGCCCGTTAGTTAACCTAGATAGTCAAAGTGCCTGCTAGGTAACTTAAATAGTCCAAGTGCCCGCTAGGGAACCTACGTAGTCGAAGTGCCCACTAGGTAACCTAGATAGTCCAATTGCACGTTAGCTAACCTAGATAGTTGAAGTGTCCGCTAGTTAACCTACATAATCCAAATGCCCGCTAGTTAACCTAGATAGTCCAAGTGTCCGCTTGTTAACCTAGATAGTCCAAGTGCCCGCTAGTAAACCTAGATAGTCCAAGGGCCCGCTAGTTAACCTACATAGTCCAAGTGCCCGTTCGTTAACCTAGATAGGCCAAGTGCCCACTAGGTAACCTAGACAGTCCAAGTGCCCACTAGGTTACCTATATAGTCCAAGTGCACGTTCATTAACCTAGATAGTCCAAGTGCCCGCTGGTAATCTACATAGTCCAAGGGCCCGCTAGGTAACCTTGATAGTCCAAGCGCCTTCTAGTTAACCTACATAGTCCAAGTGCCCGCTAGGTAACCTACATAGTCCAAGTGCCCGTTAGTTAACCTAGATAGTCCAAGTGCCCATAGGGGACGTACATAGTCCAAGTGCCCGCGAGGTAACCTTGATAGTCCAAGTGCGCGCTAGGGTATGTACATAGTCCGAGTGCTGGCTAGGAAACCTAGATAATCCAAGTGCCCGCTAGTTAACCTACATAGTCCAAGGGCCCGCAAGTTAACCTACATAGTCCAAGGTCCTTTATTTAACCTAGATAGTCTAAGTGCCCGCTAGTTAACCTACATAGTACAAGGGCCCGCTACTTGACCTAGATAGTCCAAGTGCCCGCTCGTTAACCTAGATAGTCCAAGTGCCTGCTAGTTAACCTAAGTAGTCCAAATGTCCGATAGGGATCCTACATAGTCCAAGTGCCCGCTACGTAACCTACATATCCAAGTGCCCGTTCGTTAACCTAGATAGTCAAAGTGCCCGCTAGGTAACCTAGACAGTCCAAGTGCCCGCTAGGTTACCTACATAGTCCAAGTGCCCGTTCGTTAACCTAGATAGTCCAAGTGCCCGCTAGTTAACCTAGATCGTCCAAGGGCCCTCTAGTTAACCTAGATAGTCCAAGTGCCCGCTAGGGGACGTACATAGTCCAAGTGCCCGCTAGGTAACCTAGATAGTCCATGTGCCCCCTAGGGTATGTACATAGTTCAAGTGCCCGCTAGGTAACCTAGATTGTCCAAGTGTCCGCTAGTTACCCTACATAGTCCAAGTGCCCGCTAGGTAACCTAGATAATCCAAGGTCCTGCTAGTTAACCTACATAGTCCAATGCCCGATAGGGAACCTACATAGTCCAAGTGCCCGCTGAGGAACCTACATAGTCCAAGTGCCCGATAGGGAACCTATATATTCCAAGTGCCAGTTAGGGAACCTACATACTCCACGTGCCCATAGGGAACCTATATAGTCCAAGTGCCCGCTAGGGAACCTACATAGTCCAAGTGCCCGTTAGTTAACCTAGATAGTCAAAGTGCCTGCTAGGTAACCTAAATATTCCAAGTGCTCTCTAGGGAACATACATAGTCCAAGTGCCCGTTAGTTAACCTAGATAGTCCAATTGCCCGTTAGCTAACCTAGATAGTCGAAGTGTCCGCTAGTTAACCTACATAGTCCAAGTGTCCGTTGGTTAACCTAGATAGTCCAAGTGCCCGCTAGGTAACCTAGAGTCCAAGTGCTCGCTAGTTAACCTACATAGTCCAAGTGCCCGCTAGGTAACCTACATAGTCCAAGGTCTCACTTGTTAACTTTGATAGTCCAAGTGCCTGCTAGTTAACCTAGATCTTCCAAGTGCCCGCGAGTTAACCTAGATTGTCCAAGTGCCTGCTACTTAACCTACATAGTCCAAGGGCCCACTAGTTAACCTAGATAATCCAAGTGTCCTCTAGTTAACCTACATAGTCCAAGTACCAGCAAGTTAACCTATATACAAAGTACCCGCTACGTAACCTAGATAGTCCAAGGGCACGCTAGTTAACCTACATAGCCCAAGTGCCCGCTAGGCAACATAGATAGTCCAAGTGCCCACTAAGGAACCTACATAGTCCAAGTGCACGCTAGTTAACCTAGACAGTCCCAGTGCCCGCTAGGGAACTTACATAGTCCAAGTTCCCGCTTGGTAACCTAAATAGTCCAAATGCCCGCTAGGGAAACTACATAGTCCAAGTGCCCACTAGTTAACCTAGATAGTCCAAGTGCCCGCTAGTTAACCTAGATAGTCCAAGGGCCCGCTAGTTAATCTAGATAGGCCACGTGCCCACTAGTTAACCTAGATAGTCCAAGTGCCCGCTAGTTAACCTAGATCGTCCAAGTGCCCGCTGGTTAACCTAGATAATCCAAGTGCCCGATAGTTAACCTACATAGTCCAAGGGCCCAATAGTTAACCTAGATAGTCCAAGTGCCCGCTAGGGGACATACATAGTCCAAGTGCCCCCTAGGGAATCTACATAGTCCAAGTGCTCGCTAAGCAACCTACATAGTCCAAGTGCCCGTTAGTTAACCTAGATAGTCAAAGTGCCTGCTAGGTAACCTAAATAGTCCAAGTGCCCGCTAGGGAACCTACGTAGTCGAAGTGCCCACTAGGTAACCTAGATAGTCCAATTGCACGTTAACTAACCTAGATAGTCGAAGTGTCCGCTAGTTAACCTACATAATCCAAATGCCCGATAGTTAACCTAGATAGTCCAAGTGGCCGCTTGTTAACCTAGATAGTCCAAGTGCCCGCTAGTAAACCTAGATAGTCCAAGGGCCCGCTAGTTAACCTACATAGTCCAAGTGCCCGTTCGTTAACCTAGATAGGCCAAGTGCCCACTGGGTAACCTAGACAGTCCAAGTGCCCACTAGGTTACCTACATAGTCCAAGTGCACGTTCATTAACCTAGATAGTCCAAGTGCCCGCTGGTAATCTACATAGTCCAAGGGCCCGCTAGGTAACCTTGATAGTCCAAGCGCCTTCTAGTTAACCTACATAGTCCAAGTGCCCGTTAGTTAACCTAGATAGTCCAAGTGCGCACTAGGGGACGTACATAGTCCAAGTGCCCGCGAGGTAACCTTGATAGTCCAAGTGCGCGCTAGGGTATGTACATAGTCCGAGTGCTGGCTAGGAAACCTAGATAATCCAAGTGCCCGCTAGTTAACCTACATAGTCCAAGGGCCCGCAAGTTAACCTACATAGTCCAAGGTCCGCTATTTAACCTAGATAGTCCAAGTGCCCGCTAGTTAACCTACGTAGTACAAGGGCCCGCTACTTGACCTAGATAGTCCAAGTGCCCGCTAGTTAACCTAGATAGTCCAAGTGCCCGCTAGTTAACCTAAGTAGTCCAAATGTCCGATAGGGATCCTACATAGTCCAAGTGCCCGCTACGTAACCTACATATCCAAGTGCCCGTTCGTTAACCTAGATAGTCAAAGTGCCCGCTAGGTAACCAAGACAGTCCAAGTGCCCGCTAGGTTACCTACATAGTCCAAGTGCCCGTTCGTTAACCTAGATAGTCCAAGTGCCCGCTAGTTAACCTAGATAGTCCAAGGGCCCACTAGGGGACGTACATAGTCCAAGTGCCCGCTAGTTAACCTACATAGTCCAAGGTCCGCTAGTTAACCTAGATAGTCCAAGTGCCCGCTAGTTAACCTACATAGTACAAGGGCCCGCTAGTTGACCTTGATAGTCCAAGTTCCCGCTAGTTAACCTAGATAGTCAAAGTGCCCGCTAATTAACCTAAGTAGTACAAATGTCCCATAGGGATCCTACATAGTCAAAGTGCCCGCTAATTAACCTACATAGTCCAAGTCCCCGCTAGGTAACCTAGGCAGTCCAAGTGACCATTATGTTACCTACATAGTTCAAGTGCTCGTCCGTTAACCTAGATAGTCCAAGTGCCCGCTAGGTAACTTAGGTAGCCCAAGTACCCGCTAGGGAACGTACATAGTCCAAGTGCCTTCTAGGTAACCTAGATAGTCCAAGTGCCCGCTAGTTAACCTACATACTCCAAGTGCCTGCTAGGTAAACTACATAGTCCAAGTGCCCACTAGGTAACCTAGAGAGTCCAATAGCCCGCTAGTTAAGCTAGACAGTCCAAGTACCCGATAGGGAACCTACATAGTCCAAGTGCCCGCTGGGAACCTACATAGTCCAAGTGCTCGCAAGGCAACCTACATAGTCCAAGTGCCCGTTAGTTAACCTAGATAGTCAAAGTGCCTGCTAGGTAACCTAAATAGTCCAAGTGCCCGCTAGGGAACCTACGTAGTCCAAGGGCCCGCTAGGTAACCTAGATAGTCCAATTGCCTGTTAGCTAACCTAGATAGTCGAAGTGTCCGCTAGTTAACCTACATAGTCCAAGTTCCCGTTCGTTAACCTAGATAGGCCAAGTGCCCGCTAGGTAACCTACACAGTCCAAGTGCCTGCTAGTTAACCTTGATAGTCCAAGTGCCTTCTAGTTAACCTACATAGTCCAAGTGCCCGCTAGGTAACATACATAGTCCAAGTGCCCACTATGTAACCTAAATAATCCAAATGCCCGCTAGTTAACCTAGATAATCCAAGTGCCCGCTTGTTAACCTAGATAGTCCAAGTGCCCGCTAGTAAACCTAGATAGTCTAAGGGCCCGCTAGTTAATCTACATAGTCCAGGCCCGCTAGTTAACCTAGATAGTCCAAGTGCCCGCTAGTTAACCTAGATAGTCCAAGGGCCCGCTAGTTAATCTAGATAGTCCAAGTGCCCACTAGTTAACCTAGATAGTCCAAGTGCCCGCTAGTTAACCTAGATCGTCCAAGTGCCCGCTGGTTAACCTAGATAATCCAAGTGCCCGATAGTTAACCTACATAGTCCAAGGGCCCAATAGTTAACCTAGATAGTCCAAGTGCCCGCTAGGGGACATACATAGTCTAAGTGCCCCCTAGGGAATCTACATAGTCCAAGTGCTCGCTAAGCAACCTACATAGTCCAAGTGCCCGTTAGTTAACCTAGATAGTCAAAGTGCCTGCTAGGTAACTTAAATAGTCCAAGTGCCCGCTAGGGAACCTACGTAGTCGAAGTGAACACTAGGTAACCTAGATAGTCCAATTGCACGTTAGCTAACCTAGATAGTCGAAGTGTCCGCTAGTTAACTTACATAATCCAAATGCCCGCTAGTTAACCTAGATAGTCCAAGTGTCCGCTTGTTAACCTAGATAGTCCAAGTGCCCGCTAGTAAACCTAGATAGTCCAAGGGCCCGCTAGTTAACCTACATAGTCCAAGTGCCCGTTCGTTAACCTAGATAGGCCAAGTGCCCACTAGGTAACCTAGACAGTCCAAGTGCCCACTAGGTTACCTATATAGTCCAAGTGCACGTTCATTAACCTAGATAGTCCAAGTGCCCGCTGGTAATCTACATAGTCCAAGGGCCCGCTAGGTAACCTTGATAGTCCAAGCGCCTTCTAGTTAACCTACATAGTCCAAGTGCCCGCTAGGTAACCTACATAGTCCAAGTGCCCGTTAGTTAACCTAGATAGTCCAAGTGCCCATAGGGGACGTACATAGTCCAAGTGCCCGCGAGGTAACCTTGATAGTCCAAGTGCGCGCTAGGGTATGTACATAGTCCGAGTGCTGGCTAGGAAACCTAGATAATCCAAGTTCCCGCTAGTTAACCTACATAGTCCAAGGGCCCGCAAGTTAACCTACATAGTCCAAGGTCCTTTATTTAACCTAGATAGTCTAAGTGCCCGCTAGTTAACCTACATAGTACAAGGGCCCGCTACTTGACCTAGATAGTCCAAGTGCCCGCTCGTTAACCTAGATAGTCCAAGTGCCCGCTAGTTAACCTAAGTAGTCCAAATGTCCGATAGGGATCCTACATAGTCCAAGTGCCCGCTACGTAACCTACATATCCAAGTGCCCGTTCGTTAACCTAGATAGTCAAAGTGCCCGCTAGGTAACCTAGACAGTCCAAGTGCCCGCTAGGTTGCCTACATAGTTCAAGTGCCCGTTCGTTAACCTAGATAGTCCAAGTGCCCGCTAGTTAACCTAGATCGTCCAAGGGCCCTCTAGTTAACCTAGATAGTCCAAGTGCCCGCTAGGGGACGTACATAGTCCAAGTGCCCGCTAGGTAACCTAGATAGTCCATGTGCCCCCTAGGGTATGTACATAGTTCAAGTGCCCGCTAGGTAACCTAGATTGTCCAAGTGTCCGCTAGTTACCCTACATAGTCCAAGTGCCCGCTAGGTAACCTAGATAATCCAAGGTCCTGTTAGTTAACTACATAGTCCAATGCCCGATAGGGAACCTACATAGTCCAAGTGCCCGCTGAGGAACCTACATAGTCCAAGTGCCCGATAAGGAACCTATATATTCCAAGTGCCAGTTAGGGAACCTACATACTCCACGTGCCCATAGGGAACCTATATAGTCCAAGTGCCCGCTAGGGAACCTACATAGTCCAAGTGCCCGTTAGTTAACCTAGATAGTCAAAGTGCCTGCTAGGTAACCTAAATATTCCAAGTGCTCTCTAGGGAACATACATAGTCCAAGTGCCCGTTAGTTAACCTAGATAGTCCAATTGCCCGTTAGCTAACCTAGATAGTCGAAGTGTCCGCTAGTTAACCTACATAGTCCAAGTGTCCGTTGGTTAACCTAGATAGTCCAAGTGCCCGCTAGGTAACCTAGAGTCCAAGTGCTCGCTAGTTAACCTACATAGTCCAAGTGCCCGCTAGGTAACCTACATAGTCCAAGGTCTCACTTGTTAACTTTGATAGTCCAAGTGCCTGCTAGTTAACCTAGATCTTCCAAGTGCCCGCGAGTTAACCTAGATTGTCCAAGTGCCTGCTACTTAACCTACATAGTCCAAGGGCCCACTAGTTAACCTAGATAATCCAAGTGTCCTCTAGTTAACCTACATAGTCCAAGTACCAGCAAGTTAACCTATATACAAAGTACCCGCTACGTAACCTAGATAGTCCAAGGGCACGCTAGTTAACCTACATAGTCCAAGTGCCCGCTAGGCAACCTAGATAGTCCAAGTGCCCACTAAGGAACCTACATAGTCCAAGTGCACGCTAGTTAACCTAGACAGTCCCAGTGCCCGCTAGGGAACTTACATAGTCCAAGTTCCCGCTTGGTAACCTAAATAGTCCAAATGCCCGCTAGGGAAACTACATAGTCCAAGTGCCCACTAGTTAACCTAGATAGTCCAAGTGCCCGCTAGTTAACCTAGATAGTCCAAGGGCCCGCTAGTTAATCTAGATAGGCCAAGTGCCCACTAGTTAACCTAGATAGTCCAAGTGCCCGCTAGTTAACCTAGATCGTCCAAGTGCACGCTGGTTAACCTAGATAATCCAAGTGCCCGCTAGTTAACCTACATACTCCAAGTGCCCGCTTGTTAACCTACATAGTACAAGGGCCCGCTACTTGACCTAGATAGTCCAAGTGCCCGCTAGTTAACCTAGAGAGTCCAAGTGCCCGCTAGTTAACCTAAGTAGTCCAAATGTCCGATAGGGATCCTACATAGTCCAAGTGCCCGCTACGTAACCTACATATCCAAGTGCCCGTTCGTTAACCTAGATAGTCAAAGTGCCCGCTAGGTAACCTAGACAGTCCAAGTGCCCGCTAGGTTACCTACATAGTCCAAGTGCCCATTCGTTAACCTAGATAGTCCAAGTGCCCGCTAGTTAACCTAGATCGTCCAATGGCCCTCTAGTTAACCTAGATAGTCCAAGTGCCCGCTAGGGGACGTACATAGTCCAAGTGCCCGCTAGGTAACCTAGATAGTCCAAGTGCCCCCTAGGGTATGTACATAGTTCGAGTGCCCGCTAGGTAACCTAGATTGTCCAAGTGTCCGCTAGTTAACCTACATAGTCCAATGCCCGATAGGGAACCTACATAGTCCAAGTGCCCGCTGAGGTACCTACATAGTCCAAGTGCCCGATAGGGAACCTATGTATTCCAAGTGCCAGTTAGGGAACCTACATACTCCACGTGCCCATAGGGAACCTATATAGTCCAATGCCCGCTAGGGAACCTACATAGTCCAAGTGCCCGTTAGTTAACCTAGATAGTCAAAGTGCCTGCTAGGTAACCTAAATATTCCAAGTGCTCTAAAGGGAACCTACATAGTCCAAGTGCCCGTTAGTTAACCTAGATAGTCCAATTGCCCGTTAGCTAACCTAGATAGTCGAAGTGTCCGCTAGTTAACCTACATAGTCCAAGTGTCCGTTGGTTAACCTAGATAGTCCAAGTGCCCGCTAGGTAACCTAGAGTCCAAGTGCTCGCTAGTTAACCTACATAGTCCAAGTGCCCGCTAGGTAACCTATATAGTCCAAGTGCCCGCTAGGTAACCTAGAGTCCAAGTGCTCGCTAGTTAACCTACATAGTCCAAGTGCCCGCTAGGTAACCTACATAGTCCAAGGTCTCACTTGTTAACTTTGATAGTCCAAGTGCCTGCTAGTTAACCTAGATCTTCCAAGTGCCCGCGAGTTAACCTAGATTGTCCAAGTGCCTGCTACTTAACCTACATAGTCCAAGGGCCCACTAGTTAACCTAGATAATCCAAGTGTCCTCTAGTTAACCTACATAGTCCAAGTACCAGCAAGTTAACCTATATACAAAGTACCCGCTACATAACCTAGATAGTCCAAGGGCACGCTAGTTAACCTACATAGTCCAAGTGCCCGCTAGGCAACCTAGATAGTCCAAGTGCCCACTAAGGAACCTACATAGTCCAAGTGCACGCTAGTTAACCTAGACAGTCCCAGTGCCCGCTAGGGAACTTACATAGTCCAAGTTCCCGCTTGGTAACCTAAATAGTCCAAATGCCCGCTAGGGAAACTACATAGTCCAAGTGCCCACTAGTTAACCTAGATAGTCCAAGTGCCTGCTAGTAAACCTACATAATCCATGGGCCCGCTAGTTAACCTACATAGTGCAAGGGCTCGCTAGTTAACCTAGATCGTGCAAGTGTCCGCTAGTTAACCTACATATTCCACGTGCCCGGTAGGTAACCTAGATAGTCCTAGTGCCCGTTAGTTAACCTACATAGTCCAAGGGCCCAATAGTTAACATAGATAGTCCAAGTGCCCGCTAGGGGACATACATAGTCCAAGTGCCCCCTACGGAATCTACATAGTCCAAGTGCCCGCTAGTTAACCTACATAGTACAAGGGCCCGCTAGTAGACCTTGATAATCCAAGTTCCCGCTAGTTAACCTAGATAGTCAAAGTGCCCGCTAATTAACCTAAGTAGTACAAATGTCCGATAGGGATCCTACATAGTCAAAGTGCCCGCTAGTTAACCTACATAGTCCAAGTCCCCGCTAGGTAACCTAGGGAGTCCAAGTGACCATTATGTTACCTACATAGTCCAAGTGCCTGTCCGTTAACCTACATAGTCCAAGTGCCCGCTAGGTAACTTAGATAGCCCAAGTACCCGCTAGGGAACGTACATAGTCCAAGTGCCTTCTAGGTAACCTAGATAGTCCAAGTGCCCGCTAGTTAACCTACATACTCCAAGTGCCTGCTAGGTAAACTACATAGTCCAAGTGCCCATGAGTAACCTAGACAGTCCAATTGCCCGCTAGTTAAGCTAGACAGTCCAAGTACCCGATAGGGAACATACATAGTCCAAGTGCCCGCTAGGAACCTACATAGTCCAAATGCTCGCTAGTCAACCTACATAGTCCAAGTGCCCGTTAGTTAACCTAGATAGTCAAAGTGCCTGCTAGGTAACCTAAATAGTCCAAGTGCCCGCTAGGGAACCTACATAGTCCAAGTGCCCGCTAGGTAACCTAGATAGTCCAATTGGCCGTTAGCTAACCTAGATAGTCAAAGTGTCCGCTAGTTAACCTACATAGTCCAAGTGCCCGTTCGTTAACCTAGATAGGCCAAGTGCCCACTGGGTAACCTAGACAGTCCAAGTGCCCACTAGGTTACCTACATAGTCCAAGTGCACGTTCATTAACCTAGATAGTCCAAGTGCCCGCTGGTAATCTACATAGTCCAAGGGCCCGCTAGGTAACCTTGATAGTCCAAGCGCCTTCTAGTTAACCTACATAGTCCAAGTGCCCGTTAGTTAACCTAGATAGTCCAAGTGCGCACTAGGGGACGTACATAGTCCAAGTGCCCGCGAGGTAACCTTGATAGTCCAAGTGCGCGCTAGGGTATGTACATAGTCCGAGCGCTGGCTAGGAAACCTAGATAATCCAAGTGCCCGCTAGTTAACCTACATAGTCCAAGGGCCCGCAAGTTAACCTACATAGTCCAAGGTCCGCTATTTAACCTAGATAGTCCAAGTGCCCGCTAGTTAACCTACGTAGTACAAGGGCCCGCTACTTGACCTAGATAGTCCAAGTGCCCGCTAGTTAACCTAGATAGTCCAAGTGCCCGCTAGTTAACCTAAGTAGTCCAAATGTCCGATAGGGATCCTACATAGTCCAAGTGCCCGCTACGTAACCTACATATCCAAGTGCCCGTTCGTTAACCTAGATAGTCAAAGTGCCCGCTAGGTAACCAAGACAGTCCAAGTGCCCGCTAGGTTACCTACATAGTCCAAGTGCCCGTTCGTTAACCTAGATAGTCCAAGTGCCCGCTAGTTAACCTAGATAGTCCAAGGGCCCACTAGGGGACGTACATAGTCCAAGTGCCCGCTAGTTAACCTACATAGTCCAAGGTCCGCTAGTTAACCTAGATAGTCCAAGTGCCCGCTAGTTAACCTACATAGTACAAGGGCCCGCTAGTTGACCTTGATAGTCCAAGTTCCCGCTAGTTAACCTAGATAGTCAAAGTGCCCGCTAATTAACCTAAGTAGTACAAATGTCCCATAGGGATCCTACATAGTCAAAGTGCCCGCTAATTAACCTACATAGTCCAAGTCCCCGCTAGGTAACCTAGGCAGTCCAAGTGACCATTATGTTAACTACATAGTTCAAGTGCTCGTCCGTTAACCTAGATAGTCCAAGTGCCCGCTAGGTAACTTAGGTAGCCCAAGTACCCGCTAGGGAACGTACATAGTCCAAGTGCCTTCTAGGTAACCTAGATAGTCCAAGTGCCCGCTAGTTAACCTACATACTCCAAGTGCCTGCTAGGTAAACTACATAGTCCAAGTGCCCACTAGGTAACCTAGAGAGTCCAATAGCCCGCTAGTTAAGCTAGACAGTCCAAGTACCCGATAGGGAACCTACATAGTCCAAGTGCCCGCTGGGAACCTACATAGTCCAAGTGCTCGCAAGGCAACCTACATAGTCCAAGTGCCCGTTAGTTAACCTAGATAGTCAAAGTGCCTGCTAGGTAACCTAAATAGTCCAAGTGCCCGCTAGGGAACCTACGTAGTCCAAGGGCCCGCTATGTAACCTAGATAGTCCAATTGCCTGTTAGCTAACCTAGATTGTCGAAGTGTCCGCTAGTTAACCTACATAGTCCAAGTTCCCGTTCGTTAACCTAGATAGGCCAAGTGCCCGCTAGGTAACCTACACAGTCCAAGTGCCTGCTAGGTAACCTTGATAGTCCAAGTGCCTTCTAGTTAACCTACATAGTCCAAGTGCCCGCTAGGTAACATACATAGTCCAAGTGCCCACTATGTAACCTAAATAATCCAAATGCCCGCTAGTTAACCTAGATAATCCAAGTGCCCGCTTGTTAACCTAGATAGTCCAAGTGCCCGCTAGTAAACCTAGATAGTCTAAGGGCCCGCTAGTTAATCTACATAGTCCAGTGCCCGCTAGTTAACCTAGATAGTCCAAGTGCCCGCTAGTTAACCTAGATAGTCCAAGGGCCCGCTAGTTAATCTAGATAGTCCAAGTGCCCACTAGTTAACCTAGATAGTCCAAGTGCCCGCTAGTTAACCTAGATCGTCCAAGTGCCCGCTGGTTAACCTAGATAATCCAAGTGCCCGATAGTTAACCTACATAGTCCAAGGGCCCAATAGTTAACCTAGATAGTCCAAGTGCCCGCTAGGGGACATACATAGTGTAAGTGCCCCCTAGGGAATCTACATAGTCCAAGTGCTCGCTAAGCAACCTACATAGTCCAAGTGCCCGTTAGTTAACCTAGATAGTCAAAGTGCCTGCTAGGTAACTTAAATAGTCCAAGTGCCCGCTAGGGAACCTACGTAGTCGAAGTGCCCACTAGGTAACCTAGATAGTCCAATTGCACGTTAGCTAACCTAGATAGTCGAAGTGTCCGCTAGTTAACCTACATAATCCAAATGCCCGCTAGTTAACCTAGATAGTCCAAGTGTCCGCTTGTTAACCTAGATAGTCCAAGTGCCCGCTAGTAAACCTAGATAGTCCAAGGGCCCGCTAGTTAACCTACATAGTCCAAGTGCCCGTTCGTTAACCTAGATAGGCCAAGTGCCCACTAGGTAACCTAGACAGTCCAAGTGCCCACTAGGTTACCTATATAGTCCAAGTGCACGTTCATTAACCTAGATAGTCCAAGTGCCCGCTGGTAATCTACATAGTCCAAGGGCCCGCTAGGTAACCTTGATAGTCCAAGCGCCTTCTAGTTAACCTACATAGTCCAAGTGCCCGCTAGGTAACCTACATAGTCCAAGTGCCCGTTAGTTAACCTAGATAGTCCAAGTGCCCATAGGGGACGTACATAGTCCAAGTGCCCGCGAGGTAACCTTGATAGTCCAAGTGCGCGCTAGGGTATGTACATAGTCCGAGTGCTGGCTAGGAAACCTAGATAATCCAAGTTCCCGCTAGTTAACCTACATAGTCCAAGGGCCCGCAAGTTAACCTACATAGTCCAAGGTCCTTTATTTAACCTAGATAGTCTAAGTGCCCGCTAGTTAACCTACATAGTACAAGGGCCCGCTACTTGACCTAGATAGTCCAAGTGCCCGCTCGTTAACCTAGATAGTCCAAGTGCCCGCTAGTTAACCTAAGTAGTCCAAATGTCCGATAGGGATCCTACATAGTCCAAGTGCCCGCTACGTAACCTACATATCCAAGTGCCCGTTCGTTAACCTAGATAGTCAAAGTGCCCGCTAGGTAACCTAGACAGTCCAAGTGCCCGCTAGGTTACCTACATAGTCCAAGTGCCCGTTCGTTAACCTAGATAGTCCAAGTGCCCGCTAGTTAACCTAGATCGTCCAAGGGCCCTCTAGTTAACCTAGATAGTCCAAGTGCCCGCTAGGGGACGTACATAGTCCAAGTGCCCGCTAGGTAACCTAGATAGTCCATGTGCCCCCTAGGGTATGTACATAGTTCAAGTGCCCGCTAGGTAACCTAGATTGTCCAAGTGTCCGCTAGTTACCCTACATAGTCCAAGTGCCCGCTAGGTAACCTAGATAATCCAAGGTCCTGTTAGTTAACTACATAGTCCAATGCCCGATAGGGAACCTACATAGTCCAAGTGCCCGCTGAGGAACCTACATAGTCCAAGTGCCCGATAAGGAACCTATATATTCCAAGTGCCAGTTAGGGAACCTACATACTCCACGTGCCCATAGGGAACCTATATAGTCCAAGTGCCCGCTAGGGAACCTACATAGTCCAAGTGCCCGTTAGTTAACCTAGATAGTCAAAGTGCCTGCTAGGTAACCTAAATATTCCAAGTGCTCTCTAGGGAACATACATAGTCCAAGTGCCCGTTAGTTAACCTAGATAGTCCAATTGCCCGTTAGCTAACCTAGATAGTCGAAGTGTCCGCTAGTTAACCTACATAGTCCAAGTGTCCGTTGGTTAACCTAGATAGTCCAAGTGCCCGCTAGGTAACCTAGAGTCCAAGTGCTCGCTAGTTAACCTACATAGTCCAAGTGCCCGCTAGGTAACCTACATAGTCCAAGGTCTCACTTGTTAACTTTGATAGTCCAAGTGCCTGCTAGTTAACCTAGATCTTCCAAGTGCCCGCGAGTTAACCTAGATTGTCCAAGTGCCTGCTACTTAACCTACATAGTCCAAGGGCCCACTAGTTAACCTAGATAATCCAAGTGTCCTCTAGTTAACCTACATAGTCCAAGTACCAGCAAGTTAACCTATATACAAAGTACCCGCTACGTAACCTAGATAGTCCAAGGGCACGCTAGTTAACCTACATAGCCCAAGTGCCCGCTAGGCAACCTAGATAGTCCAAGTGCCCACTAAGGAACCTACATAGTCCAAGTGCACGCTAGTTAACCTAGACAGTCCCAGTGCCCGCTAGGGAACTTACATAGTCCAAGTTCCCGCTTGGTAACCTAAATAGTCCAAATGCCCGCTAGGGAAACTACATAGTCCAAGTGCCCACTAGTTAACCTAGATAGTCCAAGTGCCCGCTAGTTAACCTAGATAGTCCAAGGGCCCGCTAATTAATCTAGATAGGCCAAGTGCCCACTAGTTAACCTAGATAGTCCAAGTGCCCGCTAGTTAACCTAGATCGTCCAAGTGCACGCTGGTTAACCTAGATAATCCAAGTGCCCGCTAGTTAACCTACATACTCCAAGTGCCCGCTTGTTAACCTACATAGTACAAGGGCCCGCTACTTGACCTAGATAGTCCAAGTGCCCGCTAGTTAACCTAGAGAGTCCAAGTGCCCGCTAGTTAACCTAAGTAGTCCAAATGTCCGATAGGGATCCTACATAGTCCAAGTGCCCGCTACGTAACCTACATATCCAAGTGCCCGTTCGTTAACCTAGATAGTCAAAGTGCCCGCTAGGTAACCTAGACATTCCAAGTGCCCGCTAGGTTACCTACATAGTCCAAGTGCCCATTCGTTAACCTAGATAGTCCAAGTGCCCGCTAGTTAACCTAGATCGTCCAATGGCCCTCTAGTTAACCTAGATAGTCCAAGTGCCCGCTAGGGGACGTACATAGTCCAAGTGCCCGCTAGGTAACCTAGATAGTCCAAGTGCCCCCTAGGGTATGTACATAGTTCGAGTGCCCGCTAGGTAACCTAGATTGTCCAAGTGTCCGCTAGTTAACCTACATAGTCCAATGCCCGATAGGGAACCTACATAGTCCAAGTGCCCGCTGAGGTACCTACATAGTCCAAGTGCCCGATAGGGAACCTATGTATTCCAAGTGCCAGTTAGGGAACCTACATACTCCACGTGCCCATAGGGAACCTATATAGTCCAATGCCCGCTAGGGAACCTACATAGTCCAAGTGCCCGTTAGTTAACCTAGATAGTCAAAGTGCCTGCTAGGTAACCTAAATATTCCAAGTGCTCTAAAGGGAACCTACATAGTCCAAGTGCCCGTTAGTTAACCTAGATAGTCCAATTGCCCGTTAGCTAACCTAGATAGTCGAAGTGTCCGCTAGTTAACCTACATAGTCCAAGTGTCCGTTGGTTAACCTAGATAGTCCAAGTGCCCGCTAGGTAACCTAGAGTCCAAGTGCTCGCTAGTTAACCTACATAGTCCAAGTGCCCGCTAGGTAACCTATATAGTCCAAGTGCCCGCTAGGTAACCTAGAGTCCAAGTGCTCGCTAGTTAACCTACATAGTCCAAGTGCCCGCTAGGTAACCTACATAGTCCAAGGTCTCACTTGTTAACTTTGATAGTCCAAGTGCCTGCTAGTTAACCTAGATCTTCCAAGTGCCCGCGAGTTAACCTAGATTGTCCAAGTGCCTGCTACTTAACCTACATAGTCCAAGAGCCCACTAGTTAACCTAGATAATCCAAGTGTCCTCTAGTTAACCTACATAGTCCAAGTACCAGCAAGTTAAACTATATACAAAGTACCCGCTACGTAACCTAGATAGTCCAAGGGCACGCTAGTTAACCTACATAGTCCAAGTGCCCGCTAGGCAACCTAGATAGTCCAAGTGCCCACTAAGGAACCTACATAGTCCAAGTGCACGCTAGTTAACCTAGACAGTCCCAGTGCCCGCTAGGGAACTTACATAGTCCAAGTTCCCGCTTGGTAACCTAAATAGTCCAAATGCCCGCTAGGGAAACTACATAGTCCAAGTGCCCACTAGTTAACCTAGATAGTCCAAGTGCCTGCTAGTAAACCTACATAATCCATGGGCCCGCTAGTTAACCTACATAGTGCAAGGGCTCGCTAGTTAACCTAGATCGTGCAAGTGTCCGCTAGTTAACCTACATATTCCACGTGCCCGGTAGGTAACCTAGATAGTCCTAGTGCCCGTTAGTTAACCTACATAGTCCAAGGGCCCAATAGTTAACATAGATAGTCCAAGTGCCCGCTAGGGGACATACATAGTCCAAGTGCCCCCTAGGGAATCTACATAGTCCAAGTGCCCGCTAGTTAACCTACATAGTACAAGGGCCCGCTAGTAGACCTTGATAATCCAAGTTCCCGCTAGTTAACCTAGATAGTCAAAGTGCCCGCTAATTAACCTAAGTAGTACAAATGTCCGTTAGGGATCCTACATAGTCAAAGTGCCCGCTAGTTAACCTACATAGTCCAAGTCCCCGCTAGGTAACCTAGGGAGTCCAAGTGACCATTATGTTACCTACATAGTCCAAGTGCCCGTCCGTTAACCTACATAGTCCAAGTGCCCGCTAGGTAACTTAGATAGCCCAAGTACCCGCTAGGGAACGTACATAGTCCAAGTGCCTTCTAGGTAACCTAGATAGTCCAAGTGCCCGCTAGTTAACCTACATACTCCAAGTGCCTGCTAGGTAAACTACATAGTCCAAGTGCCCATGAGTAACCTAGACAGTCCAATTGCCCGCTAGTTAAGCTAGACAGTCCAAGTACCCGATAGGGAACATACATAGTCCAAGTGCCCGCTGGGAACCTACATAGTCCAAATGCTCGCTAGTCAACCTACATAGTCCAAGTGCCCGTTAGTTAACCTAGATAGTCAAAGTGCCTGCTAGGTAACCTAAATAGTCCAAGTGCCCGCTAGGGAACCTACATAGTCCAAGTGCCCGCTAGGTAACCTAGATAGTCCAATTGGCCGTTAGCTAACCTAGATAGTCAAAGTGTCCGCTAGTTAACCTACATAGTCCAAGTGCCCGTTCGTTAACCTAGATAGGCCAAGTACCCGCTAGGTAACCTAGACAGTCCAAGTGCACGCTAGGTAACCTTGATAGTCCAAGTGCCTTCTAGTTAACCTACATAGTCCAAGTGCGCGCTAGGTAACATACATAGTCCAAGTGCCCACTATGTAACCTAAATAATCCAAATGCCCGCTAGTTAACCTAGATAGTCCAAGTGCCCGCTTGTTAACCTCGATAGTCCAAGTGCCCGCTAGTAAACCTAGATAGTCTAAGGGCCCGCTAGTTAATCTACATTGTCCAGTGCCCGCTAGTTAACCTAGATAGTCCAAGTGCCCGCTAGTTAACCTAGATAGTCCAAGGGCCCGCTAGTTAATCTAGATAGTCCAAGTGCCCACTAGTTAACCTAGATAGTCCAAGTGCCCGCTAGTTAACCTAGATCGTCCAAGTGCCCGCTGGTTAACCTAGATAATCCAAGTGCCCGATAGTTAACCTACATAGTCCAAGGGCCCAATAGTTAACCTAGATTGTCCTAGTGCCCGCGTGGGGACATACATAGTCCAAGTGCCCCCTAGGGAATCTACATAGTCCAAGTGCTCGCTAAGCAACCTACATAGTCCAAGTGCCCGTTAGTTAACCTAGATAGTCAAAGTGCCTGCTAGGTAACCTAAATAGTCCAAGTGCCCGCTAGGGAACCTACATAGTCGAAGTGAACACTAGGTAACCTAGATAGTCCAATTGCCCGTTAGCTAACCTAGATAGTCGAAGTGTCCGCTAGTTAACCTACATAATCAAAATGCCCGCTAGTTAACCTAGATAGTCCAAATGCCCGCTAGTAAACCTAGATAGTCCAAGGGCCGCTAGTTAACCTACATAGTCCAAGTGCCCGTTCGTTAACCTAGATAGGCCAAGTGCCCGCTGGTAATCTACATCGTCCAAGGGCCCGCTAGGTAACTTTGATAGTCCAAGCGCCTTCTAGTTAACCTACATAGTCCAAGTGCCCGCTAGGTAACCTACATAGTCCAAGTGCCCGTTAGTTAACCTAGATAGTCCAAGTGCCCACTAGGGGACGTACATAGTCCATGTGCCCGCTAGGTAACCTTGATAGTCCAAGTGCGCGCTAGGGTATGTACATAGTCCGAGTGCTGGCTAGGAAACCTAGATAATCCAAGTGCCCGAGAGTTAACCTACATAGTCCAAGGGCCCGCAAGTTATCCTACATAGTCCAAGGTCCGCTATTTAACCTATATACTCCAAGTGCCCGCTAGTTAACCTACATAGTACAAGGGCCCGCTACTTGACCTAGATAGTCCAAGTGCCCGCTAGTTAACCTAGATAGTCCAAGTGCCCGCTAGTTAACCTAAGTAGTCCAAATGTCCGATAGGGATCCTACATAGTCCAAGTGCCCGCTACGTAACCTACATATCCAAGTGCCCGTTCGTTAACCTAGATAGTCAAAGTGCCCGCTAGGTAACCTAGACAGTCCAAGTGCCCGCTAGGTTACCTACATAGTCCAAGTGCCCGTTCGTTAACCTAGATAGTCCAAGTGCCCGCTAGGTTACCTAGACAGTCCAAGTGCCCGCTAGTTAACCTCCATAGTCCAAGTGCCTGCTAGGTAAACTACATAGTCCAAGTGCCCACTAGGTAACCTAGACAGTCCAATTGCCCGCTAGTTAACCTAGACAGTCCAAGTACCCGATAGGGAACCTACATAGTCCAAGTGCTCGCTAGGGAACCTATATAATCCAAGTGCTCGCTAGGCAACCTACATAGTCTAAGTGCCTGTTAGTTAACCTAGACAGTCAAAGTGCCTGCTAGGTAAACTACATAGTCCAAGTGCCCGCTAGGGAACCCACATAGTCCAAGTGTCCGCTGGGTAACCTAGATAGTCCAATTGCCCGTTAGCTAACCTAGATAGTTGAAGTGTCCGCTAGTTAACCTATATAGTCCAAGTGTCCGTTCGTTAACCTAGATAGGCGAAGTGCCCTCTAGGTAACCTAGACAGTCCAAGTGCCCGCTAGGTTACCTACATAGTCCAAGTGCACGTTCGTTAACCTAGATCGTCCAAGTGCCCGCTGGTTAACCTAGATAATCCAAGTGCCCGATAGTTAACCTACATAGTCCAAGGGCCCAATAGTTAACCTAGACTGTCCTAGTGCCCGCGTGGGGACATACATAGTCCAAGTGCCCCCTAGGGAATCTACATAGTCCAAGTGCTCGCTAAGCAACCTACATAGTCCAAGTGCCCGTTACTTAACCTAGATAGTCAAAGTGCCTGCTAGGTAACCTAAATAGTCCAAGTGCCCGCTAGGGAACCTACATAGTCGAAGTGAACACTAGGTAACCTAGATAGTCCAATTGCCCGTTAGCTAACCTAGATAGTCGAAGTGTCCGCTAGTTAACCTACATAATCAAAATGCCCGTTAGTTAACCTAGATAGTCCAAGTGCCCGCTTGTTAACCTAGATAGTACAAGTGCCCGCTAGTAAACCTAGATAGTCCAAGGGCCGCTAGTTAACCTACATAGTCCAAGTGCCCGTTCGTTAACCTAGATAGGCCAAGTGCCCGCTGGTAATCTACATAGTCCAAGGGCCCGCTAGGTAACCTTGATAGTCCAAGCGCCTTCTAGTTAACCTACATAGTCCAAGTGCCCGCTAGGTAACCTACATAGTCCAAGTGCCCGTTAGTTAACCTAGATAGTCCAAGTGCCCACTAGGGGACGTACATAGTCCATGTGCCCGCTAGGTAACCTTGATAGTCCAAGTGCGCGCTAGGGTATGTACATAGTCCGAGTGCTGGCTAGGAAACCTAGATAATCCAAGTGCCCGAGAGTTAACCTACATAGTCCAAGGGCCCGCAAGTTATCCTACATAGTCCAAGGTCCACTATTTAACCTATATACTCCAAGTGCCCGCTAGTTAACCTACATAGTACAAGGGCCCGCTACTTGACCTAGATAGTCCAAGTGCCCGCTAGTTAACCTAGATAGTCCAAGTGCCCGCTAGTTAACCTAAGTAGTCCAAATGTCCGATAGGGATCCTACATAGTCCAAGTGCCCGCTACGTAACCTATATATCCAAGTGCCCGTTCGTTAACCTAGATAGTCAAAGTGCCCGCTAGGTAACCTAGACAGTCCAAGTGCCCGCTAGGTTACCTACATAGTCCAAGTGCCCGTTCGTTAACCTAGATAGTCCAAGTGCCCGCTAGGTTACCTAGACAGTCCAAGTGCCCGCTAGTTAACCTCCATAGTCCAAGTGCCTGCTAGGTAAACTACATAGTCCAAGTGCCCACTAGGTAACCTAGACAGTCCAATTGCCCGCTAGTTAACCTAGACAGTCCAAGTACCCGATAGGGAACCTACATAGTCCAAGTGCTCGCTAGGGAACCTATATAATCCAAGTGCTCGCTAGGCAACCTACATAGTCTAAGTGCCTGTTAGTTAACCTAGATAGTCAAAGTGTCTGCTAGGTAAACTACATAGTCCAAGTGCCCGCTAGGGAACCCACATAGTCCAAGTGTCCGCTGGGTAACCTAGATAGTCCAATTGCCCGTTAGCTAACCTAGATAGTCGAAGTGTCCGCTAGTTAACCTACATAGTCCAAGTGTCCGTTCGTTAACCGAGATAGGCCAAGTGCCCTCTAGGTAACCTAGACAGTCCAAGTGCCCTCTAGGTTACCTACATAGTCCAAGTGCACGTTCGTTAACCTAGATAGTCCAAGTGCCCGCTGGTAACCTACATAATCCACGGGCCCGCTAGGTATTCTTGATAGTCCATGTGCCTTCTAGTTAACCTACATAGTCCAAGTGCCCGCTAGGTAACCTACATAGTCCAAGTGCCCACTAGGTAACCTAAGTAATCCTAATGCCCGCTAGGAAAACTACATAGTCCAAGTGCCCGCTAGTTAACCTTGATAGTCCAAGTGCCCGCTAGTAAACCTAGATAGTCCAAGGGCCCGCTAGTTAATCTAGATAGTCCAAGTGCCCGCTAGTTAACCTAGATAGTCCAAGTGCCCGCTAGTTAACCTAGATAGTCCAAGGGACCGCTAGTTAATCTAGATAGTCCAAGTGCCCGCTAGTTAACCTAGATAGTCCAAGTGCCCGCTAGTTAACCTAGATCGTCCAAGGGCCCTCTAGTTAACCTAGATAGTCCAAGTGCCCGCTAGGGGACGTACATAGTCCAAGTGCCCTCTAGGTAACCTACATAGTCCAATGCCCGTTAGTTAACCTAGATAGTCCAAGTGCCCACTAGGGGACGTACATAGTCCAAGTGCCCGCTAGGTAACCTTGATAGTCCAAGTGCGCGCTAGGGTATGTACATAGTCCGAGTGCTGGCTAGGAAACCTAGATAATCCAAGTGCCCACTAGTTAACCGACATAGTCCAAGGGCCCGCAAGTTAACCTACATAGTCCAAGGTCCGCTATTTAACCTATATAGTCCAAGTGCCCGCTAGTTAACCTACATAGTACAAGGGCCCGCTACTTGACCTAGATAGTCCAAGTGCCCGCTAGTTAACCTAGATAGTCCAAGTGCCCGCTAGTTAACCTAAGTAGTCCAAATGTCCGATAGGGATCCTACATAGTCCAAGTGCCCGCTACGTAACCTACATATCCAAGTGCCCGTTCGTTAACCTAGATAGTCAAAGTGCCCGCTAGGTAACCTAGACAGTCCAAGTGCCCGCTAGGTTACCTACATAGTCCAAGTGCCCGTTCGGTAACCTAGATAGTCCAAGTGCCCGCTAGGTTACCTAGACAGTCCAAGTGCCCGCTAGTTAACCTCCATAGTCCAAGTGCCTGCTAGGTAAACTACATAGTCCAAGTGCCCACTAGGTAACCTAGACAGTCCAATTGCCCGCTAGTTAACCTAGACAGTCCAAGTACCCGATAGGGAACCTACATAGTCCAAGTGCTCGCTAGGGAACCTATATAATCCAAGTGCTCGCTAGGCAACGTACATAGTCTAAGTGCCTGTTAGTTAACCTAGATAGTCAAAGTGTCTGCTGGTAAACTACATAGTCCAAGTGCCCGCTAGGGAACCCACATAGTCCAAGTGTCCGCTGGGTTACCTAGATAGTCCAATTGCCCGTTAGCTAACCTAGATAGTCGAAGTGTCCGCTAGTTAACCTACATAGTCCAAGTGTCCGTTCGTTAACCTAGATAGGCCAAGTGCCCTCTAGGTAACCTAGACAGTCCAAGTGCCCGCTAGGTTACCTACATAGTCCAAGTGCACGTTCGTTAACCTAGATAGTCCAAGTGCCCGCTGGTAACCTACATAATCCACGGGCCCGCTAGGTAATCTTGATAGTCCATGTGCCTTCTAGTTAACCTACATAGTCCAAGTGCCCGCTAGGTAACCTACATAGTCCAAGTGCCCACTAGGTAACCTAAGTAATCCTAATGCCCGCTAGGAAAACTACATAGTCCAAGTGCCCGCTAGTTAACCTTGATAGTCCAAGTGCCCGCTAGTAAACCTAGATAGTCCAAGGGCCCGCTAGTTAATCTAGATAGTCCAAGTGCCCGCTAGTTAACCTAGATAGTCCAAGTGCCCGCTAGTTAACCTAGATAGTCCAAGGGACCGCTAGTTAATCTAGATAGTCCAAGTGCCCGCTAGTTAACCTAGATAGTCCAAGTGCCCGCTAGTTAACCTAGATCGTCCAAGGGCCCTCTAGTTAACCTAGATAGTCCAAGTGCCCGCTAGGGGACGTACATAGTCCAAGTGCCCTCTAGGTAACCTACATAGTCCAATGCCCGTTAGTTAACCTAGATAGTCCAAGTGCCCACTAGGGGACGTACATAGTCCAAGTGCCCGCTAGGTAACCTTGATAGTCCAAGTGCGCGCTAGGGTATGTACATAGTCCGAGTGCTGGCTAGGAAACCTAGATAATCCAAGTGCCCACTAGTTAACCTACATAGTCCAAGGGCCCGCAAGTTAACCTACATAGTCCAAGGTCCGCTATTTAACCTATGTAGTCCAAGTGCCCGCTAGTTAACCTACATAGTACAAGGGCCCGCTACTTGACCTAGATAGTCCAAGTGCCCGCTAGTTAACCTAGATAGTCCAAGTGCCCGCTAGTTAACCTAAGTAGTCCAAATGTCCGATAGGGATCCTACATAGTCCAAGTGCCCGCTACGTAACCTACATATCCAAGTGCCCGTTCGTTAACCTAGATAGTCAAAGTGCCCGCTAGGTAACCTAGACAGTCCAAGTGCCCGCTAGGTTACCTACATAGTCCAAGTGCCCGTTCGTTAACCTAGATAGACCAAGTGCCCGCTAGGTTACCTAGACAGTCCAAGTGCCCGCTAGTTAACCTCCATAGTCCAAGTGCCTGCTAGGTAAACTACATAGTCCAAGTGCCCACTAGGTAACCTAGACAGTCCAATTGCCCGCTAGTTAATCTAGACAGTACAAGTACCCAATAGGGAACCTACATAGTCCAAGTGCTCGCTAGGGAACCTATATAATCCAAGTGCCTGTTAGTTAACCTAGATAGTCAAAGTGCCTGCTAGGTAACCTAAATAGTCCAAGTGCCCGCTAGGGAACCTACATAGTCGAAGGAACACTAGGTAACCTAGATAGTCCAATTGCCCGTTAGCTAACGTAGATAGTCGAAGTGTCCGCTAGTTAACCTACATAATCCAAATGCCCGCTAGTTAACCTAGATAGTCCAAGTGCCCGCTTGTTAACCTAGATAGTACAAGTGCCCGCTAGTAAACCTAGATAGTCCAAGGGCCGCTAGTTAACCTACATAGTCCAAGTGCCCGTTCGTTAACCTAGATAGGCCAAGTGCCCGCTGGTAATCTACATAGTCCAAGGGCCCGCTAGGTAACCTTGATAGTCCAAGTGCCCGTTAGTTAACCTAGATAGTCCAAGTGCCCACTAGGGGACGTACATAGTCCATGTGCCCGCTAGGTAACCTTGATAGTCCAAGTGCGCGCTAGGGTATGTACATAGTCCGAGTGCTGGCTAGGAAACCTAGATAATCCAAGTGCCCGAGAGTTAACATACATAGTCCAAGGGCCCGCAAGTTATCCTACATAGTCCAAGGTCCGCTATTTAACCTATATACTCCAAGTGCCCGCTAGTTAACCTAAGTAGTCCAAATGTCCGATAGGGATCCTACATAATCCAAGTGCCCGCTACGTAACCTACATATCCAAGTGCCCGTTCGTTAACCTAGATAGTCATAGTGCCCGCTAGGTAACCTACATAGTCCAAGTGCCCGTTCGTTAACCTAGATAGTCCAAGTGCCCGCTAGGTTACCTAGACTGTCCAAGTGCCCGCTAGTTAACCTCCATAGTCCAAGTGCCTGCTAGGTAAACTACATAGTCCAAGTGCCCACTAGGTAACCTAGACAGTCCAATTGCCCGCTAGTTAACCTAGACTGTCCAAGTACCCGATAGGGAACCTACATAGTCCAAGTGCTCGCTAGGGAACCTATATAATCCAAGTGCTCGCTAGGCAACCTACACAGTCTAAGTGCCTGTTAGTTAACCTAGATAGTCAAAGTGCCTGCTAGGTAAACTACATAGTCCAAGTGTCCGCTGGGTAACCTAGATAGTCCAATTGCCCGTTAGCTAACCTAGATAGTCGAAGTGTCCGCTAGTTAACCTACATAGTCCAAGTGTCCGTTCGTTAACCTAGATAGGCCAAGTGCCCTCTAGGTAACCTAGACAGTCCAAGTGCCCGCTAGGTTACCTACATAGTCCAAGTGCACGTTCGTTAACCTAGATAGTCCAAGTGCCCGCTGGTAACCTACATAATCCACGGGCCCGCTAGGTAATCTTGATAGTCCATGTGCCTTCTAGTTAACCTACATAGTCCAAGTGCCCGCTAGGTAACCTACATAGTCCAAGTGCCCACTAGGTAACCTAAGTAATCCTAATGCCCGCTAGGAAAACTACATAGTCCAAGTGCCCGCTAGTTAACCTTGATAGTCCAAGTGCCCGCTAGTAAACCTAGATAGTCCAAGGGCCCGCTAGTTAATCTAGATAGTCCAAGTGCCCGCTAGTTAACCTAGATAGTCCAAGTGCCCGCTAGTTAACCTAGATAGTCCAAGGGACCGCTAGTTAATCTAGATAGTCCAAGTGCCCGCTAGTTAACCTAGATAGTCCAAGTGCCCGCTAGTTAACCTAGATCGTCCAAGGGCCCTCTAGTTAACCTAGATAGTCCAAGTGCCCGCTAGGGGACGTACATAGTCCAAGTGCCCTCTAGGTAACCTACATAGTCCAATGCCCGTTAGTTAACCTAGATAGTCCAAGTGCCCACTAGGGGACGTACATAGTCCAAGTGCCCGCTAGGTAACCTTGATAGTCCAAGTGCGCGCTAGGGTATGTACATAGTCCGAGTGCTGGCTAGGAAACCTAGATAATCCAAGTGCCCACTAGTTAACCTACATAGTCCAAGGGCCCGCAAGTTAACCTACATAGTCCAAGGTCCGCTATTTAACCTATGTAGTCCAAGTGCCCGCTAGTTAACCTACATAGTACAAGGGCCCGCTACTTGACCTAGATAGTCCAAGTGCCCGCTAGTTAACCTAGATAGTCCAAGTGCCCGCTAGTTAACCTAAGTAGTCCAAATGTCCGATAGGGATCCTACATAGTCCAAGTGCCCGCTACGTAACCTACATATCCAAGTGCCCGTTCGTTAACCTAGATAGTCAAAGTGCCCGCTAGGTAACCTAGACAGTCCAAGTGCCCGCTAGGTTACCTACATAGTCCAAGTGCCCGTTCGTTAACCTAGATAGACCAAGTGCCCGCTAGGTTACCTAGACAGTCCAAGTGCCCGCTAGTTAACCTCCATAGTCCAAGTGCCTGCTAGGTAAACTACATAGTCCAAGTGCCCACTAGGTAACCTAGACAGTCCAATTGCCCGCTAGTTAATCTAGACAGTACAAGTACCCAATAGGGAACCTACATAGTCCAAGTGCTCGCTAGGGAACCTATATAATCCAAGTGCCTGTTAGTTAACCTAGATAGTCAAAGTGCCTGCTAGGTAACCTAAATAGTCCAAGTGCCCGCTAGGGAACCTACATTGTCGAAGGAACACTAGGTAACCTAGATAGTCCAATTGCCCGTTAGCTAACGTAGATAGTCGAAGTGTCCGCTAGTTAACCTACATAATCCAAATGCCCGCTAGTTAACCTAGATAGTCCAAGTGCCCGCTTGTTAACCTAGATAGTACAAGTGCCCGCTAGTAAACCTAGATAGTCCAAGGGCCGCTAGTTAACCTACATAGTCCAAGTGCCCGTTCGTTAACCTAGATAGGCCAAGTGCCCGCTGGTAATCTACATAGTCCAAGGGCCCGCTAGGTAACCTTGATAGTCCAAGCGCCTTCTAGTTAACCTACATAGTCCAAGTGCCCGCTAGGTAACCTACATAGTCCAAGTGCCCGTTAGTTAACCTAGATAGTCCAAGTGCCCACTAGGGGACGTACATAGTCCATGTGCCCGCTAGGTAACCTTGATAGTCCAAGTGCGCGCTAGGGTATGTACATAGTCCGAGTGCTGGCTAGGAAACCTAGATAATCCAAGTGCCCGAGAGTTAACATACATAGTCCAAGGGCCCGCAAGTTATCCTACATAGTCCAAGGTCCGCTATTTAACCTATATACTCCAAGTGCCCGCTAGTTAACCTAAGTAGTCCAAATGTCCGATAGGGATCCTACATAATCCAAGTGCCCGCTACGTAACCTACATATCCAAGTGCCCGTTCGTTAACCTAGATAGTCATAGTGCCCGCTAGGTAACCTACATAGTCCAAGTGCCCGTTCGTTAACCTAGATAGTCCAAGTGCCCGCTAGGTTACCTAGACTGTCCAAGTGCCCGCTAGTTAACCTCCATAGTCCAAGTGCCTGCTAGGTAAACTACATAGTCCAAGTGCCCACTAGGTAACCTAGACAGTCCAATTGCCCGCTAGTTAACCTAGACTGTCCAAGTACCCGATAGGGAACCTACATAGTCCAAGTGCTCGCTAGGGAACCTATATAATCCAAGTGCTCGCTAGGCAACCTACACAGTCTAAGTGCCTGTTAGTTAACCTAGATAGTCAAAGTGCCTGCTAGGTAAACTACATAGTCCAAGTGTCCGCTGGGTAACCTAGATAGTCCAATTGCCCGTTAGCTAACCTAGATAGTCGAAGTGTCCGCTAGTTAACCTACATAGTCCAAGTGTCCGTTCGTTAACCTAGATAGGCCAAGTGCCCTCTAGGTAACCTAGACAGTCCAAGTGCCCGCTAGGTTACCTACATAGTCCAAGTGCACGTTCGTTAACCTAGATAGTCCAAGTGCCCGCTGGTAACCTACATAATCCACGGGCCCGCTAGGTAATCTTGATAGTCCATGTGCCTTCTAGTTAACCTACATAGTCCAAGTGCCCGCTAGGTAACCTACATAGTCCAAGTGCCCACTAGGTAACCTAAGTAATCCTAATGCCCGCTAGGAAAACTACATAGTCCAAGTGCCCGCTAGTTAACCTTGATAGTCCAAGTGCCCGCTAGTAAACCTAGATAGTCCAAGGGCCCGCTAGTTAATCTAGATAGTCCAAGTGCCCGCTAGTTAACCTAGATAGTCCAAGTGCCCGCTAGTTAACCTAGATAGTCCAAGGGACCGCTAGTTAATCTAGATAGTCCAAGTGCCCGCTAGTTAACCTAGATAGTCCAAGTGCCCGCTAGTTAACCTAGATCGTCCAAGGGCCCTCTAGTTAACCTAGATAGTCCAAGTGCCCGCTAGGGGACGTACATAGTCCAAGTGCCCTCTAGGTAACCTACATAGTCCAATGCCCGTTAGTTAACCTAGATAGTCCAAGTGCCCACTAGGGGACGTACATAGTCCAAGTGCCCGCTAGGTAACCTTGATAGTCCAAGTGCGCGCTAGGGTATGTACATAGTCCGAGTGCTGGCTAGGAAACCTAGATAATCCAAGTGCCCACTAGTTAACCTACATAGTCCAAGGGCCCGCAAGTTAACCTACATAGTCCAAGGTCCGCTATTTAACCTATGTAGTCCAAGTGCCCGCTAGTTAACCTACATAGTACAAGGGCCCGCTACTTGACCTAGATAGTCCAAGTGCCCGCTAGTTAACCTAGATAGTCCAAGTGCCCGCTAGTTAACCTAAGTAGTCCAAATGTCCGATAGGGATCCTACATAGTCCAAGTGCCCGCTACGTAACCTACATATCCAAGTGCCCGTTCGTTAACCTAGATAGTCAAAGTGCCCGCTAGGTAACCTAGACAGTCCAAGTGCCCGCTAGGTTACCTACATAGTCCAAGTGCCCGTTCGTTAACCTAGATAGACCAAGTGCCCGCTAGGTTACCTAGACAGTCCAAGTGCCCGCTAGTTAACCTCCATAGTCCAAGTGCCTGCTAGGTAAACTACATAGTCCAAGTGCCCACTAGGTAACCTAGACAGTCCAATTGCCCGCTAGTTAATCTAGACAGTACAAGTACCCAATAGGGAACCTACATAGTCCAAGTGCTCGCTAGGGAACCTATATAATCCAAGTGCCTGTTAGTTAACCTAGATAGTCAAAGTGCCTGCTAGGTAACCTAAATAGTCCAAGTGCCCGCTAGGGAACCTACATTGTCGAAGGAACACTAGGTAACCTAGATAGTCCAATTGCCCGTTAGCTAACGTAGATAGTCGAAGTGTCCGCTAGTTAACCTACATAATCCAAATGCCCGCTAGTTAACCTAGATAGTCCAAGTGCCCGCTTGTTAACCTAGATAGTACAAGTGCCCGCTAGTAAACCTAGATAGTCCAAGGGCCGCTAGTTAACCTACATAGTCCAAGTGCCCGTTCGTTAACCTAGATAGGCCAAGTGCCCGCTGGTAATCTACATAGTCCAAGGGCCCGCTAGGTAACCTTGATAGTCCAAGCGCCTTCTAGTTAACCTACATAGTCCAAGTGCCCGCTAGGTAACCTACATAGTCCAAGTGCCCGTTAGTTAACCTAGATAGTCCAAGTGCCCACTAGGGGACGTACATAGTCCATGTGCCCGCTAGGTAACCTTGATAGTCCAAGTGCGCGCTAGGGTATGTACATAGTCCGAGTGCTGGCTAGGAAACCTAGATAATCCAAGTGCCCGAGAGTTAACATACATAGTCCAAGGGCCCGCAAGTTATCCTACATAGTCCAAGGTCCGCTATTTAACCTATATACTCCAAGTGCCCGCTAGTTAACCTAAGTAGTCCAAATGTCCGATAGGGATCCTACATAATCCAAGTGCCCGCTACGTAACCTACATATCCAAGTGCCCGTTCGTTAACCTAGATAGTCATAGTGCCCGCTAGGTAACCTACATAGTCCAAGTGCCCGTTCGTTAACCTAGATAGTCCAAGTGCCCGCTAGGTTACCTAGACTGTCCAAGTGCCCGCTAGTTAACCTCCATAGTCCAAGTGCCTGCTAGGTAAACTACATAGTCCAAGTGCCCACTAGGTAACCTAGACAGTCCAATTGCCCGCTAGTTAACCTAGACTGTCCAAGTACCCGATAGGGAACCTACATAGTCCAAGTGCTCGCTAGGGAACCTATATAATCCAAGTGCTCGCTAGGCAACCTACACAGTCTAAGTGCCTGTTAGTTAACCTAGATAGTCAAAGTGCCTGCTAGGTAAACTACATAGTCCAAGTGTCCGCTGGGTAACCTAGATAGTCCAATTGCCCGTTAGCTAACCTAGATAGTCGAAGTGTCCGCTAGTTAACCTACATAGTCCAAGTGTCCGTTCGTTAACCTAGATAGGCCAAGTGCCCTCTAGGTAACCTAGACAGTCCAAGTGCCCGCTAGGTTACCTACATAGTCCAAGTGCACGTTCGTTAACCTAGATAGTCCAAGTGCCCGCTGGTAACCTACATAATCCACGGGCCCGCTAGGTAATCTTGATAGTCCATGTGCCTTCTAGTTAACCTACATAGTCCAAGTGCCCGCTAGGTAACCTACATAATCCAAGTGCCCACTAGGTAACCTAAGTAATCCTAATGCCCGCTAGGAAAACTACATAGTCCAAGTGCCCGCTAGTTAACCTAGATAGTCCAAGTGCCCGCTAGTAAACCTAGATAGTCCAAGGGCCCGCTAGTTAATCTAGATAGTCCAAGTGCCCGCTAGTTAACCTAGATAGTCCAAGAGCCCGCTAGTTAACCTAGATAGTCCAAGGGACCGCTAGTTAATCTAGATAGTCCAAGTGCCCGCTAGTTAACCTAGATAGTCCAAGTGCCCGCTAGTTAACCTAGATCGTCCAAGGGCCCTCTAGTTAACCTAGATAGTCCAAGTGCCCGCTAGGGGACGTACATAGTCCAAGTGCCCTCTAGGTAACCTACATAGTCCAATGCCCGTTTGTTAACCTAGATAGTCCAAGTGCCCACTAGGGGACGTACATAGTCCAAGTGCCCGCTAGGTAACCTTGATAGTCCAAGTGCGCGCTAGGGTATGTACATAGTCCGAGTGCTGGCTAGGAAACCTAGATAATCCAAGTGCCCACTAGTTAACCTACATAGTCCAAGGGCCCGCAAGTTAACCTACATAGTCCAAGGTCCGCTATTTAACCTATATAGTCCAAGTGCCCGCTAGTTAACCTACATAGTACAAGGGCCCGCTACTTGACCTAGATAGTCCAAGTGCCCGCTAGTTAACCTAGATAGTCCAAGTGCCCGCTAGTTAACCTAAGTAGTCCAAATGTCCGATAGGGATCCTTGAGTCCAAGTGCCCGCTACGTAACCTACATATCCAAGTGCCCGTTCGTTAACCTAGATAGTCCAAGTGCCCGCTAGGTAACCTAGACAGTCCAAGTGCCCGCTAGGTTACCTACATAGTCCAAGTGCCCGTTCGTTAACCTAGATAGTCCAAGTGCCCGCTAGGATACCTAGACAGTCCAAGTGCCCGCTAGTTAACCTCCATAGTCCAAGTGCCTGCTAGGTAAACTACATAGTCCAAGTGCCCACTAGGTAACCTAGACAGTCCAATTGCCCGCTAGTTAACCTAGACAGTCCAAGTACCCAATAGGGAACCTACATAGTCCAAGTGCTCGCTAGGGAACCTATATAATCCAAGTGCCTGTTAGTTAACCTAGATAGTCAAAGTGCCTGCTAGGTAACCTAAATAGTCCAAGTGCCCGTTAGGGAACCTACATAGTCCAAGTGTCCGCTAGGTAACCTAGATAGTCAAATTGTCCGTTAGCTAACCTAGATAGTCGAAGTGTCCGCTAGTTAACCTACATAGTCCAAGTGTCCGTTCGTTAACCTAGATAGGCCAAGTGCCCTCTAGGTAACCTAGACAGTCCAAGTGCCCGCTAGGTTACCTACATAGTCTAAGTGCACATTCGTTAACCTAGATAGTCCAAGTGCCCGCTGGCAACCTACAAAATCCAAGGGCCCGCTAGGTAATCTTGATAGTCCAAGTGCCTTCTAGTTAACCTATATAGTCCAAGTGCCCGCTGGTAACCTACATAGTCCAAGTGCCCGCTAGGTAACCTAAGTAATCCTAATGCCCGCTAGGAAAACTACATAGTCCAAGTGCCCGCTAGGTAACCTAGACAGTCCAAGTGCCCGCTAGGTAACCTTGATAGTCCAAGTGCCTTCTAGTTAACCTACATATTCCAAGTGCCCGCTAGGTAACATACATAGTCCAAGTGCCCACTATGTAACCTAAATAATCCAAATGCCCGCTAGTTAACCTACATAGTCCAAGTGTCCGTTCGTTAACCTAGATAGGCCAAGTGCCCTCTAGGTAACCTAGACAGTCCAAGTGCCCGCTAGGTTACCTACATAGTCCAAGTGCACGTTCGTTAACCTAGATAGTCCAAGTGCCCGCTGGTAACCTACATAATCCAAGGGCCCGCTAGGTAATCTTGATAGTCCAAGTGCCTTCCAGTTAACATACGTAGTCCAAGTGCCCGCTAGGTAACCTACATAGTTCAAGTGCCCACTAGGTAACCTAAGTAATCCTAATGCCCGCTAGGAAAACTACATAGTCCAAGTGCCCACTAGTTAACCTAGATAGTCCAAGTGCCCGCTAGTAAACCTAGATAGTCCAAGGGCCCGCTAGTTAATCTAGATAGTCCAAGTGCCCGCTAGTTAACCTAGATAGTCCAAGTGCCCGCTAGTTAACCTAGATAGTCCAAGGGACCGCTAGTTAATCTAGATAGTGCAAGTGCCCGCTAGTTAACCTAGATAGTCCAAGTGCCCTCTAGGTAACCTACATAGTCCAATGCCCGTTAGTTAACCTAGATAGTCCAAGTGCCCACTAGGGGACGTACATAGTCCAAGTGCCCGCTAGGTAACCTTGATAGTCCAAGTGCGCGCTAGGGTATGTACATAGTCCGAGTGCTGGCTAGGAAACCTAGATAATCCAAGTGCCCACTAGTTAACCTACATAGTCCAAGGGCCCGCAAGTTATGCTACATAGTCCAAGGTCCGCTATTTAACCTATATAGTCCAAGTGCCCGCTAGTTAACCTACATAGTACAAGGGCCCGCTACTTGACCTAGATAGTCCAAGTGCCCGCTAGTTAACCTAGATAGTCCAAGTGCCCGCTAGTTAACCTAAGTAGTCCAAATGTCCGATAGGGATCCTACATAGTCCAAGTGCCCGCTACGTAACCTACATATCCAAGTGCCCGTTCGTTAACCTAGATACTCAAAGTGCCCGCTAGGTAACCTAGACAGTCCAAGTGCCCGCTAGGTTACCTACATAGTCCAAGTGCCCGTTCGTTAACCTAGATAGTCCAAGTGCCCGCTAGGTTACCTAGACAGTCCAAGTGCCCGCTAGTTAACCTCCATAGTCCAAGTGCCTGCTAGGTAAACTACATAGTCCAAGTGCCCACTAGGTAAACTAGACAGTCCAATTGCCCGCTAGTTAACCTAGACAGTCCAAGTACCCGATAGGGAACCTACATAGTCCAAGTGCTCGCTAGGGAACCTATATAGTCCAAGTGCTCGCTAGGCAACCTACATAGTCTAAGTGCCTGTTAGTTAACCTAGATAGTCAAAATGCCTGCTAGGTAAACTACATAGTCCAAGTGCCGCTAGGGAACCCACATAGTCCAAGTGTCCTCTGGGTAACCTAGATAGTCCAATTGCCCGTTAGCTAACCTAGATAGTCGAAGTGTCCGCTAGTTAACCTACATAGTCCAAGTATCCGTTCGTTAACCTAGATAGGCCAAGTGCCCTCTAGGTAACCTAGACAGTCCAAGTGCCCGCTAGGTTACCTACATAGTCCAAGTGCACGTTCGTTAACCTAGATAGTCCAAGTGCCCGCTGGTAACCTACATAATCCACGGGCCCGCTAGGTAATCTTGATAGTCCAAGTGCCTTCTAGTTAACCTACATAGTCCAAGTGCCCGCTAGGTAACTTACATGGTCCAAGTGCCCACTAGGTAACCTAAGTAATCCTAATGCCCGCTAGGAAAACTACATAGTCCAAGTGCCCGCTAGTTAACCTTGATAGTCCAAGTGCCCGCTAGTAAACCTAGATAGTCCAAGGGCCCGCTAGTTAATCTAGATAGTCCAAGTGCCCGCTAGTTAACCTAGATAGTCCAAGTGCCCGCTAGTTAACCTACACAGTCCAAGTGCCCACTAGGTTACCTACATAGTCCAAGTGCACGTTCATTAACATAGATAGTCCAAGTGCCCGCTGGTAATCTACATAGTCCAAGGGCCCGCTAGGTAACCTTGATAGTCCAAGCGCCTTCTAGTTAACCTACATAGTCCAAGTGCCCGTTAGTTAACCTAGATAATCCAAGTGCCCACTAGGGGACGTACATAGTCCAAGTGCCCGCGAGGTAACCTTGATAATCCAAGTGCGCGCTAGGGTATGTACATAGTCCGAGTGCTGGCTAGGAAACCTAGATAATCCAAGTGCCCGCTAGTTAACCTACATAGTCCAAGGGCCCGCAAGTTAACCTACATAGTCCAAGGTCCGCTATTTAACCTAGATAGTCCAAGTGCCCGCTAGTTAACCTACGTAGTACAAGGGCCCGCTACTTGACCTAGATAGTCCAAGTGCCCGCTAGTTAACCTAGATAGTCCAAGTGCCCGCTAGTTAACCTAAGTAGTCCAAATGTCCGATAGGGATCCTACATAGTCCAAGTGCCCGCTACGTAACCTACATATCCAAGTGCCCGTTCGTTAACCTAGATAGTCCAAGTGCCCGCTAGGTAACCTAGACAGTCCAAGTGCCCGCTAGGTTACCTACATAGTCCAAGTGCCCGTTCGTTAACCTAGATAGTCCAAGTGCCCGCTAGTTAACCTAGATAGTCCAAGGGCCCACTAGGGGACGTACATAGTCCAAGTGCCCGCTAGTTAACCTACATAGTCCAAGGTCCGCTAGTTAACCTAGATATTCCAAGTGCCCGCTAGTTAACCTACATAGTACAAGGGCCCGCTAGTTGACCTTGATAGTCCAAGTTCCCGCTAGTTAACCTAGATAGTCAAAGTGCCCGCTAATTAACCTAAGTAGTACAAATGTCCGATAGGGATCCTACATAGTCAAAGTGCCCGCTAATTAACCTACATAGTCCAAGTCCCCGCTAGGTAACCTAGGCAGTCCAAGTGACCATTATGTTACCTACATAGTTCAAGTGCTCGTCCGTTAACCTAGATAGTCCAAGTGCCCGCTAGGTAACTTAGGTAGCCCAAGTACCCGCTAGGGAACGTACATAGTCCAAGTGCCTTCTAGGTAACCTAGATAGTCCAAGTGCCCGCTAGTTAACCTACATACTCCAAGTGCCTGCTAGGTAAACTACATAGTCCAAGTGCCCACTAGGTAACCTAGAGAGTCCAATAGCCCGCTAGTTAAGCTAGACAGTCCAAGTACCCTATAGGGAACCTACATAGTCCAAGTGCCCACTGGGAACCTACATAGTCCAAGTGCTCGCTAGGCAACCTACATAGTCCAAGTGCCCGTTAGTTAACCTAGATAGTCAAAGTGCCTGCTAGGTAACCTAAATAGTCCAAGTGCCCGCTAGGGAACCTACATAGTACAAGTGCCCGCTAGGTAACCTAGATAGTCCAATTGCCCGTTAGCTAACCTAGATAGTTGAAGTGTCCGCTAGTTAACCTACATAGTCCAAGTGCCTGTTCGTTAACCTAGATAGGCCAAGTGCCCGCTAGGTAACCTAGACAGTCCAAGTGCACGCTAGGTAACCTAGAGAGTCCAATTGCCCGCTAGTTAAGCTAGACAGTCCAAGTACCCGATAGGGAACCTACATAGTCCAAGTGCCCGCTGGGAACCTACATCGTCCAAGTGCTCGCTAGGCAACCTACATAGTCCAAGTGCCCGTTAGTTAACCTAGATAGTCAAAGTGCCTGCTAGGTAACCTAAAAAGTCCAAGTGCCCGCTAGGGAACCTACATAGTCCAAGTGCCCGCTAGGGAACCTACACAGTCCAAGTGCCTGCTAGGTAACCTTGATAGTCCAAGTGCCTTCTAGGTAACCTACATAGTCCAAGTGCCCGCTAGGGAACCTACATAGTCCAAGGGCCCGCTAGGTAACCTAGATAGTCCAATTGCCCGTTAGCTAACCTAGATAGTTGAAGTGTCCGCTAGTTAACCTACATAGTCCAAGTGCCCGTTCGTTAACCTAGATAGGCCAAGTGCCCGCTAGGTAACCTACACAGTCCAAGTGCCTGCTAGGTAACCTTGATAGTCCAAGTGCCTTCTAGTTAAACTACATAGTCCAAGTGCCCGCTAGGTAACATACATAGTCCAAGTGCCCACTATGTAACCTAAATAATCCAAATGCCCGCTAGTTAACCTAGATAATCCAAGTGCCCGCTTGTTAACCTAGATAGTCCAAGTGCCCGCTAGTAAACTTAGATAGTCTAAGGGCCCGCTAGTTAATCTACATAGTCCAGTGCACGCTAGTTAACCTAGATAGTCCAAGTGCCCGCTAGTTAACCTAGATAGTCCAAGGGCCCGCTAGTTAATCTAGATAGTCCAAGTGCCCACTAGTTAACCTAGATAGTCCAAGTGCCCGCTAGTTAACCTAGATCGTCCAAGTGCCCGCTGGTTAACCTAGATAATCCAAGTGCCCGATAGTTAACCTACATAGTCCAAGGGCCCAATAGTTAACCTAGATAGTCCAAGTGCCCGCTAGGGGACATACATAGTCCAAGTGCCCCCTAGGGAATCTACATAGTCCAAGTGCTCGCTAAGCAACCTACATAGTCCAAGTGCCCGTTAGTTAACCTAGATAGTCAAAGTGCCTGCTAGGTAACCTAAATAGTCCAAGTGCACGCTAGGGAACCTACGTAGTCGAAGTACGTACTAGGTAACCTAGATAGTCCAATTGCACGTTAGCTAACCTAGATAGTCGAAGTGTCCGCTAGTTAACCTAGATAGTCCAAGTGCCCGCTAGTTAACCTACATAGTACAAGGGCCCGCTATTTGACCTTGATAGTCCAAGTTCCCGCTAGTTAACCTAGATGGTCAAAGTGCCCGCTAATTAACCTAAGTAGTACAAATGTCCGATAGGGATCCTACATAGTCAAAATGATCGCTAGTTAACCTACATAGTCCAAGTCCCCGCTAGGTAACCTAGGGAGTCCAAGTGACCATTATGTTACCTACATACTCCAAGTGCCCGTCCGTTAACCTACATAGTCCAAGTGCCCGCTAGGTAACTTAGATAGCCCAAATACCCGCTAGGGAACGTACATAGTCCAAGTGCCTTCTAGGTAACCTAGATAGTCCAAGTGCCCGCTAGTGAACCTACATACTCCAAGTGCCTGCTAGGTAAACTACATAGTCCAAGTGCCCATGAGGTAACCTAGACAGTCCAATTGCCCGCTAGTTAAGCTAGACAGTCCAAGTACCCGATAGGGAACCTACATAGTCCAAGTGCCCGCTGGAAACCTACATAGTCCAAGTGCTCGCTAGTCAACCTACATAGTCCAAGTGCCCGTTAGTTAACCTAGATAGTCAAAGTGCCTGCTAGGTAACCTAAATAGTCCAAGTGCCCGCTAGGGAACCTACATAGTACAAGTGCCCGCTAGGTAACCTAGATAGTCCAATTGCCCGTTAGCTAACCTAGATAGTCGAAGTGTCCGCTAGTTAACCTACATAGTCCAAGTGCCTGTTCGTTAACCTAGATAGGCCAAGTGCCCGCTAGGTAACCTAGACAGTCCAAGTGCACGCTAGGTAACCTAGAGAGTCCAATTGCCCGCTAGTTAAGCTAGACAGTCCAAGTACCCGATAGGGAACCTACATAGTCCAAGTGCCCGCTGGGAACCTACATAGTCCAAGTGCTCGCTAGGCAACCTACATAGTCCAAGTGCCCGTTAGTTAACCTAGATAGTCAAAGTGCCTGCTAGGTAACCTAAAAAGTCCAAGTGCCCGCTAGGGAACCTACATAGTCCAAGTGCCCGCTAGGTAACCTATACAGTCCAAGTGCCTGCTAGGTAACCTTGATAGTCCAAGTGCCTTCTAGGTAACCTACATAGTCCAAGTGGCCGCTAGGTAACATACTTAGTCCAAGTGCCCACTATGTAACCTAAATAATCCAAATGCCCGCTAGTTAACCTAGATAATCCAAGTGCCCGCTTGTTAACCTAGATAGTCCAAGTGCCCGCTAGTTAACCTAGATAGTCCAAGGGCCCGCTAGTTAATCTAGATAGTCCAAGTGCCCACTAGTTAACCTAGATAGTCCAAGTGCCCGCTAGTTAACCTAGATCGTCCAAGTGCCCGCTGGTTAACCTAGATAATCCAAGTGCCCAATAGTTAACCTACATAGTCCAAGGGCCCAATAGTTAACCTAGATAGTCCAAGTGCCCGCTAGGGGACATACATAGTCCAAGTGCCCCCTAGGGAATCTACATAGTCCAAGTGCTCGCTAAGCAACCTACATAGTCCAAGTGCCCGTTAGTTAACCTAGATAGTCAAAGTGCCTGCTAGGTAACCTAAATAGTCCAAGTGCCCGCTAGGGAACCTACGTAGTCGAAGTGCCCACTAGGTAACCTAGATAGTCCAATTGCACGTTAGCTAACCTAGATAGTCGAAGTGTCCGCTAGTTAACCTACATAATCCAAATGCCCGCTAGTTAACCTAGATAGTCCAAGTGGCCGCTTGTTAACCTAGATAGTCCAAGTGCCCGCTAGTAAACCTAGATAGTCCAAGGGCCCGCTAGTTAACCTACATAGTCCAAGTGCCCGTTCGTTAACCTAGATAGGCCAATTGCCCACTAGGTAACCTAGACAGTCCAAGTGCCCACTAGGTTACCTACATAGTCCAAGTGCACGTTCATTAACCAAGATAGTCCAAGTGCCCGCTGGTAATCTACATAGTCCAAGGGCCCGCTAGGTAACCTTCATAGTCCAAGCGCCTTCTAGTTAACCTACATAGTCCAAGTGCCCGCTAGGTAACCTAGATAGTCCTAGTGCCCACTAGGGGACGTACATAGTCCAAGTGCCCGCGAGGTAACCTTGATAGTCCAAGTGCGCGCTAGGGTATGTACATAGTCCGAGTGCTGGCTAGGAAACCTAGATAATCCAAGTGCCCGCTAGTTAACCTACATAGTCCAAGGGCCCGCAAGTTAACCTACATAGTCCAAGGTCCGCTATTTAACCTAGATAGTCCAAGTGCCCGCTAGTTAACCTACGTAGTACAAGGGCCCGCTACTTGACCTAGATAGTCCAAGTGCCCGCTCGTTAACCTAGATAGTCCAAGTGCCCGCTAGTTAACCTAAGTAGTCCAAATGTCCGATAGGGATCCTACATAGTCCAAGTGCCCGCTACGTAACCTACATATCCAAGTGCCCGTTCGTTAACCTAGATAGTCAAAGTGCCCGCTAGGTAACCTAGACAGTCCAAGTGCCCGCTAGGTTACCTACATAGTCCAAGTGCCCGTTCGTTAACCTAGATAGTCCAAGTGCCCGCTAGTTAACCTAGATAGTCCAAGGGCCCACTAGGGGACGTACATAGTCCAAGTGCCCGCTAGTTAACCTACATAGTCCAAGGTCCGCTAGTTAACCTAGATAGTCCAAGTGCCCGCTAGTTAACCTACATAGTACAAGGGCCCGCTAGTTGACCTTGATAGTCCAAGTTCCCGCTAGTTAACCTAGATAGTCAAAGTGCCCGCTAATTAACCTAAGTAGTACAAATGTCCGATAGGGATCCTACATAGTCAAAGTGCCCGCTAATTAACCTACATAGTCCAAGTCCGCGCTAGGTAACCTAGGCAGTCCAAGTGACCATTATGTTACCTACATAGTTCAAGTGCTCGTCCGTTAACCTAGATAGTCCAAGTGCCCGCTAGGTAACTTAGGTAGCCCAAGTACCCGCTAGGGAACGTACATAGTCCAAGTGCCTTCTAGGTAACCTAGATAGTCCAAGTGCCCGCTAGTTAACCTACATACTCCAAGTGCCTGCTAGGTAAACTACATAGTCCAAGTGCCCACTAGGTAACCTAGAGAGTCCAATAGCCCGCTAGTTAAGCTAGACAGTCCAAGTACCCTATAGGGAACCTACATAGTCCAAGTGCCCGCTGGGAACCTACATAGTCCAAGTGCTCGCTAGGCAACCTACATAGTCCAAGTGCCCGTTAGTTAACCTAGATAGTCAAAGTGCCTGCTAGGTAACCTAAATAGTCCAAGTGCCCGCTAGGGAACCTACATAGTCCAAGGGCCCGCTAGGTAACCTAGATAGTCCAATTGCCCGTTAGCTAACCTAGATAGTTGAAGTGTCCGCTAGTTAACCTACATAGTCCAAGTGCCCGTTCGTTAACCTAGATAGGCCAAGTGCCCGCTAGGTAACCTACACAGTCCAAGTGCCTGCTAGGTAACCTTGATAGTCCAAGTGCCTTCTAGTTAAACTACATAGTCCAAGTGCCCGCTAGGTAACATACATAGTCCAAGTGCCCACTATGTAACCTAAATAATCCAAATGCCCGCTAGTTAACCTAGATAATCCAAGTGCCCGCTTGTTAACCTAGATAGTCCAAGTGCCCGCTAGCAAACCTATATAGTCTAAGGGCCCGCTAGTTAATCTACATAGTCCAGTGCCCGCTACTTAACCTAGATAGTCCAAGTGCCCGCTAGTTAACCTAGATAGTCCAAGGGCCCGCTAGTTAATCTAGATAGTCCAAGTGCCCACTAGTTAACCTAGATAGTCCAAGTGCCCGCTAGTTAACCTAGATCGTCCAAGTGCCCGCTGGTTAACCTAGATAATCCAAGTGCCCGATAGTTAACCTACATAGTCCAAGGGCCCAATAGTTAACCTAGATAGTCCAAGTGCCCGCTAGGGGACATACATAGTCCAAGTGCCCCCTAGGGAATCTACATAGTCCAAGTGCTCGCTAAGCAACCTACATAGTCCAAGTGCCCGTTAGTTAACCTAGATAGTCAAAGTGCCTGCTAGGTAACCTAAATAGTCCAAGTGCCCGCTAGGGAACCTACGTAGTCGAAGTGCGTACTAGGTAACCTAGATAGTCCAATTGCACGTTAGCTAACCTAGATAGTCGAAGTGTCCGCTAGTTAACCTAGATAGTCCAAGTGCCCGCTAGTTAACCTACATAGTACAAGGGCCCGCTATTTGACCTTGATAGTCCAAGTTCCCGCTAGTTAACCTAGATGGTCAAAGTGCCCGCTAATTAACCTAAGTAGTACAAATGTCCGATAGGGATCCTACATAGTCAAAATGATCGCTAGTTAACCTACATAGTCCAAGTCCCCGCTAGGTAACCTAGGGAGTCCAAGTGACCATTATGTTACCTACATAGTCCAAGTGCCCGTCCGTTAACCTACATAGTCCAAGTGCCTGCTAGGTAAACTACATAGTCCAAGTGCCCACTAGGTAACCTAGAGAGTCCAATAGCCCGCTAGTTAAGCTAGACAGTCCAAGTACCCTATAGGGAACCTGCATAGTCCAAGTGCCCGCTGGGAACCTACATAGTCCAAGTGCTCGCTAGGCAACCTACATAGTCCAAGTGCCCGTTAGTTAACCTAGATAGTCAAAGTGCCTGCTAGGTAACCTAAATAGTCCAAGTGCCCGCTAGGGAACCTACATAGTCCAAGGGCCCGCTAGGTAACCTAGATAGTCCAATTGCCCGTTAGCTAACCTAGATAGTTGAAGTGTCCGCTAGTTAACCTACATAGTCCAAGTGCCCGTTCGTTAACCTAGATAGGCCAAGTGCCCGCTAGGTAACCTACACAGTCCAAGTGCCTGCTAGGTAACCTTGATAGTCCAAGTGCCTTCTAGTTAAACTACATAGTCCAAGTGCCCGCTAGGTAACATACATAGTCCAAGTGCCCACTATGTAACCTAAATAATCCAAATGCCCGCTAGTTAACCTAGATAATCCAAGTGCCCGCTTGTTAACCTAGATAGTCCAAGTGCCCGCTAGCAAACCTATATAGTCTAAGGGCCCGCTAGTTAATCTACATAGTCCAGTGCCCGCTACTTAACCTAGATAGTCCAAGTGCCCGCTAGTTAACCTAGATAGTCCAAGGGCCCGCTAGTTAATCTAGATAGTCCAAGTGCCCACTAGTTAACCTAGATAGTCCAAGTGCCCGCTAGTTAACCTAGATCGTCCAAGTGCCCGCTGGTTAACCTAGATAATCCAAGTGCCCGATAGTTAACCTACATAGTCCAAGGGCCCAATAGTTAACCTAGATAGTCCAAGTGCCCGCTAGGGGACATACATAGTCCAAGTGCCCCCTAGGGAATCTACATAGTCCAAGTGCTCGCTAAGCAACCTACATAGTCCAAGTGCCCGTTAGTTAACCTAGATAGTCAAAGTGCCTGCTAGGTAACCTAAATAGTCCAAGTGCCCGCTAGGGAACCTACGTAGTCGAAGTGCGTACTAGGTAACCTAGATAGTCCAATTGCACGTTAGCTAACCTAGATAGTCGAAGTGTCCGCTAGTTAACCTAGATAGTCCAAGTGCCCGCTAGTTAACCTACATAGTACAAGGGCCCGCTATTTGACCTTGATAGTCCAAGTTCCCGCTAGTTAACCTAGATGGTCAAAGTGCCCGCTAATTAACCTAAGTAGTACAAATGTCCGATAGGGATCCTACATAGTCAAAATGATCGCTAGTTAACCTACATAGTCCAAGTCCCCGCTAGGTAACCTAGGGAGTCCAAGTGACCATTATGTTACCTACATAGTCCAAGTGCCCGTCCGTTAACCTACATAGTCCAAGTGCCCGCTAGGTAACTTAGATAGCCCAAATACCCGCTAGGGAACGTACATAGTCCAAGTGCCTTCTAGGTAACCTAGATAGTCCAAGTGCCCGCTAGTGAACCTACATACTCCAAGTGCCTGCTAGGTAAACTACATAGTCCAAGTGCCCATGAGGTAACCTAGACAGTCCAATTGCCCGCTAGTTAAGCTAGACAGTCCAAGTACCCGATAGGGAACCTACATAGTCCAAGTGCCCGCTGGGAACCTACATAGTCCAAGTGCTCGCTAGTCAACCTACATAGTCCAAGTGCCCGTTAGTTAACCTAGATAGACAAAGTGCCTGCTAGGTAACCTAAATAGTCCAAGTGCCCGCTAGGGAACCTACATAGTACAAGTGCCCGCTAGGTAACCTAGATAGTCCAATTGCCCGTTAGCTAACCTAGATAGTCGAAGTGTCCGCTAGTTAACCTACATAGTCCAAGTGCCTGTTCGTTAACCTAGATAGGCCAAGTGCCCGCTAGGTAATCTAGACAGTCCAAGTGCACGCTAGGTAACCTAGAGAGTCCAATTGCCCGCTAGTTAAGCTAGACAGTCCAAGTACCCGATAGGGAACCTACATAGTCCAAGTGCCCGCTGGGAACCTACATAGTCCAAGTGCTCGCTAGGCAACCTACATAGTCCAAGTGCCCGTTAGTTAACCTAGATAGTCAAAGTGCCTGCTAGGTAACCTAAAAAGTCCAAGTGCCCGCTAGGGAACCTACATAGTCCAAGTGCCCGCTAGGTAACCTACACAGTCCAAGTGCCTGCTAGGTAACCTTGATAGTCCAAGTGCCTTCTAGGTAACCTACATAGTCCAAGTGCCCGCTAGGTAACATACATAGTCCAAGTGCCCACTATGTAACCTAAATAATCCAAATGCCCGCTAGTTAACCTAGATAATCCAAGTGCCCGCTTGTTAACCTAGATAGTCCAAGTGCCCGCTAGTTAACCTAGATAGTCCAAGGGCCCGCTAGTTAATCTAGATAGTCCAAGTGCCCACTAGTTAACCTAGATAGTCCAAGTGCCCGCTAGTTAACCTAGATCGTCCAAGTGCCCGCTGGTTAACCTAGATAATCCAAGTGCCCAAGAGTTAACCTAGATTGTCCAAGTGCCTGCTACTTAACCTACATAGTCCAAGGGCCCACTAGTTTACCTAGATAATCCAAGTGTCCTCTAGTTAACCTACATAGTCCAAGTACCAGCAAGTTAACCTATATACAAAGTACCCGCTACGTAACCTAGATAGTCCAAGGGCACGCTAGTTAACCTACATAGTCCAAGTGCCCGCTAGGCAACCTAGATAGTCCAAGTGCCCACTAAGGAACCTACATAGTCCAAGTGCACGCTAGTTAACCTAGACAGTCCCAGTGCCCGCTAGGGAACTTACATAGTCCAAGTTCCCGCTTGGTAACCTAAATAGTCCAAATGCCCGCTAGGGAAACTACATAGTCCAAGTGCCCACTAGTTAACCAAGATAGTCCAAGTGCCTGCTAGTAAACCTACATAATCCATGGGCCCGCTAGTTAACCTACATAGTGAAAGGGCTCGCTAGTTAACCTAGATCGTGCAAGTGTCCGCTAGTTAACCTACATAGTCCACGTGCCCGGTAGGTAACCTAGATAGTCCTAGTGCCCGTTAGTTAACCTAGATGGTCCAAGGGCCACTAGGGGACGTACATAGTCCAAGTGCCCGCTAGTTAACCTACATAGTCCAAGGTCCGCTAGTTAACCTAGATAGTCCAAGTGCCCGCTAGTTAACCTACATAGTACAAGGGCCCGCTAGTTGACCTTGATAGTCCAAGTTCCCGCTAGTTAACCTAGATAGTCAAAGTGCCCGCTAATTAACCTAAGTAGTACAAATGTCCGATAGGGATCCTACATAGTCAAAGTGCCCGCTAGTTAACCTACATAGTCCAAGTCCCCGCTAGGTAACCTAGGGAGTCCAAGTGACCATTATGTTACCTACATAGTCCAAATGCCCGTCCGTTAACCTACATAGTCCAAGTGCCCGCTAGGTAACTTAGATAGCCCAAGTACCCGCTGGGGAACGTACATAGTCCAAGTGCCCGCTGGGAACCTACATAGTCCAAGTGCTCGCTAGTCAACCTACATAGTCCAAGTGCCCGTTAGTTAACCTAGATAGTCAAAGTGCCTTCTAGGTAACCTAAATAGTCCAAGTGCCCGCTAGGGAACCTACATAGTCCAAGTGCCCGCTAGGTAACCTAGATAGTCCAATTGCCCGTTAGCTAACCTAGATAGTCGAAGTGTCCGCTAGTTAACCTACATAGTCCAAGTGCCCGTTCGTTAACCTAGATAGGCCAAGTGCCCGCTAGGTAACCTAGACAGTCCAAGTGCACGCTAGGTAACCTTGATAGTCCAAGTGCCTTCTAGTTAACCTACATAGTCCAAGTGCCCGCTAGGTAACATACATAGTCCAAGTGCCCACTATGTAACCTAAATAATCCAAATGCCCACTAGGTAACCTAGATAGTCCAAGTGCCCGCTTGTTAACCTAGATAGTCCAAGTGCCCGCTAGTAAACCTAGATAGTCCAAGGGCCCGCTAGTTAATCTACATAGTCCAGTGCCCGCTAGTTAACCTAGATAGTCCAAGTGCCCGCTAGTTAACCTAGATAGTCCAAGGGCCCGCTAGTTAATCTAGATAGTCCAAGTGCCCACTAGTTAACCTAGATAGTCCAAGTGCCCGCTAGTTAACCTAGATCGTCCAAGAGCCCGCTGGTTAACCTAGATAATCCAAGTGCCCGATAGTTTACCTACATAGTCCAAGGGCCCAATAGTTAACCTAGATTGTCCTAGTGCCCGCTTGGGGACATACATAGTCCAAGTGTCCCCTAGGGAATCTACATAGTCCAAGTGCTCGCTAAGCAACCTACATAGTCCAAGTGCCCATTAGTTAACCTAGATAGTCAAAGTGCCTGCTAGGTAACCTAAATAGTCCAAGTGCCCGCTAGGGAACCTACATAGTCGAAGTGAACACTAGGTAACCTAGATAGTCCAATTGCCCGTTAGCTAACCTAGATAGTCGAAGTGTCCGCTAGTTAACCTACATAATCCAAATGCCCGCTAGTTAACCTAGATAGTCCAAGTGCCCGCTTGTTAACCTAGATAGTACAAGTGCCCGCTAGTAAACCTAGATAGTCCAAGGGCCGCTAGTTAACCTACATAGTCCAAGTGCCCGTTCGTTAACCAAGATAGGCCAAGTGCCCACTAGGTAACCTAGACAGTCCAAGTGCCACTAGGTTACCTACATAGTCCAAGTGCACGTTCATTAACCTAGATACTCCAAGTGCCCGCTGGTAATCTACATAGTCCAAGGGCCCGCTAGGTAACCTTGATAGTCCAAGCGCCTTCTAGTTAACCTACATAGTCCAAGTGCCCGCTAGGTAACCTACATAGTCCAAGTGCCCGTTAGTTAACCTAGATAGTCCAAGTGCCCACTAGGGGACGTACATAGTCCATGTGCCCGCTAGGTAACCTTGATAGTCCAAGTGCGCGCTAGGGTATGTACATAGTCCGAGTGCTGGCTAGGAAACCTAGATAATCCAAGTGCCCGCTAGTTAACCTACATAGTCCAAGGGCCCGCAAGTTATCCTACATAGTCCAAGGTCCGCTATTTAACCTATATACTCCAAGTGCCCGCTAGTTAACCTACATAGTACAAGGGCCCGCTACTTGACCTAGATAGTCCAAGTGCCTGCTAGTTAACCTAGAGAGTCCAAGAGCCCGCTAGTTAACCTAAGTAGTCCAAATGTCCGATAGGGATCCTACAGAGTCCAAGTGCCTGCTACGTAACCTACATATCCAAGTGCCCGTTCGTTAACCTAGATAGTAAAAGTGCCCGCTAGGTAACCTAGACAGTCCAAGTGCCCGCTAGGTTACCTACATAGTCCAAGTGCCCGTTCGTTAACCTAGATAGTCCAAGTGCCCGCTAGGTTACCTAGACAGTCCAAGTGCCCGCTAGTTAACCTCCATAGTCCAAGTGCCTGCTAGGTAAACTACATAGTCCAAGTGCCCACTAGGTAACCTAGACAGTCCAATTGCCCGCTAGTTAACCTAGACAGTCCAAGTACCTGATAGGGAACCTACATAGTCCAAGTGCTCGCTAGGGAACCTATATAATCCAAGTGCTCGCTAGGCAACCTACATAGTCTAAGTGCCTGTTAGTTAACCTAGATAGTCAAAGTGCCTGCTAGGTAAACTACATAGTCCAAGTGCCCGCTAGGGAACCCACATAGTCCAAGTGTCCGCTGGGTAACCTAGATAGTCCAATTGCCCGTTAGCTATCCTAGATAGTCGAAGTGTCTGCTAGTTAACCTACATAGTCCAAGTGTCCGTTCGTTAACCTAGATAGGCCAAGTGCCCTCTAGGTAACCTAGACAGTCCAAGTGCCCGCTAGGTTACCTACATAGTCCAAGTGCACGTTCGTTAACCTAGATAGTCCAAGTGCCCGCTGGTAACCTACATAATCCACGGGCCCGCTAGGTAATCTTGATAGTCCATGTGCCTTCAAGTTAACCTACATAGTCCAAGTGCCCGCTAGGTAACCTACATAGTCCAAGTGCCCACTAGGTAACCTAAGTAATCCTAATGCCCGCTAGGAAAACTACATAGTCCAAGTGCCCGCTAGTTAACCTAGATAGTCCAAGTGCCCACTAGTAAACCTAGATAGTCCAAGGGCCAGCTAGTTAATCTAGATAGTCCAAGTGCCCGCTAGTTAACCTAGATAGTCCAAGTGCCCGCTAGTTAACCTAGATAGTCCAAGTGCCCGCTAGTTAACTTAGATCGTCCAAGGGCCCTCTAGTTAACCTAGATAGACCAAGTGCCCGCTAGGGGACGTACATAGTCCAAGTGCCCTCTAGGTAACCTACATAGTCCAATGCCCGTTAGTTAACCTAGATAGTCCAAGTGCCCACTAGGGGACGTACATAGTCCAAGTGCCCGCTAGGTAACCTTGATAGTCCAAGTGCGCGCTAGGGTATGTACATAGTCCGAGTGCTGGCTAGGAAACCTAGATAATCCAAGTGCCCACTAGTTAACCTACATAGTCCAAGGGCCCGCAAGTTAACCTACATAGTCCAAGGTCCGCTATTTAACCTATATACTCCAAGTGCCCGCTAGTTAACCTACATAGTACAAGGGCCCGCTACTTGACCTAGATAGTCCAAGTGCCCGCTAGTTAACCTAGATAGTCCAAGTGCCCGCTAGTTAACCTAAGTAGTCCAAATGTCCGATAGGGATCCTACATAGTCCAAGTGCCCGCTACGTAACCTATATATCCAAGTGCCCGTTCGTTAACCTAGATAGTCAAAGTGCCCGCTAGGTAACCTAGACAGTCCAAGTGCCCGCTAGGTTACCTACATAGTCCAAGTGCCCGTTCGTTAACCTAGATAGTCCAAGTGCCCGCTAGGTTACCTAGACAGTCCAAGTGCCCGCTAGTTAACCTCCATAGTCCAAGTGCCTGCTAGGTAAACTACATAGTCCAAGTGCCCACTAGGTAACCTAGACAGTCCAATTGCCCGCTAGTTAACCTAGACAGTCCAAGTACCCGATAGGGAACCTACATAGTCCAAGTGCTCGCTAGGGAACCTATATAATCCAAGTGCCTGTTAGTTAACCTAGATAGTCAAAGTGCCTGCTAGGTAACATAAATAGTCCAAGTGCCCGCTAGGGAACCTACATAGTCCAAGTGTCCGCTAGGTAACCTAGATAATCAAATTGCCCGTTAGCTAACCTAGATAGTCGAAGTGTCCGCTAGTTAACCTACATAGTCCAAGTGTCCGTTCGTTAACCTAGATAGGCCAAGTGCCCTCTAGGTAACCTAGACAGTCCAAGTGCCCGCTAGGTTACCTACATAGTCCAAGTGCACGTTCGTTAACCTAGATAGTCCAAGTGCCCGCTGGCAACCTACATAATCCAAGGGCCCGCTAGGTAATCTTGATACTCCAAGTGCCTTCTAGTTAACCTATATAGTCCAAGTGCCCGCTTGGTAACCTACATAGTCCAAGTGCCCGCTAGGTAACCTAAGTAATCCTAATGCCCGCTAGGAAAACTACATAGTCCAAGTGCCCGCTAGGTAACCTAGACAGTCCAAGTGCCCGCTAGGTAACCTTGATAGTCCAAGTGCCTTCTAGTTAACCTACATAGTCCAAGTGCCCGCTAGGTAACATACATAGTCCAAGTGCCCACTATGTAACCTAAATAATCCAAATGCCCGCTAGTTAACCTACATAGTCCAAGTGTCCGTTCGTTAACCTAGATAGGCCAAGTGCCCTCTAGGTAACCTAGACAGTCCAAGTGCCCGCTAGGTTACCTACATAGTCCAAGTGCACGTTCGTTAACCTAGATAGTCCAAGTGCCCGCTGGTAACCTACATAATCCAAGGGCCCGCTAGGTAATCTTGATAGTCCAAGTGCCTTCCAGTTAACCTACATAGTCCAAGTGCCCGCTAGGTAACCTACATAGTCCAAGTGCCCACTAGGTAACCTAAGTAATCCTAATGCCCGCTAGGAAAACTACATAGTCCAAGTGCCCGCTAGTTAACCTAGATAGTCCAAGTGCCCGCTAGTAAACCTAGATAGTCCAAGGGCCCGCTAGTTAATCTAGATAGTCCAAGTGCCCGCTAGTTAAGCTAGATAGTCCAAGTGCCTGCTAGTTAACCTAGATAGTCCAAGGGACCGCTATTTAATCTAGATAGTCCAAGTGCCCGCTAGTTAACCTAGATAGTCCAAGTGCCCGCTAGTTAACCTAGATCGTCCAAGGGCCCTCTAGTTAACCTAGATAGTCCAAGTGCCCGCTAGGGGACGTACATAGTCCAAGTGCCCTCTAGGTAACCTACATAGTCCAATGCCCGTTAGTTAACCTAGATAGTCCAAGTGCCCACTGGGGGACGTACATAGTCCAAGTGCCCGCTAGGTAACCTTGATAGTCCAAGTGCGCGCTAGGGTATGTACATAGTCCGAGTGCTGGCTAGGAAACCTAGATAATCCAAGTGCTCACTAGTTAACCTACATAGTCCAAGGGCCCGCAAGTTAACCTACATAGTCAAGGTCCGCTATTTAACCTATATAGTCCAAGTGCCCGCTAGTTAACCTACATAGTACAAGGGCCCGCTACTTGACCTAGATAGTCCAAGTGCCCGCTAGTTAACCTAGATAGTCCAAGTGCCCGCTAGTTAACCTAAGTAGTCCAAATGTCCGATAGGGATCCTACATAGTCCAAGTGTCCGCTACGTAACCTACATATCCAAGTGCCCGTTCGTTAACCTAGATAGTCCAAGTGCCCGCTAGATAACCTAGACAGTCCAACTGCCCGCTAGGTTACCTACATAGTCCAAGTGCCCGTTCGTTAACCTAGATAGTCCAAGTGCCCGCTAGGTTACCTAGACAGTCCAAGTGCCCGCTAGTTAACCTCCATAGTCCAAATGCCTGCTAGGTAAACTACATAGTCCAAGTGCCCACTAGGTAACCTAGACAGTCCAATTGCCCGCTAGTTAACCTAGACAGTCCAAGTACCCGATAGGGAACCTACATAGTCCAAGTGCTCGCTAGGGAACCTATATAGTCCAAGTGCTCGCTCGGCAACCTACATAGTCCAAGTGCCTGTTAGTTGACCTAGATAGTCAAAGTGCCTGCTAGGTAACCTAAATAGTCCAAGTGCCCGCTAGGGAACCTACATAGTCCAAGTGTCCGCTAGGTAACCTAGATAGTCCAATTGCCCGTTAGCTAACCTAGATAGTCGAAGTGTCCGCTAGTTAACCTACATAGTCCAAGTGTCCGTTCGTTAACCCAGATAGGCCAAGTGCCCTTTAGGTAACCTAGACAGTTCAAGTGCCCGCTAGGTTACCTACATAGTCCAAGTGCACGTTCGTTAACCTAGATAGTCCAAGTGCCCGCTGGCAACCTACATAATCCAAGGGCCCGCTAGGTAATCTTGATAGTCCAAGTGCCTTCTAGTTAACCTACATAGTCCAAGTGCCCGCTAGGTAACCTACATAGTCCAAGTGCCCACTAGGTAACCTAAGTAATCCTAATGCCCGCTAGGAAAACTACATAGTCCAAGTGCCCGCTAGGTAACCTAGACAGTCCAAGTGCCCGCTAGGTAACCTTGATAGTCCAAGTGCCTTCTAGTTAACCTACATAGTCCAAGTGCGCGCTAGGTAACATACATAGTCCAAGTGCCCACTATGTAACCTAAATAATCCAAATGCCCGCTAGTTAACCTAGATAGTCCAAGTGCCCGCTTGTTAACCTAGATAGTCCAAGTGCCCGCTAGTAAACCTAGATAGTCCAAGGGCCCGCTAGTTAATCTACATAGTCCAGTGCCCGCTAGTTAACCTAGATAGTCCAAGTGCCCGCTAGTTAACGTAGATAGTCCAAGGGCCCGCTAGTTAATCTAGATAGTCCAAGTGCCCACTATTTAACCTAGATAGTCCAAGTGCCCGCTAGTTAACCTAGATCGTCCAAGTGCCCGCTGGTTAACCTAGATAATCAAAGTGCCCGATAGTTAACCTACATAGTCCAAGGGCCCAATAGTTAACCTAGATTGTCCTAGTGCCCGCTTGGGGAAATACATAGTCCAAGTGCCCCCTAGGGAATCTACATAGTCCAAGTGCTCGCTAAGCAACCTACATAGTCCAAGTGCCCGTTAGTGAACCTAGATAGTCAAAGTGCCTGCTAGGTAACCTAAATAGTCCAAGTGCCCGCTAGGGAACCTACATAGTCGAAGTGCCCACTAGGTAACCTAGATAGTCCAATTGCCCATTAGCTAACCTAGATAGTCGAAGGGTCCGCTAGTTAACCTACATAATCCAAATGCCCGCTAGTTAACCTAGATAGTCCAAGTGCCCGCTTGTTAACCTAGATAGTACAAGTGCCCGCTAGTAAACCTAGATAGTCCAAGGCCCGCTAGTTAACCTACATAGTCCAAGTGCCCGTTCGTTAACCTAGATAGGCCAAGTGCCCACTAGGTAACCTAGACAGTCCAAGTGCCCACTAGGTTACCTACATAGTCCAAGTGCACGTTCATTAACCTAGATAGTCCAAGTGCCCGCTGGTAATCTACATATTCCAAGGGCCCGCTAGGTAACCTTGATAGTCCAAGCGCCTTCTAGTTAACCTACATAGTCCAAGTGCCCGCTAGTTAACCTAGATAGTCCAAGTGCCCACTAGGGGACGTACATAGTCCAAGTGCCCGCTAGGTAACCTTGATAGTCCAAGTGCGCGCTAGGGTATGTACATAGTCCGAGTGCTGGTTAGGAAACCTAGATAATCCAAGTGCCCGCTAGTTAACCTACATAGTACAAGGGCCCGCAAGTTAACCTACATAGTCCAAGGTCCGCTATTTAACCTATATAGTCCAAGTGCCCGCTAGTTAACCTACATAGTACAAGGGCCCGCTACTTGACCTAGATAGTCCAAGTGCCCGCTAGTTAACCTAGAGAGTCCAAGTGCCCGCTAGTTAACCTAAGTAGTCCAAATGTCCGATAGGGATCCTACATAGTCCAAGTGCCCGCTACGTAACCTACATATCCAAGTGCCCGTTCGTTAACCTAGATAGTCAAAGTGCCCGCTAGGTAACCTAGACAGTCCAAGTGCCCGCTAGGTTACCTACATAGTCCAAGTGCCCGTTCGTTAACCTAGATAGTCCAAGTGCCCGCTAGGTTACCTAGACAGTCCAAGTGCCCGCTAGTTAACCTCCATAGTCCAAGTGCCTGCTAGGTAAACTACATAGTCCAAGTGCCCACTAGGTAACCTAGACAGTCCAATCGCCCGCTAGTTAACCTAGACAGTCCAAGTACCCGATAGGGAACCTACATAGTCCAAGTGCTCGTTAGGGAACCTATATAGTCCAAGTGCTCGCTAGGCAACCTACATAGTCTAAGTGCCTGTTAGTTAACCTAGATAGTCAAAGTGCCTGCTAGGTAAACTACATAGTCCAAGTGCCCGCTAGGGAACCCACATAGTCCAAGTGTCCGCTGGGTAACCTAGATAGTCCAATTGCCCGTTAGCTAACCTAGATAGTCGAAGTGTCCGCTAGTTAACCTACATAGTCCAAGTGTCCGTTCGTTAACCTAGATAGGCCAAGTGCCCTCTAGGTAACCTAGACAGTCCAAGTGCCCGCTAGGTTACCTACATAGTCCAAGTGCACGTTCGTTAACCTAGATAGTCCAAGTGCCCGCTGGTAACCTACATAATCCAAGGGCCCGCTAGGTAATCTTGATAGTCCAAGTGCCTTCCAGTTAACCTACATAGTCCAAGTGCCCGCTAGGTAACCTACATAGTCCAAGTGCCCACTAGGTAACCTAAGTAATCCTAATGCCCGCAAGGAAAACTACATAGTCCAAGTGCCCGCTAGTTAACCTAGATAGTCCAAGTGCCCGCTAGTAAACCTAGATAGTCCAAGGGTCCGCTAGTTAATCTAGATAGTCCAAGTACCCGCTAGTTAACCTAGATAGTCCAAGTGCCCGCTAGTTAACCTAGATAGTCCAAGGGACCGCTAGTTAATCTAGATAGTCCAAGTGCCCGCTAGTTAACCTAGATAGTCCAAGTGCCCGCTAGTTAACCTAGATCGTCCAAGGGCCCTCTAGTTAACCTAGATAGTCCAAGTGCCCGCTAGGGGACGTGCATAGTCCAAGTGCCCTCTAGGTAACCTACATAGTCCAATGCCCGTTAGTTAACCTAGATAGTCCAAGTGCCCACTAGGGGACGTACATAGTCCAAGTGCCACTAGGTAACCTTGATAGTCCAAGTGCGCGCTAGGGTATGTACATAGTCCTAGTGCTGGCTAGGAAACCTAGATAATCCAAGTGCCCACTAGTTAACCTACATAGTCCAAGGGCCCGCAAGTTAACCTACATAGTCCAAGGTCCGCTATTTAACCTATATAGTCCAAGTGCCCGCTAGTTAACCTACATAGTACAAGGGCCCGCTACTTGACCTAGATAGTCCAAGTGCCCGCTGGTTAACCTAGATAGTCCAAGTGCCCGCTAGTTCACCTAAGTAGTCCAAATGTCCGATAGGGATCCTACATAGTCCAAGTGCCCGCTACGTAACCTACATATCCAAGTGCCCGTTCGTTAACCTAGATAGTCCAAGTGCCCGCTAGGTAACCTAGACAGTCCAAGTGCCCGCTAGGTTACCTACATAGTCCAAGTGCCCGTTCGTTAACCTAGATAGTCCAAGTGCCCGCTAGGTTACCTAGACAGTCCAAGTGCCCGCTAGTTAACCTCCATAGTCCAAGTGCCTGCTAGGTAAACTACATAGTCCAAGTGCCCACTAGGTAACCTAGACAGTCCAATTGCCCGCTAGTTAACCTAGACAGTCCAAGTACCCGATAGGGAACCTCCATAGTCCAAGTGCTCGCTAGGGAACCTATATAGTCCAAGTGCCTGTTAGTTAACCTAGATAGTCAAAGTGCCTGCTAGGTAACCTAAATAGTCCAAGTGCCCGCTAGGGAACCTACATAGGCCAAGTGTCAGCTAGGTAACCTAGATAGTCAAATTGCCCGTTAGCTTACCTAGATAGTCGAAGTGTACGCTAGTTAACCTACATAGTCCAAGTGTCCGTTCGTTAACCTAGATAGGCCAAGTGCCCTCTAGGTAACCTAGACAGTCCAAGTGCCCGCTAGGTTACCTACATAGTCCAAGTGCACGTTCGTTAACCTAGATAGTCCAAGTGCCCGCTGGTAACCTACATAATCCAAGGGCCCGCTAGGTAATCTTGATAGTCCAAGTGCCTTCTAGTTAACCTACATAGTCCAAGTGCCCGCTAGGTAACCTACATAGTCCAAGTGCCCACTAGGTAACCTAAGTAATCCTAATGCCCGCTAGGAAAACTACATAGTCCAAGTGCCCGCTAGTTAACCTAGATAGTCCAAGTGCCCGCTAGTAAACCTAGATAGTACAAGGGCCAGCTAGTTAATCTAGATAGTCCAAGTGCTCGCTAGTTAACCTAGATAGTCCAAGTGCCCGCTAGTTAACCTAGATAGTTCAAGGGACCGCTAGTTAATCTAGATAGTCCAAGTGCCCTCTAGTTAACCTAGTTAGTCCAAGTGCCCGCTAGTTAGCCTAGATCGTCCAAGGGCCCTCTAGTTAACCTAGATAGTCCAAGTGCCCGCTAGGGGACGTACATAGTCCCATTGCCCGCTAGGTAACCTAGATAGTCCAAGTGCCCCCTAGGGTATGTACATAGTTCAAGTGCCCGCTAGGTAACCTAGATTGTCCAAGTGTCCGCTAGTTGCCCTACATAGTCCAAGTGCTCGCTAGGTAACCTAGATAGTCCAAGGTCCTGCTAGTTAACCTACATAGTCCAATGCCCGATAGGGAACCTACATAGTCCAAGTGCCCGCTGAGGAACCTACATAATCCAAGTGCCCGATAGGGAACCTATATATTCCAAGTGCCAGTTAGGGAACCTACATACTCCACGTGCCCATAGGGAACCTTATAGTCCAAGTGCCCGCTAGGGAACCTACATAGTCCAAGTGCCCGTTAGTTAACCTAGATAGACAAAGTGCCTGCTAGGTAACCTAGATAGTCCAAGTGCCCGCTTGTTAACCTAGATAGTACAAGTGCCCGCTAGTAAACCTAGATAGTCCAAGGCCCGCTAGTTAACCTACATAGTCCAAGTGCCCGTTCGTTAACCTAGATAGGCCAAGTGCCCACTAGGTAACCTAGACAGTCCAAGTGCCCACTAGGTTACCTACATAGTCCAAGTGCACGTTCATTAACCTAGATAGTCCAAGTGCCCGCTGGTAATCTACATATTCCAAGGGCCCGCTAGGTAACCTTGATAGTCCAAGCGCCTTCTAGTTAACGTACATAGTCCAAGGGCCCGCTAGGTAACCTACATAGTCCAAGTGCCCGTTAGATAACCTAGATAGTCCAAGTGCCCACTAGGGGACGTACATAGTCCAAGTGCCCTCTAGGTAACCTTGATAGTCCAAGTGCGCGCTAGGGTATGTACATAGTCCGAGTGCTGGCTAGGAAACCTAGATAATCCAAGTGCCCGCTAGTTAACCTACATAGTCCAAGGGCCCGCAAGTTAACCTACATAGTCCAAGGTCCGCTATTTAACCTATATAGTCCAAGTGCCCGCTAGTTAACCTACATAGTACAAGGGCCCGCTACTTGACCTAGATAGTCCAAGTGCCCGCTAGTTAACCTAGAGAGTCCAAGTGCCCGCTAGTTAACCTAAGTAGTCCAAATGTCCGATAGGGATCCTACATAGTCCAAGTGCCCGCTACGTAACCTACATATCCAAGTGCCCGTTCGTTAACCTAGATAGTCCAAGTGCCCGCTAGGTAACCTAGACAGTCCAAGTGCCCGCTAGGTTACCTACATAGTCCAAGTGCCCGTTCGTTAACCTAGATAGTCCAAGTGCCCGCTAGGTTACCTAGACAGTCCAAGTGCCCGCTAGTTAACCTCCATAGTCCAAGTGCCTGCTAGGTAGACTACATAGTCCAAGTGCCCACTAGGTAACCTAGACAGTCCAATTGCCCGCTAGTTAACCTAGACAGTCCAAGTACCCGATAGGGAACCTACATAGTCCAAGTGCTCGCTAGGGAACCTATATAGTCCAAGTGCTCGCTAGGCAACCTACATAGTCTAAGTGCCTGTTAGTTAACCTAGATAGTCAAAGTGCCTGCTAGGTAAACTAAATAGTCCAAGTGCCCGCTAGGGAACCCACATAGTCCAAGTGTCCGCTGGGTAACCTAGATAGTCCAATTGCCCGTTAGCTAACCTAGATAGTCGAAGTGTCCGCTAGTTAACCTACATAGTCCAAGTGTCCGTTCGTTAACCTAGATAGGCCAAGTGCCCTCTAGGTAACCTAGACAGTCCAAGTGCCCGCTAGGTTACCTACATAGTCCAAGTGCACGTTCGTTAACCTAGATAGTCCAAGTGCCCGCTGGTAACCTACATAATCCAAGGGCCCGCTAGGTAATCTTGATAGTCCAAGTGCCTTCTAGTTAACCTACATAGTCCAAGTGCCCGCTAGGTAACCTACATAGTCCAAGTGCCCACTAGGTAACCTAAGTAATCCTAATGCCCGCTAGGAAAACTACATAGTCCAAGTGCCCGCTAGTTAACCTAGATAGTCCAAGTGCCCGCTAGTAAACCTAGATAGTCCAAGGGTCCGCTAGTTAATCTAGATAGTCCAAGTGCCCGCTAGTTAACCTAGATAGTCCAAGTGCCCGCTAGTTAACCTAGATAGTCCAAGGGACCGCTAGTTAATCTAGATAGTCCAAGTGCCCGCTAGTTAACCTAGATAGTCCAAGGGCCCTCTAGGTAACCTAGATAGTCCAAGTGCCCGCTAGGGGACGTAAATAGTCCAAGTGCCCTCTAGGTAACCTACATAGTCCAATGCCCGTTAGTTAACCTAGATAGTCCAAGTGCCCACTAGGGGACATACATAGTCCAAGTGCCGCTAGGTAACCTTGATAGTCCAAGTGCGCGCTAGGGTATGTACATAGTCCGAGTGCTGGCTAGGAAACCTAGATAATCCAAGTGCCCACTAGTTAACCTACATAGTCCAAGGGCCCGCAAGTTAACCTACATAGTCCAAGGTCCGCTATTTAACCTATATAGTCCAAGTGCCCGCTAGTTAACCTACATAGTACAAGGGCCCGCTACTTGACCTAGATAGTCCAAGTGCCCGCTAGTTAACCTAGATAGTCCAAGTGCCCGCTAGTTAACCTAAGTAGTCCAAATGTCCGATAGGGATCCTACATAGTCCAAGTGCCCGCTACGTAACCTACATATCCAAGTGCCCGTTCGTTAACCTAGATAGTCCAAGTGCCCGCTAGGTAACCTAGACAGTCCAAGTGCCCGCTAGGTTACCTACATAGTCCAAGTGCCCGTTCGTTAACCTAGATAGTCCAAGTGCCCGCTAGGTTACCTAGACAGTCCAAGTGCCCGCTAGTTAACCTCCAAAGTTCAAGTGCCTGCTAAGTAAACTACATAGTCAAAGTGCCCACTAGGTAACCTAGACAGTCCAATTGCCCGCTAGTTAACTTAGACAGTCCAAGTACCCGATAGGGAACCTACATAGTCCAAGTGCTCGCTAAGCAACCTACATAGTCCAAGTGCCTGTTAGTTAACCTAGATAGTCAAAGTGCCTATTAGGTAACCTAAATAGTCCAAGTGCCCGCTAGGGAACCTACATAGTCCAAGTGTCCGCTAGGTAACCTATATAATCCAATTGCCCGTTAGCTAACCTAGATAGTCGAAGTGTCCGCTAGTTAACCTACATAGTCCAAGTGTCCGTTCGTTAACCTAGATAGGCCAAGTGTCCTCTAGGTAACCTAGACAGTCCAAGTGCCCGCTAAGTTACCTACATAGTCCAAGTGCACGTTCGTTAACCTAGATAGTCCAAGTGCCCGCTGGTAACCTACATAATCCAAGGGCCCGCTAGGTAATCTTGATAGTCCAAGTGCCTTCTAGTTAACCTACATACTCCAAGTGCCCGCTAGGTAACCTACATAGTCCAAGTGCCCACTAGGTAACCTAAGTAATCCTAATGCCCGCTAGGAAAACGACATAGTCCAAGTGCCCGCTAGTTAACCTAGATAGTCCAAGTGCCCGCTAGTAAACCTAGATAGTCCAAGTGCCCGCTACTTAACCTACATAGTACAAGGGCCCGCTAGTTGACCTTGATAGTCCAAGTTCCCGCTAGTTAACGTAGATAGTCAAAGTGCCCGCTAATTAACCTAAGTAGTACAAATGTCCGAGAGGGATCCTACATAGTCCAAGTGCCCGCTACGTAACCTACATATCCAAGTGCCCGTTCGTTAACCTAGATAGTCAAAGTGCCCGCTAGGTAACCTAGACAGTCCAAGTGCCCGCTAGGTTACCTACATAGTCCAAGTGCCCGTTCGTTAACCTAGATATTCCAAGTGCCCGCTAGTTAACCTAGATCGTCCAAGGGCCCTCTAGTTAACCTAGATAGTCCATGTGCCCTCTAGGGGACGTACATAGTCCAAGTGCCCGCTAGGTAACCTAGATAGTCCAAGTGCCCCCTAGGGTATGTACATAGTTCAAGTGCCCGCTAGGTAACCTAGATTGTCCAAGTGTCCGCTAGTTACCCTACATAGTCCAAGTGCCCGCTAGGTAACCTAGATAGTCCAAGGTCCTGCTAGTTAACCTACATAGTCCAATCCCCGATAGGGTACCTACATAGTCCAAGTGCCCGCTGAGGAACCTACATAGTCCAAGTGCCCGATAGGGAACCTATATATTCCAAGTGCCAGTTAGGGAACCTACATACTCCACGTGCCCATAGGGAACCTATATAGTCCAAGTGCCCGCTAGGGAACCTACATAGTCCAAGTGCCCGTTAGTTAACCTAGATAGTCAAAGTGCCTGCTAGGTAACCTAAATAGTCCAAGTGCTCTCTAGGAAACCTACATAGTCCAAGTGCCCGTTAGTTAACCTAGATAGTCCAATTGCCCGTTAGCTAACCTAGATAGTCGAAGTGTCCGCTAGTTAACCTACATAGTCCAAGTGTCCGTTGGTTAACCTAGATAGTCCAAGTGCACGCTAGGTAAACTAGAGTCCAAGTGCTCGCTAGTTAACCTACAAAATCCAAGGTCTCACTTGTTAACTTTGATAGTCCAAGTGCCTGCTAGTTAACCTAGATCTTCCAAGTGCCCGCGAGTTAACCTAGATTGTCCAAGTGCCTGCTACTTAACCTACATAGTCCAAGGGCCCACTAGTTAACCTAGATAATCCAAGTGTCCTCTACTTAACCTACATAGTCCAAGTACCAGCTAGTTAACCTATGTACAAAGTGCCCGCTACGTAACCTAGATAGTCCAAGGGCACGCTAGTTAACCTACATAGTCCAAGTGCCCGCTAGGCAACCTAGATAGTCCAAGTGCCCACTAAGGAACCTACATAGTCCAAGTGCACGCTAGTTAACCTAGACAGTCCCAGTGCCCGCTAGGGAACTTACATAGTCCAAGTTCCCGCTTGGTAACCTAAATAGTCCAAATGCCCGCTAGGGAAACTACATAGTCCAAGTGCCCACTAGTTAACCTAGATAGTCCAAGTGCCTGCTAGTAAACCTACATAATCCATGGGCCCGCTAGTTAACCTACATAGTGCAAGGACCCGCTGGTTAACCTAGATCATGCAAGTGTCCGCTAGTTAACCTACATAGTCCACGTGCCCGGTAGGTAACCTAGATAGTCCTAGTGCCCGTTAGTTAACCTAGATGGTCCAAGGGCCCACTAGGGGACGTACATAGTCCAAGTGCCCGCTAGTTAACCTAGATAGTCCAAGGTCCGCTAGTTAACCTAGATAGTCCAAGTGCCCGCTACTTAACCTACATAGTACAAGGGCCCGCTAGTTGACCTTGATAGTCCAAGTTCCCGCTAGTTAACCTAGATAGTCAAAGTGCCCGCTAATTAACCTAAGTAGTACAAATGTCCGATAGGGATCCTACATAGTCCAAGTGCCCGCTACGTAACCTACATATCCAAGTGCCCGTTCGTTAACCTAGATAGTCAAAGTGCCCGCTAGGTAACCTAGACAGTCCAAGTGCCCGCTAGGTTACCTACATAGTCCAAGTGCCCGTTCGTTAACATAGATAGTCCAAGTGCCCGCTAGTAAACCTAGATCGTCCAAGGGCCCTCTAGTTAACCTAGATAGTCCATGTGCCCTCTAGGGGACGTACATAGTCCAAGTGCCCGCTAGGTAACCTAGATAGTCCAAGTGCCCCCTAGGGTATGTACATAGTTCAAGTGCCCGCTAGTTAACCTAGATTGTCCAAGTGTCCGCTAGTTACCCTACATAGTCCAAGTGCCTGCTAGGTAACCTAGATAGTCCAAGGTCCTGCTAGTTAACCTACATAGTCCAATCCCCGATAGGGTACCTACATAGTCCAAATGTCCGCTGAGGAACCTACATAGTCCAAGTGCCCGATAGGGAACCTATATATTCCAAGTGCCAGTTAGGGAACCTACATACTCCTCGTGCCCAAAGGGAACATATATAGTCCAAGTGCCCGCTAAGGAACCTACATAGTCCAAGTGCCCGTTAGTTAACCTAGATAGTCAAAGTGCCTGCTAGGTAACCTAAATAGTCCAAGTGCTCTCTTGGGAACCTACATAGTCCAAGTGCCCGTTAGTTAACCTAGATAGTCCAATTGCCCGTTAGCTAACCTAGATAGTCGAAGTGTCCGCTAGTTAACCTACATAGTCCAAGTGTCCGTTGGTTAACCTAGATAGTCTAAGTTCACGCTAGGTAAACTAGATAGTCAAAGTGCCCGCTAATTAACCTAAGTAGTACAAATGTCCGATAGGGATCCTACATAGTCAAAGTGCCCGCTAGTTAACCTACATAGTCCAAGTGCCCGTTCGTTAACCTAGATAGTCCAAGGGCCCACTAGGGGACGTACATAGTCCAAGTGCCCGCTAGTTAACCTACATAGTCCAAGGTCCGCTAGTTAACCTAGATAGTCCAAGTGCCCGCTACTTAACCTACATAGTACAAGGGCCCGCTAGTTGACCTTGATAGTCCAAGTTCCCGCTAGTTAACCTAGATAGTCAAAGTGCCCGCTAATTAACCTAAGTAGTACAAATGTCCGATAGGGATCCTACATAGTCAAAGTGCCCGCTAGTTAACCTACATAGTCCAAGTCCCCGCTAGGTAACCTAGGCAGTCCAAGTGACCATTATGTTACCTACATAGTCCAAGTGCTCGTCCGTTAACCTACATAGTCCAAGTGCACGCTAGGTAACGTAGGTAGCCCAAGTACCCGCTAGGGAACGTACATAGTCCAAGTGCCTTCTAGGTAACCTAGATAGTCCAAGTACCCGCTAGTTAACCTACATACTCCAAGTGCCTGCTAGGTAAACTACATAGTCCAAGTGCCCACTAGGTAACCTAGAGAGTCCAATTGCCCGCTAGTTAAGCTAGACAGTCCAAGTACCCGATAGGGAACCTACATAGTCCAAGTGCCCGCTGGGAACCTACATAGTCCAAGTGCTCACTAGGCAACCTACATAGTCCAAGTGCCCGTTAGTTAACCTAGATAGTCAAAGTGCCTGCTAGGTAACCTAAATAGTCCAAGTGCCCGCTAGGGAACCTACATAGTCCAAGGGCCCGCTAGGTAACCTAGATAGTCCAATTGCCCGTTAGCTAACCTAGATAGTCGAAGTGTCCGCTAGTTAACCTACATAGTCCAAGTGCCCGTTCGTTAACCTAGATAGGCCAAGTGCCCGCTAGGTAACCTACACAGTCCAAGTGCCTGCTAGGTAACCTTGATAGTCCAAGTGCCTTCTAGTTAACCTACATAGTCCAAGTGCCGGCTAGGTAACATACATAGTCCAAGTGCCCACTATGTAACCTAAATAATTCAAATGCCCGCTAGTTAACCTAGATAATCCAAGTGCCCGCTTGTTAACCTAGATATTCCAAGTGCCCGCTAGTAAACCTAGATAGTCTAAGGGCCCGCTAGTTAATCTACATAGTCCAGTGCCCGCTAGTTAACCTAGATAGTCCAAGTGCCCGCTAGTTAACCTAGATAGTCCAAGGGCCCGCTAGTTAATCTAGATAGTCCAAGTGCCCACTAGTTAACCTAGATAGTCCAAGTGCCCGCTAGTTAACCTAGATCGTCCAAGTGCCCGCTGGTTAACCTAGATAACCCAAGTGCCCGATAGTTAACCTACATAGTCCAAGGGCCCAATAGTTAACCTAGATAGTCCAAGTGCCCGCTAGGGGACATACATAGTCCAAGTGCCCCCTAGGGAATCTACATAGTCCAAGTGCTCGCTAAGCAACCTACATAGTCCAAGTGCCCGTTAGTTAACCTAGATAGTCAAAGTGCCTGCTAGGTAACCTAAATAGTCCAAGTGCCCGCTAGGGAACCTACGTAGTCGAAGTGCCCACTAGGTAACCTAGATAGTCCAATTGCACGTTAGCTAAACTAGATAGTCAAAGTGTCCGCTAGTTAACCTACATAATCCAAATACCCGCTAGTTAACCTAGATAGTCCAAGTGGCCGCTTGTTAACCTAGATAGTCCAAGTGCCCGCTAGTAAACCTAGATAGTCCAAGGGCCCGCTAGTTAACCTACATAGTCCAAGTGCCCGTTCGTTAACCTAGATAGGCCAAGTGCCCACTAGGTAACCTAGACAGGCCAAGTGCCCACTAGGTTACCTACATAGTCCAAGTGCACGTTCATTAACCTAGATAGTCCAAGTGCCCGCTGGTAATCTACATAGTCCAAGGGCCCGCTAGGTAACCTTGATAGTCCAAGCGCCTTCTAGTTAACCTACATAGTCCAAGTGCCCGCTAGGTATCCTACATAGTCCAAGTGCCCGTTAGTTAACCTAGATAGTCCAAGTGCCCACTAGGGGACGTACATAGTCCAAGTGCCCGCAAGGTAACCTTGATAGTCCAAGTGCGCGCTAGGGTATGTACATAGTCTGAGTGCTGGCTAGGAAACCTAGATAATCCAAGTGCCCGCTAGTTAACCTACATAGTCCAAGGGCCCGCAAGTTAACCTACATAGTCCAAGGTCCGCTATTTAACCTAGATAGTCCAAGTGCCCGCTAGTTAACCTACGTAGTACAAGGGCCCGCTACTTGACCTAGATAGTCCAAGTGCCCGCTCGTTAACCTAGATAGTCCAAGTGCCCGCTAGTTAATCTAAGTAGTCCAAATGTCCGATAGGGATCCTACATAGTCCAAGTGCCCGCTAGTTAATCTAAGTAGTCCAAATGTCCGATAGGGATCCTACATAGTCCAAGTGCCCGCTACGTAACCTACATATCCAAGTGCCCGTTCGTTAACCTAGATAGTCAAAGTGCCCGCTAGGTAACCTAGACAGTCCAAGTGCCCGCTAGGTTACCTACATAGTCCAAGTGCCCGTTCGTTAACCTAGATAGTCCAAGTGCCCGCTAGTTAACCTAGATCGTCCAAGGGCCCTCTAGTTAACCTAGATAGTCCAAGTGCCCGCTAGGGAACGTACATAGTCCAAGTGCCCGCTAGGTAACCTAGATAGTCCAAGTGCCCATTAGGGTATGTACATAGTTCAAGTGCCCGCTAGGTAACCTAGATTGTCCAAGTGTCCACTAGTTACCCTACATAGTCCAAGTGCCCGCTTGGTAACCTAGATAGTCCAAGGTCCTGCTAGTTAACCTACATAGTCCAATGCCCGATAGGGAACCTACATAGTCCAAGTGCCCGCTGAGGAACCTACATAGTCCAAGTGCCCGATAGGGAACCTATATATTCCAAGTGCCAGTTAGGGAACCTACATACTCCACGTGCCCATAGGGAACCTATATAGTCCAAGTGCCAGCTGGGGAACCTACATAGTCCAAGTGCCCGTTAGTTAACCTAGATAGTCAAAGTGCCTGCTAGGTAACCTAAATATTCCAAGTGCTCTCTAGGGAACCTACATAGTCCAAGTGCCCGTTAGTTACCCTAGATAGTCCAATTGCCCGTTAGCTAACCTAGATAGTCAAAGTGTCCGCTAGTTAACCTACATAGTCCAAGTGTCCGTTGGTTAACCTAGATAGTCCAAGTGCCCGCTAGGTAACCTAGAGTCCAAGTGCTCGCTAGTTAACCTACATAATCCAAGTGCCCGCTAGGTAACCTATATAGTCCAAGTGCCCGCTAGGTAACCTACATAGTCCAAGGTCTCACTTGTTAACTTTGATAGTCCAAGTGCCTGCTAGTTAACCTAGATCTTCCAAGTGCCCGCGAGTTAACCTAGATTGTCCAAGTGCCTGCTACTTAACCTACATAGTCCAAGGGCCCACTAGTTAACCTAGATAATCCAAGTGTCCTCTAGTTAACCTACATAGTCCAAATACCAGCAAGTTAACCTATATACAAAGTACCCGCTACGTAACCTAGATAGTCCAAGGGCACGCTAGTTAACCTACATAGTCCAAGTGCCCGCTAGGCAACCTAGATAGTCCAAGTGCCCACTAAGGAACCTACATAGTCCAAGTGCACGCTAGTTAACCTAGACAGTCCCAGTGCGCGCTAGGGAACTTACATAGTCCACGTTCCCGCTTGGTAACCTAAATTGTCCATATGCCCGCTAGGGAAACTACATAGTCCAAGTGCCCACTAGTTAACCTAGATAGTCCAAGTGCCTGCTAGTAAACCTACATAATCCATGGGCCCGCTAGTTAACCTACATAGTGCAAGAGCCCGCTAGTTAACCTAGATGGTGCAAGTGTCCGCTAGTTAACCTACATAGACCACGTGCCCGGTAGGTAACCTAGATAGTCCTAGTGCCCGTTAGTTAACCTAGATGGTCCAAGGGCCCACTAGGGGACGTACATAGTCCAAGTGCCCGCTAGTTAACCTACATAGTCCAAGGTCCGCTAGTTAACCTAGATAGTCCAAGTGCCCGCTAGTTAACCTACATAGTACAAGGGCCTGCTAGTTGACCTTGATAATCCAAGTTCCCGCTAGTTAACCTAGATAGTCAAAGTGCCCGCTAATTAACCTAAGTAGTACAAATGTCCGATAGGGATCCTACATAGTCAAAGTGCCCGCTAGTTAACCTACATAGTCCAAGTCCCCGCTAGGTAACCTAGGCAGTCCAAGTGACCATTATGTTACCTACATAGTCCAAGTGCCCGTCCGTTAACCTACATAGTCCAAGTGCCCGCTAGGTAACTTAGATAGCCCAAGTACCCGCTAGGGAACGTACATAGTCCAAGTGCCTTCTAGGTAACCTAGATAGTCCAAATGCCTGCTAGTTAACCTACATACTCCAAGTGCCTGCTAGGTAAACTACATAGTCCAAGTGCCCATTAGGTAACCTAGACAGTCCAATTGCCCGCTAGTTAAGCTAGACAGTCCAAGTACCCGATAGGGAACCTACATAGTCCAAGTGCCCGCTGGGAACCTACATAGTCCAAGTGCTCGCTAGTCAACCTACATAGTCCAAGTGCCCGTTAGTTAACCTAGATAGTCAAAGTGCCTGCTAGGTAACCTAAATAGTCCAAGTGCCTGCTAGGGAACCTACATTGTCCAAGTGCCCGCTAGGTAACCTAGATAGTCAAAGTGCCTGCTAGGTAACCTAAATAGTCCAAGTGCCCGCTAGGGAACGTACATAGTCCAAGGGCCCGCTAGGTAACCTAGATAGTCCAATTGCACGTTAGCTAACCTAGATAGTCGAAGTGTCCGCTAGTTAACCTACATAATCCAAATGCCCGCTAGTTAACCTAGATAGTCCAAGTGGCCGCTTGTTAACCTAGATAGTCCAAGTGCCCGCTAATAAACCTAGATAGTCCAAGGGCCCGCTAGTTAACCTACATAGTCCAAGTGCCCGTTCGTTAACCTAGATAGGCCGAGTGCCCACTAGGTAACCTAGACAGTCCAAGTGCCCACTAGGTTACCTACATAGTCCAAGTGCACGTTCATTAACCTAGATAGTCCAAGTGCCCATTAGGTTATGTACATAGTTCAAGTGCCCGCTAGGTAACCTAGATTGTCCAAGTGTCCGCTAGTTACCCTACATAGTCCAAGTGCCCGCTAGGTAACCTAGATAGTCCAAGGTCCTGCTAGTTAACCTACATAGTCCAATGCCCGATAGGGAACCTACATAGTCCAAGTGCCCGCTGAGGAACCTACATAGTTCAAGTGCCCGATAGGGAACCTATATATTCCAAGTGCCAGTTAGGGAAACTACATACTCCACGTGCCCATAGGGAACCTATATAGTCCAAGTGCCCGCTGGGGAACCTACATAGTCCAAGTGCCCGTTATTAACCTAGATAGTCAAAGTGCCTGCTAGGTAACCTAAATATTCCAAGTGCTCTCTAGGGAACCTACATAGTCCAAGTGCCCGTTAGTTAACCTAGATAGTCCCATTGCCCGTTAGCTAACCTAGATAGTCGAAGTGTCCGCTAGTTAACCTACATAGTCCAAGTGTCCGTTGGTTAACCTAGATAGTCCAAGTGCCCGCTAGGTAACCTAGAGTCCAAGTGCTCGCTAGTTAACCTACATAGTCCAAGTGCCCGCTAGGTAACCTATATAGTCCAAGTGCCCGCTAGGTAACCTACATAGTCCAAGGTCTCACTTGTTAACTTTGATAGTCCAAGTGCTTGCTAGTTAACCTAGATCTTTCAAGTGCCCGCGAGTTAACCTAGATTGTCCAAGTGCCTGCTACTTAACCTACATAGTCCAAGGGCCCACTAGTTAACCTAGATAATCCAAGTGTCCTCTAGTTAACCTACATAGTCCAAGTACCAGCAAGTTAACCTATATACAAAGAACCCGCTACGTAACCTAGATAGTCCAAGGGCACGCTAGTTAACCTACATAGTCCAAGTGCCCGCTAGGCAACCTAGATAGTCCAAGTGCCCACTAAGGAACCTACATAGTCCAAGTGCACGCTAGTTAACCTAGACAGTCCCAGTGCCCGCTAGGGAACTTACATAGTCCAAGTTCCCGCTTGGTAACCTAAATTGTCCAAATGCCCGCTAGGGAAACTACATAGTCCAAGTGCCCGCTAGTTAACCTAGACAGTCCCAGTGCCCGCTAGGGAACTTACATAGTCCAAGTTCCCGCTTGGTAACCTAAATTGTCCAAATGCCCGCTAGGCAACCTAGATAGTCCAAGTGCCCACTAAGGAACCTACATAGTCCAAGTGCACGCTAGTTAACCTAGACAGTCCCAGTGCCCGCTAGGGAACTTACATAGTCCAAGTTCCCGCTTGGTAACCTAAATTGTCCAAATGCCCGCTAGGGAAACTACATAGTCCAAGTGCCCACTAGTTAACCTAGATAGTCCAAGTGCCTGCTAGTAAACCTACATAATCCATGGGCCCGCTAGTTAACCTACATAGTGCAAGGGCCCGCAGGTTAACCTAGATCGTGCAAGTGCTCGCTAAGCAACCTACATAGTCCACGTGCCCGGTAGGTAACCTAGATAGTCCTAGTGCCCGTTAGTTAACCTAGATGGTCCAAGGGCCCACTAGGGGACGTACATAGTCCAAGTGCCCGCTAGTTAACCTACATAGTACAAGGGCCTGCTAGTTGACCTTGATAATCCAAGTTCCCGCTTGTTAACCTAGATAGTCAAAGTGCCCGCTAATTAACCTAAGTAGTACAAATGTCCGATAGGGATCCTACATAGTCAAAGTGCCCGCTAGTTAACCTACATAGTCCAAGTCCCCGCTAGGTAACCTAGGCAGTCCAAGTGACCATTATGTTACCTACATAGTCCAAGTGCCCGTCCGTTAACCTACATAGTCCAAGTGCCCGCTAGGTAACTTAGATAGCCCAAGTACCCGCTAGGGAACGTACATAGTCCAAGTGCCTTCTAGGTAACCTAGATAGTCCAAATGCCTGCTAGTTAACCTACATACTCCAAGTGCCTGCTAGGTAAACTACATAGTCCAAGTGCCCATTAGGTAACCTAGACAGTCCAATTGCCCGCTAGTTAAGCTAGACAGTCCAAGTACCCGATAGGGAACCTACATAGTCCAAGTGCCCGCTGGGAACCTACATAGTCCAAGTGCTCGCTAGTCAACCTACATAGTCCAAGTGCCCGTTAGTTAACCTAGATAGTCAAAGTGCCTGCTAGGTAACCTAAATAGTCCAAGTGCCTGCTAGGGAACCTACATTGTCCAAGTGCCCGCTAGGTAACCTAGATAGTCAAAGTGCCTGCTAGGTAACCTAAATAGTCCAAGTGCCCGCTAGGGAACCTACATAGTCCAAGGGCCCGCTAGGTAACCTAGATAGTCCAATTGACCGTTAGCTAACCTAGATAGTCGAAGTGTCCGCTAGTTAACCTACATAGTCCAAGTGCCCGTTCGTTAACCTAGATAGGCCAAGTGCCCGCTAGGTAACCTACACAGTCCAAGTGCCTGCTAGGTAACCTAGATAGTCCAAGTGCCTTCTAGTTAACCTACATAGTCCAAGTGCCGGCTAGGTAACATACATAGTCCAAGTGCCCACTATGTAACCTAACTAATCCAAATGCCCGCTAGTTAACCTAGATAATCCAAGTGCCCGCTTGTTAACCTAGATAGTCCAAGTGCCCGCTAGTAAACCTAGATAGTCTAAGGGCCCGCTAGTTAATCTACATAGTCCAGTGCCCGCTAGTTAACCTAGATAGTCCAAGTGCCCGCTAGTTAACCTAGATAGTCCAAGGGCCCGCTAGTTAATCTAGATAGTCCAAGTGCCCACTAGTTAACCTAGATAGTCCAAGTGCCCGCTAGTTAACCTAGATAGTCCAAGGGCCCGCTAGTTAATCTAGATAGTCCAAATGCCCACTAGTTAACCTAGATCGTCCAAGTGCCCGCTGGTTAACCTAGATAATCCAAGTGCCCGATAGTTAACCTACATAGTCCAAGGGCCCAATAGTTAACCTAGATAGTCCAAGTGCCCGCTAGGGGACATACATAGTCCAAGTGCCCCCTAGGGAATCTACATAGTCCAAGTGCTCGCTAAGCAACCTACATAGTCCAAGTGCCCGTTAGTTAACCTAGATAGTCAAAGTGCCTGCTAGGTAACCTAAATAGTCCAAGTGCCCGCTAGGGAACCGACGTAGTCGAAGTGCCCACTAGGTAACCTAGATAGTCCAATTGCACGTTAGCTAACCTAGATAGTCGAAGTGTCCGCTAGTTAACCTACATAATCCAAATGCCCGCTAGTTAACCTAGATAGTCCAAGTGGCCGCTTGTTAACCTAGATAGTCCAAGTGCCCGCTAATAAACCTAGATAGTCCAAGGGCCCGCTAGTTAACCTACATAGTCCAAGTGCCCGTTCGTTAACCTAGATAGGCCGAGTGCCCACTAGGTAACCTAGACAGTCCAAGTGCCCACTAGGTTACCTACATAGTCCAAGTGCACGTTCATTAACCTAGATAGTCCAAGTGCCCGCTGGTAATCTACATAGTCCAAGGGCCCACTAGGTAACCTTGATATTCCAAGCGCCTTCTAGTTAACCTACATAGTCCAAGTGCCCGCTAGGTAACCTACATAGTCCAAGTGCCCGTTAGTTAACCTAGATAGTCCAAGTGCCCACTAGGGGACGTACATAGTCCAAGTGCCCGCGAGGTAACCTTGATAGTCAAAGTGCGCGCTAGGGTATGTACATAGTCTGAGTGCTGGCTAGGAAACCTAGATAATCCAAGTGCCCGCTAGTTAACCTACATAGTCCAAGGGCCCGCAAGTTAACCTACATAGTCCAAGGTCCGCTATTTAACCTAGATAGTCCAAGTGCCCGCTAGTTAACCTACGTAGTACAAGGGCCCGCTAGGTAACCTAGATAGTCCAAGTGCCCGCTAGGGGACGTACATAGTCCAAGTGCCCGCTAGGTAACCTAGATAGTCCAAGTGCCCATTAGGTTATGTACATAGTTCAAGTGCCCGCTAGGTAACCTAGATTGTCCAAGTGTCCGCTAGTTACCCTACATAGTCCAAGTGCCCGCTAGGTAACCTAGATAGTCCAAGGTCCTGCTAGTTAACCTACATAGTCCAATGCCCGATAGGGAACCTACATAGTCCAAGTGCCCGCTGAGGAACCTACATAGTTCAAGTGCCCGATAGGGAACCTATATATTCCAAGTGCCAGTTAGGGAAACTACATACTCCACGTGCCCATAGGGAACCTATATATTCCAAGTGCCAGTTAGGGAAACTACATACTCCACGTGCCCATAGGGAACCTATATAGTCCAAGTGCCCGCTGGGGAACCTACATAGTCCAAGTGCCCGTTATTAACCTAGATAGTCAAAGTGCCTGCTAGGTAACCTAAATATTCCAAGTGCTCTCTAGGGAACCTACATAGTCCAAGTGCCCGTTAGTTAACCTAGATAGTCCCATTGCCCGTTAGCTAACCTAGATAGTCGAAGTGTCCGCTAGTTAACCTACATAGTCCAAGTGTCCGTTGGTTAACCTAGATAGTCCAAGTGCCCGCTAGGTAACCTAGAGTCCAAGTGCTCGCTAGTTAACCTACATAGTCCAAGTGCCCGCTAGGTAACCTATATAGTCCAAGTGCCCGCTAGGTAACCTACATAGTCCAAGGTCTCACTTGTTAACTTTGATAGTCCAAGTGCTTGCTAGTTAACCTAGATCTTTCAAGTGCCCGCGAGTTAACCTAGATTGTCCAAGTGCCTGCTACTTAACCTACATAGTCCAAGGGCCCACTAGTTAACCTAGATAATCCAAGTGTCCTCTAGTTAACCTACATAGTCCAAGTACCAGCAAGTTAACCTATATACAAAGAACCCGCTACGTAACCTAGATAGTCCAAGGGCACGCTAGTTAACCTACATAGTCCAAGTGCCCGCTAGGCAACCTAGATAGTCCAAGTGCCCACTAAGGAACCTACATAGTCCAAGTGCACGCTAGTTAACCTAGACAGTCCCAGTGCCCGCTAGGGAACTTACATAGTCCAAGTTCCCGCTTGGTAACCTAAATTGTCCAAATGCCCGCTAGGGAAACTACATAGTCCAAGTGCCCGCTAGTTAACCTAGACAGTCCCAGTGCCCGCTAGGGAACTTACATAGTCCAAGTTCCCGCTTGGTAACCTAAATTGTCCAAATGCCCGCTAGGCAACCTAGATAGTCCAAGTGCCCACTAAGGAACCTACATAGTCCAAGTGCACGCTAGTTAACCTAGACAGTCCCAGTGCCCGCTAGGGAACTTACATAGTCCAAGTTCCCGCTTGGTAACCTAAATTGTCCAAATGCCCGCTAGGGAAACTACATAGTCCAAGTGCCCACTAGTTAACCTAGATAGTCCAAGTGCCTGCTAGTAAACCTACATAATCCATGGGCCCGCTAGTTAACCTACATAGTGCAAGGGCCCGCAGGTTAACCTAGATCGTGCAAGTGCTCGCTAAGCAACCTACATAGTCCACGTGCCCGGTAGGTAACCTAGATAGTCCTAGTGCCCGTTAGTTAACCTAGATGGTCCAAGGGCCCACTAGGGGACGTACATAGTCCAAGTGCCCGCTAGTTAACCTACATAGTCCAAGGTCCGCTAGTTAACCTAGATAGTCCAAGTGCCCGCTAGTTAACCTACATAGTACAAGGGCCTGCTAGTTGACCTTGATAATCCAAGTTCCCGCTTGTTAACCTAGATAGTCAAAGTGCCCGCTAATTAACCTAAGTAGTACAAATGTCCGATAGGGATCCTACATAGTCAAAGTGCCCGCTAGTTAACCTACATAGTCCAAGTCCCCGCTAGGTAACCTAGGCAGTCCAAGTGACCATTATGTTACCTACATAGTCCAAGTGCCCGTCCGTTAACCTACATAGTCCAAGTGCCCGCTAGGTAACTTAGATAGCCCAAGTACCCGCTAGGGAACGTACATAGTCCAAGTGCCTTCTAGGTAACCTAGATAGTCCAAATGCCTGCTAGTTAACCTACATACTCCAAGTGCCTGCTAGGTAAACTACATAGTCCAAGTGCCCATTAGGTAACCTAGACAGTCCAATTGCCCGCTAGTTAAGCTAGACAGTCCAAGTACCCGATAGGGAACCTACATAGTCCAAGTGCCCGCTGGGAACCTACATAGTCCAAGTGCTCGCTAGTCAACCTACATAGTCCAAGTGCCCGTTAGTTAACCTAGATAGTCAAAGTGCCTGCTAGGTAACCTAAATAGTCCAAGTGCCTGCTAGGGAACCTACATTGTCCAAGTGCCCGCTAGGTAACCTAGATAGTCAAAGTGCCTGCTAGGTAACCTAAATAGTCCAAGTGCCCGCTAGGGAACGTACATAGTCCAAGGGCCCGCTAGGTAACCTAGATAGTCCAATTGACCGTTAGCTAACCTAGATAGTCGAAGTGTCCGCTAGTTAACCTACATAGTCCAAGTGCCCGTTCGTTAACCTAGATAGGCCAAGTGCCCGCTAGGTAACCTACACAGTCCAAGTGCCTGCTAGGTAACCTAGATAGTCCAAGTGCCTTCTAGTTAACCTACATAGTCCAAGTGCCGGCTAGGTAACATACATAGTCCAAGTGCCCACTATGTAACCTAACTAATCCAAATGCCCGCTAGTTAACCTAGATAATCCAAGTGCCCGCTTGTTAACCTAGATAGTCCAAGTGCCCGCTAGTAAACCTAGATAGTCTAAGGGCCCGCTAGTTAATCTACATAGTCCAGTGCCCGCTAGTTAACCTAGATAGTCCAAGTGCCCGCTAGTTAACCTAGATAGTCCAAGGGCCCGCTAGTTAATCTAGATAGTCCAAGTGCCCACTAGTTAACCTAGATAGTCCAAGTGCCCGCTAGTTAACCTAGATAGTCCAAGGGCCCGCTAGTTAATCTAGATAGTCCAAATGCCCACTAGTTAACCTAGATAGTCCAAGTGCCCGCTAGTTAACCTAGATCGTCCAAGTGCCCGCTGGTTAACCTAGATAATCCAAGTGCCCGATAGTTAACCTACATAGTCCAAGGGCCCAATAGTTAACCTAGATAGTCCAAGTGCCCGCTAGGGGACATACATAGTCCAAGTGCCCCCTAGGGAATCTACATAGTCCAAGTGCTCGCTAAGCAACCTACATAGTCCAAGTGCCCGTTAGTTAACCTAGATAGTCAAAGTGCCTGCTAGGTAACCTAAATAGTCCAAGTGCCCGCTAGGGAACCGACGTAGTCGAAGTGCCCACTAGGTAACCTAGATAGTCCAATTGCACGTTAGCTAACCTAGATAGTCGAAGTGTCCGCTAGTTAACCTACATAATCCAAATGCCCGCTAGTTAACCTAGATAGTCCAAGTGGCCGCTTGTTAACCTAGATAGTCCAAGTGCCCGCTAATAAACCTAGATAGTCCAAGGGCCCGCTAGTTAACCTACATAGTCCAAGTGCCCGTTCGTTAACCTAGATAGGCCGAGTGCCCACTAGGTAACCTAGACAGTCCAAGTGCCCACTAGGTTACCTACATAGTCCAAGTGCACGTTCATTAACCTAGATAGTCCAAGTGCCCGCTGGTAATCTACATAGTCCAAGGGCCCACTAGGTAACCTTGATATTCCAAGCGCCTTCTAGTTAACCTACATAGTCCAAGTGCCCGCTAGGTGACCTACATAGTCCAAGTGCCCGTTAGTTAACCTAGATAGTCCAAGTGCCCACTAGGGGACGTACATAGTCCAAGTGCCCGCGAGGTAACCTTGATAGTCCAAGTGAGCGCTAGGGTATGTACATAGTCTGAGTGCTGGCTAGGAAACCTAGATAATCCAAGTGCCCGCTAGTTAACCTACATAGTCCAAGGGCCCGCAAGTTAACCTACATAGTCCAAGGTCCGCTATTTAACCTAGATAGTCCAAGTGCCCGCTAGTTAACCTACGTAGTACAAGGGCCCGCTACTTGACCTAGATAGTCCAAGTGCCCGCTAGTTAACCTAGATAGTCCAAGTGCCCGCTAGTTAATCTAAGTAGTCCAAATGTCCGATAGGGATCCTACATAGTCCAAGTGCCCGCTACGTAACCTACATATCCAAGTGCCCGTTCGTTAACCTAGATAGTCAAACTGCCCGCTAGGTAACCTAGACAGTCCAAGTGCCCGCTAGGTTACCTACATAGTCCAAGTGCCCGTTCGTTAACCTAGATAGTCCAAGTGCCCGCTAGTTAACCTAGATCATCCAAGGGCCCTCTAGTTAACCTAGATAGTCCAAGTGCCCGCTAGGGGACGTACATAGTCCAAATGCCCGCTAGGTAACCTAGATAGTCCAAGTGCCCATTAGGTTATGTACATAGTTCAAGTGCCCGTTAGGTAACCTAGATTGTCCAAGTGTCCGCTAGTTACCCTACATAGTCCAAGTGCCCGCTAGGTAACCTAGATAGTCCAAGGTCCTGCTAGTTAACCTACATAGTCCAATGCCCGATAGGGAACCTACATAGTCCAAGTGCCCGCTGAGGAACCTACATAGTTCAAGTGCCCGATAGGGAACCTATATATTCCAAGTGCCAGTTAGGGAAACTACATACTCCACGTGCCCATAGGGAACCTATATAGTCCAAGTGCCCGCTGGGGAACCTACATAGTCCAAGTGCCCGTTAATAACCTAGATAGTCAAAGTGCCTGCTAGGTAACCTAAATATTCCAAGTGCTCTCTAGGGAACCTACATAGTCCAAGTGCCCGTTAGTTAACCTAGATAGTCCAATTGCCCGTTAGCTAACCTAGATAGTCGAAGTGTCCGCTAGTTAACCTACATAGTCCAAGTGTCCGTTGGTTAACCTAGATAGTCCAAGTGCCCGCTAGGTAACCTAGAGTCCAAGTGCTCGCTAGTTAACCTACATAGTCCAAGTGCCCGCTAGGTAACCTATATAGTCCAAGTGTCCGCTAGGTAACCTACATAGTCCAAGGTCTCACTTGTTAACTTTGATAGTCCAAGTGCTTGCTAGTTAACCTAGATCTTCCAAGTGCCCGCGAGTTAACCTAGATTGTCCAAGTGCCTGCTACTTAACCTACATAGTCCAAGGGCCCACTAGTTAACCTAGATAATCCAAGTGTCCTCTAGTTAACCTACATAGTCCAAGTACCAGCAAGTTAACCTATATACAAAGAACCCGCTACGTAACCTAGATAGTCCAAGGGCACGCTAGTTAACCTACATAGTCCAAGTGCCCGCTAGGCAACCTAGATAGTCCAAGTGCCCACTAAGGAACCTACATAGTCCAAGTGCACGCTAGTTAACCTAGACAGTCCCAGTGCCCGCTAGGGAACTTACATAGTCCAAGTTCCCGCTTGGTAACCTAAATTGTCCAAATGCCCGCTAGGGAAACTACATAGTCCAAGTGCCCGCTAGTTAACCTAGACAGTCCCAGTGCCAGCTAGGGAACTTACATAGTCCAAGTTCCCGCTTGGTAACCTAAATTGTCCAAATGCCCGCTAGGCAACCTAGATAGTCCAAGTGCCCACTAAGGAACCTACATAGTCCAAGTGCACGCTAGTTAACCTAGACAGTCCAAGTGCCCGCTAGGGAACTTACATAGTCCAAGTTCCCGCTTGGTAACCTAAATTGTCCAAATGCCCGCTAGGGAAACTACATAGTCCAAGTGCCCACTAGTTAACCTAGATAGTCCAAGTGCCTGCTAGTAAACCTACATAATCCATGGGCCCGCTAGTTAACCTACATAGTGCAAGGGCCCGCTAGTTAACCTAGATCGTGCAAGTGTCCGCTAGTTAACCTACATAGTCCACGTGCCCGGTAGGTAACCTAGATAGTCCTAGTGCCCGTTAGTTAACCTAGATGGTCCAAGGGCCCACTAGGGGACGTACATAGTCCAAGTGCCCGCTAGTTAACCTACATAGTCCAAGGTCCGCTAGTTAACCTAGATAGTCCAAGTGCCCGCTAGTTAACCTACATAGTACAAGGGCCCGCTAGTTGACCTTGATAGTCCAAGTTCCCGCTAGTTAACGTAGATAGTCAAAGTGCCCGCTAATTAACCTAAGTAGTACAAATGTCCGATAGGGATCCTACATAGTCAAAGTGCCCGCTAGTTAACCTACATATTTCAAGTCCCCGCTAGGTAACCTAGGCAGTCCAAGTGACCATTATGTTACCTACATAGTCCAAGTGCCCGTCCGTTAACCTACATAGTCCAAGTGCCCGCTAAGTAACTTAGATAGCCCAAGTACCCGCTAGAGAACGTACATAGTCCAAGTGCCTTCTAGGTAACCTAGATAGTCCAAGTGCCTGCTAGTTAACCTACATACTCCAAGTGCCTGCTAGGTAAACTACATAGTCCAAGTGCCCATTAGGTAACCTAGAGAGTCCAATTGCCCGCTAATTAAGCTAGACAGTCCAAGTACCCGATAGGGAACCTACATAGTCCAAGTGCCCGCTGGGAACCTACATAGTCCATGTGCTCGCTAGTCAACCTACATAGTCCAAGTGCCCGTTAGTTAACCTAGATAGTCAAAGTGCCTGCTAGGTAACCTAAAGAGTCCAAGTGCCTGCTAGGGAACCTACATAGTCCAAGTGCCCGCTAGGTAACCTAGATAGTCCAATTGCCCGTTAGCTAACCTAGATAGTCGAAGTGTCCGCTAGTTAACCTACATAGTCCAAGTGCCCGTTCGTTAACCTAGATAGGCCAAGTGCCCGCTAGGTAACCTAGACAGTCCAAGTGCCCGCTAGGTAACCTTGATAGTCCAAGTGCCTTCTAGTTAACCTACATAGTCCAAGTGCCCGCTAGGTAACATACATAGTCCAAGTGCCCACTATGTAACCTAAATAATCCAAATGCCCGCTAGTTAACCTAGATACTCCAAGTGCCCGCTTGTTAACCTAGATAGTCCAAGTGCCCGCTACTAAACCTAGATAGTCCAAGGGCCCGCTAGTTAATCTACATAGTCCAGTGCCCGCTAGTTAACCTAGATAGTCCAAGTGCCCGCTAGTTAACCTAGATAGTCCAAGGGCCCGCTAGTTAATCTAGATAGTCCAAGTGCCCACTAGTTAACCTAGATATTCCAAGTGCCCGCTAGTTAACCTAGATCGTCCAAGTGCCCGCTGGTTAACCTAGATAATCCAAGTGCCCGATAGTTAACCTACATAGTCCAAGGGCCCAATTGTTAACCTAGATTGTCCTAGTGCCCGCTTGGGGACATACATAGTCCAAGTGCCCCCTAGGGAATCTACATAGTCCAAGTGCTCGCTAAGCAACCTACATAGTCCAAGTGCCCGTTAGTTAACCTAGATAGTCAAAGTGCCTGCTAGGTAACCTAAATAGTCCAAGGGCCCGCAAGTTAACCTACATAGTCCAAGGTCCGCTATTTAACCTAGACAGTCCAATTGCCCGCTAGTTAACCTAGACAGTCCAAGTACCCGATAGGGAACATACATAGTCCAAGTGCTCACTATGGAACCTATATAGTCCAAGTGCTCGCTAGGCAACCTACATAGTCTAACTGCCTGTTAGTTAACCTAGATAGTCAAAGTGCCTGCTAGTTAAATTACATAGTCCAAGTGCCCGCTAGGGAACCCACATAGTCCAAGTGTCCGCTGAGTAACCTAGATAGTCCAATTGCCCGTTAGCTAACCTAGATAGTCGAAGTGTCCGCTAGTTAACCTACATAGTCCAAGTGTCCGTTCGTTAACCTAGATAGGCCAAGTGCCCTCTAGGTAACCTAGACAGTCCAAGTGCCCGCTAGGTTACCTACATAGTCCAAGTGCACGTTCGTTAACCTAGATAGTCCAAGTGCCCGCTGGTAACCTACATAATCCAAGGGCCCGCTAGGTAATCTTTATAGTCCAAGTGCCTTCTAGTTAACCTACATAGTCCAAGTGCCCGCTAGGTAGCCTACATAGTCCAAGTGCCCACTAGGTAACCTAAGTAATCCTAATGCCCGCTAGGAAAACTACATAGTCCAAGTGCCCGCTAGTTAACCTAGATAGTCCAAGTGCCCGCTAGTAAACCTAGATAGTCCAAGGGCCCGCTAGTTAATCTAGATAGTCCAAGTGCCCGCTAGTTAACCTAGATAGTCCAAGTGCCCGCTAGTTAACCTAGATAGTCCAAGGGACCGCTAGTTAATCTAGATAGTCCAAGTGCCCGCTAGTTAACCTAGATAGTCCAAGTGCCCGCTAGTTAACCTAGATCGTCCAAGGGCCCTCTAGTTAACCTAGATAGTCCAAGTGCCCGCTAGGGGACGTACATAGTCCAAGTGCCCTCTAGGTAACCTACATAGTCCAATGCCCGTTAGTTAACCTAGATAATCCAAGTGCCCACTAGGGGAAGTACATAGTCCAAGTGCCCGCTAGGTAACCTTGATAGTCCAAGTGCGCGCTAGGGTATGTACATAGTCCGAGTGCTGGCTAGGAAACCTAGATAATCCAAGTGCCCACTCGTTAACCTACATAGTCCAAGGGCCCGCAAGTTAACCTACATAGTCCTAGGTCCGCTATTTAACCTATATAGTCCAAGTGCCCGCTAGTTAACCTACATAGGACAAGGGCCTGCTACATGACCTAGATAGTCCAAGTGCCCGCTAGTTAACCAAGATAGTCCAAGTGCCCGCTAGTTAACCTAAGTAGTCCAAATGTCCGATAGGGATCCTACATAGTCCAAGTGCCCGCTACGTAACCTACATATCCACGTGCCCGTTCGTTAACCTAGATAGTCCAAGTGCCCGCTAGGTAACCTAGACAGTCCAAGTGCCCGCTAGGTTACCTACATAATCCAAGTGCCCGTTCGTTAACCTAGATAGTCCAAGTGCCCGCTAGGTTACCTAGACAGTCCAAGTGCCCGCTAGTTAACCTCCATAGTCCAAGTGCCTGCTAGGTAAACTACATAGTCCAAGTGCCCACTAGGTAACCTAGACAGTCCAATTGCCCGCTAGTTTACCTAGACAGTCCAAGTACCCGATAGGGAACCTACATAGTCCAAGTGCTCGCTAGGTAACCTAAATAGTCCAAGTGCCCGCTAGGGAACCTACATAGTCCAAGTGTCCGCTAGGTAACCTAGATAGTCCAATTGCCCGTTAGCTAACCTAGATAGTCAAACTGTCCGCTAGTTAACCTACATAGTCCAAGTGTCCGTGCATTAACCTAGATAGGCCAAGTGCCCTCTAGGTAACCTAGACAGTCCAAGTGCCCGCTGGGTTACCTACATAATCCAAGTGCACGTTCGTTAACCTAGATACTCCAAGTGCCCGCTGGCAACCTACATAATCCAAGGGCCCGCTAGGTAATCTTGATAGTCCAAGTGCCTTCTAGTTAACCTATATAGTCCAAGTGCCCGCTAGGTAACCTACATAGTCCAAGTGCCCACAAGGTAACCTAAGTAATCCTAATGCCCGCTAGGAAAACTACATAGTCCTAGTGCCCGCTAGGTAGCCTAGACAGTCCAAGTGCCCGCTAGGTAACCTTGATAGTCCAACTGCCTTCTAGTTAACCTACATAGTCCAAGTGCCCTCTAGGTAACATACATAGTCCAAGTGCCCACTATGTAACCTAAATAATCCAAATGCCCGCTAGTTAACCTACATAGTCCAAGTGTCCGTTCGTTAACCTAGATAGGCCAAGTGCCCTCTAGGTAACCTAGACAGTCCAAGTGCCCGCTCGGTTACCTACATTGTCCAAGTGCACGTTCGTTAACCTAGATAGTCCAAGTGCCCGCTGGTAACGTACATAATCCAAGGGCCCGCTAGGTAATCTTGATAGTCCAAGTGCCTTCTAGTTAACCTACATAGTCCAAGTGCCCGCTAGGTAACCTACATAGTCCAAGTGCCCACTAGGTAACCTAAGTAATCCTAATGCCCGCTAGGAAAACTACATAGTCCAAGTGCCCGCTAGTTAACCTAGATAGTCCAAGTGCCCGCTAGTAAACCTAGATAGTTCAAGGGCCCGCTAGTTAATCTAGACAGTCCAAGTGCCCGCTAGTTAACCTAGATAGTCCAAGTGCCCGCTAGTTAACCTAGATAGTCCAAGTGCCCGCTAGTTAACCTAGATAGTCCAAGTGCCCGCTAGTTAACCTAGATCGTCCAAGGGCCCTCTAGTTAACCTAGATAGTCCAAGTGCCCGCTAGGGGATGTACATAGTCCAAGTGCCCTCTAGGTAACCTACATAGTCCAATGCCCGTTAGTTAACCTAGATAGTCCAAGTGCCCACTAGGGGACGTACATAGTCCAAGTGCCCGCTAGGTAACCTTGATAGTCCAAGTGCGCGCTAGGGTATGTACATAGTCCGAGTGCTGGCTAGGAAACCTAGATAATCCAAGTGCCCACTCGTTAACCTACATAGTCCAAGGGCCCGCAAGTTAACCTACATAGTCCAAGGTCCGCTATTTAACCTATATAGTCCAAGTGCCCGCTAGTTAACCTACATAGGACAAGGGCCCGCTACTTCACCTAGATAGTCCAAGTGCCCGCTAGTTAACCTAGATAGTCCAAGTGCCCGCTAGTTAACCTATGTAGTCCAAATGTCCGATAGGGATCCTACATAGTCCAAGTGCCCGCTACGTAACCTACATATCCAAGTGCCCGTTCGTTAACCTTGATAGTCAAAGTGCCCGCTAGGTAACCTAGACAGTCCAAGTGCCCGCTAGGTTACCTACATAGTCCAAGTGCCCGTTCGTTAACCTAGATAGTCCAAGTGCCCGCTAGGTTACCTAGAGAGTCCCAGTGCCCGCTAGTTAACCTGCATAGTCCAAGTGCCTGCTAGGTAAACTACATAGTCCAAGTGCCCACTAGGTAACCTAGACAGTCCAATTGCCCGCTAGTTAACCTAGACAGTCCAAGTACCCGATAGGGAACCTACATAGTCCAAGTGCTCGCTAGGGAACCTATATAGTCCATCTGCTCGCTAGGCAACCTACATAGTCTAAGTGCCTGTTAGTTAACCTAGATAGTCAAAGTGCCTGCTAGGTAAACTACATAGTCCAAGTGCCCGCTAGGGATCCCACATAGTCCAAGTGTCCGCTGGGTAACCTAGATAGTCCAATTGCCCGTTATCTAACCTAGATAGTCGAAGTGTCCGCTAGTTAACCTACATAGTCCAAGTGTCCGTTCGTTAACCTAGATAGGCCAAGTGCCCTCTAGGTAACCTAGACAGTCCAAGTGCCCGCTAGGTTACCTACATAGTCCAAGTGCACGTTCATTAACCTAGATAGTCCAAGTGCCCGCTGGTAACCTACATAATCCAAGGGCCCGCTAGGTAATCTTGATAGTCCAAGTGCCTTCTAGTTAACCTACATAGTCCAAGTGCCCGCTAGGTAACCTACATAGTCCAAGTGACCACTAGGTAACCTAAGTAATCCTAATGCCCGCTAGGAAAACTACATAGTCCAAGTGCCCGCTAGTTAACCTAAATAGTCCAAGTGCCCACTAGTAAACCTAGATAGTCCAAGGGCCCGCTAGTTAATCTAGATAGTCCAAGTGCCCGCTAGTTAACCCAGATAGTCCAAGTGCCCGCTAGTTAACCTAGATAGTCCAAGGGACCGCTAGTTAATCTAGATAGTCCAAGTGCCCGCTAGTTAACCTAGATAGTCCAAGTGCCCGCTAGTTAACCTAGATCGTCCAAGGGCCCTCTAGTTAACCTAGATAGTCCAAGTGCCCGCTAGGGGACGTACATAGTCCAAGTGCCCTCTAGGTAACCTACATAGTCCAATGCCCGTTAGTTAACCTAGATAGTCCAAGTGCCCACTAGGGAACGTACATAGTCCAAGTGCCCGCTAGGTAACCTACATAGTCAAGTGCCCACTAGGTAACCTAAGTAATCCTAATGCCCGCTAGGAAAACTACATAGTCCAAGTGCCCGCTAGGTAACCTAGACAGTCCAAGTGCCCGCTAGGTAACCTTGATAGTCCAAGTGCCTTCTAGTTAACCTACATAGTCCAAGTGCCCGCTAGGTAACATACATAGTCCAAGTGCCCACTATGTAACCTAAATAATCCAAATGCCCGCTAGTTAACCTACATAGTCCAAGTGTCCGTTCGTTAACCTAGATAGGCCAAGTGTCCTCTAGGTAACCTAGACAGTCCAAGTGCCCGCTAGGTTACCTACATAATCCAAGTGCACGTTCGTTAACCTAGATAGTCCAAGTGCCCGCTGGTAACCTACATAATCCAAGGGCCCGCTAGGTAATCTTGATAGTCCAAGTGCCTTCTAGTTAACCTACATAGTCCAAGTGCCCGCTAGGTAACCTACATAGTCCAAGTGCCCACTAGGTAACCTAAGTAATCCTAATGCCCGCTAGGAAAACTACATAGTCCAAGTGCCCGCTAGTTAACCTAGATAGTCCAAGTGCCCACTAGTAAACCTAGATAGTCCAAGGGCCCGCTAGTTAATTTATATAGTCCAAGTGCCCGCTAGTTAACCTAGATAGTCCAAGTGCCCGCTAGTTAACCTAGATAGTCCAAGGGACCGCTAGTTAATCTAGATAGTCCAAGTGCCCGCTAGTTAACCTAGATAGTCCAAGTGCCCGCTAGTTAACCTAGATCGTCCAAGGGCCCTCTAGTTAACCTAGATAGTCCAAGTGCCCGCTAGGGGATGTACATAGTCCAAGTGCCCTCTAGGTAACCTGCATAGTCCAATGCCCGTTAGTTAACCTAGATAGTCCAAGTGCCCACTAGGGGACGTACATAGTCCAAGTGTCCGCTAGGTAACCTTGATAGTCCAAGTGCGCGCTAGGGTATGTACATAGTCCGAGTGCTGGATAGGAAACCTAGATAATCCAAGTGCCCACTAGTTAACCTACATAGTCCAAGGGCCCGCAAGTTAACCTACATAGTCCAAGGTCCGCTATTTAACCTATATAGTCCAAGTGCCCGCTAGTTAACCTACATAGTACAAGGGCCCGCTACTTGACCTAGATAGTCCAAGTGCCCGCTAGTTAACCTAGATAGTCCAAGTGCCCGCTAGTTAATCTAAGTAGTCCAAATGTCCGATAGGGATCCTACATTGTCCAAGTGCCCGCTACGTAACCTACATATCCAAGTGCCCGTTCGTTAACCTAGATAGTCCAAGTGCCCGCTAGGTAACCTAGACAGTCCAAGTGCCCGCTAGGTTACCTACATAGTCCAAGTGCCCGTTCGTTAACCTAGATAGTCCAAGTGCCCGCTAGGTTACCTAGACAGTCCAAGTGCCCGCTAGTTAACCTCCATAGTCCAAGTGCCTGCTAGGTAAACTACATAGTCCAAGTGCCCACTAGGTAACCTAGACAGTCCAATTGCCCGCTAGTTAACCTAGACAGTCCAAGTACCCGATAGGGAACCTACATAGTCCAAGTGCTCGCTAGGGAACCTATATAGTCCAAGTGCTCGCTAGGCAACCTACATAGTCTAAGTGCCTGTTAGTTAACCTAGATAGTCAAAGTGCCTGCTAGGTAAACTACATAGTCCAAGTGCCCGCTAGGGATCCCACATAGTCCAAGTGTCCGCTGGGTAACCTAGATAGTCCAATTGCCCGTTAGCTAACCTAGATAGTCGAAGTGTCCGCTAGTTAACCTACATAGTCCAAGTGTCCGTTCGTTAACCTAGATAGGCCAAGTGCCCTCTAGGTAACCTAGACAGTCCAAGTGCCCGCTAGGTTACCTACATAGTCCAAGTGCACGTTCATTAACCTAGATAGTCCAAGTGCCCGCTGGTAACCTACATAATCCAAGGGCCCGCTAGGTAATCTTGATAGTCCAAGTGCCTTCTAGTTAACCTACATAGTCCAAGTGCCCGCTAGGTAACCTACATAGTCCAAGTGACCACTAGGTAACCTAAGTAATCCTAATGCCCGCTAGGAAAACTACATAGTCCAAGTGCCCGCTAGTTAACCTAAATAGTCCAAGTGCCCACTAGTAAACCTAGATAGTCCAAGGGCCCGCTAGTTAATCTAGATAGTCCAAGTGCCCGCTAGTTAACCCAGATAGTCCAAGTGCCCGCTAGTTAACCTAGATAGTCCAAGGGACCGCTAGTTAATCTAGATAGTTCAAGTGCCCGCTAGTTAACCTAGATAGTCCAAGTGCCCGCTAGTTAACCTAGATCGTCCAAGGGCCCTCTAGTTAACCTAGATAGTCCAAGTGCCCGCTAGGGGACGTACATAGTCCAAGTGCCCTCTAGGTAACCTACATAGTCCAATGCCCATTAGTTAACCTAGATAGTCCAAGTGCCCACTAGGGGACGTACATAGTCCAAGTGCCCGCTAGGTAACCTACATAGTCAAGTGCCCACTAGGTAACCTAAGTAATCCTAATGCCCGCTAGGAAAACTACATAGTCCAAGTGCCCGCTAGGTAACCTAGACAGTCCAAGTGCCCGCTAGGTAACCTTGATAGTCCAAGTGCCTTCTAGTTAACCTACATAGTCCAAGTGCCCGCTAGGTAACATACATAGTCCAAGTGCCCACTATGTAACCTAAATAATCCAAATGCCCGCTAGTTAACCTACATAGTCCAAGTGTCCGTTCGTTAACCTAGATAGGCCAAGTGCCCTCTAGGTAACCTAGACAGTCCAAGTGCCCGCTAGGTTACCTACATAATCCAAGTACACGTTCGTTAACCTAGATAGTCCAAGTGCCCGCTGGTAACCTACATAATCCAAGGGCCCGCTAGGTAATCTTGATAGTCCAAGTGCCTTCTAGTTAACCTACATAGTCCAAGTGCCCGCTAGGTAACCTACATAGTCCAAGTGCCCACTAGGTAACCTAAGTAATCCTAATGCCCGCTAGGAAAACTACATAGTCCAAGTGCCCGCTAGTTAACCTAGATAGTCCAAGTGCCCACTAGTAAACCTAGATAGTCCAAGGGCCCGCTAGTTAATTTAGATAGTCCAAGTGCCCGCTAGTTAACCTAGATAGTCCAAGTGCCCGCTAGTTAACCTAGATAGTCCAAGGGAGCGCTAGTTAATCTAGATAGTCCAAGTGCCCGCTAGTTAACCTAGATAGTCCAAGTGCCCGCTAGTTAACCTAGATCGTCCAAGGGCCCTCTAGTTAACCTAGATAGTCCAAGTGCCCGCTAGGGGATGTACATAGTCCAAGTGCCCTCTAGGTAACCTACATAGTCCAATGCCCGTTAGTTAGCCTAGATAGTCCAAGTGCCCACTAGGGCACGTACATAGTCCAAGTGCCCGATAGGTAACCTACATAGTCAAGTGCCCACTAGGTAACCTAAGTAATCCTAATGCCCGCTAGGAAAACTACATAGTCCAAGTGCCCGCTTGGTAACCTAGACAGTCCAAGTGCCCCCTAGGTAACCTTGATAGTCCAAGTGCCTTCTAGTTAACCTACATAGTCCAAGTGCCCGCTAGGTAACATACATAGTCCAAGTGCCCACTATGTAACCTAAATAATCCAAATGCCCGCTAGTTAACCTACATAGTCCAAGTGTCCGTTCGTTAACCTAGATAGGCCAAGTGCCCTCTAGGTAACCTAGACAGTCCAAGTGCCCGCTAGGTTACCTACATAATCCAAGTGCACGTTCGTTAACCTAGATAGTCCAAGTGCCCGCTGGTAACCTACATAATCCAAGGGCCCGCTAGGTAATCTTGATAGTCCAAGTGACTTCTAGTTAACCTACATAGTCCAAGTGCCCGCTAGGTAACCTACATAGTCCAAGTGCCCACTAGGTAACCTAAGTAATCCTAATGCCCGCTAGGAAAACTACATAGTCCAAGTGCCCGCTAGTTAACCTAGATAGTCCAAGTGCCCACTAGTAAACCTAGATAGTCCAAGGGCCCGCTAGTTAATTTAGATAGTCCAAGTGCCCGCTAGTTAACCTAGATAGTCCAAGTGCCCGCTAGTTAACCTAGATAGTCCAAGGGACCGCTAGTTAATCTAGATAGTCCAAGTGCCCGCTAGTTAACCTAGATAGTCCAAGTGCCCGCTAGTTAACCTAGATCGTCCAAGGGCCCTCTAGTTAACCTAGATAGTCCAAGTGCCCGCTAGGGGATGTACGTAGTCCAAGTGCCCTCTAGGTAACCTGCATAGTCCAATGCCCGTTAGTTAACCTAGATAGTCCAAGTGCCCACTAGGGGACGTACATAGTCCAAGTGCCCGCTAGGTAAACTTGATAGTCCAAGTGCGCGCTAGGGTATGTACATAGTCCGAGTGCTGGCTAGGAAACCTAGATAATCCAAGTGCCCACTAGTTAACCTACATAGTCCAAGGGCCCGCAAGTTAACCTACATAGTCCAAGGTCCACTATTTAACCTATATAGTCCAAGTGCCCGCTAGTTAACCTACATAGTACAAGGGCCCGCTACTTGACCTAGACAGTCCAAGTGCCCGCTAGTTAACCTAGATAGTCCAAGTGCCCGCTAGTTAACCTAAGTAGTCCAAATGTCCGATAGGGATCCTACATAGTCCAAGTGCCCGCTACGTAACCTACATATCCAAGTGCCCGTTCGTTAACCTAGATAGTCCAAGTGCCCGCTAGGTAACCTAGACAGTCCAAGTGCCCGCTAGGTTACCTACATAGTCCAAGTGCCCGTTCATTAACCTAGATAGTCCAAGTGCCCGCTAGGTTACCTAGACAGTCCAAGTGCCCGCTAGTTAACCTCCATAGTCCAAGTGCCTGCTAGGTAAACTACATAGTCCAAGTGCCCACTAGGTAACCTAGACAGTCCAATTGCCCGCTAGTTAACCTAGACAGTCCAAGTACCCGATAGGGAACCTACATAGTCCAAGTGCTCGCTAGGGAACCTATATAGTCCAAGTGCTCACTAGGCAACCTACATAGTCCAAGTGCCTGTTAGTTAACCTAGATAGTCAAAGTGCCTGCTAGGTAACCTAAATAGTCCAAGTGCCTGCTAGGGAACCTACATAGTCCAAGTGTCCGCTAGGTAACCTAGATAGTCCAATTGCCCGTTAGCTAACCTAGATAGTCGAAGTGTCCGTTAGTTAACCTACATAGTCCAAGTGTCCGTTCGTTAACCTAGATAGGCCAAGTGCCCTCTAGGTAACCTAGACAGTCCAAGTGCCCGCTAGGTTACCTACATAGTCCAAGTGCACGTTCGTTAACCTAGATAGTCCAAGTGCCCGCTGGCAACCTACATAATCCAAGGGCCCGCTAGGTAATCTTGATAGTCCAAGTGCCTTCTAGATAACCTACACAGTCCAAGTGCCCGCTAGGTAACCTACATAGTCCAAGTGCCCACTAGGTAACCTAAGTAATCCTAATGCCCGCTAGGAAAACTACATAGTCCAAGGGCCCGCTAGTTAACCTAGATAGTCCAAGTGCCCGCTAGTTAACCTAGATAGTCCAAGTGCCCGTTCGTTAACCTAGATAGTCCAAGTGCCCGCTAGGTAACCTAGACAGTCCAAGTGCCCGCTAGGTTACCTACATAGTCCAAGTGCCCGTTCGTTAACCTAGATAGTCCAAGTGCCCGCTAGGTTACCTAGACAGTCCAAGTGCCCGCTAGGTAACCTTGATAGTCCAAGTGCCTTCTAGTTAACCAACATAGTCCAAGTGCCCGCTAGGTAACATCCATAGTCCAAGTGCCCACTATGTAACCTAAATAATCCAAATGCCCGCTAGTTAACCTAGATAGTCCAAGTGCCCGCTTGTTAACCTAGATAGTCCAAGTGCCCGCTAGTAAACCTAGATAGTCCAAGGGCCCGCTAGTTAATTTAGATAGTCCAAGTGCCCGCTAGTTAACCTAGATAGTCCAAGTGCCCGCTAGTTAACCTAGATAGTCCAAGTGCCCGCTAGTTAACCTAGATAGTCCAAGGGAGCGCTAGTTAATCTAGATAGTCCAAGTGCCCGCTAGTTAACCTAGATAGTCCAAGTGCCCGCTAGTTAACCTAGATCGTCCAAGGGCCCTCTAGTTAACCTAGATAGTCCAAGTGCCCGCTAGGGGATGTACATAGTCCAAGTGCCCTCTAGGTAACCTACATAGTCCAATGCCCGTTAGTTAGCCTAGATAGTCCAAGTGCCCACTAGGGCACGTACATAGTCCAAGTGCCCGATAGGTAACCTACATAGTCAAGTGCCCACTAGGTAACCTAAGTAATCCTAATGCCCGCTAGGAAAACTACATAGTCCAAGTGCCCGCTTGGTAACCTAGACAGTCCAAGTGCCCCCTAGGTAACCTTGATAGTCCAAGTGCCTTCTAGTTAACCTACATAGTCCAAGTGCCCGCTAGGTAACATACATAGTCCAAGTGCCCACTATGTAACCTAAATAATCCAAATGCCCGCTAGTTAACCTACATAGTCCAAGTGTCCGTTCGTTAACCTAGATAGGCCAAGTGCCCTCTAGGTAACCTAGACAGTCCAAGTGCCCGCTAGGTTACCTACATAATCCAAGTGCACGTTCGTTAACCTAGATAGTCCAAGTGCCCGCTGGTAACCTACATAATCCAAGGGCCCGCTAGGTAATCTTGATAGTCCAAGTGACTTCTAGTTAACCTACATAGTCCAAGTGCCCGCTAGGTAACCTACATAGTCCAAGTGCCCACTAGGTAACCTAAGTAATCCTAATGCCCGCTAGGAAAACTACATAGTCCAAGTGCCCGCTAGTTAACCTAGATAGTCCAAGTGCCCACTAGTAAACCTAGATAGTCCAAGGGCCCGCTAGTTAATTTAGATAGTCCAAGTGCCCGCTAGTTAACCTAGATAGTCCAAGTGCCCGCTAGTTAACCTAGATAGTCCAAGGGACCGCTAGTTAATCTAGATAGTCCAAGTGCCCGCTAGTTAACCTAGATAGTCCAAGTGCCCGCTAGTTAACCTAGATCGTCCAAGGGCCCTCTAGTTAACCTAGATAGTCCAAGTGCCCGCTAGGGGATGTACGTAGTCCAAGTGCCCTCTAGGTAACCTGCATAGTCCAATGCCCGTTAGTTAACCTAGATAGTCCAAGTGCCCACTAGGGGACGTACATAGTCCAAGTGCCCGCTAGGTAAACTTGATAGTCCAAGTGCGCGCTAGGGTATGTACATAGTCCGAGTGCTGGCTAGGAAACCTAGATAATCCAAGTGCCCACTAGTTAACCTACATAGTCCAAGGGCCCGCAAGTTAACCTACATAGTCCAAGGTCCACTATTTAACCTATATAGTCCAAGTGCCCGCTAGTTAACCTACATAGTACAAGGGCCCGCTACTTGACCTAGACAGTCCAAGTGCCCGCTAGTTAACCTAGATAGTCCAAGTGCCCGCTAGTTAACCTAAGTAGTCCAAATGTCCGATAGGGATCCTACATAGTCCAAGTGCCCGCTACGTAACCTACATATCCAAGTGCCCGTTCGTTAACCTAGATAGTCCAAGTGCCCGCTAGGTAACCTAGACAGTCCAAGTGCCCGCTAGGTTACCTACATAGTCCAAGTGCCCGTTCATTAACCTAGATAGTCCAAGTGCCCGCTAGGTTACCTAGACAGTCCAAGTGCCCGCTAGTTAACCTCCATAGTCCAAGTGCCTGCTAGGTAAACTACATAGTCCAAGTGCCCACTAGGTAACCTAGACAGTCCAATTGCCCGCTAGTTAACCTAGACAGTCCAAGTACCCGATAGGGAACCTACATAGTCCAAGTGCTCGCTAGGGAACCTATATAGTCCAAGTGCTCACTAGGCAACCTACATAGTCCAAGTGCCTGTTAGTTAACCTAGATAGTCAAAGTGCCTGCTAGGTAACCTAAATAGTCCAAGTGCCTGCTAGGGAACCTACATAGTCCAAGTGTCCGCTAGGTAACCTAGATAGTCCAATTGCCCGTTAGCTAACCTAGATAGTCGAAGTGTCCGTTAGTTAACCTACATAGTCCAAGTGTCCGTTCGTTAACCTAGATAGGCCAAGTGCCCTCTAGGTAACCTAGACAGTCCAAGTGCCCGCTAGGTTACCTACATAGTCCAAGTGCACGTTCGTTAACCTAGATAGTCCAAGTGCCCGCTGGCAACCTACATAATCCAAGGGCCCGCTAGGTAATCTTGATAGTCCAAGTGCCTTCTAGTTAACCTACACAGTCCAAGTGCCCGCTAGGTAACCTACATAGTCCAAGTGCCCACTAGGTAACCTAAGTAATCCTAATGCCCGCTAGGAAAACTACATAGTCCAAGGGCCCGCTAGTTAACCTAGATAGTCCAAGTGCCCGCTAGTTAACCTAGATAGTCCAAGTGCCCGTTCGTTAACCTAGATAGTCCAAGTGCCCGCTAGGTAACCTAGACAGTCCAAGTGCCCGCTAGGTTACCTACATAGTCCAAGTGCCCGTTCGTTAACCTAGATAGTCCAAGTGCCCGCTAGGTTACCTAGACAGTCCAAGTGCCCGCTAGGTAACCTTGATAGTCCAAGTGCCTTCTAGTTAACCAACATAGTCCAAGTGCCCGCTAGGTAACATCCATAGTCCAAGTGCCCACTATGTAACCTAAATAATCCAAATGCCCGCTAGTTAACCTAGATAGTCCAAGTGCCCGCTTGTTAACCTAGATAGTCCAAGTGCCCGCTAGTAAACCTAGATAGTCCAAGGGCCCGCTAGTTAATCTACATAGTCCTGTGCCCGCTAGTTAACCTAGATAGTCCAAGTGCCCGCTAGTTAACCTAGATAGTCCAAGGGCCCGCTAGTTAATGTAGATAGTCCAAGTGCCCACTAGTTAACCTATATATTCCAAGTGCCCGCTAGTTAACCTAGATCGTCCAAGTGCCCGCTGGTTAACTTAGATAATCCAAGTGCCCGATAGTTAACCTACATAATCCAAGGGCCCAATAGTTAACCTAGATTGTCCTAGTGCCCGCTTGGGGACATACATAGTCCAAGTGCCCCCTAGGGAATCTACATAGTCCAAGTGCTCGCTAAGCAACCTACATAGTCCAAGTGCCCGTTGGTTAACCTAAATAGTCCAAGTGCCCGCTAGGGAACCTACGTAGTCGAAGTGCCCACTAGGTAACCTAGATAGTCCAATTGTACGTTAGCTAACCTAGATAGTCGAAGTGTCCCCTAGTTAACCTACATAATCCAAATGCCCGCTAGTTAACCTAGATTGTCCAAGTGCCCGCTTGTTAACCTAGAGAGTACAAGTGCCCGCTAGTAAACCTAGATAGTCCAAGGGCCCGCTAGTTAACCTACATAGTCCAAGTGCCCGTTCGTTAACCTAGATAGGCCAAGTGCCCACTAGGTAACCAATACAGTCCAAGTGCCCACTAGGTTACCTACATAGTCCAAGTGCACGTTCATTAACCTAGATAGACCAAGTGCCCGCTGGTAATCTACATAGTCCAAGGGCCCGCTAGGTAATCTTGATAGTCCAAGTGCCTTCTAGTTAACCTACATAGTCCAAGTGCCCGCTAGGTAACCTACATAGTCCAAGTGCCCACTAGGTAACCTAAATAATCCCAATGCCCGCTAGGAAAACTACATAGTCCAAGGGCCCGCTAGTTAACCTAGATAGTCCAAGTGCCCGCTAGTTAACCTAGATAGTCCAAGTGCCCGTTCGTTAACCTAGATAGTCCAAGTGCCCGCTAGGTAACCTAGACAGTCCAAGTGCCCGCTAGGTTACCTACATAGTCCAAGTGCCCGTTCGTTAACCTAGATAGTCCAAGTGCCCGCTAGGTTACCTAGACAGTCCAAGTGCCCGCTAGGTAACCTTGATAGTCCAAGTGCCTTCTAGTTAACCAACATAGTCCAAGTGCCCGCTAGGTAACATCCATAGTCCAAGTGCCCACTATGTAACCTAAATAATCCAAATGCCTGCTAGTTAACCTAGATAGTCCAAGTGCCCGCTTGTTAACCTAGATAGTCCAAGTGCCCGCTAGTAAACCTAGATAGTCCAAGGGCCCGCTAGTTAATCTACATAGTCCTGTGCCCGCTAGTTAACCTAGATAGTCCAAGTGCCCGCTAGTTAACCTAGATAGTCCAAGGGCCCGCTAGTTAATGTAGATAGTCCAAGTGCCCACTAGTTAACCTATATATTCCAAGTGCCCGCTAGTTAACCTAGATCGTCCAAGTGCCCGCTGGTTAACTTAGATAATCCAAGTGCCCGATAGTTAACCTACATAGTCCAAGGGCCCAATAGTTAACCTAGATTGTCCTAGTGCCCGCTTGGGGACATACATAGTCCAAGTGCCCCCTAGGGAATCTACATAGTCCAAGTGCTCGCTAAGCAACCTACATAGTCCAAGTGCCCGTTGGTTAACCTAGATAGTCAAAGTGCCTGCTAGGTAACCTAAATAGTCCAAGTGCCCGCTAGGGAACCTACGTAGTCGAAGTGCCCACTAGGTAACCTAGATAGTCCAATTGTACGTTAGCTAACCTAGATAGTCGAAGTGTCCCCTAGTTAACCTACATAATCCAAATGCCCGCTAGTTAACCTAGATTGTCCAAGTGCCCGCTTGTTAACCTAGAGAGTACAAGTGCCCGCTAGTAAACCTAGATAGTCCAAGGGCCCGCTAGTTAACCTACATAGTCCAAGTGCCCGTTCGTTAACCTAGATAGGCCAAGTGCCCACTAGGTAACCAATACAGTCCAAGTGCCCACTAGTTTACCTACATAGTCCAAGTGCACGTTCATTAACCTAGATAGTCCAAGTGCCCGCTGGTAATCTACATAGTCCAAGGGCCCGCTAGGTAATCTTGGTAGTCCAAGTGCCTTCTAGTTAACCTACATAGTCCAAGTGCCCGCTAGGTAACCTACATAGTCCAAGTGCCCACTAGGTAACCTAAGTAATCCTAATGCCCGCTAGGAAAACTACATAGTCCAAGGGCCCGCTAGTTAACCTAGATAGTCCAAGTGCCCGCTAGTTAACCTAGATAGTCCAAGTGCCCGCTAGTTAACCTAGATAGTCCAAGGGACCGCTAGTTAATCTAGATAGTCCAAGTGCCCGCTAGTTAACCTAGATAGTCCAAGTGCCCGCTAGTTAACCTAGATCGTCCAAGGGCCCTCTAGTTAACCTAGATAGTCCAAGTGCCCGCTAGGGGACGTACATAGTCCAAGTGCCCGCTAGGTAACCTAGATAGTCCAAGTGCCCCCTAGGGTATGTACATAGTCCAAGTGCCCAGTAGGTAACCTAAGTAATCCTAATGCCCGCTAGGAAAACTACATAGTCCAAGTGCCCGCGAGGTAACCTAGACAGTCCAAGTGCCCGCTAGGTAACCTTGATAGTCCAAGTGCCTTCTAGTTAACCTACATAGTCCAAGTGCCCTCTAGGTAACATACATAGTCCAAGTGCCCACTATGTAACCTAAATAATCCAAATGCCCGCTAGTTAACCTACATAGTCCAAGTGTCCGTTCGTTAACCTAGATAGGCCAAGTGCCCTCTAGGTAACCTAGACAGTCCAAGTGCCCGCTAGGTTACCTACATAGTCCAAGTGCACGTTCGTTAACCTAGATAGTCCAAGTGCCCGCTGGTAACCTACATAATCCAAGGGCCCGCTAGGTAATCTTGATAGTCCAAGTGCCTTCTAGTTAACCTACATAGTCCAAGTGCCCGCTAGGTAACCTACATAGTCCAAGTGCCCACTAGGTAACCTAAGTAATCCTAATGCCCGCTAGGAAAACTACATAGTCCAAGTGCCCGCTAGTTAACCTAGATAGTCCAAGTGCCCGCTAGTAAACCTAGATAGTTCAAGGGCCCGCTAGTTAACCTAGATAGTCCAAGTGCCCGCTAGTTAACCTAGATAGTCCAAGTGCCCGCTAGTTAACCTAGATAGTCCAAGTGTCCGCTAGTTAACCTAGATCGTCCAAGGGCCCTCTAGTTAACCTAGATAGTCCAAGTGCCCGCTAGGGGATGTACATAGTCCAAGTGCCCTCTAGGTAACCTACATAGTCCAATGCCCGTTAGTTAACCTAGATAGTCCAAGTGCCCACTAGGGGACGTACATAGTCCAAGTGCCCGCTAGGTAACCTTGATAGTCCAAGTGCGCGCTAGGGTATGTACATAGTCCGAGTGCTGGCTAGGAAACCTAGATAATCCAAGTGCCCACTCGTTAACCTACATAGTCCAAGGGCCCGCAAGTTAACCTACATAGTCCAAGGTCCGCTATTTAACCTATATAGTCCAAGTGCCCGCTAGGTAACCTACATAGGACAAGGGCCCGCTAGGGAATCTACATAGTCCAAGGGCCCGCTAGTTAACGTAGATAGTCCAAGTGCCGCTAGTTAATCTACATAGTCCAAGTGCTCGCTAAGGAACCTACATAGTCCAAGTGCCCGCTCTGGAACCTACATAGTCCAAGTGCCTGCTAGGAAATCTACATAGTCCAAGGGCCCGCTAGTTAACGTAGATAGTCCAAGTACCCGCTAGTTAACCTAGATAGACCAAGTACCCGCTAGGGAACGCACCTTGTCCAAGTGCCCGATAGGGAACCTACATAGTCCAAGTGCCCGCTAGTTAACATAGGTAGTCCAAGTACCCGCTAGGAAACGTACGTTGTCCAAGTGCCCGCTAGTTAACGTACATAGTCCAAGTGCCTGCTAGGTAACGTAGATAGTCCAAGTGCCCGCTAGGGAACTTACATAGTCCAAGGGCCCGCTAGGAAACCTACATATTCCAAGTGCCCGTTAGCTAACCTAGATAGTCCCAGTGCCCGCTAGGTAACCTAGATAGTCCAACAGCCCGGTAGGTAACCTACATACTCCAAGTACCGCTAGGTAACGTAGATAGTTCAAGTGCCAGCTAGGTAACCTAGATAGTCCAAGTGCCCGCTAGATAACCTACAAAGTCTAATTGCCCACTCAGTAATCTATATAGTCCAAATGCCCGCTGGGAGCCTACATAATCCAAATGCCCGCTACGTAACCTAGATAGTCCAAGGGCCTGCTAGGTAACGTACATTGTCCAATTTCCCGCTAGGTAACCTAGATAGTCCAAGTGCCCGGTAGGCAACCTACATAGTCCAAGAGCCCGTTCGTTAACCTAGAAGTCCACGTGCCCGCTACGTAACCTAGACAGTCTAAGTGCCTGCTTGGTTACCTGCATATTCCAAGTGCCCGTTCGTTAACCTAGATAGTCCAAGTGCCCACTAGGTAACCTAGATAGTCTAAGGGCCCGCTAGTTAACCTACATAGTCCAAGGGCTCACTTGTTAACTTTGATAGTCCAAGTGCCCACTAGTTAAACTAGATCGTCCAAGTGCCCGCTAGTTAACCTAGATTGTCCAAGTGCCTGCAGTTAACCTACATAGTCCAAGGGCCCACTAGTTAACCTAGATAGTCCAAGTGTCCTCTAGTTAACCTACATAGTGCAAGTGCCCGCTAGTTAACCTACATAATCTAAGTGCCCGTTAGCTAACCTAGATAGTCCAAGTGCCCGCTAGTTGACCTACATATTCCAAGTGCCAGCTAGGTAACCAAGATAGTACAAGTGCCCGCTAGGGAACCTAGATAGTCCAAGTGCCTGTTAGCTAACCTAGATAGTGCAAGTGGCGGCTAGGTAACGTACATACTCCAAGTGCCCATTCGTAAACCTAGATAATCCTGTGCCCGCTAGGTATCCTAGACAGTCCAAGTGCCCGCTAGTTAACCTACATAGTCCAAGTGCCCGCTAGGTAACCTACATAGTCCAAGGGCTCACTTTTTAACTTTGATAGTCCAAGTGCCCGCTAGTTAACCTAGATCGTCCAAGTGCCCGCTTGTTAACCTAGATTGTCCAATGCCTGCTAGTTAACCTACATAGTCCAAGGACCCACTAGTTAACCTAGATAGTCCATGTGTCCTCTAGTTAACCTACATAGTGCAAGCGCCCGCTAGTTAACCTACATAATCTAAGTGCCCGTTAGCTAACCTAGATAGTCCAAGTGCTCGCTAGTTAACCTATATACTCCAAGTTCCCGCTATGTAACCTAGATAGTCAAAGTGCCCGTAAGGTAACCTAGATAGTCCAAGTGCCCGCTAGGTAACTTACATTGTCCAAGTTCCCGCTAGGTAACCTAGATAGTCCAAGTTCCCGATAGGTAACCTAGATAGTCCAAATTCCCGTTACCTAACCTAGATAGTCCAAGTGCCCGCTAGGCAACCTACATTGTCCAAGAGCCCGTTCGTTAACCTAGAAGTCCAAGTGCCCGCTAGGTAACCTAGACAGTCCAAGTGCCCGCTAGGTTACCTGCATATTCCAAGTGCCCGTTGGTTAACCTAGATAGTCCAAGTGCCCACTAGGTAACCTACATACTCCAAGTGCACGCTAGGTAACCTATATATTCCAAGTGCCCGGAGGTAACCTAGATAGTCCAAGTGCCCGCTAGTTAACCTACATAGTCCAAGGGCTCACTTGTTAACTTTGATAGTCCAGCTGCCCGCTACTTAACCTAGATCGTCCAAGTGCCCGCTAGTTAACCTTGATTGTCCAAGTGCCTGCTAGTTAACCTACATAGCCATGGGCCCACTAGTTAACCTAGATAGTCCAAGTGTCCTCTAGTTAACCTATATACCAAGTGCCCGCTACGTAACCTAGATAGTCCAAGGGCACGCTAGTTAACCTACATAGTCCAAGTGCCCGCTAGGCAACCTAGATAGTCCAAGTGCCCGCTAAGGAACCTACATAGTCCAAGTGCACGCTAGTTAACCTAGATAGTCCAAGTGCCCGCTAGTTAACCTACATATTCGAAGTGCCCGCTAGTTAACATAGATAGTCCAAGTGCACGCTAGGGAACGGACATAGTGCAAGTGTCCGCTAGGTAACCTAGATAGTGCAAGTGCCCGCTAGTTAACCTAGATAGTTCTAGTACCCGCTAGGTAACCTGGATCGTCCAAGGGCCCCCTAGTTAGCCTACATAGTCCAAGTGCCCGCTAGGTAACCTAGATAGTCCAAGTGCCCGCTAGTTAACCTAGATAGTCCAAGTGCCTGCTAGGTAACCTACATATTCCAAGTGCCCGCTAGTTAACATAGATAGTCCAAGTGCCCGCTGGGGAACGTACATAGTCCAAGTGCCCGCTAGGTAACCTAGATAGTGCAAGTGCCCGCTAGATAACCTAGAGAATTCTAGTACCCCCTAGGTAACCTAGATCGTCCAAGGGCCCCCTAGTTAGCCTGCATACTCCAAGTGCCCGCTAGGTAACCTAGATAGTCCAAGTGACCGCTAGTCAACCTACATAGTCCAAGTGCCCGCTAAGTAACCTAGATAGTCAAAGTGCCCGTTAGGTAACCTAGATAGTCCAAGTGCCCCCTAGGTAACCTACATTGTCCAAGTTCCCGCTAGGTAACCTAGATAGTCCAAGTGCCCGTTACCTGAACTAGATAGTCCAAGTGCCCGCTAGGCAACATACATAGTCCAAGTGCCCGTTCGTTAACCTAGAAGTCCAAGTGCCCGCTATGTAACCTAGACAGTCCAAGTACCCGCTAGGTTACCTGCATAGTCCAAGTGCCCGCTAGTTAACATAGATTGTCCAAGTGCCTGCTAGTTAACCTACATAGCCAAGGGCCCACTAGTTTACCTAGATAGTCCAAGTGTCCTCTAGTTAACCTATATACCAAGTGCCCGCTACGTAACCTAGATAGTCCAAGGGCACGTTAGTTAACCTACATAGTCCAAGTGCCCGCTAGGCAACCTAGATAGTCCAAGTGCCCGCTAAGGAACCTACATAGTCCAAGTGCACGCTAGTTAACCTAGATAGTCCAAGTGCCCGCTAGTTAACCTACATATTCCAAGTGCCCGCTAGTTAACATAGATAGTCCAAGTGCTCGCTAGGGAAGGTACATAGTGCAAGTGCCCGCTAGGTAACCTAGATAGTGCAAGTGCCCGCTAGTTATCCTAGATAGTTCTAGTACCCGCTAGGTAACCTAGATCGTCCAAGGGCCCCCTAGTTAGCCTACATAGCCCAAGTGCCCGCTAGGTAACCTAGATAGTCCAAGTGACCGCTAGTTAAATTACATAGTCCAAGTGCTCGCTAAGTAACCTAGATAGTCAAAGTGCCCCTTAGGTAACCTAGATAGTCCAAGTGCCCGTTACCTAACCTAGATAGTCCAAGTGCCCGTTAGGCAACATACATAGTCCAAGTGCCCGTTCGTTGACCTAGAAGTCCAAGTGCCCGCTATGTAACCTAGACAGTCCAAGTGCCCGCTAGGTTACCTGCATAGTCCAAGTGCCCGTTCGTTAACCTAGATAGTCCAAGTGCCCGCTAGAGAACCTATATAATCCAAGTGCTATCTAGGTAACCTAGATAGTCCAAGGGCCCGCTAGTTAACCTACATAATCCAAGGGCTCGCTTGTTAACTTTGATAGTCCAAGTGCCCGTTAACTAACCTAGATAGTCCAAGAGCCCGCTAGGTAACCTAGACTGTCCAAGTGCCCGCTAGGTTACCTACATAGTCTAAGTGCCCGTTCCTTAACCTAGATAGTCCAAGTGCCCGCTAGAAAACCTACATAGTCCAAGGGCCCACTAGTTAACCTAGATCGTCCATGTGTCCTCTAGTTAACCTACATAGTCCAAGTGCACACTAGGTAACCTACATAGTGTAAGTGTCCGCCAGATAACCTACATAGTCCAAGTGCCAGTTAGGTAACCTAGATAGTCCAAGTGCCCGCTAGGTAACCTACATAGTGCAAGTGTCCGCTAGTTAACCTACGTAGTCCAAGGGCCCGGTAGTTAACCTACATAGTCCAAGTGCCCGGTAGTTAACTTACATAGTTCAAGTGTCCGTGGGGAACATACATAGTCCATGTGCCCGCTAGGGAACATTCATAGTCCAAGTGCCCGCTAGGGAACCTACGTAGTCCAAGTGCCCGCTAGGGAATCTACATAGTCCAAGGGCCCGCTAGTTAACGTAGATAGTCCAAGTGCCGCTAGTTAATCTACATAGTCCAAGTGCTCGCTAAGGAACCTACATAGTCCAAGTGCCCGCTCTGGAACCTACAAAGTCCAAGTGGCTGCTAGGGAACCTACATAGTCCAAGTGCCCGCTCTGGAATATACATAGTCCACGTGCCCGCTACTGAATCTACATAGTCCAAGGGCCCGCTAGTTAACGTAGATAGTCCAAGTACCCGCTAGTTAACCTAGATAGACCAAGTACCCGCTAGGGAACGTACCTTGTCCAAGTGCCCGATAGGGAACCTACATAGTCCAAGTGCCCGCTAGTTAGCATAGGTAGTCCAAGTACCCGCTAGGAAACGTACGTAGTCCAAGTGCCCGCTAGTTAACGTACATAGTCCAAGTGCCTGCTAGGTAACGTAGATAGTCCAAGTGCCCACTAGGGAACTTACATAGTCCAAGGGCCCGCTAGGGAACCTACATAGTCCAAGTGCCTGTTAGCTAACCTAGATAGTCCCAGTGCCCGCTAGGTAACCTAGATAGTCCAGCAGCCCGGTAGGTAACCTACATACTCCAAGTACCCGCTAGATAACGGAGATAGTTCAAGTGCCAGCTAGGTAACCTAGATAGTCCAAGTGCCCGCTAGATAACCTACAAAGTCTAATTGCCCGCTCAGTAATCTATATAGTCCAAATGCCCGCTGGGAGCCTACATAATCCAAATGCCCGCTACGTAACCTAGATAGTCCAAGGGCCTGCTAGGTAACCTACATAGTCCTAGTGCCCCTAGTTAACCTACATTCTCCAAGTGCCTGATAGGTAACCTACATAGTCCTAGTGCCCCTAGTTAACCTACATTCTCCAAGTGCCCGCTAGGTAACCTACATAGTCCAAATACCCTCTAGTTAACCTACATAGTTCAAGTGCCCGATAGGGAACCTACATAATCCAAGTGCCCGCTAGGGAACCTACATAGTCCACGTGCCAGTTAGGTAAACTAGATAGTCCAAATGCCCGCCAGGAAACCCACATAGTCCAAGTGCCCGCTAGGGAACTTACATAGTACAAGGGCCCGCTAGGGAACCTACATAGTCCAAGTGCCCGTTCGTTAACTTACATAGTCCAAGTGCCCACTAGGAAACCTACATAGTCCAAGTGCCCGTTCGTTAACCTAGATAGTCCAAGTGCCCGCTAGGTAACCTAGATAGGCCAAGTGCCCGCTAGGTAACCTATATACTCCAAGTTCCCGCTATGTAACCTAGATAATCAAAGTGCCCGTAAGGTAACCTAGATAGTCCTAGTGCCCGCTAGGTAACTTACATTGTCCAAGTTCCCGCTAGGTAACCTAGATAGTCCAAGTTCCCGTTACCTAACCTAGATAGTCCAAGTGCCCGCTAGGCAACCTACATAGTCCAAGAGCCCGTTCAATAACCTAGAAGTCCAAGTGCCTGCTAGGTAACCTAGACAGTCCAACTGCCCTCTAGGTTACCTGCATATTCGAAGTGCCCGTTCGTTAACCTAGATAGTCCAAGTGCCCACTAGGTAACCTACATAGTCCAAGTGCCCGCTAAGTAACCTATATAGTCCAAGTGCCCGCTAGTTAACCAACATAGTCCAAGGGCTCACTTGTTAACATTGATAGTCCAGCTGCCCGCTACTTAACCTAGATCGTCCAAATGCCCGCTAGTTAACCTAGATTGTCCAAGTCCCTGCTAGTTAACCTACATAGCCAAGGGCCCACTATTTAACCTAGGTAGTCCAAGTGTCCTCTAGTTAACCTATATACCAAGTGCCCGCTACGTAACCTAGATAGTCCAAGGGCACGCTAGTTAACCTACATAGTCCAAGTGCCCACTAGGCAACCTAGATAGTCCAAGTACCCGCTAAGGAACCTACATAGTCCAAGTGCACGCTAGTTAACCTAGATAGTCCAAGTGCCCGCTAGTTAACCTACATATTCCAAGTGCCCGCTAGGTAAACTAGATAGTGCAAGTGCCCGCTAGTTAACCTAGATAGTTCTAGTACCCCCTAGGTAACCTAGATCGTCCAAGGGCCCCCTAGTTAGCCTACATAGTCCAAGTGCCCGCTAGGTAACCTAGATAGTCCAAGTGACCGCTAGTTAACCTACATAGTCCAAGTGCCCGCTAAGTAACCTAGATAGTCCAAGTGCCCGTTAGGTAACCTAGATAGTCCAAGTGCCCGCTAGGTAACCTACATTGTCCAAGTTCCCGCTTGGTAACCTAGATAGTCCAAGTGCCCGTTACCTAACCTAGATAGTCCAAGTGCCCGCTAGGCAACATACATAGTCCAAGTGCCCGTTAGTTAACCTAGATAGTCAAAGTGCCTGCTAGGTAACCTAGATAGTCCAAGTGCCCGCTAGGTAACCTACATAGTCCAAGTGCCCGCTAGGTAACCTAAATAGTCCAAATGCCCGCTAGGGAAACTACATAGTCCAAGGGCCCACTAGTTAACCTAGATCGTCCATGTGTCCTCTAGTTAACCTACATAGTCCAAGTGCACGCTAGGTAACCTACATAGTGTAAGTGTCCGCCAGATAACCTACATAGTCCAAGTGCCAGTTAGGTAACCTAGATAGTCCAAATGCCCGCTAGGTAACCTACATAGTGCAAGTGTCCGCTAGTTAACCTACGTAGTCCAAGGGCCCTGTAGTTAACCTACATAGTCCAAGTGCCCGGTAGTTAACTTACATAGTTCGAGTGTCTGTAGGGAACATACATAGTCCAAGTGCCCGCTAGGGAACATTCATAGTCCAAGTGCCCGCTAGGGAACCTACGTAGTCCAAGTGCCCGCTAGGGAATCTACATAGTCCAAGGGCCCGCTAGTTAACGTAGATAGTCCAAGTGCCTGCTAGGGAACCTACATAGTCCAAGTGCCTGCTCTGGAACATACATAGTCCAAGTGCCCGCTAGGGAATCTACATAGTCCAAGGGCCCGCTAGTTAACGTAGATAGTCCAAGTACCCGCTAGTTAACCTAGATAGACCAAGTACCCGCTAGGGAACGTACCTTGTCCAAGTGCCCGATAGGGAACCTACATAGTCCAAGTGCCCGCTAGTTAACATAGGTAGTCCAAGTACCCGCTAGGAAACGTACGTAGTCCAAGTGCCCGCTAGTTAACGTACATAGTCCAAGTGCCTGCTAGGTAACGTAGATAGTCCAAGTGCCCGCTAGGGAACTTACATAGTCCAAGGGCCCGCTAGGAAATCTACATAGTTCAAGTGCCCGTTAGCTAACCTAGATAGTCCCAGTGCCCGCTAGGTAACCTAGATAGTCCAACAGCCCGGTAGGTAACCTACATACTCCAAGTACCCGCTAGGTAACGTAGATAGTCCAAGTGCCCGCTAGATAACCTACAAAGTCTAATTGCCCGCTCAGTAATCTATATAGTCCAAATGCCCGCTGGGAGCCTACGTAATCCAAATGCCCGCTACGTAACCTAGATAGTCCAAGGGCCTGCTAGGTAACATACATAGTCCTAGTGCCCCTAGTTAACCTACATTCTCCAAGTGCCCGATAGGTAACCTACATAGTCCTAGTGCCCCTAGTTAACCTACATTCTCCAAGTGCCCGCTAGGTAACCTACATAGTCCAAATACCCTCTAGTTAACCTACATAGTTCAAGTGCCCGATAGGGAACCTACATAATCCAAGTTACCGCTAGGGAACCTACACAGTCCAAGTGCCAGTTAGGTAAACTAGATAGTCCAAATGCCCGCCAGGAAACCCACATAGTCCAAGTGCCCGCTAGGGAACTTACATAGTACAAGGGCCCGCTAGGGAACCTACATAGTCCAAGGGCCCGCTAGGTAACCTAGATAGTCCAAGTGCCCGCTAGGTAACCTAGATAGTCCAAGTGTCCGCTAGGTAACCTAGAGTCCAAGTGCTCGCTAGTTAACCTACATAGTCCAAGTGCCCGCTATGTAACCTAGATAGTCAAAGTGCCCGTTAGGTAACCTAGATAGTCCAAGTGCCCGCTAGGTAACTTACATTGACCAAGTTCCCGCTAGGTAACCTAGATAGTCCAAGTGCCCCTTACCTAACCTAGATAGTCCAAGTGCCCCCTAGGCAACCTTCATAGTCCAAGAGCCCGTTCGTTAACCTAGAAGTCCAAGTGCCCGCTAGGTAACCTAGACAGTACAAGTGCCCGCTAGTTACCTGCATATTCCATGTGCTGAATATTGCATGGACTACCACGGGTGGGTGCTTGTCAGTATAACGGGCACACGCAGCAATTTCAATTGTCAAGACCCACCTGGCTTGATCAAGGTTCTTTATTCCAGTGAAAAAGATTTTTATCCAAATTCTAGAGGAGCACCAGTGTGCCTCTGGGAGCTACAGCTGGGCCTGCTGAACAGCGGCTCCAGAGTTTTCATTTTCTGACTAAAATTCAGCACGGAATTTCATGGATCTAAGGAAACCGTGAATTGTGGACGTACCAGATTCTCACATCTTCATTGTCTAATGGAAGCTGAAGTTTCCCAGTCTGATCCGGCTGCCACTTAATTTCTGGCAATGATCATTCAATTGTGGAGGTTCAGCCTTCTTCGGAATTCTCTTATACCGGCATGTTCCCGCGCCACATAAAGACCACTCGGTGGAGGTTTATGTGACTCAGGACAACTCTTTATTTCAGGCGTCTAGAACAAAGGGAATTCACAGAGGTTGATGATCACTTATTAAAGTCCCGTTTCTCTATGATGCCCACTGATGACACTTCTACATCTGAGGGCAAAGAGCTCGTGCAGCATGATATTCTCATTTCAGCCACGCCGCCTGCAGTTCCTTCCTTGCAGAAAAATGTTTCCCAGTGTACTTCTTTAAAATGCTGCAAAATAGTGGGACAGAAGATTTCGGTTTAGCGTTAACTTTAAACGGGCAGAGGTACAGGCATGTGGGCATGTTTAGAGACAGTGTTTCACTGGTCTAGGGTAAAGGGTGAAGCGCCTAGGTTCCCGTGCTTCACTACAGTATGGCCTCAAGATGATGTGTAGGCACAGCGGAAAATCCATCGGTGGCAATTCTCTCATATTGTCATTGCGATGGGAAGATTCCTTATTCGCTAGGAAATGTTTTACCGTGGAAGACGGGTCACCACAGAGCTGTCTCTTTTGTGTTGACACAAACATTGCTGAATTTACCTGCCAGCAGTTGCGTGTCCTCCCTTTCTTTTAAGGTCGATGGAGACGCACGAGTGTAAGGAGAACAGTGAATGGTGGCCGTTCATAAGCCAGGATCATCAGAAACCGCAGAGTAAATTTTAGGAACGTAGACGTAGGACAGCGGAGAAAATTTCACTCAGGGACTCCAGTGAACTCTCCTTACAATGCTGAGGCCTGACACACCTAGTGCCTGGGGGCAACCTGGCTCCTGCCCTAGGTAGTTTTGTTGAGCGTGCCTCCCTCAGGTGGTGCCTTTTCTCTCCCAGCAATATTGCTCCGTGAACTTCTGCCGATGATGAAAACTGTTTGCCATGGCTTTGTCCTTTCACCTCATTGGCCTCATCTTTGAAGTACAAATGCTTTTCTACACGGGTGCTGCCTCCCTGAGCTTTCCTTTGTCTTGGCTCAATCGATGCAGATTCCTGTGCTGAATACGCCATGGACTAGCACAGGTGGGTTCTTGTCAGTATACCGGGCCCGCTAGGGAACCTACATAGTCCAAGTGCCCGCTAGGTAACCTTGATAGTCCAAGTGCGCGCTAGGGTATGTACATAGTCCGAGTGCTGGCTAGGAAACCTAGATAATCCAAGTGCCCGCTAGTTAACCTACATAGTCCAAGGGCCCGCAAGTTAACCTACATAGTCCAAAGTCCGCAATTTAACCTATATAGTCCAAGTGCCCGCTAGTTAACCTACATAGTACAAGGGCCCGCTACTTGACCTAGATAGTCCAAGTGCCCGCTAGTTAACCTAGAGAGTCCAAGTGCCCGCTAGTTAACCTAAGTAGTCCAAATGTCCGATAGGGATCCTACATAGTCCAAGCGCCCGCTAGGTTACCTACATAGTCCAAGTGCCCGTTCGTTAACCTAGATAGTCCAAGTGCCCGCTAGGTTACCTAGACAGTCCAAGTGCCCGCTAGTTAACCTCCATAGTCCAAGTGCCTGCTCTGGAACATACATAGTCCAAGTGCCTGCTAGGTAAACTACATAGTCAAAGTGCCCACTAGGTAACCTAGACAGTCCAATTGCCGCTAGTTAACTTAGACAGTCCAAGTACCCGATAGGGAACCTACATTGTCCAAGTGCTCGCTAGGCAACCTACATACTCCAAGTGCCTGTTAGTTAACCTAGATAGTCAAAGTGCCTATTAGGTAACCTAAATAGTCCAAGTGCCCGCTAGGGAACCTACATAGTCCAAGTGTCCGCTAGGTAACCTAGATAGTCCAATTGCCCGTTAGCTAACCTAGATAGTCGAAGTGTCCGCTAGTTAACCTACATAGTCCAAGTGTCCGTTCGTTAACCTAGATAGGCCAAGTGTCCTCTAGGAAACCTAGACAGTCCAAGTGCCCGCTAGGTTACCTACATAGTCCAAGTGCACGTTCGTTAACCTAGATAGTCCAAGTGCCCGCTGGTAACCTACATAATCCAAGGGCCCGCTAGGTAATCTTGATAGTCCAAGTGCCTTCTAGTTAACCTACATAGTCCAAGTGCCCGCTAGGTAACCTACATAGTCCAAGTGCCCACTAGGTAACCTAAGTAATCCTAATGCCCGCTAGGAAAACTACATAGTCCAAGTGCCCGCTAGTTAACCTAGATAGTCCAAGTGCCCGCTAGTAAACCTAGATAGTACAAGGGCCCGCTAGTTAATCTAGATAGTCCAAGTGCTCGCTAGTTAACCTAGATTGTCCAAGTGCCCGCTAGTTAACCTAGGTAGTTCAAGGGACCGCTAGTTAATCTAGATAGTCCAAGTGCCCGCTAGTTAACCTAGATAGTCCAAGTGCCCGCTAGTTAGCCTAGATCGTCCAAGGGCCCTCTAGTTAACCTATATAGTCCAAGTGCCCGCTAGGGGACGTACATAGTCCCAGTGCCCGCTAGGTAACCTAGATAGTCCAAGTGCCCCCTAGGGTATGTACATAGTTCAAGTGCCCACTAGGTAACCTAGATTGTCCAAGTGTCCGCTAGTTACCCTACATAGTCCAAGTGCCCGCTAGGTAACCTAGATAGTCCAAGGTCCTGCTAGTTAACCTACATAGTCCAATGCCCGATAGGGAACCTACATAGTCCAAGTGCCCGCTGAGGAACCTACATAGTCCAAGTGCCCGATAGGGAACCTATATATTCCAAGTGCCAGTTAGGGAACCTACATACTCCACGTGCCCATAGGGAACCTATATAGTCCAAGTGCGCGATAGGGAACCTACATAGTCCAAGTGCCCGTTAGTTAACCTAGATAGACAAAGTGCCTGCTAGGTAACCTAAATAGTCCAAGTGCTCTCTAGGGAACCTACATAGTCCAAGTGCCCGTTAGTTAACCTAGATAGTCCAATTGCCCGTTAGCTAACCTAGATAGTCGAAGTGTCCGCTAGTTAACCTACATAGTCCAAGTGTCCGTTGGTTAAACTAGATAGTCCAAGTGCCCGCTAGGTAACCTAGAGTACAAGTGCTCGCTAGTTAACCTACATAGTCCAAGTGCCCGCTAGATAACCTATATAGTCCAAGTGCCCGCTAGGTAACCTACATAGTCCAAGGTCTCACTTGTTAACTTTGATAGTCCAAGTGCCTGCTAGTTAACCTAGATCTTCCAAGTGCCCGCGAGTTAACCTAGATTGTCCAAGTGCCTGCTACTTAACCTACATAGTCCAAGGGCCCACTGGTTAACCTAGATAATCCAAGTGTCCTCTAGTTAACCTACATAGTCCAAGTACCAGCTAGTTAACCTATATACAAAGTGCCCGCTACGTAACCTAGATAGTCCAAGGGCACGCTAGTTAACCTACATAGTCCAAGTTCCCGCTAGGCAACCTAGATAGTCCAAGTGCCCACTAAGGAACCTACATAGTCCAAGTGCACGCTAGTTAACCTAGACAGTCCCAGTGCCCGCTAGGGAACTTACATAGTCCACGTTCCCGCTTGGTAACCTAAATTGTCCATATGCCCGCTAGGGAAACTACATAGTCCAAGTGCCCACTAGTTAACCTAGATAGTCCAAGTGCCTGCTAGTAAACCTACATAATCCATGGGCCCGCTAGTTAACCTACATAGTGCAAGGGCCCGCTAGTTAACCTAGATCGTGCAAGTGTCCGCTAGTTAACCTACATAGTCCACGTGCCCGGTAGGTAACCTAGATAGTCCTAGTGCCCGTTAGTTAACCTAGATGGTCCATGGGCCCACTAGGGGACGTACATAGTCCAAGTGCCCGCTAGTTAACCTACATAGTCCAAGGTCCGCTAGTTAACCTAGATAGTCCAAGTGCCCGCTACTTAACCTACATAGTACAAGGGCCCGCTAGTTGACCTTGATAGTCCAAGTTCCCGCTAGTTAACCTAGATAGTCAAAGTGCCCGCTAATTAACCTAAGTAGTACAAATGTCCGATAGGGATCCTACATAGTCCAAGTGCCCGCTACGTAACCTACATATCCAAGTGCCCGTTCGTTAACCTAGATAGTCAAAGTGCCCGCTAGGTAACCTAGACAGTCCAAGTGCCCGCTAGGTTACCTACATAGTCCAAGTGCCCGTTCGTTAACCTAGATAGTCCAAGTGCCCGTTAGTTAACCTAGATCGTCCAAGGGCCCTCTAGTTAACCTAGATAGTCCATGTGCCCTCTAGGGGACGTACATAGTCCAAGTGCCCGCTAGGTAACTTAGATAGTCAAAGTGCCCCCTAGGGTATGTACATAGTTCAAGTGCCCGCTAGGTAACCTAGATTGTCCAAGTGTCCGCTAGTTACCCTACATAGTCCAATTGCCCGCTAGGTAACCTAGATAGTCCAAGGTCGTGCTAGTTAACCTACATAGTCCAATCCCCGATAGGGTACCTACATAGTCCAAGTGCCCGCTGAGGAACCTACATAGTCCAAGTGCCCGATAGGGAACCTATATATTCCAAGTGCCAGTTAGGGAACCTACATACTCCACGTGCCCATAGGGAACCTATATAGTCCAAGTGCCCGCTAGGGAACCTACATAGTCCAAGTGCCCGTTAGTTAACCTAGATAGTCAAAGTGCCTGCTAGGTAACCTGAATAGTCCAAGTGCTCTCTTGGGAACCTACATAGTCCAAGTGCCCGTTAGTTAACCTACATAGTCCAATTGCCCGTTAGCTAACCTAGATAGTCGAAGTGTCCGCTAGTTAACCTACATAGTCCAAGTGTCCGTTGGTTAAACTACATATTCCAAGTGCACGCTAGGTAACCTAGAGTCCAAGTGCTCGCTAGTTAACCTACATAGTCCAAGTGCCCGCTAGGTAACCTATATAGTCCAAGTGCCCGCTAGGTAACCTACATAGTCCAAGGTCTCACTTGTTAACTTTGATAGTCCAAGTGCCTGCTAGTTAACCTAGATCTTCCAAGTGCCCGCGAGTTAACCTAGATTGTCCAAGTGCCTGCTACTTAACCTACATAGTGCAAGGGCCCGCTAGTTAACCTAGATCGTGCAAGTGTCCGCTAGTTAACCTACATAGTCCACGTGCCCGGTAGGTAACCTAGATAGTCCTAGTGCCCGTTAGTTAACCTAGATAGTCCAAGGGCCCACTAGGGGACGTACATAGTCCAAGTGCCCGCTAGTTAACCTACATAGTCCAAGGTCCGCTAGTTTACCTAGATAGTCCAAGTGCCCGCTAGTTAACCTACATAGTACAAGGGCCTGCTAGTTGACCTTGATAGTCCAAGTTCCCGCTAGTTAACGTAGATAGTCAAAGTGCCCGCTAATTAACCTAAGTAGTACAAATGTCCGATAGGGATCCTACATAGTCAAAGTGCCCGCTAGTTAACCTACATAGTCCAAGTCCCCGCTAGGTAACCTAGGCAGTCCAAGTGACCATTATGTTACCTACATAGTCCAAGTGCTCGTCCGTTAACCTACATAGTCCAAGTGCCCGCTAGGTAACTTAGGTAGCCCAAGTACCCGCTAGGGAACGTACATAGTCCAAGTGCCTTCTAGGTAACCTAGATAGTCCAAGTGCCTGCTAGTTAACCTACATACTCCAAGTGCCTGCTAGGTAAACTACATAGTCCAAGTGCCCACTAGGTAACCTAGAGAGTCCAATTGCCCGCTAGTTAAGCTAGACAGTCCAAGTACCCGATAGGGAACCTACATAGTCCAAGTGCCCGCTGGGAACCTACATAGTCCAAGTGCTCGCTAGGCAACCTACATAGTCCAAGTGCCCGTTAGTTAACCTAGATAGTCAAAGTGCCTGCTAGGTAACCTAAATAGTCCAAGTGCCCGCTAGGGAACCTACATAGTCTAAGGGCCCGCTAGGTAACCTAGATAGTCCAATTGCCCGTTAGCTAACCTAGATAGTCGAAGTGTCCGCTAGTTAACCTACATAGTCCAAGTGCCCGTTCGTTAACCTAGATAGGCCAAGTGCCCGCTAGGTAACCTACACAGTCCAAGTGCCTGCTAGGTAACCTTGATAGTCCAAGTGCCTTCTAGTTAACCTACGTAGTCCAAGTGCCCGCTAGATAACATACATAGTCCAAGTGCCCACTATGTAACCTAAATAATCCAAATGCCCGCTAGTTAACCTAGATAATCCAAGTGCCCGCTTGTTAACCTAGATAGTCCAAGTGCCCGCTAGTAAACCTAGATAGTCCAAGTGCCCGCTAGTTAATCTACATAGTCCAGTGCCCGCTAGTTAACCTAGATAGTCCGAGTGCCCGCTAGGTAACCTAGACAGTCCAAGTGCCCGCTAGGTTACCTACATAGTCCAAGTGCCCGTTCGTTAACCTAGATAGTCCAAGTGCCCGCTAGGTTACCTAGACAGTCCAAGTGCCCGCTAGTTAACCTCCATAGTCCAAGTGCCTGCTAGGTAAACTACATAGTCCAAGTGCCCACTAGGTAACCTAGACAGTCCAATTGCCCGCTAGTTAACCTAGACAGTCCAAGTACCCGATAGGGAACCTACATAGTCCAAGTGCTCGCTAGGCAACCTACATAGTCCAAGTCCTTTTAGTTAACCTAGATAGTCAAAGTGCCTGTTAGGTAACCTAAATAGACCAAGTGCCCGCTAGGGAACCTACATAGTCCAAGTGCCGCTAGGTAACCTAGATAGTCCAAGTGTCCGTTCGTTAAGCTAGATAGTCGAAGTGCCCTCTAGGTAACCTAGACAGTCCAAGTGCCCGCTAGGTTACCTACATAGTCCAAGTGCACGTTCGTTAACCTAGATAGTCCAAGTGCCCGCTGGTAACCTACATAATCCAAGGGCCCGCTAGGTAATCTTAATAGTCCAAGTGCCTTCTAGTTAACCTACATAGCCCAAGTGCCCGCTAGGTAACCTACATAGTCCAAGTGCCCACTAGGTAACCTAAGTAATCCTAATGCCCGCTAGGAAAACTACATAGTCCAAGTGCCCGCTAGTTAACCTAGATAGTCCAAGTGCCCGCTAGTAAACCTAGATAGTCCAAGTGCCCGCTACTTAACCTACATAGTACAAGGGCCCGCTAGTTGACCTTGATAGTCCAAGTTCCCGCTAGTTAACGTAGATAGTCCAAGTGCCCGCTAATTAACCTAAGTAGTACATATGTCCGATAGGGATCCTACTTAGTCAAAGTGCCCGCTAGTTAACCTACATAGTCCAAGTCCCCGCTAGGTAACCTAGGCAGTCCAAGTGCCCGCTAGTTAACCTCCATAGTCCAAGTGCCTGCTAGGTAAACTACATAGTCCAAGTGCCCACTAGGTAACCTAGACAGTCCAATTGCCCGCTAGTTAACCTAGACAGTCCAAGTACCCGATAGGGAACCTACATAGTCCAAGTGCTCGCTAGGCAACCTACATAGTCCAAGTGCATGTTAGTTAACCTAGATAGTCAAAGTGCCTGTTAGGTAACCTAAATAGTCCAAGTGCCCGCTAGGGAACCTACATAGTCCAAGTGCCGCTAGGTAACCTAGATACTCCAAGTGTCCGTTCGTTAACCTAGATAGTCGAAGTATCCTCTAGGTAACCTAGACAGTCCAAGTGCCCGCTAGGTTACCTACATAGACCAAGTGCACGTTCGTTAACCTAGATAGTCCAAGTGCCCGCTGGTAACCTACATAATCCAAGGGCCCGCTAGGTAATCTTAATAGTCCAAGTGCCTTCTAGTTACCCTACATAGTCCAACTGCCCGCTAGGTAACCTACATAGTCCAAGTGGCCACTAGGTAACCTAAGTAATCCTAATGCCCGCTAGGAAAACTACATAGTCCAAGTGCCCGCTAGTTAACCTAGATAGTCCAAGTGCACGCTAGTAAACCTAGATAGTACAAGGGCCCGCTAGTTAATCTATATAGTCCAAGTGCTCGCTAGTTAACCTAGATAGTCCAAGTGCCCGCTAGTTAACCTAGATAGTTCAAGGGACCGCTAGTTAATCTAGATAGTCCAAGTGCCTGCTAGTTAACCTAGATAGTCCAAGTGCCCGCTAGTTAGCCTAGATCGTCCAAGGGCCCTCTAGTTAACCTAGATAGTCCAAGTGCCCGCTAGGGGACGTACATAGTCCAAGTGCCCGCTAGGTAACCTACATAGTCCAAGTGCCCCCTAGGGTATGTACATAGTTCAAGTGCCCGCTAGGTAACCTAGATTGTCCAAGTGTCCGCTAGTTACCCTACATAGTCCAAGTGCCCGCTAGGTAACCTAGATAGTCCAAGGTCCTGCTAGTTAACCTACATAGTCCAATGCCCGATAGGGAACCTACATAGTCCAAGTGCCCGCTAAGGAACCTACATAGTCCAAGTGCCCGATAGGGAACCTATATATTCCAAGTGCCAGTGAGGGAACCTACATACTCCACGTGCCCATAGGGAACCTATATAGTCCAAGTGCCCGCTAGGGAACCTACATAGTCCATGTGCCCGTTAGTTAACCTAGATAGTCAAAGTGCCTGCTAGGTAACCTAAATAGTCCAAGTGCTCTCTAGGGAACCTACATAGTCCGAGTGCCCGTTAGTTAAGCTAGATAGTCCAATTGCCCGTTAGCTAACCTAGATAGTCGAAGTGTCCGCTAGTTAACCTACATAGTCCAAGTGTCCGTTGGTTAAGCTAGATAGTCCAAGTGCCCGCTAGGTAACCTAGAGTACAAGTGCTCGCTAGTTAACCTACATAGTCCAAGTGCCCGCTAGGTAACCTATATAGTCCAAGTGCCCGCTAGGTAACCTACATAGTCCAAGGTCTCACTTGTTAACTTTGATAGTCCAAGTGCCTGCTAGTTAACCTAGATCTTCCAAGTGCCCGCGAGTTAACCTAAATTGTCCAAGTGCCTGCAACTTAACCTACATAGTCCAAGGGCCCACTGGTTAACCTAGATAATCCAAGTGTCCTCTAGTTAACCTACATAGTCCAAGTACCAGCTAGTTAACCTATATACAAAGTGCCCGCTACGTAACCTTGATAGTCCAAGGGCACGCTAGTTAACCTACATAGTCCAAGTGCCCGCTAGGCAACCTAGATAGTCCAAGTGCCCACTAAGGAACCTACATAGTCCAAGTGCACGCTAGTTAACCTAGACAGTCCCAGTGCCCGCTAGGGAACTTACATATTCCAAGTTGCCGCTTGGTAACCTAAATAGTCCAAATGCCCACTAGGGAAACTACATAGTCCAAGTGCCCACTAGTTAACCTAGATAGTCCAAGTGCCTGCTAGCAAACCTACATAATCCATTGGCCCGCTAGTTAACCTACATAGTGCAAGGGCCCGCTAATTAACCTAGATCGTGCAAGTGTCCGCTAGTTAACCTACATTGTCCACGTGCCCGGTAGGTAACCTAGATAGTCCTAGTGCCCGTTAGTTAACCTAGATGGTCCAAGGGCCCACTAGGGGACGTACATAGTCCAAGTGCCCGCTAGTTAACCTACATAGTCCAAGGTCCGCTAGTTAACCTAGATAGTCCAAGTACCCGCTACTTAACCTACATAGTACAAGGGCCCGCTAGTTGACCTTGATAGTCCAAGTTCCCGCTAGTTAACGTAGATAGTCAAAGTGCCCACTAATTAACCTAAGTAGTACAAATGTCCGAGAGGGATCCTACATAGTCCAAGTGCCCGCTACGTAACCTACATATCCAAGTGCCCGTTCGTTAACCTAGATAGTCAAAGTGCCCGCTAGGTAACCTAGACAGTCCAAGTGCCCGCTACGTTACCTACATATTCCAAGTGCCCGTTCGTTAACCTAGATAGTCCAAGTGCCCGCTAGTTAACCTAGATCGTCCAAGGGCCCTCTAGTTAACCTAGATAGTCCATGTGCCCTCTAGGGGACGTACATAGTCCAAGTGCCCGCTAGGTAACCTAGATAGTCCAAGTGCCCCCTAGGGTATGTACATAGTTCAAGTGCCCGCTAGGTAACCTAGATTGTCCAAGTGTCCGCTAGTTACCCTACATAGTCCAAGTGCCCGCTAGGTAACCTAGATAGTCCAAGGTCCTGCTAGTTAACCTACATAGTCCAATCCCCGATAGGGTACCTACATAGTCCAAGTGCCCGCTGAGGAACCTACATAGTCCAAGTGCCCGATAGGGAACCTATATATTCCAAGTGCCAGTTAGGGAACCTACATACTCCACGTGCCCATAGGGAACCTATATAGTCCAAGTGCCCGCTAGGGAACCTACATAGTCCAAGTGCCCGTTAGTTAACCTAGATAGTCAAAGTGCCTGCTAGGTAAGCTAAATAGTCCAAGTGCTCTCTAGGGAACCTACATAGTCCAAGTGCCCGTTAGTTAACCTAGATAGTCCAATTGCCCGTTAGCTAACCTAGATAGTCGAAGTGTCCGCTAGTTAACCTACATAGTCCAAGTGTCCGTTGGTTAACCTAGATAGTCCAAGTGCACGCTAGGTAAACTAGAGTCCAAGTGCTCGCTAGTTAACCTACATAGTCCAAGGTCTCACTCGTTAACTTTGATAGTCCAAGTGCCTGCTAGTTAACCTAGATCTTCCAAGTGCCCGCGAGTTAACCTAGATTGTCCAAGTGCCTGCTACTTAACCTACATAGTCCAAGGGCCCACTAGTTAACCTAGATAATCCAAGTGTCCTCTACTTAACCTACATAGTCCAAGTACCAGCTAGTTAACCTATATACAAAGTGCCCGCTACGTAACCTAGATAGTCCAAGGGCACGCTAGTTAACCTACATAGTCCAAGTGCCCGCTAGGCAACCTAGATAGTCCAAGTGCCCACTAAGGAACCTACATAGTCCAAGTGCACGCTAGTTAACCTAGACAGTCCCAGTGCCCGCTAGGGAACTTACATAGTCCAAATTCCCGCTTGGTAACCTAAATAGTCCAAATGCCCGCTAGGGAAACTACATAGTCCAAGTGCCCACTAGTTAACCTAGATAGTCCAAGTGCCTGCTAGTAAACCTACATAATCCATGGGCCCGCTAGTTAACCTACATAGTGCAAGGGCCCGCTGGTTAACCTAGATCGTGCAAGTGTCCGCTAGTTAACCTACATAGTCCACGTGCCCGGTAGGTAACCTAGATAGTCCTAGTGCCCGTTAGTTAACCTAGATGGTCCAAGGGCCCACTAGGGGACATACATAGTCCAAGTGCCCGCTAGTTAACCTACATAGTCCAAGGTCCGCTAGTTAACCTAGATAGTCCAAGTGCCCGCTACTTAACCTACATAGTACAAGGGCCCGCTAGTTGACCTTGATAGTCCAAGTTCCCGCTAGTTAACCTAGATAGTCAAAGTGCCCGCTAATTAACCTAAGTAGTACAAATGTCCGATAGGGATCCTACATAGTCCAAGTGCCCGCTACGTAACCTACATATCCAAGTGCCCGTTCGTTAACCTAGATAGTCAAAGTGCCCGCTAGGTAACCTAGACAGTCCAAGTGCCCGCTAGGTTACCTACATAGTCCAAGTGCCCGTTCGTTAACCTAGATAGTCCAAGTGCCCGCTAGTTAACCTAGATCGTCCAAGGGCCCTCTAGTTAACCTAGATAGTCCATGTGCCCTCTAGGGTACGTACATAGTCCAAGTGCCCGCTAGGTAACCTAGATAGTCCAAGTGCCCCCTAGGGTATGTACATAGTTCAAGTGCCCGCTAGGTAACCTAGATTGTCCAAGTGTTCGCTAGTTACCCTACATAGTCCAAGTGCCCGCTAGGTAACCTAGATAGTCCAAGGTCCTGCTAGTTAACCTACATAGTCCAATCCCCGATAGGGTACCTACATAGTCCAAATGTCCGCTGAGGAACCTACATAGTCCAAGTGCCCGATAGGGAACCTATATATTCCAAGTGCCAGTTAGGGAACCTACATACTCCACGTGCCCAAAGGGAACCTATATAGTCCAAGTGCCCGCTAAGGAACCTACATAGTCCAAGTGCCCGTTAGTTAACCTAGATAGTCAAAGTGCCTGCTAGGTAACCTAAATAGTACAAGTGCCCGCTAGGGAACCTACATAGTCCAAGGGCCCGCTAGGTAACCTAGATAGTCCAATTGCCCGTTAGCTAACCTAGATAGTCGAAGTGTCCGCTAGTTAACCTACATAGTCCAAGTGCCCGTTCGTTAACCTAGATAGGCCAAGTGCCCGCTAGGTAACCTACACATTCCAAGTGCCTGCTAGGTAACCTTGATAGTCCAAGTGCCTTCTAGTTAACCTACATAGTCCAAGTGCCGGCTAGGTAACATACATAGTCCAAGTGCCCACTATGTAACCTAAATAATTCAAATGCCCGCTAGTTAACCTAGATAATCCAAGTGCCCGCTTGTTAACCTAGATAGTCCAAGTGCCCGCTAGTAAACCTAGATAGTCTAAGGGCCCGCTAGTTAATCTACATAGTCCAGTGCCCGCTAGTTAACCTAGATAGTCCAAGTGCCCGCTAGTTAACCTAGATAGTCCAAGGGCCCGCTAGTTAATCTAGATAGTCCAAGTGCCCACTAGTTAACCTAGATAGTCCAAGTGCCCGCTAGTTAACCTAGATCGTCCAAGTGCCCGCTGGTTAACCTAGATAATCCAAGTGCCCGATAGTTAACCTACATAGTCCAAGGGCCCAATAGTTAACCTAGATAGTCCAAGTGCCCGCTAGGGGACATACATAGTCCAAGTGCCCCCTAGGGAATCTACATAGTCCAAGGGCTCGCTAAGCAACCTACATAGTCCAAGTGCCCGTTAGTTAACCTAGATAGTCAAAGTGCCTGCTAGGTAACCTAAATAGTCCAAGTGCCCGCTAGGGAACCCATGTAGTCGAAGTGCCCACTAGGTAACCTAGATAGTCCAATTGCACGTTAGCTAACCTAGATAGTCGAAGTGTCCGCTAGTTAACCTACATAATCCAAATACCCGCTAGTTAACCTAGATAGTCCAAGTGGCCGCTTGTTAACCTAGATAGTCCAAGTGCCCGCTAGTAAATCTAGATAGTCCAAGGGCCCGCTAGTTAACCTACATAGTCCAAGTGCCCGTTCGTTAACCTAGATAGGCCAAGTGCCCACTAGGTAACCTAGACAGGCCAAGTGCCCACTAGGTTACCTACATAATCCAAGTGCACGTTCATTAACCTAGATAGTCCAAGTGCCCGCTAGGTAACCTACATAGTCCAAGTGCCCGTTAGTTAACCTAGATAGTCCAAGTGCCCACTAGGGACGTACATAGTCCAAGTGCCCGCAAGGTAACCTTGATAGTCCAAGTGCGCGCTAGGGTATGTACATAGTCTGAGTGCTGGCTAGGAAACCTAGATAATCCAAGTGCCCGCTAGTTAACCTACATAGTCCAAGGGCCCGCAAGTTAACCTACATAGTCCAAGGTCCGCTATTTAACCTAGATAGTCCAAGTGCCCGCTAGTTAACCTACGTAGTACAAGGGCCCGCTACTTGACCTAGATAGTCCAAGTGCCCGGTAGTTAACCTAGATAGTCCAAGTGCCCGCTAGTTAATCTAACTAGTCCAAATGTCCGATAGGGATCCTACATAGTCCAAGTGCCCGCTAGTTAATCTAAGTAGTCCAAATGTCCGATAGGGATCCTACATAGTCCAAGTGCCCGCTACGTAACCTACATATCCAAGTGCCCGTTCGTTAACCTAGATAGTCAAAGTGCCCGCTAGGTAACCTAGACAGTCCAAGTGCCCGCTAGGTTACCTACATAGTCCAAGTGCCTGTTCGTTAACCTAGATAGTCCAAGTGCCCGCTAGTTAACCTAGATCGTCCAAGGGCCCTCTAGTTAACCTAGATAGTCCAAGTGCCCGCTAGGGAACGTACATAGTCCAAGTGCCCGCTAGGTAACCTAGATAGTCCAAGTGCCCATTAGGGTATGTACATAGTTCAAGTGCCCGCTAGGTAACCTAGATTGTCCAAGTGTCCGCTAGTTACCCTACATAGTCCAAGTGCCCGCTTGGTAACCTAGATAGTCCAAGGTCCTGCTAGTTAACCTACATAGTCCAATGCCCGATAGGGTACCTACATAGTCCAAGTGCCCGCTGAGGAACCTACATAGTCCAAGTGCCCGATAGGGAACCTATATATTCCAAGTGCCAGTTAGGGAACCTACATACTCCACGTGCCCATAGGGAACCTATATAGTCCAAGTGCCCGCTGGGGAACCTACATAGTCCAAGTGCCCGTTAGTTAACCTAGATAGTCAAAGTGCCTGCTAGGTAACCTAAATATTCCAAGTGCTCTCTAGGGAACCTACATAGTCCAAGTGCCCGTTAGTTACCCTAGATAGTCCAATTGCCCGTTAGCTAACCTAGATAGTCGAAGTGTCCGCTAGTTAACCTACATAGTCCAAGTGTCCGTTGGTTAACCTAGATAGTCCAAGTGCCCGCTAGGTAACCTAGAGTACAAGTGCTCGCTAGTTAACCTACATAGTCCAAGTGCCCGCTAGGTAACCTATATAGTCCAAGTGCCCGCTAGGTAACCTACATAGTCCAAGGTCTCACTTGTTAACTTTGATAGTACAAGTGCCTGCTAGTTAACCTAGATCTTCCAAGTGCCCGCGAGTTAACCTAGATTGTCCAAGTGCCTGCTACTTAACCTACATAGTCCAAGGGCCCACTAGTTAACCTAGATAATCCAAGTGTCCTCTAGTTAACCTACATAGTCCAAGTACCAGCAAGTTAACCTATATACAAAGTACCCGCTACGTAACCTAGATAGTCCAAGGGCACGCTAGTTAACCTACATAGTCCAAGTGCCCGCTAGGCAACCTAGATAGTCCAAGTGCCCACTAAGGAACCTACATAGTCCAAGTGCACGCTAGTTAACCTAGACAGTCCCAGTGCCCGCTAGGGAACTTACATAGTCCAAGTTCCCGCTTGGTAACCTAAATTGTCCATATGCCCGCTAGGGAAACTACATAGTCCAAGTGCCCACTAGTTAACCTAGATAGTCCAAGTGCCTGCTAGTAAACCTACATAATCCATGGGCCCGCTAGTTAACCTACATAGTGCAAGAGCCCGCTAGTTAACCTAGATCGTGCAAGTGTCCGCTAGTTAACCTACATAGTCCACGTGCCCGGTAGGTAACCTAGATAGTCCTACTGCCCGTTAGTTAACCTAGATGGTCCAAGGGCCCACTAGGGGACGTACATAGTCCAAGTGCCCGCTAGTTAACCTACATAGTCCAAGGTCCGCTAGTTAACCTAGATAGTCCAAGTGCCCGCTAGTTAACCTACATAGTACAAGGGCCTGCTAGTTGACCTTGATAGTCCAAGTTCCCGCTAGTTAACGTAGATAGTAAAAGTGCCTGCTAGGTAAACTACATAGTCCAAGTGCCCATTAGGTAACCTAGAGAGTCCAATTGCCCGCTAGTTAAGCTAGACAGTCCAAGTACCCGATAGGGAACCTACATAGTCCAAGTGCCCGCTGGGAACCTACATAGTCCATGTGCTCGCTAGTCAACCTACATAGTCCAAGTGCCCGTTAGTTAACCTAGATAGTAAAAGTGCCTGCTAGGTAACCTAAATAGTCCAAGTGCCTGCTAGGGAACCTACATTGTCCAAGTGCCCGCTAGGTAACCTAGATAGTCAAAGTGCCTGCTAGGTAACCTAAATAGTCCAAGTGCCCGCTAGGGAACCTACATAGTCCAAGGGCCCGCTAGGTAACCTAGATAGTCCAATTGACCGTTAGCTAACCTAGATAGTCGAAGTGTCCGCTAGTTAACCTACATAGTCCAAGTGCCCGTTCGTTAACCTAGATAGGCCAAGTGCCCGCTAGGTAACCTACACAGTCCAAGTGCCTGCTAGGTAACCTAGATAGTCCAAGTGCCTTCTAGTTAACCTACATAGTCCAAGTGCCCGCTAGGTAACATACATAGTCCAAGTGCCCACTATGTAACCTAATTAATCCAAATGCCAGCTAGTTAACCTAGATAATCCAAGTGCCCGCTTGTTAACCTAGATAGTCCAAGTGCCCGCTAGTAAACCTAGATAGTCTAAGGGCCCGCTAGTTAATCTACATAGTCCAGTGCCCGCTAGTTAACCTAGATAGTCCAAGTGCCCGCTAGTTAACCTAGATAGTCCAAGGGCCCGCTAGTTAATCTAGATAGTCCAAGTGCCCACTAGTTAACCTAGATAGTCCAAGTGCCCGCTAGTTAACCTAGATAGTCCAAGGGCCTGCTAGTTAATCTAGATAGTCCAAATGCCCACTAGTTAACCTAGATAGTCCAAGTGCCCGCTAGTTAACCTAGATCGTCCAAGTGCCCGCTGGTTAACCTAGATAATCCAAGTGCCCGATAGTTAACCTACATAGTCCAAGGGCCCAATAGTTAACCTAGATAGTCCAAGTGCCCGCTAGGGGACATACATAGTCCAAGTGCCCCCTAGGGAATCTACATAGTCCAAGTGCTCGCTAAGCAACCTACATAGTCCAAGTGCCCGTTAGTTAACCTAGATAGTCAAAGTGCCTGCTAGGTAACCTAAATAGTCCAAGTGCCCGCTAGGGAACCTACGTAGTCGAAGTGCCCACTAGGTAACCTAGATAGTCCAATTGCACGTTAGCTAACCTAGATAGTCGAAGTGTCCGCTAGTTAACCTACATAATCCAAATGCCCGCTAGTTAACCTAGATAGTCCAAGTGGCCGCTTGTTAACCTAGATAGTCCAAGTGCCCGCTAATAAACCTAGATAGTCCCAGGGCCCGCTAGTTAACCTACATAGTCCAAGTGCCCGTTCGTTAACCTAGATAGGCCGAGTGCCCACTAGGTAACCTAGACAGTCCAAGTGCCCACTAGGTTACCTACATAGTCCAAGTGCACGTTCATTAACCTAGATAGTCCAAGTGCCCGCTGGTAATCTACATAGTCCAAGGGCCCACTAGGTATCCTTGATAGTCCAAGCGCCTTCTAGTTAACCTACATAGTCCAAGTGCCCGCTAGGTAACCTACATAGTCCAAGTGCCCGTTAGTTAACCTAGATAGTCCAAGTGCCCACTAGGGGACGTACATAGTCCAAGTGCCCGCGAGGTAACCTTGATAGTCCAAGTGCGCGCTAGGGTATGTACATAGTCTGAGTGCTGGCTAGGAAACCTAGATAATCCAAGTGCCCGCTAGTTAACCTACATAGTCCAAGGGCCCGCAAGTTAACCTACATAGTCCAAGGTCCGCTATTTAACCTAGATAGTCCAAGTGCCCGCTAGTTAACCTACGTAGTACAAGGGCCCGCTACTTGACCTAGATAGTCCAAGTGCCCGCTAGTTAACCTAGATAGTCCAAGTGCCCGCTAGTTAATCTAAGTAGTCCAAATGTCCGATAGGGATCCTACATAGTCCAAGTGCCCGCTACGTAACCTACATATCCAAGTGCCCGTTCGTTAACCTAGATAGTCAAACTGCCCGCTAGGTAACCTAGACAGTCCAAGTGCCCGCTAGGTTACCTACATAGTCCAAGTGCCCGTTCGTTAACCTAGATAGTCCAAGTGCCCGCTAGTTAACCTAGATCGTCCAAGGGCCCTCTAGTTAACCTAGATAGTCCAAGTGCCCGCTAGGGGACGTACATAGTCCAAGTGCCCGCTAGGTAACCTAGATACTCCAAGTGCCCATTAGGTTATGTACATAGTTCAAGTGCCCGCTAGGTAACCTAGATTGTCCAAGTGTCCGCTAGTTACCCTACATAGTCCAAGTGCCCGCTAGGTAACCTAGATAGTCCAAGGTCCTGCTAGTTAACCTACATAGTCCAATGCCCGATAGGGAACCTACATAGTCCAAGTGCCCGCTGAGGAAACTACATAGTTCAAGTGCCCGATAGGGAACCTATATATTCCAAGTGCCAGTTAGGGAAACTATATACTCCACGTGCCCATAGGGAACCTATATAGTCCAAGTGCCCGCTGGGGAACCTACATAGTCCAAGTGCCCGTTATTAACCTAGATAGTCAAAGTGCCTGCTAGGTAACCTAAATATTCCATGTGCTCTCTAGGGAACCTACATAGTCCAAGTGCCCGTTAGTTAACCTAGATAGTCCAATTGCCCGTTAGCTAACCTAGATAGTCGAAGTGTCCGCTAGTTAACCTACATAGTCCAAGTGTCCGTTGGTTAACCTAGATAGTCCAAGTGCCCGCTAGGTAACCTAGAGTCCAAGTGCTCGCTAGTTAACCTACATAGTCCAAGTGCCCGCTAGGTAACCTATATAGTCCAAGTGCCCGCTAGGTAACCTACATAGTCCAAGGTCTCACTTGTTAACTTTGATAGTCCAAGTGCTTGCTAGTTAACCTAGATCTTCCAAGTGCCCGCGAGTTAACCTAGATTGTCCAAGTGCCTGCTACTTAACCTACATAGTCCAAGGGCCCACTAGTTAACCTAGATAATCCAAGTGTCCTCTAGTTAACCTACATAGTCCAAGTACCAGCAAGTTAACCTATATACAAAGAACCCGCTACGTAACCTAGATAGTCCAAGGGCACGCTAGTTAACCTACATAGTCCAAGTGCCCGCTAGGCAACCTAGATAGTCCAAGTGCCCACTAAGGAACCTACGTAGTCCAAGTGCACGCTAGTTAACCTAGACAGTCCCAGTGCCCGCTAGGGAACTTACATAGTCCAAGTTCCCGCTTGGTAACCTAAATTGTCCAAATGCCCGCTAGGGAAACTACATAGTCCAAGTGCCCGCTAGTTAACCTAGACAGTCCCAGTGCCCGCTAGGGAACTTACATAGTCCAAGTTCCCGCTTGTTAACCTAAATTGTCCAAATGCCCGCTAGGCAACCTAGATAGTCCAAGTGCCCACTAAGGAACCTACATAGTCCAAGTGCACGCTAGTTAACCTAGACAGTCCCAGTGCCCGCTAGGGAACTTACATAGTCCAAGTTCCCGCTTGGTAACCTAAATTGTCCAAATGCCCGCTAGGGAAACTACATAGTCCAAGTGCCCACTAGTTAACCTAGATAGTCCAAGTGCCTGCTAGTAAACCTACATAATCCATGGGCCCGCTAGTTAACCTACATAGTGCAAGGGCCCGCTAGTTAACCTAGATCGTGCAAGTGTCCGCTAGTTAACCTACATAGTCCACGTGCCCGGTAGGTAACCTAGATAGTCCTAGTGCCCGTTAGTTAACCTAGATGGTCCAAGGGCCCACTAGGGGACGTACATAGTCCAAGTGCCCGCTAGTTAACCTACATAGTCCAAGGTCCGCTAGTTAACCTAGATAGTCCAAGTGCCCGCTAGTTAACCTACATAGTACAAGGGCCCGCTAGTTGACCTTGATAGTCCAAGTTCCCGCTAGTTAACGTAGATAGTCAAAGTGCCCGCTAATTAACCTAAGTAGTACAAATGTCCGATAGGGATCCTACATAGTCAAAGTGCCCGCTAGTTAACCTACATAGTCCAAGTCCCCGCTAGGTAACTTAGGCAGTCCAAGTGACCATTATGTTACCTACATAGTCCAAGTGCCCGTCCGTTAACCTACATAGTCCAAGTGCAGGCTAGGTAACTTAGATAGCCCAAGTACCCGCTAGAGAACGTACATAGTCCAAGTGCCTTCTAGGTAACCTAGATAGTCCAAGTGCCTGCTAGTTAACCTACATACTCCAAGTGCCTGCTAGGTAAACTACATAGTCCAAGTGCCCATTAGGTAACCTAGAGAGTCCAATTGCCCGCTAGTTAAGCTAGACAGTCCAAGTACCCAATAGGGAACCTACATAGTCCAAGTGCCCGCTGGGAACCTACATAGTCCATGTGCTCGCTAGTCAACCTACATAGTCCAAGTGCCCGTTAGTTAACCTAGATAGTCAAAGTGCCTGCTAGGTAACCTAAAGAGTCCAAGTGCCTGCTAGGGAACCTACATAGTCCAAGTGCCCGCTAGGTAACCTAGATAGTCCAATTGCCCGTTAGCTAACCTAGATAGTCGAAGTGTCCGCTAGTTAACCTACATAGTCCAAGTGCCCGTTCGTTAACCTAGATAGGTCAAGTGCCCGCTAGGTAACCTAGACAGTCCAAGTGCCCGCTAGGTAACCTTGATAGTCGAAGTGCCTTCTAGTTAACCTACATAGTCCAAGTGCCCGCTAGGTAACATACATAGTCCAAGTGCCCACTATGTAACCTAAATAATCCAAATGCCCGCTAGTTAACCTAGATACTCCAAGTGCCCGCTTGTTAACCTAGATAGTCCAAGTGCCCGCTAGTAAACCTAGAGAGTCCAAGGGCACGCTAGTTAATCTACATAGTCCAGTGCCCGCTAGTTAACCTAGATAGTCCAAGTGCCCGCTAGTTAACCTAGATAGTCCAAGGGCCCGCTAGTTAATCTAGATAGTCCAAGTGCCCGCTAGTTAACCTAGATCGTCCAAGTGCCCGCTGGTTAACCTAGATAATCCAAGTGCCCGATAGTTAACCTACATAGTCCAAGGGCCCAATAGTTAACCTAGATTGTCCTAGTGCCCTCTTGGGGACATACATAGTCCAAGTGCCCCCTAGGGAATCTACATAGTCCAAGTGCTCGCTAAGCAACCTACATAGTCCAAGTGCCCGTTAGTTAACCTAGATAGTCAAAGTGCCTGCTAGGTAACCTAAATAGTCCAAGGGCCCGCAAGTTAACCTACATAGTCCAAGGTCCGCTATTTAATCTAGACAGTCCAATTGCCCGCTAGTTAACCTAGACAGTCCAAGTACCCGGTAGGGAACCTACATAGTCCAAGTGCTCGCTATGGAACCTATATAGTCCAAGTGCTCGCTAGGCAACCTACATAGTCTAAGTGCCTGTTAGTTAACCTAGATAGTCAAAGTGCCTGCTAGGTAAACTACATAGTCCAAGTGCCCGCTAGGGAACCCACATAGTCCAAGTGTCCGCTGAGTAACCTAGATAGTCCAATTGCCCGTTAGCTAACCTAGATAGTCGAAGTGTCCGCTAGTTAACCTACATAGTCCAAGTGTCCGTTCATTAACCTAGATAGGCCAAGTGCCCTCTAGGTAACCTAGACAGTCCAAGTGCCCGCTAGGTTACCTACATAGTCCAAGTGCACGTTCGTTAACCTAGATAGTCCAAGTGCCCGCTGGTAACCTACATAATCCAAGGGCCCGCTAGGTAATCTTTATAGTCCAAGTGCCTTCTAGTTAACCTACATAGTCCAAGTGCCCGCTAGGTAACCTACATAGTCCAAGTGCCCACTAGGTAACCTAAGTAATCCTAATGCCCGCTAGGAAAACTACATAGTCCAAGTGCCCGCTAGTTAACCTAGATAGTCCAAGTGCCCGCTAGTAAACCTAGATAGTCCAAGGGCCCGCTAGTTAATCTAGATAGTCCAAATGCCCGCTAGTTAACCTAGATAGTCCAAGTGCCCGCTAGTTAACCTAGATAGTCCAAGGGACCGCTAGTTAATCTAGATAGTCCAAGTGCCCGCTAGTTAACCTAGATAGTCCAAGTGCCCGCTAGTTAACCTAGATCGTCCAAGGGCCCTCTAGTTAACCTAGATAGTCCAAGTGCCCGCTAGGGGACGTACATAGTCCAAGTGCCCTCTAGGTAACCTACATAGTCCAATGCCCGTTAGTTAACCTAGATAATCCAAGTGCCCACTAGGGGATGTACATAGTCCAAGTGCCCGCTAGGTAACCTTGATAGTCCAAGTGCGCGCTAGGGTATGTACATAGTCCGAGTGCTGGCTAGGAAACCTAGATAATCCAAGTGCCCACTAGTTAACCTACATAGTCCAAGGGCCCGCAAGATAACCTACATAGTCCTAGGTCCGCTATTTAACCTATATAGTCCAAGTGCCCGCTAGTTAACCTACATTGTAGAAGGGCCCGCTACATGACCTAGATAGTCCAAGTGCCCGCTAGTTAACCTAGATAGTCCAAGTGCCCGCTAGTTAACCTAAGTAGTCCAAATGTCCGATAGGGATCCTACATAGTCCAAGTGCCCGCTACGTAACCTACATATCCACGTGCCCGTTCATTAACCTAGATAGTCCAAGTGCCCGGTAGGTAACCTAGACAGTCCAAGTGCCCGCTAGGTTACCTACATAGTCCAAGTGCCCGTTCGTTAACCTAGATAGTCCAAGTGCCCGCTAGGTTACCTAGACAGTCCAAGTGCCCGCTAGTTAACCTCCATAGTCCAAGTGCCTGCTAGGTAAACTACATAGTCCAAGTGCCCACTAGGTAACCTAGACAGTCCAATTGCCCGCTAGTTTACCTAGACAGTCCAAGTACCCGATAGGGAACCTACATAGTCCAAGTGCTCGCTAGGTAACCTAAATAGTCCAAGTGCCCGCTAGGGAACCTACATAGTCCAAGTGTCCGCTAGGTAACCTAGATAGTCCAATTGCCCGTTAGCTAACCTAGATAGTCGAACTGTCCGCTAGTTAACCTACATAGTCCAAGTGTCTGTTCATTAACCTAGATAGGCCAAGTGCCCTCTAGGTAACCTAGACAGTCCAAGTGCCCGCTGGGTTACCTACATAATCCAAGTGCACGTTCGTTAACCTAGATAGTCCAAGTGCCCGCTGGCAACCTACATAATCCAAGGGCCCGCTAGGTAATCTTGATAGTCCAAGTGCCTTCTAGTTAACCTATATAGTCCAAGTGCCCGCTAGGTAACCTACATAGTCCAAGTGCCCACTAGGTAACCTAGACAGTCCAAGTGCCCGCTAGGTAACCTTGATAGTCCAAGTGCCTTCTAGTTAACCTACATAGTCCAAGTGCCCTCTAGGTAACATACATAGTCCAAGTGCCCACTATGTAACCTAAATAATCCAAATGCCCGCTAGTTAACCTACATAGTCCAAGTGTCCGTTCGTTAACCTAGATAGGCCAAGTGCCCTCTAGGTAACCTAGACAGTCCAAGTGCCCGCTAGGTTACCTACATAGTCCAAGTGCACGTTCGTTAACCTAGATAGTCCAAGTGCCCGCTGGTAACCTACATAATCCAAGGGCCCGCTAGGTAATCTTGATAGTCCAAGTGCCTTCTAGTTAACCTACATAGTCCAAGTGCCCGCTAGGTAATCTACATAGTCCAAGTGCCTACTAGGTAACCTAAGTAATCCTAATGCCCGCTAGGAAAACTACATAGTCCAAGTGCCCGCTAGTTAACCTAGATAGTCCAAGTGCCCGCTAGTAAACCTAGATAGTTCAAGGGCCCGCTAGTTTATCTAGATAGTCCAAGTGCCCGCTAGTTAACCTAGATAGTCCAAGTGCCCGCTAGTTAACCTAGATAGTCCAAGTGTCCGCTAGTTAACCTAGATCGTCCAAGGGCCCTCTAGTTAACCTAGATAGTCCAAGTGCCCGCTAGGGGATGTACATAGTCCAAGTGCCCTCTAGGTAACCTACATAGTCCAATGCCCGTTAGTTAACCTAGATAGTCCAAGTGCCCACTAGGGGACGTACATAGTCCAAGTGCCCGCTAGGTAACCTTGATAGTCCAAGTGCGCGCTAGGGTAAGTACATAGTCCGAGTGCTGGCTAGGAAACCTAGATAATCCAAGTGCCCACTCGTTAACCTACATAGTCCAAGGGCCCGCAAGTTAACCTACATAGTCCAAGGTCCGCTATTTAACCTATATAGTCCAAGTGCCCGCTAGTTAACCTACATTGTAGAAGGGCCCGCTACTTGACCTAGATAGTCCAAGTGCCCGCTAGTTAACCTATGTAGTCCAAATGTCCGATAGGGATCCTACATAGTCCAAGTGCCCGCTACGTAACCTACATATCCAAGTGCCCGTTCATTAACCTAGATAGTCAAAGTGCCCGCTAGGTAACCTAGACAGTCCAAGTGCCCGCTAGGTTACCTACATAGTCCAAGTGCCCGTTCGTTAACCTAGATAGTCCAAGTGCCCGCTAGGTTACCTAGACAGTCCCAGTGCCCGCTAGTTAACCTCCATAGTCCAAGTGCCTGCTAGGTAAACTACATAGTCCAACTGCCCACTAGGTAACCTAGACTGTCCAATTGCCCGCTAGTTAACCTAGACAGTCGAAGTACCCGATAGGGAACCTACATAGTCCAAGTGCTCGCTAGGGAACCTATATAGTCCAAGTGCTCGCTAGGCAACCTACATAGTCTAAGTGCCTGTTAGTTAACCTAGATAGTCAAAGTGCCTGCTAGGTAAACTACATAGTCCAAGTGCCCGCTAGGGATCCCACATAGTCCAAGTGTCCGCTGGGTAACCTCGATAGTCCAATTGCCCGTTAGCTAACCTAGATAGTCGAAGTGTCCGCTAGTTAACCTACATAGTCCAAGTGTCCGTTCGTTAACCTAGATAGGCCAAGTGCCCTCTAGGTAACCTAGACAGTCCAAGTGCCCGCTAGGTTACCTACATAGTCCAAGTGCACGTTCATTAACCTAGATAGTCCAAGTGCCCGCTGGTAACCTACATAATCCAAGGGCCCGCTAGGTAATCTTGATAGTCCAAGTGCCTTCTAGTTAACCTACATAGTCCAAGTGCCCGCTAGGTAACCTACATAGTCCAAGTGACCACTAGGTAACCTAAGTAATCCTAATGCCCGCTAGGAAAACTACATAGTCCAAGTGCCCGCTAGTTAACCTAAATAGTCCAAGTGCCCACTAGTAAACCTAGATAGTCCAAGGGCCCGCTAGTTAATCTAGATAGTCCAAGTGCCCGCTAGTTAACCCAGATAGTCCAAGTGCCCGCTAGTTAACCTAGATAGTCCAAGGGACCGCTAGTTAATCTAGATAGTCCAAGTGCCCGCTAATTAACCTAGATAGTCCAAGTGCCCGCTAGTTAACCTAGATCGTCCAAGGGCCCTCTAGTTAACCTAGATAGTCCAAGTGCCCGCTAGGGGACGTACATAGTCCAAGTGCCCTCTAGGTAACCTACATAGTCCAATGCCCGTTAGTTAACCTAGATAGTCCAAGTGCCCACTAGGGGACGTACATAGTCCAAGTGCCCGCTAGGTAACCTACATAGTCAAGTGCCCACTAGGTAACCTAAGTAATCCTAATGCCCGCTAGGAAAACTACATAGTCCAAGTGCCCGCTAGGTAACCTAGACAGTCCAAGTGCCCGCTAGGTAACCTTGATAGTCCAAGTGCCTTCTAGTTAACCTACATAGTCCAAGTGCCCGCTAGGTAACATACATAGTCCAAGTGCCCACTATGTAACCTAAATAATCCAAATGCCCGCTAGTTAACCTACATAGTCCAAGTGTCCGTTCGTTAACCTAGATAGGCCAAGTGCCCTCTAGGTAACCTAGACAGTCCAAGTGCCCGCTAGGTTACCTACATAATCCAAGTGCACGTTCGTTAACCTAGATAGTCCAAGTGCCCGCTGGTAACCTACATAATCCAAGGGCCCGCTAGGTAATCTTGATAGTCCAAGTGCCTTCTAGTTAACCTACATAGTCCAAGTGCCCGCTAGGTAACCTACATAGTCCAAGTGCCCACTAGGTAACCTAAGTAATCCTAATGCCCGCTAGGAAAACTACATAGTCCAAGTGCCCGCTAGTTAACCTAGATAGTCCAAGTGCCCACTAGTAAACCTAGATAGTCCAAGGGCCCGCTAGTTAATTTAGATAGTCCAAGTGCCCGCTAGTTAACCTAGATAGTCCAAGTGCCCGCTAGTTAACCTAGATAGTCCAAGGGACCGCTAGTTAATCTAGATAGTCCAAGTGCCCGCTAGTTAACCTAGATAGTCCAAGTGCCCGCTAGTTAACCTAGATCGTCCAAGGGCCCTCTAGTTAACCTAGATAGTCCAAGTGCCCGCTAGGGGATGTACATAGTCCAAGTGCCCTCTAGGTAACCTGCATAGTATAATGCCCGTTAGTTAACCTAGATAGTCCAAGTGCCCACTAGGGGACGTACATAGTCCAAGTGCCCGCTAGGTAACCTTGATAGTCCAAGTGCGCGCTAGGGTATGTACATAGTCCGAGTGCTGGCTAGGAAACCTAGATAATCCAAGTGCCCACTAGTTAACCTACATAGTCCAAGGGCCCGCAAGTTAACCTACATAGTCCAAGGTCCGCTATTTAACCTATATAGTCCAAGTGCCCGCTAGTTAACCTACATAGTACAAGGGCCCGCTACTTGACCTCGATAGTCCAAGTGCCCGCTAGTTAACCTAGATAGTCCAAGTGCCCGCTAGTTAACCTAAGTAGTCCAAATGTCCGATAGGGATCCTACATAGTCCAAGTGCCCGCTACGTAACCTACATATCCAAGTGCCCGTTCGTTAACCTAGATAGTCCAAGTGCCCGCTAGGTAACCTAGACAGTCCAAGTGCCCGCTAGGTTACCTACATAGTCCAAGTGCCCGTTCGTTAACCTAGATAGTCCAAGTGCCCGCTATGTTACCTAGACAGTCCAAGTGCCCGCTAGTTAACCTCCATAGTCCAAGTGCCTGCTAGGTAAACTACATAGTCCAAGTGCCCACTAGGTAACCTAGACAGTCCAATTGCCCGCTAGTTAACCTAGACAGTCCAAGTACCCGATAGGGAACCTACATAGTACAAGTGCTCGCTAGGGAACCTATATAGTCCAAGTGCTCGCTAGGCAACCTACATAGTCTAAGTGCCTGTTAGTTAACCTAGATAGTCAAAGTGCCTGCTAGGTAAACTACATAGTCCTAGTGCCCGCTAGGGAACCCACATAGTCCAAGTGTCCGCTGGGTAACCTAGATAGTCCAATTGCCCGTTAGCTAACCTAGATAGTCGAAGTGTCCGCTAGTTAACCTACATAGTCCAAGTGTCCGTTCGTTAACCTAGATAGGCCAAGTGCCCTCTAGGTAACCTAGACAGTCCAAGTGCCCGCTAGGTTACCTACATAGTCCAAGTGCACGTTCGTTAACCTAGATAGTCCAAGTGCCCGCTGGTAACCTACATAATCCAAGGGCCCGCTAGGTAATCTTGATAGTCCAAGTGCCTTCTAGTTAACCTACATAGTCCAAGTGCCCGCTAGGTAACCTACATAGTCCAAGTGCCCACTAGGTAACCTAAGTAATCCTAATGCCCGCTAGGAAAACTACATAGTCCAAGTGCCCGCTAGTTAACCTAAATAGTCCAAGTGCCCGCTAGTAAACCTAGATAGTCCAAGGGCCCGCTAGTTAATCTAGATAGTCCAAGTGCCCGCTAGTTAACCCAGATAGTCCAAGTGCCCGCTAGTTAACCTAGATAGTCCAAGGGACCGCTAGTTAATCTAGATAGTCCAAGTGCCCGCTAGTTAACATAGATAGTCCAAGTGCCCGCTAGTTAACCTAGATCGTCCAAGGGCCCTCTAGTTAACCTAGATTGTCCAAGTGCCTGCTAGGGGACGTACATAGTCCAAGTGCCCTCTAGGTAACCTACATAGTCCAATGCCCGTTAGTTAACCTAGATAGTCCAAGTGCCCACTAGGGGACGTACATAGTCCAAGTGCCCGCTAGGTAACCTACATAGTCAAGTGCCCACTAGGTAACCTAAGTAATCCTAATGCCCGCTAGGAAAACTACATACTCCAAGTGCCCGCTAGGTAACCTAGACAGTCCAAGTGCCCGCTAGGTAACCTTGATAGTCCAAGTGCCTTCTAGTTAACCTACATAGTCCAAGTGCCCGCTAGGTAACATACATAGTCCAAGTGCCCACTATGTAACCTAAATAATCCAAATGCCCGCTAGTTAACCTACATAGTCCAAGTGTCCGTTCGTTAACCTAGATAGGCCAAGTGCCCTCTAGGTAACCTAGACAGTCCAAGTGCCCGCTAGGTTACCTACATAGTCCAATTGCCCGTTATCTAACCTAGATAGTCGAAGTGTACGCTGGTTAACCTACATAGTCCAAGTGCCCGTTCGTTTACCTAGATAGGCCAGGTGCCCACTAGGTAACCTAGACAGTCCAAGTGCCCACTAGGTTACCTACATAGTCCAAGTGCACGTTCATTAACCTAGATAGTCCAAGTGCCCGCTGGTAATCTACATAGTCCAAGGGCCCGCTAGGTAATCTTGATAGTCCAAGTGCCTTCTAGTTAACCTACATAGTCCAAGTGCCCGCTAGGTAACCTACATAGTCCAAGTGCCCACTAGGTAACCTAAGTAATCCTAATGCCCGCTAAGAAAACTACATAGTCCAAGTGCCCGCTAGTTAACCTAGATAGTCCAAGTGCCCGCTAGTTAACCTAGATAGTCCAAGTGCCCGCTAGTTAACCTAGATAGTCCAAGGGACGGCTAGTTAATCTAGATAGTCCAAGTGCCCGCTAGTTAACCTAGATAGTCCAAGTGCCCGCTAGTTAACCTAGATCGTCCAAGGGCCCTCTAGTTAACCTAGATAGTCCAAGTGCCCGCTAGGGGACGTACATAGTCCAAGTGCCCGCTAGGTAACCTAGATAGTCCAAGTGCCCCCTAGGGTATGTACATAGTCCAAGTGCCCACTAGGTAACCTAAGTAATCCTAATGCCCGCTAGGAAAACTACATAGTCCAAGTGCCCGCTAGGTAACCTAGACAGTCCAAGTGCCCGCTAGGTAACCTTGATAGTCCAAGTGCCTTCTAGTTAACCTACATAGTCCAAGTGCCCTCTAGGTAACATACATAGTCCAAGTGCCCACTATGTAACCTAAATAATCCAAATGCCCGCTAGTTAACCTACATAGTCCAAGTGTCCGTTCGTTAACCTAGATAGTTCAAGTGCCCTCTAGGTAACCTAGACAGTCCAAGTGCCCGCTAGGTTACCTACATAGTCCAAGTGCACGTTCGTTAACCTAGATAGTCCAAGTGCCCGCTGGTAACGTACATAATCCAAGGGCCCGCTAGGTAATCTTGATAGTCCAAGTGCCTTCTAGTTAACCTACATAGTCCAAGTGCCCGCTAGGTAACCTACATAGTCCAAGTGCCCACTAGGTAACCTAAGTAATCCTAATGCCCGCTAGGAAAACTACATAGTCCAAGTGCCCGCTAGTTAACCTAGATAGTCCAAGTGCCCGCTAGTAAACCTAGATAGTTCAAGGGCCCGCTAGTTAACCTAGATAGTCCAAGTGCCCGCTAGTTAACCTAGATAGTCCAAGTGCCCGCTAGTTAACCTAGATAGTCCAAGTGTCCGCTAGTTATCCTAGATCGTCCAAGGGCCCTCTAGTTAACCTAGATAGTCCAAGTGCCCGCTAGGGGATGTACATAGTCCAAGTGCCCTCTAGGTAACCTACATAGTCCAATGCCCGTTAGTTAACCTAGATACTCCAAGTGCCCACTAGGGGACGTACATAGTCCAAGTGCCCGCTAGGTAACCTTGATAGTCCAAGTGCGCGCTAGGGTATGTACATAGTCCGAGTGCTGGCTAGGAAACCTAGATAATCCAAGTGCCCACTAGTTAACCTACATAGTCCAAGGGCCCGCAAGTTAACCTACATAGTCCAAGGTCCGCTATTTAACCTATATAGTCCAAGTGCCCGCTAGTTAACCTACATAGTACAAGGGCCCGCTACTTGACCTAGATAGTCCAAGTGCCCGCTAGTTAACCTAGATAGTCCAAGTGCCCGCTAGTTAACCTAAGTAGTCCAAATGTCCGATAGGGATCCTACATAGTCCAAGTGCCCGCTACGTAACCTACATATCCAAGTGCCCGTTCGTTAACCTAGATAGTCCAAGTGCCCGCTAGGTAACCTAGACAGTCCAAGTGCCCGCTAGGTTACCTACATAGTCCAAGTGCCCGTTCGTTAACCTAGATAGTCCAAGTGCCCGCTAGGTTACCTAGACAGTCCAAGTGCCCGCTAGTTAACCTCCATAGTCCAAGTGCCTGCTAGGTAAACTACATAGTCCAAGTGCCCACTAGGTAACCTAGACAGTCCAATTGCCCGCTAGTTAACCTAGACAGTCCAAGTACCCGATAGGGAACCTACATAGTACAAGTGCTCGCTAGGGAACCTATATAGTCCAAGTGCTCGCTAGGCAACCTACATAGTCTAAGTGCCTGTTAGTTAACCTAGATAGTCAAAGTGCCTGCTAGGTAAACTACATAGTCCTAGTGCCCGCTAGGGAACCCACATAGTCCAAGTGTCCGCTGGGTAACCTAGATAGTCCAATTGCCCGTTAGCTAACCTAGATAGTCGAAGTGTCCGCTAGTTAACCTACATAGTCCAAGTGTCCGTTCGTTAACCTAGATAGGCCAAGTGCCCTCTAGGTAACCTAGACAGTCCAAGTGCCCGCTAGGTTACCTACATAGTCCAAGTGCACGTTCGTTAACCTAGATAGTCCAAGTGCCCGCTGGTAACCTACATAATCCAAGGGCCCGCTAGGTAATCTTGATAGTCCAAGTGCCTTCTAGTTAACCTACATAGTCCAAGTGCCCGCTAGGTAACCTACATAGTCCAAGTGCCCACTAGGTAACCTAAGTAATCCTAATGCCCGCTAGGAAAACTACATAGTCCAAGTGCCCGCTAGTTAACCTAAATAGTCCAAGTGCCCGCTAGTAAACCTAGATAGTCCAAGGGCCCGCTAGTTAATCTAGATAGTCCAAGTGCCCGCTAGTTAACCCAGATAGTCCAAGTGCCCGCTAGTTAACCTAGATAGTCCAAGGGACCGCTAGTTAATCTAGATAGTCCAAGTGCCCGCTAGTTAACCTAGATAGTCCAAGTGCCCGCTAGTTAACCTAGATCGTCCAAGGGCCCTCTAGTTAACCTAGATTGTCCAAGTGCCTGCTAGGGGACGTACATAGTCCAAGTGCCCTCTAGGTAACCTACATAGTCCAATGCCCGTTAGTTAACCTAGATAGTCCAAGTGCCCACTAGGGGACGTACATAGTCCAAGTGCCCGCTAGGTAACCTACATAGTCAAGTGCCCACTAGGTAACCTAAGTAATCCTAATGCCCGCTAGGAAAACTACATACTCCAAGTGCCCGCTAGGTAACCTAGACAGTCCAAGTGCCCGCTAGGTAACCTTGATAGTCCAAGTGCCTTCTAGTTAACCTACATAGTCCAAGTGCCCGCTAGGTAACATACATAGTCCAAGTGCCCACTATGTAACCTAAATAATCCAAATGCCCGCTAGTTAACCTACATAGTCCAAGTGTCCGTTCGTTAACCTAGATAGGCCAAGTGCCCTCTAGGTAACCTGGACAGTCCAAGTGCCCGCTAGGTTACCTACATAGTCCAATTGCCCGTTATCTAACCTAGATAGTCGAAGTGTACGCTAGTTAACCTACATAGTCCAAGTGCCCGTTCGTTTACCTAGATAGGCCAGGTGCCCACTAGGTAACCTAGACAGTCCAAGTTCCCACTAGGTTACCTACATAGTCCAAGTGCACGTTCATTAACCTAGATAGTCCAAGTGCCCGCTGGTAATCTACATAGTCCAAGGGCCCGCTAGGTAATCTTGATAGTCCAAGTGCCTTCTAGTTAACCTACATAGTCCAAGTGCCCGCTAGGTAACCTACATAGTCCAAGTGCCCACTAGGTAACCTAAGTAATCCTAATGCCCGCTAAGAAAACTACATAGTCCAAGTGCCCGCTAGTTAACCTAGATAGTCCAAGTGCCCGCTAGTTAACCTAGATAGTCCAAGTGCCCGCTAGTTAACCTAGATAGTCCAAGGGACGGCTAGTTAATCTAGATAGTCCAAGTGCCCGCTAGTTAACCTAGATAGTCCAAGTGCCCGCTAGTTAACCTAGATCGTCCAAGGGCCCTCTAGTTAACCTAGATAGTCCAAGTGCCCGCTAGGGGACGTACATAGTCCAAGTGCCCGCTAGGTAACCTAGATAGTCCAAGTGCCCCCTAGGGTATGTACATAGTCCAAGTGCCCACTAGGTAACCTAAGTAATCCTAATGCCCGCTAGGAAAACTACATAGTCCAAGTGCCCGCTAGGTAACCTAGACAGTCCAAGTGCCCGCTAGGTAACCTTGATAGTCCAAGTGCCTTCTAGTTAACCTATATAGTCCAAGTGCCCTCTAGGTAACATACATAGTCCAAGTGCCCACTATGTAACCTAAATAATCCAAATGCCCGCTAGTTAACCTACATAGTCCAAGTGTCCGTTCGTTAACCTAGATAGTTCAAGTGCCCTCTAGGTAACCTAGACAGTCCAAGTGCCCGCTAGGTTACCTACATAGTCCAAGTGCACGTTCGTTAACCTAGATAGTCCAAGTGCCCGCTGGTAACGTACATAATCCAAGGGCCCGCTAGGTAATCTTGATAGTCCAAGTGCCTTCTAGTTAACCTACATAGTCCAAGTGCCCGCTAGGTAACCTACATAGTCCAAGTGCCCACTAGGTAACCTAAGTAATCCTAATGCCCGCTAGGAAAACTACATAGTCCAAGTGCCCGCTAGTTAACCTAGATATTCCAAGTGCCCGCTAGTAAACCTAGATAGTTCAAGGGCCCGCTAGTTAACCTAGATAGTCCAAGTGCCCGCTAGTTAACCTAGATAGTCCAAGTGCCCGCTAGTTAACCTAGATAGTCCAAGTGTCCGCTAGTTATCCTAGATCGTCCAAGGGCCCTCTAGTTAACCTAGATAGTCCAAGTGCCCGCTAGGGGATGTACATAGTCCAAGTGCCCTCTAGGTAACCTACATAGTCCAATGCCCGTTAGTTAACCTAGATACTCCAAGTGCCCACTAGGGGACGTACATAGTCCAAGTGCCCGCTAGGTAACCTTGATAGTCCAAGTGCGCGCTAGGGTATGTACATAGTCCGAGTGCTGGCTAGGAAACCTAGATAATCCAAGTGCCCACTAGTTAACCTACATAGTCCAAGGGCCCGCAAGTTAACCTACATAGTCCAAGGTCCGCTATTTAACCTATATAGTCCAAGTGCCCGCTAGTTAACCTACATAGTCCAAGGGCCCGCTACTTCACCTAGATAGTCCAAGTGCCCGCTAGTTAACCTAGATAGTCCAAGTGCCCGCTAGTTAACCTAAGTAGTCCATATGTCCGATAGGGATCCTACATAGTCCAAGTGCCCGCTACGTAACCTACATATCCAAGTGCCCGTTCGTTAACCTAGATAGTCCAAGTGCCCGCTAGGTAACCTAGACAGTCCAAGTGCCCGCTAGGTTACCTACATAGTCCAAGTGCCCGTTCGTTAACCTAGATAGTCCAAGTGCCCGCTAGGTTACCTAGACAGTCCCAGTGCCCGCTAGTTAACCTCCATAGTCCAAGTGCCTGCTAGGTAAACTACATAGTCCAAGTGCCCACTAGGTAACCTAGACAGTCCAATTGCCCGCTAGTTAACCTAGACAGTCCAAGTACCCGATAGGGAACCTACATAGTCCTAGTGTTCGCTAGGGAACCTATATAGTCCAAGTGCTCGCTAGGCAACCTACATAGTCTAAGTGCCTGTTAGTTAACCTAGATAGTCAAAGTGCCTGCTAGGTAAACTACATAGTCCAAGTGCCCGCTAGGGAACCCACATATTCCAAGTGTCCGCTGGGTAACCTAGATAGTCCAATTGCCCGTTAGCTAACCTAGATAGTCGAAGTGTCCGCTAGTTAACCTACATAGTCCAAGTGTCCGTTCGTTAACCTAGATAGGCCAAGTGCCCTCTAAGTAACCTAGACAGTCCAAGTGCCCGCTAGGTTACCTACATAGTCCAAGTGCACGTTCGTTAACCTAGATAGTCCAAGTGCCCGCTGGTAACCTACATAATCCAAGGGCCCGCTAGGTAATCTTGATAGTCCAAGTGCCTTCTAGTTAACCTACATAGTCCAAGTGCCCGCTAGGTAACCTACATAGTCCAAGTGCCCACTGGTAACCTAAGTAATCCTAATGCCCGCTAGGAAAACTACATAGTCCAAGTGCCCGCTAGTTAACCTAAATAGTCCAAGTGCCCGCTAGTAAACCTAGATAGTCCAAGGGCCCGCTAGTTAATCTAGATAGTCCAAGTGCCCGCTAGTTAACCCAGATAGTCCAAGTGCCCGCTAGTTAACCTAGATAGTCCAAGGGACCGCTAGTTAATCTAGATAGTCCAAGTGCCCGCTAGTTAACCTAGATAGTCCAAGTGCCCGCTAGTTAACCTAGATCGTCCAAGGGCCCTCTAGTAAACCTAGATAGTCCAAGTGCCCGCTAGGGGACGTACATAGTCCAAGTGCCCTCTAGGTAACCTACATAGTCCAATGCCCGTTAGTTAACCTAGATAGTCCAAGTGCCCACTAGGGGACGTACATAGTCCAAGTGCCCGCTAGGTAACCTACATAGTCAAGTGCCCACTAGGTAACCTAAGTAATCCTAATGCCCGCTAGGAAAACTACATAGTCCAAGTGCCCGCTAGGTAACCTAGACAGTCCAAGTGCCCGCTAGGTAACCTTGATAGTCCAAGTGCCTTCTAGTTAACCTACATAGTCCAAGTGCCCGCTAGGTAACATACATAGTCCAAGTGCCCACTATGTAACCTAAATAATCCAAATGCCCGGTAGTTAACCTACATAGTCCAAGTGTCCATTCGTTAACCTAGATAGGCCAAGTGCCCTCTAGGTAACCTAGACAGTCCAAGTGCCCGCTAGGTTACCTACATAGTCCAAGTGCACGTTCGTTAACCTAGATAGTCCAAGTGCCCGCTGGTAACCTACATAATCCAAGGGCCCGCTAGGTAATCTTGATAGTCCAAGTGCCTTCTAGTTAACCTACATAGTCCAAGTGCCCGCTAGGTAACCTACATAGTCCAAGTGCCCACTAGGTAACCTAAGTAATCCTAATGCCCGCTAGGAAAACAACATAGTCCAAGTGCCCGCTAGTTAACCTAGATAGTCCAAGTGCCCACTAGTAAACCTAGATAGTCTAAGGGCCCGCTAGTTAATCTAGATAGTCCAAGTGCCCGCTAGTTAACCTAGATAGTCCAAGTGCCCGCTAGTTAACCTAGATAGTCCAAGGGACCGCTAGTTAATCTAGATAGTCCAAGTGCCCGCTAGTTAACCTAGATAGTCCAAGTGCCCGCTAGTTAACCTAGATAGTCCAAGGGACCGCTAGTTAATCTAGATAGTCCAAGTGCTCGCTAGTTAACCTAGATAGTCCAAGTGCCCGCTAGTTAACCTAGATCGTCCAAGGGCCCTCTAGTTAACCTAGATAGTCCAAGTGCCCGCTAGGGGATGTACATAGTCCAAGTGCCCTCTAGGTAACCTGCATAGTCCAATGCCCGTTAGTTAACCTAGATAGTCCAAGTGCCCACTAGGGGACGTACATAGTCCAAGTGCCCGCTAGGTAACCTTGATAGTCCAAGTGCGCGCTAGGGTATGTACATAGTCCGAGTGCTGGCTAGGAAACCTAGATAATCCAAGTGCCCACTAGTTAACCTACATAGTCCAAGGGCCCGCAAGTTAACCTACATAGTCCAAGGTCCGCTATTTAACCTATATAGTCCAAGTGCCCGCTAGTTAACCTACATAGTACAAGGGCCCGCTACTTGACCTAGACAGTCCAAGTGCCCACTAGTAAACCTAGATAGTCCAAGTGCCCGTTCGTTAACCTAGATAGTCCAAGTGCCCGCTAGGTAACCTAGACAGTCCAAGTGCCCGCTAGGTTACCTACATAGTCCAAGTGCCCGTTCGTTAACATAGATAGTCCAAGTGCCCGCTAGGTTACCTAGACAGTCCAAGTGCCCGCTAGTTAACCTCCATAGTCCAAGTGCCTGCTAGGTAAACTACATAGTCCAAGTGCCCACTAGGTAACCTAGACAGTCCAATTGCCCGCTAGTTAACCTAGACAGTCCAAGTACCCGATAGGGAACCTACATAGTCCAAGTGCTCGCTAGGGAACCTATATAGTCCAAGTGCTCGCTAGGCAACCTACATAGTCCAAGTGCCTGTTAGTTAACCTAGATAGTCAAAGTGCCTGCTAGGTAACCTAAATAGTCCAAGTGCCTGCTAGGGAACCTACATAGTCCAAGTGTCCGCTAGGTAACCTTGATAGTCCAATTGCCCGTTAGCTAACCTAGATAGTCGAAGTGTCCGCTAGTTAACCTACATAGTCCAAGTGTCCGTTCGTTAACCTAGATAGGCCAAGTGCCCTCTAGGTAACCTAGACAGTCCAAGTGCCCGCTAGGTTACCTACATAGTCCAAGTGCACGTTCGTTAACCTAGATAGTCCAAGTGCCCGCTGGCAACCTACATAATCCAAGGGCCCGCTAGGTAATCTTGATAGTCCAAGTGCCTTCTAGTTAACCTACACAGTCCAAGTGCCCGCTAGGTTACCTACATAGTCCAAGTGCCCACTAGGTAACCTAAGTAATCCTAATGCCCGCTAGGAAAACTACATAGTCCAAGTGCCCGCTAGGTAACCTAGACAGTCCAAGTGCCCGCTAGGTAACCTTGATAGTCCAAGTGCCTTCTAGTTAACCAACATAGTCCAAGTGCCCGCTAGGTAACATCCATAGTCCAAGTGCCCACTATGTAACCTAAATAATCCAAATGCCCGCTAGTTAACCTAGATAGTCCAAGTGCCCGCTTGTTAACCTAGATAGTCCAAGTGCCCGCTAGTAAACCTAGATAGTCCAAGGGCCCGCTAGTTAATCTACATAGTCCTGTGCCCGCTAGTTAACCTAGATAGTCCAAGTGCCCGCTAGTTAACCTAGATAGTCCAAGGGCCCGCTAGTTAATCTAGATAGTCCAAGTGCCCACTAGTTAACCTATATAGTCCAAGTGCCCGCTAGTTAACCTAGATCGTCCAAGTGCCCGCTGGTTAACTTAGATAATCCAAGTGCCCGATAGTTAACCTACATAGTCCAAGGGCCCAATAGTTAACCTAGATTGTCCTAGTGCCCGCTTGGGGACATACATAGTCCAAGTGCCCCCTAGGGAATCTACATAGTCCAAGTGCTCGCTAAGCAACCTACATAGTCCAAGTGCCCGTTAGTTAACCTAGATAGTCAAAGTGCCTGCTAGGTAACCTAAATAGTCCAAGTGCCCGCTAGGGAACCTACGTAGTCGAAGTGCCCACTAGGTAACCTAGATAGTCCAATTGCCCGTTAGCTAACCTAGATAGTCGAAGTGTCCGCTAGTTAACCTACATAATCCAAATGCCCGCTAGTTAACCTAGATTGTCCAAGTGCCCGCTTGTTAACCTAGAGAGTACAAGTGCCCGCTAGTAAACCTAGATAGTCCAAGGGCCCGCTAGTTAACCTACATAGTCCAAGTGCCCGTTCATTAACCTAGATAGGCCAAGTGCCCACTAGGTAACCTAGACAGTCCAAGTGCCCACTAGGTTACCTACATAGTCCAAGTGCACGTTCATTAACCTAGATAGTCCAAGTGCCCGCTGGTAATCTACATAGTCCAAGGGCCCGCTAGGTAATCTTGATAGTCCAAGTGCCTTCTAGTTAACCTACATAGTCCAAGTGCCCGCTAGGTAACCTACATAGTCCAAGTGCCCACTAGGTAACCTAAGTAATCCTAATGCCCGCTAGGAAAACTACATAGTCCAAGTGCCCGCTAGGTAACCTAGACAGTCCAAGTGCCCGATAGGTAACCTTGATAGTCCAAGTGCCTTCTAGTTAACCTACATAGTCCAAGTGCCCTCTAGGTAACATACATAGTCCAAGTGCCCACTATGTAACCTAAATAATCCAAATGCCCGCTAGTTAACCTACATAGTCCAAGTGTCCGTTCGTTAACCTAGATAGGCCAAGTGCCCTCTAGGTAACCTAGACAGTCCAAGTGCCCGCTAGGTTACCTACATAGTCCAAGTGCACGTTCGTTAACCTAGATAGTCCAAGTGCCCGCTGGTAACCTACATAATCCAAGGGCCCGCTAGGTAATCTTGATAGTCCAAGTGCCTTCTAGTTAACCTACATAGTCCAAGTGCCCACTAGGTAACCTAAGTAATCCTAATGCCCGCTAGGAAAACAACATAGTCCAAGTGCCCGCTAGTTAACCTAGATAGTCCAAGTGCCCACTAGTAAACCTAGATAGTCTAAGGGCCCGCTAGTTAATCTAGATAGTCCAAGTGCCCGCTAGTTAACCTAGATAGTCCAAGTGCCCGCTAGTTAACCTAGATAGTCCAAGGGACCGCTAGTTAATCTAGATAGTCCAAGTGCCCGCTAGTTAACCTAGATAGTCCAAGTGCCCGCTAGTTAACCTAGATAGTCCAAGGGACCGCTAGTTAATCTAGATAGTCCAAGTGCCCGCTAGTTAACCTAGATAGTCCAAGTGCCCGCTAGTTAACCTAGATCGTCCAAGGGCCCTCTAGTTAACCTAGATAGTCCAAGTGCCCGCTAGGGGATGTACATAGTCCAAGTGCCCTCTAGGTAACCTGCATAGTCCAATGCCCGTTAGTTAACCTAGATAGTCCAAGTGCCCACTAGGGGACGTACATAGTCCAAGTGCCCGCTAGGTAACCTTGATAGTCCAAGTGCGCGCTAGGGTATGTACATAGTCCGAGTGCTGGCTAGGAAACCTAGATAATCCAAGTGCCCACTAGTTAACCTACATAGTCCAAGGGCCCGCAAGTTAACCTACATAGTCCAAGGTCCGCTATTTAACCTATATAGTCCAAGTGCCCGCTAGTTAACCTACATAGTACAAGGGCCCGCTACTTGACCTAGACAGTCCAAGTGCCCACTAGTAAACCTAGATAGTCCAAGTGCCCGTTCGTTAACCTAGATAGTCCAAGTGCCCGCTAGGTAACCTAGACAGTCCAAGTGCCCGCTAGGTTACCTACATAGTCCAAGTGCCCGTTCGTTAACCTAGATAGTCCAAGTGCCCGCTAGGTTACCTAGACAGTCCAAGTGCCCGCTAGTTAACCTCCATAGTCCAAGTGCCTGCTAGGTAAACTACATAGTCCAAGTGCCCACTAGGTAACCTAGACAGTCCAATTGCCCGCTAGTTAACCTAGACAGTCCAAGTACCCGATAGGGAACCTACATAGTCCAAGTGCTCGCTAGGGAACCTATATAGTCCAAGTGCTCGCTAGGCAACCTACATAGTCCAAGTGCCTGTTAGTTAACCTAGATAGTCAAAGTGCCTGCTAGGTAACCTAAATAGTCCAAGTGCCTGCTAGGGAACCTACATAGTCCAAGTGTCCGCTAGGTAACCTAGATAGTCCAATTGCCCGTTAGCTAACCTAGATAGTCGAAGTGTCCGCTAGTTAACCTACATAGTCCAAGTGTCCGTTCGTTAACCTAGATAGGCCAAGTGCCCTCTAGGTAACCTAGACAGTCCAAGTGCCCGCTAGGTTACCTACATAGTCCAAGTGCACGTTCGTTAACCTAGATAGTCCAAGTGCCCGCTGGCAACCTACATAATCCAAGGGCCCGCTAGGTAATCTTGATAGTCCAAGTGCCTTCTAGTTAACCTACACAGTCCAAGTGCCCGCTAGGTAACCTACATAGTCCAAGTGCCCACTAGGTAACCTAAGTAATCCTAATGCCCGCTAGGAAAACTACATAGTCCAAGTGCCCGCTAGGTAACCTAGATAGTCCAAGTGCCCGCTAGGTAACCTTGATAGTCCAAGTGCCTTCTAGTTAACCAACATAGTCCAAGTGCCCGCTAGGTAACATCCATAGTCCAAGTGCCCACTATGTAACCTAAATAATCCAAATGCCCGCTAGTTAACCTAGATAGTCCAAGTGCCCGCTTGTTAACCTAGATAGTCCAAGTGCCCGCTAGTAAACCTAGATAGTCCAAGGGCCCGCTAGTTAATCTACATAGTCCTGTGCCCGCTAGTTAACCTAGATAGTCCAAGTGCCCGCTAGTTAACCTAGATAGTCCAAGGGCCCGCTAGTTAATCTAGATAGTCCAAGTGCCCACTAGTTAACCTATATAGTCCAAGTGCCCGCTAGTTAACCTAGATCGTCCAAGTGCCCGCTGGTTAACTTAGATAATCCAAGTGCCCGATAGTTAACCTACATAGTCCAAGGGCCCAATAGTTAACCTAGATTGTCCTAGTGCCCGCTTGGGGACATACATAGTCCAAGTGCCCCCTAGGGAATCTACATAGTCCAAGTGCTCGCTAAGCAACCTACATAGTCCAAGTGCCCGTTAGTTAACCTAGATAGTCAAAGTGCCTGCTAGGTAACCTAAATAGTCCAAGTGCCCGCTAGGGAACCTACGTAGTCGAAGTGCCCACTAGGTAACCTAGATAGTCCAATTGCCGGTTAGCTAACCTAGATAGTCGAAGTGTCCGCTAGTTAACCTACATAATCCAAATGCCCGCTAGTTAACCTAGATTGTCCAAGTGCCCGCTTGTTAACCTAGAGAGTACAAGTGCCCGATAGTAAACCTAGATAGTCCAAGGGCCCGCTAGTTAACCTACATAGTCCAAGTGCCCGTTCGTTAACCTAGATAGGCCAAGTGCCCACTAGGTAACCTAGACAGTCCAAGTGCCCACTAGGTTACCTACATAGTCCAAGTGCACGTTCATTAACCTAGATAGTCCAAGTGCCCGCTGGTAATCTACATAGTCCAAGGGCCCGCTAGGTAATCTTGATAGTCCAAGTGCCTTCTAGTTAACCTACATAGTCCAAGTGCCCGCTAGGTAACCTACATAGTCCAAGTGCCCACTAGGTAACCTAAGTAATCCTAATGCCCGCTAGGAAAACTGCATAGTCCAAGTGCCCGCTAGTTAACCTAGATAGTCCAAGTGCCCGCTAGTTAACCTAGATAGTCCAAGTGCCCGCTAGTTAACCTAGATAGTCCAAGGGCCCTCTAGTTAACCTAGATAGTCCAAGTGCCCGCTAGGGAACGTACATAGTCCAAGTGCCCGCTAGGTAACCTAGATAGTCCAAGTGCCCCCTAGGGTATGTACATAGTCCAAGTGCCCACTAGGTAACCTAAGTAATCCTAATGCCCGCTAGGAAAACTACATAGTCCAAGTGCCCGCTAGGTAACCTAGACAGTCCAAGTGCCCGCTAGGTAACCTTGATAGTCCAAGTGCCTTCTATTTAACCTACATAGTCCAAGTGCCCTCTAGGTAACATACATAGTCCAAGTGCCCACTATGTAACCTAAATAATCCAAATGCCCGCTAGTTAACCTACATAGTCCAAGTGTCCGTTCGTTAACCTAGATAGGCCAAGTGCCCTCTAGGTAACCTAGACAGTCCAAGTGCCCGCTAGGTTACCTACATAGTCCAAGTGCACGTTCGTTAACCTAGATAGTCCAAGTGCCCGCTGGTAACCTACATAATCCAAGGGCCCGCTAGCTAATCTTGATAGTCCAAGTGCCTTCTAGTTAACCTACATAGTCCAAGTGCCCGCTAGGTAACCTACATAGTCCAAGTGCCCACTAGGTAACTTAAGTAATCCTAATGCCCGCTAGGAAAACTACATAGTCCAAGTGCCCGCTAGTTAACCTAGATAGTCCAAGTGCCCGCTAGTAAACCTAGATAGTTCAAGGGCCCGCTAGTTAACCTAGATAGTCCAAGTGCCCGCTAGTTAACCTAGATAGTCCAAGTGCCCGCTAGTTAACCTAGATAGTCCAAGTGTCCGCTAGTTAACCTAGATCGTCCAAGGGCCCTCTAGTTAACCTAGATAGTCCAAGTGCCCGCTAGGGGATGTACATAGTCCAAGTGCCCTCTAGGTAACCTACATAGTCCAATGCCCGTTAGTTAACCTAGATAGTCCAAGTGCCCACTAGGGGACGTACATAGTCCAAGTGCCCGCTAGGTAACCTTGATAGTCCAAGTGCGCGCTAGGGTATGTACATAGTCCGAGTGCTGGCTAGGAAACCTAGATAATCCAAGTGCCCGCTAGTTAACCTAGATAGTCCAAGTGTCCGCTAGTTAACCTAGATCGTCCAAGGGCCCTCTAGTTAACCTAGATAGTCCAAGTGCCCGCTAGGGGATGTACATAGTCCAAGTGCCCTCTAGGTAACCTACATAGTCCAATGCCCGTTAGTTAACCTAGATAGTCCAAGTGCCCACTAGGGGACGTACATAGTCCATGTGCCCGCTAGGTAACCTTGATAGTCCAAGTGCGCGCTAGGGTATGTACATAGTCCGAGTGCTGGCTAGGAAACCTAGATAATCCAAGTGCCCACTCGTTAACCTACATAGTCCAAGGGCCCGCAAGTTAACCTACATAGTCCAAGGTCCGCTATTTAACCTATATAGTCCAAGTGCCCGCTAGTTAACCTACATAGGACAAGGGCCCGCTACTTCACCTAGATAGTCCAAGTGCCGGCTAGTTAACCTAGATAGTCCAAGTGCCCGCTAGTTAACCTAAGTAGTCCAAATGTCCGATAGGGATCCTACATAGTCCAAGTGCCCGCTACGTAACCTACATATCCAAGTGCCCGTTCGTTAACCTAGATAGTCCAAGTGCCCGCTAGGTAACCTAGACAGTCCAAGTGCCCGCTAGGTTACCTACATAGTCCAAGTGCCCGTTCGTTAACCTAGATAGTCCAAGTGCCCGCTAGGTTACCTAGACAGTCCCAGTGCCCGCTAGTTAACCTCCATAGTCCAAGTGCCTGCTAGGTAAACTACATAGTCCAAGTGCCCACTAGGTAACCTAGACAGTCCAATTGCCCGCTAGTTAACCTAGACAGTCCAAGTACCCGATAGGGAACCTACAAAGTCCTAGTGCTCGCTAGGGAACCTATATAGTCCAAGTGCTCGCTAGGCAACCTACATAGTCTAAGTGCCTGTTAGTTAACCTAGATAGTCAAAGTGCCTGCTAGGTAAACTACATAGTCCAAGTGCCCGCTAGGGAACCCACATAGTCCAAGTGTCCGCTGGGTAACCTAGATAGTCCAATTGCCCGTTAGCTAACCTAGATAGTCGAAGTGTCCGCTAGTTAACCTACATAGTCCAAGTGTCCGTTCGTTAACCTAGATAGGCCAAGTGCCCTCTAGGTAACCTAGACAGTCCAAGTGCCCGCTAGGTTACCTACATAGTCCAAGTGCACGTTCGTTAACCTAGATAGTCCAAGTGCCCGCTGGTAACCTACATAATCCAAGGGCCCGCTAGGTAATCTTGATAGTCCAAGTGCCTTCTAGTTAACCTACATAGTCCAAGTGCCCGCTAGGTAACCTACATAGTCCAAGTGCCCACTAGGTAACCTAAGTAATCCTAATGCCCGCTAGGAAAACTACATAGACCAAGTGCCCGCTAGTTAACCTAAATAGTCCAAGTGCCCGCTAGTAAACCTAGATAGTCCAAGGGCCCGCTAGTTAATCTAGATAGTCCAAGTGCCCGCTAGTTAACCCTGATAGTCCAAGTGCCCGCTAGTTAACCTAGATAGTCCAAGGGACCGCTAGTTAATCTAGATAGTCCAAGTGCCCGCTAGTTAACCTAGATAGTCCAAGTGCCCACTAGTTAACCTAGATCGTCCAAGGGCCCTCTAGTTAACCTAGATAGTCCAAGTGCCCGCTAGGGGACGTACATAGTCCAAGTGCCCTCTAGGTAACCTACATAGTCCAATGCCCGTTAGTTACCCTAGATAGTCCAAGTGCCCACTAGGGGACGTACATAGTCCAAGTGCCCGCTAGGTAACCTACATAGTCAAGTGCCCACTAGGTAACCTAAGTAATCCTAATGCCCGCTAGGAAAACTACATAGTCCAAGTGCCCACTAGGTAACCTAGACAGTCCAAGTGCCCGCTAGGTAACCTTGATAGTCCAAGTGCCTTCTAGTTAACCTACATAGTCCAAGTGCCCGCTAGGTAACATACATAGTCCAAGTGCCCACTATGTAACCTAAATAATCCAAATGCCCGCTAGTTAACCTACATAGTCCAAGTGTCCGTTCGTTAACCTAGATAGGCCAAGTGCCCTCTAGGTAACCTAGACAGTCCAAGTGCCCGCTAGGTTACCTACATAGTCCAAGTGCACGTTCGTTAACCTAGATAGTCCAAGTGCCCGCTGGTAACCTACATAATCCAAGGGCCCGCTAGGTAATCTTGATAGTCCAAGTGCCTTCTAGTTAACCTACATAGTCCAAGTGCCCGCTAGGTAACCTACATAGTCCAAGTGCCCACTAGGTAACCTAAGTAATCCTAATGCCCACTAGGAAAACAACATAGTCCAAGTGCCCGCTAGTTAACCTAGATAGTCCAAGTGCCCACTAGTAAACCTAGATAGTCCAAGGGCCCGCTAGTTAATCTAGATAGTCCAAGTGCCCGCTAGTTAACCTAGATAGTCCAAGTGCCCGCTAGTTAACCTAGATAGTCCAAGGGACCGCTAGTTAATCTAGATAGTCCAAGTGCCCGCTAGTTAACCTAGATAGTCCAAGTGCCCGCTAGTTAACCTAGATCGTCCAAGTGCCCGCTAGGGGATGTACATAGTCCGAGGGCTGGCTAGAAAACCTAGATAATCCAAGTGCCCACTAGTTAACCTACATAGTCCAAGGGCCCGCAAGTTAACCTACATAGTCCAAGGTCCGCTATTTAACCTATATAGTCCAAGTGCCCGCTAGTTAACCTACATAGTACAAGGGCCCGCTACTTGACCTAGACAGTCCAAGTGCCCGCTAGTTAACCTAGATAGTCCAAGTGCCCGCTAGTTAACCTAAGTAGTCCAAATGTCCGATAGGGATCCTACATAGTCCAAGTGCCCGCTACGTAACCTACATATCCAAGTGCCCGTTCGTTAACCTAGATAGTCCAAGTGCCCGCTAGGTAACCTAGACAGTCCAAGTGCCCGCTAGGTTACCTACATAGTCCAAGTGCCCGTTCGTTAACCTAGATAGTCCAAGTGCCCGCTAGGTTACCTAGACAGTCCAAGTGCCCGCTAGTTAACCTCCATAGTCCAAGTGCCTGCTAGGTAAACTACATAGTCCAAGTGCCCACTAGGTAACCTAGACAGTCCAATTGCCCGCTAGTTAACCTAGACAGTCCAAGTACCCGATAGGGAACCTACATAGTCCAAGTGCTCGCTAGGGAACCTATATAGTCCAAGTGCTCTCTAGGCAACCTACATAGTCCAAGTGCCTGTTAGTTAACCTAGATAGTCAAAGTGCCTGCTAGGTAACCTAAATAGTCCAAGTGCCCGCTAGGGAACCTACATAGTCCAAGTGTCCGCTAGGTAACCTAGATAGTCCAATTGCCAGTTAGCTAACCTAGATAGTCGAAGTGTCCGCTAGTTAACCTACATAGTCCAAGTGTCCGTTCGTTAACCTAGATAGGCCAAGTGCCCTCTAGGTAACCTAGACAGTCCAAGTGCCCGCTAGGTTACCTACATAGTCCAAGTGCACGTTCGTTAACCTAGATAGTCCAAGTGCCCGCTGGTAACCTACATAATCCAAGGGCCCGCTAGGTAATCTTGATAGTCCAAGTGCCTTCTAGTTAACCTACATAGTCCAAGTGCCCGCTAGGTAACCTACATAGTCCAAGTGCCCACTAGGTAACCTAAGTAATCCTAATGCCCGCTAGGAAAACTACATAGTCCAAGTGCCCGCTAGTTAACCTAAATAGTCCAAGTGCCCGCTAGTAAACCTAGATAGTCCATGGGCCCGCTAGTTAATCTAGATAGTCCAAGTGCCCGCTAGTTAACCCAGATAGTCCAAGTGCCCGCTAGTTAACCTAGATAGTCCAAGGGACCGCTAGTTAATCTAGATAGTCCAAGTGCCCGCTAGTTAACCTAGATAGTCCAAGTGCCCGCTAGTTAACCTAGATCGTCCAAGGGCCCTCTAGTAAACCTAGATAGTCCAAGTGCCCGCTAGGGGACGTACATAGTCCAAGTGCCCTCTAGGTAACCTACATAGTCCAATGCCCGTTAGTTAACCTAGATAGTCCAAGTGCCCACTAGGGGACGTACATAGTCCAAGTGCCCGCTAGGTAACCTACATAGTCAAGTGCCCACTAGGTAACCTAAGTAATCCTAATGCCCGCTAGGAAAACTACATAGTCCAAGTGCCCGCTAGGTAACCTAGACAGTCCAAGTGCCCGCTAGGTAACCTTGATAGTCCAAGTGCCTTCTAGTTAACCTACATAGTCCAAGTGCCCGCTAGGTAACATACATAGTCCAAGTGCCCACTATGTAACCTAAATAATCCAAATGCCCGCTAGTTAACCTACATAGTCCAAGTGTCCGTTCGTTAACCTAGATAGGCCAAGTGCCCTCTAGGTAACCTAGACAGTCCAAGTGCCCGCTAGGTTTCCTACATAGTCCAAGTGCACGTTCGTTAACCTAGATAGTCCAAGTGCCCGCTGGTAACCTACATAATCCAAGGGCCCGCTAGATAATCTTGATAGTCCAAGTGCCTTCTAGTTAACCTACATAGTCCAAGTGCCGGCTAGGTAACCTACATAGTCCAAGTGCCCACTAGGTAACCTAAGTAATCCTAATGCCCGCTAGGAAAACAACATAGTCCAAGTGCCCGCTAGTTAACCTAGATAGTCCAAGTGCCCACTAGTAAACCTAGATAGTCCAAGGGCCCGCTAGTTAATCTAGATAGTCCAAGTGCCCGCTAGTTAACCTAGATAGTCCAAGTGCCCGCTAGTTAACCTAGATAGTCCAAGGGACGCTAGTTAATCTAGATAGTCCAAGTGCCCGCTAGTTAACCTAGATAGTCCAAGTGCCCGCTAGTTAACCTAGATAGTCCAAGTGCCCGCTAGTTAACCTAGATAGTCCAAGGGACCGCTAGTTAATCTAGATAGTCCAAGTGCCCGCTAGTTAACCTAGATAGTCCAAGTGCCCGCTAGTTAACCTAGATCGTCCAAGGGCCCTCTAGTTAACCTAGATAGTCCAAGTGCCCGCTAGGGGATGTACATAGTCCAAGTGCCCTCTAGGTAACCTGCATAGTCCAATGCCCGTTAGTTAACCTAGATAGTCCAAGTGCCCACTAGGGGACGTACATAGTCCAAGTGCCCGCTAGGTAACCTTGATAGTCCAAGTGCGCGCTAGGGTATGTACATAGTCCGAGTGCTGGCTAGGAAACCTAGATAATCCAAGTGCCCACTAGTTAACCTACATAGTCCAAGGGCCCGCAAGTTAACCTACATAGTCCAAGGTCCGCTATTTAACCTATATAGTCCAAGTGCCCGCTAGTTAACCTACATAGTACAAGGGCCCGCTACTTGACCTAGAAAGTCCAAGTGCCCGCTAGTTAACCTAGATAGTCCAAGTGCCCGCTAGTTAACCTAAGTAGTCCAAATGTCCGATAGGGATCCTACATAGCCCAAGTGCCCGCTACGTAACCTACATATCCAAGTGCCCGTTCGTTAACCTAGATAGTCCAAGTGCCCGCTAGGTAACCTAGACAGTCCATGTGCCCGCTAGGTTACCTACATAGTCCAAGTGTCCGTTCGTTAACCTAGATAGTCCAAGTGCCCGCTAGGTTACCTAGACAGTCCAAGTGCCCGCTAGTTAACCTCCATAGTCCAAGTGCCTGCTAGGTAAACTACATAGTCCAAGTGCCCACTAGGTAACCTAGACAGTCCAATTGCCCGCTAGTTAACCTAGACAGTCCAAGTACCCGATAGGGAACCTACATAGTCCAAGTGCTCGCTAGGGAACCTATATAGTCCAAGTGCCCGCTAGGCAACCTACATAGTCCAAGTGCCTGTTAGTTAACCTAGATAGTCAAAGTGCCTGCTAGGTAACCTAAATAGTCCAAGTGCCTGCTAGGGAACCTACATAGTCCAAGTGTCCGCTAGGTAACCTAGATAGTCCAATTGCCCGTTAGCTAACCTAGATAGTCGAAGTGTCCGCTAGTTAACCTACATAGTCCAAGTGTCCGTTCGTTAACCTAGATAGGGCAAGTGCCCTCTAGGTAACCTAGACAGTCCAAGTGCCCGCTAGGTTACCTACATAGTCCAAGTGCACGTTCATTAACCTAGATAGTCCAAGTGCCCGCTGGCAACCTACATAATCCAAGGGCCCGCTAGGTAATCTTGATAGTCCAAGTGCCTTCTAGTTAACCTACACAGTCCAAGTGCCCGCTAGGTAACCTACATAGTCCAAGTGCCCACTAGGTAACCTAAGTAATCCTAATGCCCGCTAGGAAAACTACATAGTCCAAGTGCCCGCTAGGTAACCTAGACAGTCCAAGTGCCCGCTAGGTAACCTTGATAGTCCAAGTGCCTTCTAGTTAACCAACATAGTCCAAGTGCCCGCTAGGTAACATCCATAGTCCAAGTGCCCACTATGTAACCTAAATAATCCAAATGCCCGCTAGTTAACCTAGATAGTCCAAGTGCCCGCTTGTTAACCTAGATAGTCCAAGTGCCCGCTAGTAAACCTAGATAGTCCAAGGGCCCGCTAGTTAATCTACATAGTCCTGTGCCCGCTAGTTAACCTAGATAGTCCAAGTGCCCGCTAGTTAACCTAGATAGTCCAAGGGCCCGCTAGTTAATCTAGATAGTCCAAGTGCCCACTAGTTAACCTATATAGTCCAAGTGCCCGCTAGTTAACCTAGATCGTCCAAGTGCCCGCTGGTTAACTTAGATAATCCAAGTGCCCGATAGTTAACCTACATAGTCCAAGGGCCCAATAGTTAACCTAGATTGTCCTAGTGCCCGCTTGGGGACATACATAGTCCAAGTGCCCCCTAGGGAATCTACATAGTCCAAGTGCTCGCTAAGCAACCTACATAGTCCAAGTGCCCGTTAGTTAACCTAGATAGTCAAAGTGCCTGCTAGGTAACCTTAATAGTCCAAGTGCCCGCTAGGGAACCTACGTAGTCGAAGTGCCCACTAGGTAACCTAGATAGTCCAATTGCCCGTTAGCTAACCTAGATAGTCGAAGTGTCCGCTAGTTAACCTACATAATCCAAATGCCCGCTAGTTAACCTAGATTGTCCAAGTGCCCGCTTGTTAACCTAGAGAGTACAAGTGCCCGCTAGTAAACCTAGATCGTGCAAGTGTCCGCTAGTTAACCTACATAGTCCACGTGCCCGGTAGGTAACCTAGATAGTCCTAGTGCCCGTTAGTTAACCTAGATGGTCCAAGTGCCCGCTAGGGAACCTACGTAGTCAAAGTGCCCGCTAGTTAACCTAGATAGTCCAAGTGCCCGCTAGTTAACCTAGATAGTCCAAGTGCCCGCTAGTTAACCTAGATAGTCCAAGGGACCGCTAGTTAATCTAGATAGTCCAAGTGCCCGCTAGTTAACCTAGATAGTCCAAGGGCCCTCTAGTTAACCTAGATAGTCCAAGTGCCCGCTAGGGGACGTACATAGTCCAAGTGCCCGCTAGGTAACCTAGATAGTCCAAGTGCCCCCTAGGGTATGTACATAGTCCAAGTGCCCACTAGGTAACCTAAGTAATCCTAATGCCCGCTAGGAAAACTACATAGTCCAAGTGCCCGCTAGGTAACCTAGACAGTCCAAGTGCCCGCTAGGTAACCTTGATAGTCCAAGTGCCTTCTAGTTAACCTATATAGTCCAAGTGCCCTCTAGGTAACATACATAGTCCAAGTGCCCACTATGTAACCTAAATAATCCAAATGCCCGCTAGTTAACCTACATAGTCCAAGTGTCCGTTCGTTAACCTAGATAGTTCAAGTGCCCTCTAGGTAACCTAGACAGTCCAAGTGCCCGCTAGGTTACCTACATAGTCCAAGTGCCCGTTCGTTAACCTAGATAGTCCAAGTGCCCGCTAGGTTACCTAGACAGTCCAAGTGCCCGCTAGTTAACCTCCATAGTCCAAGTGCCTGCTAGGTAAACTACATAGTCCAAGTGCCCACTAGGTAACCTAGACAGTCCAATTGCCCGCTAGTTAACCTAGACAGTCCAAGTACCCGATAGGGAACCTACATAGTCCAAGTGCTCGCTAGGGAACCTATATAGTCCAAGTGCTCTCTAGGCAACCTACATAGTCCAAGTGCCTGTTAGTTAACCTAGATAGTCAAAGTGCCTGCTAGGTAACCTAAATAGTCCAAGTGCCCGCTAGGGAACCTACATAGTCCAAGTGTCCGCTAGGTAACCTAGATAGTCCAATTGCCAGTTAGCTAACCTAGATAGTCGAAGTGTCCGCTAGTTAACCTACATAGTCCAAGTGTCCGTTCGTTAACCTAGATAGGCCAAGTGCCCTCTAGGTAACCTAGACAGTCCAAGTGCCCGCTAGGTTACCTACATAGTCCAAGTGCACGTTCGTTAACCTAGATAGTCCAAGTGCCCGCTGGTAACCTACATAATCCAAGGGCCCGCTAGGTAATCTTGATAGTCCAAGTGCCTTCTAGTTAACCTACATAGTCCAAGTGCCCGCTAGGTAACCTACATAGTCCAAGTGCCCACTAGGTAACCTAAGTAATCCTAATGCCCGCTAGGAAAACTACATAGTCCAAGTGCCCGCTAGTTAACCTAAATAGTCCAAGTGCCCGCTAGTAAACCTAGATAGTCCATGGGCCCGCTAGTTAATCTAGATAGTCCAAGTGCCCGCTAGTTAACCCAGATAGTCCAAGTGCCCGCTAGTTAACCTAGATAGTCCAAGGGACCGCTAGTTAATCTAGATAGTCCAAGTGCCCGCTAGTTAACCTAGATAGTCCAAGTGCCCGCTAGTTAACCTAGATCGTCCAAGGGCCCTCTAGTAAACCTAGATAGTCCAAGTGCCCGCTAGGGGACGTACATAGTCCAAGTGCCCTCTAGGTAACCTACATAGTCCAATGCCCGTTAGTTAACCTAGATAGTCCAAGTGCCCACTAGGGGACGTACATAGTCCAAGTGCCCGCTAGGTAACCTACATAGTCAAGTGCCCACTAGGTAACCTAAGTAATCCTAATGCCCGCTAGGAAAACTACATAGTCCAAGTGCCCGCTAGGTAACCTAGACAGTCCAAGTGCCCGCTAGGTAACCTTGATAGTCCAAGTGCCTTCTAGTTAACCTACATAGTCCAAGTGCCCGCTAGGTAACATACATAGTCCAAGTGCCCACTATGTAACCTAAATAATCCAAATGCCCGCTAGTTAACCTACATAGTCCAAGTGTCCGTTCGTTAACCTAGATAGGCCAAGTGCCCTCTAGGTAACCTAGACAGTCCAAGTGCCCGCTAGGTTACCTACATAGTCCAAGTGCACGTTCGTTAACCTAGATAGTCCAAGTGCCCGCTGGTAACCTACATAATCCAAGGGCCCGCTAGATAATCTTGATAGTCCAAGTGCCTTCTAGTTAACCTACATAGTCCAAGTGCCGGCTAGGTAACCTACATAGTCCAAGTGCCCACTAGGTAACCTAAGTAATCCTAATGCCCGCTAGGAAAACAACATAGTCCAAGTGCCCGCTAGTTAACCTAGATAGTCCAAGTGCCCACTAGTAAACCTAGATAGTCCAAGGGCCCGCTAGTTAATCTAGATAGTCCAAGTGCCCGCTAGTTAACCTAGATAGTCCAAGTGCCCGCTAGTTAACCTAGATAGTCCAAGGGACGCTAGTTAATCTAGATAGTCCAAGTGCCCGCTAGTTAACCTAGATAGTCCAAGTGCCCGCTAGTTAACCTAGATAGTCCAAGTGCCCGCTAGTTAACCTAGATAGTCCAAGGGACCGCTAGTTAATCTAGATAGTCCAAGTGCCCGCTAGTTAACCTAGATAGTCCAAGTGCCCGCTAGTTAACCTAGATCGTCCAAGGGCCCTCTAGTTAACCTAGATAGTCCAAGTGCCCGCTAGGGGATGTACATAGTCCAAGTGCCCTCTAGGTAACCTGCATAGTCCAATGCCCGTTAGTTAACCTAGATAGTCCAAGTGCCCACTAGGGGACGTACATAGTCCAAGTGCCCGCTAGGTAACCTTGATAGTCCAAGTGCGCGCTAGGGTATGTACATAGTCCGAGTGCTGGCTAGGAAACCTAGATAATCCAAGTGCCCACTAGTTAACCTACATAGTCCAAGGGCCCGCAAGTTAACCTACATAGTCCAAGGTCCGCTATTTAACCTATATAGTCCAAGTGCCCGCTAGTTAACCTACATAGTACAAGGGCCCGCTACTTGACCTAGAAAGTCCAAGTGCCCGCTAGTTAACCTAGATAGTCCAAGTGCCCGCTAGTTAACCTAAGTAGTCCAAATGTCCGATAGGGATCCTACATAGCCCAAGTGCCCGCTACGTAACCTACATATCCAAGTGCCCGTTCGTTAACCTAGATAGTCCAAGTGCCCGCTAGGTAACCTAGACAGTCCAAGTGCCCGCTAGGTTACCTACATAGTCCAAGTGTCCGTTCGTTAACCTAGATAGTCCAAGTGCCCGCTAGGTTACCTAGACAGTCCAAGTGCCCGCTAGTTAACCTCCATAGTCCAAGTGCCTGCTAGGTAAACTACATAGTCCAAGTGCCCACTAGGTAACCTAGACAGTCCAATTGCCCGCTAGTTAACCTAGACAGTCCAAGTACCCGATAGGGAACCTACATAGTCCAAGTGCTCGCTAGGGAACCTATATAGTCCAAGTGCCCGCTAGGCAACCTACATAGTCCAAGTGCCTGTTAGTTAACCTAGATAGTCAAAGTGCCTGCTAGGTAACCTAAATAGTCCAAGTGCCTGCTAGGGAACCTACATAGTCCAAGTGTCCGCTAGGTAACCTAGATAGTCCAATTGCCCGTTAGCTAACCTAGATAGTCGAAGTGTCCGCTAGTTAACCTACATAGTCCAAGTGTCCGTTCGTTAACCTAGATAGGGCAAGTGCCCTCTAGGTAACCTAGACAGTCCAAGTGCCCGCTAGGTTACCTACATAGTCCAAGTGCACGTTCATTAACCTAGATAGTCCAAGTGCCCGCTGGCAACCTACATAATCCAAGGGCCCGCTAGGTAATCTTGATAGTCCAAGTGCCTTCTAGTTAACCTACACAGTCCAAGTGCCCGCTAGGTAACCTACATAGTCCAAGTGCCCACTAGGTAACCTAAGTAATCCTAATGCCCGCTAGGAAAACTACATAGTCCAAGTGCCCGCTAGGTAACCTAGACAGTCCAAGTGCCCGCTAGGTAACCTTGATAGTCCAAGTGCCTTCTAGTTAACCAACATAGTCCAAGTGCCCGCTAGGTAACATCCATAGTCCAAGTGCCCACTATGTAACCTAAATAATCCAAATGCCCGCTAGTTAACCTAGATAGTCCAAGTGCCCGCTTGTTAACCTAGATAGTCCAAGTGCCCGCTAGTAAACCTAGATAGTCCAAGGGCCCGCTAGTTAATCTACATAGTCCTGTGCCCGCTAGTTAACCTAGATAGTCCAAGTGCCCGCTAGTTAACCTAGATAGTCCAAGGGCCCGCTAGTTAATCTAGATAGTCCAAGTGCCCACTAGTTAACCTATATAGTCCAAGTGCCCGCTAGTTAACCTAGATCGTCCAAGTGCCCGCTGGTTAACTTAGATAATCCAAGTGCCCGATAGTTAACCTACATAGTCCAAGGGCCCAATAGTTAACCTAGATTGTCCTAGTGCCCGCTTGGGGACATACATAGTCCAAGTGCCCCCTAGGGAATCTACATAGTCCAAGTGCTCGCTAAGCAACCTACATAGTCCAAGTGCCCGTTAGTTAACCTAGATAGTCAAAGTGCCTGCTAGGTAACCTTAATAGTCCAAGTGCCCGCTAGGGAACCTACGTAGTCGAAGTGCCCACTAGGTAACCTAGATAGTCCAATTGCCCGTTAGCTAACCTAGATAGTCGAAGTGTCCGCTAGTTAACCTACATAATCCAAATGCCCGCTAGTTAACCTAGATTGTCCAAGTGCCCGCTTGTTAACCTAGAGAGTACAAGTGCCCGCTAGTAAACCTAGATCGTGCAAGTGTCCGCTAGTTAACCTACATAGTCCACGTGCCCGGTAGGTAACCTAGATAGTCCTAGTGCCCGTTAGTTAACCTAGATGGTCCAAGTGCCCGCTAGGGAACCTACGTAGTCAAAGTGCCCGCTAGTTAACCTAGATAGTCCAAGTGCCCGCTAGTTAACCTAGATAGTCCAAGTGCCCGCTAGTTAACCTAGATAGTCCAAGGGACCGCTAGTTAATCTAGATAGTCCAAGTGCCCGCTAGTTAACCTAGATAGTCCAAGGGCCCTCTAGTTAACCTAGATAGTCCAAGTGCCCGCTAGGGGACGTACATAGTCCAAGTGCCCGCTAGGTAACCTAGATAGTCCAAGTGCCCCCTAGGGTATGTACATAGTCCAAGTGCCCACTAGGTAACCTAAGTAATCCTAATGCCCGCTAGGAAAACTACATAGTCCAAGTGCCCGCTAGGTAACCTAGACAGTCCAAGTGCCCGCTAGGTAACCTTGATAGTCCAAGTGCCTTCTAGTTAACCTACATAGTCCAAGTGCCCTCTAGGTAACATACATAGTCCAAGTGCCCACTATGTAACCTAAATAATCCAAATGCCCGCTAGTTAACCTACATAGTCCAAGTGTCCGTTCGTTAACCTAGATAGGCCAAGTGCCCTCTAGGTAACCTAGACAGTCCAAGTGCCCGCTAGGTTACCTACATAGTCCAAGTGCACGTTCGTTACCCTAGATAGTCCAAGTGCCCGCTGGTAACCTACATAATCCAAGGGCCCGATAGGTAATCTTGATAGTCCAAGTGCCTTCTAGTTAACCTACATAGTCCAAGTGCCCGCTAGGTAACCTACATAGTCCAAGTGCCCACTAGGTAACCTAAGTAATCCTAATGCCCGCTAGGAAAACTACATAGTCCAAGTGCCCGCTAGTTAACCTAGATAGTCCAAGTGCCCGCTAGTAAACCTAGATAGTTCAAGGGCCCGCTAGTTAACCTAGATAGTCCAAGTGCCCGCTTGTTAACCTAGATAGTCCAAGTGCCCGCTAGTTAACCTAGATAGTCCAAGGGTCCGCTAGTTAACCTAGATCGTCCAAGGGCCCTCTAGTTAACCTAGATAGTCCAAGTGCCCGCTAGGGGATGTACATAGTCCAAGTGCCCTCTAGGTAACCTACATAGTCCAATGCCCGTTAGTTAACCTAGATAGTCCAAGTGCCCGCTAGGAAAACAACATTGTCCAAGTGCCCGCTAGTTAACCTAGATAGTCCAAGTGCCCACTAGTAAACCTAGATAGTCCAAGGGCCCGCTAGTTAATCTAGATAGTCCAAGTGCCCGCTAGTTAACCTAGATAGTCCAAGTGCCCGCTAGTTAACCTAGATAGTCCAAGGGACCGCTAGTTAATCTAGATAGTCCAAGTGCCCGCTAGTTAACCTAGATAGTCCAAGTGCCCGCTAGTTAACCTAGATCGTCCAAGGGCCCTCTAGTTAACCTAGATAGTCCAAGTGCCCGCTAGGGGATGTACATAGTCCAAGTGCCCTCTAGGTAACCTGCATAGTCCAATGCCCGTTAGTTAACCTAGATAGTCCAAGTGCCCACTAGGGGACGTACATAGTCCAAGTGCCCGCTAGATAACCTTGATAGTCCAAGTGCACGCTAGGGTATGTACATAGTCCGAGTGCTGGCTAGGAAACCTAGATAATCCAAGTGCCCACTAGTTAACCTACATGGTCCAAGGGCCCGCAAGTTAACCTACATTGTCCAAGGTCCGCTATTTAACCTATATAGTCCAAGTGCCCGCTAGTTAACCTACATAGTACAAGGGCCCGCTACTTGACCTAGACAGTCCAAGTGCCCGCTAGTTAACCTAGATAGTCCAAGTGCCCGCTAGTTAACCTAAGTAGTCCAAATGTCCGATAGGGATCCTACATAGTCCAAGTGCCCGCTACGTAACCTACATATCCAAGTGCCCGTTCGTTAACCTAGATAGTCCAAGTGCCCGCTAGGTTACCTAGACAGTCCAAGTGCCCGCTATTTAACCTCCATAGTCCAAGTGCCTGCTAGGTAAACTACATAGTCCAAGTGCCCACTAGGAAACCTAGACAGTCCAATTGCCCGCTAGTTAACCTAGACGGTCCAAGTACCCGATAGGGAACCTACATAGTCCAAGTGCTCGCTAGGGAACCTATATAGTCCAAGTGCTCGCTACGCAACCTACATAGTCCAAGTGCCTGTTAGTTAACCTAGATAGTCAAAGTGCCTGCTAGGTAACCTAAATAGTCCAAGTGCCCGCTAGGGAACCTACATAGTCCAAGTGTCCGCTAGGTAACCTAGATAGTCCAATTGCCGGTTAGCTAACCTAGATAGTCGAAGTGTCCGCTAGTTAACCTACATAGTCCAAGTGTCCGTTCGTTAACCTAGATAGGCCAAGTGCCCTCTAGGTAACCTAGACAGTCCAAGTGCCCGCTAGGTTACCTACATAGTCCAAGTGCACGTTCGTTAACCTAGATAGTCCAAGTGCCCGCTGGTAACCTACATAATCCAAGGGCCCGCTAGGTAATCTTGATAGTCCAAGTGCCTTCCAGTTAACATACGTAGTCCAAGTGCCCGCTAGGTAACCTACATAGTTCAAGTGCCCACTAGGTAACCTAAGTAATCCTAATGCCCGCTAGGAAAACTACATAGTCCAAGTGCCCACTAGTTAACCTAGATAGTCCAAGTGCCCGCTGGCAACCTACATAATCCAAGGGCCCGCTAGGTAATCTTGATAGTCCAAGTGCCTTCTAGTTAACCTACATAGTCCAAGTGCCCGCTAGGTAACCTACATAGTCCAAGTGCCCACTAGGTAACCTAAGTAATCCTAATGCCTGCTAGGAAAACTACATAGTCCAAGTGCCCGCTAGGTAACCTAGACAGTCCAAGTGCCCGCTAGGTAACCTTGATAGTCCAAGTGCCTTCTAGTTAACCAACATAGTCCAAGTGCCCGCTAGGTAACATCCATAGTCCAAGTGCCCACTATGTAACCTAAATAATCCAAATGCCCGCTAGTTAACCTAGATAGTCCAAGTGCCCGCTTGTTAACCTAGATAGTCCAAGTGCCCGCTAGTAAACCTAGATAGTCCAAGGGCCCGCTAGTTAATCTACATAGTCCTGTGCCCGCTAGTTAACCTAGATCGTCCAAGTGCCCGCTAGTTAACCTAGATAGTCCAAGGGCCCGCTAGTTAATCTAGATAGTCCAAGTGCCCACTAATTAACCTATATAGTCCAAGTGCCCGCTAGTTAACCTAGATCGTCCAAGTGCCCGCTGGTTAACTTAGATAATCCAAGTGCCCCATAGTTAACCTACATAGTCCAAGGGCCCAATAGTTAACCTAGATTGTCCTAGTGCCCGCTTGGGGACATACATAGTCCAAGTGCCCCCTAGGGAATCTACATAGTCCAAGTGCTCGCTAAGCAACCTACATAGTCCAAGTGCCCGTTAGTTAACCTAGATAGTCAAAGTGCCTGCTAGGTAACCTAAATAGTCCAAGTGCCCGCTAGGGAACCTACGTAGTCGAAGTGCCCACTAGGTAACCTAGATAGTCCAATTGCCCGTTAGCTAACCTAGATAGTCGAAGTGTCCGCTAGTTAACCTACATAATCCAAATGCCCGCTAGTTAACCTAGATTGTCCAAGTGCCCGCTTGTTAACCTAGAGAGTACAAGTGCCCGCTAGTAAACCTAGATAGTCCAAGGGCCCGCTAGTTAACCTACATAGTCCAAGTGCCCGTTCGTTAACCTAGATAGGCCAAGTGCCCACTAGGTAACCTAGACAGTCCAAGTGCCCACTAGGTTACCTACATAGTCCAAGTGCACGTTCATTAACCTAGATAGTCCAAGTGCCCGCTGGTAATCTACATAGTCCAAGGGCCCGCTAGGTAACCTTGATAGTCCAAGCACCTTCTAGTTAACCTACATAATCCAAGTGCCCGCTAGGTAACCTACATAGTCCAAGTGTCCGTTAGTTAACCTAGATAGTCCAAGTGCCCACTTGGGACGTACATAGTCCAAGTGCCCGCTAGGTAACCTTGATAGTCCAAGTGCGCGCTAGGGTATGTACATAGTCCGAGGGCTGGCTAGGAAACCTAGATAATCCAAGTGCCCGCTAGTTAACCTACATAGTCCAAGGGCCCGCAAGTTAACCTACATAGTCCAAGGTCCGCTATTTAACCTATATAGTCCAAGTGCCCGCTAGTTAACCTACATAGTACAAGGGCCCGCTACTTCACCTAGATAGTCTAAGTGCCCGCTAGTTAACCTAGATAGTCCAAGTGCCCGCTAGTTAACCTAAGTAGTCCAAATGTCCGATAGGGATCCTACATAGTGCAAGTGCCCGCTACGTAACCTACATATCCAAGTGCCCGTTCGTTAACCTAGATAGTCAAAGTGCCCGCTAGGTAACCTAGACAGTCCAAGTGCCCGCTAGGTTACCTACATAGTCCAAGTGCCTGCTAGGTAAACTACATAGTCCAAGTGCCCACTAGGTAACCTAGACAGTCCAATTGCCCGCTAGTAAACCTAGACTCCAAGTACCCGATAGGGAACCTACATAGTCCAAGTGCTCGCTAGGGAACCTATATACTCCAAGTGCCCGTTAGTTAACCTAGATAGTCCAAGTGCCCACTAGGGGACGTACATAGTCCAAGTGCCCGCTAGGTAACCTTGATAGTCCAAGTGCGCGCTAGGGTATGTACATAGTCCGAGGGCTGGCTAGGAAACCTAGATAATCCAAGTGCCCGCTAGTTAACCTACATAGCCAAGGGCCCGCAAGTTAACCTACATAGTCCAAGGTCCGCTATTTAACCTATATAGTCCAAGTGCCCGCTAGTTAACCTACATAGTACAAGGGCCCGCTACTTGACCTAGATAGTCCAAGTGCCCGCTAGTTAACCTAGATAGTCCAAGTGCCCGCTAGTTAACCTAAGTAGTCCAAATGTCCGATAGGGATCCTACATAGTCCAAGTGCCCGCTACGTAACCTACATATCCAAGTGCCCGTTCGTTAACCTAGATAGTCCAAGTGCCCGCTAGGTTACCTAGACAGTCCAAGTGCCCGCTAGTTAACCTCCATAGTCCAAGTGCCTGCTAGGTAAACTACATAGTCCAAGTGCCCACTAGGTAACCTAGACAGTCCAATTGCCCGCTAGTTAACCTAGAAAGTCCAAGTACCCGATAGGAAACCTACATAGTCCAAGTGCTCGCTAGGGAACCTATATAGTCCAAGTGCCCGCTAGGCAACCTACATAGTCTAAGTGCCTGTTAGTTAACCTAGATAGTCAAAGTGCCTGCTAGGTAAACTACATAGTCCAAGTGCCCGCTAGGGAACCCACATAGTCCAAGTGTCCGCTGGGTAACTTAGATAGTCCAATTGCCCGTTAGCTAACCTAGATAGTCGAAGTGTCCGCTAGTTAACCTACATAGTCCAAGTGTCCGTTCGTTAACCTAGATAGGCCAAGTGCCCTCTAGGTAACCTAGACAGTCCAAGTGCCCGCTAGGTTACCTACATAGTCCAAGTGCACGTTCGTTAACCTAGATAGTCCAAGTGCCCGCTGGTAACCTACATAATCCAAGGGCCCGCTAGGTAATCTTGATAGTCCAAGTGCCTTCTAGTTAACCTACATAGTCCAAGTGCCCGCTAGGTAACCTACATAGTCCAAGTGCCCACTAGGTAACCTAAGTAATCCTAATGCCCGCTAGGAAAACTACATAGTCCAAGTGCCCGCTAGTTAACCTAGATAGACCAAGTGCCCGCTAGTAAACCTAGATACTCCAAAGGCCCGCTAGTTAATCTAGATAGTCCAAGTGCCCGCTAGTTAACCTAGATAGTCCAAGTGCCCGCTAGTTAACCTAGATAGTCCAAGGGACCGCTAGTTAATCTAGATAGTCCAAGTGCCCGCTAGTTAACCTAGATAGTCCAAGTGCCCGCTAGTTAACCTAGATCGTCCAAGGGCCCTCTAGTTAACCTAGATAGTCCAAGTGCCCGCTCGGGGACGTACATAGTCCAAGTGCCCTCTAGGTAACCTACATAGTCTAATGCCCGTTAGTTAACCTAGATAGTCCAAGTGCCCACTAGGGGACGTACATAGTCCAAGTGCCCGCTAGGTAACCTTGATAGTCCAAGTGCGCGCTAGGGTATGTACATAGTCCGAGTGCTGGCTAGGAAACCTAGATAATCCAAGTGCCCACTAGTTAACCTACATAGTCCAAGGGCCCGCAAGTTAACCTACATAGTCCAAGGTCCGCTATTTAACCTATGTAGTCCAAGTGCCCGCTAGTTAACCTACATAGTACAAGGGCCCGCTACTTGACCTAGATAGTCCAAGTGCCCGCTAGTTAACCTAAGTAGTCCAAATGTCCGATAGGGATCCTACATAGTCCAAGTGCCCGCTACGTAACCTACATATCCAAGTGCCCGTTCGTTAACCTAGATAGTCCAAGTGCCCGCTAGGTAACCTAGACAGTCCAAGTGCCCGCTAGGTTACCTACATAGTCCAAGTGCCCGTTCGTTAACCTAGATAGTCCAAGTGCCCGCTAGGTTACCTAGACAGTCCAAGTGCCCGCTAGTTAACCTCCATAGTCCAAGTGCCTGCTAGGTAAACTACATAGACCAAGTGCCCACTAGGTAACCTAGACAGTCCTATTGCCCGCTAGTTAACCTAGACAGTCCAAGTACCCGATAGGGAACCTACATAGTGCAAGTGCCCGCTAGGGAACCTATATAGTCCAAGTGCTCGCTAGGCAACCTACATAGTCCAAGTGCCTGTTAGTTAACCTAGATAGTCAAAGTGCCTGCTAGGTAACCTAAATAGTCCAAGTGCCCGCTAGGGAACCTACATAGTCCAAGTGTCCGCTGGGTAACCTAGATAGTCCAATTGCCCGTTAGCTAACCTAGATAGTCGAAGTGTCCGCTAGTTAACCTACATAGTCCAAGTGTCCGTTCGTTAACCTAGATAGGCCAAGTGCCCTCTAGGTAACCTAGACAGTCCAAGTGCCCGCTAGGTTACCTACATAGTCCAAGTGCACGTTCGTTAACCTAGATAGTCCAAGTGCCCGCTGGCAACCTACATAATCCAAGGGCCCGCTAGGTAATCTTGATAGTCCAAGTGCCTTCTAGTTAACCTACATAGTCCAAGTGCCCGCTAGGTAACCTACATAGTCCAAGTGCCCACTAGGTAACCTAAGTAATCCTAATGCCCGCTAGGAAAACTACATAGTCCAAGTGCCCGCTAGTTAACCTAGATAGTCCAAGTGCCTGCTAGTTAACCTAGATAGTCCAAGTGCCCGCTAGTTAACCTAGATAGTCCAAGGGACCGCTAGTTAATCTAGATAGTCCAAGTGCCCGCTAGTTAACCTAGATAGTCCAAGTGCCCGCTAGTTAACCTAGATCGTCCAAGGGCCCTCTAGTTAACCTAGATAGTCCAAGTGCCCGCTAGGGGACGTACATAGTCCAAGTGCCCGCTAGGTAACCTAGATAGTCCAAGTGCTCCCTAGGGTATGTACATAGTTCAAGTGCCCGCTAGGTAACCTAGATTGTCCAAGTGTCCGCTAGTTACCCTACATAGTCCAAGTGCCCGCTAGGTAACCTAGATAGTCCAAGGTCATGCTAGTTAACCTACATAATCCAATGCCCGATAGGGAACCTACATAGTCCAAGTGCCCGCTGAGGAACCTACATAGTCCAAGTGCCGATAGGGAACCTATGTATTCCAAGTGCCAGTTAGGGAACCTACATACTCCACGTGCCCATAGGGAACCTATATAGTCCAAGTGCCTGCTAGGGAACCTACATAGTCCAAGTGCCCGTTAGTTAACCTAGATAGTCAAAGTGCCTGCTAGGTAACCTAAATAGTCCAAGTGCTCTCTAGGGAACCTACATAGTCCAAGTGCCCGTTAGCTAACCTAGATAGTCGAAGTGTCCGCTAGTTAACCTACATAGTCCAAGTGTCCGTTGGTTAACCTAGATAGTCCAAGTGCCCACTAGGTAACCTAGAGGCCAAGTGCTCGCTAGTTAACCTACATAGTCCAAGTGCCCGCTAGGTAACCTATATAGTCCAAGTGCCCGCTAGGTAAACTACATAGTCCAAGGTCTCACTTGTTAACTTTGATAGTCCAAGTGCCTGCTAGTTAACCTAGATCTTCCAAGTGCCCGCGAGTTAACCTAGATTGTCCAAGTGCCTGCTATTTAACCTACATAGTCCAAGGGCCCACTAGTTAACCTAGATAATCCAAGTGTCCTCTAGTTAACCTACATAGTCCAAGTACCCGCTAGTTAACCTATATACAAAGTGCCTGCTACGTAACCTAGATAGTCCAAGGGCACGCTAGTTAACCTACATAGTCCAACTGCCCGCTAGGCAACCTAGATAGTCCAAGTGCCCACTAAGGAACCTACATAGTCCAAGTACACGCTAGTTAACCTAGACAGTCCAAGTGCCCGCTAGGGAACTTACATAGTCCAAGTGCCCACCAGGTAACCTAGATAGTGCAAGTGTCCGCTAGTTAACCTAGATAGTTCAAATACCCGCTAAGTAACCTAGATCGTCCAAGGGCCCACTAGTTAGCCTACATAGTCCAAGTGCCCGCTAGGTAACCTAAATAGTCCAAGTTCCCGTTCGGTAACTAGATAGTCCAAGTGCCCTTTAGGGAACCTGGATAGTCCAAGGGCCCGCTAGTTGACTAACATAGTCCAAGTGCCAAATTGGTAACCTAGATAGTACAAGTGCCCACTAGGGAACCTAGATAGTTCAAGTGCCTGTTAGCTAACCTAGATAGTCCAAGAACCCGCTAGGTAAGCTAGACTGTCCAAGTGCCCGCTAGGTTACCTACATAGTCTAAGTGCCCGTTCGTTAACCTAGATAGTCCAAGTGCCCGATAGGAAACCTACATAGTCCAAGGGCCCGCTAGGTAACCTAGATAGTGCAAGTGCCCGCTAGGTAACCTAGAGTCCAATTGCTCGCTAGTTAACCTACATAGTCCAAGTGCCCGCTATGTAACCTACATAGTCCAAGTGCCCGTCCGTTAACCTACATAGTCCAAGTTCCCGCTAGGTAACCTAGATAGTCCAAGTTCCCGTTACCTAACCTAGATAGTCCAAGTGCCCGCTAGGTAACCTAGACAGTACAAGTGCCCGCAAGGTTACCTGCATATTCAAAGTGCCCGTTCGTTAACCTAGAAATCCAAGTGCCCGCTAGGTAACCTAGACAGGACAAGTGCCCGCAAGTTTACCTGCATATTCCAAGTGCCCATTCGTTAACCTAGATAGTCCAAGTGTCCACTAGGTAACCTACATAGTCCAAGTGCCCGTTAGGTAACCTATATAGTCCAAGTGCCCGCTAGGTAACCTAGATAGTCCAAGGACCCGCTAGTTAAACTACATAGTCCAAGGGCTCACTTGTTAATTTTGATAATCCAGCTGCCCGCTAGTTAACCTAGATCGTCCAAGTGCCTGCTAGTTAATCTACATAGTCCAAGGGCCCACTAGTTGACCTACATAGTCCAAGTGCCCGCTAGGCAACCTAGATAATCCAAGTGCCCGCTAAGGAACCTACATAGTCCAAGTGCATGGTAGTTTACCTAGATATTCCAAATGCCCGCTAGTTAACCTAGATAGTCCAAGTGCCTGCTAGGTAACCTACATATTCCAAGTGCCCGCTAGTTAACATAGATACTCCAAGTGCCCGCTAGGGAACCTACATAGTCCAAGTGCCTGCTAGTTAACCTAGATTGTCCAAGTGCCCGCTAGTTAACCTAGATAGTCCAAGGGACCGCTAGTTAATCTAGATAGTCCAAGTGCCCGCTAGTTAACCTAGATAGTCCAAGTGCCTGCTAGGTAACCTAGATAGTACAAGTGTCCGCTAGTTAACCTACATATTCCAAGTGCCCGCTTGTTAACATAGATAGTCCAAGTGCCCCTAGGGAACGTACATAGTCCAAGTGCCCGCTAGGTTACCTAGATAGTGCAAGTGTCCGCTAGTTAACCTAGATAGTTCAAGTACCCGCTAGGTAACCTAGATCGTCCAAGGGCCCCCTAGTTAGCCTACATAGTCCAAGTGCCCGCTAGGTAACCTAGATAGTCCAAGTGCCCTTTCGGTAACCTAGATAGTCCAAGTGCCCGCTATTAAACCTACATAGTCCATGCGCCCGCTAGTTAACCTACATAGTGCAAGTGTCCGCTAGTTAACCTACATATTCCATGTGCCCGCTAGTTAACCTACATAATCTAAGTGCCCGTTAGCTAACCTAGATAGTCCAAGGGACCGCTAGTTGACCTACATAGTCCAAGTGCCAGCTAGGTAACCTAGATAGTACAAGTGCCCGCAAGGGAACCTAGATAGTCCAAGTGCCTGTTAGCTAACCTAGATAGTCCAATTTGCGCCTAGGTAACCTACAGAGTCCAAGTGCCAGCTAGGTAACCTAGATAATCCAAGTGCCCGCTAGGTAACCTAGATAGTCCATGTGCCCGCTAGTTAACCTACGTAGTCCAAGTGCCCGATAGGGAACCTACATAATCCAAGTGCCCGCTAGGCAACTTACATAGTCCAAGTGCCCCTTAGTTAACCTAGATAGTCAAAGTGCCTGCTAGGTAACCTAGATAGTCCAAGTGCCCGCTAGGTAACCTACATAGTCCAAGTGCCCGTTAGGTAACCTAAATAGTCCAAATGCCCGCTAGGGAAACTACACAGTCCAAGTGCCCGCTAGTTAACCTAGATCATCCAAGTGCCTGCTAGTAAACCTACATAATCCATGGGACCGCTAGTTAACCTACATAGTGCAAGGGCCCGCTAGTTAACCTAGATCGTGCAAGTGTCCACTAGTTAACCTACATAGTCCAAGTGCCCGCTAGTTAACCTGTATACCAAGTGCCCGCTACGTAACCTAGAATGTCCAAGGGCACGCTAGTTAACCTACATAGTACAAGTGCACGCTAGGGAGCCTAGATAGTCCAAGTGCCCGCTCTGGAAACTACATAGTCCAAGTGCCTGCTAGGGAACCTACATAGTCCAAGTGCCCGCTCTGGAACATACATAGTCCAAGTGCCCGCTAGGGAATCTACATATTCCAAAGGCCCGCTAGTTAACCTACGTATTCCAAGTACACGCTAGTTAACGTAGATCTTCCAATTGCCCGCTAGTTAACCTACATAGATCAAGGGCCCGCTAGTAAACCTACATAGTCCAAGGGCCCGCTAGTTAACCTACATCGTCCATGGGCCCGCTAGTTAACCTAGATAGTCCAAGTGCCCGCTAGTTAACCTACACAGTCCATTGCCCGCTAGGTAACCTAGACAGTTGAAGTGACCACTAGGTTACCTACATAGTCTAAGTGCCTGTTCGTTAACCTCATAGTCCAAGTGCCCGCTAGGTAAACTATATAGTCCAAATGCCCGCTAGTGATCCTAATATTCCAAGTGCCCACTAGTTAACCTAGATAGTCCAAGTGCCCGCTAGTTAACCTAGATAGAGCAAGTGCCCGCTAGGGAACCTACCTAGTCCAAGTGCCTGATAGGGAACCTACATAGCCCAAGTGCCCGCTAGTTAACATAGATAGTCCAAGTACCCACTAGGAAACGTACATAGTCCAAATGCCTGCTAGTTAACGTACATAGTCCAAGTGCCCGCTAGGTAAGGTAGATAGGCCAAGTGCCCGCTAGGGAACGTACAATATCCAAGGTCCCGCTAGGTAACCTAGATAGTGCAAGTGCCCGCTAGTTAACCTAGATAGTTCTAGTACCCGCTAGGTAACCTAGATCGTCCAAGGGCCCCCTAGTTAGCCTACATAGTCCAAGTGCCCGCTAGGTAACCTAGATAGTCCAAGTGACCGCTAGTTAACCTACATAGTCCAAGTGCCCGCTAAGTAACCTAGATAGTCAAAGTGCCCGTTAGGTAACCTAGATAGTCCAAGTGCCCGCTGGGGAACGTACATAGTCCAAGTTCCCGCTAGGTAACCTAGATAGTCCAAGTGCCCGTTACCTAACCTAGATAGTCCAAGTGCCCGCTAGGCAACATACATAGTCCAAGTGCCCGTTCGTTAACCTAGAAGTCCAAGTGCCCGCTATGTAACCTAGACAGTCCAAGTGCCCGCTAGGTTACCTGCATAGTCCAAGTGCCCGTTCGTTAACCTAGATAGTCCAAGTGCCCGCTAGGGAAACTATATAATCCAAGTGCTATCTAGGTAACCTAGATAGTCCAAGGGCCCGATAGTTAACCTACATAATCCAAGGGCTCGCTTGTTAACTTTGATAGTCCAAGTGCCCGTTAGCTAACCTAGATAGTCCAAGAGCCCTCTAGGTAACCTAGACTGTCCAAGTGCTCGCTAGGTTACCTACATAGTCTAAGTGCCCGTTCCTTAACCTAGATACTCCAAGTGCCCGCTAGGAAACCTACATAGTCCAAGGGCCCACTAGTTAACCTAGATCGTCCATGTGTCCTCTAGTTAGCCTACATAGTCCAAGTGCACGCTAGGTAACCTACATAGTGCAAGTGTCCGCCAGATAACCTACATAGTCCAAGTGCCAGTTAGGTAACCTAGATAGTCCAAGTGCCCGCTAGGTAACCTACATAGTGCAAGTGTCCGCTAGTTAACCTACGTAGTCCAAGGGCCCGGTAGTTAACCTACATAGTCCAAGTGCCCGGTAGTTAACTTACATAGTTCAAGTGTCCGTAGGGAACATACATAGTCCATGTGCCCGCTAGGGAACATTCATAGTCCAAGTGCCCGCTAGGGAACCTACGTAGTCCAAGTGCCCGCTAGGGAATCTACATAGTCCAAGGGCCCGCTAGTTAACGTAGATAGTCCAAGTGCCGCTAGTTAATCTACATAGTCCAAGTGCTCGCTAAGGAACCAACATAGTCCAAGTGCCCGCTCTGGAACCTACATAGTCCAAGTGCCTGCTAGGGAATCTACATAGTCCAAGGGCCCGCTAGTTAACGTAGATAGTCCAAGTACCCGCTAGTTAACCTAGATAGACCAAGTACCCGCTAGGGAACGTACCTTGTCCAAGTGCCCGATAGGGAACCTACATAGTCCAAGTGCCCGCTAGTTAACATAGGTAGTCCAAGTACCCGCTAGGAAACGTACGTAGTCCAAGTGCCCGCTAGTTAACGTACATAGTCCAAGTGCCTGCTAGGTAACGTAGATAGTCCAAGTGCCCGCTAGGGAACTTACATAGTCCAAGGGCCCGCTAGGAAACCTACATATTCCAAGTGCCCGTTAGCTAACCTAGATAGTCCCAGTGCCCGCTAGGTAACCTAGATAGTCCAACAGCCCGGTAGGTAACCTACATACTCCAAGTACCGCTAGGTAACGTAGATAGTTCAAGTGCCAGCTAGGTAACCTAGATAGTCCACGTGCCCGCTAGATAACCTACAAAGTCTAATTGCCCACTCAGTAATCTATATAGTCCAAATGCCCGCTGGGAGCCTACATAATCCAAATGCCCGCTACGTAACCTAGATAGTCCAAGGGCCTGCTAGGTAACGTACATTGTCCAAGTTCCCGCTAGGTAACCTAGATAGTCCAAGTGCCCGGTAGGCAACCTACATAGTCCAAGAGCCCGTTCGTTAACCTAGAAGTCCACGTGCCCGCTACGTAACCTAGACAGTCTAAGTGCCTGCTTGGTTACCTGCATATTCCAAGTGCCCGTTCGTTAACTTAGATAGTCCAAGTGCCCACTAGGTAACCTAGATAGTCTAAGGGCCCGCTAGTTAACCTACATAGTCCAAGGGCTCACTTGTTAACTTTGATAGTCCAAGTGCCCACTAGTTAAACTAGATCGTCCAAGTGCCCGCTAGTTAACCTAGATTGTCCAAGTGCCTGCAGTTAACCTACATAGTCCAAGGGCCCACTAGTTAACCTAGATAGTCCAAGTGTCCTCTAGTTAACCTACATAGTGCAAGTGCCCGCTAGTTAACCTACATAATCTAAGTGCCCGTTAGCTAACCTAGATAGTCCAAGTGCCCGCTAGTTGACCTACATATTCCAAGTGCCAGCTAGGTAACCAAGATAGTACAAGTGCCCGCTAGGGAACCTAGATAGTCCAAGTGCCTGTTAGCTAACCTAGATAGTGCAAGTGGCGGCTAGGTAACGTACATACTCCAAGTGCCCATTCGTAAACCTAGATAATCCTGTGCCCGCTAGGTATCCTAGACAGTCCAAGTGCCCGCTAGTTAACCTACATAGTCCAAGTGCCCGCTAGGTAACCTACATAGTCCAAGGGCTCACTTTTTAACTTTGATAGTCCAAGTGCCCGCTAGTTAACCTAGATCGTCCAAGTGCCCGCTTGTTAACCTAGATTGTCCAAGTGCCTGCTAGTTAACCTACATAGTCCAAGGACCCACTAGTTAACCTAGATAGTCCATGTGTCCTCTAGTTAACCTACATAGTGCAAGCGCCCGCTAGTTAACCTACATAATCTAAGTGCCCGTTAGCTAACCTAGATAGTCCAAGTGCTCGCTAGTTAACCTATATACTCCAAGTTCCCGCTATGTAACCTAGATAGTCAAAGTGCCCGTAAGGTAACCTAGATAGTCCAAGTGCCCGCTAGGTAACTCACATTGTCCAAGTTCCCGCTAGGTAACCTAGATAGTCCAAGTTCCCGCTAGGTAACCTAGATAGTCCAAGTTCCCGTTACCTAACCTAGATAGTCCAAGTGCCCGCTAGGCAACCTACATTGTCCAAGAGCCCGTTCGTTAACCTAGAAGTCCAAGTGCCCGCTAGGTAACCTAGACAGTCCAAGTGCCCGCTAGGTTACCTGCATATTCCAAGTGCCCGTTGGTTAACCTAGATAGTCCAAGTGCCCACTAGGTAACCTACATAGTCCAAGTGCACGCTAGGTAACCTATATATTCCAAGTGCCCGCTAGGTAACCTAGATAGTCCAAGTGCCCGCTAGTTAACCTACATAGTCCAAGGGCTCACTTGTTAACTTTGATAGTCCAGCTGCCCGCTACTTAACCTAGATCGTCCAAGTGCCCGCTAGTTAACCTTGATTGTCCAAGTGCCTGCTAGTTAACCTACATAGCCAAGGGCCCACTAGTTAACCTAGATAGTCCAAGTGTACTCTAGTTAACCTATATACCAAGTGCCCGCTACGTAACCTAGATAGTCCAAGGGCACGCTAGTTAACCTACATAGTCCAAGTGCCCGCTAGGCAACCTAGATAGTCCAAGTGCCCGCTAAGGAACCTACATAGTCCAAGTGCACGCTAGTTAACCTAGATAGTCCAAGTGCCCGCTAGTTAACCTACATATTCGAAGTGCCCGCTAGTTAACATAGATAGTCCAAGTGCCCGCTAGGGAACGGACATAGTGCAAGTGCCCGCTAGGTAACCTAGATAGTGCAAGTGCCCGCTAGTTAACCTAGATAGTTCTAGTACCCGCTAGGTAACCTGGATCGTCCAAGGGCCCCCTAGTTAGCCTACATAGTCCAAGTGCCCGCTAGGTAACCTAGATAGTCCAAGTGCCCGCTAGTTAACCTAGATAGTCCAAGTGCCTGCTAGGTAACCTACATATTCCAAGTGCCCGCTAGTTAACATAGATAGTCCAAGTGCCCGCTGGGGAACGTACATAGTCCAAGTGCCCGCTAGGTAACCTAGATAGTGCAAGTGCCCGCTAGATAACCTAGAGAATTCTAGTACCCCCTAGGTAACCTAGATCGTCCAAGGGCCCCCTAGTTAGCCTGCATACTCCAAGTGCCCGCTAGGTAACCTAGATAGTCCAAGTGACCGCTAGTCAACCTACATAGTCCAAGTGCCCGCTAAGTAACCTAGATAGTCAAAGTGCCCGTTAGGTAACCTAGATAGTCCAAGTGCCCGCTAGGTAACCTACATTGTCCAAGTTCCCGCTAGGTAACCTAGATAGTCCAAGTGCCCGTTACCTAAACTAGATAGTCCAAGTGCCCGCTAGGCAACATACATAGTCCAAGTGCCCGTTCGTTAACCTAGAAGTCCAAGTGCCCGCTATGTAACCTAGACAGTCCAAGTACCCGCTAGGTTACCTGCATAGTCCAAGTGCCCGCTAGTTAACATAGATTGTCCAAGTGCCTGCTAGTTAACCTACATAGCCAAGGGCCCACTAGTTTACCTAGATAGTCCAAGTGTCCTCTAGTTAACCTATATACCAAGTGCCCGCTACGTAACCTAGATACTCCAAGGGCACGCTAGTTAACCTACATAGTCCAAGTGCCCGCTAGGCAACCTAGATAGTCCAAGTGCCCGCTAAGGAACCTACATAGTCCAAGTGCACGCTAGTTAACCTAGATAGTCCAAGTGCCCGCTAGTTAACCTACATATTCCAAGTGCCCGCTAGTTAACATAGATAGTCCAAGTGCTCGCTAGGGAACGTACATAGTGCAAGTGCCCGCTAGGTAACCTAGATAGTGCAAGTGCCCGCTAGTTATCCTAGATAGTTCTAGTACCCGCTAGGTAACCTAGATCGTCCAAGGGCCCCCTAGTTAGCCTACATAGCCCAAGTGCCCGCTAGGTAACCTAGATAGTCCAAGTGACCGCTAGTTAACCTACATAGTCCAAGTGCTCGCTAAGTAACCTAGATAGTCAAAGTGCCCCTTAGGTAACCTAGATAGTCCAAGTGCCCGTTACCTAACCTAGATAGTCCAAGTGCCCATTAGGCAACATACATAGTCCAAGTGCCCGTTCGTTAACCTAGAAGTCCAAGTGCCCGCTATGTAACCTAGACAGTCCAAGTGCCCGCTAGGTTACCTGCATAGTCCAAGTGCCCGTTCGTTAACCTAGATAGTCCAAGTGCCCGCTAGAGAACCTATATAATCCAAGTGCTATCTAGGTAACCTAGATAGTCCAAGGGCCCGCTAGTTAACCTACATAATCCAAGGGCTCGCTTGTTAACTTTGATAGTCCAAGTGCCCGTTAACTAACCTAGATAGTCCAAGAGCCCGCTAGGTAACCTAGACTCTCCAAGTGCCCACTAGGTTACCTACATAGTCTAAGTGCCCGTTCCTTAACCTAGATAGTCCAAGTGCCCGCTAGAAAACCTACATAGTCCAAGGGCCCACTAGTTAACCTAGATCGTCCATGTGTCCTCTAGTTAACCTACATAGTCCAAGTGCACGCTAGGTAACCTACATAGTGTAAGTGTCCGCCAGATAACCTACATAGTCCAAGTGCCAGTTAGGTAACCTAGATAGTCCAAGTGCCGGCTAGGTAACCTACATAATGCAAGTGTCCGCTAATTAACCTACGTAGTCCAAGGGCCCGGTAGTTAACCTACATAGTCCAAGTGCCCGGTAGTTAACTTACATAGTTCAAGTGTCCGTAGGGAACATACATAGTCCATGTGCCCGCTAGGGAACATTCATAGTCCAAGTGCCCGCTAGGGAACCTACGTAGTCCAAGTGCCCGCTAGGGAATCTACATAGTCCAAGGGCCCGCTAGTTAACGTAGATAGTCCAAGTGCCGCTAGTTAATCTACATAGTCCAAGTGCTCGCTAAGGAACCTACATAGTCCAAGTGCCCGCTCTGGAACCTACAAAGTCCAAGTGGCTGCTAGGGAACCTACATAGTCCAAGTGCCCGCTCTGGAACATACATAGTCCAAGTGCCCGCTACTGAATCTACATACTCCAAGGGCCCGCTAGTTAACGTAGATAGTCCAAGTACCCGCTAGTTAACCTAGATAGACCAAGTACCCGCTAGGGAACGTACCTTGTCCAAGTGCCCGATAGGGAACCTACATAGTCCAAGTGCCCGCTAGTTAACATAGGTAGTCCAAGTACCCGCTAGGAAACGTACGTAGTCCAAGTGCCCGCTAGTTAACGTACATAGTCCAAGTGCCTGCTAGGTAACGTAGATAGTCCAAGTGCCCACTAGGGAACTTACATAGTCCAAGGGCCCGCTAGGGAACCTACATAGTCCAAGTGCCTGTTAGCTAACCTAGATAGTCCCAGTGCCCGCTAGGTAACCTAGATAGTCCAACAGCCCGGTAGGTAACCTACATACTCCAAGTACCCGCTAGATAACGGAGATAGTTCAAGTGCCAGCTAGGTAACCTAGATAGTCCAAGTGCCCGCTAGATAACCTACAAAGTCTAATTGCCCGCTCAGTAATCTATATAGTCCAAATGCCCGCTGGGAGCCTACATAATCCAAATGCCCGCTACGTGACCTAGATAGTCCAAGGGCCTGCTAGGTAACCTACATAGTCCTAGTGCCCCTAGTTAACCTACATTCTCCAAGTGCCTGAAAGGTAACCTACATAGTCCTAGTGCCCCTAGTTAACCTACATTCTCCAAGTGCCCGCTAGGTAACCTACATAGTCCAAATACCCTCTAGTTAACCTACATAGTTCAAGTGCCCGATAGGGAACCTACATAATCCAAGTGCCCGCTAGGGAACCTACATAGTCCACGTGCCAGTTAGGTAAACTAGATAGTCCAAATGCCCGCCAGGAAACCCACATAGTCCAAGTGCCCGCTAGGGAACTTACATAGTACAAGGGCCCGCTAGGGAACCTACATAGTTCAAGTGCCCGTTCGTTAACCTACATAGTCCAAGTGCCCACTAGGAAACCTACATAGTCCAAGTGCCCGTTCGTTAACCTAGATAGTCCAAGTGCCCGCTAGGTAACCTAGATAGGCCAAGTGCCCGCTAGGTAACCTATATACTCCAAGTTCCCGCTATGTAACCTAGATAATCAAAGTGCCCGTAAGGTAACCTAGATAGTCCTAGTGCCCGCTAGGTAACTTACATTGTCCAAGTTCCCGCTAGGTAACCTAGATAGTCCAAGTTCCCGTTACCTAACCTAGATAGTCCAAGTGCCCGCTAGGCAACCTACATAGTCCAAGAGCCCGTTCGTTAACCTAGAAGTCCAAGTGCCTGCTAGGTAACCTAGACAGTCCAACTGCCCTCTAGGTTACCTGCATATTCGAAGTGCCCGTTCGTTAACCTAGATAGTCCAAGTGCCCACTAGGTAACCTACATAGTCCAAGTGCCCGCTAAGTAACCTATATAGTCCAAGTGCCCGCTAGTTAACCTACATAGTCCAAGGGCTCACTTGTTAACATTGATAGTCCAGCTGCCCGCTACTTAACCTAGATCGTCCAAATGCCCGCTAGTTAACCTAGATTGTCCAAGTCCCTGCTAGTTAACCTACATAGCCAAGGGCCCACTGTTTAACCTAGGTAGTCCAAGTGTCCTCTAGTTAACCTATATACCAAGTGCCCGCTACGTAACCTAGATAGTCCAAGGGCACGCTAGTTAACCTACATAGTCCAAGTGCCCACTAGGCAACCTAGATAGTCCAAGTACCCGCTAAGGAACCTACATAGTCCAAGTGCACGCTAGTTAACCTAGATAGTCCAAGTGCCCGCTAGTTAACCTACATATTCCAAGTGCCCGCTAGGTAAACTAGATAGTGCAAGTGCCCGCTAGTTAACCTAGATAGTTCTAGTACCCCCTAGGTAACCTAGATCGTCCAAGGGCCCCCTAGTTAGCCTACATAGTCCAAGTGCCCGCTAGGTAACCTAGATAGTCCAAGTGACCGCTAGTTAACCTACATAGTCCAAGTGCCCGCTAAGTAACCTAGATAGTCCAAGTGCCCGTTAGGTAACCTAGATAGTCCAAGTGCCCGCTAGGTAACCTACATTGTCCAAGTTCCCGCTTGGTAACCTAGATAGTCCAAGTGCCCGTTACCTAACCTAGATAGTCCAAGTGCCCGCTAGGCAACATACATAGTCCAAGTGCCCGTTAGTTAACCTAGATAGTCAAAGTGCCTGCTAGGTAACCTAGATAGTCCAAGTGCCCGCTAGGTAACCTACATAGTCCAAGTGCCCGCTAGGTAACCTAAATAGTCCAAATGCCCGCTAGGGAAACTACATAGTCCAAGGGCCCACTAGTTAACCTAGATCGTCCATGTGTCCTCTAGTTAACCTACATAGTCCAAGTGCACGCTAGGTAACCTACATAGTGTAAGTGTCCGCCAGATAACCTACATAGTCCAAGTGCCAGTTAGGTAACCTACATAGTCCAAGTGTCCGCTAGTTAACCTACGTAGTCCAAGGGCCCAGTAGTTAACCTACATAGTCCAAGTGCCCGGTAGTTAACTTACATAGTTCGAGGGTCTGTAGGGAACATACATAGTCCAAGTGCCCGCTAGGGAACATTCATAGTCCAAGTGCCCGCTAGGGAACCTACGTAGTCCAAGTGCACGCTAGGGAATATACATAGTCCAAGGGCCCGCCAGTTAACGTAGATAGTCCAAGTGCCTGCTAGGGAACCTACATAGTCCAAGTGCCTGCTCTGGAACATACATAGTCCAAGTGCCCGCTAGGGAATCTACATAGTCCAAGGGCCCGCTAGTTAACGTAGATAGTCCAAGTACCCGCTAGTTAACCTAGATAGACCAAGTACCCGCTAGGGAACGTACCTTGTCCAAGTGCCCGATAGGGAACCTACATAGTCCAAGTGCCCGCTAGTTAACATAGGTAGTCCAAGTACCCGCTAGGAAACGTACGTAGTCCAAGTGCCCGCTAGTTAACGTACATAGTCCAAGTGCCTGCTAGGTAACGTAGATAGTCCAAGTGCCAGCTAGGGAACTTACATAGTTCAAGGGCCCGCTAGGAAATCTACATAGTTCAAGTGCCCGTTAGCTAACCTAGATAGTCCCAGTGCCCGCTAGGTAACCTAGATAGTCCAACAGCCCGGTAGGTAACCTACATACTCCAAGTACCCGCTAGGTAACGTAGATAGTCCAAGTGCCCGCTAGATAACCTACAAAGTCTAATTGCCCGCTCAGTAATCTATATAGTCCAAATGCCCGCTGGGAGCCTACGTAATCCAAATGCCCGCTACGTAACCTAGATAGTCCAAGGGCCTGCTAGGTAACATACATAGTCCTAGTGCCCCTAGTTAACCTACATTCTCCAAGTGCCCGATAGGTAACCTACATAGTCCTAGAGCCCCTAGTTAACCTACATTCTCCAAGTGCCCGCTAGGTAACCTACATAGTCCAAATACCCTCTAGTTAACCTACATAGTTCAAGTGCCCGATAGGGAACCTACATAATCCAAGTTACCGCTAGGGAACCTACACATTCCAAGTGCCAGTTAGGTAAACTAGATAGTCCAAATGCCCGCCAGGAAACCCACATAGTCCAAGTGCCCGCTAGGGAACTTACATAGTACAAGGGCCCGCTAGGGAACCTACATAGTCCAAGGGCCCGCTAGGTAACCTAGATAGTCCAAGTGCCCGCTAGGTAACCTAGATAGTCCAAGTGTCCGCTAGGTAACCTAGAGTCCAAGTGCTCGCTAGTTAACCTACATAGTCCAAGTGCCCGCTATGTAACCTAGATAGTCAAAGTGCCCGTTAGGCAACCTAGATAGTCCAAGTGCCCGCTAGGTAACTTACATTGACCAAGTTCCCGCTAGGTAACCTAGATAGTCCAAGTGCCCCTTACCTAACCTAGATAGTCCAAGTGCCCCCTAGGCAACCTTCATAGTCCAAGAGCCCGTTCGTTAACCTAGAAGTCCAAGTGCCCGCTAGGTAACCTAGACAGTACAAGTGCCCGCTAGTTACCTGCATATTCCATGTGCTGAATATTGCATGGACTACCACGGGTGGGTGCTTGTCAGTATAACGGGCACACGCAGCAATTTCAATTGTCAAGACCCACCTGGTTTGATCAAGGTTCTTTATTCCAGTGAAAAAGATTTTTATCCAAATTCTAGAGGAGCACCAGTGTGCCTCTGGGAGCTACAGCTGGGCCTGCTGAACAGCGGCTCCAGAGTTTTCATTTTCTGACTAAAATTCAGCACGGAATTTCATGGATCTAAGGAAACCGTGAATTGTGGACGTACCAGATTCTCACATCTTCATTGTCTAATGGAAGCTGAAGTTTCCCAGTCTGATCCGGCTGCCACTTAATTTCTGGCAATGATCATTCAATTGTGGAGGTTCAGCCTTCTTCGGAATTCTTTTATACCGGCATGTTCCCGCGCCACATAAAGACCACTCGGTGGAGGTTTATGTGACTCAGGACAACTCTTTATTTCAGGCGTCTAGAACAAAGGGAATTCACAGAGGTTGATGATCACTTATTAAAGTCCCGTTTCTCTATGATGCCACTGATGACACTTCTACATCTGAGGGCAAAGAGCTCGTGCAGCATGATATTCTCATTTCAGCCATGCCGCCTGCAGTTTCTTCCTTGCAGAAAAATCTTTCCCAGTGTGCTTCTTTAAAATGCTGCAAAATAGTGGGACAGAAGATTTCGGTTTCGCGTTAACTTTAAACGGGCAGAGGTACAGGCATGTGGGCATGTTTAGAGACAGTGTTTCACTGGTCTAGGGTAAAGGGTGAAGCGCCTAGGTTCCCGTGCTTCACTACAGTATGGCCTCAAGATGATGTGTAGGCACAGCGGAAAATCCATCGGTGGCAATTCTCTCATATTGTCATTGCGGTGGGAAGATTCCTTATTCGCTAGGAAATGTTTTACCGTGGAAGACGGGTCACCACAGAGCTGTCTCTTTTGTGTTGACACAAACATTGCTGAATTTACCTGCCAGCAGTTGCGTGTCCTCCCTTTCTTTTAAGGTCGATGGAGACGCACGAGTGTAAGGAGAACAGTGAATGGTGGCCGTTCATAAGCCAGGATCATCAGAAACCGCAGAGTAAATTTTAGGAACGTAGACGTAGGACAGCGGAGAAAACTTCACTCAGGGACTCCAGTGAACTCTCCTTACAATGCTGAGGCCTGACACACCTAGTGCCTGGGGGCAACCTGGCTCCTGCCCTAGGTAGTTTTGTTGAGCGTGCCTCCCTCAGGTGGTGCCTTTTCTCTCCCAGCAATATTGCTCCGTGAACTTCTGCCGATGATGAAAACTGTTTGCCATGGCTTTGTCCTTTCACCTCATTGGCCTCATCTTTGAAGTACAAATGCTTTTCTACACGGGTGCTGCCTCCCTGAGCTTTCCTTTGTCTTGGCTCAATCGATGCAGATTCCTGTGCTGAATACGCCATGGACTAGCACAGGTGGGTTCTTGTCAGTATACCGGGCCCGCTAGGGAACCTACATAGTCCAAGTGCCCGCTAGGTAACCTTGATAGTCCAAGTGCGCGCTAGGGTATATACATAGTCCGAGTGCTGGCTAGGAAACCTAGATAATCCAAGTGCCCGCTAGTTAACCTACATAGTCCAAGGGCCCGCAAGTTAACCTACATAGTCCAAAGTCCGCAATTTAACCTACATAGTCCAAAGTCCGCAATTTAACCTATATAGTCCAAGTGCCTGCTAGTTAACCTACATAGTACAAGGGCCCGCTACTTGACCTAGATAGTCCAAGTGCCTGCTAGTTAACCTAGAGAGTCCAAGTGCCCGCTAGTTAACCTAAGTAGTCCAAATGTCCGATAGGGATCCTACATAGTCCAAGTGCCCGCTACGTAACCTACATATCCAAGTGCCCGTTCGTTAACCTAGATAGTCCAAGTGCCCGCTAGGTAACCTAGACAGTCCAAGTGCCCGCTAGGTTACCTACATAGTCCAAGTGCCCGTTCGTTAACCTAGATAGTCCAAGTGCCCGCTAGGTTACCTAGACAGTCCAAGTGCCCGCTAGTTAACCTCCATAGTAGTCCAAGTGTCTGCTCTGGAACATACATAGTCCAAGTGCCTGCTAGGTAAACTACATAGTCAAAGTGCCCACTAGGTAACCTAGACAGTCCAATTGCCCGCTAGTTAACTTAGACAGTCCAAGTACCCGATAGGGAACCTACATAGTCCAAGTGCTCGCTAGGCAACCTACATAGTCCAAGTGCCTGTTAGTTAACCTAGATAGTCAAAGTGCCTATTAGGTAACCTAAATAGTCCAAGTGCCCGCTAGGGAACCTACATAGTCCAAGTGTCCGCTAGGTAACCTAGATAGTCCAATTGCCCGTTAGCTAACCTAGATAGTCGAAGTGTCCGCTAGTTAACCTACATAGTCCAAGTGTCCGTTCGTTAACCTAGATAGGCCAAGTGTCCTCTAGGAAACCTAGACAGTCCAAGTGCCCGCTAGGTTACCTACATAGTCCAAGTGCACGTTCGTTAACCTAGATAGTCCAAGTGCCCGCTGGTAACCTACATAATCCAAGGGCCCGCTAGGTAATCTTGATAGTCCAAGTGCCTTCTAGTTAACCTACATAGTCCAAGTGCCGGCTAGGTAACCTACATAGTCCAAGTGCCCACTAGGTAACCTAAGTAATCCTAATGCCCGCTAGGAAAACAACATAGTCCAAGTGCCCGCTAGTTAACCTAGATAGTCCAAGTGCCCACTAGTAAACCTAGATAGTCCAAGGGCCCGCTAGTTAATCTAGATAGTCCAAGTGCCCGCTAGTTAACCTAGATAGTCCAAGTGCCCGCTAGTTAACCTAGATAGTCCAAGGGACGCTAGTTAATCTAGATAGTCCAAGTGCCCGCTAGTTAACCTAGATAGTCCAAGTGCCCGCTAGTTAACCTAGATAGTCCAAGTGCCCGCTAGTTAACCTAGATAGTCCAAGGGACCGCTAGTTAATCTAGATAGTCCAAGTGCCCGCTAGTTAACCTAGATAGTCCAAGTGCCCGCTAGTTAACCTAGATCGTCCAAGGGCCCTCTAGTTAACCTAGATAGTCCAAGTGCCCGCTAGGGGATGTACATAGTCCAAGTGCCCTCTAGGTAACCTGCATAGTCCAATGCCCGTTAGTTAACCTAGATAGTCCAAGTGCCCACTAGGGGACGTACATAGTCCAAGTGCCCGCTAGGTAACCTTGATAGTCCAAGTGCGCGCTAGGGTATGTACATAGTCCGAGTGCTGGCTAGGAAACCTAGATAATCCAAGTGCCCACTAGTTAACCTACATAGTCCAAGGGCCCGCAAGTTAACCTACATAGTCCAAGGTCCGCTATTTAACCTATATAGTCCAAGTGCCCGCTAGTTAACCTACATAGTACAAGGGCCCGCTACTTGACCTAGAAAGTCCAAGTGCCCGCTAGTTAACCTAGATAGTCCAAGTGCCCGCTAGTTAACCTAAGTAGTCCAAATGTCCGATAGGGATCCTACATAGCCCAAGTGCCCGCTACGTAACCTACATATCCAAGTGCCCGTTCGTTAACCTAGATAGTCCAAGTGCCCGCTAGGTAACCTAGACAGTCCAAGTGCCCGCTAGGTTACCTACATAGTCCAAGTGTCCGTTCGTTAACCTAGATAGTCCAAGTGCCCGCTAGGTTACCTAGACAGTCCAAGTGCCCGCTAGTTAACCTCCATAGTCCAAGTGCCTGCTAGGTAAACTACATAGTCCAAGTGCCCACTAGGTAACCTAGACAGTCCAATTGCCCGCTAGTTAACCTAGACAGTCCAAGTACCCGATAGGGAACCTACATAGTCCAAGTGCTCGCTAGGGAACCTATATAGTCCAAGTGCCCGCTAGGCAACCTACATAGTCCAAGTGCCTGTTAGTTAACCTAGATAGTCAAAGTGCCTGCTAGGTAACCTAAATAGTCCAAGTGCCTGCTAGGGAACCTACATAGTCCAAGTGTCCGCTAGGTAACCTAGATAGTCCAATTGCCCGTTAGCTAACCTAGATAGTCGAAGTGTCCGCTAGTTAACCTACATAGTCCAAGTGTCCGTTCGTTAACCTAGATAGGGCAAGTGCCCTCTAGGTAACCTAGACAGTCCAAGTGCCCGCTAGGTTACCTACATAGTCCAAGTGCACGTTCATTAACCTAGATAGTCCAAGTGCCCGCTGGCAACCTACATAATCCAAGGGCCCGCTAGGTAATCTTGATAGTCCAAGTGCCTTCTAGTTAACCTACACAGTCCAAGTGCCCGCTAGGTAACCTACATAGTCCAAGTGCCCACTAGGTAACCTAAGTAATCCTAATGCCCGCTAGGAAAACTACATAGTCCAAGTGCCCGCTAGGTAACCTAGACAGTCCAAGTGCCCGCTAGGTAACCTTGATAGTCCAAGTGCCTTCTAGTTAACCAACATAGTCCAAGTGCCCGCTAGGTAACATCCATAGTCCAAGTGCCCACTATGTAACCTAAATAATCCAAATGCCCGCTAGTTAACCTAGATAGTCCAAGTGCCCGCTTGTTAACCTAGATAGTCCAAGTGCCCGCTAGTAAACCTAGATAGTCCAAGGGCCCGCTAGTTAATCTACATAGTCCTGTGCCCGCTAGTTAACCTAGATAGTCCAAGTGCCCGCTAGTTAACCTAGATAGTCCAAGGGCCCGCTAGTTAATCTAGATAGTCCAAGTGCCCACTAGTTAACCTATATAGTCCAAGTGCCCGCTAGTTAACCTAGATCGTCCAAGTGCCCGCTGGTTAACTTAGATAATCCAAGTGCCCGATAGTTAACCTACATAGTCCAAGGGCCCAATAGTTAACCTAGATTGTCCTAGTGCCCGCTTGGGGACATACATAGTCCAAGTGCCCCCTAGGGAATCTACATAGTCCAAGTGCTCGCTAAGCAACCTACATAGTCCAAGTGCCCGTTAGTTAACCTAGATAGTCAAAGTGCCTGCTAGGTAACCTTAATAGTCCAAGTGCCCGCTAGGGAACCTACGTAGTCGAAGTGCCCACTAGGTAACCTAGATAGTCCAATTGCCCGTTAGCTAACCTAGATAGTCGAAGTGTCCGCTAGTTAACCTACATAATCCAAATGCCCGCTAGTTAACCTAGATTGTCCAAGTGCCCGCTTGTTAACCTAGAGAGTACAAGTGCCCGCTAGTAAACCTAGATCGTGCAAGTGTCCGCTAGTTAACCTACATAGTCCACGTGCCCGGTAGGTAACCTAGATAGTCCTAGTGCCCGTTAGTTAACCTAGATGGTCCAAGTGCCCGCTAGGGAACCTACGTAGTCAAAGTGCCCGCTAGTTAACCTAGATAGTCCAAGTGCCCGCTAGTTAACCTAGATAGTCCAAGTGCCCGCTAGTTAACCTAGATAGTCCAAGGGACCGCTAGTTAATCTAGATAGTCCAAGTGCCCGCTAGTTAACCTAGATAGTCCAAGGGCCCTCTAGTTAACCTAGATAGTCCAAGTGCCCGCTAGGGGACGTACATAGTCCAAGTGCCCGCTAGGTAACCTAGATAGTCCAAGTGCCCCCTAGGGTATGTACATAGTCCAAGTGCCCACTAGGTAACCTAAGTAATCCTAATGCCCGCTAGGAAAACTACATAGTCCAAGTGCCCGCTAGGTAACCTAGACAGTCCAAGTGCCCGCTAGGTAACCTTGATAGTCCAAGTGCCTTCTAGTTAACCTACATAGTCCAAGTGCCCTCTAGGTAACATACATAGTCCAAGTGCCCACTATGTAACCTAAATAATCCAAATGCCCGCTAGTTAACCTACATAGTCCAAGTGTCCGTTCGTTAACCTAGATAGGCCAAGTGCCCTCTAGGTAACCTAGACAGTCCAAGTGCCCGCTAGGTTACCTACATAGTCCAAGTGCACGTTCGTTACCCTAGATAGTCCAAGTGCCCGCTGGTAACCTACATAATCCAAGGGCCCGATAGGTAATCTTGATAGTCCAAGTGCCTTCTAGTTAACCTACATAGTCCAAGTGCCCGCTAGGTAACCTACATAGTCCAAGTGCCCACTAGGTAACCTAAGTAATCCTAATGCCCGCTAGGAAAACTACATAGTCCAAGTGCCCGCTAGTTAACCTAGATAGTCCAAGTGCCCGCTAGTAAACCTAGATAGTTCAAGGGCCCGCTAGTTAACCTAGATAGTCCAAGTGCCCGCTTGTTAACCTAGATAGTCCAAGTGCCCGCTAGTTAACCTAGATAGTCCAAGGGTCCGCTAGTTAACCTAGATCGTCCAAGGGCCCTCTAGTTAACCTAGATAGTCCAAGTGCCCGCTAGGGGATGTACATAGTCCAAGTGCCCTCTAGGTAACCTACATAGTCCAATGCCCGTTAGTTAACCTAGATAGTCCAAGTGCCCGCTAGGAAAACAACATTGTCCAAGTGCCCGCTAGTTAACCTAGATAGTCCAAGTGCCCACTAGTAAACCTAGATAGTCCAAGGGCCCGCTAGTTAATCTAGATAGTCCAAGTGCCCGCTAGTTAACCTAGATAGTCCAAGTGCCCGCTAGTTAACCTAGATAGTCCAAGGGACCGCTAGTTAATCTAGATAGTCCAAGTGCCCGCTAGTTAACCTAGATAGTCCAAGTGCCCGCTAGTTAACCTAGATCGTCCAAGGGCCCTCTAGTTAACCTAGATAGTCCAAGTGCCCGCTAGGGGATGTACATAGTCCAAGTGCCCTCTAGGTAACCTGCATAGTCCAATGCCCGTTAGTTAACCTAGATAGTCCAAGTGCCCACTAGGGGACGTACATAGTCCAAGTGCCCGCTAGATAACCTTGATAGTCCAAGTGCACGCTAGGGTATGTACATAGTCCGAGTGCTGGCTAGGAAACCTAGATAATCCAAGTGCCCACTAGTTAACCTACATGGTCCAAGGGCCCGCAAGTTAACCTACATTGTCCAAGGTCCGCTATTTAACCTATATAGTCCAAGTGCCCGCTAGTTAACCTACATAGTACAAGGGCCCGCTACTTGACCTAGACAGTCCAAGTGCCCGCTAGTTAACCTAGATAGTCCAAGTGCCCGCTAGTTAACCTAAGTAGTCCAAATGTCCGATAGGGATCCTACATAGTCCAAGTGCCCGCTACGTAACCTACATATCCAAGTGCCCGTTCGTTAACCTAGATAGTCCAAGTGCCCGCTAGGTTACCTAGACAGTCCAAGTGCCCGCTATTTAACCTCCATAGTCCAAGTGCCTGCTAGGTAAACTACATAGTCCAAGTGCCCACTAGGAAACCTAGACAGTCCAATTGCCCGCTAGTTAACCTAGACGGTCCAAGTACCCGATAGGGAACCTACATAGTCCAAGTGCTCGCTAGGGAACCTATATAGTCCAAGTGCTCGCTACGCAACCTACATAGTCCAAGTGCCTGTTAGTTAACCTAGATAGTCAAAGTGCCTGCTAGGTAACCTAAATAGTCCAAGTGCCCGCTAGGGAACCTACATAGTCCAAGTGTCCGCTAGGTAACCTAGATAGTCCAATTGCCGGTTAGCTAACCTAGATAGTCGAAGTGTCCGCTAGTTAACCTACATAGTCCAAGTGTCCGTTCGTTAACCTAGATAGGCCAAGTGCCCTCTAGGTAACCTAGACAGTCCAAGTGCCCGCTAGGTTACCTACATAGTCCAAGTGCACGTTCGTTAACCTAGATAGTCCAAGTGCCCGCTGGTAACCTACATAATCCAAGGGCCCGCTAGGTAATCTTGATAGTCCAAGTGCCTTCCAGTTAACATACGTAGTCCAAGTGCCCGCTAGGTAACCTACATAGTTCAAGTGCCCACTAGGTAACCTAAGTAATCCTAATGCCCGCTAGGAAAACTACATAGTCCAAGTGCCCACTAGTTAACCTAGATAGTCCAAGTGCCCGCTGGCAACCTACATAATCCAAGGGCCCGCTAGGTAATCTTGATAGTCCAAGTGCCTTCTAGTTAACCTACATAGTCCAAGTGCCCGCTAGGTAACCTACATAGTCCAAGTGCCCACTAGGTAACCTAAGTAATCCTAATGCCTGCTAGGAAAACTACATAGTCCAAGTGCCCGCTAGGTAACCTAGACAGTCCAAGTGCCCGCTAGGTAACCTTGATAGTCCAAGTGCCTTCTAGTTAACCAACATAGTCCAAGTGCCCGCTAGGTAACATCCATAGTCCAAGTGCCCACTATGTAACCTAAATAATCCAAATGCCCGCTAGTTAACCTAGATAGTCCAAGTGCCCGCTTGTTAACCTAGATAGTCCAAGTGCCCGCTAGTAAACCTAGATAGTCCAAGGGCCCGCTAGTTAATCTACATAGTCCTGTGCCCGCTAGTTAACCTAGATCGTCCAAGTGCCCGCTAGTTAACCTAGATAGTCCAAGGGCCCGCTAGTTAATCTAGATAGTCCAAGTGCCCACTAATTAACCTATATAGTCCAAGTGCCCGCTAGTTAACCTAGATCGTCCAAGTGCCCGCTGGTTAACTTAGATAATCCAAGTGCCCCATAGTTAACCTACATAGTCCAAGGGCCCAATAGTTAACCTAGATTGTCCTAGTGCCCGCTTGGGGACATACATAGTCCAAGTGCCCCCTAGGGATTCTACATAGTCCAAGTGCTCGCTAAGCAACCTACATAGTCCAAGTGCCCGTTAGTTAACCTAGATAGTCAAAGTGCCTGCTAGGTAACCTAAATAGTCCAAGTGCCCGCTAGGGAACCTACGTAGTCGAAGTGCCCACTAGGTAACCTAGATAGTCCAATTGCCCGTTAGCTAACCTAGATAGTCGAAGTGTCCGCTAGTTAACCTACATAATCCAAATGCCCGCTAGTTAACCTAGATTGTCCAAGTGCCCGCTTGTTAACCTAGAGAGTACAAGTGCCCGCTAGTAAACCTAGATAGTCCAAGGGCCCGCTAGTTAACCTACATAGTCCAAGTGCCCGTTCGTTAACCTAGATAGGCCAAGTGCCCACTAGGTAACCTAGACAGTCCAAGTGCCCACTAGGTTACCTACATAGTCCAAGTGCACGTTCATTAACCTAGATAGTCCAAGTGCCCGCTGGTAATCTACATAGTCCAAGGGCCCGCTAGGTAACCTTGATAGTCCAAGCACCTTCTAGTTAACCTACATAATCCAAGTGCCCGCTAGGTAACCTACATAGTCCAAGTGCCCGTTAGTTAACCTAGATAGTCCAAGTGCCCACTTGGGACGTACATAGTCCAAGTGCCCGCTAGGTAACCTTGATAGTCCAAGTGCGCGCTAGGGTATGTACATAGTCCGAGGGCTGGCTAGGAAACCTAGATAATCCAAGTGCCCGCTAGTTAACCTACATAGTCCAAGGGCCCGCAAGTTAACCTACATAGTCCAAGGTCCGCTATTTAACCTATATAGTCCAAGTGCCCGCTAGTTAACCTACATAGTACAAGGGCCCGCTACTTCACCTAGATAGTCTAAGTGCCCGCTAGTTAACCTAGATAGTCCAAGTGCCCGCTAGTTAACCTAAGTAGTCCAAATGTCCGATAGGGATCCTACATAGTGCAAGTGCCCGCTACGTAACCTACATATCCAAGTGCCCGTTCGTTAACCTAGATAGTCAAAGTGCCCGCTAGGTAACCTAGACAGTCCAAGTGCCCGCTAGGTTACCTACATAGTCCAAGTGCCTGCTAGGTAAACTACATAGTCCAAGTGCCCACTAGGTAACCTAGACAGTCCAATTGCCCGCTAGTAAACCTAGACTCCAAGTACCCGATAGGGAACCTACATAGTCCAAGTGCTCGCTAGGGAACCTATATACTCCAAGTGCCCGTTAGTTAACCTAGATAGTCCAAGTGCCCACTAGGGGACGTACATAGTCCAAGTGCCCGCTAGGTAACCTTGATAGTCCAAGTGCGCGCTAGGGTATGTACATAGTCCGAGGGCTGGCTAGGAAACCTAGATAATCCAAGTGCCCGCTAGTTAACCTACATAGCCAAGGGCCCGCAAGTTAACCTACATAGTCCAAGGTCCGCTATTTAACCTATATAGTCCAAGTGCCCGCTAGTTAACCTACATAGTACAAGGGCCCGCTACTTGACCTAGATAGTCCAAGTGCCCGCTAGTTAACCTAGATAGTCCAAGTGCCCGCTAGTTAACCTAAGTAGTCCAAATGTCCGATAGGGATCCTACATAGTCCAAGTGCCCGCTACGTAACCTACATATCCAAGTGCCCGTTCGTTAACCTAGATAGTCCAAGTGCCCGCTAGGTTACCTAGACAGTCCAAGTGCCCGCTAGTTAACCTCCATAGTCCAAGTGCCTGCTAGGTAAACTACATAGTCCAAGTGCCCACTAGGTAACCTAGACAGTCCAATTGCCCGCTAGTTAACCTAGAAAGTCCAAGTACCCGATAGGAAACCTACATAGTCCAAGTGCTCGCTAGGGAACCTATATAGTCCAAGTGCCCGCTAGGCAACCTACATAGTCTAAGTGCCTGTTAGTTAACCTAGATAGTCAAAGTGCCTGCTAGGTAAACTACATAGTCCAAGTGCCCGCTAGGGAACCCACATAGTCCAAGTGTCCGCTGGGTAACTTAGATAGTCCAATTGCCCGTTAGCTAACCTAGATAGTCGAAGTGTCCGCTAGTTAACCTACATAGTCCAAGTGTCCGTTCGTTAACCTAGATAGGCCAAGTGCCCTCTAGGTAACCTAGACAGTCCAAGTGCCCGCTAGGTTACCTACATAGTCCAAGTGCACGTTCGTTAACCTAGATAGTCCAAGTGCCCGCTGGTAACCTACATAATCCAAGGGCCCGCTAGGTAATCTTGATAGTCCAAGTGCCTTCTAGTTAACCTACATAGTCCAAGTGCCCGCTAGGTAACCTACATAGTCCAAGTGCCCACTAGGTAACCTAAGTAATCCTAATGCCCGCTAGGAAAACTACATAGTCCAAGTGCCCGCTAGTTAACCTAGATAGACCAAGTGCCCGCTAGTAAACCTAGATACTCCAAAGGCCCGCTAGTTAATCTAGATAGTCCAAGTGCCCGCTAGTTAACCTAGATAGTCCAAGTGCCCGCTAGTTAACCTAGATAGTCCAAGGGACCGCTAGTTAATCTAGATAGTCCAAGTGCCCGCTAGTTAACCTAGATAGTCCAAGTGCCCGCTAGTTAACCTAGATCGTCCAAGGGCCCTCTAGTTAACCTAGATAGTCCAAGTGCCCGCTCGGGGACGTACATAGTCCAAGTGCCCTCTAGGTAACCTACATAGTCTAATGCCCGTTAGTTAACCTAGATAGTCCAAGTGCCCACTAGGGGACGTACATAGTCCAAGTGCCCGCTAGGTAACCTTGATAGTCCAAGTGCGCGCTAGGGTATGTACATAGTCCGAGTGCTGGCTAGGAAACCTAGATAATCCAAGTGCCCACTAGTTAACCTACATAGTCCAAGGGCCCGCAAGTTAACCTACATAGTCCAAGGTCCGCTATTTAACCTATGTAGTCCAAGTGCCCGCTAGTTAACCTACATAGTACAAGGGCCCGCTACTTGACCTAGATAGTCCAAGTGCCCGCTAGTTAACCTAAGTAGTCCAAATGTCCGATAGGGATCCTACATAGTCCAAGTGCCCGCTACGTAACCTACATATCCAAGTGCCCGTTCGTTAACCTAGATAGTCCAAGTGCCCGCTAGGTAACCTAGACAGTCCAAGTGCCCGCTAGGTTACCTACATAGTCCAAGTGCCCGTTCGTTAACCTAGATAGTCCAAGTGCCCGCTAGGTTACCTAGACAGTCCAAGTGCCCGCTAGTTAACCTCCATAGTCCAAGTGCCTGCTAGGTAAACTACATAGACCAAGTGCCCACTAGGTAACCTAGACAGTCCTATTGCCCGCTAGTTAACCTAGACAGTCCAAGTACCCGATAGGGAACCTACATAGTGCAAGTGCCCGCTAGGGAACCTATATAGTCCAAGTGCTCGCTAGGCAACCTACATAGTCCAAGTGCCTGTTAGTTAACCTAGATAGTCAAAGTGCCTGCTAGGTAACCTAAATAGTCCAAGTGCCCGCTAGGGAACCTACATAGTCCAAGTGTCCGCTGGGTAACCTAGATAGTCCAATTGCCCGTTAGCTAACCTAGATAGTCGAAGTGTCCGCTAGTTAACCTACATAGTCCAAGTGTCCGTTCGTTAACCTAGATAGGCCAAGTGCCCTCTAGGTAACCTAGACAGTCCAAGTGCCCGCTAGGTTACCTACATAGTCCAAGTGCACGTTCGTTAACCTAGATAGTCCAAGTGCCCGCTGGCAACCTACATAATCCAAGGGCCCGCTAGGTAATCTTGATAGTCCAAGTGCCTTCTAGTTAACCTACATAGTCCAAGTGCCCGCTAGGTAACCTACATAGTCCAAGTGCCCACTAGGTAACCTAAGTAATCCTAATGCCCGCTAGGAAAACTACATAGTCCAAGTGCCCGCTAGTTAACCTAGATAGTCCAAGTGCCTGCTAGTTAACCTAGATAGTCCAAGTGCCCGCTAGTTAACCTAGATAGTCCAAGGGACCGCTAGTTAATCTAGATAGTCCAAGTGCCCGCTAGTTAACCTAGATAGTCCAAGTGCCCGCTAGTTAACCTAGATCGTCCAAGGGCCCTCTAGTTAACCTAGATAGTCCAAGTGCCCGCTAGGGGACGTACATAGTCCAAGTGCCCGCTAGGTAACCTAGATAGTCCAAGTGCTCCCTAGGGTATGTACATAGTTCAAGTGCCCGCTAGGTAACCTAGATTGTCCAAGTGTCCGCTAGTTACCCTACATAGTCCAAGTGCCCGCTAGGTAACCTAGATAGTCCAAGGTCATGCTAGTTAACCTACATAATCCAATGCCCGATAGGGAACCTACATAGTCCAAGTGCCCGCTGAGGAACCTACATAGTCCAAGTGCCGATAGGGAACCTATGTATTCCAAGTGCCAGTTAGGGAACCTACATACTCCACGTGCCCATAGGGAACCTATATAGTCCAAGTGCCTGCTAGGGAACCTACATAGTCCAAGTGCCCGTTAGTTAACCTAGATAGTCAAAGTGCCTGCTAGGTAACCTAAATAGTCCAAGTGCTCTCTAGGGAACCTACATAGTCCAAGTGCCCGTTAGCTAACCTAGATAGTCGAAGTGTCCGCTAGTTAACCTACATAGTCCAAGTGTCCGTTGGTTAACCTAGATAGTCCAAGTGCCCACTAGGTAACCTAGAGGCCAAGTGCTCGCTAGTTAACCTACATAGTCCAAGTGCCCGCTAGGTAACCTATATAGTCCAAGTGCCCGCTAGGTAAACTACATAGTCCAAGGTCTCACTTGTTAACTTTGATAGTCCAAGTGCCTGCTAGTTAACCTAGATCTTCCAAGTGCCCGCGAGTTAACCTAGATTGTCCAAGTGCCTGCTATTTAACCTACATAGTCCAAGGGCCCACTAGTTAACCTAGATAATCCAAGTGTCCTCTAGTTAACCTACATAGTCCAAGTACCCGCTAGTTAACCTATATACAAAGTGCCTGCTACGTAACCTAGATAGTCCAAGGGCACGCTAGTTAACCTACATAGTCCAACTGCCCGCTAGGCAACCTAGATAGTCCAAGTGCCCACTAAGGAACCTACATAGTCCAAGTACACGCTAGTTAACCTAGACAGTCCAAGTGCCCGCTAGGGAACTTACATAGTCCAAGTGCCCACCAGGTAACCTAGATAGTGCAAGTGTCCGCTAGTTAACCTAGATAGTTCAAATACCCGCTAAGTAACCTAGATCGTCCAAGGGCCCACTAGTTAGCCTACATAGTCCAAGTGCCCGCTAGGTAACCTAAATAGTCCAAGTTCCCGTTCGGTAACTAGATAGTCCAAGTGCCCTTTAGGGAACCTGGATAGTCCAAGGGCCCGCTAGTTGACTAACATAGTCCAAGTGCCAAATTGGTAACCTAGATAGTACAAGTGCCCACTAGGGAACCTAGATAGTTCAAGTGCCTGTTAGCTAACCTAGATAGTCCAAGAACCCGCTAGGTAAGCTAGACTGTCCAAGTGCCCGCTAGGTTACCTACATAGTCTAAGTGCCCGTTCGTTAACCTAGATAGTCCAAGTGCCCGATAGGAAACCTACATAGTCCAAGGGCCCGCTAGGTAACCTAGATAGTGCAAGTGCCCGCTAGGTAACCTAGAGTCCAATTGCTCGCTAGTTAACCTACATAGTCCAAGTGCCCGCTATGTAACCTACATAGTCCAAGTGCCCGTCCGTTAACCTACATAGTCCAAGTTCCCGCTAGGTAACCTAGATAGTCCAAGTTCCCGTTACCTAACCTAGATAGTCCAAGTGCCCGCTAGGTAACCTAGACAGTACAAGTGCCCGCAAGGTTACCTGCATATTCAAAGTGCCCGTTCGTTAACCTAGAAATCCAAGTGCCCGCTAGGTAACCTAGACAGGACAAGTGCCCGCAAGTTTACCTGCATATTCCAAGTGCCCATTCGTTAACCTAGATAGTCCAAGTGTCCACTAGGTAACCTACATAGTCCAAGTGCCCGTTAGGTAACCTATATAGTCCAAGTGCCCGCTAGGTAACCTAGATAGTCCAAGGACCCGCTAGTTAAACTACATAGTCCAAGGGCTCACTTGTTAATTTTGATAATCCAGCTGCCCGCTAGTTAACCTAGATCGTCCAAGTGCCTGCTAGTTAATCTACATAGTCCAAGGGCCCACTAGTTGACCTACATAGTCCAAGTGCCCGCTAGGCAACCTAGATAATCCAAGTGCCCGCTAAGGAACCTACATAGTCCAAGTGCATGGTAGTTTACCTAGATATTCCAAATGCCCGCTAGTTAACCTAGATAGTCCAAGTGCCTGCTAGGTAACCTACATATTCCAAGTGCCCGCTAGTTAACATAGATACTCCAAGTGCCCGCTAGGGAACCTACATAGTCCAAGTGCCTGCTAGTTAACCTAGATTGTCCAAGTGCCCGCTAGTTAACCTAGATAGTCCAAGGGACCGCTAGTTAATCTAGATAGTCCAAGTGCCCGCTAGTTAACCTAGATAGTCCAAGTGCCTGCTAGGTAACCTAGATAGTACAAGTGTCCGCTAGTTAACCTACATATTCCAAGTGCCCGCTTGTTAACATAGATAGTCCAAGTGCCCCTAGGGAACGTACATAGTCCAAGTGCCCGCTAGGTTACCTAGATAGTGCAAGTGTCCGCTAGTTAACCTAGATAGTTCAAGTACCCGCTAGGTAACCTAGATCGTCCAAGGGCCCCCTAGTTAGCCTACATAGTCCAAGTGCCCGCTAGGTAACCTAGATAGTCCAAGTGCCCTTTCGGTAACCTAGATAGTCCAAGTGCCCGCTATTAAACCTACATAGTCCATGCGCCCGCTAGTTAACCTACATAGTGCAAGTGTCCGCTAGTTAACCTACATATTCCATGTGCCCGCTAGTTAACCTACATAATCTAAGTGCCCGTTAGCTAACCTAGATAGTCCAAGGGACCGCTAGTTGACCTACATAGTCCAAGTGCCAGCTAGGTAACCTAGATAGTACAAGTGCCCGCAAGGGAACCTAGATAGTCCAAGTGCCTGTTAGCTAACCTAGATAGTCCAATTTGCGCCTAGGTAACCTACAGAGTCCAAGTGCCAGCTAGGTAACCTAGATAATCCAAGTGCCCGCTAGGTAACCTAGATAGTCCATGTGCCCGCTAGTTAACCTACGTAGTCCAAGTGCCCGATAGGGAACCTACATAATCCAAGTGCCCGCTAGGCAACTTACATAGTCCAAGTGCCCCTTAGTTAACCTAGATAGTCAAAGTGCCTGCTAGGTAACCTAGATAGTCCAAGTGCCCGCTAGGTAACCTACATAGTCCAAGTGCCCGTTAGGTAACCTAAATAGTCCAAATGCCCGCTAGGGAAACTACACAGTCCAAGTGCCCGCTAGTTAACCTAGATCATCCAAGTGCCTGCTAGTAAACCTACATAATCCATGGGACCGCTAGTTAACCTACATAGTGCAAGGGCCCGCTAGTTAACCTAGATCGTGCAAGTGTCCACTAGTTAACCTACATAGTCCAAGTGCCCGCTAGTTAACCTGTATACCAAGTGCCCGCTACGTAACCTAGAATGTCCAAGGGCACGCTAGTTAACCTACATAGTACAAGTGCACGCTAGGGAGCCTAGATAGTCCAAGTGCCCGCTCTGGAAACTACATAGTCCAAGTGCCTGCTAGGGAACCTACATAGTCCAAGTGCCCGCTCTGGAACATACATAGTCCAAGTGCCCGCTAGGGAATCTACATATTCCAAAGGCCCGCTAGTTAACCTACGTATTCCAAGTACACGCTAGTTAACGTAGATCTTCCAATTGCCCGCTAGTTAACCTACATAGATCAAGGGCCCGCTAGTAAACCTACATAGTCCAAGGGCCCGCTAGTTAACCTACATCGTCCATGGGCCCGCTAGTTAACCTAGATAGTCCAAGTGCCCGCTAGTTAACCTACACAGTCCATTGCCCGCTAGGTAACCTAGACAGTTGAAGTGACCACTAGGTTACCTACATAGTCTAAGTGCCTGTTCGTTAACCTCATAGTCCAAGTGCCCGCTAGGTAAACTATATAGTCCAAATGCCCGCTAGTGATCCTAATATTCCAAGTGCCCACTAGTTAACCTAGATAGTCCAAGTGCCCGCTAGTTAACCTAGATAGAGCAAGTGCCCGCTAGGGAACCTACCTAGTCCAAGTGCCTGATAGGGAACCTACATAGCCCAAGTGCCCGCTAGTTAACATAGATAGTCCAAGTACCCACTAGGAAACGTACATAGTCCAAATGCCTGCTAGTTAACGTACATAGTCCAAGTGCCCGCTAGGTAAGGTAGATAGGCCAAGTGCCCGCTAGGGAACGTACAATATCCAAGGTCCCGCTAGGTAACCTAGATAGTGCAAGTGCCCGCTAGTTAACCTAGATAGTTCTAGTACCCGCTAGGTAACCTAGATCGTCCAAGGGCCCCCTAGTTAGCCTACATAGTCCAAGTGCCCGCTAGGTAACCTAGATAGTCCAAGTGACCGCTAGTTAACCTACATAGTCCAAGTGCCCGCTAAGTAACCTAGATAGTCAAAGTGCCCGTTAGGTAACCTAGATAGTCCAAGTGCCCGCTGGGGAACGTACATAGTCCAAGTTCCCGCTAGGTAACCTAGATAGTCCAAGTGCCCGTTACCTAACCTAGATAGTCCAAGTGCCCGCTAGGCAACATACATAGTCCAAGTGCCCGTTCGTTAACCTAGAAGTCCAAGTGCCCGCTATGTAACCTAGACAGTCCAAGTGCCCGCTAGGTTACCTGCATAGTCCAAGTGCCCGTTCGTTAACCTAGATAGTCCAAGTGCCCGCTAGGGAAACTATATAATCCAAGTGCTATCTAGGTAACCTAGATAGTCCAAGGGCCCGATAGTTAACCTACATAATCCAAGGGCTCGCTTGTTAACTTTGATAGTCCAAGTGCCCGTTAGCTAACCTAGATAGTCCAAGAGCCCTCTAGGTAACCTAGACTGTCCAAGTGCTCGCTAGGTTACCTACATAGTCTAAGTGCCCGTTCCTTAACCTAGATACTCCAAGTGCCCGCTAGGAAACCTACATAGTCCAAGGGCCCACTAGTTAACCTAGATCGTCCATGTGTCCTCTAGTTAGCCTACATAGTCCAAGTGCACGCTAGGTAACCTACATAGTGCAAGTGTCCGCCAGATAACCTACATAGTCCAAGTGCCAGTTAGGTAACCTAGATAGTCCAAGTGCCCGCTAGGTAACCTACATAGTGCAAGTGTCCGCTAGTTAACCTACGTAGTCCAAGGGCCCGGTAGTTAACCTACATAGTCCAAGTGCCCGGTAGTTAACTTACATAGTTCAAGTGTCCGTAGGGAACATACATAGTCCATGTGCCCGCTAGGGAACATTCATAGTCCAAGTGCCCGCTAGGGAACCTACGTAGTCCAAGTGCCCGCTAGGGAATCTACATAGTCCAAGGGCCCGCTAGTTAACGTAGATAGTCCAAGTGCCGCTAGTTAATCTACATAGTCCAAGTGCTCGCTAAGGAACCAACATAGTCCAAGTGCCCGCTCTGGAACCTACATAGTCCAAGTGCCTGCTAGGGAATCTACATAGTCCAAGGGCCCGCTAGTTAACGTAGATAGTCCAAGTACCCGCTAGTTAACCTAGATAGACCAAGTACCCGCTAGGGAACGTACCTTGTCCAAGTGCCCGATAGGGAACCTACATAGTCCAAGTGCCCGCTAGTTAACATAGGTAGTCCAAGTACCCGCTAGGAAACGTACGTAGTCCAAGTGCCCGCTAGTTAACGTACATAGTCCAAGTGCCTGCTAGGTAACGTAGATAGTCCAAGTGCCCGCTAGGGAACTTACATAGTCCAAGGGCCCGCTAGGAAACCTACATATTCCAAGTGCCCGTTAGCTAACCTAGATAGTCCCAGTGCCCGCTAGGTAACCTAGATAGTCCAACAGCCCGGTAGGTAACCTACATACTCCAAGTACCGCTAGGTAACGTAGATAGTTCAAGTGCCAGCTAGGTAACCTAGATAGTCCACGTGCCCGCTAGATAACCTACAAAGTCTAATTGCCCACTCAGTAATCTATATAGTCCAAATGCCCGCTGGGAGCCTACATAATCCAAATGCCCGCTACGTAACCTAGATAGTCCAAGGGCCTGCTAGGTAACGTACATTGTCCAAGTTCCCGCTAGGTAACCTAGATAGTCCAAGTGCCCGGTAGGCAACCTACATAGTCCAAGAGCCCGTTCGTTAACCTAGAAGTCCACGTGCCCGCTACGTAACCTAGACAGTCTAAGTGCCTGCTTGGTTACCTGCATATTCCAAGTGCCCGTTCGTTAACTTAGATAGTCCAAGTGCCCACTAGGTAACCTAGATAGTCTAAGGGCCCGCTAGTTAACCTACATAGTCCAAGGGCTCACTTGTTAACTTTGATAGTCCAAGTGCCCACTAGTTAAACTAGATCGTCCAAGTGCCCGCTAGTTAACCTAGATTGTCCAAGTGCCTGCAGTTAACCTACATAGTCCAAGGGCCCACTAGTTAACCTAGATAGTCCAAGTGTCCTCTAGTTAACCTACATAGTGCAAGTGCCCGCTAGTTAACCTACATAATCTAAGTGCCCGTTAGCTAACCTAGATAGTCCAAGTGCCCGCTAGTTGACCTACATATTCCAAGTGCCAGCTAGGTAACCAAGATAGTACAAGTGCCCGCTAGGGAACCTAGATAGTCCAAGTGCCTGTTAGCTAACCTAGATAGTGCAAGTGGCGGCTAGGTAACGTACATACTCCAAGTGCCCATTCGTAAACCTAGATAATCCTGTGCCCGCTAGGTATCCTAGACAGTCCAAGTGCCCGCTAGTTAACCTACATAGTCCAAGTGCCCGCTAGGTAACCTACATAGTCCAAGGGCTCACTTTTTAACTTTGATAGTCCAAGTGCCCGCTAGTTAACCTAGATCGTCCAAGTGCCCGCTTGTTAACCTAGATTGTCCAAGTGCCTGCTAGTTAACCTACATAGTCCAAGGACCCACTAGTTAACCTAGATAGTCCATGTGTCCTCTAGTTAACCTACATAGTGCAAGCGCCCGCTAGTTAACCTACATAATCTAAGTGCCCGTTAGCTAACCTAGATAGTCCAAGTGCTCGCTAGTTAACCTATATACTCCAAGTTCCCGCTATGTAACCTAGATAGTCAAAGTGCCCGTAAGGTAACCTAGATAGTCCAAGTGCCCGCTAGGTAACTCACATTGTCCAAGTTCCCGCTAGGTAACCTAGATAGTCCAAGTTCCCGCTAGGTAACCTAGATAGTCCAAGTTCCCGTTACCTAACCTAGATAGTCCAAGTGCCCGCTAGGCAACCTACATTGTCCAAGAGCCCGTTCGTTAACCTAGAAGTCCAAGTGCCCGCTAGGTAACCTAGACAGTCCAAGTGCCCGCTAGGTTACCTGCATATTCCAAGTGCCCGTTGGTTAACCTAGATAGTCCAAGTGCCCACTAGGTAACCTACATAGTCCAAGTGCACGCTAGGTAACCTATATATTCCAAGTGCCCGCTAGGTAACCTAGATAGTCCAAGTGCCCGCTAGTTAACCTACATAGTCCAAGGGCTCACTTGTTAACTTTGATAGTCCAGCTGCCCGCTACTTAACCTAGATCGTCCAAGTGCCCGCTAGTTAACCTTGATTGTCCAAGTGCCTGCTAGTTAACCTACATAGCCAAGGGCCCACTAGTTAACCTAGATAGTCCAAGTGTACTCTAGTTAACCTATATACCAAGTGCCCGCTACGTAACCTAGATAGTCCAAGGGCACGCTAGTTAACCTACATAGTCCAAGTGCCCGCTAGGCAACCTAGATAGTCCAAGTGCCCGCTAAGGAACCTACATAGTCCAAGTGCACGCTAGTTAACCTAGATAGTCCAAGTGCCCGCTAGTTAACCTACATATTCGAAGTGCCCGCTAGTTAACATAGATAGTCCAAGTGCCCGCTAGGGAACGGACATAGTGCAAGTGCCCGCTAGGTAACCTAGATAGTGCAAGTGCCCGCTAGTTAACCTAGATAGTTCTAGTACCCGCTAGGTAACCTGGATCGTCCAAGGGCCCCCTAGTTAGCCTACATAGTCCAAGTGCCCGCTAGGTAACCTAGATAGTCCAAGTGCCCGCTAGTTAACCTAGATAGTCCAAGTGCCTGCTAGGTAACCTACATATTCCAAGTGCCCGCTAGTTAACATAGATAGTCCAAGTGCCCGCTGGGGAACGTACATAGTCCAAGTGCCCGCTAGGTAACCTAGATAGTGCAAGTGCCCGCTAGATAACCTAGAGAATTCTAGTACCCCCTAGGTAACCTAGATCGTCCAAGGGCCCCCTAGTTAGCCTGCATACTCCAAGTGCCCGCTAGGTAACCTAGATAGTCCAAGTGACCGCTAGTCAACCTACATAGTCCAAGTGCCCGCTAAGTAACCTAGATAGTCAAAGTGCCCGTTAGGTAACCTAGATAGTCCAAGTGCCCGCTAGGTAACCTACATTGTCCAAGTTCCCGCTAGGTAACCTAGATAGTCCAAGTGCCCGTTACCTAAACTAGATAGTCCAAGTGCCCGCTAGGCAACATACATAGTCCAAGTGCCCGTTCGTTAACCTAGAAGTCCAAGTGCCCGCTATGTAACCTAGACAGTCCAAGTACCCGCTAGGTTACCTGCATAGTCCAAGTGCCCGCTAGTTAACATAGATTGTCCAAGTGCCTGCTAGTTAACCTACATAGCCAAGGGCCCACTAGTTTACCTAGATAGTCCAAGTGTCCTCTAGTTAACCTATATACCAAGTGCCCGCTACGTAACCTAGATACTCCAAGGGCACGCTAGTTAACCTACATAGTCCAAGTGCCCGCTAGGCAACCTAGATAGTCCAAGTGCCCGCTAAGGAACCTACATAGTCCAAGTGCACGCTAGTTAACCTAGATAGTCCAAGTGCCCGCTAGTTAACCTACATATTCCAAGTGCCCGCTAGTTAACATAGATAGTCCAAGTGCTCGCTAGGGAACGTACATAGTGCAAGTGCCCGCTAGGTAACCTAGATAGTGCAAGTGCCCGCTAGTTATCCTAGATAGTTCTAGTACCCGCTAGGTAACCTAGATCGTCCAAGGGCCCCCTAGTTAGCCTACATAGCCCAAGTGCCCGCTAGGTAACCTAGATAGTCCAAGTGACCGCTAGTTAACCTACATAGTCCAAGTGCTCGCTAAGTAACCTAGATAGTCAAAGTGCCCCTTAGGTAACCTAGATAGTCCAAGTGCCCGTTACCTAACCTAGATAGTCCAAGTGCCCGTTAGGCAACATACATAGTCCAAGTGCCCGTTCGTTAACCTAGAAGTCCAAGTGCCCGCTATGTAACCTAGACAGTCCAAGTGCCCGCTAGGTTACCTGCATAGTCCAAGTGCCCGTTCGTTAACCTAGATAGTCCAAGTGCCCGCTAGAGAACCTATATAATCCAAGTGCTATCTAGGTAACCTAGATAGTCCAAGGGCCCGCTAGTTAACCTACATAATCCAAGGGCTCGCTTGTTAACTTTGATAGTCCAAGTGCCCGTTAACTAACCTAGATAGTCCAAGAGCCCGCTAGGTAACCTAGACTCTCCAAGTGCCCACTAGGTTACCTACATAGTCTAAGTGCCCGTTCCTTAACCTAGATAGTCCAAGTGCCCGCTAGAAAACCTACATAGTCCAAGGGCCCACTAGTTAACCTAGATCGTCCATGTGTCCTCTAGTTAACCTACATAGTCCAAGTGCACGCTAGGTAACCTACATAGTGTAAGTGTCCGCCAGATAACCTACATAGTCCAAGTGCCAGTTAGGTAACCTAGATAGTCCAAGTGCCGGCTAGGTAACCTACATAATGCAAGTGTCCGCTAATTAACCTACGTAGTCCAAGGGCCCGGTAGTTAACCTACATAGTCCAAGTGCCCGGTAGTTAACTTACATAGTTCAAGTGTCCGTAGGGAACATACATAGTCCATGTGCCCGCTAGGGAACATTCATAGTCCAAGTGCCCGCTAGGGAACCTACGTAGTCCAAGTGCCCGCTAGGGAATCTACATAGTCCAAGGGCCCGCTAGTTAACGTAGATAGTCCAAGTGCCGCTAGTTAATCTACATAGTCCAAGTGCTCGCTAAGGAACCTACATAGTCCAAGTGCCCGCTCTGGAACCTACAAAGTCCAAGTGGCTGCTAGGGAACCTACATAGTCCAAGTGCCCGCTCTGGAACATACATAGTCCAAGTGCCCGCTACTGAATCTACATACTCCAAGGGCCCGCTAGTTAACGTAGATAGTCCAAGTACCCGCTAGTTAACCTAGATAGACCAAGTACCCGCTAGGGAACGTACCTTGTCCAAGTGCCCGATAGGGAACCTACATAGTCCAAGTGCCCGCTAGTTAACATAGGTAGTCCAAGTACCCGCTAGGAAACGTACGTAGTCCAAGTGCCCGCTAGTTAACGTACATAGTCCAAGTGCCTGCTAGGTAACGTAGATAGTCCAAGTGCCCACTAGGGAACTTACATAGTCCAAGGGCCCGCTAGGGAACCTACATAGTCCAAGTGCCTGTTAGCTAACCTAGATAGTCCCAGTGCCCGCTAGGTAACCTAGATAGTCCAACAGCCCGGTAGGTAACCTACATACTCCAAGTACCCGCTAGATAACGGAGATAGTTCAAGTGCCAGCTAGGTAACCTAGATAGTCCAAGTGCCCGCTAGATAACCTACAAAGTCTAATTGCCCGCTCAGTAATCTATATAGTCCAAATGCCCGCTGGGAGCCTACATAATCCAAATGCCCGCTACGTGACCTAGATAGTCCAAGGGCCTGCTAGGTAACCTACATAGTCCTAGTGCCCCTAGTTAACCTACATTCTCCAAGTGCCTGAAAGGTAACCTACATAGTCCTAGTGCCCCTAGTTAACCTACATTCTCCAAGTGCCCGCTAGGTAACCTACATAGTCCAAATACCCTCTAGTTAACCTACATAGTTCAAGTGCCCGATAGGGAACCTACATAATCCAAGTGCCCGCTAGGGAACCTACATAGTCCACGTGCCAGTTAGGTAAACTAGATAGTCCAAATGCCCGCCAGGAAACCCACATAGTCCAAGTGCCCGCTAGGGAACTTACATAGTACAAGGGCCCGCTAGGGAACCTACATAGTTCAAGTGCCCGTTCGTTAACCTACATAGTCCAAGTGCCCACTAGGAAACCTACATAGTCCAAGTGCCCGTTCGTTAACCTAGATAGTCCAAGTGCCCGCTAGGTAACCTAGATAGGCCAAGTGCCCGCTAGGTAACCTATATACTCCAAGTTCCCGCTATGTAACCTAGATAATCAAAGTGCCCGTAAGGTAACCTAGATAGTCCTAGTGCCCGCTAGGTAACTTACATTGTCCAAGTTCCCGCTAGGTAACCTAGATAGTCCAAGTTCCCGTTACCTAACCTAGATAGTCCAAGTGCCCGCTAGGCCACCTACATAGTCCAAGAGCCCGTTCGTTAACCTAGAAGTCCAAGTGCCTGCTAGGTAACCTAGACAGTCCAACTGCCCTCTAGGTTACCTGCATATTCGAAGTGCCCGTTCGTTAACCTAGATAGTCCAAGTGCCCACTAGGTAACCTACATAGTCCAAGTGCCCGCTAAGTAACCTATATAGTCCAAGTGCCCGCTAGTTAACCTACATAGTCCAAGGGCTCACTTGTTAACATTGATAGTCCAGCTGCCCGCTACTTAACCTAGATCGTCCAAATGCCCGCTAGTTAACCTAGATTGTCCAAGTCCCTGCTAGTTAACCTACATAGCCAAGGGCCCACTGTTTAACCTAGGTAGTCCAAGTGTCCTCTAGTTAACCTATATACCAAGTGCCCGCTACGTAACCTAGATAGTCCAAGGGCACGCTAGTTAACCTACATAGTCCAAGTGCCCACTAGGCAACCTAGATAGTCCAAGTACCCGCTAAGGAACCTACATAGTCCAAGTGCACGCTAGTTAACCTAGATAGTCCAAGTGCCCGCTAGTTAACCTACATATTCCAAGTGCCCGCTAGGTAAACTAGATAGTGCAAGTGCCCGCTAGTTAACCTAGATAGTTCTAGTACCCCCTAGGTAACCTAGATCGTCCAAGGGCCCCCTAGTTAGCCTACATAGTCCAAGTGCCCGCTAGGTAACCTAGATAGTCCAAGTGACCGCTAGTTAACCTACATAGTCCAAGTGCCCGCTAAGTAACCTAGATAGTCCAAGTGCCCGTTAGGTAACCTAGATAGTCCAAGTGCCCGCTAGGTAACCTACATTGTCCAAGTTCCCGCTTGGTAACCTAGATAGTCCAAGTGCCCGTTACCTAACCTAGATAGTCCAAGTGCCCGCTAGGCAACATACATAGTCCAAGTGCCCGTTAGTTAACCTAGATAGTCAAAGTGCCTGCTAGGTAACCTAGATAGTCCAAGTGCCCGCTAGGTAACCTACATAGTCCAAGTGCCCGCTAGGTAACCTAAATAGTCCAAATGCCCGCTAGGGAAACTACATAGTCCAAGGGCCCACTAGTTAACCTAGATCGTCCATGTGTCCTCTAGTTAACCTACATAGTCCAAGTGCACGCTAGGTAACCTACATAGTGTAAGTGTCCGCCAGATAACCTACATAGTCCAAGTGCCAGTTAGGTAACCTACATAGTCCAAGTGTCCGCTAGTTAACCTACGTAGTCCAAGGGCCCAGTAGTTAACCTACATAGTCCAAGTGCCCGGTAGTTAACTTACATAGTTCGAGGGTCTGTAGGGAACATACATAGTCCAAGTGCCCGCTAGGGAACATTCATAGTCCAAGTGCCCGCTAGGGAACCTACGTAGTCCAAGTGCACGCTAGGGAATATACATAGTCCAAGGGCCCGCCAGTTAACGTAGATAGTCCAAGTGCCTGCTAGGGAACCTACATAGTCCAAGTGCCTGCTCTGGAACATACATAGTCCAAGTGCCCGCTAGGGAATCTACATAGTCCAAGGGCCCGCTAGTTAACGTAGATAGTCCAAGTACCCGCTAGTTAACCTAGATAGACCAAGTACCCGCTAGGGAACGTACCTTGTCCAAGTGCCCGATAGGGAACCTACATAGTCCAAGTGCCCGCTAGTTAACATAGGTAGTCCAAGTACCCGCTAGGAAACGTACGTAGTCCAAGTGCCCGCTAGTTAACGTACATAGTCCAAGTGCCTGCTAGGTAACGTAGATAGTCCAAGTGCCAGCTAGGGAACTTACATAGTTCAAGGGCCCGCTAGGAAATCTACATAGTTCAAGTGCCCGTTAGCTAACCTAGATAGTCCCAGTGCCCGCTAGGTAACCTAGATAGTCCAACAGCCCGGTAGGTAACCTACATACTCCAAGTACCCGCTAGGTAACGTAGATAGTCCAAGTGCCCGCTAGATAACCTACAAAGTCTAATTGCCCGCTCAGTAATCTATATAGTCCAAATGCCCGCTGGGAGCCTACGTAATCCAAATGCCCGCTACGTAACCTAGATAGTCCAAGGGCCTGCTAGGTAACATACATAGTCCTAGTGCCCCTAGTTAACCTACATTCTCCAAGTGCCCGATAGGTAACCTACATAGTCCTAGAGCCCCTAGTTAACCTACATTCTCCAAGTGCCCGCTAGGTAACCTACATAGTCCAAATACCCTCTAGTTAACCTACATAGTTCAAGTGCCCGATAGGGAACCTACATAATCCAAGTTACCGCTAGGGAACCTACACATTCCAAGTGCCAGTTAGGTAAACTAGATAGTCCAAATGCCCGCCAGGAAACCCACATAGTCCAAGTGCCCGCTAGGGAACTTACATAGTACAAGGGCCCGCTAGGGAACCTACATAGTCCAAGGGCCCGCTAGGTAACCTAGATAGTCCAAGTGCCCGCTAGGTAACCTAGATAGTCCAAGTGTCCGCTAGGTAACCTAGAGTCCAAGTGCTCGCTAGTTAACCTACATAGTCCAAGTGCCCGCTATGTAACCTAGATAGTCAAAGTGCCCGTTAGGCAACCTAGATAGTCCAAGTGCCCGCTAGGTAACTTACATTGACCAAGTTCCCGCTAGGTAACCTAGATAGTCCAAGTGCCCCTTACCTAACCTAGATAGTCCAAGTGCCCCCTAGGCAACCTTCATAGTCCAAGAGCCCGTTCGTTAACCTAGAAGTCCAAGTGCCCGCTAGGTAACCTAGACAGTACAAGTGCCCGCTAGTTACCTGCATATTCCATGTGCTGAATATTGCATGGACTACCACGGGTGGGTGCTTGTCAGTATAACGGGCACACGCAGCAATTTCAATTGTCAAGACCCACCTGGTTTGATCAAGGTTCTTTATTCCAGTGAAAAAGATTTTTATCCAAATTCTAGAGGAGCACCAGTGTGCCTCTGGGAGCTACAGCTGGGCCTGCTGAACAGCGGCTCCAGAGTTTTCATTTTCTGACTAAAATTCAGCACGGAATTTCATGGATCTAAGGAAACCGTGAATTGTGGACGTACCAGATTCTCACATCTTCATTGTCTAATGGAAGCTGAAGTTTCCCAGTCTGATCCGGCTGCCACTTAATTTCTGGCAATGATCATTCAATTGTGGAGGTTCAGCCTTCTTCGGAATTCTTTTATACCGGCATGTTCCCGCGCCACATAAAGACCACTCGGTGGAGGTTTATGTGACTCAGGACAACTCTTTATTTCAGGCGTCTAGAACAAAGGGAATTCACAGAGGTTGATGATCACTTATTAAAGTCCCGTTTCTCTATGATGCCACTGATGACACTTCTACATCTGAGGGCAAAGAGCTCGTGCAGCATGATATTCTCATTTCAGCCATGCCGCCTGCAGTTTCTTCCTTGCAGAAAAATCTTTCCCAGTGTGCTTCTTTAAAATGCTGCAAAATAGTGGGACAGAAGATTTCGGTTTCGCGTTAACTTTAAACGGGCAGAGGTACAGGCATGTGGGCATGTTTAGAGACAGTGTTTCACTGGTCTAGGGTAAAGGGTGAAGCGCCTAGGTTCCCGTGCTTCACTACAGTATGGCCTCAAGATGATGTGTAGGCACAGCGGAAAATCCATCGGTGGCAATTCTCTCATATTGTCATTGCGGTGGGAAGATTCCTTATTCGCTAGGAAATGTTTTACCGTGGAAGACGGGTCACCACAGAGCTGTCTCTTTTGTGTTGACACAAACATTGCTGAATTTACCTGCCAGCAGTTGCGTGTCCTCCCTTTCTTTTAAGGTCGATGGAGACGCACGAGTGTAAGGAGAACAGTGAATGGTGGCCGTTCATAAGCCAGGATCATCAGAAACCGCAGAGTAAATTTTAGGAACGTAGACGTAGGACAGCGGAGAAAACTTCACTCAGGGACTCCAGTGAACTCTCCTTACAATGCTGAGGCCTGACACACCTAGTGCCTGGGGGCAACCTGGCTCCTGCCCTAGGTAGTTTTGTTGAGCGTGCCTCCCTCAGGTGGTGCCTTTTCTCTCCCAGCAATATTGCTCCGTGAACTTCTGCCGATGATGAAAACTGTTTGCCATGGCTTTGTCCTTTCACCTCATTGGCCTCATCTTTGAAGTACAAATGCTTTTCTACACGGGTGCTGCCTCCCTGAGCTTTCCTTTGTCTTGGCTCAATCGATGCAGATTCCTGTGCTGAATACGCCATGGACTAGCACAGGTGGGTTCTTGTCAGTATACCGGGCCCGCTAGGGAACCTACATAGTCCAAGTGCCCGCTAGGTAACCTTGATAGTCCAAGTGCGCGCTAGGGTATATACATAGTCCGAGTGCTGGCTAGGAAACCTAGATAATCCAAGTGCCCGCTAGTTAACCTACATAGTCCAAGGGCCCGCAAGTTAACCTACATAGTCCAAAGTCCGCAATTTAACCTACATAGTCCAAAGTCCGCAATTTAACCTATATAGTCCAAGTGCCTGCTAGTTAACCTACATAGTACAAGGGCCCGCTACTTGACCTAGATAGTCCAAGTGCCTGCTAGTTAACCTAGAGAGTCCAAGTGCCCGCTAGTTAACCTAAGTAGTCCAAATGTCCGATAGGGATCCTACATAGTCCAAGTGCCCGCTACGTAACCTACATATCCAAGTGCCCGTTCGTTAACCTAGATAGTCCAAGTGCCCGCTAGGTAACCTAGACAGTCCAAGTGCCCGCTAGGTTACCTACATAGTCCAAGTGCCCGTTCGTTAACCTAGATAGTCCAAGTGCCCGCTAGGTTACCTAGACAGTCCAAGTGCCCGCTAGTTAACCTCCATAGTAGTCCAAGTGTCTGCTCTGGAACATACATAGTCCAAGTGCCTGCTAGGTAAACTACATAGTCAAAGTGCCCACTAGGTAACCTAGACAGTCCAATTGCCCGCTAGTTAACTTAGACAGTCCAAGTACCCGATAGGGAACCTACATAGTCCAAGTGCTCGCTAGGCAACCTACATAGTCCAAGTGCCTGTTAGTTAACCTAGATAGTCAAAGTGCCTATTAGGTAACCTAAATAGTCCAAGTGCCCGCTAGGGAACCTACATAGTCCAAGTGTCCGCTAGGTAACCTAGATAGTCCAATTGCCCGTTAGCTAACCTAGATAGTCGAAGTGTCCGCTAGTTAACCTACATAGTCCAAGTGTCCGTTCGTTAACCTAGATAGGCCAAGTGTCCTCTAGGAAACCTAGACAGTCCAAGTGCCCGCTAGGTTACCTACATAGTCCAAGTGCACGTTCGTTAACCTAGATAGTCCAAGTGCCCGCTGGTAACCTACATAATCCAAGGGCCCGCTAGGTAATCTTGATAGTCCAAGTGCCTTCTAGTTAACCTACATAGTCCAAGTGCCCGCTAGGTAACCTACATAGTCCAAGTGCCCACTAGGTAACCTAAGTAATCCTAATGCCCGCTAGGAAAACTACATAGTCCAAGTGCCCGCTAGTTAACCTAGATAGTCCAAGTGCCCGCTAGTAAACCTAGATAGTACAAGGGCCCGCTAGTTAATCTAGATAGTCCAAGTGCTCGCTAGTTAACCTAGATAGTCCAAGTGCCCGATAGTTAACCTAGATAGTTCAAGGGACCGCTAGTTAATCTAGATAGTCCAAGTGCCCGCTAGTTAACCTAGATAGTCCAAGTGCCCGCTAGTTAGCCTAGATCGTCCAAGGGCCCTCTAGTTAACCTAGATAGTCCAAGTGCCCGCTAGGGGACGTACATAGTCCCAGTGCCCGCTAGGTAACTTAGATAGTCCAAGTGCCCCCTAGGGTATGTACATAGTTCAAGTGCCCACTAGGTAACCTAGATTGTCCAAGTGTCCGCTAGTTACCCTACATAGTCCAAGTGCCCGCTAGGTAACCTAGATAGTCCAAGGTCCTGCTAGTTAACCTACATAGTCCAATGCCCGATAGGGAACCTACATAGTCCAAGTGCCCGCTGAGGAACCTACATAGTCCAAGTGCCCGATAGGGAACCTATATATTCCAAGTGCCAGTTAGGGAACCTACATACTCCACGTGCCCATAGGGAACCTATATAGTCCAAGTGCGCGATAGGGAACCTACATAGTCCAAGTGCCCGTTAGTTAACCTAGATAGACAAAGTGCCTGCTAGGTAACCTAAATAGTCCAAGTGCACTCTAGGGAACCTACATAGTCCAAGTGCCCGTTAGTTAACCTAGATAGTCCAATTGCCCGTTAGCTAACCTAGATAGTCCAAGTGCCCGCGAGTTAACCTAGATTGTCCAAGTGCCTGCTACTTAACCTACATAGTCCAAGGGCCCACTAGTTAACCTAGATAATCCAAGTGTCCTCTAGTTAACCTACATAGTCCAAGTACCAGCTAGTTACCCTATATACAAAGTGCCCGCTACGTAACCTAGATAGTCCAAGGGCACGGTAGTTAACCTACATAGTCCAAGTGCCCGCTAGGCAACCTAGATAGTCCAAGTGCCCACTAAGGAACCTACATAGTCCAAGTGCACGCTAGTTAACCTAGACAGTCCCAGTGCCCGCTAGGGAACTTATATATTCCAAGTTCCCGCTTGGTAACCTAAATAGTCCAAATGCCCGCTAGGGAAAGTACATAGTACAAGTGCCCACTAGTTAACCTAGATAGTCCAAGTGCCTGCTAGTAAACCTACATAATCCATGGGCCCGCTAGTTAACCTACATAGTGCAAGGGCCCGCTAGTTAACCTAGATCGTGCAAGTGTCCGCTAGTTAACCTACATAGTCCACGTGCCCGGTAGGTAACCTAGATAGTCCTAGTGCCCGTTAGTTAACCTAGATAGTCCAAGGGCCCACTAGGGGACGTACATAGTCCAAGTGCCCGCTAGTTAACCTACATAGTCCAAGGTCCGCTAGTTAACCTAGATAGTCCAAGTGCCCGCTAGTTAACCTACATAGTACAAGGGCCCGCTAGTTGACCTTGATAGTCCAAGTTCCCGCTAGTTAACGTAGATAGTCAAAGTGCCCGCTAATTAACCTAAGTAGTACAAATGTCCGATAGGGATCCTACATAGTCAAAGTGCCCGCTAGTTAACCTACATAGTCCAAGTCCCCGCTAGGTAACCTAGGCAGTCCAAGTGACCATTATGTTACCTACATAGTCCAAGTGCTCGTCCGTTAACCTACATAGTCCAAGTGCCCGCTAGGTAACTTAGGTAGCCCAAGTACCCACTAGGGAACGTACATAGTCCAAGTGCCTTCTAGGTAACCTAGATAGTCCAAGTGCCCGCTAGTTAACCTACATACTCCAAGTGCCTGCTAGGTAAACTACATAGTCCAAGTGCCCACTAGGTAACCTAGAGAGTCCAATTGCCCGCTAGTTAAGCTACACAGTCCAAGTACCCGATAGGGAACCTACATAGTCCAAGTGCCCGCTGGGAACCTACATAGTCCAAGTGCTCGCTAGGCAACCTACATAGTCCAAGTGCCCGTTAGTTAACCTAGATAGTCAAAGTGCCTGCTAGGTAACCTAAATAGTCCAAGTGCCCGCTAGGGAACCTACATAGTCTAAGGGCCCGCTAGGTAACCTAGATAGTCCAATTGCCGGTTAGCTAACCTAGATAGTCGAAGTGTCCGCTAGTTAACCTACATAGTCCAAGTGCCCGTTCGTTAACCTGGATAGGCCAAGTGCCCGCTAGGTAACCTACACAGTCCAAGTGCCTGCTAGGTAACCTTGATAGTCCAAGTGCCTTCTAGTTAACCTACGTAGTCCAAGTGCCCGCTAGATAACATACATAGTCCAAGTGCCCACTATGTAACCTAAATAATCCAAATGCCCGCTAGTTAACCTAGATAATCCAAGTGCCCGCTTGTTAACCTAGATAGTCCAAGTGCCCGCTAGTAAACCTAGATAGTCTAAGGGCCCGCTAGTTAATCTACATAGTCCAGTGCCCGCTAGTTAACCTAGATAGTCCGAGTGCCCGCTAGGTAACCTAGACAGTCCAAGTGCCCGCTAGGTTACCTACATAGTCCAAGTGCCCGTTCGTTAACCTAGATAGTCCAAGTGCCCGCTAGGTTACCTAGACAGTCCAAGTGCCCGCTAGTTAACCTCCATAGTCCAAGTGCCTGCTAGGTAAACTACATAGTCCAAGTGCCCACTAGGTAACCTAGACAGTCCAATTGCCCGCTAGTTAACCTAGACAGTCCAAGTACCCGATAGGGAACCTACATAGTCCAAGTGCTCGCTAGGCAACCTACATAGTCCAAGTGCATGTTAGTTAACCTAGATAGTCAAAGTGCCTGTTAGGTAACCTAAATAGTCCAAGTGCCGCTAGGTAACCTAGATAGTCCAAGTGTCCGTTCGTTAACCTAGATAGTCGAAGTGCCCTCTAGGTAACCTAGACAGTCCAAGTGCCCGCTAGGTTACCTACATAGTCCAAGTGCACGTTCGTTAACCTAGATAGTCCAAGTGCCCGCTGGTAACCTACATAATCCAAGGGCCCGCTAGGTAATCTTAATTGTCCAAGTGCCTTCTAGTTAACCTACATAGTCCAAGTGCCCGCTAGGTAACCTACATAGTCCAAGTGCCCACTAGGTAACCTAAGTAATCCTAATGCCCGCTAGGAAAACTACATAGTCCAAGTGCCCGCTAGTTAACCTAGATAGTCCAAGTGCCCGCTAGTAAACCTAGATAGTCCAAGTGCCCGCTACTTAACCTACATAGTACAAGGGCCCGCTAGTTGACCTTGATAGTCCAAGTTCCCGCTAGTTAACGTAGATAGTCCAAGTGCCCGCTATTTAACCTAAGTAGTACAAATGTCCGATAGGGATCCTACATAGTCAAAATGCCCGCTAGTTAACCTACATAGTCCAAGTCCCCGCTAGGTAACCTAGGCAGTCCAAGTGCCCGCTAGTTAACCTCCATAGTCCAAGTGCCTGCTAGGTAAACTACATAGTCCAAGTGCCCACTAGGTAACCTAGACAGTCCAATTGCCCGCTAGTTAACCTAGACAGTCCAAGTACCCGATAGGGAACCTACATAGTCCAAGTGCTCGCTAGGCAACCTACATAGTCCAAGTGCATGTTAGTTAACCTAGATTGTCAAAGTGCCTGTTAGGTAACCTAAATAGTCCAAGTGCCCGCTAGGGAACCTACATAGTCCAAGTGCCGCTAGGTAACCTAGATAGTCCAAGTGTCCGTTCGTTAACCTAGATAGTCGAAGTGCCCTCTAGGTAACCTAGACAGTCCAAGTGCCCGCTAGGTTACCTACATAGACCAAGTGCACGTTCGTTAACCTAGATAGTCCAAGTGCCCGCTGGTAACCTACATAATCCAAGGGCCCGCTAGGTAATCTTAATAGTCCAAGTGCCTTCTAGTTACCCTACATAGTCCAAGTGCCCGCTAGGTAACCTACATAGTCCAAGTGGCCACTAGGTAACCTAAGTAATCCTAATGCCCGCTAGGAAAACTACATAGTCCAAGTGCCCGCTAGTTAACCTAGATAGTCCAAGTGCCCGCTAGTAAACCTAGATAGTCCAAGTGCCCGCTAGTTAATCTAGATAGTCCAAGTGCTCGCTAGTTAACCTAGATAGTCCAAGTGCCCGCTAGTTAACCTAGATAGTTCAAGGGACCGCTAGTTAATCTAGATAGTCCTAGTGCCTGCTAGTTAACCTAGATAGTCCAAGTACCCGCTAGTTAGCCTAGATCGTCCAAGGGCCCTCTAGTTAACCTAGATAGTCCAAGTGCCCGCTAGGGGACGTACATAGTCCCAGTGCCCGCTAGGTAACCTACATAGTCCAAGTGCCCCCTAGGGTATGTACATAGTTCAAGTGCCCGCTAGGTAACCTAGATTGTCCAAGTGTCCGCTAGTTACCCTACATAGTCCAAGTGCCCGCTAGGTAACCTAGATAGTCCAAGGTCCTGCTAGTTAACCTACATAGTCCAATGCCCGATAGGGAACCTACATAGTCCAAGTGCCCGCTGAGGAACCTACATAGTCCAAGTGCCCGATAGGGAACCTATATATTCCAAGTGCCAGTTAGGGAACCTACATACACCACGTGCCCATAGGGAACCTATATAGTCCAAGTGCCCGCTAGGGAACCTACATAGTCCAAGTGCCCGTTAGTTAACCTAGATAGTCAAAGTGCCTGCTAGGTAACCTAAATAGTCCAAGTGCTCTCTAGGGAACCTACATAGTCCGAGTGCCCGTTAGTTAAGCTAGATAGTCCAATTGCCCGTTAGCTAACCTAGATAGTCGAAGTGTCCGCTAGTTAACCTACATAGTCCAAGTGTCCGTTGGTTAACCTAGATAGTCCAAGTGCCCGCTAGGTAACCTAGAGTACAAGTGCTCGCTAGTTAACCTACATAGTCCAAGTGCCCGCTAGGTAACCTATATAGTCCAAGTGCCCGCTAGGTAACCTACATAGTCCAAGGTCTCACTTGTTAACTTTGATAGTCCAAGTGCCTGCTAGTTAACCTAGATCTTCCAAGTGCCCGCGAGTTAACCTAAATTGTCCAAGTGCCTGCTACTTAACCTACATAGTCCAAGGGCCCACTGGTTAACCTAGATAATCCAAGTGTCCTCTAGTTAACCTACATAGTCCAAGTACCAGCTAGTTAACCTATATACAAAGTGCCCGCTACGTAACCTAGATAGTCCAAGGGCACGCTAGTTAACCTACATAGTCCAAGTGCCCGCTAGGCAACCTAGATAGTCCAAGTGCCCCCTAGGGTATGTACATAGTTCAAGTGCCCACTAGGTAACCTAGATTGTCCAAGTGTCCGCTAGTTACCCTACATAGTCCAAGTGCCCGCTAGGTAACCTAGATAGTCCAAGGTCCTGCTAGTTAACCTACATAGTCCAATGCCCGATAGGGAACCTACATAGTCCAAGTGCCCGCTGAGGAACGTACATAGTCCAAGTGCCCGATAGGGAACCTATATATTCCAAATGCCAGTGAGGGAACCTATATACTCCACGTGCCCATAGGGAACCTATATAGTCCAAGTGCCCGATAGGGAACCTACATAGTCCAAGTGCCCGTTAGTTAACCTAGATAGACAAAGTGCCTGCTAGGTAACCTAAATAGTCCAAGTGCTCTCTAGGGAACCTACATAGTCCGAGTGCCCGTTAGTTAAGCTAGATAGTCCAATTGCCCGTTAGCTAACCTAGATAGTCCAAGTGCCCGTTAGTTAACCTAGATAGTCCAATTGCCCGTTAGCTAACCTAGATATTCGAAGTGTCCGCTAGTTAACCTACATAGTCCAAGTGTCCGTTGGTTAACCTAGATAGTCCAAGTGCACGCTAGGTAAACTAGAGTCCAAGTGCTCGCTAGTTAACCTACATAGTCCAAGGTCTCACTTGTTAACTTTGATAGTCCAAGTGCCTGCTAGTTAACCTAGATCTTCCAAGTGCCCGCGAGTTAACCTAGATTGTCCAAGTGCCTGCTACTTAACCTACATAGTCCAAGGGCCCACTAGTTAACCTAGATAATCCAAGTGTCCTCTACTTAACCTACATAGTCCAAGTACCAGCTAGTTAACCTATATACAAAGTGCCCGCTACGTAACCTAGATAGTCCAAGGGCACGCTAGTTAACCTACATAGTCCAAGTGCCCGCTAGGCAACCTAGATAGTCCAAGTGCCCACTAAGGAACCTACATAGTCCAAGTGCACGCTAGTTAACCTAGACAGTCTCAGTGCCCGCTAGGGAACTTACATAGTCCAAGTTCCCGCTTGGTAACCTAAATAGTCCAAATGCCCGCTAGGGAAACTACATAGTCCAAGTGCCCACTAGTTAACCTAGATAGTCCAAGTGCCTGCTAGTAAACCTACATAATCCATGGGCCCGCTAGTTAACCTACATAGTGCAAGGGCCCGCTGGTTAACCTAGATCGTGCAAGTGTCCGCTAGTTAACCTACATAGTCCACGTGCCCGGTAGGTAACCTAGATAGTCCTAGTGCCCGTTAGTTAACCTAGATGGTCCAAGGGCCCACTAGGGGACGTACATAGTCCAAGTGCCCGCTAGTTAACCTACATAGTCCAAGGTCCGCTAGTTAACCTAGATAGTCCAAGTGCCCGCTACTTAACGTACGTAGTACAAGGGCCCGCTAGTTGACCTTGATAGTCCAAGTTCCCGCTAGTTAACCTAGATAGTCAAAGTGCCCGCTAATTAACCTAAGTAGTACAAATGTCCGATAGGGATCCTACATAGTCCAAGTGCCCGCTACGTAACCTACATATCCAAGTGCCCGTTCGTTAACCTAGATAGTCAAAGTGCCCGCTAGGTAACCTAGACAGTCCAAGTGCCCGCTAGGTTACCTACATAGTCCAAGTGCCCGTTCGTTAACCTAGATAGTCCAAGTGCCCGCTAGTTAACCTAGATCGTCCAAGGGCCCTCTAGTTAACCTAGATAGTCCATGTGCCCTCTAGGGGACGTACATAGTCCAAGTGCCCGCTAGGTAACCTAGATAGTCCAAGTGCCCCCTAGGGTATGTACATAGTTCAAGTGCCCGCTAGGTAACCTAGATTGTCCAAGTGTCCGCTAGTTACCCTACATAGTCCAAGTGCCCACTAGGTAACCTAGATAGTCCAAGGTCCTGCCAGTTAACCTACATAGTCCAATCCCCGATAGGGTACCTACATAGTCCAAATGTCCGCTGAGGAACCTACATAGTCCAAGTGCCCGATAGGGAACCTATATATTCCAAGTGCCAGTTAGGGAACCTACATACTCCACGTGCCCAAAGGGAACCTATATAGTCCAAGTGCCCGCTAAGGAACCTACATAGTCCAAGTGCCCGTTAGTTAACCTAGATAGTCAAAGTGCCTGCTAGGTAACCTAAATAGTACAAGTGCCCGCTAGGGAACCTACATAGTCCAAGGGCCCGCTAGGTAACCTAGATAGTCCAATTGCCCGTTAGCTAACCTAGATAGTCGAAGTGTCCGCTAGTTAACCTACATAGTCCAAGTGCCCGTTCGTTAACCTAGATAGGCCAAGTGCCCGCTAGGTAACCTACACATTCCAAGTGCCTGCTAGGTAACCTTGATAGTCCAAGTGCCTTCTAGTTAACCTACATAGTCCAAGTGCCGGCTAGGTAACATACATAGTCCAAGTGCCCACTAAGTAACCTTAATAATTCAAATGCCCGCTAGTTAACCTAGATAATCCAAGTGCCCGCTTGTTAACCTAGATAGTCCAAGTGCCCGCTAGTAAACCTAGATAGTCTAAGGGCCCGCTAGTTAATCTACATAGTCCAGTGCCCGCTAGTTAACCTAGATAGTCCAAGTGCCCGCTAGTTAACCTAGATAGTCCAAGGGCCCGCTAGTTAATCTAGATAGTCCAAGTGCCCACTAGTTAACCTAGATAGTCCAAGTGCCCGCTAGTTAACCTAGATCGTCCAAGTGCCCGCTGGTTAACCTAGATAATCCAAGTGCCCGATAGTTAACCTACATAGTCCAAGGGCCCAATAGTTAACCTAGATAGTCCAAGTGCCCGCTAGGGGACATACATAGTCCAAGTGCCCCCTAGGGAATCTACATAGTCCAAGGGCTCGCTAAGCAACCTACATAGTCCAAGTGCCCGTTAGTTAACCTAGATAGTCAAAGTGCCTGCTAGGTAACCTAAATAGTCCAAGTGCCCGCTAGGGAACCTATGTAGTCGAAGTGCCCACTAGGTAACCTAGATAGTCAAATTGCACGTTAGCTAACCTAGATAGTCGAAGTGTCCGCTAGTTAACCTACATAATCCAAATACCCGCTAGTTAACCTAGATAGTCCAAGTGGCCGCTTGTTAACCTAGATAGTCCAAGTGCCCGCTAGTAAACCTAGATAGTCCAAGGGCCCGCTAGTTAACCTACATAGTCCAAGTGCCCGTTCGTTAACCTAGATAGGCCAAGTGCCCACTAGGTAACCTAGACAGGCCAAGTGCCCACTAGGTTACCTACATAATCCAAGTGCACGTTCATTAACCTAGATAGTCCAAGTGCCCGCTGGTAATCTACATAGTCCAAGGGCCCACTAGGTAACCTTGATAGTCCAAGCGCCTTCTAGTTAACCTACATAGTACAAGTGCCCGCTAGGTAACCTACATAGTCCAAGTGCCCGTTAGTTAACCTAGATAGTCCAAGTGCCCACTAGGGGACATACATAGTCCAAGTGCCCGCAAGGTAACCTTGATAGTCCAAGTGCGCGCTAGGGTATGTACATAGTCTGAGTGCTGGCTAGGAAACCTAGATAATCCAAGTGCCCGCTAGTTAACCTACATAGTCCAAGGGCCCGCAAGTTAACCTACATAGTCCAAGGTCCGCTATTTAACCTAGATAGTCCAAGTGCCCGCTAGTTAACCTACATAGTACAAGGGCCCGCTACTTGACCTAGATAGTCCAAGTGCCCGCTAGTTAACCTAGATAGTCCAAGTGCCCGCTAGTTAATCTAAGTAGTCCAAATGTCCGATAGGGATCCTACATAGTCCAAGTGCCCGCTAGTTAATCTAAGTAGTCCAAATGTCCGATAGGGATCCTACATAGTCCAAGTGCCCGCTACGTAACCTACATATCCAAGTGCCCGTTCGTTAACCTAGATAGTCAAAGTGCCCACTAGGTAACCTAGACAGTCCAAGTGCCCGCTAGGTTACCTACATAGTCCAAGTGCCCGTTCGTTAACCTAGATAGTCCAAGTGCCCGCTAGTTAACCTAGATCGTCCAAGGGCCCTCTAGTTAACCTAGATAGTCCAAGTGCCCGCTAGGGAACGTACATAGTCCAAGTGCCCGCTAGGTAACCTAGATAGTCCAAGTGCCCATTAGGGTATGTACATAGTTCAAGTGCCCGCTAGGTAACCTAGATTGTCCAAGTGTCCGCTAGTTACCCTACATAGTCCAAGTGCCCGCTTGGTAACCTAGATAGTCCAAGGTCCTGCTAGTTAACCTACATAGTCCAATGCCCGATAGGGAACCTACATAGTCCAAGTGCCCGCTGAGGAACTTACATAGTCCAAGTGCCCGATAGGGAACCTATATATTCCAAGTGCCAGTTAGGGAACCTACATACTCCACGTGCCCATAGGGAACCTATATAGTCCAAGTGCCCGCTGGGGAACCTACATAGTCCAAGTGCCCGTTAGTTAACCTAGATAGTCAAAGTGCCTGCTAGGTAACCTAAATATTCCAAGTGCTCTCTAGGGAACCTACATAGTCCAAGTGCCCGTTAGTTACCCTAGATAGTCCAATTGCCCGTTAGCTAACCTAGATAGTCGAAGTGTCCGCTAGTTAACCCACATAGTCCAAGTGTCCGTTGGTTAACCTAGATAGTCCAAGTGCCCGCTAGGTAACCTAGAGTCCAAGTGCTCGCTAGTTAACCTACATAGTCCAATTGCCCGCTAGGTAACCTATATAGTCCAAGTGCCCGCTAGGTAACCTACATAGTCCAAGGTCTCACTTGTTAACTTTGATAGTCCAAGTGCCTGCTAGTTAACCTAGATCTTCCAAGTGCCCGCGAGTTAACCTAGATTGTCCAAGTGCCTGCTACTTAACCTACATAGTCCAAGGGCCCACTAGTTAACGTAGATAATCCAAGTGTCCTCTAGTTAACCTACATAGTCCAAGTACCAGCAAGTTAACCTATATACAAAGTACCCGCTACGTAACCTAGATAGTCCAAGGGCACGCTAGTTAACCTACATAGTCCAAGTGCCCGCTAGGCAACCTAGATAGTCCAAGTGCCCACTAAGGAACCTACATAGTCCAAGTGCACGCTAGTTAACCTAGACAGTCCCAGTGACCGCTAGGGAACTTACATAGTCCAAGTTCCCGCTTGGTAACCTAAATTGTCCATATGCCCGCTAGGGAAACTACATAGTCCAAGTGCCCACTAGTTAACCTAGATAGTCCAAGTGCCTGCTAGTAAACCTACATAATCCATGGGCCCGCTAGTTAACCTACATAGTGCAAGAGCCCGCTAGTTAACCTAGATCGTGCAAGTGTCCGCTAGTTAACCTACATAGTCCACGTGCCCGGTAGGTAACCTAGATAGTCCTAGTGCCCGTTAGTTAACCTAGATGGTCCAAGGGCCCACTAGGGGACGTACATAGTCCAAGTGCCCGCTAGTTAACCTACATAGTCCAAGGTCCGCTAGTTAACCTAGATAGTCCAAGTGCCCGCTAGTTAACCTACATAGTACAAGGGCCTGCTAGTTGACCTTGATAGTCCAAGTTCCCGCTAGTTAACCTAGATAGTCAAAGTGCCCGCTAATTAACCTAAGTAGTACAAATGTCCGATAGGGATCCTACATAGTCAAAGTGCCCGCTAGTTAACCTACATAGTACAAGGGCCCGCTAGGTAACCTAGGCAGTCCAAGTGACCATTATGTTACCTACATAGTCCAAGTGCCCGTCCGTTAACCTACATAGTCCAAGTGCCCGCTAGGTAACTTAGATAGCCCAAGTACCCGCTAGGGAACGTACATAGTCCAAGTGCCTTCTAGGTAACCTAGATAGTCCAAGTGCCTGCTAGTTAACCTACATACTCCAAGTGCCTGCTAGGTAAACTACATAGTCCAAGTGCCCATTAGGTAACCTAGACAGTCCAATTGCCCGCTAGTTAAGCTAGACAGTCCAAGTACCCGATAGGGAACCTACATAGTCCAAGTGCCCGCTGGGAACCTACATAGTCCATGTGCTCGCTAGTCAACCTACATAGTCCAAGTGCCCGTTAGTTAACCTAGATAGTCAAAGTGCCTGCTAGGTAACCTAAATAGTCCAAGTGCCTGCTAGGGAACCTACATTGTCCAAGTGCCCGCTAGGTAACCTAGATAGTCAAAGTGCCTGCTAGGTAACCTAAATAGTCCAAGAGCCCGCTAGGGAACCTACATAGTCCAAGGGCCTGCTAGGTAACCTAGATAGTCCAATTGACCGTTAGCTAACCTAGATAGTCGAAGTGTCCGCTAGTTAACCTACATAGTCCAAGTGCCCGTTCGTTAACCTAGATAGGCCAAGTGCCCGCTAGGTAACCTACACAGTCCAAGTGCCTGCTAGGTAACCTAGATAGTCCAAGTGCCTTCTAGTTAACCTACATAGTCCAAGTGTCGGCTAGGTAACATACATAGTCCAAGTGCCCACTATGTAACCTAATTAATCCAAATGCCCGCTAGTTAACCTAGATAATCCAAGTGCCCGCTTGTTAACCTAGATAGTCCAAGTGCCCGCTAGTAAACCTAGATAGTCTAAGGGCCCGCTAGTTAATCTACATAGTCCAGTGCCCGCTAGTTAACCTAGATAGTCCAAGTGCCCGCTAGTTAACCTAGATAGTCCAAGGGCCCGCTAGTTAATCTAGATAGTCCAAGTGCCCACTAGTTAACCTAGATAGTCCAAGTGCCCGCTAGTTAACCTAGATAGTCCAAGGGCCCGCTAGTTAATCTAGATAGTCCAAATGCCCACTAGCTAACCTAGATAGTCCAAGTGCCCGCTAGTTAACCTAGATCGTCCAAGTGCCCGCTGGTTAACCTAGATAATCCAAGTGCCCGATAGTTAACCTACATAGTCCAAGGGCCCAATAGTTAACCTAGATAGTCCAAGTGCCCGCTAGGGGACATACATAGTCCAAGTGCCCCCTAGGGAATCTACATAGTCCAAGTGCTCGCTAAGCAACCTACATAGTCCAAGTGCCCGTTAGTTAACCTAGATAGTCAAAGTGCCTGCTAGGTAACCTAAATACTCCAAGTGCCCGCTAGGGAACCTACGTAGTCGAAGTGCCCACTAGGTAACCTAGATAGTCCAATTGCACGTTAGCTAACCTAGATAGTCGAAGTGTCCGCTAGTTAACCTACATAATCCAAATGCCCGCTAGTTAACCTAGATGGTCCAAGTGGCCGCTTGTTAACCTAGATAGTCCAAGTGCCCGCTAATAAACCTAGATAGTCCAAGGGCCCGCTAGTTAACCTACATAGTCCAAGTGCCCGTTCGTTAACCTAGATAGGCCGAGTGCCCACTAGGTAACCTAGACAGTCCAAGTGCCCACTAGGTTACCTACATAGTCCAAGTGCACGTTCATTAACCTAGATAGTCCAAGTGCCCGCTGGTAATCTACATAGTCCAAGGGCCCACTAGGTAACCTTGATCGTCCAAGCGCCTTCGAGTTAACCTACATAGTCCAAGTGCCCGCTAGGTAACCTACATAGTCCAAGAGCCCGTTAGTTAACCTAGATAGTCCAAGTGCCCACTAGGGGACGTACATAGTCCAAGTGTCCGCGAGGTAACCTTGATAGTCCAAGTGCGCGCTAGGGTATGTACATAGTCTGAGTGCTGGCTAGGAAACCTAGATAATCCAAGTGCCCGCTAGTTAACCTACATAGTCCAAGGGCCCGCAAGTTAACCTACATAGTCCAAGGTCCGCTATTTAACCTAGATAGTCCAAGTGCCCGCTAGTTAACCTACGTAGTACAAGGGCCCGCTACTTGACCTAGATAGTCCAAGTGCCCGCTAGTTAACCTAGATAGTCCAAGTGCCCGCTAGTTAATCTAAGTAGTCCAAATGTCCGATAGGGATCCTACATAGTCCAAGTGCCCGCTACGTAACCTACATATCCAAGTGCCCGTTCGTTAACCTAGATAGTCAAACTGCCCGCTAGGTAACCTAGACAGTCCAAGTGCCCGCTAGGTTACCTACATAGTCCAAGTGCCCGTTCGTTAACCTAGATAGTCCAAGTGCCCGCTAGTTAACCTAGATCGTCCAAGGGCCCTCTAGTTAACCTAGATAGTCCAAGTGCCCGCTAGGGGACGTACATAGTCCAAGTGCCCGCTAGGTAACCTAGATAGTCCAAGTGCCCATTAGGTTATGTACATAGTTCAAGTGCCCGCTAGGTAACCTAGATTGTCCAAGTGTCCGCTAGTTACCCTACATAGTCCAAGTGCCCGCTAGGTAACCTAGATAGTCCAAGGTCCTGCTAGTTAACCTACATAGTCCAATGCCCGATAGGGAACCTACATAGTCCAAGTGCCTGCTGAGGAACCTACATAGTTCAAGTGCCCGATAGGGAACCTATATATTCCAAGTGCCAGTTAGGGAAACTACATACTCCACGTGCCCATAGGGAACCTATATAGTCCAAGTGCCCGCTGGGGAACCTACATAGTCCAAGTGCCCGTTATTAACCTAGATAGTCAAAGTGCCTGCTAGGTAACCTAAATATTCCATGTGCTCTCTAGGGAACCTACATAGTCCAAGTGCCCGTTAGTTAACCTAGATAGTCCAATTGCCCGTTAGCTAACCTAGATAGTCGAAGTGTCCGCTAGTTAACCTACATAGTCCAAGTGTCCGTTGGTTAACCTAGATAGTCCAAGTGCCCGCTAGGTAACCTAGAGTCCAAGTGCTCGCTAGTTACCCTACATAGTCCAAGTGCCCGCTAGGTAACCTATATAGTCCAAGTGCCCGCTAGGTAATCTACATAGTCCAAGGTCTCACTTGTTAACTTTGATAGTCCAAGTGCTTGCTAGTTAACCTAGATCTTCCAAGTGCCCGCGAGTTAACCTAGATTGTCCAAGTGCCTGCTACTTAACCTACATAGTCCAAGGGCCCACTAGTTAACCTAGATAATCCAAGTGTCCTCTAGTTAACCTACATAGTCCAAGTACCAGCAAGTTAACCTATATACAAAGAACCCGCTACGTAACCTAGATAGTCCAAGGGCACGCTAGTTAACCTACATAGTCCAAGTGCCCGCTAGGCAACCTAGATAGTCCAAGTGCCAACTAAGGAACCTACATAGTCCAAGTGCACGCTAGTTAACCTAGACAGTCCCAGTGCCCGCTAGGGAACTTACATAGTCCAAGTTCCCGCTTGGTAACCTAAATTGTCCAAATGCCCGCTAGGGAAACTACATAGTCCAAGTGCCCGCTAGTTAACCTAGACAGTCCCAGTGCCCGCTAGGGAACTTACATAGTCCAAGTTCCCGCTTGGTAACCTAAATTGTCCAAATGCCCGCTAGGCAACCTAGATAGTCCAAGTGCCCACTAAGGAACCTACATAGTCCAAGTGCACGCTAGTTAACCTAGACAGTCCCAGTGCCCGCTAGGGAACTTACATAGTCCAAGTTCCCGCTTGGTAACCTAAATTGTCCAAATGCCCGCTAGGGAAACTACATAGTCCAAGTGCCCACTAGTTAACCTAGATAGTCCAAGTGCCTGCTAGTAAACCTACATAATCCATGGGCCCGCTAGTTAACCTACATAGTGCAAGAGCCCGCTAGTTAACCTAGATCGTGCAAGTGTCCGCTAGTTAACCTACATAGTCCACGTGCCCGGTAGGTAACCTAGATAGTCCTAGTGCCCGTTAGTTAACCTAGATGGTCCAAGGGCCCACTAGGGGACGTACATAGTCCAAGTGCCCGCTAGTTAACCTACATAGTCCAAGGTCCGCTAGTTAACCTAGATAGTCCAAGTGCCCGCTAGTTAACCTACATAGTACAAGGGCCCGCTAGTTGACCTTGATAGTCCAAGTTCCCGCTAGTTAACGTAGATAGTCAAAGTGCCCGCTAATTAACCTAAGTAGTACAAATGTCCGATAGGGATCCTACATAGTCAAAGTGCCCGCTAGTTAACCTACATAGTCCAAGTCCCCGCTAGGTAACCTAGGCAGTCCAAGTGACCATTATGTTACCTACATAGTCCAAGTGCCCGTCCGTTAACCTACATAGTCCAAGTGCCCGCTAGGTAACTTAGATAGCCCAAGTACCCGCTAGAGAACGCAATGACCATTCAATTGTGGACGTTCAGCCTTCTTCGGAATTCTCTTATACCGGCATGTTCCCGCGCCACATAAAGACCACTCGGTGGAGGTTTATGTGACTCAGGACAACTCTTTATTTCAGGCGTCTAGAACAAAGGGAATTCAGAGGTTGATGATCACTTATTAAAGTCCCGTTTCTCTATGATGCCCACTGATGACACTTCTACATCTGAGGGCAAAGAGCTCGTGCAGCATGATATTCTCATTTCAGCCACGCCGCCTGCAGTTTCTTCCTTGCAGAAAAATGTTTCCTAGTGTACTTCTTTAAAATGCTGCAAAATAGTGGGACAGAAGATTTCGGTTTAGCGTTAACTTTAAACGGGCATAGGTACAGGCATGTGGGCATGTTTAGAGACAGTGTTTCACTGCTCTAGGGTAAAGGGTGAAGCGCCTGGGTTCCCGTGCTTCACTACTGTATGGCCTCAAGATGATGTGTAGGCACAGCGGCAAATCCATCGGTGGCAATTCTCTCATATTGTCATTGCGATGGGAAGATTCCTTATTCGCTAGGAAATGTTTTACCGTGGAAGACGGGTCACCACAGAGCTGTCTCTTTTGTGTTGGGACAAACTTTGCTGAATTTACCTGCCAGCAGTTGCGTGTCCTCCCTTTCTTTTAAGGTCGATGGAGACGCACGAGTGTAAGGAGAACGGTGAATGGTGGCCGTTCAGAAGCCAGGATCAACAGAAACCGCAGAGTAAATTTTAGGAACGTAGACGTAGGATAGCGGAGAAAACCACTCAGGGACTTCAGGGAACTCTCCTTAAAATGCTGAGGCCTGACACGCCTAGTGCCTGGGGGCAACCCGGCTCCTGCCCTAGGTAGTTTTGTTGAGCTTGCCTCCCTCAGGTGGTGCCTTTTCTCTCCCAGCAATATTGCTCCGTGAAATTCTGCCGATGATGAAAACTGTTTGCCATGGCTTTGTCCTTTCACCTCATTGGCATAATCTTTGAAGTAAAAATGCTTGTCTACACGGGTGCTGCCTCCCTGAGCTTTCCTTTGTCTTGGCTCAATCGATGCAGATTCCTGTGCTGAATACGCCATGGACTAGCACAGGTGGGTTCTTGTCAGTATACCTGGCAAACGCAGCAATTTCGATTGTCAAGACCCACCTGGCTTGATCAAGGTTCTTTATTCCAGTGAAAACGATTTTTATCCAAATTCTAGAGGAGCACCATTGTGCCTCTGGGAGCTACACCCGGGCCTGCTGAAGAGCGGCTCCGGAGTTTTCATTTTCTGACTAAAATTCAACACGGAATTTCATGGATCTAAGGAAACCGTGAATTGTGGACGTACCAGATTCTCACATCTTCATTGTCCAATGGAAGCTGAAGTTTCCCAGTCTGAACCGGCTGCCACTTCATTTCTGGCAATGACCATTCAATTGTGGACGTTCAGCCTTCTTCGGAATTCTCTTATACCTGCATGTTCCCGCGCCACATAAAGACGACTCGGTGGAGGTTTATGTGACTCAGGACAACTCTTTATTTCAGGCGTCTAGAACAAAGGGAATTCACAGAGGTTGATGATCACTTATTAAAGTCCCGTTTCTCTATGATGCCCATTGATGACACTTCTACACCTGAGGTCAAAGAGCTCGTGCAGCATGATATTCTCATTTCAGCCATGCCGCCTGCAGTTTCTTCCTTGCAGAAAAATCTTTCCCAGTGTACTTCTTTAAAATGCTGCAAAATAGTGGGACAGAAGATTTCGGTTTAGCGTTAACTTTAAACGGGCAGAGGTACAGGCATGTGGGCATGTTTAGAGACAGTGTTTCACTGGTCTAGGGTAAAGGGTGAAGCGCCTGGGTTCCCGTGCTTCACTACTGTATGGCCTCAAGATGATGTGTAGGCACTGCGGCAAATCCATCGGTGGCAATTCTCTCATATTGTCATTGCGATGGGAAGATTCCTTATTCGCTAGATATTGTTTTACCGTGGAAGACGGGTCACCACAGAGCTGTCTCTTTTCTGTTGGGACAAACTTTACTGAATTTACCTGCCAGCAGTTGCGTGTCCTCCCTTTCTTTTAAGGTCGATGGAGACGCACGTGTGTAAGGAGAACGGTGAATGGTGGCCGTTCATAAGCCAGGATCATCAGAAACCGCAGAGTAAATTTTAGGAACGTAGACGTAGGATAGCGGAGAAAACCACTCAGGGACTTCAGGGAACTCTCCTTAAAATGCTGAGGCCTGACACGCCTAGTGCCTGGGGGCAACCTGGCTCTTGCCCTAGGTAGTTTTGTTGAGCGTGCCTCCCTCAGGTGGTGCCTTTTCCCTCCCAGCATTATTGCTCCGTGAAATTCTGCCGATGATGAAAACTGTTTGCCATGGCTTTGTCCTTTCACCTCATTGGCCTAATCTTTGAAGTACAAATGCTTTTCTACACGGGTGCTGCCTCCCTGAGCTTTCCTTTGTCTTGGCTCAATAGATGCAGATTCCTGTGCTGAATACGCCATGGACTAGCACAGGTGGGTTCTTGTCAGTATACCGGGCAAACGCCGCAATTTCGATTGTCAAGACCCACCTGGTTTGATCAAGGTTCTTTATTCCAGTGAAAACGATTTTTATCCAAATTCTAGAGGAGCACCAGTGTGCCTCTGGGAGCTACACCCGGGCCTGCTGAACAGCGGCTCCGGAGTTTTCATTTTCTGACTAAAATTCAACACGGAATTTCATGGATCTAAGGAAACCGTGAATTGTGGACGTACCAGATTCTCACATCTTTATTGTCCAATGGAAGCTGAAGTTTCCCAGTCTGAACCGGCTGCCACTTCATTTCTGGCAATGACCATTCAATTGTGGACGTTCAGCCTTCTTCGGAATTCTCTTATACCGGCATGTTCCAGCGAAACATAAAGACCACTCGGTGGAGGTTTATGTGACTCAGGACAACTCTTTATTTCAGGCGTCTAGAACAAAGGGAATTCACAGAGGTTGATGATTACTTATTAAAGTCCCGTTTCTCTATGATGCCCATTGATGACACTTCTACACCTGACAAAAAGCTCGTGCAGCATGATATTCTCATTTCAGCCATGCCGCCTGCAGTTTCTTCCTTGCAGAAAAATCTTTCCCAGTGTACTTCTTTAAAATGCTGCAAAATAGTGGGACAGAAGATTTCGGTTTAGCGTTAACTTTAAACGGGCAGAGGTACAGGCATGTGGGCATGTTTAGAGACAGTGTTTCACTGGTCTAGGGTAAAGCGTGAAGCGCCTGGGTTCCCGTGCTTCACTACTGTATGGCCTCAAGATGATGTGTAGGCACTGCGGCAAATCCATCGGTGGCAATTCTCTCATATTGTCATTGCGATGGGAAGATTCCTTGTTCGCTAGATATTGTTTTACCGTGGAAGACGGGTCACCACAGAGCTGTCTCTTTTGTGTTGGTACAAACTTTGCTGAATTTACCTGCCAGCAGTTGCGTGTCCTCCCTTTCTTTTAAGGTCGATGGAGACGCACGAGTGTAAGGAGAACGGTGAATGGTGGCCGTTCATAAGCCAGGATCATCAGAAACCGCAGAGTAAATTTTAGGAACGTAGACGTAGGACAGCGGAGAAAAATTCACTCAGAGACTTCAGGGAACTCTCTTTACAATGCTGAGGCCTGACACGCCTAGTGACTGGGGGCAACCCGGCTCTTGCCCTAGGTAGTTTTGTTGAGCTTGCCTCCCTCAGATGGTGCCTTTTCTCTCCCAGCAATATTGCTCCGTGAAATTCTGCCGATGATGAAAACTGTTTGCCATGGCTTTGTCCTTTCACCTCATTGGCCTCATCTTTGAAGTACAAATGCTTTTCTACAGGGGTGCTGCCTCCCTGAGCTTTCCTTTGTCTTGGCTCAATCGATGCAGATTCCTGTGCTGAATACGCCATGGACTAGCACAGGTGGGTTCTTGTCAGTATACCGGGCAAATGCCGCAATTTCGATTGTCAAGACCCACCTGGCTTGATCAAGGTTCTTTATTCCAGTGAAAACGATTTTTATCCAAATTCTAGAGGAGCACCATTGTGCCTCTGGGAGCTACACCCGGGCCTGCTGAAGAGCGGCTCCGGAGTTTTCATTTTCTGACTAAAATTCAGCACGGAATTTCATGGATCTAAGGAAACCGTGAATTGTGGACGTACCAGATTCTCACATCTTCATTGTCTAATGGAAGCTGAAGTATCCCAGTCTGAACCGGCTGCCACTTCATTTCTGGCAATGACCATTCAATTGTGGACGTTCAGCCTTCTTCGGAATTCTCTTATACTGGCATGTTCCCGCGCCACATAAAGACAACTCGGTGGAGGTTTATGTGACTCAGGACAATTCTTTATTTCAGGCGTCTAGAACAAAGGGAATTCACAGAGGTTGATGATCACTTATTAAGTCCCGTTTCTCTATGATGCCCACTGATGACACTTCTACATCTGAGGGCAAAAACCTAGTGCAGCATGATATTCTCATTTCAGCCATGCCGCCTGCAGTTTCTTCCTTGCAGAAAAATCTTTCCCAGTGTACTTCTTTAAAATGCTGCAAAATAGTGGGACAGAAGATTTCGGTTTAGCGTTAACTTTAAACGGGCATAGGTACAGGCATGTGGGCATGTTTAGAGACAGTGTTTCACTGATCTAGGGTAAAGGGTGAAGCGCCTGGGTTCCCGTGCTTCACTACTGTATGGCCTCAAGATGATGTGTAGGCACAGCGGCAAATCCATCGGTGGCAATTCTCTCATATTGTCATTGCGATGGGAAGATTCCTTATTCGCTAGGAACTGTTTTACCGTGGAAGACGGGTCACCACAGAGCTGTCTCTTTTGTGTTGACACAAACATTGCTGAATTTACCTGCCAGTAGTTGCGTGTCCTCCCTTTCTTTTAAGGTCGATGGAGACGCACGAGTGTAAGGAGAATGGTGAATGGTGGCCGTTCATAAGCCAGGATCATCAGAAACCGCAGAGTAAATTTTAGGAACGTAGACGTAGGACAGCGGAGAAAACTTCACTCAGGGACTTCAGTGAACTCTCCTTACAATGCTGAGGCCTGACACGCCTAGTGCCTGGGGGCAACCTGGCTCCTGCCCTAGGTAGTTTTGTTGAGCGTGCCTCCCTCAGGTGGTGCCTTTTCCCTCCCAGCAATATTGCTCCGTGAAATTCTGCGGATGATGAAAACTGTTTGCCATGGCTTTGTCCTTTCACCTCATTGGCCTAATCTTTGAAGTACAAATGCTTTTCTACACGGGTGCTGCCTCCCTGAGCTTTCCTTTGTCTTGGCTCAATCGATGCAGATTCCTGTGCTGAATACGCCATGGACTAGCACAGGTGGGTTCTTGTCAGTATACCGGGCGAACGCAGCAATTTCGATTGTCAAGACCCACCTGGCTTGATCAAGGTTCCTTATTCCAGTGAAAACGATTTTTATCCAAATTCTAGAGGAGCACCAGTGTGCCTCTGGGAGCTACACCCGGGCCTGCTGAAGAGCGGCTCCGGAGTTTTCATTTTCTGACTAAAATTCAACACGGAATTTCATGGATCTAAGGAAACCGTGAATTGTGGACGTACCAGATTCTCACATCTTCATTGTCTAATGGATGCTGAAGTTTCCCAGTCTGATCCGGCTGCCACTTCATTTCTGGCAATGACCATTCAATTGTGGACGTTCAGCCTTCTTCGGAATTCTCTTATACTGGCATGTTCCCGCGCCACATAAAGATCCTCGGTGGAGGTTTATGTGACTCAGGACAACTCTTTATTTCAGGCGTCTAGAACAAAGGGAATTCACAGAGGTTGATGATCACTTATTAAAGTCCCGTTTCTCTATGATGCCACTGATGACACTTCTACATCTGAGGGCAAAGAGCTCGTGCAGCATGATATTCTCATTTCAGCCATGCCGCCTGCAGTTTCTTCCTTGCAGAAAAATCTTTCCCAGTGTACTTCTTTAAAATGCTGCAAAATAGTGGGACAGAAGATTTCGGTTTAGCGTTAACTTTAAACGGGCATAGGTACAGGCATGTGGGCATGTTTAGAGACAGTGTTTCACTGATCTAGGGTAAAGGGTGAAGCGCCTAGGTTCCCGTGCTTCACTACTGTATGGCCTCAAGATGATGTGTAGGCACAGCGGCAAATCCATCGGTGGCAGTTCTCTCATTGTCATTGCGATGAGAAGATTCCTTATTCGCTAGGAACTGTTTTACCGTGGAAGACGGGTCACCACAGAGCTGTCTCTTTTGTGTTGAGACAAACTTTGCTGAATTTACCTGCCAGCAGTTGCGTGTCCTCCCTTTCTTTTAAGGTCGATGGAGACGCACGAGTGTAAGGAGAATGGTGAATGGTGGCCGTTCATCAGCCAGGATCATCAGAAACCGCAGAGTAAATTTTAGGAACGTAGACGTAGGACAGCGGAGAAAACTTCACTCAGGGACTTCAGTGAACTCTCCTTACAATGCTGAGGCCTGACACGCCTAGTGCCTGGGGGCAACCCGGCTCCTGCCCTAGGTAGTTTTGTTGAGCGTGCCTCCCTCAGGTGGTGCCTTTTCTCTCCCAGCAATATTGCTCCGTGAAATTCTGCCGATGATGAAAACTGTTTGCCATGGCTTTGTTCTTTCACCTCATTGGCCTCATCTTTGAAGTACAAATGCTTTTCTACAGGGGTCTGCCTCCCTGAGCTTTCCTTTGTCTTGGCTCAATCGATGCAGATTCCTGTGCTGAATACACCATGGACTAGCACAGGTGGGTTCTTGTCAGTATACCGGGCAAACGCCGCAATTTCGATTGTCAAGACCCACCTGGCTTGATCAAGGTTCTTTATTCCAGTGAAAACGATTTTTATCCAAATTCTAGAGGAGCACCAGTGTGCCTCTGGGAGCTACACCCGGGCCTGCTGAAGAGCGGCTCCGGAGTTTTCATTTTCTGACTAAAATTCAACACGGAATTTCATGGATCTAAGGAAACCGTGAATTGTGGACGTACCAGATTCTCACATCTTCATTGTCTAATGGAAGCTGAAGTTTCCCAGTCTGAACCGGCTGCCACTTCATTTCTGGCAATGACCATTCAATTGTGGACGTTCAGCCTTCTTCGGAATTCTCTAATACTGGCATGTTCCCGCGCCACATAAAGATCCTCGGTGGAGGTTTATGTGACTCAGGACAACTCTTTATTTCAGGCGTCTAGAACAAAGGGAATTCACAGAGGTTGATGATCACTTATTAAAGTCCCGTTTCTCTATGATGCCACTGATGACACTTCTACATCTGAGGGCAAAGAGCTCGTGCAGCATGATATTCTCATTTCAGCCATGCCGCCTGCAGTTTCTTCCTTGCAGAAAAATCTTTCCCAGTGTACTTCTTTAAAATGCTGCAAAATAGTGGGACAGAAGATTTCGGTTTAGCGTTAACTTTAAACGGGCATAGGTACAGGCATGTGGGCATGTTTAGAGACAGTGTTTCACTGATCTAGGGTAAAGGGTGAAGCGCCTAGGTTCCCGTGCTTCACTACTGTATGGCCTCAAGATGATGTGTAGGCACAGCGGCAAATCCATCGGTGGCAGTTCTCTCATTGTCATTGCGATGGGAAGATTCCTTATTCGCTAGGAACTGTTTTACCGTGGAAGACGGGTCACCACAGAGCTGTCTCTTTTGTGTTGAGACAAACTTTGCTGAATTTACCTGCCAGCAGTTGCGTGTCCTCCCTTTCTTTTAAGGTCGATGGAGACGCACGAGTGTAAGGAGAATGGTGAATGGTGGCCGTTCATAAGCCAGGATCATCAGAAACCGCAGAGTAAATTTTAGGAACGTAGACGTAGGACAGCGGAGAAAACTTCACTCAGGGACTTCAGTGAACTCTCCTTACAATGCTGAGGCCTGACACGCCTAGTGCCTGGGGGCAACCTGGCTCCTGCCCTAGGTAGTTTTGTTGAGCGTGCCTCCCTCAGGTGGTGCCTTTTCCCTCCCAGCAATATTGCTCCGTGAAATTCTGCCGATGATGAAAACTGTTTGCCATGGCTTTGTCCTTTCACCTCATTGGCCTAATCTTTGAAGTACAAATGCTTTTCTACACGGGTGCTGCCCCCTGAGCTTTCCTTTGTCTTGGCTCAATCGATGCAGATTCCTGTGCTGAATACGCCATGGACTAGCACAGGTGGGTTCTTGTCAGTATACCGGGCAAACGCCGCAATTTCGATTGTCAAGACCCACCTGGTTTGATCAAGGTTCTTTATTCCAGTGAAAACGATTTTTATCCAAATTCTAGAGGAGCACCATTGTGCCTCTGGGAGCTACACCCGGGCCTGCTGAAGAGCGGCTCCGGAGTTTTCATTTTCTGACTAAAATTCAGCACGGAATTTCATGGATCTAAGGAAACCGTGAATTGTGGACGTACCAGATTCTCACATCTTCATTGTCTAATGGAAGCTGAAGTATCCCAGTCTGAACCGGCTGCCACTTCATTTCTGGCAATGACCATTCAATTGTGGACGTTCAGCCTTCTTCGGAATTCTCTTATACTGGCATGTTCCCGCGCCACATAAAGACAACTCGGTGGAGGTTTATGTGACTCAGGACAATTCTTTATTTCAGGCGTCTAGAACAAAGGGAATTCACAGAGGTTGATGATCACTTATTAAGTCCCGTTTCTCTATGATGCCCACTGATGACACTTCTACATCTGAGGGCAAAAACCTAGTGCAGCATGATATTCTCATTTCAGCCATGCCGCCTGCAGTTTCTTCCTTGCAGAAAAATCTTTCCCAGTGTACTTCTTTAAAATGCTGCAAAATAGTGGGACAGAAGATTTCGGTTTAGCGTTAACTTTAAACGGGCATAGGTACAGGCATGTGGGCATGTTTAGAGACAGTGTTTCACTGATCTAGGGTAAAGGGTGAAGCGCCTGGGTTCCCGTGCTTCACTACTGTATGGCCTCAAGATGATGTGTAGGCACAGCGGCAAATCCATCGGTGGCAATTCTCTCATATTGTCATTGCGATGGGAAGATTCCTTATTCGCTAGGAACTGTTTTACCGTGGAAGACGGGTCACCACAGAGCTGTCTCTTTTGTGTTGACACAAACATTGCTGAATTTACCTGCCAGTAGTTGCGTGTCCTCCCTTTCTTTTAAGGTCGATGGAGACGCACGAGTGTAAGGAGAATGGTGAATGGTGGCCGTTCATAAGCCAGGATCATCAGAAACCGCAGAGTAAATTTTAGGAACGTAGACGTAGGACAGCGGAGAAAACTTCACTCAGGGACTTCAGTGAACTCTCCTTACAATGCTGAGGCCTGACACGCCTAGTGCCTGGGGGCAACCTGGCTCCTGCCCTAGGTAGTTTTGTTGAGCGTGCCTCCCTCAGGTGGTGCCTTTTCCCTCCCAGCAATATTGCTCCGTGAAATTCTGCGGATGATGAAAACTGTTTGCCATGGCTTTGTCCTTTCACCTCATTGGCCTAATCTTTGAAGTACAAATGCTTTTCTACACGGGTGCTGCCTCCCTGAGCTTTCCTTTGTCTTGGCTCAATCGATGCAGATTCCTGTGCTGAATACGCCATGGACTAGCACAGGTGGGTTCTTGTCAGTATACCTGGCGAACGCAGCAATTTCGATTGTCAAGACCCACCTGGCTTGATCAAGGTTCCTTATTCCAGTGAAAACGATTTTTATCCAAATTCTAGAGGAGCACCAGTGTGCCTCTGGGAGCTACACCCGGGCCTGCTGAAGAGCGGCTCCGGAGTTTTCATTTTCTGACTAAAATTCAACACGGAATTTCATGGATCTAAGGAAACCGTGAATTGTGGACGTACCAGATTCTCACATCTTCATTGTCTAATGGATGCTGAAGTTTCCCAGTCTGATCCGGCTGCCACTTCATTTCTGGCAATGACCATTCAATTGTGGACGTTCAGCCTTCTTCGGAATTCTCTTATACCGTCATGTTCCCGCGCCACATAAAGATCCTCGGTGGAGGTTTATGTGACTCAGGACAACTCTTTATTTCAGGCGTCTAGAACAAAGGGAATTCACAGAGGTTGATGATCACTTATTAAAGTCCCGTTTCTCTATGATGCCACTGATGACACTTCTACATCTGAGGGCAAAGAGCTCGTGCAGCATGATATTCTCATTTCAGCCATGCCGCCTGCAGTTTCTTCCTTGCAGAAAAATCTTTCCCAGTGTACTTCTTTAAAATGCTGCAAAATAGTGGGACAGAAGATTTCGGTTTAGCGTTAACTTTAAACGGGCATAGGTACAGGCATGTGGGCATGTTTAGAGACAGTGTTTCACTGATCTAGGGTAAAGGGTGAAGCGCCTAGGTTCCCGTGCTTCACTACTGTATGGCCTCAAGATGATGTGTAGGCACAGCGGCAAATCCATCGGTGGCAGTTCTCTCATTGTCATTGCGATGAGAAGATTCCTTATTCGCTAGGAACTGTTTTACCGTGGAAGACGGGTCACCACAGAGCTGTCTCTTTTGTGTTGAGACAAACTTTGCTGAATTTACCTGCCAGCAGTTGCGTGTCCTCCCTTTCTTTTAAGGTCGATGGAGACGCACGAGTGTAAGGAGAATGGTGAATGGTGGCCGTTCATCAGCCAGGATCATCAGAAACCGCAGAGTAAATTTTAGGAACGTAGACGTAGGACAGCGGAGAAAACTTCACTCAGGGACTTCAGTGAACTCTCCTTACAATGCTGAGGCCTGACACGCCTAGTGCCTGGGGGCAACCCGGCTCCTGCCCTAGGTAGTTTTGTTGAGCGTGCCTCCCTCAGGTGGTGCCTTTTCTCTCCCAGCAATATTGCTCCGTGAAATTCTGCCGATGATGAAAACTGTTTGCCATGGCTTTGTTCTTTCACCTCATTGGCCTCATCTTTGAAGTACAAATGCTTTTCTACAGGGGTCTGCCTCCCTGAGCTTTCCTTTGTCTTGGCTCAATCGATGCAGATTCCTGTGCTGAATACACCATGGACTAGCACAGGTGGGTTCTTGTCAGTATACCGGGCAAACGCCGCAATTTCGATTGTCAAGACCCACCTGGCTTGATCAAGGTTCTTTATTCCAGTGAAAACGATTTTTATCCAAATTCTAGAGGAGCACCAGTGTGCCTCTGGGAGCTACACCCGGGCCTGCTGAAGAGCGGCTCCGGAGTTTTCATTTTCTGACTAAAATTCAACACGGAATTTCATGGATCTAAGGAAACCGTGAATTGTGGACGTACCAGATTCTCACATCTTCATTGTCTAATGGAAGCTGAAGTTTCCCAGTCTGAACCGGCTGCCACTTCATTTCTGGCAATGACCATTCAATTGTGGACGTTCAGCCTTCTTCGGAATTCTCTAATACTGGCATGTTCCCGCGCCACATAAAGATCCTCGGTGGAGGTTTATGTGACTCAGGACAACTCTTTATTTCAGGCGTCTAGAACAAAGGGAATTCACAGAGGTTGATGATCACTTATTAAAGTCCCGTTTCTCTATGATGCCACTGATGACACTTCTACATCTGAGGGCAAAGAGCTCGTGCAGCATGATATTCTCATTTCAGCCATGCCGCCTGCAGTTTCTTCCTTGCAGAAAAATCTTTCCCAGTGTACTTCTTTAAAATGCTGCAAAATAGTGGGACAGAAGATTTCGGTTTAGCGTTAACTTTAAACGGGCATAGGTACAGGCATGTGGGCATGTTTAGAGACAGTGTTTCACTGATCTAGGGTAAAGGGTGAAGCGCCTAGGTTCCCGTGCTTCACTACTGTATGGCCTCAAGATGATGTGTAGGCACAGCGGCAAATCCATCGGTGGCAGTTCTCTCATTGTCATTGCGATGGGAAGATTCCTTATTCGCTAGGAACTGTTTTACCGTGGAAGACGGGTCACCACAGAGCTGTCTCTTTTGTGTTGAGACAAACTTTGCTGAATTTACCTGCCAGCAGTTGCGTGTCCTCCCTTTCTTTTAAGGTCGATGGAGACGCACGAGTGTAAGGAGAATGGTGAATGGTGGCCGTTCATAAGCCAGGATCATCAGAAACCGCAGAGTAAATTTTAGGAACGTAGACGTAGGACAGCGGAGAAAACTTCACTCAGGGACTTCAGTGAACTCTCCTTACAATGCTGAGGCCTGACACGCCTAGTGCCTGGGGGCAACCTGGCTCCTGCCCTAGGTAGTTTTGTTGAGCGTGCCTCCCTCAGGTGGTGCCTTTTCCCTCCCAGCAATATTGCTCCGTGAAATTCTGCCGATGATGAAAACTGTTTGCCATGGCTTTGTCCTTTCACCTCATTGGCCTAATCTTTGAAGTACAAATGCTTTTCTACACGGGTGCTGCCCCCTGAGCTTTCCTTTGTCTTGGCTCAATCGATGCAGATTCCTGTGCTGAATACGCCATGGACTAGCACAGGTGGGTTCTTGTCAGTATACCGGGCTAACGCAGCAATTTCGATTGTCAAGACCCACCTGGCTTGTTCAAGGTTCTTTATTCCAGTGAAAACGATTTTTATCCAAATTCTAGAGGAGCACCAGTGTGCCTCTGGGAGCTACACCCGGGCCTGCTAAACAGCGTGCCGGAATTTTCATTTTCTGACTAAAATTCAGCACGGAATTTCATGGATCTAAGGAAACCGTGAATTGTGGACGTACCAGATTCTCACATCTTCATTGTCTAATGGAAGTTGAAGTTTCCCAGTCTGATCCGGCTGCCACTTCATTTCTGGCAATGACCATTCAATTGTGGACGTTCAGCCTTCTTCGGAATTCTCTTATACCGGCATGTTCCCTCGCCACATAAAGACCACTCGGTGGAGGTTTATGTGACTCAGGACAACTCTTTATTTCAGGCGTCTAGAACAAAGGGAATTCAGAGGTTGATGATCACTTATTAAAGTCCCGTTTCTCTATGATGCCCATTGATGACACTTCTACATCTGAGGGCAAAGAGCTCGTGCAGCATGATATTCTCATTTCAGCCATGCCGCCTGCAGTTTCTTCCTTGCAGAAAAATCTTTCCCAGTGTACTTCTTTAAAATGCTGCAAAATAGTGGGACAGAAGATTTCGGTTTAGCGTTAACTTTAAACGGGCATAGGTACAGGCATGTGGGCATGTTTAGAGACAGTGTTTCACTGATCTAGGGTAAAGGGTGAAGCGCCTAGGTTCCCGTGCTTCACTACTGTATGGCCTCAAGATGATGTGTAGGCACAGCGGCAAATCCATCGGTGGCAGTTCTCTCATTGTCATTGCGATGGGAAGATTCCTTATTCGCTAGGAACTGTTTTACCGTGGAAGACGGGTCACCACAGAGCTGTCTCTTTTGTGTTGAGACAAACTTTGCTGAATTTACCTGCCAGCAGTTGCGTGTCCTCCCTTTCTTTTAAGGTCGATGGAGACGCACGAGTGTAAGGAGAATGGTGAATGGTGGCCGTTCATAAGCCAGGATCATCAGAAACCGCAGAGTAAATTTTAGGAACGTAGACGTAGGACAGCGGAGAAAACTTCACTCAGGGACTTCAGTGAACTCTCCTTACAATGCTGAGGCCTGACACGCCTAGTGCCTGGGGGCAACCTGGCTCCTGCCCTAGGTAGTTTTGTTGAGCGTGCCTCCCTCAGGTGGTGCCTTTTCCCTCCCAGCAATATTGCTCCGTGAAATTCTGCCGATGATGAAAACTGTTTGCCATGGCTTTGTCCTTTCACCTCATTGGCCTAATCTTTGAAGTACAAATGCTTTTCTACACGGGTGCTGCCCCCTGAGCTTTCCTTTGTCTTGGCTCAATCGATGCAGATTCCTGTGCTGAATACGCCATGGACTAGCACAGGTGGGTTCTTGTCAGTATACCGGGCAAACGCCGCAATTTCGATTGTCAAGACCCACCTGGTTTGATCAAGGTTCTTTATTCCAGTGAAAACGATTTTTATCCAAATTCTAGAGGAGCACCATTGTGCCTCTGGGAGCTACACCCGGGCCTGCTGAAGAGCGGCTCCGGAGTTTTCATTTTCTGACTAAAATTCAGCACGGAATTTCATGGATCTAAGGAAACCGTGAATTGTGGACGTACCAGATTCTCACATCTTCATTGTCTAATGGAAGCTGAAGTATCCCAGTCTGAACCGGCTGCCACTTCATTTCTGGCAATGACCATTCAATTGTGGACGTTCAGCCTTCTTCGGAATTCTCTTATACTGGCATGTTCCCGCGCCACATAAAGACAACTCGGTGGAGGTTTATGTGACTCAGGACAATTCTTTATTTCAGGCGTCTAGAACAAAGGGAATTCACAGAGGTTGATGATCACTTATTAAGTCCCGTTTCTCTATGATGCCCACTGATGACACTTCTACATCTGAGGGCAAAAACCTAGTGCAGCATGATATTCTCATTTCAGCCATGCCGCCTGCAGTTTCTTCCTTGCAGAAAAATCTTTCCCAGTGTACTTCTTTAAAATGCTGCAAAATAGTGGGACAGAAGATTTCGGTTTAGCGTTAACTTTAAACGGGCATAGGTACAGGCATGTGGGCATGTTTAGAGACAGTGTTTCACTGATCTAGGGTAAAGGGTGAAGCGCCTGGGTTCCCGTGCTTCACTACTGTATGGCCTCAAGATGATGTGTAGGCACAGCGGCAAATCCATCGGTGGCAATTCTCTCATATTGTCATTGCGATGGGAAGATTCCTTATTCGCTAGGAACTGTTTTACCGTGGAAGACGGGTCACCACAGAGCTGTCTCTTTTGTGTTGACACAAACATTGCTGAATTTACCTGCCAGTAGTTGCGTGTCCTCCCTTTCTTTTAAGGTCGATGGAGACGCACGAGTGTAAGGAGAATGGTGAATGGTGGCCGTTCATAAGCCAGGATCATCAGAAACCGCAGAGTAAATTTTAGGAACGTAGACGTAGGACAGCGGAGAAAACTTCACTCAGGGACTTCAGTGAACTCTCCTTACAATGCTGAGGCCTGACACGCCTAGTGCCTGGGGGCAACCTGGCTCCTGCCCTAGGTAGTTTTGTTGAGCGTGCCTCCCTCAGGTGGTGCCTTTTCCCTCCCAGCAATATTGCTCCGTGAAATTCTGCGGATGATGAAAACTGTTTGCCATGGCTTTGTCCTTTCACCTCATTGGCCTAATCTTTGAAGTACAAATGCTTTTCTACACGGGTGCTGCCTCCCTGAGCTTTCCTTTGTCTTGGCTCAATCGATGCAGATTCCTGTGCTGAATACGCCATGGACTAGCACAGGTGGGTTCTTGTCAGTATACCGGGCGAACGCAGCAATTTCGATTGTCAAGACCCACCTGGCTTGATCAAGGTTCCTTATTCCAGTGAAAACGATTTTTATCCAAATTCTAGAGGAGCACCAGTGTGCCTCTGGGAGCTACACCCGGGCCTGCTGAAGAGCGGCTCCGGAGTTTTCATTTTCTGACTAAAATTCAACACGGAATTTCATGGATCTAAGGAAACCGTGAATTGTGGACGTACCAGATTCTCACATCTTCATTGTCTAATGGATGCTGAAGTTTCCCAGTCTGATCCGGCTGCCACTTCATTTCTGGCAATGACCATTCAATTGTGGACGTTCAGCCTTCTTCGGAATTCTCTTATACCGTCATGTTCCCGCGCCACATAAAGATCCTCGGTGGAGGTTTATGTGACTCAGGACAACTCTTTATTTCAGGCGTCTAGAACAAAGGGAATTCACAGAGGTTGATGATCACTTATTAAAGTCCCGTTTCTCTATGATGCCACTGATGACACTTCTACATCTGAGGGCAAAGAGCTCGTGCAGCATGATATTCTCATTTCAGCCATGCCGCCTGCAGTTTCTTCCTTGCAGAAAAATCTTTCCCAGTGTACTTCTTTAAAATGCTGCAAAATAGTGGGACAGAAGATTTCGGTTTAGCGTTAACTTTAAACGGGCATAGGTACAGGCATGTGGGCATGTTTAGAGACAGTGTTTCACTGATCTAGGGTAAAGGGTGAAGCGCCTAGGTTCCCGTGCTTCACTACTGTATGGCCTCAAGATGATGTGTAGGCACAGCGGCAAATCCATCGGTGGCAGTTCTCTCATTGTCATTGCGATGAGAAGATTCCTTATTCGCTAGGAACTGTTTTACCGTGGAAGACGGGTCACCACAGAGCTGTCTCTTTTGTGTTGAGACAAACTTTGCTGAATTTACCTGCCAGCAGTTGCGTGTCCTCCCTTTCTTTTAAGGTCGATGGAGACGCACGAGTGTAAGGAGAATGGTGAATGGTGGCCGTTCATCAGCCAGGATCATCAGAAACCGCAGAGTAAATTTTAGGAACGTAGACGTAGGACAGCGGAGAAAACTTCACTCAGGGACTTCAGTGAACTCTCCTTACAATGCTGAGGCCTGACACGCCTAGTGCCTGGGGGCAACCCGGCTCCTGCCCTAGGTAGTTTTGTTGAGCGTGCCTCCCTCAGGTGGTGCCTTTTCTCTCCCAGCAATATTGCTCCGTGAAATTCTGCCGATGATGAAAACTGTTTGCCATGGCTTTGTTCTTTCACCTCATTGGCCTCATCTTTGAAGTACAAATGCTTTTCTACAGGGGTCTGCCTCCCTGAGCTTTCCTTTGTCTTGGCTCAATCGATGCAGATTCCTGTGCTGAATACACCATGGACTAGCACAGGTGGGTTCTTGTCAGTATACCGGGCAAACGCCGCAATTTCGATTGTCAAGACCCACCTGGCTTGATCAAGGTTCTTTATTCCAGTGAAAACGATTTTTATCCAAATTCTAGAGGAGCACCAGTGTGCCTCTGGGAGCTACACCCGGGCCTGCTGAAGAGCGGCTCCGGAGTTTTCATTTTCTGACTAAAATTCAACACGGAATTTCATGGATCTAAGGAAACCGTGAATTGTGGACGTACCAGATTCTCACATCTTCATTGTCTAATGGAAGCTGAAGTTTCCCAGTCTGAACCGGCTGCCACTTCATTTCTGGCAATGACCATTCAATTGTGGACGTTCAGCCTTCTTCGGAATTCTCTAATACTGGCATGTTCCCGCGCCACATAAAGATCCTCGGTGGAGGTTTATGTGACTCAGGACAACTCTTTATTTCAGGCGTCTAGAACAAAGGGAATTCACAGAGGTTGATGATCACTTATTAAAGTCCCGTTTCTCTATGATGCCACTGATGACACTTCTACATCTGAGGGCAAAGAGCTCGTGCAGCATGATATTCTCATTTCAGCCATGCCGCCTGCAGTTTCTTCCTTGCAGAAAAATCTTTCCCAGTGTACTTCTTTAAAATGCTGCAAAATAGTGGGACAGAAGATTTCGGTTTAGCGTTAACTTTAAACGGGCATAGGTACAGGCATGTGGGCATGTTTAGAGACAGTGTTTCACTGATCTAGGGTAAAGGGTGAAGCGCCTAGGTTCCCGTGCTTCACTACTGTATGGCCTCAAGATGATGTGTAGGCACAGCGGCAAATCCATCGGTGGCAGTTCTCTCATTGTCATTGCGATGGGAAGATTCCTTATTCGCTAGGAACTGTTTTACCGTGGAAGACGGGTCACCACAGAGCTGTCTCTTTTGTGTTGAGACAAACTTTGCTGAATTTACCTGCCAGCAGTTGCGTGTCCTCCCTTTCTTTTAAGGTCGATGGAGACGCACGAGTGTAAGGAGAATGGTGAATGGTGGCCGTTCATAAGCCAGGATCATCAGAAACCGCAGAGTAAATTTTAGGAACGTAGACGTAGGACAGCGGAGAAAACTTCACTCAGGGACTTCAGTGAACTCTCCTTACAATGCTGAGGCCTGACACGCCTAGTGCCTGGGGGCAACCTGGCTCCTGCCCTAGGTAGTTTTGTTGAGCGTGCCTCCCTCAGGTGGTGCCTTTTCCCTCCCAGCAATATTGCTCCGTGAAATTCTGCCGATGATGAAAACTGTTTGCCATGGCTTTGTCCTTTCACCTCATTGGCCTAATCTTTGAAGTACAAATGCTTTTCTACACGGGTGCTGCCCCCTGAGCTTTCCTTTGTCTTGGCTCAATCGATGCAGATTCCTGTGCTGAATACGCCATGGACTAGCACAGGTGGGTTCTTGTCAGTATACCGGGCAAACGCCGCAATTTCGATTGTCAAGACCCACCTGGTTTGATCAAGGTTCTTTATTCCAGTGAAAACGATTTTTATCCAAATTCTAGAGGAGCTCCATTGTGCCTCTGGGAGCTACACCAGGGCCTGCTGAAGAGCGGCTCCGGAGTTTTCATTTTCTGACTAAAATTCAACACGGAATTTCATGGATCTAAGGAAACCGTGAATTGTGGACGTACCAGATTCTCACATCTTCATTGTCCAATGGAAGCTGAAATTTCCCAGTCTGAACCGGCTGCCACTTCATTTCTGGCAATGACCATTCAATTGTGGACGTTCAGCCTTCTTCGGAATTCTCTTATACCGGCATGTTCCCGCGCCACATAAAGACCACTCGGTGGAGGTTTATGTGACTCAGGACAACTCTTTATTTCAGGCGTCTAGAACAAAGGGAATTCACAGAGGTTGATGATCACTTATTAAAGTCCCGTTTCTCTATGATGCCCATTGATGACACTTCTACACCTGAGGTCAAAGAGCTCGTGCAGCATGATATTCTCATTTCAGCCATGCCGCCTGCAGTTTCTTCCTTGCAGAAAAATCTTTCCCAGTTTACTTCCTTAAAATGCTGCAAAATAGTGGGACAGAAGATTTCGGTTTAGCGTTAACTTTAAACGGACAGAGGTACAGGCATGTGGGCATGTTTAGAGACAGTGTTTCACTGGTCTAGGGTAAAGGGTGAAGCGCCTGGGTTCCCGTGCTTCACTACTGTATGGCCTCAAGATGATGTGTAGGCACTGCGGCAAATCCATCGGTGGCAATTCTCTCATATTGTCATTGCGATGGGAAGATTCCTTATTCGCTAGATATTGTTTTACCGTGGAAGACGGGTCACCACAGAGCTGTCTCTTTTGTGTTGGTACAAACTTTGCTGAATTTACCTGCCAGCAGTTGCGTGTCCTCCCTTTCTTTTAAGGTCGATGGAGACGCACGAGTGTAAGGAGAACGGTGAATGGTGGCCGTTCATAAGCCAGGATCATCAAAAACCGCAGAGTAAATTTTAGGAACGTAGACGTAGGAGAGCGGAGAAAAATTCACTCAGAGACTTCAGGAAACTCTCCTTACAATGCTGAGGCCTGACACGCCTAGTGACTGGGGGCAACCAGGCTCTTGCCCTAGGTAGTTTTGTTGAGCTTGCCTCCCTCAGATGGTGCCTTTTCTCTCCCAGCAATATTGCTCCGTGAAATTCTGCCGATGATGAAAACTGTTTGCCATGGCTTTGTCCTTTCACCTCATTGGCCTCATCTTTGAAATACAAATGCTTTTCTACAGGGGTGCTGCCTCCCTGAGCTTTCCTTTGTCTTGGCTCAATCGATGCAGATTCCTGTGCTGAATACGCCATGGACTAGCACAGGTGGGTTCTTGTCAGTATACCGGGCTAACGCAGCAATTTCGATTGTCAAGACCCACCTGGCTTGTTCAAGGTTCTTTATTCCAGTGAAAACGATTTTTATCCAAATTCTAGAGGAGCACCAGTGTGCCTCTGGGAGCTACACCCGGGCCTGCTAAACAGCGTGCCGGAATTTTCATTTTCTGACTAAAATTCAGCACGGAATTTCATGGATCTAAGGAAACCGTGAATTGTGGACGTACCAGATTCTCACATCTTCATTGTCTAATGGAAGTTGAAGTTTCCCAGTCTGATCCGGCTGCCACTTCATTTCTGGCAATGACCATTCAATTGTGGACGTTCAGCCTTCTTCGGAATTCTCTTATACCGGCATGTTCCCTCGCCACATAAAGACCACTCGGTGGAGGTTTATGTGACTCAGGACAACTCTTTATTTCAGGCGTCTAGAACAAAGGGAATTCAGAGGTTGATGATCACTTATTAAAGTCCCGTTTCTCTATGATGCCCATTGATGACACTTCTACATCTGAGGGCAAAGAGCTCGTGCAGCATGATATTCTCATTTCAGCCATGCCGCCTGCAGTTTCTTCCTTGCAGAAAAATCTTTCCCAGTGTACTTCTTTAAAATGCTGCAAAATAGTGGGACAGAAGATTTCGGTTTAGCGTTAACTTTAAACGGGCATAGGTACAGGCATGTGGGCATGTTTAGAGACAGTGTTTCACTGCTCTAGGGTAAAGGGTGAAGCGCCTGGGTTCCCGTGCTTCACTACTGTATGGCTTCAAGATGATGTGTAGGCACAGCGGCAAATCCATCGGTGGCAATTCTCTCATATTGTCATTGCATGGGAAGATTCCTTATTCGCTAGGAAATGTTTTACCGTGGAAGACGGGTCACCACAGAGCTGTCTCTTTTGTGTTGGGACAGACTTTGCTGAATTTACCTGCCAGCAGTTGCGTGTCCTCCCTTTCTTTTAAGGTCGATGGAGACGCACGAGTGTAAGGAGAACGGTGAATGGTGGCCGTTCATAAGCCAGGATCAACAGAAACCGCAGAGTAAATTTTAGGAACGTAGACGTAGGATAGCGGAGAAAACCACTCAGGGACTTCAGGGAACTCTCCTTAAAATGCTGAGGCCTGACACGCCTAGTGCCTGGGGGCAACCCGGCTCCTGCCCTAGGTAGTTTTGTTGAGCTTGCCTCCCTCAGGTGGTGCCTTTTCTCTCCCAGCAATATTGCTCCGTGAAATTCTGCCGATGATGAAAACTGTTTGCCATGGCTTTGTCCTTTCACCTCATTGGCATAATCTTTGAAGTAAAAATGCTTGTCTACACGGGTGCTGCCTCCCTGAGCTTTCCTTTGTCTTGGCTCAATCGATGCAGATTCCTGTGCTGAATACGCCATGGACTAGCACAGGTGGGTTCTTGTCAGTATACCTGGCAAACGCAGCAATTTCGATTGTCAAGACCCACCTGGCTTGATCAAGGTTCTTTATTCCAGTGAAAACGATTTTTATCCAAATTCTAGAGGAGCACCATTGTGCCTCTGGGAGCTACACCCGGGCCTGCTTGAAGAGCGGCTCCGGAGTTTTCATTTTCTGTCTAAAATTCAACACGGAATTTCATGGATCTAAGGAATCCGTGAATTGTGGACGTACCAGATTCTCACATCTTCATTGTCCAATGGAAGCTGAAGTTTCCCAGTCTGATCCGGCTGCCACTTCATTTCTGGCAATGACCATTCAATTGTGGACGTTCAGCCTTCTTCGGAATTCTCTTATACCTGCATGTTCCCGCGCCACATAAAGACCACTCGGTGGAGGTTTATGTGACTCAGGACAACTCTTTATTTCAGGCGTCTAGAACAAAGGGAATTCACAGAGGTTGATGATCACTTATTAAAGTCCCGTTTCTCTATGATGCCCATTGATGACACTTCTACACCTGAGGTCAAAGAGCTCGTGCAGCATGATATTCTGATTTCAGCCATGCCGCCTGCAGTTTCTTCCTTGCAGAAAAATCTTTCCCAGTGTACTTCTTTAAAATGCTGCAAAATAGTGGGACAGAAGATTTCGGTTTAGCGTTAACTTTAAACGGGCAGAGGTACAGGCATGTGGGCATGTTTAGAGACAGTGTTTCACTGGTCTAGGGTAAAGGGTGAAGCGCCTGGGTTCCCGTGCTTCACTACTGTATGGCCTCAAGATGATGTGTAGGCACTGCGGCAAATCCATCGGTGGCAATTCTCTCATATTGTCATTGCGATGGGAAGATTCCTTATTCGCTACATATTGTTTTACCGTGGAAGACGGGTCACCACAGAGCTGTCTCTTTTGTGTTGGGACAAACTTTGCTGAATTTACCTGCCAGCAGTGGCGTGTCCTCCCTTTCTTTTAAGGTCGATGGAGACGCACGAGTGTAAGGAGAACGGTGAATGGTGGCCGTTCATAAGCCAGGATCAACAGAAACCGCAGAGTAAAGTTTAGGAACGTAGACGTAGGATAGCGGAGAAAACCACTCAGGGACTTCAGGGAACTCTCCTTAAAATGCTGAGGCCTGACCCGCCTAGTGCCTGGGGGCAACCCAGCTCCTGCCCTAGGTAGTTTTGTTGAGCTTGCCTCCCTCAGGTGGTGCCTTTTCTCTCCCAGCAATATTGCTCCGTGAAATTCTGCCGATGATGAAAACTGTTTGCCATGGCTTTGTCCTTTCACCTCATTGGCCTCATCTTTGAAGTACAAATGCTTTTCTACACGGGTGCTGCCTCCCTGAGCTTTCCTTTGTCTTGGCTCAATCGATGCAGATTCCTGTGCTGAATACGCCATGGACTAGCACAGGTGGGTTCTTGTCAGTATACCGGGCAAACGCAGCAATTTCGATTATCAAGACCCACCTGGCTTGATCAAGGTTCTTTATTCCAGTGAAAACGATTTTTATCCAAATTCAAGAGGAGCTCCAGTGTGCCTCTGGGAGCTACACCCGGGCCTGCTGAACAGCGGCTCCGGAGTTTTCATTTTCTGACTAAAATTCAGCACGGAATTTCATGGATCTAAGGAAACCGTGAATTGTGGACGTACCAGATTCTCACATCTTCATTGTCTAATGGAAGCTGAAGTTTCCCAGTCTGATCCGGCTGCCACTTCATTTCTGGCAATGATCATTCAATTGTGGACGTTCAGCCTTCTTCGGAATTCTCTTATACCGGCATGTTCCCGCGTCACATAAAGACCACTCGGTGGAGGATTATGTGACTCAGGAGAACTCTTTATTTCAGGCGTCTAGAACAAAGGGAATTCACAGAGGTTGATGATCACTTATTAAAGACCCGTTTCTCTATGATGCCCACTGATGACACTTCTACATCTGAGGGCAAAGAGGTCGTGCAGCATGATATTCTCATTTCAGCCACGCCGCCTGCAGTTCCTTCCTTGCAGAAAAATCTTTCCCAGTGTACTTCTTTAAAATGCTGCAAAATAGTGGGACAGATGATTTCGGTTTAGCGTTAACTTTAAACGGGCATAGGTACAGGCATGTGGGCATGTTTAGAGACAGTGTTTCACTGGTCTAGGGTAAAGCGTGAAGCGCCTGGGTTCCCGTGCTTCACTAGTGTATGGCCTCAAGATGATGTGTAGGCACAGCGGCAAATCCATCGGTGGCAATTCTCTCATATTGTCATTGCGATGGGAAGATTCCTTATTCGCTAGGAACTGTTTTACCGTGGAAGACGGGTCACCACAGAGCTGTCTCTTTTGTGTTGGGACAAACTCTGCTGAATTTACCTGCCAGCAGTTGCGTGTCCTCCCTCTCTTTTAAGGCGGATGGAGACGCACGAATGTAAGGAGAACGGTGAATGGTGGCCGTTCATAATCCAGGATCAACAGAAACCGTAGAGTAAATTTTAGGAACGTAGACGTAGGACAGCGGAGAAAACTTCACTTAGGGACTTCAGGGAACTCTCCTTAAAATGCTGAGGCCTGACACGCCTAGTGCCTGGGGGCAACCCGGCTCCTGCCCCAGGTAGTTTTGTTGAGCTTGCCTCCCTCAGGTGGTGCCTTTTCTCTCCCAGCAATATTGCTCCGTGAAATTCTGCCGATGATGAAAACTTTGCCATGGCTTTGTCCTTTCACCTCATTGGCCTCATCTTTGAAGTAAAAATGCTTCTCTACACGGGTGCTGCCTCCCTGAGCTTTCCTTTGTCTTGGCTCAATCGATGCAGATTCCTGTGCTGAATACGCCATGGACTAGCACAGGTGGGTTCTTGTCAGTATACCGGGCAAACGCAGCAATTTCGATTGTCAAGACCCACCTGGCTTGATCAAGGTTCTTTATTCCAGTGAAAACGATTTTTATCCAAATTCTAGAGGAGCACCAGTGTCCCTCTGGGAGCTACACCCTGGCCTGCTGAACAGCGGCTCCGGAGTTTTCATTTTCTGACTAAAATTCAACACGGAATTTCATGGATCTAAGGAAACCGTGAATTGAGGACGTACCAGATTCTCACATCTTCATTTTCTAATGGAAGCTGAAGTTTCCCAATCTGATCTGGCTGCCACTTCATTTCTCGCAATGACCATTCAATTGTGGACGTTCAGCCTTCTTCGGATTTCTCTTATACCGGCAAGTTCCCGCGCCACATAAAGACCACTCGGTGGAGGTTTATGTGACTCAGGACAACTCTTTATTTCAGGCGTGTAGAACAAAGGGAATTCACAGAGGTGGATGATCACTTATTAAAGTCCCGTTTCTCTATGATGCCCATTGATGACACTTCTACACCTGAGGTCAAAGAGCTCGTGCAGCATGATATTCTCATTTCAGCCATGCCGCCTGCAGTTTCTTCCTTGCAGAAAAATCTTTCCCAGTGTACTTCTTTAAAATGCTGCAAAATAGTGGGACAGAAGATTTCGGTTTAGCGTTAACTTTAAACGGGCAAAGGTACAGGCATGTGGGCATGTTTAGAGACAGTGTTTCACTGGTCTAGCGTAAAGGGTGAAGCGCCTGGGTTCCCGTGCTTCACTACTGTATGGCCTCAAGATGATGTGTAGGCACAGCGGCAAATCCATCGGTGGCAATTCTCTCATATTGTCATTGCGATGGGAAGATTCCTTATTCGCTAGGAAATGTTTTACCGTGGAAGACGGGTCACCACAGAGCTGTCTCTTTTGTGTTGAGACAAACTTTGCTGAATTTACCTGCCAGCAGTTGCGTGTCCTCCCTTTCTTTTAAGGTCGATGGAGACGCACGAGTGTAAGGAGAATGGTGAATGGTGGCCGTTCATAAGCCAGGATCATCAGAAACCGCAGAGTAAATTTTAGGAACGTAGACGTAGGACAGCGGAGAAAACTTCACTCAGGGACTTCAGTGAACTCTCCTTACAATGCTGAGGCCTGACACGCCTAGTGCCTGGGGGCAACCTGGCTCCTGCCCTAGGTAGTTTTGTTGAGCGTGCCTCCCTCAGGTGGTGCCTTTTCCCTCCCAGCAATATTGCTCCGTGAAATTCTGCCGATGATGAAAACTGTTTGCCATGGCTTTGTCCTTTCACCTCATTGGCCTAATCTTTGAAGTACAAATGCTTTTCTACACGGGTGCTGCCCCCTGAGCTTTCCTTTGTCTTGGCTCAATCGATGCAGATTCCTGTGCTGAATACGCCATGGACTAGCACAGGTGGGTTCTTGTCAGTATACCGGGCAAACGCCGCAATTTCGATTGTCAAGACCCACCTGGTTTGATCAAGGTTCTTTATTCCAGTGAAAACGATTTTTATCCAAATTCTAGAGGAGCTCCATTGTGCCTCTGGGAGCTACACCAGGGCCTGCTGAAGAGCGGCTCCGGAGTTTTCATTTTCTGACTAAAATTCAACACGGAATTTCATGGATCTAAGGAAACCGTGAATTGTGGACGTACCAGATTCTCACATCTTCATTGTCCAATGGAAGCTGAAGTTTCCCAGTCTGAACCGGCTGCCACTTCATTTCTGGCAATGACCATTCAATTGTGGACGTTCAGCCTTCTTCGGAATTCTCTTATACCGGCATGTTCCCGCGCCACATAAAGACCACTCGGTGGAGGTTTATGTGACTCAGGACAACTCTTTATTTCAGGCGTCTAGAACAAAGGGAATTCACAGAGGTTGATGATCACTTATTAAAGTCCCGTTTCTCTATGATGCCCATTGATGACACTTCTACACCTGAGGTCAAAGAGCTCGTGCAGCATGATATTCTCATTTCAGCCATGCCGCCTGCAGTTTCTTCCTTGCAGAAAAATCTTTCCCAGTTTACTTCCTTAAAATGCTGCAAAATAGTGGGACAGAAGATTTCGGTTTAGCGTTAACTTTAAACGGGCAGAGGTACAGGCATGTGGGCATGTTTAGAGACAGTGTTTCACTGGTCTAGGGTAAAGGGTGAAGCGCCTGGGTTCCCGTGCTTCACTACTGTATGGCCTCAAGATGATGTGTAGGCACTGCGGCAAATCCATCGGTGGCAATTCTCTCATATTGTCATTGCGATGGGAAGATTCCTTATTCGCTAGATATTGTTTTACCGTGGAAGACGGGTCACCACAGAGCTGTCTCTTTTGTGTTGGTACAAACTTTGCTGAATTTACCTGCCAGCAGTTGCGTGTCCTCCCTTTCTTTTAAGGTCGATGGAGACGCACGAGTGTAAGGAGAACGGTGAATGGTGGCCGTTCATAAGCCAGGATCATCAAAAACCGCAGAGTAAATTTTAGGAACGTAGACGTAGGAGAGCGGAGAAAAATTCACTCAGAGACTTCAGGAAACTCTCCTTACAATGCTGAGGCCTGACACGCCTAGTGACTGGGGGCAACCAGGCTCTTGCCCTAGGTAGTTTTGTTGAGCTTGCCTCCCTCAGATGGTGCCTTTTCTCTCCCAGCAATATTGCTCCGTGAAATTCTGCCGATGATGAAAACTGTTTGCCATGGCTTTGTCCTTTCACCTCATTGGCCTCATCTTTGAAATACAAATGCTTTTCTACAGGGGTGCTGCCTCCCTGAGCTTTCCTTTGTCTTGGCTCAATCGATGCAGATTCCTGTGCTGAATACGCCATGGACTAGCACAGGTGGGTTCTTGTCAGTATACCGGGCTAACGCAGCAATTTCGATTGTCAAGACCCACCTGGCTTGATCAAGGTTCTTTATTCCAGTGAAAACGATTTTTATCCAAATTCTAGAGGAGCACCAGTGTGCCTCTGGGAGCTACACCCGGGCCTGCTAAACAGCGTGCCGGAATTTTCATTTTCTGACTAAAATTCAGCACGGAATTTCATGGATCTAAGGAAACCGTGAATTGTGGACGTACCAGATTCTCACATCTTCATTGTCTAATGGAAGTTGAAGTTTCCCAGTCTGATCCGGCTGCCACTTCATTTCTGGCAATGACCATTCAATTGTGGACGTTCAGCCTTCTTCGGAATTCTCTTATACCGGCATGTTCCCTGGCCACATAAAGACCACTCGGTGGAGGTTTATGTGACTCAGGACAACTCTTTATTTCAGGCGTCTAGAACAAAGGGAATTCAGAGGTTGATGATCACTTATTAAAGTCCCGTTTCTCTATGATGCCCATTGATGACACTTCTACATCTGAGGGCAAAGAGCTCGTGCAGCATGATATTCTCATTTCAGCCATGCCGCCTGCAGTTTCTTCCTTGCAGAAAAATCTTTCCCAGTGTACTTCTTTAAAATGCTGCAAAATAGTGGGACAGAAGATTTCGGTTTAGCGTTAACTTTAAACGGGCATAGGTACAGGCATGTGGGCATGTTTAGAGACAGTGTTTCACTGCTCTAGGGTAAAGGGTGAAGCGCCTGGGTTCCCGTGCTTCACTACTGTATGGCTTCAAGATGATGTGTAGGCACAGCGGCAAATCCATCGGTGGCAATTCTCTCATATTGTCATTGCATGGGAAGATTCCTTATTCGCTAGGAAATGTTTTACCGTGGAAGACGGGTCACCACAGAGCTGTCTCTTTTGTGTTGGGACAAACTCTGCTGAATTTACCTGCCAGCAGTTGCGTGTCCTCCCTTTCTTTTAAGGTCGATGGAGACGCACGAGTGTAAGGAGAACGGTGAATGGTGGCCGTTCATAAGCCAGGATCAACAGAAACCGCAGAGTAAATTTTAGGAACGTAGACGTAGGATAGCGGAGAAAACCACTCAGGGACTTCAGGGAACTCTCCTTAAAATGCTGAGGCCTGACACGCCTAGTGCCTGGGGGCAACCCGGCTCCTGCCCTAGGTAGTTTTGTTGAGCTTGCCTCCCTCAGGTGGTGCCTTTTCTCTCCCAGCAATATTGCTCCGTGAAATTCTGCCGATGATGAAAACTGTTTGCCATGGCTTTGTCCTTTCACCTCATTGGCATAATCTTTGAAGTAAAAATGCTTGTCTACACGGGTGCTGCCTCCCTGAGCTTTCCTTTGTCTTGGCTCAATCGATGCAGATTCCTGTGCTGAATACGCCATGGACTAGCACAGGTGGGTTCTTGTCAGTATACCTGGCAAACGCAGCAATTTCGATTGTCAAGACCCACCTGGCTTGATCAAGGTTCTTTATTCCAGTGAAAACGATTTTTATCCAAATTCTAGAGGAGCACCATTGTGCCTCTGGGAGCTACACCCGGGCCTGCTTGAAGAGCGGCTCCGGAGTTTTCATTTTCTGACTAAAATTCAACACGGAATTTCATGGATCTAAGGAATCCGTGAATTGTGGACGTACCAGATTCTCACATCTTCATTGTCCAATGGAAGCTGAAGTTTCCCAGTCTGATCCGGCTGCCACTTCATTTCTGGCAATGACCATTCAATTGTGGACGTTCAGCCTTCTTCGGAATTCTCTTATACCTGCATGTTCCCGCGCCACATAAAGACCACTCGGTGGAGGTTTATGTGACTCAGGACAACTCTTTATTTCAGGCGTCTAGAACAAAGGGAATTCACAGAGGTTGATGATCACTTATTAAAGTCCCGTTTCTCTATGATGCCCATTGATGACACTTCTACACCTGAGGTCAAAGAGCTCGTGCAGCATGATATTCTCATTTCAGCCATGCCGCCTGCAGTTTCTTCCTTGCAGAAAAATCTTTCCCAGTGTACTTCTTTAAAATGCTGCAAAATAGTGGGACAGAAGATTTCGGTTTAGCGTTAACTTTAAACGGGCAGAGGTACAGGCATGTGGGCATGTTTAGAGACAGTGTTTCACTGGTCTAGGGTAAAGGGTGAAGCGCCTGGGTTCCCGTGCTTCACTACTGTATGGCCTCAAGATGATGTGTAGGCACTGCGGCAAATCCATCGGTGGCAATTCTCTCATATTGTCATTGCGATGGGAAGATTCCTTATTCGCTACATATTGTTTTACCGTGGAAGACGGGTCACCACAGAGCTGTCTCTTTTCTGTTGGGACAAACTTTGCTGAATTTACCTGCCAGCAGTTGCGTGTCCTCCCTTTCTTTTAAGGTCGATGGAGACGCACGAATGTAAGGAGAACGGTGAATGGTGGCCGTTCATAAGCCAGGATCATCAGAAACCGCAGAGTAAATTTTAGGAACGTAGACGTAGGATAGCGGAGAAAACCACTCAGGGACTTCAGGGAACTCTCCTTAAAATGCTGAGGCCTGACACGCCTAGTGCCTGGGGGCAACCTGGCTCCTGCCCTCGGTAGTTTTGTTGAGCTTGCCTCCCTCAGGTGGTGCCTTTTCCCTCCAACAATATTGCTCCGTGAAATTCTGCCGATGATGAAAACTGTTTGCCATGGCTTTGTCCTTTCACCTCATTGGCCTAATCTTTGAAGTACAAATGCTTTTCTACACGGGTGCTGCCTCCCTGAGCTTTCCTTTGTCTTGGCTCAATCGATGCAGATTCCTGTGCTGAATACGCCATGGACTAGCACAGGTGGGTTCTTGTCAGTATACCGGGCAAACGCCGCAATTTCGATTGTCAAGACCCACCTGGTTTGATCAAGGTTCTTTATTCCAGTGAAAACGATTTTTATCCAAATTCTAGAGGAGCACCAGTGTGCCTCTGGGAGCTACACCCGGGCCTGCTGAACAGCGCGCCGGAGTTTTCATTTTCTGACTAAAATTCAACACGGAATTTCATGGATCTAAGGAAACCGTGAATTGTGGACGTACCAGATTCTCACATCTTCATTGTCCAATGGAAGCTGAAGTTTCCCAGTCTGAACCGGCTGCCACTTCATTTCTGGCAATGACCATTCAATTGTGGACGTTCAGCCTTCTTCGGAATTCTCTTATACCGGCATGTTCCAGCGCCACATAAAGACCACTCGGTGGAGGTTTATGTGACTCAGGACAACTCTTTATTTCAGGCGTCTAGAACAAAGGGAATTCACAGAGGTTGATGATTACTTATTAAAGTCCCGTTTCTCTATGATGCCCATTGATGACACTTCTACACCTGACAAAAAGCTCGTGCAGCATGATATTCTCATTTCAGCCATGCCGCCTGCAGTTTCTTCCTTGCAGAAAAATCTTTCCCAGTGTACTTCTTAAAAATGCTGCAAAATAGTGGGACAGAAGATTTCGGTTTAGCGTTAACTTTAAACGGGCAGTGGTACAGGCATGTGGGCATGTTTAGAGACAGTGTTTCACTGGTCTAGGGTAAAGCGTGAAGCGCCTGGGTTCCCGTGCTTCACTACTGTATGGCCTCAAGATGATGTGTAGGCACTGCGGCAAATCCATCGTTGGCAATTCTCTCATATTGTCATTGCGATGGGAAGATTCCTTATTCGCTCGATATTGTTTTACCGTGGAAGACGGGTCACCACAGAGCTGTCTCTTTTGTGTTGGGACAAACTTTACTGAATTTACCTGCCAGCAGTTGCGTGTCCTCCCTTTCTTTTAAGGTCGATGGAGACGCACGAGTGTAAGGAGAACGGTGAATGGTGGCCGTTCATAAGCCAGGATCATCAGAAACCGCAGAGTAAATTTTAGGAACGTAGACGTAGGACAGCGGAGAAAAATTCACTCAGAGACTTCAGGGAACTCTCCTTACAATGCTGAGGCCTGACACGCCTAGTGACTGGGGGCAACCCGGCTCTTGCCCTAGGTAGTTTTGTTGAGCTTGCCTCCCTCAGATGGTGCCTTTTCTCTCCCAGCAATATTGCTCCGTGAAATTCTGCCGATGATGAAAACTGTTTGCCATGGCTTTGTCCTTTCACCTCATTGGCCTCATCTTTGAAGTACAAATGCTTTTCTACATGGGTGCTGCCTCCCTGAGCTTTCCTTTGTCTTGGCTCAATCGATGCAGATTCCTGTGCTGAATACGCCATGGACTAGCACAGGTGGGTTCTTGTCAGTATACCGGGCAAACGCAGCAATTTCGATTGTCAAGACCCACCTGGCTTGATCAAGGTTCTTTATTCCAGTGAAAACGATTTTTATCCAAATTCTAGAGGAGCACCAGTGTGCCTCTGGGAGCTACACCCGGGCCTGCTAAACAGCGCGCCGGAGTTTTCATTTTCTGACTAAAATTCAGCACGAAATTTCATGGATCTAAGGAAACCGTGAATTGTGGACGTACCAGATTCTCACATCTTCATTGTCTAATGGAAGCTGAAGTTTCCCAGTCTGATCCGGCTGCCACTTCATTTCTGGCAATGACCATTCAATTGTGGACGTTCAGCCTTCTTCGGAATTCTCTTATACCGGCATGTTCCCGCGCCACATAAAGACCACTCGGTGGAGGTTTATGTGACTCAGGACAACTCTTTATTTCAGGCGTCTAGAACAAAGGGAATTCAGAGGTTGATGATCACTTATTAAAGTCCCGTTTCTCTATGATGCCCACTGATGACACTTCTACATCTGAGGGCAAAGAGCTCGTGCAGCATGATATTCTCATTTCAGCCACGCCGCCTGCAGTTTCTTCCTTGCAGAAAAATGTTTCCTAGTGTACTTCTTTAAAATGCTGCAAAATAGTGGGACAGAAGATTTCGGTTTAGCGTTAACTTTAAACGGGCATAGGTACAGGCATGTGGGCATGTTTAGAGACAGTGTTTCACTGGTCTAGGGTAAAGCGTGAAGCGCCTGGGTTCCCGTGCTTCACTACTGTATGGCCTCAAGATGATGTGTAGGCACAGCGGCAAATCCATCGGTGGCAATTCTCTCATATTGTCATTGCGATGGGAAGATTCCTTATTCGCTAGGAAATGTTTTACCGTGGAAGACGGGTCACCACAGAGCTGTCTCTTTTGTGTTGGGACAAACTTTGCTGAATTTACCTGCCAGCAGTTGCGTGTCCTCCCTTTCTTTTAAGGTCGATGGAGACGCACGAGTGTAAGGAGAACGGTGAATGGTGGCCGTTCATAAGCTAGGATCAACAGAAACCGCAGAGTAAAGTTTAGGAACGTAGACGTAGGATAGCGGAGAAAACCACTCAGGGACTTCAGGGAACTCTCCTTAAAATGCTGAGGCCTGACACGCCTAGTGCCTGGGGGCAACCCAGCTCCTGCCCTAGGTAGTTTTGTTGAGCTTGCCTCCCTCAGGTGGTGCCTTTTCTCTCCCAGCAATATTGCTCCGTGAAATTCTGCCGATGATGAAAACTGTTTGCCATGGCTTTGTCCTTTCACCTCATTGGCCTCATCTTTGAAGTACAAATGCTTTTCTACACGGGTGCTGCCTCCCTGAGCTTTCCTTTGTCTTGGCTCAATCGATGCAGATTCCTGTGCTGAATACGCCATGGACTAGCACAGGTGGGTTCTTGTCAGTATACCGGGCAAACGCAGCAATTTCGATTATCAAGACCCACCTGGCTTGATCAAGGTTCTTTATTCCAGTGAAAACGATTTTTATCCAAATTCAAGAGGAGCTCCAGTGTGCCTCTGGGAGCTACACCCGGGCCTGCTGAACAGCGGCTCCGGAGTTTTCATTTTCTGACTAAAATTCAGCACGGAATTTCATGGATCTAAGGAAACCGTGAATTGTGGACGTACCAGATTCTCACATCTTCATTGTCTAATGGAAGCTGAAGTTTCCCAGTCTGATCCGGCTGCCACTTCATTTCTGGCAATGATCATTCAATTGTGGACGTTCAGCCTTCTTCGGAATTCTCTTATACCGGCATGTTCCCGCGTCACATAAAGACCACTCGGTGGAGGATTATGTGACTCAGGAGAACTCTTTATTTCAGGCGTCTAGAACAAAGGGAATTCACAGAGGTTGATGATCACTTATTAAAGACCCGTTTCTCTATGATGCCCACTGATGACACTTCTACATCTGAGGGCAAAGAGGTCGTGCAGCATGATATTCTCATTTCAGCCACGCCGCCTGCAGTTCCTTCCTTGCAGAAAAATCTTTCCCAGTGTACTTCTTTAAAATGCTGCAAAATAGTGGGACAGATGATTTCGGTTTAGCGTTAACTTTAAACGGGCATAGGTACAGGCATGTGGGCATGTTTAGAGACAGTGTTTCACTGGTCTAGGGTAAAGCGTGAAGCGCCTGGGTTCCCGTGCTTCACTAGTGTATGGCCTCAAGATGATGTGTAGGCACAGCGGCAAATCCATCGGTGGCAATTCTCTCATATTGTCATTGCGATGGGAAGATTCCTTATTCGCTAGGAACTGTTTTACCGTGGAAGACGGGTCACCACAGAGCTGTCTCTTTTGTGTTGGGACAAACTCTGCTGAATTTACCTGCCAGCAGTTGCGTGTCCTCCCTCTCTTTTAAGGCGGATGGAGACGCACGAATGTAAGGAGAACGGTGAATGGTGGCCGTTCATAATCCAGGATCAACAGAAACCGTAGAGTAAATTTTAGGAACGTAGACGTAGGACAGCGGAGAAAACTTCACTTAGGGACTTCAGGGAACTCTCCTTAAAATGCTGAGGCCTGACACGCCTAGTGCCTGGGGGCAACCCGGCTCCTGCCCCAGGTAGTTTTGTTGAGCTTGCCTCCCTCAGGTGGTGCCTTTTCTCTCCCAGCAATATTGCTCCGTGAAATTCTGCCGATGATGAAAACTGTTTGCCATGGCTTTGTCCTTTCACCTCATTGGCCTCATCTTTGAAGTAAAAATGCTTCTCTACACGGGTGCTGCCTCCCTGAGCTTTCCTTTGTCTTGGCTCAATCGATGCAGATTCCTGTGCTGAATACGCCATGGACTAGCACAGGTGGGTTCTTGTCAGTATACCGGGCAAACGCAGCAATTTCGATTGTCAAGACCCACCTGGCTTGATCAAGGTTCTTTATTCCAGTGAAAACGATTTTTATCCAAATTCTAGAGGAGCACCAGTGTGCCTCTGGGAGCTACACCCTGGCCTGCTGAACAGCGGCTCCGGAGTTTTCATTTTCTGACTAAAATTCAACACGGAATTTCATGGATCTAAGGAAACCGTGAATTGTGGACGTACCAGATTCTCACATCTTCATTTTCTAATGGAAGCTGAAGTTTCCCAATCTGATCTGGCTGCCACTTCATTTCTCGCAATGACCATTCAATTGTGGACGTTCAGCCTTCTTCGGATTTCTCTTATACCGGCAAGTTCCCGCGCCACATAAAGACCACTCGGTGGAGGTTTATGTGACTCAGGACAACTCTTTATTTCAGGCGTGTAGAACAAAGGGAATTCACAGAGGTGGATGATCACTTATTAAAGTCCCGTTTCTCTATGATGCCCATTGATGACACTTCTACACCTGAGGTCAAAGAGCTCGTGCAGCATGATATTCTCATTTCAGCCATGCCGCCTGCAGTTTCTTCCTTGCAGAAAAATCTTTCCCAGTGTACTTCTTTAAAATGCTGCAAAATAGTGGGACAGAAGATTTCGGTTTAGCGTTAACTTTAAACGGGCAAAGGTACAGGCATGTGGGCATGTTTAGAGACAGTGTTTCACTGGTCTAGCGTAAAGGGTGAAGCGCCTGGGTTCCCGTGCTTCACTACTGTATGGCCTCAAGATGATGTGTAGGCACAGCGGCAAATCCATCGGTGGCAATTCTCTCATATTGTCATTGCGATGGGAAGATTCCTTATTCGCTAGGAAATGTTTTACCGTGGAAGACGGGTCACCACAGAGCTGTCTCTTTTGTGTTGGGACAAACTCTGCTGAATTTACCTGCCAGCAGTTGCGTGTCCTCCCTCTCTTTTAAGGCGGATGGAGACGCACGAATGTAAGGAGAACGGTGAATGGTGGCCGTTCATAATCCAGGATCAACAGAAACCGTAGAGTAAATTTTAGGAACGTAGACGTAGGACAGCGGAGAAAACTTCACTTAGGGACTTCAGGGAACTCTCCTTAAAATGCTGAGGCCTGACACGCCTAGTGCCTGGGGGCAACCCGGCTCCTGCCCTAGGTAGTTTTGTTGAGCTTGCCTCCCTCAGGTGGTGCCTTTTCTCTCCCAGCAATATTGCTCCGTGAAATTCTGCCGATGATGAAAACTGTTTGCCATGGCTTTGTCCTTTCACCTCATTGGCCTCATCTTTGAAGTACAAATGCTTTTCTACACGGGTGCTGCCTCCCTGAGCTTTCCTTTGTCTTGGCTCAATCGATGCAGATTCCTGTGCTGAATACGCCATGGACTAGCACAGGTGGGTTCTTGTCAGTATACCGGGCAAACGCAGCAATTTCGATTATCAAGACCCACCTGGCTTGATCAAGGTTCTTTATTCCAGTGAAAACGATTTTTATCCAAATTCAAGAGGAGCTCCAGTGTGCCTCTGGGAGCTACACCCGGGCCTGCTGAACAGCGGCTCCGGAGTTTTCATTTTCTGACTAAAATTCAGCACGGAATTTCATGGATCTAAGGAAACCGTGAATTGTGGACGTACCAGATTCTCACATCTTCATTGTCTAATGGAAGCTGAAGTTTCCCAGTCTGATCCGGCTGCCACTTCATTTCTGGCAATGATCATTCAATTGTGGACGTTCAGCCTTCTTCGGAATTCTCTTATACCGGCATGTTCCCGCGTCACATAAAGACCACTCGGTGGAGGATTATGTGACTCAGGAGAACTCTTTATTTCAGGCGTCTAGAACAAAGGGAATTCACAGAGGTTGATGATCACTTATTAAAGACCCGTTTCTCTATGATGCCCACTGATGACACTTCTACATCTGAGGGCAAAGAGGTCGTGCAGCATGATATTCTCATTTCAGCCACGCCGCCTGCAGTTCCTTCCTTGCAGAAAAATCTTTCCCAGTGTACTTCTTTAAAATGCTGCAAAATAGTGGGACAGATGATTTCGGTTTAGCGTTAACTTTAAACGGGCATAGGTACAGGCATGTGGGCATGTTTAGAGACAGTGTTTCACTGGTCTAGGGTAAAGCGTGAAGCGCCTGGGTTCCCGTGCTTCACTAGTGTATGGCCTCAAGATGATGTGTAGGCACAGCGGCAAATCCATCGGTGGCAATTCTCTCATATTGTCATTGCGATGGGAAGATTCCTTATTCGCTAGGAACTGTTTTACCGTGGAAGACGGGTCACCACAGAGCTGTCTCTTTTGTGTTGGGACAAACTCTGCTGAATTTACCTGCCAGCAGTTGCGTGTCCTCCCTCTCTTTTAAGGCGGATGGAGACGCACGAATGTAAGGAGAACGGTGAATGGTGGCCGTTCATAATCCAGGATCAACAGAAACCGTAGAGTAAATTTTAGGAACGTAGACGTAGGACAGCGGAGAAAACTTCACTTAGGGACTTCAGGGAACTCTCCTTAAAATGCTGAGGCCTGACACGCCTAGTGCCTGGGGGCAACCCGGCTCCTGCCCCAGGTAGTTTTGTTGAGCTTGCCTCCCTCAGGTGGTGCCTTTTCTCTCCCAGCAATATTGCTCCGTGAAATTCTGCCGATGATGAAAACTGTTTGCCATGGCTTTGTCCTTTCACCTCATTGGCCTCATCTTTGAAGTAAAAATGCTTCTCTACACGGGTGCTGCCTCCCTGAGCTTTCCTTTGTCTTGGCTCAATCGATGCAGATTCCTGTGCTGAATACGCCATGGACTAGCACAGGTGGGTTCTTGTCAGTATACCGGGCAAACGCAGCAATTTCGATTGTCAAGACCCACCTGGCTTGATCAAGGTTCTTTATTCCAGTGAAAACGATTTTTATCCAAATTCTAGAGGAGCACCAGTGTGCCTCTGGGAGCTACACCCTGGCCTGCTGAACAGCGGCTCCGGAGTTTTCATTTTCTGACTAAAATTCAACACGGAATTTCATGGATCTAAGGAAACCGTGAATTGAGGACGTACCAGATTCTCACATCTTCATTTTCTAATGGAAGCTGAAGTTTCCCAATCTGATCCGGCTGCCACTTCATTTCTCGCAATGACCATTCAATTGTGGACGTTCAGCCTTCTTCGGATTTCTCTTATACCGGCAAGTTCCCGCGCCACATAAAGACCACTCGGTGGAGGTTTATGTGACTCAGGACAACTCTTTATTTCAGGCGTGTAGAACAAAGGGAATTCACAGAGGTGGATGATCACTTATTAAAGTCCCGTTTCTCTATGATGCCCATTGATGACACTTCTACACCTGAGGTCAAAGAGCTCGTGCAGCATGATATTCTCATTTCAGCCATGCCGCCTGCAGTTTCTTCCTTGCAGAAAAATCTTTCCCAGTGTACTTCTTTAAAATGCTGCAAAATAGTGGGACAGAAGATTTCGGTTTAGCGTTAACTTTAAACGGGCAAAGGTACAGGCATGTGGGCATGTTTAGAGACAGTGTTTCACTGGTCTAGCGTAAAGGGTGAAGCGCCTGGGTTCCCGTGCTTCACTACTGTATGGCCTCAAGATGATGTGTAGGCACAGCGGCAAATCCATCGGTGGCAATTCTCTCATATTGTCATTGCGATGGGAAGATTCCTTATTCGCTAGGAAATGTTTTACCGTGGAAGACGGGTCACCACAGAGCTGTCTCTTTTGTGTTGGGACAAACTCTGCTGAATTTACCTGCCAGCAGTTGCGTGTCCTCCCTCTCTTTTAAGGCGGATGGAGACGCACGAATGTAAGGAGAACGGTGAATGGTGGCCGTTCATAATCCAGGATCAACAGAAACCGTAGAGTAAATTTTAGGAACGTAGACGTAGGACAGCGGAGAAAACTTCACTTAGGGACTTCAGGGAACTCTCCTTAAAATGCTGAGGCCTGACACGCCTAGTGCCTGGGGGCAACCCGGCTCCTGCCCTAGGTAGTTTTGTTGAGCTTGCCTCCCTCAGGTGGTGCCTTTTCTCTCCCAGCAATATTGCTCCGTGAAATTCTGCCGATGATGAAAACTGTTTGCCATGGCTTTGTCCTTTCACCTCATTGGCATAATCTTTGAAGTAAAAATGCTTGTCTACACGGGTGCTGCCTCCCTGAGCTTTCCTTTGTCTTGGCTCAATCGATGCAGATTCCTGTGCTGAATACGCCATGGACTAGCACAGGTGGGTTCTTGTCAGTATACCTGGCAAACGCAGCAATTTCGATTGTCAAGACCCACCTGGCTTGATCAAGGTTCTTTATTCCAGTGAAAACGATTTTTATCCAAATTCTAGAGGAGCATCATTGTGCCTCTGGGAGCTACACCCGGGCCTGCTTGAAGAGCGGCTCCGGAGTTTTCATTTTCTGACTAAAATTCAACACGGAATTTCATGGATCTAAGGAATCCGTGAATTGTGGACGTACCAGATTCTCACATCTTCATTGTCCAATGGAAGCTGAAGTTTCCCAGTCTGAACCGGCTGCCACTTCATTTCTGGCAATGACCATTCAATTGTGGACGTTCAGCCTTCTTCGGATTTCTCTTATACCGGCATGTTCCCGCGCCACATAAAGACCACTCGGTGGAGGTTTATGTGACTCAGGACAACTCTTTATTTCAGGCGTGTAGAACAAAGGGAATTCACAGAGGTGGATGATCACTTATTAAAGTCCCGTTTCTCTATGATGCCCATTGATGACACTTCTACACCTGAGGTCAAAGAGCTCGTGCAGCATGATATTCTCATTTCAGCCATGCCGCCTGCAGTTTCTTCCTTGCAGAAAAATCTTTCCCAGTGTACTTCTTTAAAATGCTGCAAAATAGTGGGACAGAAGATTTCGGTTTAGCGTTAACTTTAAACGGGCAAAGGTACAGGCATGTGGGCATGTTTAGAGACAGTGTTTCACTGGTCTAGCGTAAAGGGTGAAGCGCCTGGGTTCCCGTGCTTCACTACTGTATGGCCTCAAGATGATGTGTAGGCACAGCGGCAAATCCATCGGTGGCAATTCTCTCATATTGTCATTGCGATGGGAAGATTCCTTATTCGCTAGGAAATGTTTTACCGTGGAAGACGGGTCACCACAGAGCTGTCTCTTTTGTGTTGGGACAAACTCTGCTGAATTTACCTGCCAGCAGTTGCGTGTCCTCCCTCTCTTTTAAGGCGGATGGAGACGCACGAATGTAAGGAGAACGGTGAATGGTGGCCGTTCATAATCCAGGATCAACAGAAACCGTAGAGTAAATTTTAGGAACGTAGACGTAGGACAGCGGAGAAAACTTCACTTAGGGACTTCAGGGAACTCTCCTTAAAATGCTGAGGCCTGACACGCCTAGTGCCTGGGGGCAACCCGGCTCCTGCCCTAGGTAGTTTTGTTGAGCTTGCCTCCCTCAGGTGGTGCCTTTTCTCTCCCAGCAATATTGCTCCGTGAAATTCTGCCGATGATGAAAACTGTTTGCCATGGCTTTGTCCTTTCACCTCATTGGCATAATCTTTGAAGTAAAAATGCTTGTCTACACGGGTGCTGCCTCCCTGAGCTTTCCTTTGTCTTGGCTCAATCGATGCAGATTCCTGTGCTGAATACGCCATGGACTAGCACAGGTGGGTTCTTGTCAGTATACCTGGCAAACGCAGCAATTTCGATTGTCAAGACCCACCTGGCTTGATCAAGGTTCTTTATTCCAGTGAAAACGATTTTTATCCAAATTCTAGAGGAGCATCATTGTGCCTCTGGGAGCTACACCCGGGCCTGCTTGAAGAGCGGCTCCGGAGTTTTCATTTTCTGACTAAAATTCAACACGGAATTTCATGGATCTAAGGAATCCGTGAATTGTGGACGTACCAGATTCTCACATCTTCATTGTCCAATGGAAGCTGAAGTTTCCCAGTCTGAACCGGCTGCCACTTCATTTCTGGCAATGACCATTCAATTGTGGACGTTCAGCCTTCTTCGGAATTCTCTTATACCTGCATGTTCCCGCGCCACATAAAGACCACTCGGTGGAGGTTTATGTGACTCAGGACAACTCTTTATTTCAGGCGTCTAGAACAAAGGGAATTCACAGAGGTGGATGATCACCTATTAAAGTCCCGTTTCTCTATGATGCCCATTGATGACACTTCTACACCTGAGGTCAAAGAGCTCGTGCAGCATGATATTCTGATTTCAGCCATGCCGCCTGCAGTTTCTTCCTTGCAGAAAATTCTTTCCCAGTGTACTTCTTTAAAATGCTGCAAAATAGTGGGACAGAAGATTTCGGTTTAGCGTTAACTTTAAACGGGCAGAGGTACAGGCATGTGGGCATGTTTAGAGACAGTGTTTCACTGGTCTAGGGTAAAGGGTGAAGCGCCTGGGTTCCCGTGCTTCACTACTGTATGGCCTCAAGATGATGTGTAGGCACTGCGGCAAATCCATCGGTGGCAATTCTCTCATATTGTCATTGCGATGGGAAGATTCCTTATTCGCTACATATTGTTTTACCGTGGAAGACGGGTCACCACAGAGCTGTCTCTTTTCTGTTGGGACAAACTTTGCTGAATTTACCTGCCAGCAGTTGCGTGTCCTCCCTTTCTTTTAAGGTCGATGGAGACGCACGAGTGTAAGGAGAACGGTGAATGGTGGCCGTTCATAAGCCAGGATCATCAGAAACCGCAGAGTAAATTTTAGGAACGTAGACGTAGGATAGCGGAGAAAACCACTCAGGGACTTCAGGGAACTCTCCTTAAAATGCTGAGGCCTGACACGCCTAGTGCCTGGGGGCAACCTGGCTCCTGCCCTCGGTAGTTTTGTTGAGCTTGCCTCCCTCAGGTGGTGCCTTTTCCCTCCAACAATATTGCTCCGTGAAATTCTGCCGATGATGAAAACTGTTTGCCATGGCTTTGTCCTTTCACCTCATTGGCCTAATCTTTGAAGTACAAATGCTTTTCTACACGGGTGCTGCCTCCCTGAGCTTTCCTTTGTCTTGGCTCAATCGATGCAGATTCCTGTGCTGAATACGCCATGGACTAGCACAGGTGGGTTCTTGTCAGTATACCGGGCAAACGCCGCAATTTCGATTGTCAAGACCCACCTGGTTTGATCAAGGTTCTTTATTCCAGTGAAAACGATTTTTATCCAAATTCTAGAGGAGCACCAGTGTGCCTCTGGGAGCTACACCCGGGCCTGCTGAACAGCGCGCCGGAGTTTTCATTTTCTGACTAAAATTCAACACGGAATTTCATGGATCTAAGGAAACCGTGAATTGTGGACGTACCAGATTCTCACATCTTCATTGTCCAATGGAAGCTGAAGTTTCCCAGTCTGAACCGGCTGCCACTTCATTTCTGGCAATGACCATTCAATTGTGGACGTTCAGCCTTCTTCGGAATTCTCTTATACCGGCATGTTCCAGCGCCACATAAAGACCACTCGGTGGAGGTTTATGTGACTCAGGACAACTCTTTATTTCAGGCGTCTAGAACAAAGGGAATTCACAGAGGTTGATGATTACTTATTAAAGTCCCGTTTCTCTATGATGCCCATTGATGACACTTCTACACCTGACAAAAAGCTCGTGCAGCATGATATTCTCATTTCAGCCATGCCGCCTGCAGTTTCTTCCTTGCAGAAAAATCTTTCCCAGTGTACTTCTTAAAAATGCTGCAAAATAGTGGGACAGAAGATTTCGGTTTAGCGTTAACTTTAAACGGGCAGAGGTACAGGCATGTGGGCATGTTTAGAGACAGTGTTTCACTGGTCTAGGGTAAAGCGTGAAGCGCCTGGGTTCCCGTGCTTCACTACTGTATGGCCTCAAGATGATGTGTAGGCACTGCGGCAAATCCATCGTTGGCAATTCTCTCATATTGTCATTGCGATGGGAAGATTCCTTATTCGCTCGATATTGTTTTACCGTGGAAGACGGGTCACCACAGAGCTGTCTCTTTTGTGTTGGGACAAACTTTACTGAATTTACCTGCCAGCAGTTGCGTGTCCTCCCTTTCTTTTAAGGTCGATGGAGACGCACGAGTGTAAGGAGAACGGTGAATGGTGGCCGTTCATAAGCCAGGATCATCAGAAACCGCAGAGTAAATTTTAGGAACGTAGACGTAGGACAGCGGAGAAAAATTCACTCAGAGACTTCAGGGAACTCTCCTTAAAATGCTGAGGCCTGACACGCCTAGTGCCTGGGGGCAACCCGGCTCCTGCCCCAGGTAGTTTTGTTGAGCTTGCCTCCCTCAGGTGGTGCCTTTTCTCTCCCAGCAATATTGCTCCGTGAAATTCTGCCGATGATGAAAACTGTTTGCCATGGCTTTGTCCTTTCACCTCATTGGCCTCATCTTTGAAGTACAAATGCTTCTCTACACGGGTGCTGCCTCCCTGAGCTTTCCTTTGTCTTGGCTCAATCGATGCAGATTCCTGTGCTGAATACGCCATGGACTAGCACAGGTGGGTTCTTGTCAGTATACCGGGCAAACGCAGCAATTTCGATTGTCAAGACCCACCTGGCTTGATCAAGGTTCTTTATTCCAGTGAAAACGATTTTTATCCAAATTCTAGAGGAGCACCAGTGTGCCTCTGGGAGCTACACCCTGGCCTGCTGAACAGCGGCTCCGGAGTTTTCATTTTCTGACTAAAATTCAACACGGAATTTCATGGATCTAAGGAAACCGTGAATTGAGGACGTACCAGATTCTCACATCTTCATTTTCTAATGGAAGCTGAAGTTTCCCAATCTGATCTGGCTGCCACTTCATTTCTCGCAATGACCATTCAATTGTGGACGTTCAGCCTTCTTCGGATTTCTCTTATACCGGCAAGTTCCCGCGCCACATAAAGACCACTCGGTGGAGGTTTATGTGACTCAGGACAACTCTTTATTTCAGGCGTGTAGAACAAAGGGAATTCACAGAGGTGGATGATCACTTATTAAAGTCCCGTTTCTCTATGATGCCCATTGATGACACTTCTACACCTGAGGTCAAAGAGCTCGTGCAGCATGATATTCTCATTTCAGCCATGCCGCCTGCAGTTTCTTCCTTGCAGAAAAATCTTTCCCAGTGTACTTCTTTAAAATGCTGCAAAATAGTGGGACAGAAGATTTCGGTTTAGCGTTAACTTTAAACGGGCAAAGGTACAGGCATGTGGGCATGTTTAGAGACAGTGTTTCACTGGTCTAGCGTAAAGGGTGAAGCGCCTGGGTTCCCGTGCTTCACTACTGTATGGCCTCAAGATGATGTGTAGGCACAGCGGCAAATCCATCGGTGGCAATTCTCTCATATTGTCATTGCGATGGGAAGATTCCTTATTCGCTAGGAAATGTTTTACCGTGGAAGACGGGTCACCACAGAGCTGTCTCTTTTGTGTTGGGACAAACTCTGCTGTATTTACCTGCCAGCAGTTGCGTGTCCTCCCTCTCTTTTAAGGCGGATGGAGACGCACGAATGTAAGGAGAACGGTGAATGGTGGCCGTTCATAATCCAGGATCAACAGAAACCGTAGAGTAAATTTTAGGAACGTAGACGTAGGACAGCGGAGAAAACTTCACTCAGGGACTTCAGGGAACTCTCCTTAAAATGCTGAGGCCTGACACGCCTAGTGCCTGGGGGCAACCCGGCTCCTGCCCTAGGTAGTTTTGTTGAGCTTGCCTCCCTCAGGTGGTGCCTTTTCTCTCCCAGCAATATTGCTCCGTGAAATTCTGCCGATGATGAAAACTGTTTGCCATGGCTTTGTCCTTTCACCTCATTGGCATAATCTTTGAAGTAAAAATGCTTGTCTACACGGGTGCTGCCTCCCTGAGCTTTCCTTTGTCTTGGCTCAATCGATGCAGATTCCTGTGCTGAATACGCCATGGACTAGCACAGGTGGGTTCTTGTCAGTATACCTGGCAAACGCAGCAATTTCGATTGTCAAGACCCACCTGGCTTGATCAAGGTTCTTTATTCCAGTGAAAACGATTTTTATCCAAATTCTAGAGGAGCATCATTGTGCCTCTGGGAGCTACACCCGGGCCTGCTTGAAGAGCGGCTCCGGAGTTTTCATTTTCTGACTAAAATTCAACACGGAATTTCATGGATCTAAGGAATCCGTGAATTGTGGACGTACCAGATTCTCACATCTTCATTGTCCAATGGAAGCTGAAGTTTCCCAGTCTGAACCGGCTGCCACTTCATTTCTGGCAATGACCATTCAATTGTGGACGTTCAGCCTTCTTCGGATTTCTCTTATACCGGCATGTTCCCGCGCCACATAAAGACCACTCGGTGGAGGTTTATGTGACTCAGGACAACTCTTTATTTCAGGCGTGTAGAACAAAGGGAATTCACAGAGGTGGATGATCACTTATTAAAGTCCCGTTTCTCTATGATGCCCATTGATGACACTTCTACACCTGAGGTCAAAGAGCTCGTGCAGCATGATATTCTCATTTCAGCCATGCCGCCTGCAGTTTCTTCCTTGCAGAAAAATCTTTCCCAGTGTACTTCTTTAAAATGCTGCAAAATAGTGGGACAGAAGATTTCGGTTTAGCGTTAACTTTAAACGGGCAAAGGTACAGGCATGTGGGCATGTTTAGAGACAGTGTTTCACTGGTCTAGCGTAAAGGGTGAAGCGCCTGGGTTCCCGTGCTTCACTACTGTATGGCCTCAAGATGATGTGTAGGCACAGCGGCAAATCCATCGGTGGCAATTCTCTCATATTGTCATTGCGATGGGAAGATTCCTTATTCGCTAGGAAATGTTTTACCGTGGAAGACGGGTCACCACAGAGCTGTCTCTTTTGTGTTGGGACAAACTCTGCTGAATTTACCTGCCAGCAGTTGCGTGTCCTCCCTCTCTTTTAAGGCGGATGGAGACGCACGAATGTAAGGAGAACGGTGAATGGTGGCCGTTCATAATCCAGGATCAACAGAAACCGTAGAGTAAATTTTAGGAACGTAGACGTAGGACAGCGGAGAAAACTTCACTTAGGGACTTCAGGGAACTCTCCTTAAAATGCTGAGGCCTGACACGCCTAGTGCCTGGGGGCAACCCGGCTCCTGCCCTAGGTAGTTTTGTTGAGCTTGCCTCCCTCAGGTGGTGCCTTTTCTCTCCCAGCAATATTGCTCCGTGAAATTCTGCCGATGATGAAAACTGTTTGCCATGGCTTTGTCCTTTCACCTCATTGGCATAATCTTTGAAGTAAAAATGCTTGTCTACACGGGTGCTGCCTCCCTGAGCTTTCCTTTGTCTTGGCTCAATCGATGCAGATTCCTGTGCTGAATACGCCATGGACTAGCACAGGTGGGTTCTTGTCAGTATACCTGGCAAACGCAGCAATTTCGATTGTCAAGACCCACCTGGCTTGATCAAGGTTCTTTATTCCAGTGAAAACGATTTTTATCCAAATTCTAGAGGAGCATCATTGTGCCTCTGGGAGCTACACCCGGGCCTGCTTGAAGAGCGGCTCCGGAGTTTTCATTTTCTGACTAAAATTCAACACGGAATTTCATGGATCTAAGGAATCCGTGAATTGTGGACGTACCAGATTCTCACATCTTCATTGTCCAATGGAAGCTGAAGTTTCCCAGTCTGAACCGGCTGCCACTTCATTTCTGGCAATGACCATTCAATTGTGGACGTTCAGCCTTCTTCGGATTTCTCTTATACCGGCATGTTCCCGCGCCACATAAAGACCACTCGGTGGAGGTTTATGTGACTCAGGACAACTCTTTATTTCAGGCGTGTAGAACAAAGGGAATTCACAGAGGTGGATGATCACTTATTAAAGTCCCGTTTCTCTATGATGCCCATTGATGACACTTCTACATCTGAGGGCAAAGAGCTCGTGCAGCATGATATTCTCATTTCAGCCATGCCGCCTGCAGTTTCTTCCTTGCAGAAAAATCTTTCCCAGTGTACTTCTTTAAAATGCTGCAAAATAGTGGGACAGAAGATTTCGGTTTAGCGTTAACTTTAAACGGGCAAAGGTACAGGCATGTGGGCATGTTTAGAGACAGTGTTTCACTGGTCTAGCGTAAAGGGTGAAGCGCCTGGGTTCCCGTGCTTCACTACTGTATGGCCTCAAGATGATGTGTAGGCACAGCGGCAAATCCATCGGTGGCAATTCTCTCATATTGTCATTGCGATGGGAAGATTCCTTATTCGCTAGGAAATGTTTTACCGTGGAAGACGGGTCACCACAGAGCTGTCTCTTTTGTGTTGGGACAAACTCTGCTGAATTTACCTGCCAGCAGTTGCGTGTCCTCCCTCTCTTTTAAGGCGGATGGAGACGCACGAATGTAAGGAGAACGGTGAATGGTGGCCGTTCATAATCCAGGATCAACAGAAACCGTAGAGTAAATTTTAGGAACGTAGACGTAGGACAGCGGAGAAAACTTCACTTAGGGACTTCAGGGAACTCTCCTTAAAATGCTGAGGCCTGACACGCCTAGTGCCTGGGGGCAACCCGGCTCCTGCCCTAGGTAGTTTTGTTGAGCTTGCCTCCCTCAGGTGGTGCCTTTTCTCTCCCAGCAATATTGCTCCGTGAAATTCTGCCGATGATGAAAACTGTTTGCCATGGCTTTGTCCTTTCACCTCATTGGCATAATCTTTGAAGTAAAAATGCTTGTCTACACGGGTGCTGCCTCCCTGAGCTTTCCTTTGTCTTGGCTCAATCGATGCAGATTCCTGTGCTGAATACGCCATGGACTAGCACAGGTGGGTTCTTGTCAGTATACCTGGCAAACGCAGCAATTTCGATTGTCAAGACCCACCTGGCTTGATCAAGGTTCTTTATTCCAGTGAAAACGATTTTTATCCAAATTCTAGAGGAGCATCATTGTGCCTCTGGGAGCTACACCCGGGCCTGCTTGAAGAGCGGCTCCGGAGTTTTCATTTTCTGACTAAAATTCAACACGGAATTTCATGGATCTAAGGAATCCGTGAATTGTGGACGTACCAGATTCTCACATCTTCATTGTCCAATGGAAGCTGAAGTTTCCCAGTCTGAACCGGCTGCCACTTCATTTCTGGCAATGACCATTCAATTGTGGACGTTCAGCCTTCTTCGGAATTCTCTTATACCTGCATGTTCCCGCGCCACATAAAGACCACTCGGTGGAGGTTTATGTGACTCAGGACAACTCTTTATTTCAGGCGTCTAGAACAAAGGGAATTCACAGAGGTTGATGATCACCTATTAAAGTCCCGTTTCTCTATGATGCCCATTGATGACACTTCTACACCTGAGGTCAAAGAGCTCGTGCAGCATGATATTCTGATTTCAGCCATGCCGCCTGCAGTTTCTTCCTTGCAGAAAATTCTTTCCCAGTGTACTTCTTTAAAATGCTGCAAAATAGTGGGACAGAAGATTTCGGTTTAGCGTTAACTTTAAACGGGCAGAGGTACAGGCATGTGGGCATGTTTAGAGACAGTGTTTCACTGGTCTAGGGTAAAGGGTGAAGCGCCTGGGTTCCCGTGCTTCACTACTGTATGGCCTCAAGATGATGTGTAGGCACTGCGGCAAATCCATCGGTGGCAATTCTCTCATATTGTCATTGCGATGGGAAGATTCCTTATTCGCTACATATTGTTTTACCGTGGAAGACGGGTCACCACAGAGCTGTCTCTTTTCTGTTGGGACAAACTTTGCTGAATTTACCTGCCAGCAGTTGCGTGTCCTCCCTTTCTTTTAAGGTCGATGGAGACGCACGAGTGTAAGGAGAACGGTGAATGGTGGCCGTTCATAAGCCAGGATCATCAGAAACCGCAGAGTAAATTTTAGGAACGTAGACGTAGGATAGCGGAGAAAACCACTCAGGGACTTCAGGGAACTCTCCTTAAAATGCTGAGGCCTGACACGCCTAGTGCCTGGGGGCAACCTGGCTCCTGCCCTCGGTAGTTTTGTTGAGCTTGCCTCCCTCAGGTGGTGCCTTTTCCCTCCAACAATATTGCTCCGTGAAATTCTGCCGATGATGAAAACTGTTTGCCATGGCTTTGTCCTTTCACCTCATTGGCCTAATCTTTGAAGTACAAATGCTTTTCTACACGGGTGCTGCCTCCCTGAGCTTTCCTTTGTCTTGGCTCAATCGATGCAGATTCCTGTGCTGAATACGCCATGGACTAGCACAGGTGGGTTCTTGTCAGTATACCGGGCAAACGCCGCAATTTCGATTGTCAAGACCCACCTGGTTTGATCAAGGTTCTTTATTCCAGTGAAAACGATTTTTATCCAAATTCTAGAGGAGCACCAGTGTGCCTCTGGGAGCTACACCCGGGCCTGCTGAACAGCGCGCCGGAGTTTTCATTTTCTGACTAAAATTCAACACGGAATTTCATGGATCTAAGGAAACCGTGAATTGTGGACGTACCAGATTCTCACATCTTCATTGTCCAATGGAAGCTGAAGTTTCCCAGTCTGAACCGGCTGCCACTTCATTTCTGGCAATGACCATTCAATTGTGGACGTTCAGCCTTCTTCGGAATTCTCTTATACCGGCATGTTCCAGCGCCACATAAAGACCACTCGGTGGAGGTTTATGTGACTCAGGACAACTCTTTATTTCAGGCGTCTAGAACAAAGGGAATTCACAGAGGTTGATGATTACTTATTAAAGTCCCGTTTCTCTATGATGCCCATTGATGACACTTCTACACCTGACAAAAAGCTCGTGCAGCATGATATTCTCATTTCAGCCATGCCGCCTGCAGTTTCTTCCTTGCAGAAAAATCTTTCCCAGTGTACTTCTTAAAAATGCTGCAAAATAGTGGGACAGAAGATTTCGGTTTAGCGTTAACTTTAAACGGGCAGAGGTACAGGCATGTGGGCATGTTTAGAGACAGTGTTTCACTGGTCTAGGGTAAAGCGTGAAGCGCCTGGGTTCCCGTGCTTCACTACTGTATGGCCTCAAGATGATGTGTAGGCACTGCGGCAAATCCATCGTTGGCAATTCTCTCATATTGTCATTGCGATGGGAAGATTCCTTATTCGCTCGATATTGTTTTACCGTGGAAGACGGGTCACCACAGAGCTGTCTCTTTTGTGTTGGGACAAACTTTACTGAATTTACCTGCCAGCAGTTGCGTGTCCTCCCTTTCTTTTAAGGTCGATGGAGACGCACGAGTGTAAGGAGAACGGTGAATGGTGGCCGTTCATAAGCCAGGATCATCAGAAACCGCAGAGTAAATTTTAGGAACGTAGACGTAGGACAGCGGAGAAAAATTCACTCAGAGACTTCAGGGAACTCTCCTTACAATGCTGAGGCCTGACACGCCTAGTGACTGGGGGCAACCCGGCTCTTGCCCTAGGTAGTTTTGTTGAGCTTGCCTCCCTCAGATGGTGCCTTTTCTCTCCCAGCAATATTGCTCCGTGAAATTCTGCCGATGATGAAAACTGTTTGCCATGGCTTTGTCCTTTCACCTCATTGGCCTCATCTTTGAAGTACAAATGCTTTTCTACATGGGTGCTGCCTCCCTGAGCTTTCCTTTGTCTTGGCTCAATCGATGCAGATTCCTGTGCTGAATACGCCATGGACTAGCACAGGTGGGTTCTTGTCAGTATACCGGGCAAACGCAGCAATTTCGATTGTCAAGACCCACCTGGCTTAATCAAGGTTCTTTATTCCAGTGAAAACGATTTTTATCCAAATTCTAGAGGAGCACCAGTGTGCCTCTGGGAGCTACACCCGGGCCTGCTAAACAGCGCGCCGGAGTTTTCATTTTCTGACTAAAATTCAGCACGAAATTTCATGGATCTAAGGAAACCGTGAATTGTGGACGTACCAGATTCTCACATCTTCATTGTCTAATGGAAGCTGAAGTTTCCCAGTCTGATCCGGCTGCCACTTCATTTCTGGCAATGACCATTCAATTGTGGACGTTCAGCCTTCTTCGGAATTCTCTTATACCGGCATGTTCCCGCGCCACATAAAGACCACTCGGTGGAGGTTTATGTGACTCAGGACAACTCTTTATTTCAGGCGTCTAGAACAAAGGGAATTCAGAGGTTGATGATCACTTATTAAAGTCCCGTTTCTCTATGATGCCCACTGATGACACTTCTACATCTGAGGGCAAAGAGCTCGTGCAGCATGATATTCTCATTTCAGCCACGCCGCCTGCAGTTTCTTCCTTGCAGAAAAATGTTTCCTAGTGTACTTCTTTAAAATGCTGCAAAATAGTGGGACAGAAGATTTCGGTTTAGCGTTAACTTTAAACGGGCATAGGTACAGGCATGTGGGCATGTTTAGAGACAGTGTTTCACTGCTCTAGGGTAAAGGGTGAAGCGCCTGGGTTCCCGTGCTTCACTACTGTATGGCCTCAAGATGATGTGTAGGCACAGCGGCAAATCCATCGGTGGCAATTCTCTCATATTGTCATTGCGATGGGAAGATTCCTTATTCGCTAGGAAATGTTTTACCGTGGAAGACGGGTCACCACAGAGCTGTCTCTTTTGTGTTGGGACAAACTTTGCTGAATTTACCTGCCAGCAGTTGCGTGTCCTCCCTTTCTTTTAAGGTCGATGGAGACGCACGAGTGTAAGGAGAACGGTGAATGGTGGCCGTTCATAAGCCAGGATCAACAGAAACCGCAGAGTAAAGTTTAGGAACGTAGACGTAGGATAGCGGAGAAAACCACTCAGGGACTTCAGGGAACTCTCCTTAAAATGCTGAGGCCTGACACGCCTAGTGCCTGGGGGCAACCCAGCTCCTGCCCTAGGTAGTTTTGTTGAGCTTGCCTCCCTCAGGTGGTGCCTTTTCTCTCCCAGCAATATTGCTCCGTGAAATTCTGCCGATGATGAAAACTGTTTGCCATGGCTTTGTCCTTTCACCTCATTGGCCTCATCTTTGAAGTACAAATGCTTTTCTACACGGGTGCTGCCTCCCTGAGCTTTCCTTTGTCTTGGCTCAATCGATGCAGATTCCTGTGCTGAATACGCCATGGACTAGCACAGGTGGGTTCTTGTCAGTATACCGGGCAAACGCAGCAATTTCGATTATCAAGACCCACCTGGCTTGATCAAGGTTCTTTATTCCAGTGAAAACGATTTTTATCCAAATTCAAGAGGAGCTCCAGTGTGCCTCTGGGAGCTACACCCGGGCCTGCTGAACAGCGGCTCCGGAGTTTTCATTTTCTGACTAAAATTCAGCACGGAATTTCATGGATCTAAGGAAACCGTGAATTGTGGACGTACCAGATTCTCACATCTTCATTGTCTAATGGAAGCTGAAGTTTCCCAGTCTGATCCGGCTGCCACTTCATTTCTGGCAATGATCATTCAATTGTGGACGTTCAGCCTTCTTCGGAATTCTCTTATACCGGCATGTTCCCGCGTCACATAAAGACCACTCGGTGGAGGATTATGTGACTCAGGAGAACTCTTTATTTCAGGCGTCTAGAACAAAGGGAATTCACAGAGGTTGATGATCACTTATTAAAGACCCGTTTCTCTATGATGCCCACTGATGACACTTCTACATCTGAGGGCAAAGAGGTCGTGCAGCATGATATTCTCATTTCAGCCACGCCGCCTGCAGTTCCTTCCTTGCAGAAAAATCTTTCCCAGTGTACTTCTTTAAAATGCTGCAAAATAGTGGGACAGATGATTTCGGTTTAGCGTTAACTTTAAACGGGCATAGGTACAGGCATGTGGGCATGTTTAGAGACAGTGTTTCACTGGTCTAGGGTAAAGCGTGAAGCGCCTGGGTTCCCGTGCTTCACTAGTGTATGGCCTCAAGATGATGTGTAGGCACAGCGGCAAATCCATCGGTGGCAATTCTCTCATATTGTCATTGCGATGGGAAGATTCCTTATTCGCTAGGAACTGTTTTACCGTGGAAGACGGGTCACCACAGAGCTGTCTCTTTTGTGTTGGGACAAACTCTGCTGAATTTACCTGCCAGCAGTTGCGTGTCCTCCCTCTCTTTTAAGGCGGATGGAGACGCACGAATGTAAGGAGAACGGTGAATGGTGGCCGTTCATAATCCAGGATCAACAGAAACCGTAGAGTAAATTTTAGGAAAGTAGACGTAGGACAGCGGAGAAAACTTCACTTAGGGACTTCAGGGAACTCTCCTTAAAATGCTGAGGCCTGACACGCCTAGTGCCTGGGGGCAACCCGGCTCCTGCCCCAGGTAGTTTTGTTGAGCTTGCCTCCCTCAGGTGGTGCCTTTTCTCTCCCAGCAATATTGCTCCGTGAAATTCTGCCGATGATGAAAACTGTTTGCCATGGCTTTGTCCTTTCACCTCATTGGCCTCATCTTTGAAGTAAAAATGCTTCTCTACACGGGTGCTGCCTCCCTGAGCTTTCCTTTGTCTTGGCTCAATCGATGCAGATTCCTGTGCTGAATACGCCATGGACTAGCACAGGTGGGTTCTTGTCAGTATACCGGGCAAACGCCGCAATTTCGATTGTCAAGACCCACCTGGCTTGATCAAGGTTCTTTATTCCAGTGAAAACGATTTTTATCCAAATTCTAGAGGAGCACCAGTGTGCCTCTGGGAGCTACACCCTGGCCTGCTGAACAGCGGCTCCGGAGTTTTCATTTTCTGACTAAAATTCAACACGGAATTTCATGGATCTAAGGAAACCGTGAATTGAGGACGTACCAGATTCTCACATCTTCATTTTCTAATGGAAGCTGAAGTTTCCCAATCTGATCTGGCTGCCACTTCATTTCTCGCAATGACCATTCAATTGTGGACGTTCAGCCTTCTTCGGATTTCTCTTATACCGGCAAGTTCCCGCGCCACATAAAGACCACTCGGTGGAGGTTTATGTGACTCAGGACAACTCTTTATTTCAGGCGTGTAGAACAAAGGGAATTCACAGAGGTGGATGATCACTTATTAAAGTCCCGTTTCTCTATGATGCCCATTGATGACACTTCTACACCTGAGGTCAAAGAGCTCGTGCAGCATGATATTCTCATTTCAGCCATGCCGCCTGCAGTTTCTTCCTTGCAGAAAAATCTTTCCCAGTGTACTTCTTTAAAATGCTGCAAAATAGTGGGACAGAAGATTTCGGTTTAGCGTTAACTTTAAACGGGCAAAGGTACAGGCATGTGGGCATGTTTAGAGACAGTGTTTCACTGGTCTAGCGTAAAGGGTGAAGCGCCTGGGTTCCCGTGCTTCACTACTGTATGGCCTCAAGATGATGTGTAGGCACAGCGGCAAATCCATCGGTGGCAATTCTCTCATATTGTCATTGCGATGGGAAGATTCCTTATTCGCTAGGAAATGTTTTACCGTGGAAGACGGGTCACCACAGAGCTGTCTCTTTTGTGTTGGGACAAACTCTGCTGAATTTACCTGCCAGCAGTTGCGTGTCCTCCCTCTCTTTTAAGGCGGATGGAGACGCACGAATGTAAGGAGAACGGTGAATGGTGGCCGTTCATAATCCAGGATCAACAGAAACCGTAGAGTAAATTTTAGGAACGTAGACGTAGGACAGCGGAGAAAACTTCACTTAGGGACTTCAGGGAACTCTCCTTAAAATGCTGAGGCCTGACACGCCTAGTGCCTGGGGGCAACCCGGCTCCTGCCCTAGGTAGTTTTGTTGAGCTTGCCTCCCTCAGGTGGTGCCTTTTCTCTCCCAGCAATATTGCTCCGTGAAATTCTGCCGATGATGAAAACTGTTTGCCATGGCTTTGTCCTTTCACCTCATTGGCATAATCTTTGAAGTAAAAATGCTTGTCTACACGGGTGCTGCCTCCCTGAGCTTTCCTTTGTCTTGGCTCAATCGATGCAGATTCCTGTGCTGAATACGCCATGGACTAGCACAGGTGGGTTCTTGTCAGTATACCTGGCAAACGCAGCAATTTCGATTGTCAAGACCCACCTGGCTTGATCAAGGTTCTTTATTCCAGTGAAAACGATTTTTATCCAAATTCTAGAGGAGCACCATTGTGCCTCTGGGAGCTACACCCGGGCCTGCTTGAAGAGCGGCTCCGGAGTTTTCATTTTCTGACTAAAATTCAACACGGAATTTCATGGATCTAAGGAATCCGTGAATTGTGGACGTACCAGATTCTCACATCTTCATTGTCCAATGGAAGCTGAAGTTTCCCAGTCTGAACCGGCTGCCACTTCATTTCTGGCAATGACCATTCAATTGTGGACGTTCAGCCTTCTTCGGAATTCTCTTATACCTGCATGTTCCCGCGCCACATAAAGACCACTCGGTGGAGGTTTATGTGACTCAGGACAACTCTTTATTTCAGGCGTCTAGAACAAAGGGAATTCACAGAGGTTGATGATCACTTATTAAAGTCCCGTTTCTCTATGATGCCCATTGATGACACTTCTACACCTGAGGTCAAAGAGCTCGTGCAGCATGATATTCTGATTTCAGCCATGCCGCCTGCAGTTTCTTCCTTGCAGAAAATTCTTTCCCAGTGTACTTCTTTAAAATGCTGCAAAATAGTGGGACAGAAGATTTCGGTTTAGCGTTAACTTTAAACGGGCAGAGGTACAGGCATGTGGGCATGTTTAGAGACAGTGTTTCACTGGTCTAGGGTAAAGGGTGAAGCGCCTGGGTTCCCGTGCTTCACTACTGTATGGCCTCAAGATGATGTGTAGGCACTGCGGCAAATCCATCGGTGGCAATTCTCTCATATTGTCATTGCGATGGGAAGATTCCTTATTCGCTACATATTGTTTTACCGTGGAAGACGGGTCACCACAGAGCTGTCTCTTTTCTGTTGGGACAAACTTTGCTGAATTTACCTGCCAGCAGTTGCGTGTCCTCCCTTTCTTTTAAGGTCGATGGAGACGCACGAGTGTAAGGAGAACGGTGAATGGTGGCCGTTCATAAGCCAGGATCATCAGAAACCGCAGAGTAAATTTTAGGAACGTAGACGTAGGATAGCGGAGAAAACCACTCAGGGACTTCAGGGAACTCTCCTTAAAATGCTGAGGCCTGACACGCCTAGTGCCTGGGGGCAACCTGGCTCCTGCCCTCGGTAGTTTTGTTGAGCTTGCCTCCCTCAGGTGGTGCCTTTTCCCTCCAACAATATTGCTCCGTGAAATTCTGCCGATGATGAAAACTGTTTGCCATGGCTTTGTCCTTTCACCTCATTGGCCTAATCTTTGAAGTACAAATGCTTTTCTACACGGGTGCTGCCTCCCTGAGCTTTCCTTTGTCTTGGCTCAATCGATGCAGATTCCTGTGCTGAATACGCCATGGACTAGCACAGGTGGGTTCTTGTCAGTATACCGGGCAAACGCCGCAATTTCGATTGTCAAGACCCACCTGGTTTGATCAAGGTTCTTTATTCCAGTGAAAACGATTTTTATCCAAATTCTAGAGGAGCACCAGTGTGCCTCTGGGAGCTACACCCGGGCCTGCTGAACAGCGCGCCGGAGTTTTCATTTTCTGACTAAAATTCAACACGGAATTTCATGGATCTAAGGAAACCGTGAATTGTGGACGTACCAGATTCTCACATCTTCATTGTCCAATGGAAGCTGAAGTTTCCCAGTCTGAACCGGCTGCCACTTCATTTCTGGCAATGACCATTCAATTGTGGACGTTCAGCCTTCTTCGGAATTCTCTTATACCGGCATGTTCCAGCGCCACATAAAGACCACTCGGTGGAGGTTTATGTGACTCAGGACAACTCTTTATTTCAGGCGTCTAGAACAAAGGGAATTCACAGAGGTTGATGATTACTTATTAAAGTCCCGTTTCTCTATGATGCCCATTGATGACACTTCTACACCTGACAAAAAGCTCGTGCAGCATGATATTCTCATTTCAGCCATGCCGCCTGCAGTTTCTTCCTTGCAGAAAAATCTTTCCCAGTGTACTTCTTAAAAATGCTGCAAAATAGTGGGACAGAAGATTTCGGTTTAGCGTTAACTTTAAACGGGCAGAGGTACAGGCATGTGGGCATGTTTAGAGACAGTGTTTCACTGGTCTAGGGTAAAGCGTGAAGCGCCTGGGTTCCCGTGCTTCACTACTGTATGGCCTCAAGATGATGTGTAGGCACTGCGGCAAATCCATCGGTGGCAATTCTCTCATATTGTCATTGCGATGGGAAGATTCCTTATTCGCTCGATATTGTTTTACCGTGGAAGACGGGTCACCACAGAGCTGTCTCTTTTGTGTTGGGACAAACTTTACTGAATTTACCTGCCAGCAGTTGCGTGTCCTCCCTTTCTTTTAAGGTCGATGGAGACGCACGAGTGTAAGGAGAACGGTGAATGGTGGCCGTTCATAAGCCAGGATCATCAGAAACCGCAGAGTAAATTTTAGGAACGTAGACGTAGGACAGCGGAGAAAAATTCACTCAGAGACTTCAGGGAACTCTCCTTACAATGCTGAGGCCTGACACGCCTAGTGACTGGGGGCAACCCGGCTCTTGCCCTAGGTAGTTTTGTTGAGCTTGCCTCCCTCAGATGGTGCCTTTTCTCTCCCAGCAATATTGCTCCGTGAAATTCTGCCGATGATGAAAACTGTTTGCCATGGCTTTGTCCTTTCACCTCATTGGCCTCATCTTTGAAGTACAAATGCTTTTCTACATGGGTGCTGCCTCCCTGAGCTTTCCTTTGTCTTGGCTCAATCGATGCAGATTCCTGTGCTGAATACGCCATGGACTAGCACAGGTGGGTTCTTGTCAGTATACCGGGCAAACGCAGCAATTTCGATTGTCAAGACCCACCTGGCTTAATCAAGGTTCTTTATTCCAGTGAAAACGATTTTTATCCAAATTCTAGAGGAGCACCAGTGTGCCTCTGGGAGCTACACCCGGGCCTGCTAAACAGCGCGCCGGAGTTTTCATTTTCTGACTAAAATTCAGCACGAAATTTCATGGATCTAAGGAAACCGTGAATTGTGGACGTACCAGATTCTCACATCTTCATTGTCTAATGGAAGCTGAAGTTTCCCAGTCTGATCCGGCTGCCACTTCATTTCTGGCAATGACCATTCAATTGTGGACGTTCAGCCTTCTTCGGAATTCTCTTATACCGGCATGTTCCCGCGCCACATAAAGACCACTCGGTGGAGGTTTATGTGACTCAGGACAACTCTTTATTTCAGGCGTCTAGAACAAAGGGAATTCAGAGGTTGATGATCACTTATTAAAGTCCCGTTTCTCTATGATGCCCACTGATGACACTTCTACATCTGAGGGCAAAGAGCTCGTGCAGCATGATATTCTCATTTCAGCCACGCCGCCTGCAGTTTCTTCCTTGCAGAAAAATGTTTCCTAGTGTACTTCTTTAAAATGCTGCAAAATAGTGGGACAGAAGATTTCGGTTTAGCGTTAACTTTAAACGGGCATAGGTACAGGCATGTGGGCATGTTTAGAGACAGTGTTTCACTGCTCTAGGGTAAAGGGTGAAGCGCCTGGGTTCCCGTGCTTCACTACTGTATGGCCTCAAGATGATGTGTAGGCACAGCGGCAAATCCATCGGTGGCAATTCTCTCATATTGTCATTGCGATGGGAAGATTCCTTATTCGCTAGGAAATGTTTTACCGTGGAAGACGGGTCACCACAGAGCTGTCTCTTTTGTGTTGGGACAAACTTTGCTGAATTTACCTGCCAGCAGTTGCGTGTCCTCCCTTTCTTTTAAGGTCGATGGAGACGCACGAGTGTAAGGAGAACGGTGAATGGTGGCCGTTCATAAGCCAGGATCAACAGAAACCGCAGAGTAAAGTTTAGGAACGTAGACGTAGGATAGCGGAGAAAACCACTCAGGGACTTCAGGGAACTCTCCTTAAAATGCTGAGGCCTGACACGCCTAGTGCCTGGGGGCAACCCAGCTCCTGCCCTAGGTAGTTTTGTTGAGCTTGCCTCCCTCAGGTGGTGCCTTTTCTCTCCCAGCAATATTGCTCCGTGAAATTCTGCCGATGATGAAAACTGTTTGCCATGGCTTTGTCCTTTCACCTCATTGGCCTCATCTTTGAAGTACAAATGCTTTTCTACACGGGTGCTGCCTCCCTGAGCTTTCCTTTGTCTTGGCTCAATCGATGCAGATTCCTGTGCTGAATACGCCATGGACTAGCACAGGTGGGTTCTTGTCAGTATACCGGGCAAACGCAGCAATTTCGATTATCAAGACCCACCTGGCTTGATCAAGGTTCTTTATTCCAGTGAAAACGATTTTTATCCAAATTCAAGAGGAGCTCCAGTGTGCCTCTGGGAGCTACACCCGGGCCTGCTGAACAGCGGCTCCGGAGTTTTCATTTTCTGACTAAAATTCAGCACGGAATTTCATGGATCTAAGGAAACCGTGAATTGTGGACGTACCAGATTCTCACATCTTCATTGTCTAATGGAAGCTGAAGTTTCCCAGTCTGATCCGGCTGCCACTTCATTTCTGGCAATGATCATTCAATTGTGGACGTTCAGCCTTCTTCGGAATTCTCTTATACCGGCATGTTCCCGCGTCACATAAAGACCACTCGGTGGAGGATTATGTGACTCAGGAGAACTCTTTATTTCAGGCGTCTAGAACAAAGGGAATTCACAGAGGTTGATGATCACTTATTAAAGACCCGTTTCTCTATGATGCCCACTGATGACACTTCTACATCTGAGGGCAAAGAGGTCGTGCAGCATGATATTCTCATTTCAGCCACGCCGCCTGCAGTTCCTTCCTTGCAGAAAAATCTTTCCCAGTGTACTTCTTTAAAATGCTGCAAAATAGTGGGACAGATGATTTCGGTTTAGCGTTAACTTTAAACGGGCATAGGTACAGGCATGTGGGCATGTTTAGAGACAGTGTTTCACTGGTCTAGGGTAAAGCGTGAAGCGCCTGGGTTCCCGTGCTTCACTAGTGTATGGCCTCAAGATGATGTGTAGGCACAGCGGCAAATCCATCGGTGGCAATTCTCTCATATTGTCATTGCGATGGGAAGATTCCTTATTCGCTAGGAACTGTTTTACCGTGGAAGACGGGTCACCACAGAGCTGTCTCTTTTGTGTTGGGACAAACTCTGCTGAATTTACCTGCCAGCAGTTGCGTGTCCTCCCTCTCTTTTAAGGCGGATGGAGACGCACGAATGTAAGGAGAACGGTGAATGGTGGCCGTTCATAATCCAGGATCAACAGAAACCGTAGAGTAAATTTTAGGAAAGTAGACGTAGGACAGCGGAGAAAACTTCACTTAGGGACTTCAGGGAACTCTCCTTAAAATGCTGAGGCCTGACACGCCTAGTGCCTGGGGGCAACCCGGCTCCTGCCCCAGGTAGTTTTGTTGAGCTTGCCTCCCTCAGGTGGTGCCTTTTCTCTCCCAGCAATATTGCTCCGTGAAATTCTGCCGATGATGAAAACTGTTTGCCATGGCTTTGTCCTTTCACCTCATTGGCCTCATCTTTGAAGTAAAAATGCTTCTCTACACGGGTGCTGCCTCCCTGAGCTTTCCTTTGTCTTGGCTCAATCGATGCAGATTCCTGTGCTGAATACGCCATGGACTAGCACAGGTGGGTTCTTGTCAGTATACCGGGCAAACGCCGCAATTTCGATTGTCAAGACCCACCTGGCTTGATCAAGGTTCTTTATTCCAGTGAAAACGATTTTTATCCAAATTCTAGAGGAGCACCAGTGTGCCTCTGGGAGCTACACCCTGGCCTGCTGAACAGCGGCTCCGGAGTTTTCATTTTCTGACTAAAATTCAACACGGAATTTCATGGATCTAAGGAAACCGTGAATTGAGGACGTACCAGATTCTCACATCTTCATTTTCTAATGGAAGCTGAAGTTTCCCAATCTGATCTGGCTGCCACTTCATTTCTCGCAATGACCATTCAATTGTGGACGTTCAGCCTTCTTCGGATTTCTCTTATACCGGCAAGTTCCCGCGCCACATAAAGACCACTCGGTGGAGGTTTATGTGACTCAGGACAACTCTTTATTTCAGGCGTGTAGAACCAAGGGAATTCACAGAGGTGGATGATCACTTATTAAAGTCCCGTTTCTCTATGATGCCCATTGATGACACTTCTACACCTGAGGTCAAAGAGCTCGTGCAGCATGATATTCTCATTTCAGCCATGCCGCCTGCAGTTTCTTCCTTGCAGAAAAATCTTTCCCAGTGTACTTCTTTAAAATGCTGCAAAATAGTGGGACAGAAGATTTCGGTTTAGCGTTAACTTTAAACGGGCAAAGGTACAGGCATGTGGGCATGTTTAGAGACAGTGTTTCACTGGTCTAGCGTAAAGGGTGAAGCGCCTGGGTTCCCGTGCTTCACTACTGTATGGCCTCAAGATGATGTGTAGGCACAGCGGCAAATCCATCGGTGGCAATTCTCTCATATTGTCATTGCGATGGGAAGATTCCTTATTCGCTAGGAAATGTTTTACCGTGGAAGACGGGTCACCACAGAGCTGTCTCTTTTGTGTTGGGACAAACTCTGCTGAATTTACCTGCCAGCAGTTGCGTGTCCTCCCTCTCTTTTAAGGCGGATGGAGACGCACGAATGTAAGGAGAACGGTGAATGGTGGCCGTTCATAATCCAGGATCAACAGAAACCGTAGAGTAAATTTTAGGAACGTAGACGTAGGACAGCGGAGAAAACTTCACTTAGGGACTTCAGGGAACTCTCCTTAAAATGCTGAGGCCTGACACGCCTAGTGCCTGGGGGCAACCCGGCTCCTGCCCTAGGTAGTTTTGTTGAGCTTGCCTCCCTCAGGTGGTGCCTTTTCTCTCCCAGCAATATTGCTCCGTGAAATTCTGCCGATGATGAAAACTGTTTGCCATGGCTTTGTCCTTTCACCTCATTGGCCTCATCTTTGAAATACAAATGCTTTTCTACACGGGTGCTGCCTCCATGAGCTTTCCTTTGTCTTGGCTCAATCGATCCAGGTTCCTGAGCTGAATACGCCATGGACTAGCACAGGTGGGTTCTTGTCAGTATACCGGGCAAACGCAGCAATTTCGATTGTCAAGACCCACCTGGCTTGATCAAGGTTCTTTATTCCAGTGAAAACGATTTTTATCCAAATTCTAGAGGAGCACCAGTGTGCCTCTGGGAGCTACACCCTGGCCTGCTGAACAGCGGCTCCGGAGTTTTCATTTTCTGACTAAAATTCAACACGGAATTTCATGGATCTAAGGAAACCGTGAATTGAGGACGTACCAGATTCTCACATCTTCATTTTCTAATGGAAGCTGAAGTTTCCCAATCTGATCTGGCTGCCACTTCATTTCTCGCAATGACCATTCAATTGTGGACGTTCAGCCTTCTTCGGATTTCTCTTATACCGGCAAGTTCCCGCGCCACATAAAGACCACTCGGTGGAGGTTTATGTGACTCAGGACAACTCTTTATTTCAGGCGTGTAGAACAAAGGGAATTCACAGAGGTGGATGATCACTTATTAAAGTCCCGTTTCTCTATGATGCCCATTGATGACACTTCTACACCTGAGGTCAAAGAGCTCGTGCAGCATGATATTCTCATTTCAGCCATGCCGCCTGCAGTTTCTTCCTTGCAGAAAAATCTTTCCCAGTGTACTTCTTTAAAATGCTGCAAAATAGTGGGACAGAAGATTTCGGTTTAGCGTTAACTTTAAACGGGCAAAGGTACAGGCATGTGGGCATGTTTAGAGACAGTGTTTCACTGGTCTAGCGTAAAGGGTGAAGCGCCTGGGTTCCCGTGCTTCACTACTGTATGGCCTCAAGATGATGTGTAGGCACAGCGGCAAATCCATCGGTGGCAATTCTCTCATATTGTCATTGCGATGGGAAGATTCCTTATTCGCTAGGAAATGTTTTACCGTGGAAGACGGGTCACCACAGAGCTGTCTCTTTTGTGTTGGGACAAACTCTGCTGAATTTACCTGCCAGCAGTTGCGTGTCCTCCCTCTCTTTTAAGGCGGATGGAGACGCACGAATGTAAGGAGAACGGTGAATGGTGGCCGTTCATAATCCAGGATCAACAGAAACCGTAGAGTAAATTTTAGGAACGTAGACGTAGGACAGCGGAGAAAACTTCACTTAGGGACTTCAGGGAACTCTCCTTAAAATGCTGAGGCCTGACACGCCTAGTGCCTGGGGGCAACCCGGCTCCTGCCCTAGGTAGTTTTGTTGAGCTTGCCTCCCTCAGGTGGTGCCTTTTCTCTCCCAGCAATATTGCTCCGTGAAATTCTGCCGATGATGAAAACTGTTTGCCATGGCTTTGTCCTTTCACCTCATTGGCCTCATCTTTGAAATACAAATGCTTTTCTACACGGGTGCTGCCTCCATGAGCTTTCCTTTGTCTTGGCTCAATCGATCCAGGTTCCTGAGCTGAATACGCCATGGACTAGCACAGGTGGGTTCTTGTCAGTATACCGGGCAAACGCAGCAATTTCGATTGTCAAGACCCACCTGGCTTGATCAAGGTTCTTTATTCCAGTGAAAACGATTTTTATCCAAAGTCTAGAGGAGCACCAGTGTGCCTCTGGGAGCTACACCCTGGCCTGCTGAACAGCGGCTCCGGAGTTTTCATTTTCTGACTAAAATTCAACACGGAATTTCATGGATCTAAGGAAACCGTGAATTGAGGACGTACCAGATTCTCACATCTTCATTTTCTAATGGAAGCTGAAGTTTCCCAATCTGATCCGGCTGCCACTTCATTTCTCGCAATGACCATTCAATTGTGGACGTTCAGCCTTCTTCGGATTTCTCTTATACCGGCAAGTTCCCGCGCCACATAAAGACCACTCGGTGGAGGTTTATGTGACTCAGGACAACTCTTTATTTCAGGCGTCTAGAACAAAGGGAATTCACAGAGGTGGATGATCACTTATTAAAGTCCCGTTTCTCTATGATGCCCATTGATGACACTTCTACACCTGAGGTCAAAGAGCTCGTGCAGCATGATATTCTCATTTCAGCCATGCCGCCTGCAGTTTCTTCCTTGCAGAAAAATCTTTCCCAGTGTGCTTCTTTAAAATGCTGCAAAATAGTGGGACAGAAGATTTCGGATTAGCGTTAACTTTAAACGGGCATAGGTACAGGCATGTGGGCATGTTTAGAGACAGTGTTTCACTGGTCTAGGGTAAAGGGTGAAGCGCCTGGGTTCCCGTGCTTCACTACTGTATGGCCTCAAGATGATGTGTAGGCACACAGGCAAATCCATTGGTGGCAATTCTCTCATAATGTCATTGCCATGGGAAGATACCTTATTCGCTAGGAATTGTTTTACCGTGGAAGACGGGTCACCACAGAGCTGTCTCTTTTGTGTTGGGACAAACTGCTGAATTTACCTGCCAGCAGTTGCGTGTCCTCCCTCTCTTTTAAGGCGGATGGAGACGCACGAATGTAAGGAGAACGGTGAATGGTGGCCGTTCATAATCCAGGATCAACAGAAACCGTAGAGTAAATTTTAGGAACGTAGACGTAGGACAGCGGAGAAAACTTCACACAGGGACTTCAGTAAACTCTCCTTACAATGCTGAGGCCTGACACGCCTAGTGCCTGGGGGCAACCTTGCTCCTGCCCTAGGTAGTTTTGTTGAGCGTGCCTCCCTCAGGTGGTGCCTTTTCCCTCCCAGCAATATTGCTCCGTGAAATTCTGCCGATGATGAAAACTGTTTGCCATGGCTTTGTCCTTTCACCTCATTGGCCTAATCTTTGAAGTACAAATGCTTTTCTACACGGGTGCTGCCTCCCTGAGATTTCCTTTGTCTTGGCTCAATAGATGCAGATTCCTGTGCTGAATACGCCATGGACTAGCACAGGTGGGTTCTTGTCAGTATACCGGGCAAACGCCGCAATTTCGATTGTCAAGACCCACCTGGTTTGATCAAGGTTCTTTATTCCAGTGAAAACGATTTTTATCCAAATTCTAGAGGAGCACCAGTGTGCCTCTGGGAGCTACACCCGGGCCTGCTGAACAGCGCGCCGGAGTTTTCATTTTCTGACTAAAATTCAACACGGAATTTCATGGATCTAAGGAAACCGTGAATTGTGGACGTACCAGATTCTCACATCTTCATTGTCCAATGGAAGCTGAAGTTTCCCAGTCTGAACCGGCTGCCACTTCATTTCTGGCATTGACAATTCAATTGTGGACGTTCAGCCTTCTTCGGATTTCTCTTATACCGGCATGTTCCCGCGCCACATGAAGACCACTCGGTGGAGGTTTATGTGACTCAGGACAACTCTTTATTTCAGGCGTGTAGAACAAAGGGAATTCACAGAGGTGGATGATCACTTATTAAAGTCCCGTTTCTCTATGATGCCCATTGATGACACTTCTACACCTGAGGTCAAAGAGCTCGTGCAGCATGATATTCTCATTTCAGCCATGCCGCCTGCAGTTTCTTCCTTGCAGAAAAATCTTTCCCAGTGTACTTCTTTAAAATGCTGCAAAATAGTGGGACAGAAGATTTCGGTTTAGCGTTAACTTTAAACGGGCAAAGGTACAGGCATGTGGGCATGTTTAGAGACAGTGTTTCACTGGTCTAGCGTAAAGGGTGAAGCGCCTGGGTTCCCGTGCTTCACTACTGTATGGCCTCAAGATGATGTGTAGGCACAGCGGCAAATCCATCGGTGGCAATTCTCTCATATTGTCATTGCGATGGGAAGATTCCTTATTCGCTAGGAAATGTTTTACCGTGGAAGACGGGTCACCACAGAGCTGTCTCTTTTGTGTTGGGACAAACTCTGCTGAATTTACCTGCCAGCAGTTGCGTGTCCTCCCTCTCTTTTAAGGCGGATGGAGACGCACGAATGTAAGGAGAACGGTGAATGGTGGCCGTTCATAATCCAGGATCAACAGAAACCGTAGAGTAAATTTTAGGAACGTAGACGTAGGACAGCGGAGAAAACTTCACTTAGGGACTTCAGGGAACTCTCCTTAAAATGCTGAGGCCTGACACGCCTAGTGCCTGGGGGCAACCCGGCTCCTGCCCTAGGTAGTTTTGTTGAGCTTGCCTCCCTCAGGTGGTGCCTTTTCTCTCCCAGCAATATTGCTCCGTGAAATTCTGCCGATGATGAAAACTGTTTGCCATGGCTTTGTCCTTTCACCTCATTGGCCTCATCTTTGAAATACAAATGCTTTTCTACACGGGTGCTGCCTCCATGAGCTTTCCTTTGTCTTGGCTCAATCGATCCAGGTTCCTGAGCTGAATACGCCATGGACTAGCACAGGTGGGTTCTTGTCAGTATACCGGGCAAACGCAGCAATTTCGATTGTCAAGACCCACCTGGCTTGATCAAGGTTCTTTATTCCAGTGAAAACGATTTTTATCCAAATTCTAGAGGAGCACCAGTGTGCCTCTGGGAGCTACACCCTGGCCTGCTGAACAGCGGCTCCGGAGTTTTCATTTTCTGACTAAAATTCAACACGGAATTTCATGGATCTAAGGAAACCGTGAATTGAGGACGTACCAGATTCTCACATCTTCATTTTCTAATGGAAGCTGAAGTTTCCCAATCTGATCTGGCTGCCACTTCATTTCTCGCAATGACCATTCAATTGTGGACGTTCAGCCTTCTTCGGATTTCTCTTATACCGGCAAGTTCCCGCGCCACATAAAGACCACTCGGTGGAGGTTTATGTGACTCAGGACAACTCTTTATTTCAGGCGTGTAGAACAAAGGGAATTCACAGAGGTGGATGATCACTTATTAAAGTCCCGTTTCTCTATGATGCCCATTGATGACACTTCTACACCTGAGGTCAAAGAGCTCGTGCAGCATGATATTCTCATATCAGCCATGCCGCCTGCAGTTTCTTCCTTGCAGAAAAATCTTTCCCAGTGTACTTCTTTAAAATGCTGCAAAATAGTGGGACAGAAGATTTCGGTTTAGCGTTAACTTTAAACGGGCAAAGGTACAGGCATGTGGGCATGTTTAGAGACAGTGTTTCACTGGTCTAGCGTAAAGGGTGAAGCGCCTGGGTTCCCGTGCTTCACTACTGTATGGCCTCAAGATGATGTGTAGGCACAGCGGCAAATCCATCGGTGGCAATTCTCTCATATTGTCATTGCGATGGGAAGATTCCTTATTCGCTAGGAAATGTTTTACCGTGGAAGACGGGTCACCACAGAGCTGTCTCTTTTGTGTTGGGACAAACTCTGCTGAATTTACCTGCCAGCAGTTGCGTGTCCTCCCTCTCTTTTAAGGCGGATGGAGACGCACGAATGTAAGGAGAACGGTGAATGGTGGCCGTTCATAATCCAGGATCAACAGAAACCGTAGAGTAAATTTTAGGAACGTAGACGTAGGACAGCGGAGAAAACTTCACTTAGGGACTTCAGGGAACTCTCCTTAAAATGCTGAGGCCTGACACGCCTAGTGCCTGGGGGCAACCCGGCTCCTGCCCTAGGTAGTTTTGTTGAGCTTGCCTCCCTCAGGTGGTGCCTTTTCTCTCCCAGCAATATTGCTCCGTGAAATTCTGCCGATGATGAAAACTGTTTGCCATGGCTTTGTCCTTTCACCTCATTGGCCTCATCTTTGAAATACAAATGCTTTTCTACACGGGTGCTGCCTCCATGAGCTTTCCTTTGTCTTGGCTCAATCGATCCAGGTTCCTGAGCTGAATACGCCATGGACTAGCACAGGTGGGTTCTTGTCAGTATACCGGGCAAACGCAGCAATTTCGATTGTCAAGACCCACCTGGCTTGATCAAGGTTCTTTATTCCAGTGAAAACGATTTTTATCCAAAGTCTAGAGGAGCACCAGTGTGCCTCTGGGAGCTACACCCTGGCCTGCTGAACAGCGGCTCCGGAGTTTTCATTTTCTGACTAAAATTCAACACGGAATTTCATGGATCTAAGGAAACCGTGAATTGAGGACGTACCAGATTCTCACATCTTCATTTTCTAATGGAAGCTGAAGTTTCCCAATCTGATCCGGCTGCCACTTCATTTCTCGCAATGACCATTCAATTGTGGACGTTCAGCCTTCTTCGGATTTCTCTTATACCGGCAAGTTCCCGCGCCACATAAAGACCACTCGGTGGAGGTTTATGTGACTCAGGACAACTCTTTATTTCAGGCGTCTAGAACAAAGGGAATTCACAGAGGTGGATGATCACTTATTAAAGTCCCGTTTCTCTATGATGCCCATTGATGACACTTCTACACCTGAGGTCAAAGAGCTCGTGCAGCATGATATTCTCATTTCAGCCATGCCGCCTGCAGTTTCTTCCTTGCAGAAAAATCTTTCCCAGTGTACTTCTTTAAAATGCTGCAAAATAGTGGGACAGAAGATTTCGGTTTAGCGTTAACTTTAAACGGGCAAAGGTACAGGCATGTGGGCATGTTTAGAGACAGTGTTTCACTGGTCTAGCGTAAAGGGTGAAGCGCCTGGGTTCCCGTGCTTCACTACTGTATGGCCTCAAGATGATGTGTAGGCACAGCGGCAAATCCATCGGTGGCAATTCTCTCATATTGTCATTGCGATGGGAAGATTCCTTATTCGCTAGGAAATGTTTTACCGTGGAAGACGGGTCACCACAGAGCTGTCTCTTTTGTGTTGGGACAAACTCTGCTGAATTTACCTGCCAGCAGTTGCGTGTCCTCCCTCTCTTTTAAGGCGGATGGAGACGCACGAATGTAAGGAGAACGGTGAATGGTGGCCGTTCATAATCCAGGATCAACAGAAACCGTAGAGTAAATTTTAGGAACGTAGACGTAGGACAGCGGAGAAAACTTCACTTAGGGACTTCAGGGAACTCTCCTTAAAATGCTGAGGCCTGACACGCCTAGTGCCTGGGGGCAACCCGGCTCCTGCCCTAGGTAGTTTTGTTGAGCTTGCCTCCCTCAGGTGGTGCCTTTTCTCTCCCAGCAATATTGCTCCGTGAAATTCTGCCGATGATGAAAACTGTTTGCCATGGCTTTGTCCTTTCACCTCATTGGCCTCATCTTTGAAATACAAATGCTTTTCTACACGGGTGCTGCCTCCATGAGCTTTCCTTTGTCTTGGCTCAATCGATCCAGGTTCCTGAGCTGAATACGCCATGGACTAGCACAGGTGGGTTCTTGTCAGTATACCGGGCAAACGCAGCAATTTCGATTGTCAAGACCCACCTGGCTTGATCAAGGTTCTTTATTCCAGTGAAAACGATTTTTATCCAAATTCTAGAGGAGCACCAGTGTGCCTCTGGGAGCTACACCCTGGCCTGCTGAACAGCGGCTCCGGAGTTTTCATTTTCTGACTAAAATTCAACACGGAATTTCATGGATCTAAGGAAACCGTGAATTGAGGACGTACCAGATTCTCACATCTTCATTTTCTAATGGAAGCTGAAGTTTCCCAATCTGATCCGGCTGCCACTTCATTTCTCGCAATGACCATTCAATTGTGGACGTTCAGCCTTCTTCGGATTTCTCTTATACCGGCAAGTTCCCGCGCCACATAAAGACCACTCGGTGGAGGTTTATGTGACTCAGGACAACTCTTTATTTCAGGCGTCTAGAACAAAGGGAATTCACAGACGTTGATTATCACTTATTAGTGTCCCGTTTCTCTATGATGCCCACTGATGACACTTCTACATCTGAGGGCAAAGAGCTCGTGCAGCATGATATTCTCATTTCAGCCACGCCGCCTGCAGTTTCTTCCTTGCAGAAAAATCTTTCCCAGTGTGCTTCTTTAAAATGCTGCAAAATAGTGGGACAGAAGATTTCGGATTAGCGTTAACTTTAAACGGGCATAGGTACAGGCATGTGGGCATGTTTAGAGACAGTGTTTCACTGGTCTAGGGTAAAGGGTGAAGCGCCTGGGTTCCCGTGCTTCACTACTGTATGGCCTCAAGATGATGTGTAGGCACACAGGCAAATCCATCGGTGGCAATTCTCTCATAATGTCATTGCCATGGGAAGATACCTTATTCGCTAGGAATTGTTTTACCGTGGAAGACGGGTCACCACAGAGCTGTCTCTTTTGTGTTGGGACAAACTCTGCTGAATTTACCTGCCAGCAGTTGCGTGTCCTCCCTCTCTTTTAAGGCGGATGGAGACGCACGAATGTAAGGAGAACGGTGAATGGTGGCCGTTCATAATCCAGGATCAACAGAAACCGTAGAGTAAATTTTAGGAACGTAGACGTAGGACAGCGGAGAAAACTTCACACAGGGACTTCAGTAAACTCTCCTTACAATGCTGAGGCCTGACACGCCTAGTGCCTGGGGGCAACCTTGCTCCTGCCCTAGGTAGTTTTGTTGAGCGTGCCTCCCTCAGGTGGTGCCTTTTCCCTCCCAGCAATATTGCTCCGTGAAATTCTGCCGATGATGAAAACTGTTTGCCATGGCTTTGTCCTTTCACCTCATTGGCCTAATCTTTGAAGTACAAATGCTTTTCTACACGGGTGCTGCCTCCCTGAGATTTCCTTTGTCTTGGCTCAATAGATGCAGATTCCTGTGCTGAATACGCCATGGACTAGCACAGGTGGGTTCTTGTCAGTATACCGGGCAAACGCCGCAATTTCGATTGTCAAGACCCACCTGGTTTGATCAAGGTTCTTTATTCCAGTGAAAACGATTTTTATCCAAATTCTAGAGGAGCACCAGTGTGCCTCTGGGAGCTACACCCGGGCCTGCTGAAGAGCGCGCCGGAGTTTTCATTTTCTGACTAAAATTCAACACGGAATTTCATGGATCTAAGGAAACCGTGAATTGTGGACGTACCAGATTCTCACATCTTCATTGTCCAATGGAAGCTGAAGTTTCCCAGTCTGAACCGGCTGCCACTTCATTTCTGGCATTGACAATTCAATTGTGGACGTTCAGCCTTCTTCGGATTTCTCTTATACCGGCATGTTCCCGCGCCACATGAAGACGACTCGGTGGAGGTTTATGTGACTCAGGACAACTCTTTATTTCAGGCGTCTAGAACAAAGGGAATTCACAGAGGTTGATGATTACTTATTAAAGTCCCGTTTCTCTATGATGCCCATTGATGACACTTCTACACCTGAGGTCAAAGAGCTCGTGCAGCATGATATTCTCATTTCAGCCATGCCGCCTGCAGTTTCTTCCTTGCAGAAAAATCTTTCCCAGTGTACTTCTTTAAAATGCTGCAAAATAGTGGGACAGAAGATTTCGGTTTAGCGTTAACTTTAAACGGGCAAAGGTACAGGCATGTGGGCATGTTTAGAGACAGTGTTTCACTGGTCTAGGGTAAAGCGTGAAGCGCCTGGGTTCCCGTGCTTCACTACTGTATGGCCTCAAGATGATGTGTAGGCACTGCGGCAAATCCATCGGTGGCAATTCTCTCATATTGTCATTGCGATGGGAAGATTCCTTATTCGCTAGGAACTGTTTTACCGTGGAAGACGGGTCACCACAGAGCTGTCTCTTTTGTGTTGAGACAAACTTTGCTGAATTTACCTGCCAGCAGTTGCGTGTCCTCCCTTTCTTTTAAGGTCGATGGAGACGCACGAGTGTAAGGAGAATGGTGAATGGTGGCCGTTCAGAAGCCAGGATCATCAGAAACCGCAGAGTAAATTTTAGGAACGTAGACGTAGGACAGCGGAGAAAACTTCACTCAGGGACTTCAGTGAACTCTCCTTACAATGCTGAGGCCTGACACGCCTAGTGCCTGGGGGCAACCCGGCTCCTGCCCTAGGTAGTTTTGTTGAGCTTGCCTCCCTCAGGTGGTGCCTTTTCTCTCCCAGCAATATTGCTCCGTGAAATTCTGCCGATGATGAAAACTGTTTGCCATGGCTTTGTCCTTTCACCTCATTGGCCTCATCTTTGAAGTAAAAATGCTTTTCTACACGGGTGCTGCCTCCCTGAGCTTTCCTTTGTCTTGGCTCAATCGATGCAGATTCCTGTGCTGAATACGCCATGGACTAGCACAGGTGGGTTCTTGTCAGTATACCGGGCAAACGCCGCAATTTCGATTGTCAAGACCCACCTGGCTTGATCAAGGTTCTTTATTCCAGTGAAAACGATTTTTATCCAAATCCTAGAGGAGCACCAGTGTGCCTCTGGGAGTTACACCCGGGCCTGCTGAACAGCGGCTCTGGAGTTTTCATTTTCTGACTAAAATTCAGCACGGAATTTCATGGATCTAAGGAAACCGTGAATTGTGGACGTACCAGATTCTCACATCTTCATTGTCTAATGGAAGCTGAAGTTTCCCCGTCTGATCCGGCTGCCACTTCATTTCTGGCAATGACCATTCAATTGTGGACGTTCAGCCTTCTTCGGAATTCTTATACCGGCATGTTCCCGCGCCACATAAAGACCACTCGGTGGAGGTTTATGTGACTCAGGACAACTCTTTATTTCAGGCGTCTAGAACAAAGGGAATTCACAGAGGTTGATGATCACTTATTAGTGTCCCGTTTCTCTATGATGCCCACTGATGACACTTCTACATCTGAGGGCAAAGAGCTCGTGCAGCATAATATTCTCATTTCAGCCACGCCGCCTGCAGTTTCTTCCTTGCAGAAAAATCTTTCCCAGTGTGCTCCTTTAAAATGCTGCAAAATAGTGGGACAGAAGATTTCGGATTAGCGTTAACTTTAAACGGGCATAGGTACAGGCATGTGGGCATGTTTAGAGACAGTGTTTCACTGGTCTAGGGTAAAGGGTGAAGCGCCTGGGTTCCCGTGCTTCACTACTGTATGGCCTCAAGATGATGTGTAGGCACACAGGCAAATCCATCGGTGGCAATTCTCTCATAATGTCATTGCCATGGGAAGATACCTTATTCGCTAGGAATTGTTTTACCGTGGAAGACGGGTCACCACAGAGCTGTCTCTTTTGTCTTGAGACAAACTTTGCTGAATTTACCTGCCAGCAGTTGCGTGTCCTCCCTTTCCTTAAGGCGGATGGAGAAGCACGAGTGTAAGGAGAACGGTGAATGGTGGCCGTTCATAAGCCAGGATCATCAGAAACCGCAGAGTAAATTTTAGGAACGTAGACGTAGGACAGCGGAGAAAAATTCACTCAGGGACTTCAGGGAACTCTCCTTACAATGCTGAGGCCTGACAAGCCTAGTGCCTGGGGGCAACCCGGCTCCTGCCCTAGGTAGTTTTGTTTAGCGTGCCTCCCTCAGGTGGTGCCTTTTCTCGCCCAGCAATATTGCTCCGTGAAATTCTGCCGATGATGAAAACTGTTTGCCATGGCTTTGTCCTTTCACCTCATTGGCCTCATCTTTGAAATACAAATGCTTTTCTACACGGGTGCTGCCTCCCTGAGCTTTCCTTTGTCTTGGCTCAATCGATCCAGGTTCCTGAGCTGAATACGCCATGGACTAGCACAGGTGGGTTCTTGTCAGTATACCGGGCAAACGCAGCAATTTCGATTGTCAAGACCCACCTGGCTTGATCAAGGTTCTTTATTCCAGTGAAAACGATTTTTATCCAAATTCTAGAGGAGCACCAGTGTGCCTCTGGGAGCTACACCTGGGCCTGCTGAAGAGCGGCTCCGGAGTGTTCATTTTCTGACTAAAATTCAGCACGGAATTTCATGGATCTAAGGAAACCGTGAATTGTGGACGTACCAGATTCTCACATCTTCATTGTCCAATGGAAGCTGAAGTTTCCCAGTCTGAACCGGCTGCCACTTCATTTCTGGCAATGATCATTCAATTGTGGACGTTCAGCCTTCTTCGGAATTCTCTTATACCGGCATGTTCCCGCGCCACATAAAGACCACTCGGTGGAGGTTTATGTGACTCAGGACAACTCTTTATTTCAGGCGTCTAGAACAAAGGGAATTCACAGAGGTTGATGATCACTTATTAAAGTCCCGTTTCTCTATGATGCCACTGATGACACTTCTACATCTGAGGGCAAAGAGCTCGTGCAGCATGATATTCTCATATCAGCCATGCCGCCTGCAATTTCTTCCTTGCAGAAAAATCTTTCCCAGTGTACTTCTTTAAAATGCTGCAAAATAGTGGGACAGAAGATTTCGGTTTAGCGTTAACTTTAAACGGGCATAGGTACAGGCATGTGGGCATGTTTAGAGACAGTGTTTCACTGGTCTAGGGTAAAGGGTGAAGCGCCTGGGTTCCCGTGCTTCACTACTGTATGGCCTCAAGATGATGTGTAGGCACAGCGGCAAATCCATCGGTGGCAATTCTCTCATATTGTCATTGCGATGGGAAGATTCCTTATTCGCTAGGAAATGTTTTACCGTGGAAGACGGGTCACCACAGAGCTGTCTCTTTTGTGTTGGGACAAACTCTGCTGAATTTACCTGCCAGCAGTTGCGTTTCCTCCCTCTCTTTTAAGGCGGATGGAGACGCACGAATGTAAGGAGAACGGTGAATGGTGGCCGTTCATAATCCAGGATCAACAGAAACCGTAGAGTAAATTTTAGGAACGTAGACGTAGGACAGCGGAGAAAACTTCACTTAGGGACTTCAGGGAACTCTCCTTAAAATGCTGAGGCCTGACACGCCTAGTGCCTGGGGGCAACCCGGCTCCTGCCCTAGGTAGTTTTGTTGAGCTTGCCTCCCTCAGGTGGTGCCTTTTCTCTCCCAGCAATATTGCTCCGTGAAATTCTGCCGATGATGAAAACTGTTTGCCATGGCTTTGTCCTTTCACCTCATTGGCCTCATCTTTGAAATACAAATGCTTTTCTACACGGGTGCTGCCTCCATGAGCTTTCCTTTGTCTTGGCTCAATCGATCCAGGTTCCTGAGCTGAATACGCCATGGACTAGCACAGGTGGGTTCTTGTCAGTATACCGGGCAAACGCAGCAATTTCGATTGTCAAGACCCACCTGGCTTGATCAAGGTTCTTTATTCCAGTGAAAACGATTTTTATCCAAAGTCTAGAGGAGCACCAGTGTGCCTCTGGGAGCTACACCCTGGCCTGCTGAACAGCGGCTCCGGAGTTTTCATTTTCTGACTAAAATTCAACACGGAATTTCATGGATCTAAGGAAACCTTGAATTGAGGACGTACCAGATTCTCACATCTTCATTTTCTAATGGAAGCTGAAGTTTCCCAATCTGATCCGGCTGCCACTACATTTCTCGCAATGACCATTCAATTGTGGACGTTCAGCCTTCTTCGGATTTCTCTTATACCGGCAAGTTCCCGCGCCACATAAAGACCACTCGGTGGAGGTTTATGTGACTCAGGACAACTCTTTATTTCAGGCGTCTAGAACAAAGGGAATTCACAGAGGTGGATGATCACTTATTAAAGTCCCGTTTCTCTATGATGCCCATTGATGACACTTCTACACCTGAGGTCAAAGAGCTCGTGCAGCATGATATTCTCATTTCAGCCATGCCGCCTGCAGTTTCTTCCTTGCAGAAAAATCTTTCCCAGTGTACTTCTTTAAAATGCTGCAAAATAGTGGGACAGAAGATTTCGGTTTAGCGTTAACTTTAAACGGGCATAGGTACAGGCATGTGGGCATGTTTAGAGACAGTGTTTCACTGGTCTAGGGTAAAGCGTGAAGCGCCTGGGTTCCCGTGCTTCACTACTGTATGGCCTCAAGATGATGTGTAGGCACTGCGGCAAATCCATCGGTGGCAATTCTCTCATATTGTCATTGCGATGGGAAGATTCCTTATTCGCTAGGAACTGTTTTACCGTGTAAGACGGGTCACCACAGAGCTGTCTCTTTTGTGGTGAGACAAACTTTGCTGAATTTACCTGCCAGCAGTTGCGTGTCCTCCCTTTCTTTTAAGGTCGATGGAGACGCACGAGTGTAAGGAGAATGGTGAATGGTGGCCGTTCATAAGCCAGGATCATCAGAAACCGCAGAGTAAATTTTAGGAACGTAGACGTAGGACAGCGGAGAAAACTTCACTCAGGGACTTCAGTGAACTCTCCTTACAATGCTGAGGCCTGACACGCCTAGTGCCTGGGGGCAACCCGGCTCCTGCCCTAGGTAGTTTTGTTGAGCTTGCCTCCCTCAGGTGGTGCCTTTTCTCTCCCAGCAATATTGCTCCGTGAAATTCTGCCGATGATGAAAACTGTTTGCCATGGCTTTGTCCTTTCACCTCATTGGCCTCATCTTTGAAGTAAAAATGCTTTTCTACACGGGTGCTGCCTCCCTGAGCTTTCCTTTGTCTTGGCTCAATCGATGCAGATTCCTGTGCTGAATACGCCATGGACTAGCACAGGTGGGTTCTTGTCAGTATACCGGGCAAACGCCGCAATTTCGATTGTCAAGACCCACCTGGCTTGATCAAGGTTCTTTATTCCAGTGAAAACGATTTTTATCCAAATCCTAGAGGAGCACCAGTGTGCCTCTGGGAGTTACACCCGGGCCTGCTGAACAGCGGCTCTGGAGTTTTCATTTTCTGACTAAAATTCTACACGGAATTTCATGGATCTAAGGAAACCGTGAATTGTGGACGTACCAGATTCTCACATCTTCATTGTCTAATGGAAGCTGAAGTTTCCCCGTCTGATCCGGCTGCCACTTCATTTCTGGCAATGACCATTCAATTGTGGACGTTCAGCCTTCTTCGGAATTCTTATACCGGCATGTTCCCGCGCCACATAAAGACCACTCGGTGGAGGTTTATGTGACTCAGGACAACTCTTTATTTCAGGCGTCTAGAACAAAGGGAATTCACAGAGGTTGATGATCACTTATTAGTGTCCCGTTTCTCTATGATGCCCACTGATGACACTTCTACATCTGAGGGCAAAGAGCTCGTGCAGCATAATATTCTCATTTCAGCCACGCCGCCTGCAGTTTCTTCCTTGCAGAAAAATCTTTCCCAGTGTGCTCCTTTAAAATGCTGCAAAATAGTGGGACAGAAGATTTCGGATTAGCGTTAACTTTAAACGGGCATAGGTACAGGCATGTGGGCATGTTTAGAGACAGTGTTTCACTGGTCTAGGGTAAAGGGTGAAGCGCCTGGGTTCCCGTGCTTCACTACTGTATGGCCTCAAGATGATGTGTAGGCACACAGGCAAATCCATCGGTGGCAATTCTCTCATAATGTCATTGCCATGGGAAGATACCTTATTCGCTAGGAATTGTTTTACCGTGGAAGACGGGTCACCACAGAGCTGTCTCTTTTGTCTTGAGACAAACTTTGCTGAATTTACCTGCCAGCAGTTGCGTGTCCTCCCTTTCCTTAAGGCGGATGGAGAAGCACGAGTGTAAGGAGAACGGTGAATGGTGGCCGTTCATAAGCCAGGATCATCAGAAACCGCAGAGTAAATTTTAGGAACGTAGACGTAGGACAGCGGAGAAAAATTCACTCAGGGACTTCAGGGAACTCTCCTTACAATGCTGAGGCCTGACAAGCCTAGTGCCTGGGGGCAACCCGGCTCCTGCCCTAGGTAGTTTTGTTTAGCGTGCCTCCCTCAGGTGGTGCCTTTTCTCGCCCAGCAATATTGCTCCGTGAAATTCTGCCGATGATGAAAACTGTTTGCCATGGCTTTGTCCTTTCACCTCATTGGCCTCATCTTTGAAATACAAATGCTTTTCTACACGGGTGCTGCCTCCCTGAGCTTTCCTTTGTCTTGGCTCAATCGATCCAGGTTCCTGAGCTGAATACGCCATGGACTAGCACAGGTGGGTTCTTGTCAGTATACCGGGCAAACGCAGCAATTTCGATTGTCAAGACCCACCTGGCTTGATCAAGGTTCTTTATTCCAGTGAAAACGATTTTTATCCAAATTCTAGAGGAGCACCAGTGTGCCTCTGGGAGCTACACCCGGGCCTGCTGAACAGCGGCTCCGGAGTGTTCATTTTCTGACTAAAATTCAGCACGGAATTTCATGGATCTAAGGAAACCGTGAATTGTGGACGTACCAGATTCTCACATCTTCATTGTCCAATGGAAGCTGAAGTTTCCCAGTCTGAACCGGCTGCCACTTCATTTCTGGCAATGATCATTCAATTGTGGACGTTCAGCCTTCTTCGGAATTCTCTTATACCGGCATGTTCCCGCGCCACATAAAGACCACTCGGTGGAGGTTTATGTGACTCAGGACAACTCTTTATTTCAGGCGTCTAGAACAAAGGGAATTCACAGAGGTTGATGATCACTTATTAAAGTCCCGTTTCTCTATGATGCCACTGATGACACTTCTACACCTGAGGTCAAAGAGCTCGTGCAGCATGATATTCTCATTTCAGCCATGCCGCCTGCAGTTTCTTCCTTGCAGAAAAATCTTTCCCAGTGTACTTCTTTAAAATGCTGCAAAATAGTGGGACAGAAGATTTCGGTTTAGCGTTAACTTTAAACGGGCAAAGGTACAGGCATGTGGGCATGTTTAGAGACAGTGTTTCACTGGTCTAGCGTAAAGGGTGAAGCGCCTGGGTTCCCGTGCTTCACTACTGTATGGCCTCAAGATGATGTGTAGGCACAGCGGCAAATCCATCGGTGGCAATTCTCTCATATTGTCATTGCCATGGGAAGATTCCTTATTCGCTAGGAAATGTTTTACCGTGGAAGACGGGTCACCACAGAGCTGTCTCTTTTGTGTTGGGACAAACTCTGCTGAATTTACCTGCCAGCAGTTGCGTGTCCTCCCTCTCTTTTAAGGCGGATGGAGACGCACGAATGTAAGGAGAACGGTGAATGGTGGCCGTTCATAATCCAGGATCAACAGAAACCGTAGAGTAAATTTTAGGAACGTAGACGTAGGACAGCGGAGAAAACTTCACTTAGGGACTTCAGGGAACTCTCCTTAAAATGCTGAGGCCTGACACGCCTAGTGCCTGGGGGCAACCCGGCTCCTGCCCTAGGTAGTTTTGTTGAGCTTGCCTCCCTCAGGTGGTGCCTTTTCTCTCCCAGCAATATTGCTCCGTGAAATTCTGCCGATGATGAAAACTGTTTGCCATGGCTTTGTCCTTTCACCTCATTGGCCTCATCTTTGAAATACAAATGCTTTTCTACACGGGTGCTGCCTCCATGAGCTTTCCTTTGTCTTGGCTCAATCGATCCAGGTTCCTGAGCTGAATACGCCATGGACTAGCACAGGTGGGTTCTTGTCAGTATACCGGGCAAACGCAGCAATTTCGATTGTCAAGACCCACCTGGCTTGATCAAGGTTCTTTATTCCAGTGAAAACGATTTTTATCCAAATTCTAGAGGAGCACCAGTGTGCCTCTGGGAGCTACACCCTGGCCTGCTGAACAGCGGCTCCGGAGTTTTCATTTTCTGACTAAAATTCAACACGGAATTTCATGGATCTAAGGAAACCGTGAATTGAGGACGTACCAGATTCTCACATCTTCATTTTCTAATGGAAGCTGAAGTTTCCCAATCTGATCCGGCTGCCACTTCATTTCTCGCAATGACCATTCAATTGTGGACGTTCAGCCTTCTTCGGATTTCTCTTATACCGGCAAGTTCCCGCGCCACATAAAGACCACTCGGTGGAGGTTTATGTGACTCAGGACAACTCTTTATTTCAGGCGTCTAGAACAAAGGGAATTCACAGAGGTGGATGATCACTTATTAAAGTCCCGTTTCTCTATGATGCCCATTGATGACACTTCTACACCTGAGGTCAAAGAGCTCGTGCAGCATGATATTCTCATTTCAGCCATGCCGCCTGCAGTTTCTTCCTTGCAGAAAAATCTTTCCCAGTGTACTTCTTTAAAATGCTGCAAAATAGTGGGACAGAAGATTTCGGTTTAGCGTTAACTTTAAACGGGCAAAGGTACAGGCATGTGGGCATGTTTAGAGACAGTGTTTCACTGGTCTAGGGTAAAGCGTGAAGCGCCTGGGTTCCCGTGCTTCACTACTGTATGGCCTCAAGATGATGTGTAGGCACACAGGCAAATCCATCGGTGGCAATTCTCTCATATTGTCATTGCGATGGGAAGATTCCTTATTCGCTAGGAACTGTTTTACCGTGGAAGACGGGTCACCACAGAGCTGTCTCTTTTGTGTTGAGACAAACTTTGCTGAATTTACCTGCCAGCAGTTGCGTGTCCTCCCTTTCTTTTAAGGTCGATGGAGACGCACGAGTGTAAGGAGAATGGTGAATGGTGGCCGTTCATAAGCCAGGATCATCAGAAACCGCAGAGTAAATTTTAGGAACGTAGACGTAGGACAGCGGAGAAAACTTCACTCAGGGACTTCAGTAAACTCTCCTTACAATGCTGAGGCCTGACACGCCTAGTGCCTGGGGGCAACCTGGCTCCTGCCCTAGGTAGTTTTGTTGAGCGTGCCTCCCTCAGGTGGTGCCTTTTCCCTCCCAGCAATATTGCTCCGTGAAATTCTGCCGATGATGAAAACTGTTTGCCATGGCTTTGTCCTTTCACCTCATTGGCCTAATCTTTGAAGTACAAATGCTTTTCTACACGGGTGCTGCCTCCCTGAGATTTCCTTTGTCTTGGCTCAATAGATGCAGATTCCTGTGCTGAATACGCCATGGACTAGCACAGGTGGGTTCTTGTCAGTATACCGGGCAAACGCCGCAATTTCGATTGTCAAGACCCACCTGGTTTGATCAAGGTTCTTTATTCCAGTGAAAACGATTTTTATCCAAATTCTAGAGGAGCACCAGTGTGCCTCTGGGAGCTACACCCGGGCCTGCTGAACAGCGCGCCGGAGTTTTCATTTTCTGACTAAAATTCAACACGGAATTTCATGGATCTAAGGAAACCGTGAATTGTGGACGTACCAGATTCTCACATCTTCATTGTCCAATGGAAGCTGAAGTTTCCCAGTCTGAACCGGCTGCCACTTCATTTCTGGCATTGACAATTCAATTGTGGACGTTCAGCCTTCTTCGGATTTCTCTTATACCGGCATGTTCCCGCGCCACATAAAGACCACTCGGTGGAGGTTTATGTGACTCAGGACAACTCTTTATTTCAGGCGTCTAGAACAAAGGGAATTCACAGAGGTTGATGATTACTTATTAAAGTCCCGTTTCTCTATGATGCCCATTGATGACACTTCTACACCTGAGGTCAAAGAGCTCGTGCAGCATGATATTCTCATTTCAGCCATGCCGCCTGCAGTTTCTTCCTTGCAGAAAAATCTTTCCCAGTGTGCTCCTTTAAAATGCTGCAAAATAGTGGGACAGAAGATTTCGGATTAGCGTTAACTTTAAACGGGCATAGGTACAGGCATGGGGGCATGTTTAGAGACAGTGTTTCACTGGTCTAGGGTAAAGGGTGAAGCGCCTGGGTTCCCGTGCTTCACTACTGTATGGCCTCAAGATGATGTGTAGGCACACAGGCAAATCCATCGGTGGCAATTCTCTCATAATGTCATTGCCATGGGAAGATACCTTATTCGCTAGGAATTGTTTTACCGTGGAAGACGGGTCACCACAGAGCTGTCTCTTTTGTCTTGAGACAAACTTTGCTGAATTTACCTGCCAGCAGTTGCGTGTCCTCCCTTTCTTTTAAGGTCGATGGAGAAGCACGAGTGTAAGGAGAACGGTGAATGGTGGCCGTTCATAAGCCAGGATCATCAGAAACCGCAGAGTAAATTTTAGGAACGTAGACGTAGGACAGCGGAGAAAAATTCACTCAGGGACTTCAGGAAACTCTCCTTACAATGCTGAGGCCTGACAAGCCTAGTGCCTGGGGGCAACCCGGCTCCTGCCCTAGGTAGTTTTGTTTAGCGTGCCTCCCTCAGGTGGTGCCTTTTCTCGCCCAGCAATATTGCTCCGTGAAATTCTGCCGATGATGAAAACTGTTTGCCATGGCTTTGTCCTTTCACCTCATTGGCCTCATCTTTGAAATACAAATGCTTTTCTACACGGGTGCTGCCTCCCTGAGCTTTCCTTTGTCTTGGCTCAATCGATCCAGGTTCCTGAGCTGAATACGCCATGGACTAGCACAGGTGGGTTCTTGTCAGTATACCGGGCAAACGCAGCAATTTCGATTGTCAAGACCCACCTGGCTTGATCAAGGTTCTTTATTCCAGTGAAAACGATTTTTATCCAAATTCTAGAGGAGCACCAGTGTGCCTCTGGGAGCTACACCTGGGCCTGCTGAAGAGCGGCTCCGGAGTGTTCATTTTCTGACTAAAATTCAGCACGGAATTTCATGGATCTAAGGAAACCGTGAATTGTGGACGTACCAGATTCTCACATCTTCATTGTCCAATGGAAGCTGAAGTTTCCCAGTCTGAACCGGCTGCCACTTCATTTCTGGCAATGACCATTCAATTGTGGACGTTCAGCCTTCTTCGGAATTCTCTTATACCGGCATGTTCCCGCGCCACATAAAGACCACTCGGTGGAGGTTTATGTGACTCAGGACAACTCTTTATTTCAGGCGTCTAGAACAAAGGGAATTCACAGAGGTTGATGATCACTTATTAAAGTCCCGTTTCTCTATGATGCCACTGATGACACTTCTACATCTGAGGGCAAAGAGCTCGTGCAGCATATTCTCATATCAGCCATGCCGCCTGCAATTTCTTCCTTGCAGAAAAATCTTTCCCAGTGTACTTCTTTAAAATGCTGCAAAATAGTGGGACAGAAGATTTCGTTTAGCGTTAACTTTAAACGGGCAGAGGTACAGGCATGTGGGCATGTTTAGAGACAGTGTTTCACTGGTTTAGGGTAAAGCGTGAAGCGCCTGGGTTCCCGTGCTTCACTACTGTATGGCCTCAAGATGATGTGTAGGCACTGCGGCAAATCCATCGGTGGCAATTCTCTCATATTGTCATTGCGATGGGAAGATTCCTTATTCGCTAGATATTGTTTTACCGTGGAAGACGGGTCACCACAGAGCTGTCTCTTTTGTGTTGGTACAAACTTTGCTGAATTTACCTGCCAGCAGTTGCGTGTCCTCCCTTTCTTTTAAGGTCGATGGAGACGCACGAGTGTAAGGAGAACGGTGAATGGTGGCCGTTCATAATCCAGGATCAACAGAAACCGTAGAGTAAATTTTAGGAACGTAGACGTAGGACAGCGGAGAAAACTTCACTCAGGGACTTCAGTGAACTCTCCTTAAAATGCTGAGGCCTGACATGCCTAGTGCCTGGGGGCAACCCGGCTCCTGCCCTAGGTAGTTTTGTTGAGCTTGCCTCCCTCAGGTGGTGCCTTTTCTCTCCCAGCAATATTGCTCCGTGAAATTCTGCCGATGATGAAAACTGCCATGGCTTTGTCCTTTCACCTCATTGGCCTCATCTTTGAAGTAAAAATGCTTTTCTACACGGGTGCTGCCTCCCTGAGCTTTCCTTTGTCTTGGCTCAATCGATGCAGATTCCTGTGCTGAATACGCCATGGACTAGCACAGGTGGGTTCTTGTCAGTATACCGGGCAAACGCCGCAATTTCGATTGTCAAGACCCACCTGGCTTGATCAAGGTTCTTTATTCCAGTGAAAACGATTTTTATCCAAATCCTAGAGGAGCACCAGTGGGCCTCTGGGAGTTACACCCGGGCCTGCTGAACAGCGGCTCTGGAGTTTTCATTTTCTGACTAAAATTCTACACGGAATTTCATGGATCTAAGGAAACCGTGAATTGTGGACGTACCAGATTCTCACATCTTCATTGTCTAATGGAAGCTGAAGTTTCCCCGTCTGATCCGGCTGCCACTTCATTTCTGGCAATGACCATTCAATTGTGGACGTTCAGCCTTCTTCGGAATTCTTATACCGGCATGTTCCCGCGCCACATAAAGACCACTCGGTGGAGGTTTATGTGACTCAGGACAACTCTTTATTTCAGGCGTCTAGAACAAAGGGAATTCACAGAGGTTGATGATCACTTATTAGTGTCCCGTTTCTCTATGATGCCCACTGATGACACTTCTACATCTGAGGGCAAAGAGCTCGTGCAGCATGATATTCTCATTTCAGCCACGCCGCCTGCAGTTTCTTCCTTGCAGAAAAATCTTTCCCAGTGTGCTTCTTTAAAATGCGGCAAAATAGTGGGACAGAAGATTTCGGATTAGCGTTAACTTTAAACGGGCATAGGTACAGGCATGTGGGCATGTTTAGAGACAGTGTTTCACTGGTCTAGGGTAAAGGGTGAAGCGCCTGGGTTCCCGTGCTTCACTACTGTATGGCCTCAAGATGATGTGTAGGCACACAGGCAAATCCATCGGTGGCAATTCTCTCATAATGTCATTGCCATGGGAAGATACCTTATTCGCTAGGAATTGTTTTACCGTGGAAGACGGGTCACCACAGAGCTGTCTCTTTTGTCTTGAGACAAACTTTGCTGAATTTACCTGCCAGCAGTTGCGTGTCCTCCCTTTCTTTTAAGGCGGATGGAGAAGCACGAGTGTAAGGAGAACGGTGAATGGTGGCCGTTCATAAGCCAGGATCATCAGAAACCGCAGAGTAAATTTTAGGAACGTAGACGTAGGACAGCGGAGAAAAATTCACTCAGGGACTTCAGGGAACTCTCCTTAAAATGCTGAGGCCTGACAAGCCTAGTGCCTGGGGGCAACCCGGCTCCTGCCCTAGGTAGTTTTGTTTAGCGTGCCTCCCTCAGGTGGTGCCTTTTCTCTCCCAGCAATATTGCTCCGTGAAATTCTGCCGATGATGAAAACTGTTTGCCATGGCTTTGTCCTTTCACCTCATTGGCCTCATCTTTGAAACACAAATGCTTTTCTACACGGGTGCTGCCTCCATGAGCTTTCCTTTGTCTTGGCTCAATCGATCCAGGTTCCTGAGCTGAATACGCCATGGACTAGCACAGGTGGGTTCTTGTCAGTATACCGGGCAAACGCAGCAATTTCGATTGTCAAGACCCACCTGGCTTGATCAAGGTTCTTTATTCCAGTGAAAACGATTTTTATCCAAATTCTAGAGGAGCACCAGTGTGCCTCTGGGAGCTACACCTGGGCCTGCTGAAGAGCGGCTCCGGAGTGTTCATTTTCTGACTAAAATTCAGCACGGAATTTCATGGATCTAAGGAAATCGTGAATTGTGGACGTACCAGATTGTCACATCTTCATTGTCTAATGGAAGCTGAAGTATCCCAGTCTGAACCGGCTGCCACTTCATTTCTGGCAATGATCATTCAATTGTGGACGTTCAGCCTTCTTCGGAATTCTCTTATACCGGCATGTTCCCGCGCCACATAAAGACCACTCGGTGGAGGTTTATGTGACTCAGGACAACTCTTTATTTCAGGCGTCTAGAACAAAGGGAATTCACAGAGGTTGATGATCACTTATTAAAGTCCCGTTTCTCTATGATGCCACTGATGACACTTCTGCATCTGAGGGCAAAGAGCTCGTGCAGCATGATATTCTCATTTCAGCCATGCCGCCTGCAATTTCTTCCTTGCAGAAAAATCTTTCCCAGTGTACTTCTTTAAAATGCTGCAAAATAGTGGGACAGAAGATTTCGGTTTAGCGTTAACTTTAAACGGGCATAGGTACAGGCATGTGGGCATGTTTAGAGACAGTGTTTCACTGATCTAGGGTAAAGGGTGAAGCGCCTAGGTTCCCGTGCTTCACTACTGTATGGCCTCAAGATGATGTGTAGGCACAGCGGCAAATCCATCGGTGGCAGTTCTCTCATTGTCATTGCGATGGGAAGATTCCTTATTCGCTAGGAACTGTTTTACCGTGGAAGACGGGTCACCACAGAGCTGTCTCTTTTGTGTTGAGACAAACTTTGCTGAATTTACCTGCCAGCAGTTGCGTGTCCTCCCTTTCTTTTAAGGTCGATGGAGACGCAAGAGTGTAAGGAGAACGGTGAATGGTGGCCGTTCATAAGCCAGGATCATTAGAAACCGCAGAGTAAATTTTAGGAACGTAGACGTAGGACAGCGGAGAAAAATTCACTCAGAGACTTCAGGGAACTCTCCTTACAATGCTGAGGCCTGACACGCCTAGTGACTGGGGGCAACCCGGCTCTTGCCCTAGGTAGTTTTGTTGAGCTTGCCTCCCTCAGATGGTGCCTTTTCTCTCCCAGCAATATTGCTCCGTGAAATTCTGCCGATGATGAAAACTGTTTGCCATGGCTTTGTCCTTTCACCTCATTGGCCTCATCTTTGAAGTACAAATGCTTTTCTACAGGGGTGCTGCCTCCCTGAGCTTTCCTTTGTCTTGGTTCAATCGATGCAGATTCCTGTGCTGAATACGCCATGGACTAGCACAGGTGGGTTCTTGTCAGTATACCGGGCAAACGCAGCAATTTCGATTGTCAAGACCCACCTGGCTTGATCAAGGTTCTTTATTCCAGTGAAAACGATTTTTATCCAAATCCTAGAGGAGCACCAGTGTGCCTCTGGGAGTTACACCCGGGCCTGCTGAACAGCGGCTCTGGAGTTTTCATTTTCTGACTAAAATTCTACACGGAATTTCATGGATCTAAGGAAACCGTGAATTGTGGACGTACCAGATTCTCACATCTTCATTGTCTAATGGAAGCTGAAGTTTCCCCGTCTGATCCGGCTGCCACTTCATTTCTGGCAATGACCATTCAATTGTGGACGTTCAGCCTTTTTCGGAATTCTTATACCGGCATGTTCCCGCGCCACATAAAGACCACTCGGTGGAGGTTTATGTGACTCAGGACAACTATTTCAGGCGTCTAGAACAAAGGGAATTCACAGAGGTTGATGATCACTTATTAGTGTCCCGTTTCTCTATGATGCCCACTGATGACACTTCTACATCTGAGGGCAAAGAGCTCGTGCAGCATGATATTCTCATTTCAGCCACGCCGCCTGCAGTTTCTTCCTTGCAGAAAAATCTTTCCCAGTGTGCTTCTTTAAAATGCGGCAAAATAGTGGGACAGAAGATTTCGGATTAGCGTTAACTTTAAACGGGCATAGGTACAGGCATGTGGGCATGTTTAGAGACAGTGTTTCACTGGTCTAGGGTAAAGGGTGAAGCGCCTGGGTTCCCGTGCTTCACTACTGTATGGCCTCAAGATGATGTGTAGGCACACCGGCAAATCCATCGGTGGCAATTCTCTCATATTGTCATTGCCATGGGAAGATACCTTATTCGCTAGGAATTGTTTTACCGTGGAAGACGGGTCACCACAGAGCTGTCTCTTTTGTGTTGAGACAAACTTTGCTGAATTTACCTGCCAGCAGTTGCGTGTCCTCCCTTTCTTTTAAGGCGGATGGAGACGCACGAGTGTAAGGAGAACGGTGAATGGTGGCCGTTCATAAGCCAGGATCATCAGAAACCGCAGAGTAAATTTTAGGAACGTAGACGTAGGACAGCGGAGAAAAATTCACTCAGGGACTTCAGGGAACTCTCCTTACAATGCTGAGGCCTGACAAGCCTAGTGCCTGGGGGCAACCCGGCTCCTGCCCTAGGTAGTTTTGTTGAGCGTGCCTCCCTCAGGTGGTGCCTTTTCTCTCCCAGCAATATTGCTCCGTGAAATTCTGCCGATGATGAAAACTGTTTGCCATGGCTTTGTCCTTTCACCTCATTGGCCTCATCTTTGAAGTACAAATGCTTTTCTACAGGGGTGCTGCCTCCCTGAGCTTTCCTTTGTCTTGGTTCAATCGATGCAGATTCCTGTGCTGAATACGCCATGGACTAGCACAGGTGGGTTCTTGTCAGTATACCTGGCAAACGCAGCAATTTCGATTGTCAAGACCCACCTGGCTTGATCAAGGTTCTTTATTCCAGTGAAAACGATTTTTATCCAAATTCTAGAGGAGCACCAGTGTGCCTCTGGGAGCTACACCTGGGCCTGCTGAAGAGCGGCTCCGGAGTGTTCATTTTCTGACTAAAATTCAGCACGGAATTTCATGGATCTAAGGAAACCGTGAATTGTGGACGTACCAGATTCTCACATCTTCATTGTCTAATGGAAGCTGAAGTATCCCAGTCTGAACCGGCTGCCACTTCATTTCTGGCAATGATCATTCAATTGTGGACGTTCAGCCTTCTTCGGAATTCTCTTATACCGGCATGTTCCCGCGCCACATAAAGACCACTCGGTGGAGGTTTATGTGACTCAGGACAACTATTTCAGGCGTCTAGAACAAAGGGAATTCACAGAGGTTGATGATCACTTATTAGTGTCCCGTTTCTCTATGATGCCCACTGATGACACTTCTACATCTGAGGGCAAAGAGCTCGTGCAGCATGATATTCTCATTTCAGCCACGCCGCCTGCAGTTTCTTCCTTGCAGAAAAATCTTTCCCAGTGTGCTTCTTTAAAATGCGGCAAAATAGTGGGACAGAAGATTTCGGATTAGCGTTAACTTTAAACGGGCATAGGTACAGGCATGTGGGCATGTTTAGAGACAGTGTTTCACTGGTCTAGGGTAAAGGGTGAAGCGCCTGGGTTCCCGTGCTTCACTACTGTATGGCCTCAAGATGATGTGTAGGCACACCGGCAAATCCATCGGTGGCAATTCTCTCATATTGTCATTGCCATGGGAAGATACCTTATTCGCTAGGAATTGTTTTACCGTGGAAGACGGGTCACCACAGAGCTGTCTCTTTTGTGTTGAGACAAACTTTGCTGAATTTACCTGCCAGCAGTTGCGTGTCCTCCCTTTCTTTTAAGGCGGATGGAGACGCACGAGTGTAAGGAGAACGGTGAATGGTGGCCGTTCATAAGCCAGGATCATCAGAAACCGCAGAGTAAATTTTAGGAACGTAGACGTAGGACAGCGGAGAAAAATTCACTCAGGGACTTCAGGGAACTCTCCTTACAATGCTGAGGCCTGACAAGCCTAGTGCCTGGGGGCAACCCGGCTCCTGCCCTAGGTAGTTTTGTTGAGCGTGCCTCCCTCAGGTGGTGCCTTTTCTCTCCCAGCAATATTGCTCCGTGAAATTCTGCCGATGATGAAAACTGTTTGCCATGGCTTTGTCCTTTCACCTCATTGGCCTCATCTTTGAAGTACAAATGCTTTTCTACAGGGGTGCTGCCTCCCTGAGCTTTCCTTTGTCTTGGTTCAATCGATGCAGATTCCTGTGCTGAATACGCCATGGACTAGCACAGGTGGGTTCTTGTCAGTATACCTGGCAAACGCAGCAATTTCGATTGTCAAGACCCACCTGGCTTGATCAAGGTTCTTTATTCCAGTGAAAACGATTTTTATCCAAATTCTAGAGGAGCACCAGTGTGCCTCTGGGAGCTACACCTGGGCCTGCTGAAGAGCGGCTCCGGAGTGTTCATTTTCTGACTAAAATTCAGCACGGAATTTCATGGATCTAAGGAAACCGTGAATTGTGGACGTACCAGATTCTCACATCTTCATTGTCTAATGGAAGCTGAAGTATCCCAGTCTGAACCGGCTGCCACTTCATTTCTGGCAATGATCATTCAATTGTGGACGTTCAGCCTTCTTCGGAATTCTCTTATACCGGCATGTTCCCGCGCCACATAAAGACCACTCGGTGGAGGTTTATGTGACTCAGGACAACTCTTTATTTCAGCCGTCTAGAACAAAGGGAATTCACAGAGGTAGATGATCACTTTTTAAAGTCCCGTTTCTCTATGATGCCACTGATGACACTTCTACATCTGAGGGCAAAGAGCTCGTGCAGCATGATATTCTCATTTCAGCCATGCCGCCTGCAATTTCTTCCTTGCAGAAAAATCTTTCCCAGTGTACTTCTTTAAAATGCTGCAAAATAGTGGGACAGAAGATTTCGGTTTAGCGTTAACTTTAAACGGGCATAGGTACAGGCATGTGGGCATGTTTAGAGACAGTGTTTCACTGGTCTAGGGTAAAGGGTGAAGCGCCTAGGTTCCCGTGCTTCACTACTGTATGGCCTCAAGATGATGTGTAGGCACAGCGGCAAATCCATCGGTGGCAGTTCTCTCATTGTCATTGCGATGGGAAGATTCCTTATTCGCTAGGAACTGTTTTACCGTGGAAGACGTGTCACCACAGAGCTGTCTCTTTTGTGTTGAGACAAACTTTGCTGAATTTACCTGCCAGCAGTTGCGTGTCCTCCCTTTCTTTTAAGGTCGATGGAGACGCACGAGTGTAAGGAGAACGGTGAATGGTGGCCGTTCATAAGCCAGGATCATCAGAAACCGCAGAGTAAATTTTAGGAACGTAGACGTAGGACAGCGGAGAAAAATTCACTCAGAGACTTCAGGGAACTCTCCTTACAATGCTGAGGCCTGACACGCCTAGTGACTGGGGGCAACCCGGCTCTTGCCCTAGGTAGTTTTGTTGAGCTTGCCTCCCTCAGATGGTGCCTTTTCTCTCCCAGCAATATTGCTCCGTGAAATTCTGCCGATGATGAAAACTGTTTGCCATGGCTTTGTCCTTTCACTTCATTGGCCTCATCTTTGAAGTACAAATGCTTTTCTACAGGGGTGCTGCCTCCCTGAGCTTTCCTTTGTCTTGGTTCAATCGATGCAGATTCCTGTGCTGAATACGCCATGGACTAGCACAGGTGGGTTCTTGTCAGTATACCTGGCAAACGCAGCAATTTCGATTGTCAAGACCCACCTGGCTTGATCAAGGTTCTTTATTCCAGTGAAAACGATTTTTATCCAAATTCTAGAGGAGCACCAGTGTGCCTCTGGGAGCTACACCCGGGCCTGCTGAAGAGCGGCTCCGGAGTTTTCATTTTCTGACTAAAATTCAGCACGGAATTTCATGGATCTAAGGAAACCGTGAATTGTGGACGTACCAGATTCTCACATCTTCATTTTCTAATGGAAGCTGAAGTTTCCCAATCTGATCCGGCTGCCACTTCATTTCTGGCATTGACCATTCAATTGTGGACGTTCAGCCTTCTTCGGATTTCTCTTATACCGGCATGTTCCCGCGCCACATAAAGACGACTCGGTGGAGGTTTATGTGACTCAGGACAACTCTTTATTTCAGGCGTCTAGAACAAAGGGAATTCACAGAGGTTGATGATTACTTATTAAAGTCCCGTTTCTCTATGATGCCCATTGATGACACTTCTACACCTGAGGTCAAAGAGCTCGTGCAGCATGATATTCTCATTTCAGCCACGCCGCCTGCAGTTCCTTCCTTGCAGAAAAATCTTTCCCAGTGTACTTCTTTAAAATGCTGCAAAATAGTGGGACAGATGATTTCGGTTTAGCGTTAACTTTAAACGGGCATAGGTACAGGCATGTGGGCATGTTTAGAGACAGTGTTTCACTGGTCTAGCGTAAAGGGTGAAGCGCCTGGGTTCCCGTGCTTCACTACTGTATGGCCTCAAGATGATGTGTAGGCACAGCGGCAAATCCATCGGTGGCAATTCTCTCATATTGTCATTGCGATGGGAAGATTCCTTATTCGCTAGGAAATGTTTTACCGTGGAAGACGGGTCACCACAGAGCTGTCTCTTTTGTGTTTGAACAAACTCTGCTGAATTTACCTGCCAGCAGTTGCGTGTCCTCCCTCTCTTTTAAGGCGGATGGAGACGCACGAATGTAAGGAGAACGGTGAATGGTGGCCGTTCATAATCCAGGATCAACAGAAACCGTAGAGTAAATTTTAGGAACGTAGACGTAGGACAGCGGAGAAAACTTCACTTAGGGACTTCAGGGAACTCTCCTTAAAATGCTGAGGCCTGACACGCCTAGTGCCTGGGGGCAACCCGGCTCCTGCCCTAGGTAGTTTTGTTGAGCTTGCCTCCCTCAGGTGGTGCCTTTTCTCTCCCAGCAATATTGCTCCGTGAAATTCTGCCGATGATGAAAACTGTTTGCCATGGCTTTGTCCTTTCACCTCATTGGCCTCATCTTTGAAATACAAATGCTTTTCTACACGGGTGCTGCCTCCATGAGCTTTCCTTTGTCTTGGCTCAATCGATCCAGGTTCCTGAGCTGAATACGCCATGGACTAGCACAGGTGGGTTCTTGTCAGTATACCGGGCAAACGCCGCAATTTCGATTGTCAAGACCCACCTGGCTTGATCAAGGTTCTTTATTCCAGTGAAAACGATTTTTATCCAAATTCTAGAGGAGCACCAGTGTGCCTCTGGGAGCTACACCCTGGCCTGCTGAACAGCGGCTCCGGAGTTTTCATTTTCTGACTAAAATTCAACACGGAATTTCATGGATCTAAGGAAACCGTGAATTGAGGACGTACCAGATTCTCACATCTTCATTTTCTAATGGAAGCTGAAGTTTCCCAATCTGATCTGGCTGCCACTTCATTTCTCGCAATGACCATTCAATTGTGGACGTTCAGCCTTCTTCGGATTTCTCTTATACCGGCAAGTTCCCGCGCCACATAAAGACCACTCGGTGGAGGTTTATGTGACTCAGGACAACTCTTTATTTCAGGCGTCTAGAACAAAGGGAATTCACAGAGGTTGATGATCACTTATTAGTGTCCCGTTTCTCTATGATGCCCACTGATGACACTTCTACATCTGAGGGCAAAGACCCGTGCAGCATGATATTCTCATTTCAGCCACGCCGCCTGCAGTTTCTTCCTTGCAGAAAAATCTTTCCCAGTGTGCTTCTTTAAAATGCTGCAAAATAGTGGGACAGAAGATTTCGGATTAGCGTTAACTTTAAACGGGCATAGGTAGGTTACCTAGCGGGCACTTCGACTATCTATGTTATTAACGGGCACTTGTACTATGTAGGTAACCTAGCGGGCAATTGGACAGTCTAGGTTACCTAGCGGGCACTTGGACTTCTAGGTTAACGAACGGGCACTTGTACTATGTAAGTTGCCTAGAGGGCACTTGGACTATTTAGGTTAGGTAACGGGCACTTGGACTATCTAGGTTACCTAGCGGGAACTTGGACTATGTAGGTTATCTAGCGGGCACTTGGACAATGCAGGTTCCCTACGGACACTTGAACTAAGTAAGTTATCTACCGGGCACTTGGACTATATAGGTTAACTAGCAGGCCCTTGGACTATCTAGGTTACCTAGCGGGCACTTGGACTATATAGGTTACCTAGCGGGCACTTGGACTTCTAGGTTAACGAACGGGCACTTGGACTATGTATGTTGCATAGCGGGCAATTGGACTATCTAGGTTAGGTAATGGGCACTTGGACTATCTAGGTTACCTAGCGGGAACTTGGACTATGTAGGTTACCTAGCTTGCACTTGGATTATCTAGGTTACCAAACGGGCACTTGGATTATCTAGGTTTCTTAGCGGGCACTTGGACTATGTAGGTTAACTAGCGGGCACTTGGAGTATATAGGTTACCTAGAGGGCCCTTGGACTATGTAGGTTATGTAGCGGGCACATGGACTATCTAGGTTAACGAACGTGCTTTTGGACTATGTAGGTAACCTAGCGGACACTTGGACAGTCTAGGTTAACTAGCGGGCACTTGGACTATGTAGGTTACCTAGCGGGCACTTGGATTATCTAGGTTAGCTAACAGGAACTTGGAATATCTAGGTTACCTAGCGGGCACTTGGACTATGCAGGTTACCTTGCGGGCACTTGTACTATCTAGGTTACCTAACTGGAACTTGGACTATGTAGGTTAACTAGCGGACACTTGGACGATATAGGTTAACTAGCGGGCACTTGGAATATCTAGGTTAACTAGCGGGCCCTTCGACTATGTAGGTTAACTAGCGGGCACTTGGACTATCTATGTTAACTAGCGGGTTCTTGGACTATGTACGTTCCCTAGTGGGAACTTGGACTATCTAGGTTAACTAACGGGCTGTTGTACTATCTAGGTTACTTAGCGGGTACTTCGACTATGTAGGTTTCCTAGCGGGCACTTGGAATATCTAGGTGACCTAACGGGCACATGGACTATGCAGGATACCTAGTGGGCACTTTGACTGTCTAGGTTAACTATCAGGAACTTGGAGTATGTAGGTTAACTAGCGGGCACTTGGACTATCTAGGCTTCCTAACAGGCACTTGGACTATCTAGGTTACCTAGCGGGCACTTGGACTCTAAAGGATACCTATCGGGCACTTGGACTATCTATGTTATTTACGGGCACTTGTACTATGTAGGTAACCTAGCGGGCAATTGGACAGTCTAGGTTACCTAGCGGGCACTTGGACTTCTAGGTTAACGAACGGGCACTTGTACTATGTAGGTTGCCTAGCGGGCACTTGGACTATCTAGGTTAGGTAACGGGCACTTGGACTATCTAGGTACCCTAACGGACACTTGGAATATGTAGGTTCCCTATCGGGTACTTGGACTATGTAGGTTCCTCAGCGGGCACTTGGACTATGTAGGTTCCCTATCAGGCACTTGGACTATATAGGTTAAGTAGCGGGCTGTGGATGATCAATGTTAAGTAGTGGGCACTTTTACTATCTAGGTTAACTAGCGGGCAATTGGACTATCTAGGTTAATTAGCGTGCACTTGTACAATGCAGGTTCCCTAGCGGGCACTTTAACTATGTAGGTTTCCTAGCGGGCACTTGGACAATATAGGTTCCCTACAGGCACTTGGACTATCTAGGTTCCTTAACGGGCACTTGGATTTTGTAGGTTCCTCAGCGGGCACTTGGACGATGCAGGTTCCCTATCGGGCATAGGACTATGTAGGTTAACCAGCGTGTCCTTCGACTATGTACGTTCCCTAGTGGGAACTTGGACTATCTAGGTTAACTAACGGGCTGTTGTACTATCTAGGTTACCTAGCGGGCACTTGGACTATGTAGGTTAACTAGCGGGCACTTGGACTATATAGGTTACCTAGAGGGCCCTTGACTCTGTAGGTTATGTAACGGGCACGTGGACTATCTAGGTTAACGAACGTGCTTTTTGACTATGTAGGTAACCTAGTGGACACTTGGACAGTCTAGGTTACCTAGCGGGCACTTGGACTATGTAGGTTAACGAAAGGGCACTTGGACTATGTAGGTTACCTAGCGGGCACTTGGATTATCTAGGTTAGCTAACAGGAACTTGGAATATCTAGGTTACCTAGCGGGGACTTGGACTATGTAGGTTACCTTGCAGGCAGTTGTACTATTTAGGTTACCTAACTGGAACTTGGACTACGTAGGTCAACTAGCGGACACTTGGACGATCTAGGTTAACTAGCGGGCACTTGGAATATCTAGGTTAACTAGCGGGCCCTTGGACTATGTAGGTTAACTAGCGGGCACTTGGACTATCTAGGTTACCTAGCGGGCACTTGCACAATGCAGGTTCCCTAGTGGGCACTTTGACTATGTAGGTTCCCTAGCGGGCACTTGGACTATATAGGTTCCCTACGGGCACGTAGACTATCTAGGTTCCCTAACGGGCACTTGGACTATGTAAGTTCCTCAGCGGGCACTTGGACTTTGTTGGTTCCCTATCGGGCATGGGAGTATGTAGGTTAAGTAGCGGGCACTTGGACTATCTAGGTTACCTAGCGGGCACTTGGACTATGTAGGTTAACTAGCGGACAGTTGGACAATCTAGGATACCTAGCGGGCACTTGAACTATGTACATACCCTAGCGGGCACTTGGACTATCTAGGTTACCTAGCGGGCACTTGGACTATGTACGTCCCCTAGTGGGCACTTGGACTATCTATGTTAACTAGAGGGCCCTTGTACTATGTAGGTTAACTAGCGGGCACTTGGATTATCTAGGTTAACTAGCGGACACTTGGACGATCTAGGTTAACTAGAGGGCACTTGGACTATCTAGGTTAACTAGCGGGCACTTGGACTATCTAGATTAACTGCGGTCACTTGGAATATGTAGGTTCCCTAGCGGGCACTTGGACTATGTAGGTTCCTCACTGGGCACTTGGACTATGTAGGTTACCTATCGGGCATTGGACTATGTAGGTTACCTCGCGGGCACATGGACAATCTAGGTTACTTAGCGGGCACTTGGACTATCTAGGTTACCTAGCGGGCACTTGGACTATGTACGTTCCCTAGCGGGCACTTGGACTATCTAGGTTAACTAGAGGGCCCTTGGATTATCTTGGTTAACTAGCGGGCACTTGGACGATCTAGGTTAACTAGCGGGCACTTGGACAATCTAGATTAACTAGCGGGCACTTGGACGATGCAGGTTCCCTAGCGGGCACTTGGAATATCTAGGTTACCTAACGGGCACTTGGACTATGCAGGATACCTGGTGGGCACTTTGACTGTCTAGGTTAACTAGCGGGCACTTGGACTATGTAGGTTAACTAGCGGGCACTTGGACTATCTAGGTTTCCTAACAGGCACTTGGACTATCTAGGTTACCTAGCGGGCACTTGGACTCTAAAGGTTACCTAGCGGGCACTTGGACTATCTATGTTATTAACGGGCACTTGGACTATGTAGGTAACCTAGCGGGCAATTGGACAGTCTAGGTTACCTAGCGGGCACTTGGACGTCTAGGTTAAGGAACGGGCACTTGTACTATGTAGGTTGCCTAGCGGGCACTTGGACTATGTAGGTTCCTCAGTGGGCACTTGGACTATGTAGGTTCCCTATCGGGCATTGGACTATGTAGGTTATCTAGCGGGACCTTGGACTATCTAGGTTACCTAGCGGGTACGTGGACAATCTAGGTTACTTAGCGGGCACTTGGACAATCTAGGTTACCTAGCGGGCACTTGAACTATGTACATAACCTAGCGGGCACTTGGACTATCTAGGTTACCTAGCGGACACTTGGACTATCTAGGTTAACTAGAGGGCCCTTGGTCTATGTAGGTTAACTAGCGGGCACTTGGATTATCTAGGTTAACTAGCGGGCACATCGACGATCTAGATTAACTAGCGTTCACTTGGACGATGCAGGTTCTCTAGCGGGCACTTGGACTACTAAGTTCCCTAATGGGCATTTGGACTATGTAGGTTCCCTAGCGTGCACTTGGAATATGTACGTCCCTTAGCGGGCACTAGGACTATGTAGGTTCCCTATCGGGCACTTGGAGTATGTAGGTTAACTAGCGGGTCCTTGGACTATGTACGTTCCCTAGTGGGAACTTGGACTATCTAGGTTAACTAACGGGCTGTTGTACTATCTAGGTTACCTAGCGGGCACTTGGACTATGTAAGTTTCCTAGCGGGCACTTGGAATATCTAGGTTACCTAACGGGCACTTGGACTACGCAGGATACCTAGTGGGCACTTGGACTGTCTAGGTTAACTAGCGGGCACTTGGACTATGTAGGTTACCTATCAGGCACTTGGACTATCTAGGTTACCTAGCGGGCACTTGGACTCTAAAGGTTACCTAGCGGGCACTTGAACTATCTATGTTATTAACGGGCAATTGGACTATGTAGGTAACCTAGCGGGCACTTGAACAGTCTAGGTTACCTAGCGGGCACTTGGACTTCTAGGTTAATGAACGGGCACTTGTACTATGTAGGTTGCCTAGGGGGCACTTGGACTATCTAGGTTAGGTAACGGGCACTTGGACTATCTAGGTTACCTAGCGGGAACTTGGACTATGTAGGTTATCTAGCGGGCACTTGGACAATGCAGGTTCCCTACGGACACTTGAACTATGTAAGTTAACTACCGGGCACTTGGACTATGTAGGTTAACTAGCAGGGCCTTGGACTATCTAGGATACCTAGCGGGCACTTGGAGTATATTGGTTACCTAGCGGGCACTTGGACTTCTAGGTTAACGAACGGGCACTTGGACTATGTATGTTGCATAGCTGGCAATTGGACTATCTAGGTTAGGTAACGGGCACTTGGACTATCTAGGTTACCTAGCGGGAACTTGGACTATGTAGGTTACCTAGCTTGCACTTGGACTATCTAGGTTACCTAACAGGCACTTGGACTATCTAGGTTACCTAGCGGGCACTTGGACTATGTAAGTCCCTTAGCGGGCACTTGGACTATCTAGGTTAACTAGAGGGCACTTGGACTATCTAGGTTAACTAGCGGGCACTTGGACTATCTAGATTAAGTAGCGGCCACTTGGACTATGTAGGTTCCCTAGCGGGCACTTGGACTATGTAGGTTCCTCAGTGGGCACTTGGACTATGTAGGTTCCCTATCGGGCATTGGACTATGTAGGTTATCTAGCGGGACCTTGGACTATCTAGGTTACCTAGCGGGCACGTGGACAAACTAGGTTACTTAGCGGGCACTTGGACAATCTAGGTTACCTAGCGGGCACTTGAACTATGTACATAACCTAGCGGGCACTTGGACTATCTAGGTTACCTAGCGGGCACTTGAACTATCTAGGTTAACTAGAGGGCCCTTGGTCTATGTAGGTTAACTAGCGGGCACTTGGATTATCTAGGTTAACTAGCGGGCACTTGGACGATCTAGGTTAACTAGCGGGCACTTGGACAATCTAGATTAACTAGCGTTCACTTGGACGATGCAGGTTCCCTAGCGGGCACTTGGACTACTAAGTTCCCTAATGGGCATTTGGACTATGTAGGTTCCCTAGCGGGCACTTGGAATATGTACGTCCCTTAGCGGGCACTTGGACTATGTAGGTACCCTATCGGGCACTTGGACTATGTAGGTTAACTAGCGGGTCCTTGAACTATGTACGTTCCCTAGTGGGAACTTGGACTATCTAGGTTAACTAACGGGCTGTTGTACTATCTAGGTTACCTAGCGGGCACTTGGACTATGTAGGTTTCCTAGCGGGCACTTGGAATATCTAGGTTACCTAACGGGCACTTGGACTATGCAGGATACCTAGTGGGCACTTGGACTGTCTAGGTTAACTAGCGGGCACTTGGACTATGTAGGTTAACTAGCGGGCACTTGGACTATCTAGGTTACCTAACAGGCACTTGGACTATCTAGGTTACCTAGCGGGCACTTGGACTCTAAAGGTTACCTAGCGGGCACTTCGACTATCTATGTTATTAACGGGCACTTGTACTATGTAGGTAACCTAGCGGGCAATTGGACAGTCTAGGTTACCTAGCGGGCACTTGGACTTCTAGGTTAACGAACGGGCACTTGTACTATGTAGGTTGCCTAGGGGGCACTTGGACTATCTAGGTTAGGTAACGGGCACTTGGACTATCTAGGTTACCTAGCGGGAACTTGGACTATGTAGGTTATCTAGCGGGCACTTGGACAATGCAGGTTCCCTACGGACACTTGAACTAAGTAAGTTATCTACCGGGCACTTGGACTATATAGGTTAACTAGCAGGCCCTTGGACTATCTAGGTTACCTAGCGGGCACTTGGACTATATAGGTTACCTAGCGGGCACTTGGACTTCTAGGTTAACGAACGGGCACTTGGACTATGTATGTTGCATAGCGGGCAATTGGACTATCTAGGTTAGGTAATGGGCACTTGGACTATCTAGGTTACCTAGCGGGAACTTGGACTATGTAGGTTACCTAGCTTGCACTTGGACTATCTAGGTTACCTAACGGGCACTTGGATTATCTAGGTGTCTTAGCGGGCACTTGGACTATGTAGGTTAACTAGCGGGCACTTGGAGTATATAGGTTACCTAGAGTGCCCTTGGACTATTTAGGTTATGTAGCGGGCACATGGACTATCTAGGTTAACGAACATGCTTTTGGACTATGTAGGTAACCTAGCGGACACTTGGACAGTCTAGGTTAACTAGCGGGCACTTGGACTATGTAGGTTACCTAGCGGGCACTTGGATTATCTAGGTTAGCTAACAAGAACTTGGAATATCTAGGTTACCTAGCGGGCACTTGGACTATGCAGGTTACCTTGCGGGCACTTGTACTATCTAGGTTACCTAACTGGAACTTGGACTATGTAGGTTAACTAGCGGACACTTGGACGATATAGGTTAACTAGCGGGCACTTGGAATATCTAGGTTAACTAGCGGGCCCTTCGACTATGTAGGTTAACTAGCGGGCACTTGGACTATCTATGTTAACTAGCGGGTTCTTGGACTATGTACGTTCCCTAGTGGGAACTTGGACTATCTAGGTTAACTAACGGGCTGTTTTACTATCTAGGTTACTTAGCGGGTACTTCGACTATGTAGGTTTCCTAGCGGGCACTTGGAATATCTAGGTGACCTAACGGGCACATGGACTATGCAGGATACCTAGTGGGCACTTTGACTGTCTAGGTTAACTATCGGGAACTTGGAGTATGTAGGTTAACTAGCGGGCACTTGGACTATCTAGGCTTCCTAAGAGGCACTTGGACTATCTAGGTTACCTAGCGGGCACTTGGACTCTAAAGGATACCTATCAGGCACTTGGACTATCTATGTTATTAACGGGCACTTGTACTATGTAGGTAACCTAGCGGGCAATTGGACAGTCTAGGTTACCTAGCGGGCACTTGGACTTCTAGGTTAACGAACGGGCACTTGTACTATGTAGGTTGCCTAGCAGGCACTTGGACTATCTAGGTTAGGTAACGGGCACTTGGACTATCTAGGTACCCTAACGGGCACTTGGAATATGTAGGTTCCCTATCGGGTACTTGGACTATGTAGGTTCCTCAGCGGGCACTTGGACTATGTAGGTTCCCTATCAGGCACTTGGACTATGTAGGTTAAGTAGCGGGCTGTGGATGATCAATGTTAACTAGTGGGCACTTTTACTATCTAGGTTAACTAGCGGGCAATTGGACTATCTAGGTTAATTAGCGTGCACTTGTACAATGCAGGTTCCCTAGCGGGCACTTTGACTATGTAGGTTTCCTAGCGGGCACTTGGACAATATAGGTTCCCTACAGGCACTTGGACTATCTAGGTTCCTTAACGGGCACTTGGATTTTGTAGGTTCCTCAGCGGGCACTTGGACGATGCAGGTTCCCTATCGGGCATAGGACTATGTAGGTTAACCAGCGGGTCCTTCGACTATGTACGTTCCCTAGTGGGAACTTGGACTATCTAGGTTAACTAACGGGCTGTTGTACTATCTAGGTTACCTAGCGGGCACTTGGACTATGTAGGTTAACTAGCGGGCACTTGGAATATGTAGGTTAACTAGCGGACAGTTGGACAATCTAGGATACCTAGCGGGCACTTGAACTATGTACATACCCTAGCGGGCACTTGGACTATCTAGGTTACCTAGCGGGCACTTGGACTATGTACGTCCCCTAGTGGGCACTTGGACTATGTAGGTTCCCTATCGGGCATTGGACTATGTAGGTTATCTAGCGGGACCTTGGACTATCTAGGTTACCTAGCGGGCACGTGGACAATCTAGGTTACTTAGCGGGCTCTTGGACAATCTAGGTTACCTAGCGGGCACTTGAACTATGTACATAACCTAGCGGGCACTTGGACTATCTAGGTTACCTAGCGGGCACTTGGACTATCTAGGTTAACTAGAGGGCCCTTGGTCTATGTAGGTTAACTAGCGGGCACTTGGATTATCTAGGTTAACTAGCGGGCACTTGGAAGATCTAGGTTAACTAGCGGGCACTTGGACAATCTAGATTAACTAGCGTTCACTTGGCCGATGCAGGTTCCCTAGCGGGCACTTGGACTACTAAGTTCCCTAATGGGCATTTGGACTATGTAGGTTCCCTAGCGTGCACTTGGAATATGTACGTCCCTTAGCGGGCACTTGGACTATGTAGGTTCCCTATCGGGCACTTGGAGTATGTAGGTTAACTAGCGGGTCCTTGGACTATGTACGTTCCCTAGTGGGAACTTGGACTATCTAGGTTAACTAACGGGCTGTTGTACTATCTAGGTTACCTAGCGGGCACTTGGACTATGTAAGTTTCCTAGCGGGCACTTGGAATATCTAGGTTACCTAACGGGCACTTGGACTACGCAGGATACCTAGTGGGCACTTGGACTGTCTAGGTTAACTAGCGGGCACTTGGACTATGTAGGTTAACTAGCGGGCACTTGGACTATCTAGGTTACCTAACAGGCACTTGGCCTATCTAGGTTACCTAGCGGGCACTTGGACTCTAAAGGTTACCTAGCGGGCACTTGAAATATCTATGTTATTAACGGGCACTTGGACTATGTAGGTAACCTAGCGGGCACTTGAACAGTCTAGGTTACCTAGCGGGCACTTGGACTTCTAGGTTAATGAACGGGCACTTGTACTATGTAGGTTGCCTAGGGGGCACTTGGACTATCTAGGTTAGGTAACGGGCACTTGGACTATCTAGGTTACCTAGCGGGAACTTGGACTATGTAGGTTTTCTAACGGGCACTTGGACAATGCAGGTTCCCTACGGACACTTGAACTATGTAAGTTAACTACCGGGCACTTGGACTATGTAGGTTAACTAGCAGGGCCTTGGACTATCTAGGATACCTAGCGGGCACTTGGAGTATATTGGTTACCTAGCGGGCACTTGGACTTCTAGGTTAACGAACGGGCACTTGGACTATGTATGTTGCATAGCTGGCAATTGGACTATCTAGGTTAGGTAACGGGCACTTGGACTATCTAGGTTACCTAGCGGGAACTTGGACTATGTAGGTTACCTAGCTTGCACTTGGACTATCTAGGTTACCTAACAGGCACTTGGACTATCTAGGTTACCTAGCGGGCACTTGAACTATGTAAGTCCCCTAGCGGGCACTTGGACTATCTAGGTTAACTAGAGGGCACTTGGACTATCTAGGTTAACTAGCGGGCACTTGGACTATCTAGATTAAGTAGCGGCCACTTGGACTATGTAGGTTCCCTAGCGGGCACTTGGACTATGTAGGTTCCTCAGTGGGCACTTGGACTATGTAGGTTCCCTATCGGGCATTGGACTATGTAGGTTATCTAGCGGGACCTTGGACTATCTAGGTTACCTAGCGGGCACGTGGACAAACTAGGTTACTTAGCGGGCACTTGGACAATCTAGGTTACCTAGCGGGCACTTGAACTATGTATATAACCTAGCGGGCACTTGGACTATCTAGGTTACCTAGCGGGCACTTGGACTATCTAGGTTAACTAGAGGGCCCTTGGTCTATGTAGGTTAACTAGCGGGCACTTGGATTATCTAGGTTAACTAGCGGGCACTTGGACGATCTAGGTTAACTAGCGGGCACTTGGACAATCTAGATTAACTAGCGTTCACTTGGACGATGCAGGTTCCCTAGCGGGCACTTGGACTACTAAGTTCCCTAATGGGCATTTGGACTATGTAGGTTCCCTAGCGGACACTTGGAATATGTACGTCCCTTAGCGGGCACTTGGACTATGTAGGTACCCTATCGGGCACTTGGACTATGTAGGTTAACTAGCGGGTCCTTGAACTATGTACGTTCCCTAGTGGGAACTTGGACTATCTAGGTTAACTAACGGGCTGTTGTACTATCTAGGTTACCTAGCGGGCACTTGGACTATGTAGGTTTCCTAGCGGGCACTTGGAATATCTAGGTTACCTAACGGGCACTTGGACTATGCAGGATACCTAGTGGGCACTTGGACTGTCTAGGTTAACTAGCGGGCACTTGGACTATGTAGGTTAACTAGCGGGCACTTGGACTATCTAGGTTACCTAACAGGCACTTGGACTATCTAGGTTACCTAGCGGGCACTTGGACTCTAAAGGTTACCTAGCGGGCACTTCGACTATCTATGTTATTAACGGGCACTTGTACTATGTAGGTAACCTAGCGGGCAATTGGACAGTCTAGGTTACCTAGCGGGCACTTGGACTTCTAGGTTAACGAACGGGCACTTGTACTATGTAGGTTGCCTAGGGGGCACTTGGACTATCTAGGTTAGGTAACGGGCACTTGGACTATCTAGGTTACCTAGCGGGAACTTGGACTATGTAGGTTATCTAGCGGGCACTTGGACAATGCAGGTTCCCTACGGACACTTGAACTAAGTAAGTTATCTACCGGGCACTTGGACTATATAGGTTAACTAGCAGGCCCTTGGACTATCTAGGTTACCTAGCGGGCACTTGGACTATATAGGTTACCTAGCGGGCACTTGGACTTCTAGGTTAACGAACGGGCACTTGGACTATGTATGTTGCATAGCGGGCAATTGGACTATCTAGGTTAGGTAATGGGCACTTGGACTATCTAGGTTACCTAGCGGGAACTTGGACTATGTAGGTTACCTAGCTTGCACTTGGACTATCTAGGTTACCTAACGGGCACTTGGATTATCTAAGTTTCTTAGCGGGCACTTGGACTATGTAGGTTAACTAGCGGGCACTTGGAGTATATAGGTTACCTAGAGGGCCCTTGGACTATGTAGGTTATGTAGCGGGCACATGGACTATCTAGGTTAACGAACGTGCTTTTGGACTATGTAGGTAACCTAGCGGACACTTGGACAGTCTAGGTTAACTAGCGGGCACTTGGACTATGTAGGTTACCTAGCGGGCACTTGGATTATCTAGGTTAGCTAACAGGAACTTGGAATATCTAGGTTACCTAGCGGGCACTTGGACTATGCAGGTTACCTTGCGGGCACTTGTACTATCTAGGTTACCTAACTGGAACTTGGACTATGTAGGTTAACTAGCGGACACTTGGACGATATAGGTTAACTAGCGGGCACTTGGAATATCTAGGTTAACTAGCGGGCCCTTCGACTATGTAGGTTAACTAGCGGGCACTTGGACTATCTATGTTAACTAGCGGGTTCTTGGACTATGTACGTTCCCTAGTGGGAACTTGGACTATCTAGGTTAACTAACGGGCTGTTGTACTATCTAGGTTACTTAGCGGGTACTTCGACTATGAAGGTTTCCTAGCGGGCACTTGGAATATCTAGGTGACCTAACGGGCACATGGACTATGCAGGATACCTAGTGGGCACTTTGACTGTCTAGGTTAACTATCAGGAACTTGGAGTATGTAGGTTAACTAGCGGGCACTTGGACTATCTAGGCTTCCTAACAGGCACTTGGACTATCTAGGTTACCTAGCGGGCACTTGGACTCTAAAGGATACCTATCGGGCACTTGGACTATCTATGTTATTTACGGGCACTTGTACTATGTAGGTAACCTAGCGGGCAATTGGACAGTCTAGGTTACCTAGCGGGCACTTGGACTTCTTGGTTAACGAACGGGCACTTGTACTATGTAGGTTGCCTAGCGGGTACTTGGACTATCTAGGTTAGGTAACGGGCACTTGGACTATCTAGGTACCCTAACGGGCACTTGGAATATGTAGGTTCCCTATCGGTTACTTGGACTATGTAGGTTCCTCAGCGGGCACTTGGACTATGTAGGTTCCCTATCAGGCACTTGGACTATGTAGGTTAAGTAGCGGGCTGTGGATGATCAATGTTAACTAGTGGGCACTTTTACTATCTAGGTTAACTAGCGGGCAATTGGACTATCTAGGTTAATTAGCGTGCACTTGTACAATGCAGGTTCCCTAGCGGGCACTTTGACTATGTAGGTTTCCTAGTGGGTACTTGGACAATATAGGTTCCCTACAGGCACTTGGACTATCTAGGTTCCTTAACGGGCACTTGGATTTTGTAGGTTCCTCAGCGGGCACTTGGACGATGCAGGTTCCCTATCGGGCATAGGACTATGTAGGTTAACCAGCGGGTCCTTCGACTATGTACGTTCCCTAGTGGGAACTTGGACTATCTAGGTTAACTAACGGGCTGTTGTACTATCTAGGTTACCTAGCGGGCACTTGGACTATGTAGGTTAACTAGCGGGCACTTGGACTATATAGGTTACCTAGAGGGCCCTTGACTCTGTAGGTTATGTAGCAGGCACGTGGACTATCTAGGTTAACGAACGTGCTTTTGGACTATGTAGGTAACCTAGTGGACACTTGGACAGTCTAGGTTACCTAGCGGGCACTTGGACTATGTAGGTTAACGAAAGGGCACTTGGACTATGTAGGTTACCTAGCGGGCACTTGGATTATCTAGGTTAGCTAACAGGAACTTGGAATATCTAGGTTACCTAGCGGGGACTTGGACTATGTAGGTTACCTTGCAGGCACTTGTACTATTTAGGTTACCTTACTGGAACTTGGACTACGTAGGTCAACAAGCGGACACTTGGACGATCTAGGTTAACTAGCGGGCACTTGGAATATCTAGGTTAACTAGCGGGCCCTTGGACTATGTAGGTTCCCTAGCGGGTACTTGGAATATATAGGTTCCCTACGGGCACTTAGACTATCTAGGTTCCCTAACGGGCACTTGGACTATGTCGGTTCCTCAGCGGGCACTTGGACTTTGTTGGTTCCCTATAGTGCATGGGACTATGTAGGTTAACTAGCGGGCACTTGGACTATCTAGGTTACCTAGCGAGCACTTGGACTAGGTAGGTTAACTAGCGGACAGTTGGACAATCTAGGATACCTAGCGGGCACTTGAACTATGTACATACCCTAGCGGGCACTTGGACTATCTAGGTTACCTAGCGGGCACTTGGACTATGTACGTCCCCTAGTGGGCACTTGGACTATCTAGGTTAACTAGAGGGCCCTTGTACTATGTAGGTTAACTAGCGGGCACGTGGATTATCTAGGTTAACTAGCGGACACTTGGACGATCTAGGTTAACTAGAGGGCACTTGGACTATCTAGGTTAACTAGCGGGCACTTGGACTATCTAGATTAACTAGCGGCCACTTGGAATATGTAGGTTCCCTAGCGGGCACTTGGACTATGTAGGTTCCTCACTGGGTACTTGGACTATGTAGGTTACCTATCGGGCATTGGACTATGTAGGTTACCTAGCGGGCACATGGACAATCTAGGTTACTTAGCGGGCACTTGGACTATCTACGTTACATAGCGGGCACTTGGACTATGTACGTTCCATAGCGGGCACTTGGACTATCTAGGTTAACTAGAGGGCCCTTGGATTATCTTGGTTAACTAGCGGGCACTTGGACGATCTAGGTTAACTAGCGGGCACTTGGACAATCTAGATTAACTAGCGGGCACTTGGACGATGCAGGTTCCCTAGCGGGCACTTGGAATATCTAGGTTACCTAACGGGCACTTGGACTATGCAGGATACCTGGTGGGCACTTTGACTGTCTAGGTTAACTAGCGGGCACTTGGACTATGTAGGTTAACTAGCGGGCACTTGGACTATCTAGGTTACCTAACAGGCACTTGGACTATCTAGGTTACCTAGCGGGCACTTGGACTCTAAAGGTTACCTAGCGGGCACTTGGACTATCTATGTTATTAACGGGCACTTGGACTATGTAGGTAACCTAGCGGGCAATTGGACAGTCTAGGTTACCTAGCGGGCACTTGGACGTCTATGTTAACGAACGGGCACTTATACTATGTAGGTTGCCTAGCGGGCACTTGGACTATCTAGGTTAGGTAACGGTCACTTGGACTATCTAGGTACCCTAACGGGCACTTGGAATATGAAGGTTCCCTATCGGGCACTTGGACTATGTAGGTTCCTCAGCGGGCACATGGACTATGTAGGTTCCCTATCAGGCACTTGGACTATGTAGGTTAACTAGCGGGCTGTGGATGATCAATGTTAACTAGTGGGCACTTTGACTATCTAGGTTAACTAGCGGGCAATTGGACTATCTAGGTTAATTAGCATGCACTTGTACAATGCAGGTTCCCTAGTGGGCACTTTGACTATGTAGGTTCCCTACGGGCACTTGGACTATCTAGGTTCCCTAACGGGCACTTGGATTTTGTAGGTTCCTCAGCGGGCACTTGGACTATGCAGGTTCCCTATCGGGCATAGGACTATGTAGGTTCACTAGCGGGTCCTTGGACTATGTACGTACCCTAGTGGGAACTTGGACTATCTAGGTTAACTAACGGGCTGTTGTACTATCTAGGTTACCTAGCGGGCAGTTGGACTATGTAGGTTAACTAGCGGGCACTTGGACTATATAGGTTACCTAGAGGGCCCTTGGACTATGTAGGTTATGTAGCGGGCACGTGGACTATCTAGGTTAACGAACGTGCTTTTGGACTATGTAGGTAACCTAGCGGACACTTGGACAGTCTAGGTTACCTAGCGGGCACTTGGACTATGTAGGTTAACGAAAGGGCACTTGGACTATGTAGGTTACCTAGCGGGCACTTGGATTGTCTAGGTTAGCTTACAGGAATTTGGAATATCTAGGTTACCTAGCGGGCACTTGGACTATGTAGGTTACCTTGCGGGCACTTGTACTATCTAGGTTACCTAACTGGAACTTGGACTATGTAAGTTAACTAGCGGACACTTGGAATATCTAGGTTAACTAGCAGGCCCTTGGACTATGTAGGTTACTAGCGGGCATTTGCACTATGTAGGTTAACTAGCAGGCACTTGGACTATCTTGGTTAACTAGCAGTCCGTGGACTATGTAGGTTAACTAGCGGGCACTTGGACTATCTAGGTTAACTAGCGGGCACTTGGACTATCTAGGTTAACTAGCGGGCACTTGGAATATCTAGGTTAACTAGCGGGCCCTTGGACTATGTAGGTTAACTAGCGGGCACTTGGACTATCTAGGTTAACTAGCGGGTTCTTGGACTATGTAGGTTAACTAGCAGGCACTTGGACTATCTTGGTTAACTAGCAGACCGTGGACTATGTAGGTTAACTAGCGGGCACTTGGACTATCTAGGTTACCTAGCGGGCACTTGGACTATCTAGGTTAACTAGCGGGCACTTGCACAATGAAGGTTCCCTAGCGGGCACTTTGACTATGTAGGGTCCCTAGCGGGCACTTGGACTATATAGGTTCCCTACGGCCACTTGGACTATGTAGGTTCCTCAGCGGGCACTTGGTCTATGTTGGTTCCCTATCAGGCACTTGGACTATGTAGGTTAACTAGCGGGCACTTGGACTATATAGGTTACCTAGAGGGCCCTTGGACTATGTAGGTTATGTAGCGGGCACGTGGACTATCTAGGTTAACGAACGTGCTTTTGGACTATGTAGGTAACCTAGCGGACACTTGCACAGTCTAGGTTACCTAGCGGGCACTTGGACTATGTAGGTTAACGAAAGGGCACTTGGACTATGTAGGTTACCTAGCGGGCACTTGGATTGTCTAGGTTAGCTAATAGGAATTTGGAATATCTAGGTTACCTAGTGGGCACTTGGACTATGTAGGTTACCTTGCGGGCACTTGTACTATTTAGGTTACCTAACTGGAACTTGGACTATGTAAGTTAACTAGCGGACACTTGGACGATCTAGGTAAACTAGCGGGCACTTGGAATATCTAGGTTAACTAGCGGGCCCTTGGACTATGTAGGTAAACTATTGGGCACTTGGACTATCTAGGTTAACTAGCGGGTTCTTGGACTATGTAGGTTAACTAGCAGGCACTTGGACTATCTTGGTTAACTAGCAGACCGTGGACTATGTATGTTAACTAGCGGGCACTTGGACTATCTAGGTTAACTAGCGGGCACTTGGACTATCTAGGTTCCTCAGCGGGCACTTGGAATATGTAGGTTCCCTATCGGGCATGGGACTATGTAGGTTAACTAGCAGGACCTTGGACTATCTAGGTTACCTAGCGGGCACTTGGACTATATAGGTTACCTAGCGGGCACTTGGACTTCTAGGTTAACGAACGGGCACTTGTACTATGTATGTTGCATAGCGGGCACTTGGACTATCTAGGTTAGGTAACGGGCACTTGGACTATCTAGGTTACCTAGCGGGAACTTGGACTATGTAGGTTACCTAGCGGGCACTTGTATTGTCTAGGTTAGCTAACAGGAATTTGGAATATCTAGGTTACCTAGCGGGCACTTGGACTATGTAGGTTCCCTATCGGGCATGGGACTATGTAGGTTAACTAGCAGGACCTTGGACTATCTAGGTTACCTAGCGGGCACTTGGACTATATAGGTTACCTAGCGGGCACTTGGACTTCTAGGTTAACGAACGGGCACTTGTACTATGTATGTTGCATAGCGGGCACTTGGACTATCTAGGTTTCTTAGCGGGCACTTGGACTATGTAGGTTAACTAGCGGTCACTTGGAGTATATAGGTTACCTATAGGGCCCTTGGACTATGTAGGTTATGTAGCGGGCACATAGACTATCTAGGTTAACGAACGTGCTTTTGGACTATGTAGGTAACCTAGCGGACACTTGCACAGTCTAGGTAACCAAGCGGGCACTTGGACTATGTAGGTTAACGAAAGGGCACTTGGACTATGTAGGTTACCTAGCGGGCACTTGGATTATCTAGGTTAGGTAACGGGCACTTGGACTATCTAGGTTACCTAGTGGGAACTTGGACTATGTAGGTTACCTAGCTTGCACTTGGACTAGCTAGGTTAGGTAACGGGCACTTGGACTATCTAGGTTACCTAGCGGGAACTTGGACTATCTAGGTTACCTAACGGGCACTTGGACTATCAAGGTTACCTAGCGGGCACTTGGAATATGTAGGTTATCTTGCGGGCACTTGTACTATCTAGGTTACCTAACTGGAACTTGGACTATGTAATTTAACTAGCGGACACTTGGAATATCTATGTTAACTAGCAGGCCCTTGGACTATGTAGGTTAACTAGCGGGCACTTGGACTATCTAGGTTAACTAGCGGGTTCTTGGACTATGTAGGTTAACTAGCAGGCACTTGGACTATCTTGGTTAACTAGCAGTCCGTGGACTATGTAGGTTAACTAGCGGGCACTTGGACTATCTAGGTTAACTAGCGGGCACTTGGACTATCTAGGTTAACTAGCGGGCACTTGGAATATCTAGGTTAACTAGCGGGCCTTTGGACTATGTAGGTTAACTAGCGGGCACTTGGACTATCTAGGTTAACTAGCGGGTTCTTGGACTATGTAGGTCAACTAGCAGGCACTTGGACTACCTTGGTTAACTAGCAGACCGTGGACTATGTAGGTTAACTAGCGGGCACTTGGACTATCTAGGTTAACTAGCGGGCACTTGCACAATGCAGGTTCCCTAGCGGGCACTTTGACTATGTAGGTTCCCTAGCGGGCACTTGGACTATATAGGTTCCCTACGGGCACATGGACTATGTAAGTTCCTCAGCGGGCACTTGGACTATGTAGGTTCCCTATCAGGCACTTGGACTATGTAGGTTAACTAGCGGGCACTTGGACTATATAGGTTACCTACGGGCACTTGGATTATGTAGGTTCCTCAGCGGGCACTTGGACTATGTAGGTTCCCTATCAGGCACTTGGACTATGTAGGTTAACTAGCAGGCACTTGGAATATCTTGGTTAACTAGCAGTCCGTGGACTATGTAGGTTATGTAGCGGGCACGTGGACTATCTAGGTTAACGAACGTGCTTTTGGACTATGTAGGTCACCTAGCGGACACTTGGACTATGTACGTCCCCTAGTGGGCACTTGGACTATCTAGGTTAACTAACGGGCACGAGGACTATCTAGGTTAATGAACGGGCACTTGGACTATGTAGGTAACCTAACGGGCACTTGTCTAGGTTACCTAGCGGTCACTTTGACTATCTAGGTTAACTAGCAGACCTTGGACTATGTAGGTTAACTAGCGGGCCCTTGGACTATGTAGGTTAACTAGCGGGCTCTTGGACTATCTAGGTTTCCTAGCAGGCACTTGGAATGTACATACCCTAGCGCGCACTTGGACTATCTAGGTTACCTAGCGGGCACTTGGACTATATAGGTTCCCTACGGGCACTTGGAGTATCTAGGTACCCTAACGGGCACTTGGAATATGTAGGTTCCCTATCGGGCACTTGGACTTTGTAGGTTCCTCAGCGGGCACTTGGACTATGTAGGTTCCCTATCAGGCACTTGGACTGTGTAGGTTAACTAGCGGGCACTTGGACTATATAGGTTACCTAGAGGGCCCTGGGACTATGTAGGTTATGTAGCGGGCACATGGACTATCTAGGTTAACGAACGTGCTTTTGGACTATGTAGGTAACCTAGCAGACACTTGGACAGTCTAGGTTGCCTAGCGGGCACTTGGACTATGTAGGTTAACGAAAGGGCACTTGGACTATGTAGGTTACCTAGCGGGCACTTGGATTGTCTAGGTTAGCTAACAGGAATTTGGAATATCTAGGTTACCTAGCGGGCACTTGGACTATGTAGGTTACCTTGCGGGCACTTGTACTATCTAGGTTACCTAACTGGGACTTGGACTATGTAAGTTAATAGCGGACACTTGGACGATCTAGGTTAACTAGCGGGCACTTGGAATATCTAGGTTAACTAGCGGGCCCTTGGACTATGTAGGTTAACTAGCGGGCACTTGGACTATCTAGGTTAACTAGCGGGTTCTTGGACTATGTAGGTTAACTAGCAGGCACTTGGACTATCTTGGTTAACTAGCAGACCGTGGACTATGTAGGTTAACTAGCGGGCACTTGGACTATCTAGGTTAACTAGCGGGCACTTGGATTATCTAGATTAAGTAGCGGGCACTTGGACTATGTAGGTTCCCTATCGGGCATGGGACTATGTAGGTTAACTAGCGGGACCTTGGACTATCTAGGTTACCTAGCGGGCACGTGCACTATGTACATACCCTAGCGGGCACTTGGACTATCTAGGTTACTTAGCGGGCACTTGGACTATGTACGTCCCCTAGCGGGCTCTTGGACTATCTAGGTTAACTAGAGGGCACTTGGACTGTCTAGGTTAACTAGCGGGCACTTGGATTATCTAGATTAAGTAGCGGCCACTTGGACTATGTAGGTTCCCTAGCGGGCACTTGGACTATGTAGGTTCCTCAGTGGGCACTTGGACTATGTAGGTTCCCTATCGGGCATTGGACTATGTAGGTTATCTAGCGGGACCTTGGACTATCTAGGTTACCTAGCGGGCACTTGGACAATCTAGGTTACTTAGCGGGCACTTGGACAATCTAAGTTACCTAGCGGGCACTTGAACTATGTACATAACCTAGCGGGCACTTGGACTATCTAGGTTACCTAGCGGGCACTTGGACTATCTAGGTTAACTAGAGGGCCCTTGGTCTATGTAGGTTAACTAGCGGGCACTTGGATTATCTAGGTTAACTAGCGGGCACTTGGACGATCTAGGTTAACTAGCGGGCACTTGGACAATCTAGATTAACTAGCGTTCACTTGGCCGATGCAGGTTCCCTAGCGGGCACTTGGACTACTAAGTTCCCTAATGGGCATTTGGACTATGTAGGTTCCCTAGCGTGCACTTGGAATATGTACGTCCCTTAGTGGGCACTTGGACTATATAGGTTCCCTATCGGGCACTTGGAGTATGTAGGTTAACTAGCGGGTCCTTGGACTATGTACGTTCCCTAGTGGGAACTTGGACTATCTAGGTTAACTAACGGGCTGTTGTACTATCTAGGTTACCTAGCGGGCACTTGGACTATGTAAGTTTCCTAGCGGGCACTTGGAATATCTAGGTTACGTAACGGGCACTTGGACTGCGCAGGATACCTAGTGGGCACTTGGACAGTCTAGGTTAACTAGCGGGCACTTGGACTATGTAGGTTAACTAGCGGGCACTTGGACTATCTAGGTTACCTAACAGGCACTAGGACTATCTAGGTTACCTAGCGGGCACTTGGACTCTAAAGGTTACCTAGCGGGCACTTGAACTATCTATGTTATTAACGGGCACTTGGACTATGTAGGTAACCTAGCGGGCACTTGAACAGTCTAGGTTACCTAGCGGGCACTTGGACTTCTAGGTTAATGAACGGGCACTTGTACTATGTAGGTTGCCTAGGGGGCACTTGGACTATCTAGGTTAGGTAACGGGAACTTGGACTATCTAGGTTACCTAGCGGGAACTTGGACTATGTAGGTTCCCTACGGACACTTGAACTATGTAAGTTAACTATCGGGCACTTGGACTATGTAGGTTAACTAGCAGGGCCTTGGACTATCTAGGATACCTAGCGGGCACTTGGAGTATATTGGTTACCTAGCGGGCACTTGGACTTCTAGGTTAACGAACGGGCACTTGGACTATGTATGTTGCATAGCTGGCAATTGGACTACCTAAGTTAGGTAACGGGCACTTGGACTATCTAGGTTACCTAGCGGGAACTTGGACTATGTAGGTTACCTAGCTTGCACTTGGACTATCTAGGTTACCTAACGGGCACTTGGACTATCTAGGTTTCTTAGCGGGCACTTGGACTATGTAGGTTAACTAGCGGGCACTTGGAGTATATAGGTTACCTAGAGGGCCCTTGGACTATGTAGGTTATGTAGCGGGCTCATGGACTATCTAGGTTAACGAACGTGCTTTTGGACTATGTAGGTAACTAGCGGACACTTGGACAGTCTAGGTAACCAAGCGGGCACTTGGACTATGTAGGTTACCTAGCGGGCACTTGGATTATCTAGGTTAGCTAACAGGAACTTGGAATATCTAGGTTACCTAGCGGGCACTTGGACTATGCAGGTTACCTTGCGGGCACTTGTACTATCTAGGTTACCTAACTGGAACTTGGACTATGTAGTTTAACTAGCGGACACTTGGACGATATAGGTTAACTAGCGGGCACTTGGAATATCTAGGTTAACTAGCGGGCCCTTCGACTATGTAGGTTAACTAGCGGGCACTTGGACTATCTAGGTTAACTAGCGGGTTCTTGGAGTATGTAGGTTAACTAGCAGGCACTTGGACTATCTTGGTTAACTAGCAGACCGTGGACTATGTAGGTTAACTAGCGGGCACTTGGACTATCTAGGTTAACTAGCGGGCACTTGGACTATCTAGGTTAACTAGCGGGCACTTGCACAATGCAGGTTCCCTAGCGGGCACTTTGACTATGTAGGGTCCCTAGCGGGCACTTGGACTATATAGGTTCCCTACGGGCACTTGGACTATGTAGGTTCCTCAGCGGGCACTTGGACTATGTAGGTTCCCTATCAGGCACTTGGACTATGTAGGTTAACTAGCGGGCACTTGGACTATATAGGTTACCTAGAGGGCCCTTGGACTATGTAGGTTATGTAGCGGGCACGTGGACTATCTAGGTTAACGAACGTGCTTTTGGACTATGTAGGTAACCTAGCGGACACTTGGACAATCTAGGTTGCCTAGCGGGCACTTGGACTATCTAGGTTAACTTGCGGGCACTTGCACAATGCAGGTTCCCTAGCGGGCACTTGGACTATGTAGGTTCCCTAGCGGACACTTGGACTATATAGGTTCCCTACGGGTACTTGGACTATCTAGGTACCCTAACGGGCACTTGGAATATGTAGGTTCCCTATCGGGCACTTGGACTATGTAGGTTCCTCAGCGGGCACTTGGACTATGTAGGTTTCCTATCAGGCACTTGGACTATGTAGGTTAACTAGCGGGCACGTGGACTATATAGGTTACCTAGAGGGCCCTTGGACTATGTAGGTTATGTAGCGGGCACGTGGACTATCTAGGTTAACGAACGTGCTTTTGGACTATGTAGGTAACCTAGCGGACACTTGCACAGTCTAGGTTACCTAGCGGGCACTTGGACTATGTAGGTTAACAAAAGGGCACTTGGACTATGTAGGTTACCTAGCGGGCACTTGGATTGTGTAGGTTAGCTAACAGGAATTTGGAATATCTAGGTTACCTAGCGGGCACTTGGACTATGTAGGTTACCTTGCGGGCACTTGTACTATCTAGGTTACCTAACAGGAACTTGGACTATGTAACTTAACTAGCGGACACTTGGACGATCTAGGTTAACTAGTGGGCACTTGGAATACTTAGGGTAACTAGCGGGCACTTGGACTATCTAGGTTAACTAGCGGGTTCTTGGACTTTGTAGGTTAACTAGCAGGCACTTGGACTATCTTGGTTAACTAGCAGACCGTGGACTATGTAGGTTAACTAGCGGGCACTTGGACTATCTAGGTTAACTAGCGGGCACTTGGAATATCTAGGTTCCTCAGCAGGCACTTGGACTATGTAGGTTCCCTATCGGGCATGGGACTATGTAGGTTAACTAGCAGTCCCTTGGACTATCTAGGTTACCTAGCGGGCACTTGGACTATATAGGTTACCTAGCGGGCACTTGGACTTCTAGGTTAACGAACGGGCACTTGGACTATGTATGTTGCATAGCGGGCAATTGGACTATCTAGGTTAGGTAACGAGCACTTGGACTATATAGGTTACCTAGCGGGAACTTGGACTATGTAGGTTACCTAGCGGGCACTTGGACTATCTAGGTTACCTAACGGGCACTTGGACTATCTAAGTTTCTTAGCGGGCACTTGGACTATGTAGGTTAACTAGCGGGCACTTGGAGTATATAGGTTACCTAGAGGGCCCTTGGACTATGTAGGTTATGTAGCGGGCACATGGACTATGTAGGTTAACGAACGTGCTTTTGGACTATGTAGGTAACCTAGCGGACACTTTGACAGTCTAGGTAACCAAGCGGGCACTTGGACTATGTAGGTTAACGAAAGGGCACTTGGACTATGTAGGTTACCTAGCGGGCACTTGGATTATCTAGGTTAGGTAACGGGCACTTGGACTATCTAGGTTACCTAGCGGGAACTTGGACTATGTAGGTTACCTAGCGGGCACTTGGACTATCTAGGTTACCTAACGGGCACTTGGACTATCAAGGTTACCTAGCGGGCACTTGGAATATGTAGGTTAAGTAGCGGGTTCTTGGACTATGTAGGTTAACTAGCAGGCACTTGGACTATCTTGGTTAACTAGCAGACCGTGGACTCTGTAGGTTAACTAGCGGGCACTTGGACTATCTAGGTTAACTAGCGGGCACTTGGACTATCTAGGTTAACTAGCGGGCACTTGCACAATGCAGGTTCCCTAGCGGGCACTTTGAATATGTAGGTTCCCTAACGGGCACTTGGACTATATAGGTTCCCTACGGGCACTTGGACTATCTAGGTACCCTAACGGGCACTTGGAATATGTAGGTTCCCTATCGGGCACTTGGACTTTGTAGGTTCCTCAGCGGGCACTTGGACTATGTAGGTTCCCTATCAGGCACTTGGACTATTTAGGTTAACTAGCGGGCACTTGGACTATATAGGTTACCTAGAGGGCCCTTGGACTATGTAGGTTATGTACCGGGCACATGGACTATCTAAGTTAACGAACGTGCTTTTGGACTATGTAGGTAACCTAGCGGACACTTGGACAGTCTAGGTTGCCTAGCGGGCACTTGGACTATGTAGGTTAACGAAAGGGCACTTGGACTATGTAGGTTACCTAGTGGGCACTTGGATTGTGTAGGTTAGCTAACAGGAATTTGGAATATCTAGGTTACCTAGCGGGCACTTGGACTATGTAGGTTACCTTGCGGGCACTTGTACTATCTAGGTTACCTAACTGGAACTTGGACTATGTAAGTTAACTAGCGGACACTTGGACGATCTAGGTTAACTAGCGGGCACTTGGAATATCTAGGTTAACTAGCGGGCCTTGGACTATGTAGGTTAACTAGCGGGCACTTGGACTATCTAGGTTAACTAGCGGGTTCTTGGACTATGTAGGTTAACTAGCAGGCACTTGGACTATCTTGGTTAACTAGCAGACCGTGGACTATGTAGGTTAACTAGTGGGCACTTGGACTATCTAGGTTAACTAGCGGGCACTTGGACTATCTATGTTCCTCAGCGGGCACTTGGACTATGTAGGTTCCCTATCGGGCATGGGACTATGTAGGTTAACTAGCGGGACCTTGGATTATCTAGGTTACCTAGCGGGCACGTGCACTATGTACATACCCTAGCGGGCAATTGTACTATCTAGGTTACCTAGCGGGCACTTGGACTATGTACGTCCCCTAGCGGGCACTTGGACTATCTAGGTTAACTAGAGGGCACTTGGACTATCTAGGTTAACTAGCGGGCACTTGGACTATCTAGATTAAGTAGCGGCCACTTGGACTATGTAGGTTCCCTAGCGGGCACTTGGACTATGTAGGTTCCTCAGTGGGCACTTGGACTATGTAGGTTTCCTATCGGGCATTGGACTATGTAGGTTATCTAGCGGGACCTTGGACTATCTAGGTTAACTAGAGGGCCCTTGGTCTATGTAGGTTAACTAGCGGGCACTTGGATTATCTAGGTTAACTAGCGGGCACTTGGACAATCTAGGTTAACTAGTGGGCACTTGGACAATCTAGATTAACTAGCGTTCACTTGGACGATGCAGGTTCCCTAGCGGGCACTTGGACTGCTAAGTTCCCTAATGGGCATTTGGACTATGTAGGTTCCCTAGCCGGCACTTGGAATATGTACGTCCCTTAGCGGGCACTTGGACTATGTAGGTTCCCTATCGGGCACTTGGACTATGTAGGTTAACTAGCGGGTCCTTGGACTATGTACGTTCCCTAGTGGGAACTTGGACTATCTAGGTTCACTAACGGGCTGTTGTACTATCTAGGTTACCTAGCGGGCACTTGGACTATGTAGGTTTCCTAGCGGGCACTTGGAATATCTAGGTTACCTAACGGGCACTTGGACTACGCAGGTTACCTAGTGGGCACTTGGACTGTCTAGGTTAACTAGCGGGCACTTGGACTATGTAGGTTAACTAGCGGGCACTTGGACTATCTAGGTTACCTAACAGGCACTTGGACTATCTAGGTTACCTAGCGGGCACTTGGACTCTAAAGGTTACCTAGCGGGCACTTGAACTATCTATGTTATTAACGGGCACTTGGACTATGTAGGTAACCTAGCGGGCACTTGAACAGTCTAGGTTACCTAGCGGGCACTTGGACTTCTAGGTTAATGAACGGGCACTTGTACTATGTAGGTTGCCTAGGGGGCACTTGGACTATCTAGGTTAGGTAACGGGCACTTGGACTATCTAGGTTACCTAGCGGGAACTTGGACTATGTAGGTTATCTAGCGGGCACTTGGACAATGCAGGTTCCCTACGGACACTTGAACTATGTAAGTTAACTATCGGTCACTTGGACTATGTAGGTTAACTAGCAGGGCCTTGGACTATCTAGGATACCTAGCGGGCACTTGGAGTATATTGGTTACCTAGCGGGCACTTGGACTTCTAGGTTAACGAACGGGCACTTGGACTATGTATGTTGCATAGCTGGCAATTGGACTATCTAGGTTAGGTAACGGGCACGTGGACTATCTAGGTTACCTAGCGGGAACTTGGACTATGTAGGTTACCTAGCTTGCACTTGGACTATCTAGGTTACCTAACGGGCACTTGGACTATCTAGGTTTCTTAGCGGGCACTTGGACTATGTAGGTTAACTAGCGGGCACTTGGAGTATATAGGTTACCTAGAGGGCCCTTGGACTATGATGGTTATGTAGCGGGCTCATGGACTATCTAGGTTAACGAACGTGCTTTTGGACTATGTAGGTAACTAGCGGACACTTGGACAGTCTAGGTAACCAAGCGGGCACTTGGACTATGTAGGTTACCTAGCGGGCACTTGGATTATCTAGGTTACCTAGCGGGAACTTGGACTATGTAGGTTACCTAGCTTGCACTTGGACTATCTAGGTTACCTAACGGGCACTTGGACTATCTAGGTTTCTTAGCGGGCACTTGGACTATGTAGGTTAACTAGCGGGCACTTGGAGTATATAGGTTACCTAGAGGGCCCTTGGACTATGTAGGTTATGTAGCGGGCTCATGGACTATCTAGGTTAACGAACGTGCTTTTGGACTATGTAGGTAACTAGCGGACACTTGGACAGTCTAGGTAACCAAGCGGGCACTTGGACTATGTAGGTTACCTAGCGGGCACTTGGATTATCTAGGTTAGCTAACAGGAACTTGGAATATCTAGGTTACCTAGCGGGCACTTGGACTATGCAGGTTACCTTGCGGGCACTTGTACTATCTAGGTTACCTAACTGGAACTTGGACTATGTAGGTTAACTAGCGGACACTTGGACGATATAGGTTAACTAGCGGGCACTTGGAATATCTAGGTTAACTAGCGGGCCCTTCGACTATGTAGGTTAACTAGCGGGCACTTGGACTATCTAGGTTAACTAGCGGGTTCTTGGAGTATGTAGGTTAACTAGCAGGCACTTGGACTATCTTGGTTAACTAGCAGACCGTGGACTATGTAGGTTAACTAGCGGGCACTTGGACTATCTAGGTTAACTAGCGGGCACTTGGACTATCTAGGTTAACTAGCGGGCACTTGCACAATGCAGGTTCCCTAGCGGGCACTTTGACTATGTAGGGTCCCTAGCGGGCACTTGGACTATATAGGTTCCCTACGGACACTTGGACTATGTAGGTTCCTCAGCGGGCACTTGGACTATGTAGGTTCCCTATGAGGCACTTGGACTATGTAGGTTAACTAGCGGGCACTTGGACTATATAGGTTACCTAGAGGGCCCTTGGACTATGTAGGTTATGTAGCGGGCACGTGGACTATCTAGGTTAACGAACGTGCTTTTGGACTATGTAGGTAACCTAGCGGACACTTGGACAATCTAGGTTGCCTAGCGGGCACTTGGACTATGTAGGTTAACGAAAGGGAACTCGGACTATGTAGGTTACCTAGCGTGCACTTGGATTATCTAGGTTACCTAGCGGGCACTTGGACTATGTACGTCCCCTAGTGGGCACTTGGACTATCTAGGTTAACTAACGGGCACGAGGACTATCTAGGTTAATGAACGGGCACTTGGACTATGTAGGTAACCTAACGGGCACTTGTCTAGTTTACCTAGCGGTCACTTTGACTATCTAGGTTAACTAGCAGACCTTGGACTATGTAGGTTAACTAGCGGGCACTTGGACTATGTAGGTTAACTAGCGGGATCTTGGACTATCTAGGTTTCCTAGCAGGCACTTGGACTATGTACATACCAGAGCGCACTTGGACTATCTAGGTTACCTAGCGGGCACTGGGACTATCTAGATTAACAAGTGGGCACTTGGACTATCTAGGTTAACTAGCGGGCACTTGGAATATCTAGGTTAACTAGCGGGCACTTGGACTATCTAGGTTAACTTGCGGGCACTTGCACAATGCAGGTTCCCTAGCAGGCACTTGGACTATGTAGGTTCCCTAGCGGGCACTTGGACTATATAGGTTCCCTACGGGCACTTGGACTATCTAGGTACCCTAACGGGCACTTGGAATATGTAGGTTCACTATCGGGCACTTGGACTATGTAGGTTCCTCAGCGGGCACTTGGACTATGTAGGTTTCCTATCAGGCACTTGGACTATGTAGGTTAACTAGCGGGCACGTGGACTATATAGGTTACCTAGAGGGCCCTTGGACTATGTAGGTTATGTAGCGGGCACGTGGACTATCTAGGTTAACGAACGTGCTTTTGGACTATGTAGGTAACCTAGCGGACACTTGCACAGTCTAGGTTGCCTAGCGGGCACTTGGACTATGTAGGTTAACAAAAGGGCACTTGGACTATGTAGGTTACCTAGCGGGCACTTGGATTGTGTAGGTTAGCTAACAGGAATTTGGAATATCTAGGTTACCTAGCGGGCACTTGGACTATGTAGGTTACCTTGCGGGCACTTGTACTATCTAGGTTACCTAACAGGAACTTGGACTATGTAACTTAACTAGCGGACAGTTGGACGATCTAGGTTAACTAGTGGGCCCTTGGAATACTTAGGTTAACTAGGGGGCCCTTGGAATATGTAGGTTAACTAGCGGGCACTTGGACTATCTAGGTTAACTAGCGGGTTCTTGGACTATGTAGGTTAACTAGCAGGCACTTGGACTATCTTGGTTAACTAGCAGACCGTGGACTATGTAGGTTAACTAGCGGGCACTTGGACTATCTAGGTTAACTAGCGGGCACTTGGAATATCTAGGTTCCTCAGCGGGCACTTGGACTATGTAGGTTCCCTATCGGGCATGGGACTATGTAGGTTAACTAGCAGGCCCTTGGACTATCTAGGTTACCTAGCGGGCACTTGGACTATATAGGTTACCTAGCGGGCACTTGGACTTCTAGGTTAACGAACGGGCACTTGGACTATGTATGTTGCATAGCGGGCAATTGGACTATCTAGGTTAGGTAACGAGCACTTGGACTATCTAGGTTACCTAGCGGGAACTTGGACTATGTAGGTTACCTAGCGGGCACTTGGACTATCTAGGTTACCTAACGGGCACTTGGACTATCTAAGTTTCTTAGCGGGCACTTGGACTATGTAGGTTAACTAGCGGGCACTTGGAGTATATAGGTTACCTAGAGGGCCCTTGGACTATGTAGGTTATGTAGCGGGCACATGGACTATGTAGGTTAACGAACGTGCTTTTGGACTATGTAGGTAACCTAGCGGACACTTTGACAGTCTAGGTAACCAAGCGGGCACTTGGACTATGTAGGTTAACAAAAGGGCACTTGGACTATGTAGGTTACCTAGCGGGCACTTGGATTGTGTAGGTTAGCTAACAGGAATTTGGAATATCTAGGTTACCTAGCGGGCACTTGGACTATGTAGGTTACCTAGCTTGCACTTGGACTATCTAGGTTACCTAACGGGCACTTGGACTATCTAGGTTTCTTAGCGGGCACTTGGACTATGTAGGTTAACTAGCGGGCACTTGGAGTATATAGGTTACCTAGAGGGCCCTTGGACTATGTAGGTTATGTAGCGGGCTCATGGACTATCTAGGTTAACGAACGTGCTTTTGGACTATGTAGGTAACTAGCGGACACTTGGACAGTCTAGGTAACCAAGCGGGCACTTGGACTATGTAGGTTACCTAGCGGGCACTTGGATTATCTAGGTTAGCTAACAGGAACTTGGAATATCTAGGTTACCTAGCGGGCACTTGGACTATGCAGGTTACCTTGCGGGCACTTGTACTATCTAGGTTACCTAACTGGAACTTGGACTATGTAGGTTAACTAGCGGACACTTGGACGATATAGGTTAACTAGCGGGCACTTGGAATATCTAGGTTAACTAGCGGGCCCTTCGACTATGTAGGTTAACTAGCGGGCACTTGGACTATCTAGGTTAACTAGCGGGTTCTTGGAGTATGTAGGTTAACTAGCAGGCACTTGGACTATCTTGGTTAGCTAGCAGACCGTGGACTATGTAGGTTAACTAGCGGGCACTTGGACTATCTAGGTTACCTAGCGGGCACTTGGACTATCTAGGTTAACTAGCGGGCACTTGCACAATGCAGGTTCCCTAGCGGGCACTTTGACTATGTAGGGTCCCTAGCGGGCACTTGGACTATATAGGTTCCCTACGGACACTTGGACTATGTAGGTTCCTCAGCGGGCACTTGGACTATGTAGGTTCCCTATGAGGCACTTGGACTATGTAGGTTAACTAGCGGGCACTTGGACTATATAGGTTACCTAGAGGGCCCTTGGACTATGTAGGTTATGTAACGGGCACGTGGACTATCTAGGTTAACGAACGTGCTTTTGGACTATGTAGGTAACCTAGCGGACACTTGGACAATCTAGGTTGCCTAGCGGGCACTTGGACTATGTAGGTTAACGAAAGGGAACTCGGACTATGTAGGTTACCTAGCGTGCACTTGGATTATCTAGGTTACCTAGCGGGCACTTGGACTATGTACGTCCCCTAGTGGGCACTTGGACTATCTAGGTTAACTAACGGGCACGAGGACTATCTAGGTTAATGAACGGGCACTTGGACTATGTAGGTAACCTAACGGGCACTTGTCTAGTTTACCTAGCGGTCACTTTGACTATCTAGGTTAACTAGCAGACCTTGGACTATGTAGGTTAACTAGCGGGCACTTGGACTATGTAGGTTAACTAGCGGGATCTTGGACTATCTAGGTTTCCTAGCAGGCACTTGGACTATGTACATACCAGAGCGCACTTGGACTATCTAGGTTACCTAGCGGGCACTGGGACTATCTAGATTAACAAGTGGGCACTTGGACTATCTAGGTTAACTAGCGGGCACTTGGAATATCTAGGTTAACTAGCGGGCACTTGGACTATCTAGGTTAACTTGCGGGCACTTGCACAATGCAGGTTCCCTAGCAGGCACTTGGACTATGTAGGTTCCCTAGCGGGCACTTGGACTATATAGGTTCGCTACGGGCACTTGGACTATCTAGGTACCCTAACGGGCACTTGGAATATGTAGGTTCACTATCGGGCACTTGGACTATGTAGGTTCCTCAGCGGGCACTTGGACTATGTAGGTTTCCTATCAGGCACTTGGACTATGTAGGTTAACTAGCGGGCACGTGGACTATATAGGTTACCTAGAGGGCCCTTGGACTATGTAGGTTATGTAGCGGGCACGTGGACTATCTAGGTTAACGAACGTGCTTTTGGACTATGTAGGTAACCTAGCGGACACTTGCACAGTCTAGGTTGCCTAGCGGGCACTTGGACTATGTAGGTTAACAAAAGGGCACTTGGACTATGTAGGTTACCTAGCGGGCACTTGGATTGTGTAGGTTAGCTAACAGGAATTTGGAATATCTAGGTTACCTAGCGGGCACTTGGACTATGTAGGTTACCTTGCGGGCACTTGTACTATCTAGGTTACCTAACAGGAACTTGGACTATGTAACTTAACTAGCGGACAGTTGGACGATCTAGGTTAACTAGTGGGCCCTTGGAATACTTAGGTTAACTAGGGGGCCCTTGGAATATGTAGGTTAACTAGCGGGCACTTGGACTATCTAGGTTAACTAGCGGGTTCTTGGACTATGTAGGTTAACTAGCAGGCACTTGGACTATCTTGGTTAACTAGCAGACCGTGGACTATGTAGGTTAACTAGCGGGCACTTGGACTATCTAGGTTAACTAGCGGGCACTTGGAATATCTAGGTTCCTCAGCGGGCACTTGGACTATGTAGGTTCCCTATCGGGCATGGGACTATGTAGGTTAACTAGCAGGCCCTTGGACTATCTAGGTTACCTAGCGGGCACTTGGACTATATAGGTTACCTAGCGGGCACTTGGACTTCTAGGTTAACGAACGGGCACTTGGACTATGTATGTTGCATAGCGGGCAATTGGACTATCTAGGTTAGGTAACGAGCACTTGGACTATCTAGGTTACCTAGCGGGAACTTGGACTATGTAGGTTACCTAGCGGGCACTTGGACTATCTAGGTTACCTAACGGGCACTTGGACTATCTAAGTTTCTTAGCGGGCACTTGGACTATGTAGGTTAACTAGCGGGCACTTGGAGTATATAGGTTACCTAGAGGGCCCTTGGACTATGTAGGTTATGTAGCGGGCACATGGACTATGTAGGTTAACGAACGTGCTTTTGGACTATGTAGGTAACCTAGCGGACACTTTGACAGTCTAGGTAACCAAGCGGGCACTTGGACTATGTAGGTTAACAAAAGGGCACTTGGACTATGTAGGTTACCTAGCGGGCACTTGGATTATCTAGGTTAGGTAACGGGCACTTGGACTATCTAGGTTACCTAGCGGGAACTTGGACTATGTAGGTTACCTAGCGGGCACTTGGACTATCTAGGTTACCTAACGGGCACTTGGACTATCAAGGTTACCTAGCGGGCACTTGGAATATGTAGGTTAAGTAGCGGGTTCTTGGACTATGTAGGTTAACTAGCAGGCACTTGGACTATCTTGGTTAACTAGCAGACCGTGGACTCTGTAGGTTAACTAGCGGGCACTTGGACTATCTTGGTTAACTAGCGGGCACTTGGACTATCTAGGTTAACTAGCGGGCACTTGCACAATGCAGGTTCCCTAGCGGGCATTTTGAATATGTAGGTTCCCTAACGGGCACTTGGACTATATAGGTTCCCTACGGGCACTTGGACTATCTAGGTACCCTAACGGGCACTTGGAATATGTAGGTTCCCTATCGGGCACTTGGACTTTGTAGGTTCCTCAGCGGGCACTTGGACTATGTAGGTTCCCTATCAGGCACTTGGACTATTTAGGTTAACTAGCGGGCACTTGGACTATATAGGTTACCTAGAGGGCCCTTGGACTATGTAGGTTATGTACCGGGCACATGGACTATCTAAGTTAACGAACGTGCTTTTGGACTATGTAGGTAACCTAGCGGACACTTGGACAGTCTAGGTTGCCTAGCGGGCACTTGGACTATGTAGGTTAACGAAAGGGCACTTGGACTATGTAGGTTACCTAGCGGGCACTTGGATTGTGTAGGTTAGCTAACAGGAATTTGGAATATCTAGGTTACCTAGCGGGCACTTGGACTATGTAGGTTACCTTGCGGGCACTTGTACTATCTAGGTTACCTAACTGGAACTTGGACTATGTAAGTTAACTAGCGGACACTTGGACGATCTAGGTTAACTAGCGGGCACTTGGAATATCTAGGTTAACTAGCGGGCCTTGGACTATGTAGGTTAACTAGCGGGCACTTGGACTATCTAGGTTAACTAGCGGGTTCTTGGACTATGTAGGTTAACTAGCAGGCACTTGGACTATCTTGGTTAACTAGCAGACCGTGGACTATGTAGGTTAACTAGTGGGCACTTGGACTATCTAGGTTAACTAGCGGGCACTTGGACTATCTATGTTCCTCAGCGGGCACTTGGACTATGTAGGTTCCCTATCGGGCATGGGACTATGTAGGTTAACTAGCGGGACCTTGGATTATCTAGGTTACCTAGCGGGCACGTGCACTATGTACATACCCTAGCGGGCAATTGTACTATCTAGGTTACCTAGCGGGCACTTGGACTATGTACGTCCCCTAGCGGGCACTTGGACTATCTAGGTTAACTAGAGGGCACTTGGACTATCTAGGTTAACTAGCGGGCACTTGGACTATCTAGATTAAGTAGCGGCCACTTGGACTATGTAGGTTCCCTAGCGGGCACTTGGACTATGTAGGTTCCTCAGTGGGCACTTGGACTATGTAGGTTTCCTATCGGGCATTGGACTATGTAGGTTATCTAGCGGGACCTTGGACTATCTAGGTTACCTAGCGGGCACGTGGACAATCTAGGTTACTTAGCGGGCACTTGGACAATCTAGGTTACCTAGCGGGCACTTGGACTATGTACATAACCTAGCGGGCACTTGGACTATCTAGGTTACCTAGCGGGCACTTGGACTATCTAGGTTAACTAGAGGGCCCTTGGTCTATGTAGGTTAACTAGCGGGCACTTGGATTATCTAGGTTAACTAGCGGGCACTTGGACAATCTAGGTTAACTAGTGGGCACTTGGACAATCTAGATTAACTAGCGTTCACTTGGACGATGCAGGTTCCCTAGCGGGCACTTGGACTGCTAAGTTCCCTAATGGGCATTTGGACTATGTAGGTTCCCTAGCGGGCACTTGGAATATGTACGTCCCTTAGCGGGCACTTGGACTATGTAGGTTCCCTATCGGGCATTTGGACTATGTAGGTTAACTAGCGGGTCCTTGGACTATGTACGTTCCCTAGTGGGAACTTGGACTATCTAGGTTCACTAACGGGCTGTTGTACTATCTAGGTTACCTAGCGGGCACTTGGACTATGTAGGTTTCCTAGCGGGCACTTGGAATATTTAGGTTACCTAACGGGCACTTGGACTACGCAGGTTACCTAGTGGGCACTTGGACTGTCTAGGTTAACTAGCGGGCACTTGGACTATGTAGGTTAACTAGCGGGCACTTGGACTATCTAGGTTACCTAACAGGCACTTGGACTATCTAGGTTACCTAGCGGGCACTTGGACTCTTAAGGTTACCTAGCGGGCACCTGGACTATCTATGTTATTAACGGGCACTTGGACTATGTAGGTAACCTAGCGGGCACTTGAACAGTCTAGGTTACCTAGCGGGCACTTGGACTTCTAGGTTAATGAACGGGTACTTGTACTATGTAGGTTGCCTAGGGGCACTTGGACTATCTAGGTTAGGTAACGGGCACTTGGACTATCTAGGTTACCTAGCGGGCACTTGGACAATTCAGGTTCCCTACGGACACTTGAACTATGTAAGTTAACTACCGGGCACTTGGACTATGTAGGTTAACTAGCAGGCCCTTGGACTATCTAGGTTACCTAGCGGGCACTTGGACTATATAGGTTACCTAGCGAGCACTTGGACTTCTAGGTTAACGAACGGGCACTTGGACTATGTATGTTGCATAGCGGGCAATTGGACTATCTAGGTTAGGTAACGGGCACTTGGACTATCTAGGTTACCTAGCGGGAACTTGGACAATGTAGGTGACCTAGCTTGCACCTGGACTATCTAGCTTACCTAACGGGCACTTGGACTATCTAGGTTTCTTAGCGGGCACTTGGACTATGTAGGTTAACTAGCGGGCACTTGGAGTATATAGGTTCCCTAGAGGGCCCTTGGACTATATAGGTTCCCTACGGACACTTGGACTATCTAGGTACCCTAACGGGCACTTGGAATATGTAGGTTCCCTATCGGGCACTTGGACTATGTACGTTCCTCAGCGGGCACTTGGACTATGTAGGTTCCCTATCAGGCACTTGGACTATGTAGGTTAACTAGCGGGCTGTGGATGATCAATGTTAACTAGTGGGCACTTTGACTATCTAGGTTAACTAGCGGGCAATTGGACTATCTAGGTTAATTAGCGTGCACTTGTACAATGCAGGTTCCCTAGTGGGCAATTTGACTATGTAGGTTCCCTAGCGGGCACTTGGACTATATAGGTTCCCTATGGGCACTTGGACTATCTAGGTTCCCTAACGGGCACTTGGACTATGTTGGGTCCTCAGCGGGCACTTGGACTATGTAGGTTCCCTATCGGGCATGGGACTATGTAGGTTAACTAGCGGGACCTTGGACTATCTAGGATACCTAGCGGGCACTTGAACTATGTACATACCCTAGCGGGCACTTGGATTATCTAGGTTACCTAGCGGGCACTTGGACTATGTACGTCCCCTAGCGGGCACTTGGACTATCTAGGTTAACTAGGGGGCCCTTGTACTATGTAGGTTAACTAGCGGGTACTTAGATTATCTAGGTTAACTAGCGGGCACTTGGACGATCTAGGTTAACTAGAGGGCACTTGGACTATCTAGGTTAACTAGCGGGCAGTTGGACTATCTAGATTAACTACCGGCCACTTGGACTATGTAGGTTCCCTAGCGGGCACTTGGACTATGTAGGTTCCTCACTGGGCACTTGGACTATGTAGGTTCCCTATCGGGCATTGGACTATATAGGTTATCTAGCGGGACCTTGGACTATCTAGGTTACCTAGCGGGCACGTGGACAATCTGGGTTACTTAGCGGGCACTTGGACAATCTAGGTTACCTAGCGGGCACTTGAACTATCTACATACCCTAGCGGGCACTTGGACTATCTAGGTTACCTAGCGGGCACTTGGACTATGTGCGTTCCCTAGCGAGCACTTGGACTATCTAGGTTAACTAGAGGGCCCTTGGTCTATGTAGGATAACTAGCGGGCACTTGGATTATCTAGGTTAAGTAGCGGGCACTTGGACGATCTAGGTTAACTAGCTGGCACTTGGACAATCTAGATTAACTAGCGGGCACTTGGATGATGCAGGTTCCCTAGCGGGCACTTGGACTACTAAGTTCCCTAATGGGCATTTGGACTATGTAGGTTCCCTATCGGGCACATGGACTATGTAGGTTAACTAGCGGGTCCTTGGACTATGTACGTTCTCTAGTGGGAACTTGGACTATCTAGGTTAACTAACGGGCTGTTGTACTATCTAGGTTACTTAGCGGGTACTTGGACTATGTAGGTTTCCTAGCGGGCACTTGGAATATCTAGGTTACATAACGGGCACTTGGACTATGCAGGATACCTAGTGGGCACTTGGACTGTCTAGGTTAACTAGCGGGCACTTGGACTATGTAGGTTAACTAGCGGGCACTTGTACTATCTAGGATACCTAACAGGCACTTGGACTATCTAGGTTACCTAGCGGGCACTTGGACTCTAAAAGTTACCTAGCGGGCACTTGGACTTTCTATGTTATTAACGGGCACTTGGATTATGTAGGTAACCTAGCGGGCACTTGGACCGTCTAGGTTACCTAGCGCGCACTTGGACTTCTAGGTTAACGAACGGGCACTTGTACTATGTAGGTTGCCCAGCGGGCACTTGGAGTATCTAGGTTAGGTAACGGGCACTTGGACTATCTATGTACCCTAACGGGCACTTGGAATATGTAGATTCCCTATCGGGCACTTGGACTATGTAGGTTCCTCAGCGGGCACTTGGACTATGTAGGTTCCCTATCAGGCACTTGGACTATGTAGGTTAACTGGCGGGCTGTGGATGATCAATGTTAACTAGTTGGCACTTTTACTATCGAAGTTAACTAGCGGGCAATTGGACTATCTAGGTTAATTAGCGTGCACTTGTACAATGCAGGTTCCCAAGCGGGCACTTTGACTATGTAGGTTCCCTAGCGGGACTTGGACAATATAGGTTCCCTACGGGCACTTGGACTATCTAGGTTCCCTAACGGGCACTTGGATTATGTAGGTTCCTCAGTGGGCACTTGGACTATGTAGGTTCCCTATCGGGCATGGGACTATGTAGGTTAACTAGCGGGTCCTTGGACTATGTACGTTCCCTAGTGGGAACTTGGACTATCTAGGTTAACTAACGGGCTGTTGTACTATCTAGGTTACCTAGCGGGTACTTGGACTATGTAGGTTAACTAGCGGGCACTTGGACTATATAGGTTACCTAGAGGGCCCTTGGACTATGTAGGTTATGTAGCGGGCACGTGGACTATCTAGGTTAACGAACGTGCTTTTGGACTATGTAGGTAACCTAGCGGACACTTGGACAGTCTAGGTTACCTAGCGGTCACTTGGACTATGTAGGTTAATGAAAGGGCACTTGGACTATGTAGGTTACGTAGCGGGCACTTGGATTATCTAGGTTAGCTAACAGGAACTTGGAATATCTAGGTTACCTAGCGGGCACTTGGATTATGTAGGTTACCTTGCGGGCACTTGTACTATCTAGGTTACCTAAATGGAACTTGGACTATGTAGGTTAACTAGCGGACACTTGGACGATCTAGGTTAACTAGCGGGCACTTGGAATATCTAGGTTAAATAGCGGGCCCTTGGACTATGTAGGTTAACTAGCGGGCACTTGGACTATCTAGGTTAACTAGCGGGCACTTGTACTATGTAGGTTAACGAGCGGGCACTTGGATTATCTAGGTTAACTAGCGGGCACTTGGACGATCTAGGTTAACTAGAGGGCCCTTGGACTATGTAGGTTAACTAGCGGACAGTTGGACAATCTAGGTTACCTAGAGGGCACTTGAACTATGTACATACCCTAGCGGGCACTTGGACTATCTAGGTTACCTAGCGGGCACTTAGACTATGTACGTCCCCTAGCGGGCACTTGGACTATCTAGGTTAACTAGAGGGCCCTTGTACTATGTAGGTTAACTAGCGGGCACCTGGATTATCTAGGTTAACTAGCGGGCACTTGGACGATCTAGGTTAACTAGAGGGCACTTGGACTATCTAGGTTAACTAGCGGGCAGTTGGACTATCTAGATTAACTAGCGGCCACTTGGAATATGTAGGTTCCCTATCGGGCATTGGACTATGTAGGTTATCTAGCGGGACCTTGGACTATCTAGGTTACTTAGCGGGCACTTGGACTATGTACGTTCCCTAGCGGGCACTTGGACTATCTAGGTTAACTAGAGTGCCCTTGGATTATCTAGGTTAACTAGCGGGCATTTGGACGATCTAGGTTAACTAGCGGGCACTTGGACAATCTAGATTAACTAGCGGGCACTTGGACGATGCAGGTTCCCTAGCTGGCACTTGGAATATCTAGGTTACCTATCGGGCACTTGGACTATGCAGGATACCTAGTGGGCACTTTGACTGTCTAGGTTAACTAGCGGGCACTTGGACTATGTAGGTTAATAGCGGTCACTTGGACTATCTAGGTTACCTAACAGGCACTAGGACTATCTAGGTTACCTAGCGGGCACTTGTAATCTAAAGGTTACCTAGAGGGCACTTGGACTATCTATGTTATTAACGGGCACTTATACTATGTAGGTAACCTAGCGGGCAATTGGACAGTCTAGGTTACCTAGCGGGCACTTGGACTTCTAGGTTAACGAACGGGCACTTGTTCTATGTAGGTTGCCTAGTGGGCACTTGGACTATCTAGGTTAGGTAACGGGCACTTGGACTATCTAGGTACCCTAACGGGCACTTGTAATATGTAGGTTCCCTATCGGGCACTTGGACTATGTAGGTTCCTCAGCGGGCACTTGGACTATGTAGTTTCCCTATCAGGCACTTGGACTATGTAGGTTAACTAGCGGGCTGTGGATGATCAATGTTAACTAGTGGGCACTTTTACTATCTAGGTTAACTAGCGGGCAATTGGAGTATCTAGGTTATTTAGCGTGCACTTGTACAATGCTGTTTCCCTAGCGGGCACTTTGACTATGTAGGTTCCCTAGCGGGCACTTGGACAATATAGGTTCCCTACGGGCACTTGGACTATCTAGGTTCCCTAACGGGCACTTGGAGTTTGTAGGTTCCTCAGCGGGCACTTGGACTATGCAGGTTCCCTATCGGGCATAGGACTATGTAGGTTAACTAGCGGGTCCTTGGACTATGTACGTTCCCTAGTGGGAACTTGGACTATCTAGGTTAACTAACGGGCTGTTGTACTATCTAGGTTACCTAGCGGGCACTTGGACTATGTAGGTTAACTAGCGGGCACTTGGACTATATAGGTTACCTAGAGGGCCCTTGGACTCTGTAGGTTTTGTAGCGGGCACGTGGACTATCTAGGTAAACGAACGTGCTTTTGGACTATGTAGGTAACCTAGCGGACACTTGGACAGTCTAGGTTACCTAGCGGTCACTTGGACTATGTAGGTTAACGAAAGGGCACTTGGACCATGTAGGTTACCTAGCGGGCACTTGGATAATCTAGGTTAGCTAACAGGAACTTGGAATATCTAGGTTACGTAGCGGGGACTTGGACTATGTAGGTTACCTTGCGGGCACTTGTACTATCTAGGTTACCTAACTGGAACTTGTACTATGTAGGTTAACTAGCGGACACTTGGATGATCTAGGTTAACTAGCGGCACTTGGAATATCTAGTTTAACTAGCGGGCAATTGGACTATCTAGGTTAACTAGCGGGCACTTGGAATATCTAGGTTTACTAGCGGGCTCTTACACAATGCAGGTTCCCTAGCGGGCACTTTGACTATATAGGTTCCCTATGGGCACTTGGACTATCTAGGTACCCTAACGGGCACTTGGAACATGTAGGTTCCCTATCGGGCACTCGGACTATGTAAGTTCCTCAGCGGGCACTTGGACTATGTAGGTTCCCTATCAGGCGCTTGGACTATGTAGGTTAACTAGCGGGCTGTGGATGATCAATGTTAACTAGTGGGCACTTTGACTATCTAGGTTAACTAGCGGGCAATTGGACTATCTAGGTTAATTCGCGTGCCCTTGTACAATGCAGGTTCCCTAGCGGGCACTTTGACTATGTAGGTTCCCTAGCGGGCACTTGGACTATATAGGTTCCCTAAGGGTACTTGGACTATCTAGGTTCCCTAACGGCCACTTGGACTATGTAGGTTCCCTATCGGGCATGGGACTATGTAGGTTAACTCGCGGGACCTTGGACTATCTAGGTTACCTAGCGGGCACATGGACTATGTAGGTTATCTAGCGGACAGTTGGACAATCTAGGTTACCTAGCGGGCACTTGAACTATGTACGTGCCCTTGCGGGCACTTGGACTATCTAGGTTACCGAGCGTGCACTTGGACTATGTACGTCCCCTAGCGGGCACTTGGACCATCTAGGTTAACTAGAGGGCCCTTGTACTATGTAGGTTAACTAGCGGGCACTTGGATTATCTAGGTTAACTAGCGGGCACTTGGACGATCTAGGTTAACTAGAGGGCACTTTGACTATCTAGGTTAACTAGCGGGCACGTGGACTATCTAGATTAACTAGCGGCCACTTGGACTATGTAGGTTCCCTAGCGGGCACTTGGACTATGTAGGTTCCTCACTGGGCACTTGGACTATGTAGGTTCCCTATCGGGCATTGGACTATGTAGGTTATCTAGCGGGACCTTGGACTATCTAGGTTACCTAGCAGGCACTTGGACAATCTAGGTTACTTAGCGGGCACTTGGACAATCTAGGTTACCTAGCGGGCACTTGAACTATGTACATACCCTAGCGGGCACTTGGACTATCTAGGTTACCTAGCGGGCACTTGGACAATGTACATTCCCTAGCGGGCACTTGGACTATCTTGGTTAACTAGAGGGCCCTTGGTCTATGTAGGTTAACTAGCAGGCACTTGGATTATCTAGGTTAACTAGCGGGCACTTGGACAATCTAGATTAACTAGCGGGCACTTGGACTATGCAGGTTCCCTAGCGGGCACTTGGACTACTAAGTTCCCTAATGGGCCTTTTGTGCTATGTAGGTTCCCTAGCGGGCACTTGGAATATATAAGTCCCTTAGCGGGCACTTGGACTATGTAGGTTCCCTAGCGGGCCCTTGGACTATATAGGTTCCCTACGGGCACTTGGACTATCTAGGTACCCTAAAGGGCACTTGGAATATGTAGGTTCCCTATCGGGCACTTGGACTATGTAGATTCCTCAGCGGGCACTTGGACTATGTATATTCCCTATCAGGCACTTGGACTATGTAGGTTAACTAGTGGGACCTTAGACTATCTAGGTTACCTAGCGGGCACTTGGACTATATAGGTTCCCTACGGGCACTTGGACTATCTAGGTACCCTAACGGGCACTTGGACTATCTAGGTTCCCTAACGGCCACTTGGACTATGTAGGTTCCTCAGCGGGCACTTGGACTATGTAGGTTCCCTATTGGGCATGGGACTATGTAGGTTAACTAGCGGGACCTTGGGCTATCTAGGTTACCTAGCGGGCACTTGGACTATGTAGGTTAACTAGCGGACAGTTGGACAATCTAGGTTACCTAGCGGGCACTTGAACTATGTGCATACCCTAGCGGGCACTTGGACTATCTAGGTTACCTAGAGGGCACTTGGACTATGTACGTCCCCTAGCGGGCACTTGGACTATCTAGGTTAACTAGAGGGCCCTTGTACTATGTAGGTTAACTAGCGGGCACTTGGATTATCTAGGTTAACTAGCGGGCACTTGGACGATCTAGGTTAACTAGAGGGCACTTGGACTATCTAGGTTAACTAGCGGGCACGTGGACTATCTAGATTAACTAGCGGCCACTTGGACTATGTAGGTTCCCTAGCGGGCACTTGGACTATGTAGGTTCCTCACTGGGCACTTGGACTATGTAGGTTCCCTATCGGGCATTGGACTATGTAGGTTATCTAGCGGGACCTTGGACTATCTAGGTTACCTAGCAGGCACTTGGACAATCTAGGTTACTTAGCGGGCACTTGGACAATCTAGGTTACCTAGCGGGCACTTGAACTATGTACATACCCTAGAGGGCACTTGGACTATCTAGGTTACCTAGCGGGCACTTGGACAATGTACATTCCCTAGCGGGCACTTGGACTATCTTGGTTAGCTAGAGGGCCCTTGGTCTATGTAGGTTAACTAGCAGGCACTTGGATTATCTAGGTTAACTAGCGGGCACTTGGACAATCTAGATTAACTAGCGGGCAGTTGGACTATGCAGGTTCCCTAGCGGGCACTTGGACTACTAAGTTCCCTAATGGGCCTTTTGTGCTATGTAGGTTCCCTAGCGGGCACTTGGAATATGTAAGTCCCTTAGCGGGCACTTGGACTATGTAGGTTCTCAGCGGGCACTTGGACTATATAGGTTCCCTACGGGCACTTGGACTATCTAGGTACCCTAAAGGGCACTTGGAATATGTAGGTTCCCTATCGGGCACTTGGACTATGTAGATTCCTCAGCGGGCACTTGGACTATGTAGGTTCCCTATCAGGCACTTGGACTATGTAGGTTAACTAGTGGGACCTTAGACTATCTAGGTTACCTAGCGGGCACTTGGACTATATAGGTTCCCTACGGGCACTTGGACTATCTAGGTACCCTAACGGGCACTTGGACTATCTAGGTTCCCTAACGGCCATTTGGACTATGTAGGTTCCTCAGCGGGCACTTGGACTATGTAGGTTCCCTATCGGGCATGGGACTATGTAGGTTAACTAGCGGGACCTTGGGCTATCTAGGTTACCTAGCGGGCACTTGGACTATGTAGGTTAACTAGCGGACAGTTGGACAATCTAGGTTACCTAGCGGGCACTTGAACTATGTACATACCCTAGCGGGCACTTGGACTATCTAGGTTACCTAGAGGGCACTTGGACTATGTACGTCCCTTAGCGGGCACTTGGACGATCTAGGTTAACTAGAGGGCACTTGGACTATCTAGGTTAACTAGCGGGCACTTGGACTATCTAGATTAACTAGCGGCCTCTTGGACTATGTAGGTTCCCTAATGGGCATTTGGACTATGTAGGTTCCCTAGCGGACACTTGGAATATGTACCTCCCTTAGCAGGCACTTGGACTATGTAGGTTCCCTATCGGGCACTTGGACTATGTAGGTTAACTAGCGGCTCCTTGGACTATGTACGTTCCCTAGTGGGAACTTGGACTATGTAGGTTAACTAGCGGGTACTTGGACTATATAGGTTACCTAGAGGGCCCTTGGACTCTGTAGGTTATGTAGCGGGCACGTGGACTATCTAGGTTAACGAACGTGCTTTTGGACTATGTAGGTAACCTAGCGGACACTTGGACAGTCTAGGTTACCTAGCGGTCACTTGGACTATGTAGGTTAACGAAAGGGCACTTGGACTATGTAGGTTACCTAGCGGGCACTTGGATTATCTAGGTTAGCTAACAGGAACTTGGAATATCTAGGTTACGTAGCGGGGACTTGGACTATGTAGGTTACCTTGCGGGCACTTGTACTATCTAGGTTACCTAACTGGAACTTGGACTATGTAGTTTCACTAGCGGACACTTGGACGATCTAGGTTAACTAGCGGGCACTTGGAATATCTAGGTTAACTAGCGGGCACTTGGACTATCTAGGTTAACTAGCGGGCACTTGGACTATCTAGGTTAACTAGCGGGCTTTTGCACAATGCAGGTTCCCAGCGGGCACTTTGACTATATAGGTTCTCTATGGGCACTTGGACTATCTAGGTACCCTAACGGGCACTTGGAATATGTAGGTTTCCTATCGGGCACTTGGACTACGTAGATTCCTCAGCGGGCACTTGGACTATGTAGGTTCCCTATCAGGCACTTGGACTATGTAGGTTAACTAGCGGGCTGTGGATGATCAATGTTAACTAGTGGGCACTTTGACTATCTAGGTTAACTAGCGGGCAATTGGACTATCTAGGTTAATTAGCGTGCCCTTGTACAATGCAGGTTCCCTAGCGGGCACTTTGACTATGTAGGTTCCCTAGCGGGCACTTGGACTATATAGGTTCCCTAAGGGCACTTGGACTATCTAGGTTCCCTAACGGCCACTTGGACTATGTAGGTTCCTCAGCGGGCACATGGACTATATAGGTTCCCTATCGGGCAAGGGACTATGTAGGTTAACTCGCGGGACCTTGGACTATCTAGGTTACCTAGCGGGCATTTGGACTATGTAGGTTAACTAGCGGACAGTTGAACAATCTAGGTTACCTAGCGGGCACTTGAACTATGTACATACCCTAGCGGGCACTTGGACTATCTAGGTTACCGAGCGGGCACTTGGACTATGTACGTCCCCTAGCGGGCACTTGGACTATCTAGGTTACCTAGAGGGCCCTTGTACTTTGTAGGTTAACTAGCGGGCACTTGGATTATCTAGGTTAACTAGCGGGCACTTGGACGATCTAGGTTAACTAGAGGGCACTTGGACTATCTAGGTTAACTAGCGGGCACGTGGACTATCTAGATTAACTAGCGGCCACTTGGACTATGTAGGTTCCCTAGCGGGCACTTGGACTATGTAGGTTCCTCACTGGGCACTTGGACTATGTAGGTTCCCTATCGGGCATTGGACTATGTAGGTTATCTAGCGGGACCTTGGACTATCTAGGTTACCTAGCAGGCACGTGGACAATCTAGGTTACTTAGCGGGCACTTGGACAATCTAGGTTACCTAGCGGGCACTTGAACTATGTACATACCCTAGCGGGCACTTGGACTATCTAGGTTGCCTAGCGGGCACTTGGACTATATACGTCCCTTAGCGGGCACTTGGACGATATTGGTTAACTAGAGGGCACTTGGACTATCTAGGTTAACTAGAGGGCACTTGGACTATCTAGGTTAACTAGCGGCCTCTTGGACTATGTAGGTTCCCTAATGGGCATTTGTACTATGTAGGTTCCCTAGCGGACACTTGGAATATGTACGTCCCTTAGCGGGCACTTGGACTATGTAGGTTCCCTATCGGGCACTTGGACTATGTAGGTTAACTAGCGGGTCCTTGGACTATGTACGTTCCCTAGTGGGAACTTGGACTATCTAGGTTAACTAACAGGCTGTTGTACTATCTAGGTTACCTAGCGGGCACTTGGACTATGTAGGTTTCCTAGCGGGCACTTGGAATATCTAGGTTACCTAACCGGCACTTGGACTATGCAGGATACCTAGTGGGCACTTGGACTGTCTAGGTTAACTAGCGGGCACTTGGACTATGTAGGTTAACTAGCGGGCACTTGGACTATCTAGGTTACCTAACAGGCACTTGGACTATCTAGGTTACCTAGCGGGCACTTGGACTCTAAAGGTTACCTAGCGGGCACTTGGACTATCTATGTTATTAACGGGCACTTGGACTATGTAGGTAACCTAGCGGGCACTTGAACAGTCTAGGTTACCTAGCGGGCACTTGGACTTCTAGGTTAATGAACGGGCACTTGTACTATGTAGGTTGCCTAGGGGGCACATGGACTATCTAGGTTAGGTAACGGGCACTTGGACTATCTAGGTTACCTAGCGGGAACTTGGACTATGTAGGTTATCTAGCGGGCACTTGGATAATGCAAGTTCCATACGGACAATTGAACTATGTAAGTTAACTAACGGGCACTTGGACTATGTAAGTTAACTAGCGGGCCCTTGGACTATCTAGGTTACCTAGCGGGCACTTGGACTATGTAGGTTACATAGCGGGCACATGGACTATCTAGGTTACCTAGCGGGCACTTGGACTCTAAAGGTTACCTACCGGGCACTTGGACTATCTATGTTATTAACGGGCACTTGGACTATGTAGGTCACCTAGCGGGCACTTGGACAGTCTAGGTTATCTAGCGGGCACTTGGACTTCTAGTTTAACGAACGGGCACTTGTTCTATGTAGGTTGCCTAGCGGGCACTTGGACTATCTAGGTTAGGTAACGGGCACTTGGACTATCTAGGTTACCTAACGGGCACTTGGACTATCTAGGTTACCTAGCGGGCACTTGGAATATGTAGGTTACCTAGCGGGCCCTTGGACTATGTAGGTTACCTAACGGGAACTTGGACTATGTAGGTTAACTAGCGGACTCTTGGACGATCTATGTTAAATAGCAGGCACTAGGAATATCTAGGTTAACTAGCGGGCCCTTGGACCCTGTAGGTTATCTAGCGGGCACTTGGACAATTCAGGTTCCCTACGGACACTTGAACTATGTAAGTTAACTACCGGGCACTTGGACTCTGTAGGTTAACTAGCGGGCCCTTGGAGTATCTAGGTTACCTAGCGGGCACTTGGAGTATATAGGTTACCTAGCGGGCACTTGGACTTCTAGGTTAACGAACGGGCACTTGGACTATGTAGGTTGCCTAGCGGGCACTTGGACTATCTAGGTTAGGTAACGGGCACTTGGAATATCTAGGTATCCTAACGGGCACTTGGAATATGTAGGTTCCCTATCGGGCACTTGGACTATGTAGGTTCCTCAGCGGGCACTTGGATTATGTAGGTTCCCTATCAGGCACTTGGACTATGTAGGTTAACTAGCGGGCTGTGGATGATCAATGTTAACTAGTGGGCACTTTTACTATCTAGGTTAACTAGCGGGCAATTGGACTATCTAGGTTAATTAGCGTGCACTTGTACAATGCAGTTCCCCTAGCGGGCACTTTGACTATGTAGGTTGCCTAGCGGGCACTTGGACAATATAGGTTCCCTACGGGCACTTGGACTATCTAGGTTCCCTAACGGGAACTTGGATTTTGTAGGTTCCTCAGCGGGCACTTGGACTATGCAGGTTCCCTATCGGGCATAGGACTATGTAGGTTAACTAGCGGGTCCTTGGACTATGTACGTTCCCTAGTGGGAACTTGGACTATCTACGTTAACTAACGGGCTGTTGTACTATCTAGGTTACCTAGCGGGCACTTTGACTATGTAGGTTAACTAGCGGGCACTTGGACTATATAGGTTACCTAGAGGGCCCTTGGACTCTGTAGGTTATGTAGCGGGCACGTGGACTATCTAGGTTAACGAATGTGCTTTTGGACAATGTAGGTAACCTAGCGGACACTTGAACAGTCTAGGTTACCTAGCGGGCACTTGGACTATGTAGGTTAACGAAAGGGCACTTGGACTATGTAGGTTACCTAGCGGGCACTTGGATTATCTAGGTTAGCTAACAGGAACTTGGAATATCTAGGTTACGTAGCGGGGACTTGGACTATGTAGGTTACCTTGCGGGCACTTGTACTATCTAGGTTACCTAACTGGAACTTGGACTATGTAGGTTAACTAGCGGACACTTGGACGATCTAGGTTAACTAGCGGGCACTTGGAATATCTAGGTTAACTAGCGGGCACTTGGACTATCTAGGTTAACTAGCGGGCACTTGGACTATCTAGGTTAACTAGCGGGCTTTTGCACAATGCAGGTTCCCTAGCGGGCACTTTGACTATATAGGTTCCCTATGGGCACTTGGACTATCTAGGTACCCTAACGGGCACTTGGAATATGTAGGTTCCCTATCGGGCACTCGGACTATGTAGGTTTCTCAGCGGGCACTTGGACTATGTAGGTTCCCTATCAGGCACTTGGACTATGTAGGTTAACTAGCGGGCTGTGGATGATCAATGTTAACTAGTGGGCACTTTGACTATCTAGGTTAACTAGCGGGCAATTGGACTATCTAGGTTAATTAGCGTGCACTTGTATAATGCAGGTTCCCTAGCGGGCACTTTGGCTATGTAGGTTCCCTAGCGGGCACTTGGACTATATAGGTTCCCTAAGGGCACTTGGACTTTCTAGGTTCCCTAAGGCCACTTGGACTATGTAGGTTCCTCAGCGGGCACTTGGACTATGTAGGTTCCCTATCAGGCACTTGGACTATGTAGGTTAACTAGCGGGCTGTGGATGATCAATGTTAACTAGTGGGCACTTTGACTATCTAGGTTAACTAGCGGGCAATTGGACTATCTAGGTTAATTAGCGTGCACTTGTATAATGCAGGTTCCCTAGCGGGCACTTTGACTATGTAGGTTCCCTAGCGGGCACTTGGACTATATAGGTTCCCTAAGGGCACTTGGACTATCTAGGTTCCCTAACGGCCACTTGGACTATGTAGGTTCCTCAGCGGGCACTTGGACTATGTAGGTTCCCTATCGGGCATGGGACTATGTAGGTTAACTCGCGGGACCTTGGACTATCTAGGTTACCTAGCGGGAACTTGGACTATGTAGGTTAACTCGCGGACAGTTGAACAATCTAGGTTACCTAGCGGGCACTTGAACTATGTACATACCCTAGCGGGCACTTGGACTATCTAGGTTACCGAGCGGGCACTTGGACTATGTACGTCCCCTAGCGGGCACTTGGACTATCTAGGTTAACTAGTGGGCCCTTGTACTATGTAGGTTAACTAGCGGGCACTTGGATTATCTAGGTTAACTAGCGGGCACTTGGACGATCTAGGTTAACTAGAGGGCACTTGGACTATCTAGGTTAACTAGCGGGCTCGTGGACTATCTAGATTAACTAGCGGCCACTTGGACTATGTAGGTTCCCTAGCGGGCACTTGGACTATGTATGTTCCTCACTGGGCACTTGGACTATGTAGGTTCCCTATCGGGCATTGGACTATGTAGGTTATCTAGCGGGACCTTGGACTATCTAGGTTACCTAGCAGGCACGTGGACAATCTAGGTTACTTAGCGGGCACTTGGACAATCTAGGTTACCTAGCAGGCACTTGAACTATGTACATACCCTAGCGGGCACTTGGACTATCTAGGTTACCTAGCGGGCACTTGGACAATGTACATTCCCTAGCGGGCACTTGGACTATCTTGGTTAACTAGAGGGCCCTTGGTCTATGTAGGTTAGCTTGCAGGCACTTGGATTATCTAGGTTAACTAGCGGGCACTTGGACAATCTAGATTAACTAGCGGGCACTTGGACTATGCAGGTTCCCTAGCGGGCACTTGGACTACTAAGTTCCCTAATGGGCCTTTTGTGCTATGTAGGTTCCCTAGCGGGCACTTGGAATATATAAGTCCCTTAGCGGGCACTTGGACTATGTAGGTTCCCTAGCGGGCACTTGGACTATATAGGTTCCCTATGGGCACTTGGACTATCTAGGTACCCTAACGGGCACTTGGAATATGTAGGTTTCCTATCGGGCACTTGGACTACGTAGATTCCTCAGCGGGCACTTGGACTATGTAGGTTCCCTATCAGGTACTTGGACTATGTAGGTTAACTAGCGGGACCTTAGACTATCTAGGTTACCTAGCGGGCACTTGGACTATATAGGTTCCCTACGGGCACTTGGACTATCTAGGTACCCTAACGGGCACTTGGACTATCTAGGTTCCCTAACGGCCACTTGGACTATGTAGGTTCCTCAGCGGGCACTTGGACTATGTAGGTTCCCTATCGGGCATGGGACTATGTAGGTTAACTAGCGGGACCTTGGGCTATCTAGGTTACCTAGCGGGCACTTGGACTATGTAGGTTAACTAGCGAACAGTTGGACAATCTAGGTTACCTAGCGGGCACTTGAACTATGTACATACCCTAGCGGGCACTTGGACTATCTAGGTTGCCTAGCGGGCACTTGGACTATGTACGTCCCTTAGCGGGCACTTGGATGATATAGGTTAACTAGAGGGCACTTGGACTATCTAGGTTAACTAGCGGGCACTTGGACTATCTAGGTTAACTAGCGGCCTCTTGGACTATGTAGGTTCCCTAATGGGCATTTGTACTATGTACGTTCCCTAGCGGACACTTGGAATATGTTCGTCCCTTAGCGGGCACTTGGACTATGTAGGTTCCCTATCGGGCACTTGGACTATGTAGGTTAACTAGCGGGTCCTTGGACTATGTAGGTTCCCTAGTGGGAACTTGGACTATCTAGGTTAACTAACGGGCTGTTGTACTATCTAGGTTACCTAGCGGGCACTTGGACTATGGAGGTTTCCTAGCGGGCACTTGGAATATCTAGGTTACCTAACCGGCACTTGGACTATGCAGGATACCTAGTGGGCACTTTGACTGTCTAGGTTAACTAGCGGGCACTTGGACTATGTAGGTTAACTAGCGGGCACTTGGACTATCTAGGTTACCTAACAGGCACTTGGACTATCTAGGTTACCTAGCGGGCACTTGTACTCTAAAGGTTACCTAGCGGGCACTTGGACTATCTATGTTATTAACGGGCACTTGGACTATGTAGGTAACTTAGCGGGCACTTGAACAGTCTAGGTTACCTAGCGGGCACTTGGACTTCTAGGTTAATGAACGGGCACTTGTACTATGTAGGTTGCCTAGGGGGCACATGGACTATCTAGGTTAGGTAACGGGCACTTGGACTATCTAGGTTACCTAGCGGGAACTTGGACTATGTAGGTTATCTAGCGGGCACTTGGACAATGCAGGTTCCCTACGGACACTTGAACTATGTAAGTTAACTAACGGGCACTTGGACTATGTAGGTTAACTAGCGGGCCCTTGGACTATCTAGGTTACCTAGCGGGCACTTGGACTATATAGGTTACATAGCGGGCACATGGACTATCTAGGTTACCTAGCAGGCACTTGGACTCTAAAGGTTACCTACCGGGCACTTGGACTATCTATGTTATTAACGGGCACTTGGACTATGTAGGTCACCTAGCGGGCACTTGGACAGTCTAGGTTATCTAGCGGGCACTTGGACTTCTAGGTTAACGAACGGGCACTTGTACTATGTAGGTTGCCTAGGGGCACTTGGACTATCTAGGTTATTAACGGGCACTTGGACTATGTAGGTCACCTAGCGGGCACTTGGACAGTCTAGGTTATCAAGCGGGCACTTGGACTTCTAGGTTAACGAACGGGCACTTGTACTATGTAGGTTGCCTAGCGGGCACTTGGACTATCTAGGTTAGGTAACGGGCACTTGGACTATCTAGGTTACCTAACGGGCACTTGGACTATCTAGGTTACCTAGCGGGCACTTGGAATATGTAGGTTACCTAGCGGGCCCTTGGACTATGTAGGTTACCTAACGGGAACTTGGACTATGTAGGTTAACTAGTGGACTCTTGGACGATCTAGGTTAAATAGCAGGCACTAGGAATATCTAGGTTAACTAGCGGGCCCTTGGACCCTGTAGCTTATCTAGCGGGCACTTGGACAATTCAGGTTCCCTACGGACACTTGAACTATGTAAGTTAACTATCGGGCACTTGGACTATGTAGGTTCCTCAGCGGGCACTTGGATTATGTAGGTTCCCTATCAGGCACTTGGAGTATGTAGGTTAACTAGCGGGCTGTGGATGATCAATGTTAACTAGTGGGCACTTTTACTATCTACGTTAACTAGCGGGCAATTGGACTATCTAGGTTAATTAGCGTGCACTTGTACAATGCACGTTCTCTAGCGGGCACTTTGACTATGTAGGTTCCCTAGCCGGCACTTGGACAATATAGGTTCCCTACGGGCACTTGGACTATCTAGGTACCCTAACGGGCACTTGGAATATGTAGGTTCCCTATCGGGCACTTGGACTATGTAGGTTCCTCATTGGGCACTTGGACTATGTAGGTTCCCTATCGGGCATTGGACTATGTAGGTTATCTAGCGGGACCTTGGACTATCTAGGTTACCTAGCAGGCACTTGGACAATCTAGGTTACTTAGCGGGCACTTGGACAATCTAGGTTACCTAGCGGGCACTTGAACTATGTACATACCCTAGCGGGCACTTGGACTATCTAGGTTACCTAGCGGGCACTTGGACAATGTACATTCCCTAGCGGGCACTTGGACTATCTTGGTTAACTAGAGGGCCCTTGGTCTATGTAGGTTAACTAGCAGGCACTTGGATTATCTAGGTTAACTAGCGGGCACTTGGACAATCTAGATTAACTAGCGGGCACTTGGACTATGCAGGTTCCCTAGCGGGCACTTGGACTACTAAGTTCCCTAATGGGCCTTTTGTGCTATGTAGGTTCCCTAGCGGGCACTTGGAATATGTAAGTCCCTTAGCGGGCACTTGGACTATGTAGGTTCCCTAGCGGGCCCTTGGACTATATAGGTTCCCTACGGGCACTTGGACTATCTAGGTACCCTAAAGGGCACTTGGAATATGTAGGTTCCCTATCGGGCACTTGGACTATGTAGATTCCTCGAGGGCACTTGGACTATGTAGGTTCCCTATCAGGCACTTGGACTATGTAGGTTAACTAGTGGGACCTTAGACTATCTAGGTTACCTAGCGGGCACTTGGACTATATAGGTTCCCTACGGGCACTTGGACTATCTAGGTACCCTAACGGGCACTTGGACTATCTAGGTTCTCTAACGGCCACTTGGACTATGTAGGTTCCTCAGCGGGCACTTGGACTATGTTGGTTCCCTATCGGGCATGGGACTATGTAGGTTAACTAGCGGGACCTTGGGCTATCTAGGTTACCTAGCGGGCACTTGGACTATGTAGGTTAACTAGCGGACAGTTGGACAATCTAGGTTACCTAGCGGGCACTTTAACTATGTGCATACCCTAGCGGGCACTTGGACTATCTAGGTTACCTAGAGGGCACTTGGACTATGTACGTCCCCTAGCGGGCACTTGGACTATCTAGGTTAACTAGAGGGCCCTTGTACTATGTAGGTTAACTACCGGGCACTTGGATTATCTAGGTTAACTAGCGGGCACTTGGACGATCTAGGTTAACTAGAGGGCACTTGGACTATCTAGGTTAACTAGCGGGCACGTGGACTATCTAGATTAACTAGCGGCCACTTGGACTATGTAGGTTCCCTAGCGGGCACTTGGACTATGTAGGTTCCTCACTGGGCACTTGGACTATGTAGGTTCCCTATCGGGCATTGGACTATGTAGGTTATCTAGCGGGACCTTGGACTATCTAGGTTACCTAGAAGGCACTTGGACAATCTAGGTTACTTAGCGGGCACTTGGACAATCTAGGTTACCTAGCGGGCACTTGAACTATGTACATACCCTAGAGGGCACTTGGACTATCTAGGTTACCTAGCGGGCACTTGGACAATGTACATTCCCTAGCGGGCACTTGGACTATCTTGGTTAACTAGACGGCCCTTGGTCTATGTAGGTTAACTAGCAGGCACTTGGATTATCTAGGTTAACTAGCGGGCACTTGGACAATCTAGATTAACTAGCGGGCACTTGGACTATGCAGGTTCCCTAGCGGGCACTTGGACTACTAAGTTCCCTAATGGGCCTTTTGTGCTATGTAGGTTCCCTAGCGGGCACTTGGAATATGTAAGTCCCTTAGCGGGCACTTGGACTATGTAGGTTCCCTAGCGGGCACTTGGACTATATAGGTTCCCTACGGGCACTTGGACTATCTAGGTACCCTAAAGGGCACTTGGAATATGTAGGTTCCCTATCGGGCACTTGGACTATGTAGATTCCTCAGGGGGCACTTGGACTATGTAGGTTCCCTATCAGGCACTTGGACTATGTAGGTTAACTAGTGGGATCTTAGACTATCTAGGTTACCTAGCGGGCACTTGGACTATATAGGTTCCCTACGGGCACTTGGACTATGTAGGTACCCTAACGGGCACTTGGACTATCTAGGTTCCCTAACGGCCATTTGGACTATGTAGGTTCCTCAGTGGGCACTTGGACTATGTAGGTTCCCTATCGGGCATGGGACTATGTAGGTTAACTAGCGGGACCTTGGGCTATCTAGGTTACCTAGCGGCCACTTGGACTTTGTAGGTTAACTAGCGGACAGTTGGACAATCTAGGTTACCTAGCGGGCACTTGAACTATGTACATACCCTAGCGGGCACTTGGACTATCTAGGTTACCTAGAGGGCACTTGGACTATGTACGTCCCTTAGCGGGCACTTGGACGATCTAGGTTAACTAGAGGGCACTTGGACTATCTAGGTTAACTAGCGGGCACTTGGACTATCTAGATTAACTAGCGGCCTCTTGGACTATGTAGGTTCCCTAAAGGGCATTTGGACTATGTAGGTTCCCTAGCGGACACTTGGAATATGTACCTCCCTTAGCAGGCACTTGGACTATGTAGGTTCCCTATCGGGCACTTGGACTATGTAGGTTAACTAGCGGGTCCTTGGACTATGTACGTTCCCTAGTGGGAACTTGGACTATGTAGGTTAACTAGCGGTCACATGGACTATATAGGTTACCTAGAGGGCCCTTGGACTCTGTAGGTTATGTAGCGGGCACGTGGACTATCTAGGTTAACGAACGTGCTTTTGGACTATGTAGGTAACCTAGCGGACACTTGGACAGTCTAGGTTACCTAGCGGTCACTTGGACTATGTAGGTTAACGAAAGGGCACTTGGACTATGTAGGTTACCTAGCGGGCACTTGGACTATCTAGGTTAACTAGAGGGCCCTTGTACTATGTAGGTTAACTAGCGGGCACTTGGATTATCTAGGTTAACTAGCAGGCACTTGGACGATCTAGGTTAACTAGAGGGCACTTGGACTATCTAGGTTAACTAGCGGGCACGTGGACTATCTAGATTAACTAGCGGCCACTTGGACTATGTAGGTTCCCTAGCGGGCACTTGGACTATGTAGGTTCCTCACTGGGCACTTGGACTATGTAGGTTCCCTATCGGGCATTGGACTATGTAGCTTATCTAGCGGGACCTTGGACTATCTAGGTTACCTAGCGGGCACTTGGACTATATAGGTTCCCTACGGGCACTTGGACAATGTACATTCCCTAGCGGGCACTTGGACTATCTTGGTTAACTAGAGGGCCCTTGGTCTATGTAGGTTAACTAGCAGGCACTTGGATTATCTAGGTTAACTAGCGGGCACTTGGACAATCTAGATTAACTAGCGGGCACTTGGACTATGCAGGTTCCCTAGCGGGCACTTGGACTACTAAGTTCCCTAATGGGCCTTTTGTGCTATGTAGGTTCCCTAGCGGGCACTTGGAATATGTAAGTCCCTTAGCGGGCACTTGGACTATGTAGGTTCCCTACGGGCACTTGGACTATCTAGGTACCCTAACGGGCACTTGGAATATGTAGGTTACCTATCGGGCACTTGGACTACGTAGATTCCTCAGCGGGCACTTGGACTATGTAGGTTCCCTATCAGGCACTTGGACTATGTAGGTTAACTAGCGGGACCTTAGACTATCTAGGTTACCTAGCGGGCACTTGGACTATATAGGTTCCCTACGGGCACTTGGACTATCTAGGTACCCTAACGGGCACTTGGACTATCTAGGTTCCCTAACGGCCACTTGGACTATGTAGGTTCCTCAGCGGGCACTTGGACTATGTAGGTTCCCTGTCGGGCATGGGACTATGTAGGTTAACTAGCGGGACCTTGGACTATCTAGGTTACCTAGCGGGCACTTGGACTATGTAGGTTAACTAGCGGACAGTTGGACAGTCTAGGTTACCTAGCGGGGACTTGAACTATGTACATACCCTAGCGGGCACTTGGACTATCTAGGTTGCCTAGCGGGCACTTGGACTATATACGTCCCTTAGCGGGCACTTGGACGATATAGGTTAACTAGAGGGCACTTGGACTATCTAGGTTAACTAGAGGGCACTTGGACTATCTAGGTTAACTAGCGGCCTCTTGGACTATGTAGGTTCCCTAATGGGCATTTGTACTATGTAGGTTCCCTAGCGGACACTTGGAATATGTACGTCCCTTAGCGGGCACTTGGACTATGTAGGTTCCCTATCGGGCACTTGGACTATGTAGGTTAACTAGCGGGTCCTTGGACTATGTACGTTCCCTAGTGGGAACTTTGACTATCTAGGTTAACTAACGGGCTGTTGTACTATCTAGGTTACCTAGCGGGCACTTGGACTATGTACGTCCCCTAGCGGGTACTTGGACTATCTAGGTTAACTAGAGGGCCCTTGTACTATGTAGGTTAACTAGCGGGCACTTGGATTATCTAGGTTAACTAGCGGGCACTTGGACGATCTAGGTTAACTAGAGGGCACTTGGACTATCTAGGTTAACTAGCGGGCACGTGGACTATCTAGATTAACTAGCGGCCACTTGGACTATGTAGGTTCCCTAGCGGGCACTTGGACTATGTAGGTTCCTCACTGGGCACTTGGACTATGTAGGTTCCCTATCGGGCATTGGACTATGTAGGTTATCTAGCGGGACCTTGGACTATCTAGGTTACCTAGCAGGCACGTGGACAATCTAGGTTACTTAGCGGGCACTTGGACAATCTAGGTTACCTAGCGGGCACTTGAACTATGTACATACCCTAGCGGGCACTTGGACTATCTAGGTTACCTAGCGGGCACTTGGACAATGTACATTCCCTAGCGGGCACTTGGACTATCTTGGTTAACTAGAGGGCCCTTGGTCTATGTAGGTTAACTAGCAGGCACTTGGATTATCTAGGTTAACTAGCGGGCACTTGGACAATCTAGATTAACTAGCGGGCACTTGGACTATGCAGGTTCCCTAGCGGGCACTTGGACTACTAAGTTCCCTAATGGGCCTTTTGTGCTTTGTAGGTTCCCTAGCGGGCACTTGGAATATATAAGTCCCTTAGCGGGCACTTGGACTATGTAGGTTCCCTAGTGGGCACTTGGACTATATAGGTTCCTTATGGGCACTTGGACTATCTAGGTACCCTAACGGGCACATGGAATATGTAGGTTTCCTATCGGGCACTTGGACTACGTAGATTCCTCAGCGGGCACTTGGACTATGTAGGTTCCCTATCAGGCACTTGGACTATGTAGGTTAACTAGCGGGACCTTAGACTATCTAGGTTACCTAGCGGGCACTTGGACTATATAGGTTCCCTACGGGCACTTGGACTATCTAGGTACCCTAACGGGCACTTGGACTATCTAGGTTCCCTAACGGCCACTTGGACTATGTAGGTTCCTCAGCGGGCACTTGGACTATGTAGGTTCCCTATCGGGCATGGGACTATGTAGGTTAACTAGCGGGACCTTGGACTATCTAGGTTACCTAGCGGGCACTTGGACTATGTAGGTTAACTAGCGGACAGTTGGATAATCTAGGTTACCTAGCGGGCACTTGAACTATGTACATACCCTAGCGGGCACTTGGACTATCTAGGTTGCCTAGCGGGCACTTGGACTATGTACGTCCCTTAGCGGGCACTTGGACGATATAGGTTAACTAGAGGGCACTTGGACTATCTAGGTTAACTAGCGGGCACTTGGACTATCTAGGTTAACTAGCGGCCTCTTGGACTATGTAGGTTCCCTAATGGGCATTTGTACTATGTACGTTCCCTAGCGGACACTTGGAATATGTACGTCCCTTAGCGGGCACTTGGACTATGTAGGTTCCCTATCGGGCACTTGGACTATGTAGGTTAACTAGCGGGTCCTTGGACTATGTACGTTCCCTAGTGGGAACTTGGACTATCTAGGTTAACTAACGGGCTGTTGTACTATCTAGGTTACCTAGCGGGCACTTGGACTATGGAGGTTTCCTAGCGGGTACTTGGAATATCTAGGTTACCTAACCGGCACTTGGACTATGCAGGATACCTAGTGGGCACTTGGACTGTCTAGGTTAACTAGCGGGCACTTGGACTATGTAGGTTAACTAGCGGGCACTTGGACTATCTAGGTTACCTAACAGGCACTTGGACTATCTAGGTTACCTAGCGGGCACTTGGACTCTAAAGGTTACCTAGCGGGCACTTGGACTATCTATGTTATTAACGGGCACTTGGACTATGTAGGTAACTTAGCGGGCACTTGAACAGTCTAGGTTACCTAGCGGGCACTTGGACTTCTAGGTTAATGAACGGGCACTTGTACTATGTAGGTTGCCTAGGGGGCACATGGACTATCTAGGTTAGGTAACGGGCACTTGGACTATCTAGGTTACCTAGCGGGAACTTGGACTATGTAGGTTATCTAGCGGGCACTTGGAATATGCAGGTTCCCTACGGACACTTGAACTATGTAAGTTAACTAACGGGCACTTGGACTATGTAGGTTAACTAGCGGGCCCTTGGACTATCTAGGTTACCTAGCGGGCACTTGGACTATATAGGTTACATAGCGGGCACATGGACTATCTAGGTTACCTAGCAGGCACTTGGACTCTAAAGGTTACCTACCGGGCACTTGGACTATCTATGTTATTAACGGGCACTTGGACTATGTAGGTCACCTAGCGGGCACTTGGACAGTCTAGGTTATCTAGCGGGCACTTGGACTTCTAGGTTAACGAACGGGCACTTGTACTATGTAGGTTGCCTAGCGGGCACTTGGACTATCTAGGTTATTAACGGGCACTTGGACTATGTAGGTCACCTAGCGGGCACTTGGACAGTCTAGGTTATCTAGTGGGCACTTGGACTTCTAGGTTAACGAACGGGTACTTGTACTATGTAGGTTGCCTAGCGGGCACTTGGACTATCTAGGTTAGGTAACGGGCACTTGGACTATCTAGGTTACCTAACGGGCACTTGGACTATCTAGGTTACCTAGCGGGCACTTGGAATATGTAGGTTACCTAGCGGGCCCTTGGACTATGTAGGTTACCTAACGGGAACTTGGACTATGTAGGTTAACTAGTGGACTCTTGGACGATCTAGGTTAAATAGCAGGCACTAGGAATATCTAGGTTAACTAGCGGGCCCTTGGACCCTGTAGGTTATCTAGCGGGCACTTGGACAATTCAGGTTCCCTACGGACACTTGAACTATGTAAGTTAACTACCGGGCACTTGGACTATGTATGTTCCTCAGCGGGCACTTGGATTATGTAGGTTCCCTATCAGGCACTTGGAATATGTAGGTTAACTAGCGGGCTGTGGATGATCAATGTTAACTAGTGGGCACTTTTACTATCTACGTTAACTAGCGGGCAATTGCACTATCTAGGTTAATTAGCGTGCACTTGTACAATGCAGGTTCTCTAGCGGGCACTTTGACTATGTAGGTTCCCTAGCGGGCACTTGGACAATATAGGTTCCCTACGGGCACTTGGACTATCTAGGTACCCTAACGGGCACTTGGATTTTGTAGGTTCCTCAGCGGGCACTTGGACTATGCAGGTTCCCTATCGGGCATAGGACTATGTAGGTTAACTAGAGGGTCCTTGGACTATGTACGTTCCCTAGTGGGAACTTGGACTATCTAGGTTAACTAACGGGCTGTTGTACTATCTAGGTTACCTAGCGGGCACTTGGACTATGTAGATTCCTCGAGGGCACTTGGACTATGTAGGTTCCCTATCAGGCACTTGGACTATGTAGGTTAACTAGTGGGACCTTAGACTATCTAGGTTACCTAGCGGGCACTTGGACTATATAGGTTCCCTACGGGCACTTGGACTATCTAGGTACCCTAACGGGCACTTGGACTATCTAGGTTCCCTAACGGCCACTTGGACTATGTAGGTTCCTCAGCGGGCACTTGGACTATGTTGGTTCCCTATCGGGCATGGGACTATGTAGGTTAACTAGCGGGACCTTGGGCTATCTAGGTTACCTAGCGGGCACTTGGACTATGTAGGTTAACTAGCGGACAGTTGGACAATCTAGGTTACCTAGCGGGCACTTTAACTATGTGCATACCCTAGCGGGCACTTGGACTATCTAGGTTACCTAGAGGGCACTTGGACTATGTACGTCCCCTAGCGGGCACTTGGACTATCTAGGTTAACTAGAGGGCCCTTGTACTATGTAGGTTAACTACCGGGCACTTGGATTATCTAGGTTAACTAGCGGGCACTTGGACGATCTAGGTTAACTAGAGGGCACTTGGACTATCTAGGTTAACTAGCGGGCACGTGGACTATCTAGATTAACTAGCGGCCACTTGGACTATGTAGGTTCCCTAGCGGGCACTTGGACTATGTAGGTTCCTCACTGGGCACTTGGACTATGTAGGTTCCCTATCGGGCATTGGACTATGTAGGTTATCTAGCGGGACCTTGGACTATCTAGGTTACCTAGCAGGCACTTAGACAATCTAGGTTACTTAGCGGGTACTTGGACAATCTAGGTTACCTAGCGGGCACTTGAACTATGTACATACCCTAGAGGGCACTTGGACTATCTAGGTTACCTAGCGGGCACTTGGACAATGTACATTCCCTAGCGGGCACTTGGACTATCTTGGTTAACTAGAGGGCCCTTGGTCTATGTAGGTTAACTAGCAGGCACTTGGATTATCTAGGTTAACTAGCGGGCACTTGGACAATCTAGATTAACTAGCGGGCACTTGGACTATGCAGGTTCCCTAGCGGGCACTTGGACTACTAAGTTCCCTAATGGGCCTTTTGTGCTATGTAGGTTCCCTAGCGGGCACTTGGAATATGTAAGTCCCTTAGCGGGCACTTGGACTATGTAGGTTCCCTAGCGGGCACTTGGACTATATAGGTTCCCTACGGGCACTTGGACTATCTAGGTACCCTAAAGGGCACTTGGAATATGTAGGTTCCCTATCGGGCACTTGGACTATGTAGATTCCTCAGGGGGCACTTGGACTATGTAGGTTCCCTATCAGGCACTTGGACTATGTAGGTTAACTAGTGGGATCTTAGACTATCTAGGTTACCTAGCGGGCACTTGGACTATATAGGTTCCCTACGGGCACTTGGACTATGTAGGTACCCTAACGGGCACTTGGACTATCTAGGTTCCCTAACGGCCATTTGGACTATGTAGGTTCCTCAGCGGGCACTTGGACTATGTAGGTTCCCTATCGGGCATGGGACTATGTAGGTTAACTAGCGGGACCTTGGGCTATCTAGGTTACCTAGCGGCCACTTGGACTTTGTAGGTTAACTAGCGGACAGTTGGACAATGTAGGTTACCTAGCGGGCACTTGAACTATGTACATACCCTAGCGGGCACTTGGACTATCTAGGTTACCTAGAGGGCACTTGGACTATGTACGTCCCTTAGCGGGCACTTGGACGATCTAGGTTAACTAGAGGGCACTTGGACTATCTAGGTTAACTAGCGGGCACTTGGACTATCTAGATTAACTAGCGGCCTCTTGGACTATGTAGGTTCCCTAAAGGGCATTTGGACTATGTAGGTTCCCTAGCGGACACTTGGAATATGTACCTCCCTTAGCAGGCACTTGGACTATGTAGGTTCCCTATCGGGCACTTGGACTATGTAGGTTAACTAGCGGGTCCTTGGACTATGTACGTTCCCTAGTGGGAACTTGGACTATGTAGGTTAACTAGCGGGCACATGGACTATATAGGTTACCTAGAGGGCCCTTGGACTCTGTAGGTTATGTAGCGGGCACGTGGACTATCTAGGTTAACGAACGTGCTTTTGGACTATGTAGGTAACCTAGCGGACACTTGGACAGTCTAGGTTACCTAGCGGTCACTTGGACTATGTAGGTTAACGAAAGGGCACTTGGACTATGTAGGTTACTTAGCGGGCACTTGGATTATCTAGGTTAGCTAACAGGAACTTGGAATATCTAGGTTACGTAGCGGGGAATTGGACTATGTAGGTTACCTTGCGGGCACTTGTACTATCTAGGTTACCTAACTGGAACTTGGACTATGTAGGTTAACTAGCGGACACTTGGACGATCTAGGTTAACTAGCGGGCACTTGGAATATCTAGGTTAACTAGCGGGCACTTGGACTATCTAGGTTAACTAGCGGGCACTTGGACTATCTAGGTTAACTAGCGGGCTTTTGCACAATGCAGGTTCCCTAGCGGGCACTTTGACTATATAGGTTCCCTATGGGCACTTGGACTATCTAGGTACCCTAACGGGCACTTGGAATATGTAGGTTCCCTATCGGCCAATCGGACTATGTAGGTTCCTCAGCGGGCACTTGGACTATGTAGGTTCCCTATCAGGCACTTGGACTATGTAGGTTAACTAGCGGGCTGTGGATGATCAATGTTAACTAGTGGGCACTTTGACTATCTAGGTTAACTAGCGGGCAATTGGACTATCTAGGTTAATTAGCGTGCCCTTGTACAATGCAGGTTCCCTAGCGGGCACTTTGACTATGTAGGTTCCCTAGCGGGCACTTGGACTATATAGGTTCCCTAAGGGCACTTGGACTATGTAGGTTCCCTAACGGCCACTTGGACTATGTAGGTTCCTCAGCGGGCACTTGGACTATGTAGGTTCCCTATCGGGCATGGGACTATGTAGGTTAACTCGCGGGACCTTGGACTATCTAGGTTACCTAGCGGGCACTTGGATTATGTAGGTTAACTAGCGGACAGTTGAACAATCTAGGTTACCTAGCGGGCACTTGAACTATGTACATACCCTAGCGGGCACTTGGACTATCTAGGTTACCGAGCGGGCACTTGGACTATGTACGTCCCCTCGCGGGCACTTGGACTATCTAGGTTAACTAGAGGGCCCTTGTACTATGTAGGTTAACTAGCGGGCACTTGGATTATCTAGGTTAACTAGCAGGCACTTGGACGATCTAGGTTAACTAGAGGGCACTTGGACTATCTAGGTTAACTAGCGGGCACGTGGACTATCTAGATTAACTAGCGGCCACTTGGACTATGTAGGTTCCCTAGCGGGCACTTGGACTATGTAGGTTCCTCACTGGGCACTTGGACTATGTAGGTTCCCTATCGGGCATTGGACTATGTAGGTTATCTAGCGGGACCTTGGACTATCTAGGTTACCTAGCAGGCACGTGGACAATCTAGGTTACTTAGCGGGCACTTGGACAATCTAGGTTACCTAGCGGGCACTTGAACTATGTACATACCCTAGCGGTCACTTGGACTATCTAGGTTACCTAGCGGGCACTTGGACAATGTACATTCCCTAGCGGGCACTTGGACTATCTTGGTTAACTAGAGGGCCCTTGGTCTATGTAGGTTAACTAGCAGGCACTTGGATTATCTAGGTTAACTAGCGGGCACTTGGACAATCTAGATTAACTAGCGGGCACTTGGACTATGCAGGTTCCCTAGCGGGCACTTGGACTACTAAGTTCCCTAATGGGCCTTTTGTGCTATGTAGGTTCCCTAGCGGGCACTTGGAATATGTAAGTCCCTTAGCGGGCACTTGGACTATGTAGGTTCCCTACGGGCACTTGGACTATCTAGGTACCCTAACGGGCACTTGGAATATGTAGGTTACCTATCGGGCACTTGGACTACGTAGATTCCTCAGCGGGCACTTGGACTATGTAGGTTCCCTATCAGGCACTTGGACTATGTAGGTTAACTAGCGGGACCTTAGACTATCTAGGTTACCTAGCGGGCACTTGGACTATATAGGTTCCCTACGGGCACTTGGACTATCTAGGTACCCTAACGGGCACTTGGACTATCTAGGTTCCCTAACGGCCACTTGGACTATGTAGGTTCCTCAGCGGGCACTTGGACTATGTAGGTTCCCTGTCGGGCATGGGACTATGTAGGTTAACTAGCGGGACCTTGGACTATCTAGGTTACCTAGCGGGCACTTGGACTATGTAGGTTAACTAGCGGACAGTTGGACAATCTAGGTTACCTAGCGGGGACTTGAACTATGTACATACCCTAGCGGGCACTTGGACTATCTAGGTTGCCTAGCGGGCACTTGGACTATATACGTCCCTTAGCGGGCACTTGGACGATATAGGTTAACTAGAGGGCACTTGGACTATCTAGGTTAACTAGAGGGCACTTGGACTATCTAGGTTAACTAGCGGCCTCTTGGACTATATAGGTTCCCTAATGGGCATTTGTACTATGTAGGTTCCCTAGCGGACACTTGGAATATGTACGTCCCTTAGCGGGCACTTGGACTATGTAGGTTCCCTATCGGGCACTTGGACTATGTAGGTTAACTAGCGGGTCCTTGGACTATGTACGTTCCCTAGTGGGAACTTTGACTATCTAGGTTAACTAACGGGCTGTTGTACTATCTAGGTTACCTAGCGGGCACTTGGACTATGTACGTCCCCTAGCGGGCACTTGGACTATCTAGGTTAACTAGCGGGCACTTGGACTATCTAGGTTAACTAGCGGCCTCTTGGACTATGTAGGTTCCCTAATGGGCATTTGTACTATGTACGTTCCCTAGCGGACACTTGGAATATGTACGTCCCTTAGCGGGCACTTGGACTATGTAGGTTCCCTATCGGGCACTTGGACTATGTAGGTTAACTAGCGGGTCCTTGGACTATGTACGTTCCCTAGTGGGAACTTGGACTATCTAGGTTAACTAACGGGCTGTTGTACTATCTAGGTTACCTAGCGGGCACTTGGACTATGGAGGTTTCCTAGCGGGTACTTGGAATATCTAGGTTACCTAACCGGCACTTGGACTATGCAGGATACCTAGTGGGCACTTGGACTGTCTAGGTTAACTAGCGGGCACTTGGACTATGTAGGTTAACTAGCGGGCACTTGGACTATCTAGGTTACCTAACAGGCACTTGGACTATCTAGGTTACCTAGCGGGCACTTGGACTCTAAAGGTTACCTAGCGGGCACTTGGACTATCTATGTTATTAACGGGCACTTGGACTATGTAGGTAACTTAGCGGGCACTTGAACAGTCTAGGTTACCTAGCGGGCACTTGGACTTCTAGGTTAATGAACGGGCACTTGTACTATGTAGGTTGCCTAGGGGGCACATGGACTATCTAGGTTAGGTAACGGGCACTTGGACTATCTAGGTTACCTAGCGGGAACTTGGACTATGTAGGTTATCTAGCGGGCACTTGGAATATGCAGGTTCCCTACGGACACTTGAACTATGTAAGTTAACTAACGGGCACTTGGACTATGTAGGTTAACTAGCGGGCCCTTGGACTATCTAGGTTACCTAGCGGGCACTTGGACTATATAGGTTACATAGCGGGCACATGGACTATCTAGGTTACCTAGCAGGCACTTGGACTCTAAAGGTTACCTACCGGGCACTTGGACTATCTATGTTATTAACGGGCACTTGGACTATGTAGGTCACCTAGCGGGCACTTGGACAGTCTAGGTTATCTAGCGGGCACTTGGACTTCTAGGTTAACGAACGGGCACTTGTACTATGTAGGTTGCCTAGCGGGCACTTGGACTATCTAGGTTATTAACGGGCACTTGGACTATGTAGGTCACCTAGCGGGCACTTGGACAGTCTAGGTTATCTAGTGGGCACTTGGACTTCTAGGTTAACGAACGGGTACTTGTACTATGTAGGTTGCCTAGCGGGCACTTGGACTATCTAGGTTAGGTAACGGGCACTTGGACTATCTAGGTTACCTAACGGGCACTTGGACTATCTAGGTTACCTAGCGGGCACTTGGAATATGTAGGTTACCTAGCGGGCCCTTGGACTATGTAGGTTACCTAACGGGAACTTGGACTATGTAGGTTAACTAGTGGACTCTTGGACGATCTAGGTTAAATAGCAGGCACTAGGAATATCTAGGTTAACTAGCGGGCCCTTGGACCCTGTAGGTTATCTAGCGGGCACTTGGACAATTCAGGTTCCCTACGGACACTTGAACTATGTAAGTTAACTACCGGGCACTTGGACTATGTATGTTCCTCAGCGGGCACTTGGATTATGTAGGTTCCCTATCAGGCACTTGGAATATGTAGGTTAACTAGCGGGCTGTGGATGATCAATGTTAACTAGTGGGCACTTTTACTATCTACGTTAACTAGCGGGCAATTGCACTATCTAGGTTAATTAGCGTGCACTTGTACAATGCAGGTTCTCTAGCGGGCACTTTGACTATGTAGGTTCCCTAGCGGGCACTTGGACAATATAGGTTCCCTACGGGCACTTGGACTATCTAGGTTCCCTAACGGGCACTTGGATTTTGTAGGTTCCTCAGCGGGCACTTGGACTATGCAGGTTCCCTATCGGGCATAGGACTATGTAGGTTAACTAGAGGGTCCTTGGACTATGTACGTTCCCTAGTGGGAACTTGGACTATCTAGGTTAACTAACGGGCTGTTGTACTATCTAGGTTACCTAGCGGGCACTTGGACTATGTAGATTCCTCGAGGGCACTTGGACTATGTAGGTTCCCTATCAGGCACTTGGACTATGTAGGTTAACTAGTGGGACCTTAGACTATCTAGGTTACCTAGCGGGCACTTGGACTATATAGGTTCCCTACGGGCACTTGGACTATCTAGGTACCCTAACGGGCACTTGGACTATCTAGGTTCCCTAACGGCCACTTGGACTATGTAGGTTCCTCAGCGGGCACTTGGACTATGTTGGTTCCCTATCGGGCATGGGACTATGTAGGTTAACTAGCGGGACCTTGGGCTATCTAGGTTACCTAGCGGGCACTTGGACTATGTAGGTTAACTAGCGGACAGTTGGACAATCTAGGTTACCTAGCGGGCACTTTAACTATGTGCATACCCTAGCGGGCACTTGGACTATCTAGGTTACCTAGAGGGCACTTGGACTATGTACGTCCCCTAGCGGGCACTTGGACTATCTAGGTTAACTAGAGGGCCCTTGTACTATGTAGGTTAACTACCGGGCACTTGGATTATCTAGGTTAACTAGCGGGCACTTGGACGATCTAGGTTAACTAGAGGGCACTTGGACTATCTAGGTTAACTAGCGGGCACGTGGACTATCTAGATTAACTAGCGGCCACTTGGACTATGTAGGTTCCCTAGCGGGCACTTGGACTATGTAGGTTCCTCACTGGGCACTTGGACTATGTAGGTTCCCTATCGGGCATTGGACTATGTAGGTTATCTAGCGGGACCTTGGACTATCTAGGTTACCTAGCAGGCACTTAGACAATCTAGGTTACTTAGCGGGTACTTGGACAATCTAGGTTACCTAGCGGGCACTTGAACTATGTACATACCCTAGAGGGCACTTGGACTATCTAGGTTACCTAGCGGGCACTTGGACAATGTACATTCCCTAGCGGGCACTTGGACTATCTTGGTTAACTAGAGGGCCCTTGGTCTATGTAGGTTAACTAGCAGGCACTTGGATTATCTAGGTTAACTAGCGGGCACTTGGACAATCTAGATTAACTAGCGGGCACTTGGACTATGCAGGTTCCCTAGCGGGCACTTGGACTACTAAGTTCCCTAATGGGCCTTTTGTGCTATGTAGGTTCCCTAGCGGGCACTTGGAATATGTAAGTCCCTTAGCGGGCACTTGGACTATGTAGGTTCCCTAGCGGGCACTTGGACTATATAGGTTCCCTACGGGCACTTGGACTATCTAGGTACCCTAAAGGGCACTTGGAATATGTAGGTTCCCTATCGGGCACTTGGACTATGTAGATTCCTCAGGGGGCACTTGGACTATGTAGGTTCCCTATCAGGCACTTGGACTATGTAGGTTAACTAGTGGGATCTTAGACTATCTAGGTTACCTAGCGGGCACTTGGACTATATAGGTTCCCTGCGGGCACTTGGACTATGTAGGTACCCTAACGGGCACTTGGACTATCTAGGTTCCCTAACGGCCATTTGGACTATGTAGGTTCCTCAGCGGGCACTTGGACTATGTAGGTTCCCTATCGGGCATGGGACTATGTAGGTTAACTAGCGGGACCTTGGGCTATCTAGGTTACCTAGCGGCCACTTGGACTTTGTAGGTTAACTAGCGGACAGTTGGACAATGTAGGTTACCTAGCGGGCACTTGAACTATGTACATACCCTAGCGGGCACTTGGACTATCTAGGTTACCTAGAGGGCACTTGGACTATGTACGTCCCTTAGCGGGCACTTGGACGATCTAGGTTAACTAGAGGGCACTTGGACTATCTAGGTTAACTAGCGGGCACTTGGACTATCTAGATTAACTAGCGGCCTCTTGGACTATGTAGGTTCCCTAAAGGGCATTTGGACTATGTAGGTTCCCTAGCGGACACTTGGAATATGTACCTCCCTTAGCAGGCACTTGGACTATGTAGGTTCCCTATCGGGCACTTGGACTATGTAGGTTAACTAGCGGGTCCTTGGACTATGTACGTTCCCTAGTGGGAACTTGGACTATGTAGGTTAACTAGCGGGCACATGGACTATATAGGTTACCTAGAGGGCCCTTGGACTCTGTAGGTTATGTAGCGGGCACGTGGACTATCTAGGTTAACGAACGTGCTTTTGGACTATGTAGGTAACCTAGCGGACACTTGGACAGTCTAGGTTACCTAGCGGTCACTTGGACTATGTAGGTTAACGAAAGGGCACTTGGACTATGTAGGTTACTTAGCGGGCACTTGGATTATCTAGGTTAGCTAACAGGAACTTGGAATATCTAGGTTACGTAGCGGGGAATTGGACTATGTAGGTTACCTTGCGGGCACTTGTACTATCTAGGTTACCTAACTGGAACTTGGACTATGTAGGTTAACTAGCGGACACTTGGACGATCTAGGTTAACTAGCGGGCACTTGGAATATCTAGGTTAACTAGCGGGCACTTGGACTATCTAGGTTAACTAGCGGGCACTTGGACTATCTAGGTTAACTAGCGGGCTTTTGCACAATGCAGGTTCCCTAGCGGGCACTTTGACTATATAGGTTCCCTATGGGCACTTGGACTATCTAGGTACCCTAACGGGCACTTGGAATATGTAGGTTCCCTATCGGCCAATCGGACTATGTAGGTTCCTCAGCGGGCACTTGGACTATGTAGGTTCCCTATCAGGCACTTGGACTATGTAGGTTAACTAGCGGGCTGTGGATGATCAATGTTAACTAGTGGGCACTTTGACTATCTAGGTTAACTAGCGGGCAATTGGACTATCTAGGTTAATTAGCGTGCCCTTGTACAATGCAGGTTCCCTAGCGGGCACTTTGACTATGTAGGTTCCCTAGCGGGCACTTGGACTATATAGGTTCCCTAAGGGCACTTGGACTATGTAGGTTCCCTAACGGCCACTTGGACTATGTAGGTTCCTCAGCGGGCACTTGGACTATGTAGGTTCCCTATCGGGCATGGGACTATGTAGGTTAACTCGCGGGACCTTGGACTATCTAGGTTACCTAGCGGGCACTTGGATTATGTAGGTTAACTAGCGGACAGTTGAACAATCTAGGTTACCTAGCGGGCACTTGAACTATGTACATACCCTAGCGGGCACTTGGACTATCTAGGTTACCGAGCGGGCACTTGGACTATGTACGTCCCCTCGCGGGCACTTGGACTATCTAGGTTAACTAGAGGGCCCTTGTACTATGTAGGTTAACTAGCGGGCACTTGGATTATCTAGGTTAACTAGCAGGCACTTGGACGATCTAGGTTAACTAGAGGGCACTTGGACTATCTAGGTTAACTAGCGGGCACGTGGACTATCTAGATTAACTAGCGGCCACTTGGACTATGTAGGTTCCCTAGCGGGCACTTGGACTATGTAGGTTCCTCACTGGGCACTTGGACTATGTAGGTTCCCTATCGGGCATTGGACTATGTAGGTTATCTAGCGGGACCTTGGACTATCTAGGTTACCTAGCAGGCACGTGGACAATCTAGGTTACTTAGCGGGCACTTGGACAATCTAGGTTACCTAGCGGGCACTTGAACTATGTACATACCCTAGCGGTCACTTGGACTATCTAGGTTACCTAGCGGGCACTTGGACAATGTACATTCCCTAGCGGGCACTTGGACTATCTTGGTTAACTAGAGGGCCCTTGGTCTATGTAGGTTAACTAGCAGGCACTTGGATTATCTAGGTTAACTAGCGGGCACTTGGACAATCTAGATTAACTAGCGGGCACTTGGACTATGCAGGTTCCCTAGCGGGCACTTGGACTACTAAGTTCCCTAATGGGCCTTTTGTGCTATGTAGGTTCCCTAGCGGGCACTTGGAATATGTAAGTCCCTTAGCGGGCACTTGGACTATGTAGGTTCCCTACGGGCACTTGGACTATCTAGGTACCCTAACGGGCACTTGGAATATGTAGGTTACCTATCGGGCACTTGGACTACGTAGATTCCTCAGCGGGCACTTGGACTATGTAGGTTCCCTATCAGGCACTTGGACTATGTAGGTTAACTAGCGGGACCTTAGACTATCTAGGTTACCTAGCGGGCACTTGGACTATATAGGTTCCCTACGGGCACTTGGACTATCTAGGTACCCTAACGGGCACTTGGACTATCTAGGTTCCCTAACGGCCACTTGGACTATGTAGGTTCCTCAGCGGGCACTTGGACTATGTAGGTTCCCTGTCGGGCATGGGACTATGTAGGTTAACTAGCGGGACCTTGGACTATCTAGGTTACCTAGCGGGCACTTGGACTATGTAGGTTAACTAGCGGACAGTTGGACAATCTAGGTTACCTAGCGGGGACTTGAACTATGTACATACCCTAGCGGGCACTTGGACTATCTAGGTTGCCTAGCGGGCACTTGGACTATATACGTCCCTTAGCGGGCACTTGGACGATATAGGTTAACTAGAGGGCACTTGGACTATCTAGGTTAACTAGAGGGCACTTGGACTATCTAGGTTAACTAGCGGCCTCTTGGACTATGTAGGTTCCCTAATGGGCATTTGTACTATGTAGGTTCCCTAGCGGACACTTGGAATATGTACGTCCCTTAGCGGGCACTTGGACTATGTAGGTTCCCTATCGGGCACTTGGACTATGTAGGTTAACTAGCGGGTCCTTGGACTATGTACGTTCCCTAGTGGGAACTTTGACTATCTAGGTTAACTAACGGGCTGTTGTACTATCTAGGTTACCTAGCGGGCACTTGGACTATGTACGTCCCCTAGCGGGCACTTGGACTATCTAGGTTAACTAGAGGGCCCTTGTACTATGTAGGTTAACTAGCGGGCACTTGGATTATCTAGGTTAACTAGCGGGCACTTGGACGATCTAGGTTAACTAGAGGGCACTTGGACTATCTAGGTTAACTAGCGGGCACGTGGACTATCTAGATTAACTAGCGGCCACTTGGACTATGTAGGTTCCCTAGCGGGCACTTGGACTATGTAGGTTCCTCACTGGGCTTTGGACTATGTCGGTTCCCTATCGGGCATTGGACTATGTAGGTTATCTAGCGGGACCTTGGACTATCTAGGTTACCTAGCAGGCACGTGGACAATCTAGGTTACTTAGCGGGCACTTGGACAATCTAGGTTACCTAGCGGGCACTTGAACTATGTACATACCCTAGCGGGCACTTGGACTATCTAGGTTACCTAGCGGGCACTTGGACAATGTACATTCCCTAGCGGGCACTTGGACTATCTTGGTTAACTAGAGGGCCCTTGGTCTATGTAGGTTAACTAGCAGGCACTTGGATTATCTAGGTTAACTAGCGGGCACTTGGACAATCTAGATTAACTAGCGGGCACTTGGACTATGCAGGTTCCCTAGCGGGCACTTGGACTACTAAGTTCCCTAATGGGCCTTTTGTGCTTTGTAGGTTCCCTAGCGGGCACTTGGAATATATAAGTCCCTTAGCGGGCACTTGGACTATGTAGGTTCCCTAGTGGGCACTTGGACTATATAGGTTCCTTATGGGCACTTGGACTATCTAGGTACCCTAACGGGCACATGGAATATGTAGGTTACCTATCGGGCACTTGGACTACGTAGATTCCTCAGCGGGCACTTGGACTATGTAGGTTCCCTATCAGGCACTTGGACTATGTAGGTTAACTAGCGGGACCTTAGACTATCTAGGTTACCTAGCGGGCACTTGGACTATATAGGTTCCCTACGGGCACTTGGACTATCTAGGTACCCTAACGGGCACTTGGACTATCTAGGTTCCCTAACGGCCACTTGGACTATGTAGGTTCCTCAGCGGGCACTTGGACTATGTAGGTTCCCTATCGGGCATGGGACTATGTAGGTTAACTAGCGGGACCTTGGACTATCTAGGTTACCTAGCGGGCACTTGGACTATGTAGGTTAACTAGCGGACAGTTGGACAATCTAGGTTACCTAGTGGGCACTTGAACTATGTACATACCCTAGCGGGCACTTGGACTATCTAGGTTGCCTAGCGGGCACTTGGACTATGTACGTCCCTTAGCGGGCACTTGGACGATATAGGTTAACTAGAGGGCACTTGGACTATCTAGGTTAACTAGCGGGCACTTGGACTATCTAGGTTAACTAGCGGCCTCTTGGACTATGTAGGTTCCCTAATGGGCATTTGTACTATGTACGTTCCCAAGCGGACACTTGGAATATGTACGTCCCTTAGCGGTCACTTGGACTATGTAGGTTCCCTATCGGGCACTTGGACTATGTAGGTTAACTAGCGGGTCCTTGGACTATGTACGTTCCCTAGTGGGAACTTGGACTATCTAGGTTAACTAACGGGCTGTTGTACTATCTAGGTTACCTAGCGGGCACTTGGACTATGGAGGTTTCCTAGCGGGTACTTGGAATATCTAGGTTACCTAACCGGCACTTGGACTATGCAGGATACCTAGTGGGCACTTGGACTGTCTAGGTTAACTAGCGGGCACTTGGACTATGTAGGTTAACTAGCGGGCACTTGGACTATCTAGGTTACCTAACAGGCACTTGGACTATCTAGGTTACCTAGCGGGCACTTGGACTCTAAAGGTTACCTAGCGGGCACTTGGACTATCTATGTTATTAACGGGCACTTGGACTATGTAGGTAACTTAGCGGGCACTTGAACAGTCTAGGTTACCTAGCGGGCACTTGGACTTCTAGGTTAATGAACGGGCACTTGTACTATGTAGGTTGCCTAGGGGGCACATGGACTATCTAGGTTAGGTAACGGGCACTTGGACTATCTAGGTTACCTAGCGGGAACTTGGACTATGTAGGTTATCTAGCGGGCACTTGGAATATGCAGGTTCCCTACGGACACTTGAACTATGTAAGTTAACTAACGGGCACTTGGACTATGTAGGTTAACTAGCGGGCCCTTGGACTATCTAGGTTACCTAGCGGGCACTTGGACTATATAGGTTACATAGCGGGCACATGGACTATCTAGGTTACCTAGCAGGCACTTGGACTCTAAAGGTTACCTACCGGGCACTTGGACTATCTATGTTATTAACGGGCACTTGGACTATGTAGGTCACCTAGCGGGCACTTGGACAGTCTAGGTTATCTAGCGGGCACTTGGACTTCTAGGTTAACGAACGGGCACTTGTACTATGTAGGTTGCCTAGCGGGCACTTGGACTATCTAGGTTATTAACGGGCACTTGGACTATGTAGGTCACCTAGCGGGCACTTGGACAGTCTAGGTTATCTAGCGGGCACTTGGACTTCTAGGTTAACGAACGGGTACTTGTACTATGTAGGTTGCCTAGCGGGCACTTGGACTATCTAGGTTAGGTAACGGGCACTTGGACTATCTAGGTTACCTAACGGGCACTTGGACTATCTAGGTTACCTAGCGGGCACTTGGAATATGTAGGTTACCTAGCGGGCCCTTGGACTATGTAGGTTACCTAACGGGAACTTGGACTATGTAGGTTAACTAGTGGACTCTTGGACGATCTAGGTTAAATAGCAGGCACTAGGAATATCTAGGTTAACTAGCGGGCCCTTGGACCCTGTAGGTTATCTAGCGGGCACTTGGACAATTCAGGTTCCCTACGGACACTTGAACTATGTAAGTTAACTACCGGGCACTTGGACTATGTATGTTCCTCAGCGGGCACTTGGATTATGTAGGTTCCCTATCAGGCACTTGGAATATGTAGGTTAACTAGCGGGCTGTGGATGATCAATGTTAACTAGTGGGCACTTTTACTATCTACGTTAACTAGCGGGCAATTGCACTATCTAGGTTAATTAGCGTGCACTTGTACAATGCAGGTTCTCTAGCGGGCACTTTGACTATGTAGGTTCCCTAGCGGGCACTTGGACAATATAGGTTCCCTACGGGCACTTGGACTATCTAGGTTCCCTAACGGGCACTTGGATTTTGTAGGTTCCTCAGCGGGCACTTGGACTATGCAGGTTCCCTATCGGGCATAGGACTATGTAGGTTAACTAGAGGGTCCTTGGACTATGTACGTTCCCTAGTGGGAACTTGGACTATCTAGGTTAACTAACGGGCTGTTGTACTATCTAGGTTACCTAGCGGGCACTTGGACTATGTAGGTTAACTAGCGGGCACTTGCACAATGCAGGTTCCCTAGCGGGCACTTTGACTATATAGGTTCCCTATGGGCACTTGGACTATCTAGGTACCCTAACGGGCACTTGGAATATGTAGGTTCCCTATCGGGCACTCGGACTATGTAGGTTCCTCAGCGGGCACTTGGACTATGTAGGTTCCCTATCAGGCACTTGGACTATGAAGGTTAACTAGCGGGCTGTGGATGATCAATGTTAACGAGCGGGCACTTGCACAATGCAGGTTCCCTAGCGGGCACTTTGACTATATAGGTTCCCTATGGGCACTTGGACTATCTAGGTACCCTAACGGGCACTTGGACTATCTAGGTTCCCTAACGGCCACTTGGACTATGTAGGTTCCTCAGCGGGCACTTGGACTATGTAGGTTCCCTATCGGGCATGGGACTATGTAGGTTAACTCGCGGGACCTTGGACTATCTAGGTTACCTAGCAGGCACTTGGACTATGTAGGTTAACTAGCGGACAGTTGGACAATCTAGGTTACCTAGAGGGCACTTGAACTATGTACATACCCTAGCGGGCACTTGGACTATCTAGGTTACCGAGCGGGCACTTGGACTATGTACGTCCCCTCGCGGGCACTTGGACTGTCTAGGTTAACTAGAGGGCCCTTGTACTATGTAGGTTAACTAGCGGGCACTTGGATTATCTAGGTTAACTAGCGGTACTTGGACGATCTAGGTTAACTAGAGGGCCCTTGGACTATCTAGGTTAACTAGCGGGCACTTGAACTATCTAGATTAACTAGCGGCCACTTGGACTATGTAGCTTCCCTAGCGGGCACTTGGACTATGTATGTTCCTCACTGGGCACTTGGACTATGTAGGTTCCCTATCGGGCATTGGACTATGTAGGTTATCTAGCGGGACCTTGGACTATCTAGGTTACCTAGCAGGCACTTGGACAATCTAGGTTACCTAGCGGGCACTTGAACTATGTACATACCCTAGCGGGCACTTGGACTATCTAGGTTACCTAGCGGGCACTTGGACAATGTACATTCCCTAGCGGGAACTTGGACTATCTTGGTTAACTAGAGGGCCCTTGGTCTATGTAGGTTAACTAGCGGGCACTTGGATTATCTAGGTTAACTAGCAGGCACTTGGATGATCTAGGTTAACTAGCGGGCACTTGGACAATCTAGATAAACTAGCGGGCACTTGGACTATTCAGGTTCCCTAGCGGGCACTTGGACTATGTAGGTTCCCTTTCGGGCATGGGACTATGTAGGTTAACTCGCGGGACCTTGGACTATCTAGGTTACCTAGCGGGCACTTGGACTATGTAGGTTAACTAGCGGACAGTTGGACAATCTAGGTTACCTAGCGGGCACTTGAACTATGTACATACCCTAGCGGGCACTTGGACTATCTAGGTTACCGAGCGGGCACTTGGACTATGTACGTCCCCTAGCGGGCACTTGGACTATCTAGTTTAACTAGAGGGCCCTTGTACTATGTAGGTTAACTAGCGGGCACTTGGATTATCTAGGTTAACTAGCGGGCACTTGGACGATCTAGGGTAACTAGAGGGCACTTGGACTATCTAGGTTAACTAGCGGGCACGTGGACTATCTAGATTAACTAGCGGCCACTTGGACTATGTAGGTTCCCTAGCGGGCACTTGGACTATGTATGTTCCTCACTGGGCACTTGGACTATGTAGGTTCCCTATCGGGCATTGGTCTATGTAGGTTATCTAGCGGGACCTTGGACTATCTAGGTTACCTAGCGGCACTTGGACAATCTAGGTTACTTAGCGGGCACTTGGACAATCTAGGTTACTTAGCGGGCACTTGAACTATGTACATACCCTAGCGGGCACTTGGACTATCTAGGTTACCTAGCGGGCACTTGGACAATGTACATTCCCTAGCGGGCACTTGGACTATCTTGGTTAACTAGAGGGCCCTTGGTTTATGTAGGTTAACTAGCGGGCACTTGGATTATCTAGGTTAACTAGCGGGCACTTGGACGATCTAGGTTAACTAGCGGGCAATTGGACAATCTAGGTTATTTAGCGTGCACTTGTACAATGCAGGTTCCCTAGCGGGCCCTTTGACTATGTAGGTTCCCTAGCGGGCACTTGGACTATATAGGTTCCCTACGGGCACTTGGACTATCTAGGTTCCCTAACGGCCACTTGGACTATGTAGGTTCCTCAGCGGGCACTTGGACTATGTAGGTTCCCTATCGGGTATGGGACTATGTAGGTTAACTCGCGGGACCTTGGACTATCTAGGTTACCTAGCGGGCACTTGGACTATGTAGGTTAACTAGCGGACAGTTGTACAATCTAGGATACCTAGCGGGCACTTGAACTATGTACATACCCTAGCGGGCACTTGGACTATCTAGGTTACCTAGCGGGCACATGGACTATGTACGTCCCCTAGCGGGCACTTGGACGATCTAGGTTAACTAGAGGGCACTTGGACTATCTAGATTAACTAGCGGCCTCTTGGACTATGTAGGTTCCCTAATGGGCATTTGGACTATGTAGGTTCCCTAGCGAACACTTGGAATATGTACGTCCCTTAGCGGGCACTTGGACTATGTAGGTTCCCTATCGGGCACTTGGACTATGTAGGTTAACTAGTGGGTCCTTGGACTATGTACGTTCCCTAGTGTGAACTTGGACTATCTAGGTTAACTAAAGGGCTGTTGTACTATCTAGGTTACCTAGCGGGCACTTGGACTATGTAGGTTTCCTAGCGGGCACTTGGAATATCTAGGTTACCTAACGGGCACTTGGACTATGCAGGATACCTAGTGTGCACTTGGACTGTCTAGGTTAACTAGCAGGCACTTGGACTATGTAGGTTAACTAGCGGGCACATGGACTATCTAGGTTACCTAGCGGGCACTTGGACTCTAAAGGTTACCTACCGGGCACTTGGATTATCTATGTTATTAACGGGCACTTGGACTATGTAGGTAACCTAGCGGGCACTTGGACTGTCTAGGTTACCTAGCGGGCACTTGGACTTCTAGGTTAACGAACGGGCACTTGTACTATGTAGGTTGCCTAGCGGGCATTTGTCCTATATAGGTTAGGTAACGGGTACTTGGACTATCTAGGTTACCTAACGGGCACTTGGACTATCTAGGTTACCTAGCGGGCACTTGGAATATGTAGGTTACCTAGCGGGTCCTTGGATTATGTAGGTTACCTAACGGGAACTTGGACTATGTAGGTTAACTAGCGGACTCTTGGACGATCTAGGTTAAATAGCAGGCACTAGGAATATCTAGGTTAACTAGCGGGTCCTTGGACCATGTAGGTTATCTAGCGGGCACTTTGACAATTCAGGTTCCCTACGGACACTTGAACTATGTAAGTGAACTACCGGGCACTTGGACTATGTAGGTTAACTAGCGGGCCCTTGGACTATCTAGGTTACCTAGCAGGCACTTGGACTATATAGGTTACCTAGCGGGCACTTGGACTTCTAGGTTAAAGAATGGGCACTTGGAATATGTATGTTGCATAGCGGGCAATTGGACTATCTAGGTTAGGTAACGGGCACTTGGACTATCTAGTTTACCTAGCGGGAACTTGGACTATGTAGGTTACCTAGTGGGCACTTGGACTATCTAGGTTACCTAACGGGCACTTGGACTATCTAGGTTTCTTAGCGGGCACTTGGACTATGTAGGTTACCTAGCGGGCACTTGGACTATATAGGTTACCTAGAGGGCCCTTGGACTATGTAGGTTATGTAGCGGGCACGAGGACTATGTAGGTTAACGAAAGGGCCCTTGGACTATGTAGGTTACCTAGCGGGCACTTGGATTATCTAGGTTAGCTAACAGGAACTTGGAATATCTAGGTTACCTAGCGGGCACTTGAATTATGTACATAACCTAGCGGGCATTTGGACTATCTAGGTTACCTAGCGGGCACTTGGACTATGTACGTTCCCTTGCGGGGACTTGGAATATCTAGGTTAACTAGAGGGCCCTTGGTCTATGTAGGTTAATTAGCGGGCACTTGGATTATCTAGGTTAACTAGCGGGCACTTGGACGATCTAGGTTAACTAGCGTGCACTTGGACAATCTAGATTAACTAGCGGGCACTTGGACGATGCAGGTTCCCTAGCGGGCACTTGGACTACTAAGTTCCCTATTGGGCATTTGGACTATGTAGGTTCCCTAGCGGGCACTTGGAATATGTACGTCACTTAGTGGGCACTAGGACTATGTAGGTTCCCTATCGGGCACTTGGACTATGTAGGTTAACTAGCGGGTCCTTGGACTATGTACATTCCCTAGTGGGAACTTGGACTATCTAGGTTAACTAACGGGCTGTTGTACTATCTAGGTTACCTAGCGGGCACTTGGACTATGTAGGTTTCCTAGCGGGCACTTGGAATATCTAGGTTACCTAACGTGCACTAGGACTATACAAGATACCTAGTGGGCACTTGGACTGTCTAGGTTAACTAGCGGGCACTTGGACTATGTAGGTTAACTAGCGGGCACTTGGACTATCTAGGTTACCTAGCGGGCACTTGGACTCTAAATGTTACCTAGCGGGCACTTGGACTATCTCTGTTATTAACGGGCACTTGGACTATGTAGGTAACCTAGCGGGCACTTGGACAGTCTAGGTTACCTAGCGGGCACTTGGACTTCTAGGTTAACTAACGGGCACTTGTACTATGTAGGTTGCCTAGCTGGCACTTGGACTATCTAGGTTAGGTAACGGGCACTTGGACTATCTAGGTTACCTAGCGGGAACTTGGACTATGTAGGTTACCTAGCGGCCTGTTGGACTATCTAGGTTACCTAACGGGCACTACGACTATCTATGTTACCTAGCGGGCACTTGGAATATGTAGGTTACCTAGCGGGCCCTTGGACTATGTAGGTTACCTAACGGGAACTTGGACTATGTAGGTTAACTAGCGGATTCTTGGACGATCTTGGTTAAATAGCGGGCACTAGGAATATCTAGGTTAACTAGCAGGCCCTTGAACTATGTAGGTTATCTAGCGGGCACTTGGACAATGCAGGTTCCCTACGCACACTTGAACTATGTAAGTTAACTACCGGGCACTTGGACTATGTAGGTTAACTAGCGGGCCCTTGGACTCTCTAGGTTACCTAGCGGGCACTTGGACTTCTAGGTTAACGAACGGGCACTTGGACTATGTATGTTGCATAGCGGGCAATTGGACTATTTAGGATAGGTAACGGGCACTTGGACTATCTAGGTTACCTAGCGGGAACTTGGACTATGTAGGTTACCTAATGGGCACTTGGACTATCTAGATTACCTAAGGGCACTTGGACTATCCAGGTTTCTTAGCGGGCACTTGGACTATGTAGGTTAACTAGCGGGCACTTGGACTATATAGGTTACCTAGAGGGCCCTTGGACTATGTAGGTTATGTAGCGGGCACGTGGACTATCTAGGTTAACGAACGTGCTTTTGGACTATGTAGGTAACCTAGCGGACACTTGTACAGTCTAGGTTACCAAGCGGCACTTTGACTATGTAGGTTCCCTAGCGGGCACTTGGATTATATATGTTCCCTACGGGCACTTGGACTATCTAGGTTCCCTAACAGCCACTTGGAATATGTAGGTTCACTATCGAGCACTTGGACTATGTAGGATCCCTATCGGGCACTTGGACTATGTAGGTTAACTAGCGGGAACTTGGACGATCAAGGTTAACTAGCGGGAACTTGGACTATCTAGGTTAACTAGCGGGCACTTGGACGATCTAGTTTAACTAGCGGGCAATTGTACAATGCAAGTTCCCTAGCGGGCACTTTGACTATGTAGGTTCCCTAGCGGGCACTTGGACTATATAGGTTCCCTACGGGCACTTGGACTATCTAGTTTCCCTAACGGGCACTTGGAATATGTAGGTTCCCTATTGGGCACTTGGACTATGTAGGTTCCTCAGCGGGCAATTGCACTATGTAGGTTAACTAGCCGGCACTTGGACTATATAGGTTAACTAGCAGGCCCTGGGCTATGTAGGTTAACTAGCGGGCACTTGGACTATGTAGGTTAACTAGCAGGCATCTGAACTATCAGGTTAACTAGCGGTCACTTGGACTATGTAGGTAACCTAGCGGGAACCTGGACAGTCTAGGTTACCTAGTGGGCACTTGGACTATCTAGGATAACAAACGCCACTTGGATTATGTACTTCCCCTAGCGGGCACTTGGACTATCTAGGTTAACTAGAGGGCACTTGGACTAAGTAGGTTAACTAGCGGGCACTTGGACTATCTAGGTTAAGTAGCGGAGTTTGGATTATGAAGGTTAACTAGCGGGCACTTGGACTATCTAGATTAACTAGCGGGCACTTGGATGATGCAGGTTCCCTAGCGGGCACTTGGACTATCTAGGTTCCCTAACGGGCACTTGAACTATGTAGGTTCCCTAGCTGGCACTTAGACTATGTACGTCCCTTAGCGGGCACTTGGATTATGTAGGTTCCCTATAGCGCACTTGGACTATGTAGGTTAACTTGCGGGCCCTTGGACTATGTAGGTTAACTAGCGGGCACTTAGACTATGTAGGTTAACTAGCGGGCACTTGGACTATGTACGTCCCCTAGTGGGCACTTGGACTATCTAGGATAAGTAACGGGCACTAGGACTATCTAGGTTAACTAGCGGGCACTTGGTGTATCTAGGTTACCTAGCGGGCACTTGGACTATGTAGGTAACCTAGCGGGCACTGGACAGTCTAGGGTACCTAGCGGGCACTTGGACTGTCTAGGTTAGCTAACAGGAAATTGGAATATCTAGGTTACCTTGCGGGACCTTGGACTATGTAGGTTAACTAGCGGGCACTTGGACTATCTAGGTTAACTTGCGGGTTCTTGGACTATGTAGGTTAACTAGCAGGCCCTTGGACTATATAGGTTAACTAGCGGGCACATGGACGATCAAGGTTAACTAGCGGGCACTTGGACTACCTAGGGTAACTAGCGGGCACTTGGACTATCTAGGTTAACTAGCAAGCACTTGGAAAATGCAGGTTCCCTATTGGGCACTTGGAATATATAGGTTCCCTACGGGCACTTGGACTATCTAGGTTCCCTAACGGGCACTTGGACTATGTATGTTTCTCAGCGGGCACTTGGACTATGTAGGTTCCCTATCGGGCACTTGGACTATGTAGGTTAACTTGTGGGTCCTTGGACTATCTAGGTTACCTAGCGGGCACTTGGACTATGTAGGTTAACTAGCAGACACTTGGACTGTCTAGTTTACCTAGCGGGCACTTGAACTATGTACATGCGCTAGCGGGCACGTGGACTATCTAGGTTACCTAGCGGGCACTTGGACTATCTAGGTTAGCTAACGGGCACTTGGACTATCTAGGTTACCTAGCGGGTACTTGGACTATATACGTCCCCTAGCGGGCACTTGGACTATCTACGTTAACTAGAGGGCCCTTGGACTATGTAGGTTAACAAGCGGGCACTTGGACTATCTAGGTTAAGTAGCGGTCCTTGGACTATGTAGGTTAACAAGCGGGCCTTTGGACTATGTAGGTTAACTAGCGGGCACTTGGACGATCTAGGTTAACTACCGGGCACTTGGACTATGTAGTTTAACTAGCGGGCACTTGGACTATCTAGGTTAACTAGCGGGCACTTGGACGATCTAGGTTAACTAGCGGACACTTGTACAATGCAGGTTCCCTAGCGGAAACTTTGACTATGTAGGTTCCCTAGCGGGCACTTGGACTATCTAGTTTCCCTAACGGGCACTTGGAATATGTAAGTTCCCTATCGGGCACTTGGACTATGTAGGTTCCTCAGCGGGCACTTGCACTATGTAGGTTAACTAGCCGGCACTTGGATTATATAGGTTAACTAGCAAGCCCTGGGCTATGTAGGTTAACTAGCAGGCACCTGAACTATCAGGTTAACTAGCGGACACTTGGACTATGTAGGTAACCTAGCGGGAACATGGACTGTCTAGGTTACCTAGTGGGCACTTGGACTATCTAGGTTAACAAACGGGCACTTGTATTATGTACGTCCCCTTGCGGGCACTTGGACTATCTAGGTTAACTAGAGGGCACTTGGACTATGTACGTCCCCTAGCGGGAACTTGGACTATCTAGGTTAACTAGAGGGCACTTGGAATATCTAGGTTAACTAGAGGGCACTTGGACTATGTAGGTTAACTAGCGGGCACTTGGAGTATCTAGGTTAAGTAACGGAACTTGGATTATGTAGGTTAACTAGCGGGCACTTGGACTATCTAGATTAACTAGCTGGCACTTGGATGATGCAGGTTCCCTATCGGGCACTTGTACTATGTAGGTTCCCTATAGCGTACTTGGACTATGTAGGTTAACTTGGGGGCCCTTGGACTATGTATGTTAACTAGCGGGCACTTAGACTATGTAGGTTAACTAGCGGACACTTGGACAATCTAGGTTACCTAGTGGGCCCTTGAACTATGTACATACCCTAGTGGGCACATGGACAATCTAGGTTACCAAGCGGGCACTTGGACTATGTACGTCCCCTGGTGGACACTTGGACTATCTAGGATAACTAATGGGCACTCGGACTATCTAGGTTAACTAGCGGGCACTTGGTGTATCTAGGTTACCTAGCGGGCACTTGGACTCTGTAGGTAACCTAGCGGGCACTGGACAGTCTAGGGTACCTTGGGGGCACTTGGACTGTCTAGGTTAGCTAACAGGAAATTGGAATATCTAGGTTACCTTGCGGGCCCTTGGACTATGTAGGTTAACTCGCGGGCACTTGGACTATCTAGGTTAACTTGCGGGTTCTTGGACTATGTAGGTTAACTAGCGGGCCCTTGGACTATGTAGGTTAACTAGCGGGCACATGGACGATCAAGGTTAACTAGTGGGCACTTGGACTACCTAGGTTAACTAGCGGGCACTTGGACTATCTAGGTTAACTAGCAGGCACTTGGACAATGCAGGTGCCCTAGCGGGCACTTGGAATATATAGGTTCCCTACGGGCACTTGTACTATCTAGGTTCCCTAACGGGCACTTGGAATATGTAGGTTCCCTATGGGCACTTGGACTATGTAAGTTTCTCAGCGGGCACTTGGGCTATGTAGGTTCCCTATCGGGCACTTGAACTATGTAGGTTAACTAGTGGGTCCTTGGACTATCTAGGTTACCTAGCGGGCACTTGGACTATGTAGGTTAACTAGCAGACACTTGGACTGTCTAGGTTACCTAGCGGGCACTTGAACTATGTACATACGCTAGCGGGCACGTGGACTATCTAGGTTACCTAGCGGGCACTTGGACTATCTAGGTTAGCTAACGGACACTTGGACTATCTAGGTTACCTAGCGGGCACTTGGACTATGTACGTCCCCTAGCAGGCACTTGGACTATCTACGTTAACTAGAGGGCCCTTGGACTATGTAGGTTAACAAGCGGGCACTTGGACTATCTAGGATAAGTAGCGGTCCTTGGACTATGTAGGTTAACAAGCGGGCCGTTGGACTATGTAGGTTAACTAGCAGGCACTTGGACGATCTAGGTTAACTACCGGGCACTTGGACTATCTACGTTAACTAGCGGGCACTTGGACTAAGTACGTCCCCTAGCGGGCACTTGGACTATCTACGTTAACTAGAGGGCCCTTGCATTATGTAGGTTAACTAGCAGGCACTTGGACGATCTAGGTTAACTACCGGGCACTTGGACTATCTAGATTAACTACCGGGCACTTGGATGATGCAGGTTCCCTAGCGGGCACTTGGATTATCTAGGTTCCCTAACGGGCACTTTGACTATGTAGGTTCCCTAGCGGGCTCTTGGACTATATATGTTCCCTACGGGCACTTGGACTATCTAGGTTCCCTAACAGGCACTTGGAATATGTAGGTTCCTGAGCGAGCAGTTGGACTATGTAGGTTCCCTATCGGGCACTTGGACTTTGTAGGTTAACTAGCGGGCTGTGGATGATCAATGTTAACTAGTGGGCACTTTGACTATCTAGGTTAACTATCGGGCAATTAGACTATCTAGATTAATTAGCGTGCACTTGTACAATGCAGGTTCCCTAGCGGGCACTTTGACTATGTAGGTTCCCTAGCGGGCACTTGGACTATATAGGTTCCCTACGGGCACTTGGACTATCTAGGTTCCCTAACGGGCACTTGGACTATGTAGGTTCCTCAGCGGGCACTTGGACTATGTAGGTTCCCTATCGGGCATGGGACTATGTAGGTTAACTAGCGGGACCTTGGACTATCTAGTTTACCTAGCGGGCACATGGACTATGTAGGTTAACTAGCGGACAGTTGGACAATCTAGGTTACCTAGCGGGCACTTGAACTATGTACATACCCCAGCGGGCACTTGGACTATCTAGGTTACCTAGCGGGCACTTGGACTGTGTACGTCCCCTAGCGGGCACTTGGACGATCTAGGTTAACTAGAGGGCACTTGGACTATCTAGGTTAACTAGCGGGCACTTGGACTATCTAGATTAACTAGCGGCCACTTGGACTATGTAGGTTCCCTAATGGGCATTTGGACTATGTGTGTTCCCTAGCGGGCACTTGGAATATGTACGTCCCTTAGCGGGCACTTGGACTATGTAGGTTCCCTATCGGGCACTTGGACTATGTAGGTTAACTAGCGGGTCCTTGGACTATGTACGTTCCCTAGTGGGAACTTGGACTATCTAGGTTAACTAACGGGCTGTTGTACTATCTAGGTTACCAGCGGGCACTTGGACTATGTAGGTTTCCTAGGGGACACTTGGAATATCTAGGTTACCTAACGGGCACTTGGACTATGCAGGATACCTAGTGGGCACTTGGACTGTCTAGGTTAACTAGCGGGCAATTGGACTATGTAGGTTAACTAGCGGGCACATGGACTATCTAGGTTAACTAGCGGGCACTTGGACTCTAAAGGTTACCTACCGGGCACTTGGACTATCTATGTTATTAACGGGCACTTGGACTATGTAGGTAACCTAGCGGGCACTTGTACAGTCTAGGTTACCTAGCAGGCACTTGGACTTCTAGGTTAACGAACGGGCACTTGTACTATGTAGGTTGCCTAGCGGGCACTTGGACTATCTAGGTTAGGTAACGGGCACTTGGACTATCTAGGTTACCTAGCGGGCACTTGGAATATGTAGGTTACGTAGCGGGCCCTTGGACTATGTAGGTAACCTAACGGGAACATGGACTATGTAGGTTAACTAGCGGACTCTTGGACGATCTAAGTTAAATAGCAGGCACTAGGAATATCTAGGTTAACTAGCGGGTCCTTGGACCATGTAGGTTATCTAGCGGGCACTTGGACAATTCAGGTTCCCTACGGACACTTGAACTATGTAAGTTAACTACCGGGCACTTGGACTATATAGATTAACTAGCGGGCCCTTGGACTATCTAGGTTACCTAGCAGGCACTTTGACTGTATAGGTTACCTGGCGGGCACTTGGACTTCTAGGTTAACGAACGGGCACTTGGACTATGTATGTTGCATAGCGGGCAATTGGACTATCTAGGTTAGGTAACGGGCACTTGGACTATCTAGGTTACCTAGCGGGAACTTGGACTATGTAGGTTACCTAGCGGGTACTTGGACTATCTAGCTTACCTAACGGGCACTTGGACTACCTAGGTTTCTTTGCGGGCACTTGGACTATGTAGGTTAACTAGCGGGCACTTGGACTATATAGGTTACCTAGAGGGCCCTTGGACTATGTAGGTTATGTAGCGGGCACGTGGACTATCTAGGTTAACGAACGTGCTTTTGGACTATGTAGGTAACCTAGCGGACACTTGCACAGTCTAGGTTACCTAGCGGGCACTTGGACTATGTAGGTTAACGAAAGGGCACTTGGACTATGTAGGTTACCTAGCGGGCACTTGGATTATCTAGGTTAGCTAACAGGAACTTGGAATATCTAGGTTACCTAGTGGGCACTTGAACTATGTACATAACCTAGCGGGCATTTGAACTATCTAGGTTACCTAGCGGGCACGTGGACTATGTACGTTCCCTTGCGGGCACTTGGAATATCTAGGTTAACTAGAGGGCCCTTGGTCTATGTAGGTTAAATAGCGGGCACTTGGATTATCTAGGTTAACTAGCGGGCACTTGGACGATCTAGGTTAACTAGCGTGCACTTGGACAATCTAGATTAACTAGCGGGCACTTGGACGATGCAGGTTCCCTAGCGGGCACTTGGACTACTAAGTTCCCTAATGGGCATTTGGACTATGTAGGTTCCCTAGCGGGCACTTGTAATATGTACGTCACTTAGCGGGCACTAGGACTATGTTGGTTCCCTATCGGGCACTTGGACTATGTAGGTTAACTAGCGGGTCCTTGGACTATGTACGTTCCCTAGTGGGAACTTGGACTATCTAGGTTAACTAACGGGCTGTTTTACTATCTAGGTTACCTAGCGGGCACTTGGACTATGTAGGTTTCCTAGCGTGCACTTGGAATATCTAGGTTACCTAACGGGCACTTGGACTATGCAGGATACCTAGTGGGCACTTGGACTGTCTAGGTTAACTAACAGGCACTTGGACTATGTAGGTTAACTAGCGGGCACTTGGACTATCTAGGTTACCTAGCGGGCACTTGGACTATATACGTCCCCTAGCGGGCACTTGGACTATCTACGTTAACTAGAGGGCCCTTGCATTATGTAGGTTAACAAGCGGGCACTTGGACTATGTAGGTTAAGTAGTGGACCTTGGAATATGTAGGTTAACTAGCGGGCACTTGGACGATCTAGGTTAACTACCGGGCACTTGGATTATCTAGATTAACCACCGGGCACTTGGATGATGCAGGTACCATAGCGGGCACTTGGATTATCTAGGTTCCCTAACGGGCACTTTGAGTATGTAGGTTCCCTAGCGGGCTCTTGGACTATATATGTTCCCTACGGGCACTTGGACTATCTAGGTTCCCTAACAGGCACTTGGAATTTGTAGGTTCCTCAGCGAGCACTTGGACTATGTAGGTTCCCTATCGGGCACTTGGACTTTGTAGGTTAACTAGCGGGCTGTGGAGGATCAATGTTAACTAGTGGGCACTTTGACTATCTAGGTTAACTATCGGGCAATTGGACTATCTAGGTTAATTAGCGTGCACTTGTACAATGCAGGTTCCCTAGCGGGCACTTTGACTATGTAGGTTCCCTAGCGGGCACTTGGACTATCTAGGTTCCCTACGGGCACTTGGACTATCTAGGTTCCCTAACGGGCACTTGGACTATGTAGGTTCCTCAGCGGGCACTTGGCTTTGTAGGTTCCCTATCGGGCATGGGACTATGTAGGTTAACTAGCGGGACCTTGGACTATCTAGGTTACTTAGCGGGCACATGGACTATGTAGGTTAACTAGCGGACAGTTGGACAATCTAGGTTATCTAGCGGGCACTTGAACTATGTACATACCCTAGCGGGCACTTGGACTATCTAGGTTACCTAGCGGGCACTTGGACTATGTACGTCCCCTAGCGGGCACTTGGACGATCTAGGTTAACTAGAGGGCACTTGGACAATCTAGGTTAACTAGCGGGCACTTGGACTATCTAGATTAACTAGCGGCCACTTGGACTATGTAGGTTCCCTAATGGGCATTTGGACTATGTGTGTTCCCTAGCGGGCACTTGGAATATGTACGACCCTTAGCGGGCACTTGGAGTATGAAGGTTCCCTATCGGGCACTTGGACTATGTAGGTTAACTAGCGGGTCCTTGGACTATGTACGTTCCCTAGTGGGAACTTGGACTATCTAGGTTAACTAACGGGCTATTGTACTATCTAGGTTACCTAGCGGGCACTTGGACTATGTAGGTTTCCTAGCGGGCACTTGGAATATCTAGGTTACCTAACGGGCACTTGGACTATACAGGATACCTAGTGGACACTTGGACTGTCTAGGTTAACTAGCGGGCACTTGGACTATGTAGGTTAACTAGCGGGCACATGGACTATCTAGGTTACCTAGCGGGCACTTGGACTCTAAAGGTTACCTACCGGGCACTTGGACTATCTATGTTATTAACGGGCACTTGGACTATGTAGGTAACCTAGCGGGCACTTGGACAGTCTAGGTTACCTAGCGGGCACTTGGACTTCTAGGTTAATGAACGGGCACTTGTGCTATGTAGGTTGCCTAGCGGGCACTTGGACTATCTAGGTTAGGTAACGGGCACTTGGACTATCTAGGTTACCTAGCGGGCACTTGGAGTATGTAGGTTACCTAGCGGGCCGTTGGACTATGTAGGTTACCTAACGGGAACTTGGACTATGTAGGTTAACTAGCGGACTCTTGGACGATCTAGGTTAAATAGCGGGCACTAGGAATATCTAGGTTAACTAGCGGGCCCTTGGACCATGTAGGTTATCTAGCGGGCACTTGGACATTTCAGGTTCCCTACGGACACTTGAACTATGTAAGTTAACTACCGGGCACTTGGACTATGTAGGTTAACTAGCGGGCCCTTGGACTATCTAGGTTACCTAGTGGGCACTTGGACTATATAGGTTACCTAGCGGGCACTTGGACTATGTAGGTAACCTAGCGGGCACTTGTACAGTCTAGGTTACCTAGCAGGCACTTGGACTTCTAGGTTAACGAACGGGCACTTGGACTATGTATGTTGCATAGCGGGCAATTGGACTATCTAGGTTAGGTAACGGGCACTTGGACTATCTAGTTTACCTAGCGGGCACATGGACTATGTACGTCCCCTAGCGGGCACTTGGACCATCTACGTTAACTAGAGGGCCCTTGGACTATGTAGGTTAACAAGCGGGCAATGGACTATCTAGGTTAAGTAGCGGTCCTTGGACTATGTAGGTTAACAAGCGGGCCGTTGGACTATGTAGGTTAACTAGCGGGCACTTGGACGATCTAGGTTAACTACCGGGCACTTGGACTATCTAGGTTAACTAGCGGGCACTTGGACTATCTAGATTAACTAGCGGGCACTTGGACGATGCAGGTTACCAAGCGGACACTTGGACTATCTAGCTTACCTAACGGGCACTTGGACTATCTAGGTTTCTTAGCGGGCACTTGGACTATGTAGGTTAACTAGCGGGCACTTGGACTATATAGGTTACCTAGCTGGCCCTTGGACTATGTAGGTTATGTAGCGAGCCCGTGGACTATCTAGGTTAACGAACGTGCTTTTGGACTGTGTAGGTAACCTAGCGGACACTTGCACAGTCTAGGTTACCTAGCGGGCACTTGGACTATGTAGGTTAACGAAAGGGCACTTGGACTATGTAGGTTAACTAGCGGGCACATGGACTATCTAGGTTACCTAGCGGGCACTTGGACTCTAAAGGTTACCTATCGGGCACTTGGACTATCTATGTTATTAACGGGCACTTGGACTATGTAGGTAACCTAGCGGGCACTTGGACTTCTAGGTTAACGAACGGGCACTTGTACTATGTAGGTTGCCTAGCTGGCACTTGGACTATCTAGGTTAGATAACGGGCACTTGGACTATCTAGGTTACCTAGCGGGAACTTGGACTATGTAGGTTACCTAGTGGGAACTTGGACTATCTAGGTTAACTAGCGGACTCTTGGACGATCTAGGTTAAATAGCGGGCACTAGGAATATCTAGGTTAACTAGCGGGTCCTTGGACTATGTAGGTTATCTAGCGGGCACTTGGACAATGCAGGTTCCCTAGCAGGCACTTTGACTATGTAGGTTCCCTAGCGGGCACTTGGACTATATATGTTCCCTACGGGCACTTGGACTATCTAGGTTCCCTAACAGGCACTTGGAATATGTAGGTTCCCTATGGGGCACTTGGACTATGTAGGTTAACTAGCGGGCTGTGGATGATCAATGTTAACTAGTGGGCACTTTGACTATCTAGGTTAACTAGCGGGCAATTGGACTATCTAGGTTAATTAGCGTGCACTTCTACAATGCAGGTTCCCTAGCGGGCACTTTGACTATGTAGATTCCCTAGCGGGCACTTGGATTTTAGGTTCCCTACGGGCACTTGGACTATCTAGGTTCCCTAACGGGCACTTGGACTATGTAGGTTCCTCAGCGGGCACTTGGACTATGTAGGTTCCCTATCGGGCATGGGACTATGTAGGTTAACTAGCGGGACCTTGGACTATCTAGGTTACCTAGCGGGCACTTGGACTATGTAGGTTAACTAGCGGACAGTTGGACAATCTAGGTTACCTAGCGGGCACATGAACTATGTACATACCCTAGTGGGAACTTGGACTATCTAGGTTACCTAGCGGGCACTTGGACTATGTACGTCCCCTAGCGGGCACTTGGACTATCTAGGTTAACTAGAGGGCCCTTGTACTATGTAGGTTAACTAGCGGGCACTTGGATTATCTAGGTTAACTAGCGGGCACTTGGACGATTTAGGTTAACTAGAGGGCATTTGGACTATCTAGGTTAACTAGAGGGCACTTGGACTATCTAGATTAACTAGCGGCCACTTGGACTATGTATGTTCCCTAGCGGGCACTTGGACTATGTAGGTTCCTCATTGGGCACTTGGACTATGTAGGTTCCCTATCAGGCATTGGACTATGTAGGTTATCTAGCGGGACCTTGGACTATCTAGGTTACCTAGCGGGCACTTGGACAATCTAGGTTACTTAGCGGGCACTTGGACAATCTAGGTTACCTAGCGGGCACTTGAACTATGTACATACCCTAGCGGGCACTTGGACTATCTCGGTAACCTAGCGGGAACTTGGACTATGTACGTTCCCTAGCGGGCACTTGGATTATCAAGGTTAACTAGCGGGCACTTGGATGATCTAGGTGATATAGCGGGCACTTAGACAATCTAGATTAACTAGCGGGCACTTGGACGATGCAGGTTCCGTAGCGGGCACTTGGACTACTAAGTTCCCTAATGGGCATTTGGAATATGTAGTTTCCCTAGCGGGCACTTGGAATATGTACGTCCCTTAGGGGGCACTTGGACTATGTAGGTTCCCTAGCGGGCACTTGGATTATGTAGGTTAACTAGCGGGTCCTTGGACTATGTACGTTCCCTAGTGGGAACTTGGACTATCTAGGTTAACTAACGGGCTGTTGTACTATCTAGGTTACCTAGCGGGCACTTGGACTATGTAGGTTAACGAAAGGGCACTTGGACTATGTAGGTTACCTAGCGGGCACTTGGATTATCTAGGTTAGCTAACAGGAACTTGGAATATCTAGGTTACCTAGTGGGCACTTGAACTATGTACATAACCTAGCGGGCATTTGGACTATCTAGGTTACCTAGCGGGCACGTGGACTATGTACGTTCCCTTGCGGGCACTTGGAATATCTAGGTTAACTAGAGGGCCCTTGGTCTATGTAGGTTAAATAGCGGGCACTTGGATTATCTAGGTTAACTAGCGGGCACTTGGACGATCTAGGTTAACTAGCGTGCACTTGGACAATCTAGATTAACTAGCGGGCACTTGGACGATGCAGGTTCCGTAGCGGGCACTTGGACTACTAAGTTCCCTAATGGGCATTTGGAATATGTAGTTTCCCTAGCGGGCACTTGGAATATGTACGTCCCTTAGGGGGCACTTGGACTATGTAGGTTCCCTAGCGGGCACTTGGATTATGTAGGTTAACTAGCGGGTCCTTGGACTATGTACGTTCCCTAGTGGGAACTTGGACTATCTAGGTTAACTAACGGGCTGTTGTACTATCTAGGTTACCTAGCGGGCACTTGGACTATGTAGGTTAATGAAAGGGCACTTGGACTATGTAGGTTACCTAGCGGGCACTTGGATTATCTAGGTTAGCTAACAGGAACTTGGAATATCTAGGTTACCTAGTGGGCACTTGAACTATGTACATAACCTAGCGGGCATTTGGACTATCTAGGTTACCTAGCGGGCACGTGGACTATGTACGTTCCCTTGCGGGCACTTGGAATATCTAGGTTAACTAGAGGGCCCTTGGTCTATGTAGGTTAAATAGCGGGCACTTGGATTATCTAGGTTAACTAGCGGGCACTTGGACGATCTAGGTTAACTAGCGTGCACTTGGACAATCTAGATTAACTAGCGGGCACTTGGACGATGCAGGTTCCCTAGCGGGCACTTGGACTACTAAGTTCCCTAATGGGCATTTGGACTATGTAGGTTCCCTAGCGGGCACTTGTAATATGTACGTCACTTAGCGGGCACTAGGACTATGTTGGTTCCCTATCGGGCACTTGGACTATGTAGGTTAACTAGCGGGTCCTTGGACTATGTACGTTCCCTAGTGGGAACTTGGACTATCTAGGTTAACTAACGGGCTGTTTTACTATCTAGGTTACCTAGCGGGCACGTGGACTATGTAGGTTTCCTAGCGTGCACTTGGAATATCTAGGTTACCTAACGGGCACTTGGACTATGCAGGATACCTAGTGGGCACTTGGACTGTCTAGGTTAACTAACAGGCACTTGGACTATGTAGGTTAACTAGCGGGCACTTGGACTATCTAGGTTACCTAGCGGGCACTTGGACTATATACGTCCCCTAGCGGGCACTTGGACTATCTACGTTAACTAGAGGGCCCTTGCATTATGTAGGTTAACAAGCGGGCACTTGGACTATGTAGGTTAAGTAGTGGACCTTGGAATATGTAGGTTAACTAGCGGGCACTTGGACGATCTAGGTTAACTACCGGGCACTTGGATTATCTAGATTAACCACCGGGCACTTGGATGATGCAGGTACCATAGCGGGCACTTGGATTATCTAGGTTCCCTAACGGGCACTTTGAGTATGTAGGTTCCCTAGCGGGCTCTTGGACTATATATGTTCCCTACGGGCACTTGGACTATCTAGGTTCCCTAACAGGCACTTGGAATTTGTAGGTTCCTCAGCGAGCACTTGGACTATGTAGGTTCCCTATCGGGCACTTGGACTTTGTAGGTTAACTAGCGGGCTGTGGAGGATCAATGTTAACTAGTGGGCACTTTGACTATCTAGGTTAACTATCGGGCAATTGGACTATCTAGGTTAATTAGCGTGCACTTGTACAATGCAGGTTCCCTAGCGGGCACTTTGACTATGTAGGTTCCCTAGCGGGCACTTGGACTATCTAGGTTCCCTACGGGCACTTGGACTATCTAGGTTCCCTAACGGGCACTTGGACTATGTAGGTTCCTCAGCGGGCACTTGGCTTTGTAGGTTCCCTATCGGGCATGGGACTATGTAGGTTAACTAGCGGGACCTTGGACTATCTAGGTTACTTAGCGGGCACATGGACTATGTAGGTTAACTAGCGGACAGTTGGACAATCTAGGTTATCTAGCGGGCACTTGGACTATCTAGGTTACCTAGCGGGCACTTGGACTATGTACGTCCCCTAGCGGGCACTTGGACTATGTACGTCCCCTAGCGGGCACTTGGACGATCTAGGTTAACTAGAGGGCACTTGGACAATCTAGGTTAACTAGCGGGCACTTGGACTATCTAGATTAACTAGCGGCCACTTGGACTATGTAGGTTCCCTAATGGGCATTTGGACTATGTGTGTTCCCTAGCGGGCACTTGGAATATGTACGACCCTTAGCGGGCACTTGGAGTATGAAGGTTCCCTATCGGGCACTTGGACTATGTAGGTTAACTAGCGGGTCCTTGGACTATGTACGTTCCCTAGTGGGAACTTGGACTATCTAGGTTAACTAACGGGCTATTGTACTATCTAGGTTACCTAGCGGGCACTTGGACTATGTAGGTTTCCTAGCGGGCACTTGGAATATCTAGGTTACCTAACGGGCACTTGGACTATACAGGATACCTAGTGGACACTTGGACTGTCTAGGTTAACTAGCGGGCACTTGGACTATGTAGGTTAACTAGCGGGCACATGGACTATCTAGGTTACCTAGCGGGCACTTGGACTCTAAAGGTTACCTACCGGGCACTTGGACTATCTATGTTATTAACGGGCACTTGGACTATGTAGGTAACCTAGCGGGCACTTGGACAGTCTAGGTTACCTAGCGGGCACTTGGACTTCTAGGTTAATGAACGGGCACTTGTGCTATGTAGGTTGCCTAGCGGGCACTTGGACTATCTAGGTTAGGTAACGGGCACTTGGACTATCTAGGTTACCTAGCGGGCACTTGGAGTATGTAGGTTACCTAGCGGGCCGTTGGACTATGTAGGTTACCTAACGGGAACTTGGACTATGTAGGTTAACTAGCGGACTCTTGGACGATCTAGGTTAAATAGCGGGCACTAGGAATATCTAGGTTAACTAGCGGGCCCTTGGACCATGTAGGTTATCTAGCGGGCACTTGGACATTTCAGGTTCCCTACGGACACTTGAACTATGTAAGTTAACTACCGGGCACTTGGACTATGTAGGTTAACTAGCGGGCCCTTGGACTATCTAGGTTACCTAGTGGGCACTTGGACTATATAGGTTACCTAGCGGGCACTTGGACTATGTAGGTAACCTAGCGGGCACTTGTACAGTCTAGGTTACCTAGCAGGCACTTGGACTTCTAGGTTAACGAACGGGCACTTGGACTATGTATGTTGCATAGCGGGCAATTGGACTATCTAGGTTAGGTAACGGGCACTTGGACTATCTAGTTTACCTAGCGGGCACATGGACTATGTACGTCCCCTAGCGGGCACTTGGACCATCTACGTTAACTAGAGGGCCCTTGGACTATGTAGGTTAACAAGCGGGCAATGGACTATCTAGGTTAAGTAGCGGTCCTTGGACTATGTAGGTTAACAAGCGGGCCGTTGGACTATGTAGGTTAACTAGCGGGCACTTGGACGATCTAGGTTAACTACCGGGCACTTGGACTATCTAGGTTAACTAGCGGGCACTTGGACTATCTAGATTAACTAGCGGGCACTTGGACGATGCAGGTTACCAAGCGGACACTTGGACATCTAGCTTACCTAACGGGCACTTGGACTATCTAGGTTTCTTAGCGGGCACTTGGACTATGTAGGTTAACTAGCGGGCACTTGGACTATATAGGTTACCTAGCTGGCCCTTGGACTATGTAGGTTATGTAGCGAGCCCGTGGACTATCTAGGTTAACGAACGTGCTTTTGGACTGTGTAGGTAACCTAGCGGACACTTGCACAGTCTAGGTTACCTAGCGGGCACTTGGACTATGTAGGTTAACGAAAGGGCACTTGGACTATGTAGGTTAACTAGCGGGCACATGGACTATCTAGGTTACCTAGCGGGCACTTGGACTCTAAAGGTTACCTATCGGGCACTTGGACTATCTATGTTATTAACGGGCACTTGGACTATGTAGGTAACCTAGCGGGCACTTGGACTTCTAGGTTAACGAACGGGCACTTGTACTATGTAGGTTGCCTAGCTGGCACTTGGACTATCTAGGTTAGATAACGGGCACTTGGACTATCTAGGTTACCTAGCGGGAACTTGGACTATGTAGGTTACCTAGTGGGAACTTGGACTATCTAGGTTAACTAGCGGACTCTTGGACGATCTAGGTTAAATAGCGGGCACTAGGAATATCTAGGTTAACTAGCGGGTCCTTGGACTATGTAGGTTATCTAGCGGGCACTTGGACAATGCAGGTTCCCTAGCAGGCACTTTGACTATGTAGGTTCCCTAGCGGGCACTTGGACTATATATGTTCCCTACGGGCACTTGGACTATCTAGGTTCCCTAACAGGCACTTGGAATATGTAGGTTCCCTATGGGGCACTTGGACTATGTAGGTTAACTAGCGGGCTGTGGATGATCAATGTTAACTAGTGGGCACTTTGACTATCTAGGTTAACTAGCGGGCAATTGGACTATCTAGGTTAATTAGCGTGCACTTCTACAATGCAGGTTCCCTAGCGGGCACTTTGACTATGTAGATTCCCTAGCGGGCACTTGGATTTTAGGTTCCCTACGGGCACTTGGACTATCTAGGTTCCCTAACGGGCACTTGGACTATGTAGGTTCCTCAGCGGGCACTTGGACTATGTAGGTTCCCTATCGGGCATGGGACTATGTAGGTTAACTAGCGGGACCTTGGACTATCTAGGTTACCTAGCGGGCACTTGGACTATGTAGGTTAACTAGCGGACAGTTGGACAATCTAGGTTACCTAGCGGGCACATGAACTATGTACATACCCTAGTGGGAACTTGGACTATCTAGGTTACCTAGCGGGCACTTGGACTATGTACGTCCCCTAGCGGGCACTTGGACTATCTAGGTTAACTAGAGGGCCCTTGTACTATGTAGGTTAACTAGCGGGCACTTGGATTATCTAGGTTAACTAGCGGGCACTTGGACGATTTAGGTTAACTAGAGGGCATTTGGACTATCTAGGTTAACTAGAGGGCACTTGGACTATCTAGATTAACAAGCGGCCACTTGGACTATGTATGTTCCCTAGCGGGCACTTGGACTATGTAGGTTCCTCATTGGGCACTTGGACTATGTAGGTTCCCTATCAGGCATTGGACTATGTAGGTTATCTAGCGGGACCTTGGACTATCTAGGTTACCTAGCGGGCACTTGGACAATCTAGGTTACCTAGCGGGCACTTGAACTATGTACATACCCTAGCGGGCACTTGGACTATCTCGGTAACCTAGCGGGCACTTGGACTATGTACGTTCCCTAGCGGGCACTTGGATTATCAAGGTTAACTAGCGGGCACTTGGATGATCTAGGTGATATAGCGGGCACTTAGACAATCTAGATTAACTAGCGGGCACTTGGACGATGCAGGTTCCGTAGCGGGCACTTGGACTACTAAGTTCCCTAATGGGCATTTGGAATATGTAGTTTCCCTAGCGGGCACTTGGAATATGTACGTCCCTTAGGGGGCACTTGGACTATGTAGGTTCCCTAGCGGGCACTTGGATTATGTAGGTTAACTAGCGGGTCCTTGGACTATGTACGTTCCCTAGTGGGAACTTGGACTATCTAGGTTAACTAACGGGCTGTTGTACTATCTAGGTTACCTAGCGGGCACTTGGACTATGTAGGTTTCCTAGCGGGCACTTGGAATATCTAGGTTACCTAACGGGCACTTGGACTATGCAGGATACCTAGTGGGCACTTGGACTGTCTAGGTTAACTAGCGGGCACTTGGACTATGTAGGTTAACTAGTGGGCACTTGGACTATCTAGGTTACATAGGGGGCACTTGGACTCTAAAGGTTACCTAGCGGGCAGTTGGATTATCTGTGTTATTAACGGGCACTTGGACTATGTAGGTAACCTAGCGGGCACTTGGACAGTCTAGGTTACCTAGCGGACACTTGGACTTCTAGGTTAACGAACGGGCACTTGTACTATGTAGGTTGCCTAGCGGGCACTTGGACTATCTAGGTCAGGTAACGGGCACTTGGACTATCTATATTACCTAGCGGGAACTTGGACTATGTAGTTTACCTAGCGGGCACTCGGACTATCTAGGTTACCTAACGGGCACTTGGACTATCTAGGTTACCTAGCGGGCACTTGGAATATGTAGGTTACCTAGCGGGCCCTTGGACTATGTAGGTTACCTAACGGGAACTTGGACTATGTAGGTTAACTAGCGGACTCTTGGACGATCTAGGTTAAATAGCGGGCACTAGGAATATCTAGGTTAACTAGCGGGTCCTTGGACTATGTAGGTTATCTAGCGGGCACTTGGACAATGCAGGTTCCCTAGCAGGCACTTTGACTATGTAGGTTCCCTAGCGGGCACTTGGACTATATATGTTCCCTACGGGCACTTGGACTATCTAGGTTCCCTAACAGGCACTTGGAATATGTAGGTTCCCTATCGGGCACTTGGACTATGTAGGTTCCCTATCGGGCACTTGGACTATGTAGGTTAACTAGCGGGAACTTGGACGATCAAGGTTAACTAGCGGGCACTTGTACAATGCAAGTTCCCTAGCGGGCACTTTGACTATGTAGGTTCCCTAGCGGGCACTTGGACTATATAGGTTCCCTACGGGCACTTGGACTCTCTAGTTTCCCTAACGGGCAATGGAATATGTAGGTTCCCTATCGGGTACTTGGACTATGTAGGTTCTTCAGCGGGCAATTGCACTATGTAGGTTAACTAGCCGGCACTTGGAGTATATAGGTTAACTAGCAGGCCCTGGGCTATGTAGGTTAACTAGCGGGCACTTGGACTATGTAGGTTAACTAGCAGGCATCTCAACTATCAGGTTAACTAGTGGTCACTTGAACTATGTAGGTAACCTAGCGGGAACTTGGACAGTCTTGGTTACCTAGTGGGCACTTGGACTATCTAGGATAACAAACGGGCACTTGGATTATGTACGTCCCCTTGCGGGCACTTGGACTATCTAGGTTAACTAGCGGGCACTTGTACAATGCAAGTTCCCTAGCGGGCACTTTGACTATGTAAGTTCCCTAGCGGGCACTTGGACTATATAGGTTCCCTACGGGCACTTGGACAATCTAGTTTCCCTAACGGGCAATGGAATATGTAGGTTCCCTATCGGGCACTTGGACTATGTAGGTTCTTCAGCGGGCAATTGCACTATGTAGGTTAACGAGCCGGCACTTGGAGTATATAGGTTAACTAGCAGGCCCTGGGCTATATAGGTTAACTAGCGGGCACTTGGACTATGTAGGTTAACTAGCAGGCATCTGAAATATCAGTTTAACTAGTGGTCACTTGGACTATGTAGGTAACCTAGCGGGAACTTGGACAGTCTTGGTTACCTAGTGGGCACTTGGACTATCTAGGATAACAAACGCCACTTGGATTATGTACGTCCCATAGCGGGCACTTGGACTATCTAGGTTAACTGGAGGGCACTTGGAATATCTAGGTTAACTAGAGGGCACTTGGACTATGTAGGTTAACTAGCGGGCACTTGGACTATCTAGGTTAAGTAGCGGACCTTGGATTATGTAGGTTAACTAGCGGGCACTTGGACTATCTAGATTAACTAGCGGGCACTTGGATGATGCAGGTTCCCTAGCGGGCACTTGGACTATCTAGGTTCCCTAACGGGCACTTGAACTATGTAGGTTCCCTAGCTGGCACTTAGACTATGTACGTCCCTTAGCGGGCACTTGGACTATGTAGGTTCCCTATAGCGCACGTGGACTATGTAGGTTAACTTGCTGGCCCTTGGACTATGTAGGTTAACTAGCGGGCACTTAGACTATGTAGGTTAACTAGCGGGCACTTAGACTATGTACGTCCCCTAGTGGGCACTTGGACTATCTAGGATAACTAACGGGCACTAGGACTATCTAGGTTTACTAGCGGGCACTTGGTGTATCTAGGTTACCTAGCGGGCATATGGACTATGTAGGTAACCTAGCGGGCACTGGACAGTCTAGGGTACCTAGGGGGCACTTGGACTGTCTAGGTTAGCTAACAGGAAATTGGAATATCAGGTTACCTTGCGGGCCCTTGGACTATGTAGGTTAACTAGCGGGCACTTGGACTATCTAGGTTAACTTGCGGGTTCTTCTACTATGTAGGTTAACTAGCGGGCCCTTGGACTATGTAGGTTAACTAGCGGGCACATGGACGATCAAGGGTAATTAGCGGGCACTTGGACTACCTAGGTTAACTAGCGGGTACTTGGACTATCTAGGTTAACTAGCAGGCACTTGGACAATGCAGGTTCCCTAGCGGGCACTTGGAATATATAGGTTCCCTACGGGCACTTGGACTATCTAGGTTCCCTAACGGGCACTTGGAATATGTAGGTTCCCTATCGGGCACTTGGACTATGTAGGTTAACTAGTGGGTCCTTGGACTATCTAGGTTACCTAGCGGGCACTTGGACTATGTTGGTTAACTAGCAGACACTTGGACTGTCTAGTTTACCTAGCGGGCACTTGAACTATGTACATACGCTAGCGGGCACCTGGACTATCTAGGTTACCTAGCGGGCACTTGGAATATCTAGGTTAGCTAACGGGCACTTGGACTATCTAGGTTACCTAGCGGGCACTTGGACTATGTACGTCCCCTATCGGGCACTTGGACTATCTACGTTAACTAGAGGGCCCTTGGACTATGTAGGTTAACAAGCGGGCACTTGGACTATCTAGGTTAAGTAGCGAACCTTGGACTATGTAGGTTAACAAGCGGGCCGTTGGACTATCTAGGTTACCTAGCGGGCACTTGGAATATCTAGGTTAGCTAACGGGCACTTGGACTATCTAGGTTACCTAGCGGGCACTTGGACTATGTACGTCCCCTATCGGGCACTTGGACTATCTACGTTAACTAGAGGGCCCTTGGACTATGTAGGTTAACAAGCGGGCACTTGGACTATCTAGGTTAAGTAGCGAACCTTGGACTATGTAGGTTAACAAGCGGGCCGTTGGACTATGTAGGTTAACTAGCGGGCACTTGGAAGATCTAGGTTAATTACCGGGCACTTGGACTATCTAGGTTAACTAGCGGGCACTTGGACTATCTAGATTAACTACCGGGCACTTGGATGATGCAGGTTCCCTAGCGGGCACTTGGACTATCTAGGTTCCCTAACGGGCACTTTGACTATGTAGGTTCCCTAGCCGGCTCTTGGACTATATATGTTCCCTACGGGAACATGGACTATCTAGGTTCCCTAACAGGCACTTGGAATATGTAGGTTCCCTATCGGGCACTTGGACTATGTAAGTTTCTCAGCGGGCACTTGGACTATGTAGGATCCCTATCGGGCACTTGGACTATGTAGGTTAACTAGTGGGTCCTTGGACTATCTAGGTTACCTAGCGGGCACTTGGACTATGTAGGTTAACTAGCAGACACTTGGGCTGTCTAGGTTACCTAGCGGGCACTTGAACTATGTACATACGCTAGCGGGCACGTGGACTATCTAGGTTAACTAGAGGGCCCTTGGACTATGTAGTTTAACTAGCGGGAACTTGGACTATCTAGGTTAACTAGCGGGCACTTGGACGATCTAGGTTAACTAGCGGGCACTTGTACAATGCAGGTTCCCTAGCGGGCACTTGGACTATATAGGTTCCTTACGGGCACTTGGACTATCTAGTTTCCCTAACGGGCACTTGGATTATGTAGGTTCCCTATCTGGCACTTGGACTATGTAGGTTCCTCAGCGGGCACTTGCACTATGTAGGTTAACTAGCCGGCAATTGGACTATATAGGTTAACTAGCAGGCCCTGGGCTATGTAGGTTAACTAGTAGGCACCTGAACTATCAGGTTAACTAGCGGTCACTTGGACTATGTAGGTAACCTAGCGGGAACTTGGACTGTCTAGGTTACCTAGTGGGCACTTGGACTATCTAGGATAACAAACGGGCACTTGGATTATGTACGTCCCCTAGCGGGCACTTGGACTATCTAGGTTAACTAGAGGGCACTTGGACTATGTACGTCCCCTAGCGGGAACTTGGACTATCTAGGTTAACTAGAGGGCACTTGGAATATCTAGGTTAACTAGAGGGCACTTGGACTATGTAGGTTAACTAGCGGGCACTTGGACTATCTAGATTAACTAGCGGGCACTTGGATGATGCAGGTTCCCAAGCGGCCACTTGGACTATCTAGGTTCCCTAACGGGCACTTGGACTATGTAGGTTCCCTAGCGGGCACTTAGACTATGTACGTCCCTTAGCGGGCACTTGGACTATGTAGGTTCCCTATAGCGCACTTGGACTATGTAGGTTAACTTGCGGGCCCTTGGACTATGTAGGTTAACTAGCGGGCACTTACACTATGTAGGTTAACTAGCGGACACTTGGACAATCTAGGTTACCTAGCGGGCCCTTGAACTATGTACATACCCTAGCGAGCACATGGACTATCTAGGTTACCTAGCGGGAACATGGACTATGTACGTCCCCTAGTGGACACTTGCACTATCTAGGATAACTAACGGGCACTCGGACTACTAGGTTAACTAGCGGGCACTTGGTGCATCTAGGTTACCTAGCGGGCACTTGGACTATGTTGGTAACCTAGCGGGCACTGGACAGTGTAAGGTACCTAGGGGGCACTTGGACTGTCTAGGTTAGCTAACAGGAAATTGGAATATCTAGGTTCCATATCGGGCACTTGGACTATGTAGGTTTCTCAGCGGGCACTTGACTATGTAGGTTAACTAGCCGGCACTTGGACTATATAGGTTAACTAGCAGGCCCTGGGCTATGTAGGTTAACTAGCAGGCACCTGAACTATCAGGTTAACTAGCGGTCACTTGGACTATGTAGGTAACCTAGCAGGAACTTGGACTGTCTAGGTTACCTAGTGGGCACTTGGACTATCTAGGATAACAAACGGGCACTTGGATTATGTACGTCCCCTAGCGGGCACTTGGACTATCTAGGTTAACTAGAGGGCACTTGGACTATGTACGTCCCCTAGCGGGAACTTGGACTATCTAGGTTAACTAGAGGGCACTTGGAATATCTAGGTTAACTAGAGGGCACTTGGACTATGTAGATTAACTAGCGGGCACTTGGACTATCTAGGTTAAGTAACGGACCTTGGATTATGTAGGTTAACTAGCGGGCACTTGGACTATCTAGATTAACTAGCAGGCACTTGGATGATGCAGGTTCCCTAGCGGGCACTTGGACTATCTAGGTTCCCTAACGGGCACTTGGACTATGTAGGTTCCCTAGTGGGCACTTAGACTATGTACGTCCCTTAGCAGGCACTTGGACTATGTAGGTTCCCTATAGCGCACTTGGACTAGGTAGGTTAACTTGCGGGCCCTTGGACTATGTAGGTTAACTAGCGGGCACTTGGACTATCTAGGTTAACTTGCGGGTTCTTGGACTATGTAGGTTAACTAGCGGGCCCTTGGAGTATGTAGGTTAACTAGCAGGCACATGGACGATCAAGGTTAACTAGCGGGCACTTGGACTACCTAGGTTAACTAGCGGGCACTTGGACTATCTAGGTTAACTAGCAGTCACTTGGACAATGCAGGTTCCCTAGCGGGCACTTGGAATATATATGTTCCCTACGGGCACTTGGACTATCTAGGTTCCCTAACGGGCACTTGGAATATGTAGGTTCCCTATAGGGCACTTGGATTATGTAAGTTTCTCAGCGGGCACTTGGACTATGTAGGTTCCCTATCGGGCACTTGAACTATGTAGGTTAACTAGTGGGTCCTTGGACTATCTAGGTTACCTAGCGGGCACTTGGACTATGTAGGTTAACTAGCAGACACTTGGACTGTCTAGGTTACCTAGCGGGCACTTGGACTATGTACGTCCCCTAGCGGGCACTTGGACTATCTACGTTAACTAGAGGGCCCTTGGACTATGTAGGTTAACAAGCGGGCACTTGGACTATCTAGGTTAAGTAGCGGTCCTTGGACTATGTAAGTTAACAAGCGGGCCCTTGGACTATGTAGGTTAACTAGCGGGCACTTGGACGATCTAGGTTAACTACCGGGCACTTGGACTATCTAGGTTAACTAGGGGGTACTTGGACTATCTAGATTAACTACCGGGCACTTGGATGATGCAGGTTCCCTAGCGGGCACTTGGACTCTCTAGGTTCCCTAACGGGCACTTTGACTATGTAGGTTCCCTAGAGGGCTCTTGAACTATATATGTTCCCTATGGGCACATGGACTATCTAGGTTCCCTAACAGGCACTTGGAATATGTAGGTTCCCTATCGTGCACTTGGACTATGTAAGTTTCTCAGCGGGCACTTGGACTATGTAGGTTCCCTATCGGGCACTTGGACTATGTAGGTTAACTAGTGGGTCCTTGGACTATCTAGGTTACCTAGCGGGTTCTTGGACTATGTAGGTTAACTAGCAGACACTTGGACTGTCTAGGTTACCTAGCGGGCACTTGGACTATCTAGGTTAGCTAACGGGCACTTGGACTATCTAGGTTACCTAGCGGGCACTTGGACTATGTACGTCCCCTAGAGGGCACTTGGACTATCTACGTTAACTAGAGGGCCCTTGCATTATGTAGGTTAACAAGCGGGCACTTGGACTATCTAGGTTAAGTAGTGGACCTTGGAGTATATAGGTTAACAATCGGGCCCTTGGACTATGTAGGTTAACTAGCGGGCACTTGGACGATCTAGGTTAACTACCGGGCACTTGGACTATCTAGGTTAACTAGCGGGCACTTGGACAATCTAGATTAACTACCGGGGACTTGGATGATGCAGGTTCCCTAACGGGCACTTGGATTATCTAGGTTCCCTAACGGGCACTTTGACTATGTAAGTTCCCTAGCGGGCTCTTGGACTATATATGTTCCCTACGGGCACTTGGACTATCTAGGTTCCCTAACAGGCACTTGGAATATGTAGGTTCCTCAGCGAGCACTTGGACTATGTAGGTTCCCTATCGGGCACTTGGACTTTGTAGGTTAACTAGCGGGCACTTGGACGATCAATGTTAACTAGCGAGAACTTGGACTATCTAGGTTAACTAGCGGGCACTTGGACGATCTATGTTAACTAGCGGGCACTTGTACAATGCAGGTTCCCTAGCGGGCACTTTGACTATGTAGGTTCCCTAACGGGCACTTGGATTATATAGGTTCCCTACGGGCACTTGGACTATCTAGGTTCCCTAATGGGCACTTGGAATATGTAGGTACCCTATCGGGCACTTAGACTATGTAGGTTCCTCAGCGGGCACTAGGACTATGTAGGTTAACTAGCCGGCACTTGGACTATCTAGGTTAACTAGCAGGCCCTGGGCTATGTAGGTTAACTAGCGGGCACTTGGACTATGTAGGTTAACTAGCAGGCACTTGAACTATCAGGTTAACTAGCGGTCACTTGGACTATGTAGGTAACCTAGCGGGAACTTGGACTGTCTAGGTTACCTAGTGGGCACTTGGACTATCTAGGTTAAGGAATGGGCACATGGACTATGTAGGTTACCTAGCAGGCACTTGGACTATCTAGGTTACCTAAAGGGAACTTGGACTATGTAGGTTAACTAGCGGACTCTTGGACGATCTAGGTTAACTAGCGGGCACTTGGAATATCTAGGTTAACTAGCGGCCCCTTGGATTATGTAGGTTATCTAGCGGGCACTTGGACCATCTAGGTAAACTAGCGGGTTGTGGACTATGTAGGTTAACTAGCGGGCACTTGGACAATGCAGGTTCCCTAGCGGGCACTTTGACTATTAGGTTCCCTAGTGGGCACTTGGACTATATATGTTCCCTACGGGCACTTGGACTATCTAGGTTCCCTAACAGGCACTTGGAATATGTAGTTTCCCTATCGGGCACTTGGACTATGTAGGTTCCTCATCGGGCACTTGGACTATGTAGGTTCCTCAGCGGGCACGTGGACTATGTAGGTTCCCTATCGGGCACTTGGACTATGTACGTTAACTAGCGCGCACTTGGACTACCTAGGTTAACTAGCGGGCACTTGGACTATCTAGGTTAACTAGCAGTCACTTGGACAATGCAGGTTCCCTAGCGGGCACTTGGAATATATAGGTTCCCTACGGGCACTTGGACTATCTAGGTTCCCTAACGGGCACTTGGAATATGTAGGTTCCCTATAGGGCACTTGGACTATGTAAGTTTCTCAGCGGGCACTTGGACTATGTAGGTTCCCTATCGGGCACTTGAACTATGTAGGTTAACTAGTGGGTCCTTGGACTATCTAGGTTACCTAGCGGACACTTGGACTATGTAGGTTAACTAGCAGACACTTGGAGTGTCTAGGTTACCTATCGGGCACTTGGACTATGTACGTCCCCTAGCGGGCACTTGGACTATCTACGTTAACTAGAGGGCCCTTGGACTATGTAGGTCAACAAGCGGGCACTTGGACTATCTAGGTTAAGTAGCGGTCCTTGGACTATGTAGGTTAACAAGCGGGCCGTTGGACTATGTAGGTTAACAAGCGGGCCCTTGGACTATGTAGGTTAACTAGCGGGCACTTGGACGATCTAGGTTAACTACCGGGCTCTTGGACTATCTAGGTTAACTAGGGGGCACTTGGACTATCTAGATTAACTACCGGGCACTTGGATGATGCAGGTTCCCTAGCGGGCACTTGGACTCTCTAGGTTCCCTAACGGGCACTTTGACTATGTAGGTTCCCTAGAGGGCTCTTGAACTATATATGTTCCCTATGGGCACATGGACTATCTAGGTTCCCTAACAGGAACTTGGAATATGTAGGTTCCCTATCGTGCACTTGGACTATGTAAGTTTCTCAGCGGGCACTTGGACTATGTAGGTTCCCTATCGGGCACTTGGACTATGTAGGTTAACTAGTGGGTCCTTGGACTATCTAGGTTACCTAGCGGGTACTTGGACTATGTAGGTTAACTAGCAGACACTTGGACTGTCTAGGTTACCTAGCGGGCACTTGGACTATCTAGGTTACCTAGCGGGCACTTGGACTATGTACGTCCCCTAGAGGGCACTTGGACTATCTACGTTAACTAGAGGGCCCTTGCATTATGTAGGTTAACAAGCGGGCACTTGGACTATCTAGGCTAAGTAGCGGACCTTGGAGTATATAGGTTAACAATCAGGCCCTTGGACTATGTTGTTAACTAGCGGGCACTTGGACGATCTAGGTTAACTACCGGGCACTTGGATTATCTAGGTTAACTAGCGGGCACTTGGACTATCTAGATTAACTACCGGGCACTTGGATGATGCAGGTTCCCTAACGGGCACTTGGATTATCTAGGTTCCCTAACGGGGACTTTGACTATGTAGGTTCCCTATCGGGCTCTTGGACTATATATGTTCCCTACGGGCACTTGAACTATCTAGGTTCACTAACAGGCACTTGGAATATGTAGGTTCCTCAGCGAGCACTTGGACTATGTAGGTTCCCTATCGGGCACTTGGACTTTGTAGGTTAACTAGCGGGCACTTGGACGATCAAGGTTAACTAGCGAGAACTTGGACTATCTAGGTTAACTAGCGGGCACTTGGACGATCCAGGTTAACTAGCGGGCACTTGTACAATGCAGGTTCCCTAGCGGGCACTTTGACTATGTAGGTTCCCTAGCGGGCACTTGGATTATATAGGTTCCCTACGGGCACTTGGACTATCTAGGTTCCCTAATGGGCACTTGGAATATGTAGGTTCCCTATCGGGCACTTGGACTATGTAGGTTCCTCAGCGGGCACTAGGACTATGTAGGTTAACTAGCCGGCACTTGGACTATCTAGGTTAACTAGCAGGCCCTGTGCTATGTAGGTTAACTAGCGGGCACTTGGAATATGTAGGTTAACTAGCAGGCACTTGAACTATCAGGTTAACTAGCGGTTACTTGGACTATGTAGGTAACCTACCGGGAACTTGGATTGTCTAGGTTACCTAGTGGGCACTTGGACTATCTAGGTTAAGGAATGGGCACATGGACTTTGTAGGTTACCTAGCAGGCACTTGGACTATCTAGGTTAGCTAACAGGAACTTGGAATATCTAGGTTACCTAGCGGGCACTTGGATTATGTAGGTTACCTTGCGGGCACTTGGACTATCTAGGTTACCTAACGGGAACTTGGACTATGTAGTTTAACTAGCGGACTCTTGGACGATCTAGGTTAACTAGCGGGCACTTGGAATATCTAGGTTAACTAGCGGCCCCTTGGACTATGTAGGCTATCTAGCGGGCACTTGGACTATCTAGGTAAACTAGCGGGTTCTGGACTATGTAGGTTAACTAGCAGGCACTTGGACAATGCAGGTTCCCTAGCGGGCACTTTGACTATGTAGGTTCCCTAGTGGGCACTTGGACTATATATGTTCCCTACGGGCACTTGGACTATCTAGGTTCCCTAACGGGCACTTGGAATATGTAGGTTCCCTATCGGGCACTTGGACTATGTAGGTTCCTCAACGGGCACTTGGACTATGTATGTTAACTAGCGGGCACTGGACTATGTAGGTTAACTAGCGGGCACATGGACTATGTAGGTTAACTAGCAGGCACTTGAACTACCAGGTTAACTAGCGGTCACTTGGACTATGTCGGTAACCTAGCGGGAACTTGGACTGTCTAGGTTACCTAGTGGGCACTTGGACTATCTAGGATAACAAACGGGCACTTGGACTAGGTACGTCCCCTAGCAGGCACTTGGACTATCTAGGTTAACTAGAGGGCACTTGGACTATGTACGTCCCCTAGCGGGCACTTGGACTATCTAGGTTAACCAGAGGGCACTTATACTATGTAGGTTAACTAGCGGGCACTTGGACTATCTAGGTTAAGTAGCGGACCTTGGACTATGTAGGTTAACAAGCGGGCCCTTGGACTATGTATGTTAACTAGCGGGCACTTAGACGATCTAGGTTAACTAGCGGGCACTTGGACTATCTAGGTTAACTAAAGGGCACTTGGACTATCTAGGTTCCCTAACGGGCACTTGTACTATGTAGGTTCCCTATCAAGCACTTGGACTATGTAGGTTAACGAGCGGGACCTTGGACTATGTAGGTTAAGTAGCGGGGACTTAGACTATCTAGGTTACCTAGCGGGCACCTGGACTATGTACATACCCTAGACGGCACTGGACTATCTAGGTTACATAGCGGGCACTTGGACTATGTACGTCCCCTAGCGGACCTTGAACTATGTAGGTTAACAAGCACGCCCTTGGACTATGTAGGTTAACTAGCGGGCACTGGGACGATCTAGGTTAACTAGCGGGCACTTGTACTATCTAGGTTAACTAGCGGGCACTTGGACTATCCTGGTTCCCTAACGGGCACTTGGACTATTTAAGTTCCCTAGCGGGCAATTGGACTATGTAGGTTCCCTATCGCACACATGGACAATGTAGATAAACTAGCGGGCACTTGGACTATGTAGGTTAACTAGCGGGCACTTAGACTATCTAGGATACCTAGCGGGCACTTGGACTATGTACATACCCTAGCGGGCACTTGGACTATCTAGGTTACCTAGCGGGCACTTGGAAGATGTACGTCCCCTAGTGGACACTTGGACTATCTAGGATAACTAACGGGCAGTAGGACTATCTAGGTGAACTAGCGGGCACTTGGTCTATCTAGGTCAACTAGCGGCGCCTTGGACTATGTAGGTTAACTAGCGGACACTTGGACGATCTAGGTTAACTAGTGGGCCTTTGCACTATGTAGGTTAACTATCGGGCACTTGGACCATCTAGGTTAACTAGCGGGCACTTGGATTAGCTAGGTTACCTAGCGGGCCCTTGAACTATGTAGGTTAACTAGATGACCCTTGGACTATCTAGGTTAGCTAACGGGCACTTGGACTATATAGGTAAATTAGCGGACAATTGGACTATATGGGTGCCCTAGCGGGCATTTGGACTATATAGATTACCTAGCAGGCACTTGGACTTAGTAGGTTACCTAGCGGGCACTTGGACTATGTAGGTTACCTAGCGGGCACTTGGACTATCTAGGTTTTCTAGCGGGCACTTGGACTATGTAGGTTACCTAGCGGGCACTTGGACTATCTAGGTTACCTAACGGGCACTTGGACTATCTAGGTTAACGAAAGGGCACTTGGACTATGTAGGTTACCTAGCGGGCAATTGGATTATCTAGGTTAACGAACGGGTACTTGGACTATGTAGGTAACCTAGCGGGCACTTGGACAATCTAGGTTAACTAGCGGGCACTTGGACTATCTAGGTTGACGAATGGGCACTTGGACTATGTAGGTTACCTAGCGGGCACTTGGACTATCTAGGTTAGCTAAAAGGAACTTGGAATATCTAGGTTACCTAGTGGATACTTGGACTATGTAGGTTACCTAGTGGGCACTTGGACTATCTAGGTTACCTAACGGGAACTTGGACTATGTAGGTTAACTAGCGGGCACTTGGACTGTCTAGGTTAATGAACGGGCACTTGGACTATGTAGGTTAACTAGAGGGCACTTGGACCATCAAGGTTAACTAGCTGCCACTTGGACAATCAAGGTTAACTTGCGGGCACTTGGACAATGAAGGTTCCCTAGCGGGCACATTGACTATGTAGGTTCCTAGCGGGCACTTGGAATATATAGGTTCCCTACGGGCACTTGGACTATCAAGGTTCCCTAACGGGCACTTGGAATATATAGGTTCCCTATCGGGCATTTGGAATATGTAGGTTCCTTAGCGGGCACTTGGACTTTGTAGGTTCCCTATTGGGCACTTGGACTATGTTGGTTAACTAGCGGGCCCTTGGACTACCTAGGTTACCTAGTGGACAGTTGGACTATGTACGTCCCCTAGTGGGCACTTGGACGATCTAGGTTAACTAGAGGGCCCTTGGACTATGTAGGTCAACTTGCGGGCCCTTGGACTATGTAGGTTAACTAGCGGGCACTTGGACGATCTAGGTTAACTAGCGGGCACTTGGATGATGCAGGTTCCCTAGCGGGCACTTGGACTGTCTAGGTTCCCTAACGGGCACTTGGACTATGTAGGTTCCCTATGAGGCACTTGGACTATGTAGGTTAACGAGCGGGCACTTGGACGATCTAGGTTAACTAGCGGGCACTTTACTATGTAGGTTCCCTAGCGGGCACTTGGACTATGTATGTCACCTAGCGGGCACTTGGATTATGTAGGTAACCTAGCGGGCACTGGACAGTCTAGGTTATCTAGCGGGCACTTGGACTATCTAGGTTAATGAATGGGCACTTGTACTATGTAGGTTACCTAGCGGGCACTTGGACTATCTAGGTTAGCTAACAGGAAATTGGAATATCTAGGTTACCTTGCGGGCCCTTGGACTATGTAGGTTAACTAGCGGGCACTTGGACTATCTAGTTTAACTAGCGGGTTCTTGGACTATGTAGGTTAACTAGTGGGCCCTTGGACTATGTAGGTTAACTAGCGGGCACTTGGATGATCAAGGTTAACTAGCGGACACTTGGACTATGTACGTCCCCTAGTGTGCACTTGGACTATCTAGGTTAACTAACGGGCAATAGGACTATCTAGGTTAACTAGCGGGCCCTGGGCTATGTAGGTTAACTAGTGGGCACTTGGACTATGTAGGTAACCAAGCGGGCACTTGGACAGTCTAGGTTACCTAGCGGGCACTTGGACTATCTAGGTTAATGATTGGGCACTTGTACTATGTAGGTTATCTAGCGGGCACTTGGACTATCTAGGTTAGCTAACAGGAAATTGGAATATCTAGGTTACCTTGCGGGCCCTTGGACTATGTAGGTTAACTAGCGGGCACTTGAACTATCTAGGTTAACTAGCGGGTTCTTGGACTATGTAGGTTAACTAGTGGGCCCTTGGAGTATGTAGGTTAACTAGCGGGCACTTGGACGATCAAGGTTAATTAGCGGACACTTGGACAATGCAGGTTCCCTAGCGGGCACTTGGAATATATAGGTTCACTACGGGCACTTGGACTATCTAGGTTACCTAACGGGCACTTGGACTATGTAGGTTAACTAGCAGACACTTGGATTATCTAGGTTACCTAGCGGGCAATTGAACTATGTACATACCCTAGCGGGCACGTGGACTATCTAGGTTAACTAGAGGGCACTTGGACTATGTAGGTTAACTAGCGGGCACTTGGACTATGTAGGTTAACTAGCGGGCACTTAGACTATCTAGGTTACCTAGCGGGCACTTGGACTATGTACATACCTTAGCGGGCACTGGACTATCTAGGTTACCTAGCGGCCACTTGGACTATGTACGTCCCCTAGTGTGCACTTGGACTATCTAGGTTAACTAACGGGCAATAGGACTATCTAGGTTAACTAGCGGGCCCTGGGCTATGTAGGTTAACTAGCGGGCACTTGGACTATGTAGGTAACCAAGCGGGAACTTGGACTGTCTAGGTTACCTAGCGGGCACTTGAACTATCTAGGTTAACGAACGGGCACTTGGACTATGTAGGTTACCTAGCGGGCACTTGGACTATCTAGGTTAGCTAACGGGCACTTGGACTATCTACGTTACCTAGCGGGCATTTGGATTATGTACGTCCCCTAGCGGGCACTTGGACTATCTAGGATAACTAGCGGGCCCTTGGACTATCTAGGTTAAGTAGCGGACCTTGGACTATGTAGGTTAACAAGCGGGCCCTTGGACTATGTAGGTTAACTAGCGGGCACTTGGGCGATCTAGGTTAACTAGCGGGCACTTTTACTATCTAGGTTAACTAGCGGGCACTTGGACTATCTAGATTAACTAGCGGGCATTTGGACTATCTTGGTTACCTAATGGGCACTTGGACTATGTAGGTTCCCTAGCGGGCACTTGGACTATGTACGTCCCTTAGCGGGCACTTGGACTCTGTAGGTTCCCTATCGCGCACGTGAACTATGTAGGTTAACTAGCGGGCACTTGGACTATGTAGGGTAACTAGCGGGCATTTGGACTATCTAGGATACCTAACGGGAACTTGGACTACGTAGGTTAACTAGTGGACACTTGGACGATCTTGGTTAACTAGCGGGCACTTGGAATATCTAGGTTAACTTGCGGGCCCTTGGACTAGGTAGGTTAACTAGAGGGCACTTGGACCATCAAGGTTAACTAGCTGGCACTTGGACAATCTAGGTTAACTAGCGGGCACTTGGACTATCTAGGTAACTAGCAGGCACTTGGACAATGCAGGTTCCCTAGCGGGCACATTTACTATGTAGGTTCCTAGCGGACACTTGGAATATATAGGTTCCCTACGGGCACTTGGACTATCTAGGTTCCCTAACGGGCACTTGGAATATATAGGTTCCCTATCGGGGACTTGGAATATGTAGGTTCCTCAGCGGGCACTTGGACTTTGTAGGTTCCCTATTGGGCACTTGGACTATGTTGGTTAACTAGCGGGCCCTTGGACTATCTAGGTTAACTAGCGGACACTCGGACTATCAAGGTTACCTAGTGGGCAGTTGGACTATGTACGTCCCCTAGTGGGCACTTGGACGATCTAAGTTAACTAGAGGGCCCTTGGACTATGAGGTCAACTTGCGGGCCTTTGGACTATGTAGGTTAACTAGCGGGCACTTGGACGATCTAGGTTAACTAGCGGGCACTTGGATGATGCAGGTTCCCTAGCGGGCACTTGGACTATCTAGGTTCCCTAACGGGCACTTGGACTATGTAGGTTCCCTATCAGGCACTTGGACTATGTAGGTTAACGAGCGGGACCTTGGACTATGTACGTTAAGTAGCGGGCACTTAGACTATCTAGGTTACCTAGCAGACACCTTGACTATGTACATACCCTAGCCGGCACTGGACTATCTAGGTTATATAGCGGGCACTTGGACTATATACGTCCCCTATCGGGCACTTGGACTATGTAGGTTAACTAGAGGGCCATTGGACTATGTAGGTTGACTAGCGGGCACTTGGACTATCTAGGTTAAATAGCGGACTTTGGACTATGTAGGTTAACAAGCGGGCCCTTGGACTATGTAGGTTAACTAGTGGGCACTTGGACGATCTAGGTTAACTAGCGGGCACTTTACTATGTAGGTTCCCTAGCGGGCACTTGGACTATGTATGTCACCTAGCGTGCACTTGGACTGTGTACGTCCCCTAGTGGGCACTTGGACTATCTAGGATAACTAACGTGCACTAGGACTATCTAGGTTGACTAGCGGGCACTTGGACTATCTAGGTTCCCTAGCGGGCACTTGGAATATGTAGGTTCCTTAGCGGGCACTTGGACTTTGTAGGTTCCCTATTGGGCACTTGGACTATGTTGGTTAACTAGCGGGCCCTTGGACTATCTAGGTTACCTAGTGGACAGTTGGACTATGTACGTCCCCTAGTGGGCACTCGGACGATCTAGGTTAACTAGAGGGCCCTTGGACTATGTAGGTCAACTTGCGGGCCCTTGGACTATGTAGGTTAACTAGCGGGCACTTGGACGATCTAGGTTAACTAGCGGGCACTTGGATGATGCAGGTTCCCTAGCTGGCACTTGGACTGTCTAGGTTCCCTAACGGGCACTTGGACTATGTAGGTTCCTTTTGAGGCACTTGGACTATGTAGGTTAATGAGCGGGCACTTGGACGATCTAGGTTAACTAGCGGGCACTTTAGTATGTAGGTTCCCTAAAGGGCACTTGGACTATGTATGTCACCTAGCGGGCACTTGGACTGTGTACGTCCCCTAGTGGGCACTTGGACTATCTAGGATAACTAACGTGCACTAGGACTATCTAGGTTACCTAGCGGGCACTTGGATTATGTAGGTAACCTAGCGGGCACTGGACAGTCTAGGTTATCTAGCGGGCACTTGGACTATCTAGGTTAATGAATGGGCACTTGTACTATGTAGGTTACCTAGCGGGCACTTGGACTATCTAGGTTAGCTAACAGGAAATTGGAATATCTAGGTTACCTTGCGGGCCCTTGGACTATGTAGGTTAACTAGCGGGCACTTGGACTATCTAGGTTAACTAGCGGGTTCTTGGACTATGTAGGTTAACTAGTGGGCCCTTGGACTATGTAGGATAACTAGCGGGCACTTGGACGATCAAGGTTAACTAGCGGACAATTGGACTATGTACGTCCCCTAGTGTGCACTTGGACTATCTAGGTTAACTAATGGGCAATAGGACTATCTAGGTTAACTAGCGGGCACATGGACTATGTAGTAACCAAGCGGGCACTTGGACAGTCTAGGTTACCTAGCAGGCACTTGGACTATCTAGGTTAATGAATGGGCACTTGTACTATGTAGGTTATCTAGCGGGCACTTGGACTATCTAGGTTAGCTAACAGGAAATTGGAATATCTAGGTTACCTTGCGGGCCCTTGGACTATGTAGGTTAACTAGCGGGCACTTGGACTATCTAGGTTAACTAGCGGGTTCTTGGACTATGTAGGTTAACTAGTGGGCCCTTGGAGTATGTAGGTTAACTAGCGGGCACTTGGACGATCAAGGTTAACTAGCGGACACTTGGACTATCTAGGTTAACTAGCAGACACTTGGACCATCTAGGTTAACTAGCCGGCACTTGGACAATGCAGGTTCCCTAGCGGGCACTTGGAATATATAGGTTCACTACGGGCACTTGGACTATCTAGGTTACCTAAGGGGCACTTGGACTATGTAGGTTAACTAGCAGACACTTGGATTATCTAGGTTACCTAGCGGGCAATTGAACTATGTACATACCCTAGCGGGCACGTGGACTATCTAGGTTAACTAGAGGGCACTTGGACTATGTAGGTTAACTAGCGGGCACTTGGACTATGTAGGTTAACTAGCGGGCACTTAGACTATCTAGGTTACCTAGCGGGCACTTGGACTATGTACATACCTTAGCGGGCACTGGATTATCTAGGTTACCTAGCGGCCACTTGGACTATGTACGTCCCCTAGTGTGCACTTGGACTATGTAGGTTAACTAACGGGCAATAGGACTATCTAGGTTAACTAGCGGGCCCTGGGCTATGTAAGTTAACTAGCGGGCACTTGGACTATGTAGGTAACCAAGTGGGAACTTGGACTGTCTAGGTTACCTAGCGGGCACTTGAACTATCTAGGTTAACGAACGGGCACTTGGACTATGTAGGTTACCTAGCGGGCACTTGGACTATCTAGGTTAGCTAACGGGCACTTGGACTATCTAGGTTACCTAGCGGGCATTTGGATTATGTACGTCCCCTAGCGGGCACTTGGACTATCTAAGTTAACTAGCGGGCCCTTGGACTATCTAGGTTAAGTAGCGGACCTTGGACTATGTAGGTTAACAAGCGGGCCCTTGGACTATGTAGGTTAACTAGCGGGCACTTGGACGATCTAGGTTAACTAGCGGGCACTTTTACTATCTAGGTTAACTAGCGGGCACTTGGACTATCTAGACTAACTAGCGGGCATTTGGACTATCTTGGTTACCTAACGGGCACTTGGACTATGTAGGTTCCCTAGCGGGCACTTGGACTATGTACGTCCCTTAGCGGGCACTTGGACTATGTAGGTTCCCTATCGCGCACGTGAACTATGTAGGTTAACTAGCGGGCACTTGGACTATGTAGGGTAACTAGCGGGCACTTAGATTATCTAGGTTACCTAGCGGGCCCTTGAACTATGTAGGTTAACTAGATGACCCTTGGACTATCTAGGTTAGCTAACGGGCACTTGGACTATATAGGTAAATTAGCGGGCAATTGGACTATATGGGTGCCCTAGCGGGCATTTGGACTATATAGATTACCTAGCAGGCACTTGGACTTAGTAGGTTACCTAGCGGGCACTTGGACTATCTAGGTTACCTAGCGGGCACTTGGACTATCTAGGTTTTCTAGCGGGCACTTGGACTATGTAGGTTACCTAGCGGGCACTTAGACTATCTAGGTTACCTAACGGGCACCTGGACTATCTAGGTTACCTAGCGGGCGCTGGGACTATGTAGGTTACCTAGCGGGCAATTGGATTATCTAGGTTAACGAACGGGTACTTGGACTATGTAGGTAATCTAGCGGGCACTTGGACAGTCTAGGTTAACTAGCGGGCACTTGGAGTATCTAGGTTAACGAAAGGGCACTTGGACAATGTAGGTTACCTAGCGGGCACTTGGACGATCTAGGTTAACTAGCGGGCACGTGGATGATGCAGGTTCCCTAGCAGGCACTTGGACTGTCTAGGTTCCCTAACGGGCACTTGGACTATGTAGTTTCCCTATGAGGCACTTGGACTGTGTAGGTTAATGAGCGGGCACTTGGACGATCTATGTTAACTAGCGGGCACTTTACTATGTAGGTTCCCTAGCGGGCACTTGGACTATGTATGTCACCTAGCGGGCACTTGGAGAGTGTACCTCCCCTAGTGGGCACTTGGACTATCTAGGATAACTAACGTGCACTAGGGCTATCTAGGTTACCTAGCGGGCACTTGGATTATGTAGGTAACCTAGCGGGCACTGGACAGTCTAAGTTATCTAGCGGGCACTTGGACTATCTAGGTTAATGAATGGGCACTTGTACTATGTAGGTTACCTAGTGGGCACTTGGACTATCTAGGTTAGCTAACAGGAAATTGGAATATCTAGGTTACCTTGCGGGCCCTTGGACTATGTAGGTTAACTAGCGGGCACTTGGACTATCTAGGTTAACTAGCGGGTTCTTGGACTATGTAGGTTAACTAGTGGGCCCTTGGACTATGTAGGTTAACTAGCGGGCACTTGGACGATCAAGGTTAACTAGCGGACACTTGGACTATGTACGTCCCCTAGTGTGCACTTGGACTATCTAGGTTAACTAACGGGCAATAGGTCTATCTAGGTTAACTAGCGGGCCCTGGGCTATGTAGGTTAACTAGCGGGCACTTGGACTATGTAGGTAACCAAGCGGGCACTTGGACAGTCTAGGTTACCTAGCGGGCACTTGGACTATCTAGGTTAATGAATGGGCACTTGTACTATGTAGGTTATCTAGCGGGCACTTGGACTATCTAGGTTAGCTAACAGGAAATTGGAATATCTAGGTTACCTTGCGGGCCCTTGGACTATGTAGGTTAACTAGCGGGCACTTGGACTATCTAGGTTAACTAGCGGGTTCTTGGACTATGTAGGTTAACTAGTGGGCCCTTGGAGTATGTAGGTTAACTAGCGGGCACTTGGACGATCAAGGTTAACTAGCGGACACTTGGACTATCTAGGTTAACTAGCAGACACTTGGACCATCTAGGTTAACTAGCCGGCACTTGGACAATGCAGGTTCCCTAGCAGGCACTTGGAATATATAGGTTCACTACGGGCACTTGGACTATCTAGGTTACCTAAGGGGCACTTGGACTATGTAGGTTAACTAGCAGACACTTGGATTATCTAGGTTACCTAGCGGGCAATTGAACTATGTACATACCCTAGCGGGCACGTGGACTATCTAGGTTAACTAGAGGGCACTTGGACTATGTAGGTTAACTAGCGGGCACTTGGACTATGTAGGTTAACTAGCGGGCACTTAGACTATCTAGGTTACCTAGCGGGCACTTGGACTATGTACATACCTTAGCGGGCACTGGACTATCTAGGTTACCTAGCGGCCACTTGGACTATGTACGTCCCCTAGTGTGCACTTGGACTATGTAGGTTAACTAACGGGCAATAGGACTATCTAGGTTAACTAGCGGGCCCTGGGCTATGTAAGTTAACTAGCGGGCACTTGGACTATGTAGGTAACCAAGTGGGAACTTGGACTGTCTAGGTTACCTAGCGGGCACTTGAACTATCTAGGTTAACGAACGGGCACTTGGACTATGTAGGTTACCTAGCGGGCACTTGGACTATCTAGGTTAGCTAACGGGCACTTGGACTATCTAGGTTACCTAGCGGGCATTTGGATTATGTACGTCCCCTAGCGGGCACTTGGACTATCTAAGTTAACTAGCGGGCCCTTGGACTATCTAGGTTAAGTAGCGGACCTTGGACTATGTAGGTTAACAAGCGGGCCCTTGGAATATGTAGGTTAACTAGCGGGCACTTGGACGATCTAGGTTAACTAGCGGGCACTTTTACTATCTAGGTTAACTAGCGGGCACTTGGACTATCTAGACTAACTAGCGGGCATTTGGACTATCTTGGTTACCTAACGGGCACTTGGACTATGTAGGTTCCCTAGCGGGCACTTGGACTATGTACGTCCCTTAGCGGGCACTTGGACTCTGTAGGTTCCCTATCGCGCACGTGAACTATGTAGGTTAACTAGCGGGCACTTGGACTATGTAGGGTAACTAGCGGGCATTTGGACTATCTAGGATACCTAACGGGAACTTGGACTACGTAGGTTAACTAGTGGACACTTGGACGATCTTGGTTAACTAGCGGGCACTTGGAATATCTAGGTTAACTTGCGGGCCCTTGGACTAGGTAGGTTAACTAGAGGGCACTTGGACCATCAAGGTTAACTAGCTGGCACTTGGACAATCTAGGTTAACTAGCGGGCACTTGGACTATCTAGGTAACTAGCAGGCACTTGGACAATGCAGGTTCCCTGGCGGGCACATTTACTATGTAGGTTCCTAGCGGACACTTGGAATATATAGGTTCCCTACGGGCACTTGGACTATCTAGTTTCCCTAACGGGCACTTGGAATATATAGGTTCCCTATCGGGGACTTGGAATATGTAGGTTCCTTAGCGGGCACTTGGACTTTGTAGGTTCCCTATTGGGCACTTGGACTATGTTGGTTAACTAGCGGGCCCTTGGACTATCTAGGTTAACTAGCGGACACTCGGACTATCAAGGTTACCTAGTGGGCAGTTGGACTATGTACGTCCCCTAGTGGGCACTTGGACGATCTAAGTTAACTAGAGGGCCCTTGGACTATGAGGTCAACTTGCGGGCCTTTGGACTATGTAGGTTAACTAGCGGGCACTTGGACAATCTAGGTTAACTAGCGGGCACTTGGATGATGCAGGTTCCCTAGCGGGCACTTGGACTATCTAGGTTCCCTAACGGGCACTTGGACTATGTAGGTTCCCTATCAGGCACTTGGACTATGTAGGTTAACGAGCGGGACCTTGGACTATGTACGTTAAGTAGCGGGCACTTAGACTATCTAGGTTACCTAGCAGACACCTTGACTATGTACATACCCTAGCCGGCACTGGACTATCTAGGTTATATAGCGGGCACTTGGACTATATACGTCCCCTATCGGGCACTTGGACTATGTAGGTTAACTAGAGGGCCATTGGACTATGTAGGTTGACTAGCGGGCACTTGGACTATCTAGGTTAAATAGCGGACTTTGGACTATGTAGGTTAACAAGCGGGCCCTTGGACTATGTAGGTTAACTAGTGGGCACTTGGACGATCTAGGTTAACTAGCGGGCACTTTAGTATGTAGGTTCCCTAGCGGGCACTTGGACTATGTATGTCACCTAGCGGGCACTTGGACTGTGTACGTCCCCTAGTGGGCACTTGGACTATCTAGGATAACTAACGTGCACTAGGACTATCTAGGTTACCTAGCGGGCACTTGGATTATGTAGGTAACCTAGCGGGCACTGGACAGTCTAGGTTATCTAGCGGGCACTTGGACTATCTAGGTTAATGAATGGGCACTTGTACTATGTAGGTTACCTAGCGGGCACTTGGACTATCTAGGTTAGCTAACAGGAAATTGGAATATCTAGGTTACCTTGCGGGCCCTTGGACTATGTAGGTTAACTAGCGGGCACTTGGACTATCTAGGTTAACTAGCGGGTTCTTGGACTATGTAGGTTAACTAGTGGGCCCTTGGACTATGTAGGATAACTAGCGGGCACTTGGACGATCAAGGTTAACTAGCGGACAATTGGACTATGTACGTCCCCTAGTGTGCACTTGGACTATCTAGGTTAACTAATGGGCAATAGGACTATCTAGGTTAACTAGCGGGCACATGGACTATGTAGTAACCAAGCGGGCACTTGGACAGTCTAGGTTACCTAGCAGGCACTTGGACTATCTAGGTTAATGAATGGGCACTTGTACTATGTAGGTTATCTAGCGGGCACTTGGACTATCTAGGTTAGCTAACAGGAAATTGGAATATCTAGGTTACCTTGCGGGCCCTTGGACTATGTAGGTTAACTAGCGGGCACTTGGACTATCTAGGTTAACTAGCGGGTTCTTGGACTATGTAGGTTAACTAGTGGGCCCTTGGAGTATGTAGGTTAACTAGCGGGCACTTGGACGATCAAGGTTAACTAGCGGACACTTGGACTATCTAGGTTAACTAGCAGACACTTGGACCATCTAGGTTAACTAGCCGGCACTTGGACAATGCAGGTTCCCTAGCGGGCACTTGGAATATATAGGTTCACTACGGGCACTTGGACTATCTAGGTTACCTAAGGGGCACTTGGACTATGTAGGTTAACTAGCAGACACTTGGATTATCTAGGTTACCTAGCGGGCAATTGAACTATGTACATACCCTAGCGGGCACGTGGACTATCTAGGTTAACTAGAGGGCACTTGGACTATGTAGGTTAACTAGCGGGCACTTGGACTATGTAGGTTAACTAGCGGGCACTTAGACTATCTAGGTTACCTAGCGGGCACTTGGACTATGTACATACCTTAGCGGGCACTGGATTATCTAGGTTACCTAGCGGCCACTTGGACTATGTACGTCCCCTAGTGTGCACTTGGACTATGTAGGTTAACTAACGGGCAATAGGACTATCTAGGTTAACTAGCGGGCCCTGGGCTATGTAAGTTAACTAGCGGGCACTTGGACTATGTAGGTAACCAAGTGGGAACTTGGACTGTCTAGGTTACCTAGCGGGCACTTGAACTATCTAGGTTAACGAACGGGCACTTGGACTATGTAGGTTACCTAGCGGGCACTTGGACTATCTAGGTTAGCTAACGGGCACTTGGACTATCTAGGTTACCTAGCGGGCATTTGGATTATGTACGTCCCCTAGCGGGCACTTGGACTATCTAAGTTAACTAGCGGGCCCTTGGACTATCTAGGTTAAGTAGCGGACCTTGGACTATGTAGGTTAACAAGCGGGCCCTTGGACTATGTAGGTTAACTAGCGGGCACTTGGACGATCTAGGTTAACTAGCGGGCACTTTTACTATCTAGGTTAACTAGCGGGCACTTGGACTATCTAGACTAACTAGCGGGCATTTGGACTATCTTGGTTACCTAACGGGCACTTGGACTATGTAGGTTCCCTAGCGGGCACTTGGACTATGTACGTCCCTTAGCGGGCACTTGGACTATGTAGGTTCCCTATCGCGCACGTGAACTATGTAGGTTAACTAGCGGGCACTTGGACTATGTAGGGTAACTAGCGGGCACTTAGATTATCTAGGTTACCTAGCGGGCCCTTGAACTATGTAGGTTAACTAGATGACCCTTGGACTATCTAGGTTAGCTAACGGGCACTTGGACTATATAGGTAAATTAGCGGGCAATTGGACTATATGGGTGCCCTAGCGGGCATTTGGACTATATAGATTACCTAGCAGGCACTTGGACTTAGTAGGTTACCTAGCGGGCACTTGGACTATCTAGGTTACCTAGCGGGCACTTGGACTATCTAGGTTTTCTAGCGGGCACTTGGACTATGTAGGTTACCTAGCGGGCACTTAGACTATCTAGGTTACCTAACGGGCACCTGGACTATCTAGGTTACCTAGCGGGCGCTGGGACTATGTAGGTTACCTAGCGGGCAATTGGATTATCTAGGTTAACGAACGGGTACTTGGACTATGTAGGTAATCTAGCGGGCACTTGGACAGTCTAGGTTAACTAGCGGGCACTTGGAGTATCTAGGTTAACGAAAGGGCACTTGGACAATGTAGGTTACCTAGCGGGCACTTGGACGATCTAGGTTAACTAGCGGGCACGTGGATGATGCAGGTTCCCTAGCAGGCACTTGGACTGTCTAGGTTCCCTAACGGGCACTTGGACTATGTAGTTTCCCTATGAGGCACTTGGACTGTGTAGGTTAATGAGCGGGCACTTGGACGATCTATGTTAACTAGCGGGCACTTTACTATGTAGGTTCCCTAGCGGGCACTTGGACTATGTATGTCACCTAGCGGGCACTTGGAGAGTGTACCTCCCCTAGTGGGCACTTGGACTATCTAGGATAACTAACGTGCACTAGGGCTATCTAGGTTACCTAGCGGGCACTTGGATTATGTAGGTAACCTAGCGGGCACTGGACAGTCTAAGTTATCTAGCGGGCACTTGGACTATCTAGGTTAATGAATGGGCACTTGTACTATGTAGGTTACCTAGTGGGCACTTGGACTATCTAGGTTAGCTAACAGGAAATTGGAATATCTAGGTTACCTTGCGGGCCCTTGGACTATGTAGGTTAACTAGCGGGCACTTGGACTATCTAGGTTAACTAGCGGGTTCTTGGACTATGTAGGTTAACTAGTGGGCCCTTGGACTATGTAGGTTAACTAGCGGGCACTTGGACGATCAAGGTTAACTAGCGGACACTTGGACTATGTACGTCCCCTAGTGTGCACTTGGACTATCTAGGTTAACTAACGGGCAATAGGTCTATCTAGGTTAACTAGCGGGCCCTGGGCTATGTAGGTTAACTAGCGGGCACTTGGACTATGTAGGTAACCAAGCGGGCACTTGGACAGTCTAGGTTACCTAGCGGGCACTTGGACTATCTAGGTTAATGAATGGGCACTTGTACTATGTAGGTTATCTAGCGGGCACTTGGACTATCTAGGTTAGCTAACAGGAAATTGGAATATCTAGGTTACCTTGCGGGCCCTTGGACTATGTAGGTTAACTAGCGGGCACTTGGACTATCTAGGTTAACTAGCGGGTTCTTGGACTATGTAGGTTAACTAGTGGGCCCTTGGAGTATGTAGGTTAACTAGCGGGCACTTGGACGATCAAGGTTAACTAGCGGACACTTGGACTATCTAGGTTAACTAGCAGACACTTGGACCATCTAGGTTAACTAGCCGGCACTTGGACAATGCAGGTTCCCTAGCGGGCACTTGGAATATATAGGTTCACTACGGGCACTTGGACTATCTAGGTTACCTAAGGGGCACTTGGACTATGTAGGTTAACTAGCAGACACTTGGATTATCTAGGTTACCTAGCGGGCAATTGAACTATGTACATACCCTAGCGGGCACGTGGACTATCTAGGTTAACTAGAGGGCACTTGGACTATGTAGGTTAACTAGCGGGCACTTGGACTATGTAGGTTAACTAGCGGGCACTTAGACTATCTAGGTTACCTAGCGGGCACTTGGACTATGTACATACCTTAGCGGGCACTGGACTATCTAGGTTACCTAGCGGCCACTTGGACTATGTACGTCCCCTAGTGTGCACTTGGACTATGTAGGTTAACTAACGGGCAATAGGACTATCTAGGTTAACTAGCGGGCCCTGGGCTATGTAAGTTAACTAGCGGGCACTTGGACTATGTAGGTAACCAAGTGGGAACTTGGACTGTCTAGGTTACCTAGCGGGCACTTGAACTATCTAGGTTAACGAACGGGCACTTGGACTATGTAGGTTACCTAGCGGGCACTTGGACTATCTAGGTTAGCTAACGGGCACTTGGACTATCTAGGTTACCTAGCGGGCATTTGGATTATGTACGTCCCCTAGCGGGCACTTGGACTATCTAAGTTAACTAGCGGGCCCTTGGACTATCTAGGTTAAGTAGCGGACCTTGGACTATGTAGGTTAACAAGCGGGCCCTTGGAATATGTAGGTTAACTAGCGGGCACTTGGACGATCTAGGTTAACTAGCGGGCACTTTTACTATCTAGGTTAACTAGCGGGCACTTGGACTATCTAGACTAACTAGCGGGCATTTGGACTATCTTGGTTACCTAACGGGCACTTGGACTATGTAGGTTCCCTAGCGGGCACTTGGACTATGTACGTCCCTTAGCGGGCACTTGGACTCTGTAGGTTCCCTATCGCGCACGTGAACTATGTAGGTTAACTAGCGGGCACTTGGACTATGTAGGGTAACTAGCGGGCATTTGGACTATCTAGGATACCTAACGGGAACTTGGACTACGTAGGTTAACTAGTGGACACTTGGACGATCTTGGTTAACTAGCGGGCACTTGGAATATCTAGGTTAACTTGCGGGCCCTTGGACTAGGTAGGTTAACTAGAGGGCACTTGGACCATCAAGGTTAACTAGCTGGCACTTGGACAATCTAGGTTAACTAGCGGGCACTTGGACTATCTAGGTAACTAGCAGGCACTTGGACAATGCAGGTTCCCTGGCGGGCACATTTACTATGTAGGTTCCTAGCGGACACTTGGAATATATAGGTTCCCTACGGGCACTTGGACTATCTAGTTTCCCTAACGGGCACTTGGAATATATAGGTTCCCTATCGGGGACTTGGAATATGTAGGTTCCTTAGCGGGCACTTGGACTTTGTAGGTTCCCTATTGGGCACTTGGACTATGTTGGTTAACTAGCGGGCCCTTGGACTATCTAGGTTAACTAGCGGACACTCGGACTATCAAGGTTACCTAGTGGGCAGTTGGACTATGTACGTCCCCTAGTGGGCACTTGGACGATCTAAGTTAACTAGAGGGCCCTTGGACTATGAGGTCAACTTGCGGGCCTTTGGACTATGTAGGTTAACTAGCGGGCACTTGGACAATCTAGGTTAACTAGCGGGCACTTGGATGATGCAGGTTCCCTAGCGGGCACTTGGACTATCTAGGTTCCCTAACGGGCACTTGGACTATGTAGGTTCCCTATCAGGCACTTGGACTATGTAGGTTAACGAGCGGGACCTTGGACTATGTACGTTAAGTAGCGGGCACTTAGACTATCTAGGTTACCTAGCAGACACCTTGACTATGTACATACCCTAGCCGGCACTGGACTATCTAGGTTATATAGCGGGCACTTGGACTATATACGTCCCCTATCGGGCACTTGGACTATGTAGGTTAACTAGAGGGCCATTGGACTATGTAGGTTGACTAGCGGGCACTTGGACTATCTAGGTTAAATAGCGGACTTTGGACTATGTAGGTTAACAAGCGGGCCCTTGGACTATGTAGGTTAACTAGTGGGCACTTGGACGATCTAGGTTAACTAGCGGGCACTTTACTATGTAGGTTCCCTAGCGGGCACTTGGACTATGTATGTCACCTAGCGTGCACTTGGACTGTGTACGTCCCCTAGTGGGCACTTGGACTATCTAGGATAACTAACGTGCACTAGGACTATCTAGGTTGACTAGCGGGCACTTGGACTATCTAGGTTCCCTAGCGGGCACTTGGAATATGTAGGTTCCTTAGCGGGCACTTGGACTTTGTAGGTTCCCTATTGGGCACTTGGACTATGTTGGTTAACTAGCGGGCCCTTGGACTATCTAGGTTACCTAGTGGACAGTTGGACTATGTACGTCCCCTAGTGGGAACTCGGACGATCTAGGTTAACTAGAGGGCCCTTGGACTATGTAGGTCAACTTGCGGGCCCTTGGACTATGTAGGTTAACTAGCGGGCACTTGGACGATCTAGGTTAACTAGCGGGCACTTGGATGATGCAGGTTCCCTAGCTGGCACTTGGACTGTCTAGGTTCCCTAACGGGCACTTGGACTATGTAGGTTCCCTATGAGGCACTTGGACTATGTAGGTTAATGAGCGGGCACTTGGACGATCTAGGTTAACTAGCGGGCACTTTAGTATGTAGGTTCCCTAAAGGGCACTTGGACTATGTATGTCACCTAGCGGGCACTTGGACTGTGTACGTCCCCTAGTGGGCATTTGGACTATCTAGGATAACTAACGTGCACTAGGACTATCTAGGTTACCTAGCAGGCACTTGGATTATGTAGGTAACCTAGCGGGCACTGGACAGTCTAGGTTATCTAGCGGGCACTTGGACTATCTAGGTTAATGAATGGGCACTTGTACTATGTAGGTTACCTAGCGGGCACTTGGACTATCTAGGTTAGCTAACAGGAAATTGGAATATCTAGGTTACCTTGCGGGCCCTTGGACTATGTAGGTTAACTAGCGGGCACTTGGACTATCTAGGTTAACTAGCGGGTTCTTGGACTATGTAGGTTAACTAGTGGGCCCTTGGACTATGTAGGTTAACTAGCGGGCACTTGGACGATCAAGGTTAACTAGCGGACAATTGGACTATGTACGTCCCCTAGTGTGCACTTGGACTATCTAGGTTAACTAATGGGCAATAGGACTATCTAGGTTAACTAGCGGGCACATGGACTATGTAGTAACCAAGCGGGCACTTGGACAGTCTAGGTTACCTAGCAGGCACTTGGACTATCTAGGTTAATGAATGGGCACTTGTACTATGTTGGTTATCTAGCGGGCACTTGGACTATCTAGGTTAGCTAACAGGAAATTGGAATATCTAGGTTACCTTGCGGGCCCTTGGACTATGTAGGTTAACTAGCGGGCACTTGGACTATCTAGGTTAACTAGCGGGTTCTTGGACTATGTAGGTTAACTAGTGGGCCCTTGGACTATGTAGGTTAACTAGCGGGCACTTGGACGATCAAGGTTAACTAGCGGACAATTGGACTATGTACGTCCCCTAGTGTGCACTTGGACTATCTAGGTTAACTAATGGGCAATAGGACTATCTAGGTTAACTAGCGGGCACATGGACTATGTAGTAACCAAGCGGGCACTTGGACAGTCTAGGTTACCTAGCAGGCACTTGGACTATCTAGGTTAATGAATGGGCACTTGTACTATGTAGGTTATCTAGCGGGCACTTGGACTATCTTGGTTAGCTAACAGGAAATTGGAATATCTAGGTTACCTTGCGGGCCCTTGGACTATGTAGGTTAACTAGCGGGCACTTGGACTATCTAGGTTAACTAGCGGGTTCTTGGACTATGTAGGTTAACTAGTGGGCCCTTGGACTATGTAGGTTAACTAGCGGGCACTTGGACGATCAAGGTTAACTAGCGGACACTTGGACTATCTAGGTTAACTAGCAGACACTTGGACCATCTAGGTTAACCAGCCGGCACTTGGACAATGCAGGTTCCCTAGCGGGCACTTGGAATATATAGGTTCACTACGGGCACTTGGACTATCTAGGTTACCTAACGGGCACTTGGACTATGTAGGTTAACTAGCAGACACTTGGATTATCTAGGTTACCTAGCGGGCAATTGAACTATGTACATACCCTAGCGGGCACGTGGACTATCTAGGTTAACTAGAGGGCACTTGGACTATGTAGGTTAACTAGCGGGCACTTGGACTATGTAGGTTAACTAGCGGGCACTTAGACTATCTAGGTTACCTAGCGGGCACTTGGACTATGTACATACCTTAGCGGGCACTGGACTATCTAGGTTACCTAGCGGCCACTTGGACTATGTACGTCCCCTAGTGTGCACTTGGACTATGTAGGTTAACTAACGGGCAATAGGACTATCTAGGTTAACTAGCGGGCCCTGGGCTATGTAAGTTAACTAGCGGGCACTTGGACTATGTAGGTAACCAAGTGGGAACTTGGACTGTCTAGGTTACCTAGCGGGCACTTGAACTATCTAGGTTAACGAACGGGCACTTGGACTATGTAGGTTACCTAGCGGGCACTTGGACTATCTAGGTTAGCTAACGGGCACTTGGACTATCTAGGTTACCTAGCGGGCATTTGGATTATGTACGTCCCCTAGCGGGCACTTGGACTATCTAAGTTAACTAGCGGGCCCTTGGACTATCTAGGTTAAGTAGCGGACCTTGGACTATGTAGGTTAACAAGCGGGCCCTTGGACTATGTAGGTTAACTAGCGGGCACTTGGACGATCTAGGTTAACTAGCGGGCACTTTTACTATCTAGGTTAACTAGCGGGCACTTGGACTATCTAGACTAACTAGCGGGCATTTGGACTATCTTGGTTACCTAACGGGCACTTGGACTATGTAGGTTCCCTAGCGGGCACTTGGACTATGTACGTCCCTTAGCGGGCACTTGGACTATGTAGGTTCCCTATCGCGCACGTGAACTATGTAGGTTAACTAGCGGGCACTTGGACTATGTAGGGTAACTAGCGGGCACTTAGATTATCTAGGTTACCTAGCGGGCCCTTGAACTATGTAGGTTAACTAGATGACCCTTGGACTATCTAGGTTAGCTAACGGGCACTTGGACTATATAGGTAAATTAGCGGGCAATTGGACTATATGGGTGCCCTAGCGGGCATTTGGACTATATAGATTACCTAGCAGGCACTTGGACTTAGTAGGTTACCTAGCGGGCACTTGGACTATCTAGGTTACCTAGCGGGCACTTGGACTATCTAGGTTTTCTAGCGGGCACTTGGACTATGTAGGTTACCTAGCGGGCACTTAGACTATCTAGGTTACCTAACGGGCACCTGGACTATCTAGGTTACCTAGCGGGCGCTGGGACTATGTAGGTTACCTAGCGGGCAATTGGATTATCTAGGTTAACGAACGGGTACTTGGACTATGTAGGTAATCCAGCGGGCACTTGGACAGTCTAGGTTAACTAGCGGGCACTTGGAGTATCTAGGTTAACGAAAGGGCACTTGGACAATGTAGGTTACCTAGCGGGCACTTGGACGATCTAGGTTAACTAGCGGGCACTTGGATGATGCAGGTTCCCTAGCGGGCACTTGGACTGTCTAGGTTCACTAACGGGCACTTGGACTATGTAGGTTCCCTATGAGGCACTTGGACTGTGTAGGTTAACGAGCGGGCACTTGGACGATCTAGGTTAACTAGCGGGCACTTTACTATGTAGGTTCCCTAGCGGGCACTTGGACTATGTATGTCACCTAGCGGGCACTTGGACAGTGTACGTCCCCTAGTGGGCACTTGGACTATCTAGGATAACTAACGTGCACTAGGGCTATCTAGGTTACCTAGCGGGCACTTGGATTATGTAGGTAACCTAGCGGGCACTGGACAGTCTAGGTTATCTAGCGGGCACTTGGACTATCTAGGTTAATGAATGGGCACTTGTACTATGTAGGTTACCTAGTGGGCACTTGGACTATCTAGGTTAGCTAACAGGAAATTGGAATATCTAGGTTACCTTGCGGGCCCTTGGACTATGTAGGTTAACTAGCGGGCACTTGGACTATCTAGGTTAACTAGCGGGTTCTTGGACTATGTAGGTTAACTAGTGGGCCCTTGGACTATGTAGGTTAACTAGCGGGCACTTGGACGATCAAGGTTAACTAGCGGACACTTGGACTATCTAGGTTAACTAGCAGACACTTGGACCATCTAGGTTAACTAGCTGGCACTTGGACAATGCAGGTTCCCTAGCGGGCACTTGGAATATATAGGTTCACTACGGGCACTTGGACTATCTAGGTTACCTAAGGGGCACTTGGACTATGTAGGTTAACTAGCAGACACTTGGATTATCTAGGTTACCTAGCGGGCAATTGAACTATGTACATACCCTAGCGGGCACGTGGACTATCTAGGTTAACTAGAGGGCACTTGGACTATGTAGGTTAACTAGCGGGCACTTGGACTATGTAGGTTAACTAGCGGGCACTTAGACTATCTAGGTTACCTAGCGGGCACTTGGACTATGTACATACCTTAGCGGGCACTGGACTATCTAGGTTACCTAGCGGCCACTTGGACTATGTACGTCCCCTAGTGTGCACTTGGACTATGTAGGTTAACTAACGGGCAATAGGACTATCTAGGTTAACTAGCGGGCCCTGGGCTATGTAAGTTAACTAGCGGGCACTTGGACTATGTAGGTAACCAAGTGGGAACTTGGACTGTCTAGGTTACCTAGCGGGCACTTGAACTATCTAGGTTAACGAACGGGCACTTGGACTATGTAGGTTACCTAGCGGGCACTTGGACTATCTAGGTTAGCTAACGGGCACTTGGACTATCTAGGTTACCTAGCGGGCATTTGGATTATGTACGTCCCCTAGCGGGCACTTGGACTATCTAAGTTAACTAGCGGGCCCTTGGACTATCTAGGTTAAGTAGCGGACCTTGGACTATGTAGGTTAACAAGCGGGCCCTTGGACTATGTAGGTTAACTAGCGGGCACTTGGACGATCTAGGTTAACTAGCGGGCATTTGGACTATCTTGGTTACCTAACGGGCACTTGGACTATGTAGGTTCCCTAGCGGGCACTTGGACTATGTACGTCCCTTAGCGGGCACTTGGACTATGTAGGTTCCCTATCGCGCACGTGAACTATGTAGGTTACTAGCGGGCACTTGGACTATGTAGGGTAACTAGCGGGCACTTAGACTATCTAGGTTACCTAGCGGGCCCTTGAACTATGTAGGTTAACTAGATGACCCTTGGACTATCTAGGTTAGCTAACGGGCACTTGGACTATATAGGTAAATTAGCGGGCAATTGGACTATATGGGTGCCCTAGCGGGCATTTGGACTATATAGATTACCTAGCAGGCACTTGGACTTAGTAGGTTACCTAGCGGGCACTTGGACTATCTAGGTTACCTAGCGGGCACTTGGACTATCTAGGTTTTCTAGCGGGCACTTGGACTATGTAGGTTACCTAGCGGGCACTTAGACTATCTAGGTTACCTAACGGGCACCTGGATTATCTAGGTTACCTAGCGGGCGCTGGGACTATGTAGGTTACCTATAGGGCAATTGGATTATCTAGGTTAACGAACGGGTACTTGGACTATGTAGGTAATCTAGCGGGCACTTGGACAGTCTAGGTTAACTAGCGGGCACTTGGAGTATCTAGGTTAACGAAAGGGCACTTGGACAATGTAGGTTACCTAGCGGGCACTTGGACGATCTAGGTTAACTAGCGGGCACTTGGATGATGCAGGTTCCCTAGCAGGCACTTGGACTGTCTAGGTTCCCTAACGGGCACTTGGACTATGTAGTTTCCCTATGAGGCACTTGGACTGTGTAGGTTAATGAGCGGGCACTTGGACGATCTAGGTTAACTAGCGGGCACTTTACTATGTAGGTTCCCTAGCGGGCACTTGGACTATGTATGTCACCTAGCGGGCACTTGGAGAGTGTACGTCCCCTAGTGGGCACTTGGACTATCTAGGATAACTAACGTGAACTAGGGCTATCTAGGTTACCTAGCGGGCACTTGGATTATGTAGGAAACCTAGCGGGCACTGGACAGTCTAGGTTATCTAGCGGGCACTTGGACTATCTAGGTTAATGAATGGGCACTTGTACTATGTAGGTTACCTAGTGGGCACTTGGACTATCTAGGTTAGCTAACAGGAAATTGGAATATCTAGGTTACCTTGCGGGCCCTTGGACTATGTAGGTTAACTGGCGGGCACTTGGACTATCTAGGTTAACTAGCGGGTTCTTGGACTATGTAGGTTAACTAGTGGGCCCTTGGACTATGTAGGTTAACTAGCGGGCACTTGGACGATCAAGGTTAACTAGCGGACACTTGGACTATGTACGTCCCCTAGTGTGCACTTGGACTATCTAGGTTAACTAACGGGCAATAGGTCTATCTAGGTTAACTAGCGGGCCCTGGGCTATGTAGGTTAACTAGCGGGCACTTGGACTATGTAGGTAACCAAGCGGGCACTTGGACAGTCTAGGTTACCTAGCGGGCACTTGGACTATCTAGGTTAATGAATGGGCACTTGTACTATGTAGGTTATCTAGCGGGCACTTGGACTATCTAGGTTAGCTAACAGGAAATTGGAATATCTAGGTTACCTTGCGGGCCCTTGGACTATGTAGGTTAACTAGCGGGCACTTGGACTATCTAGGTTAACTAGCGGGTTCTTGGACTATGTAGGTTAACTAGTGGGCCCTTGGACTATGTAGGTTAACTAGCGGGCACTTGGACGATCAAGGTTAACTAGCGGACACTTGGACTATCTAGGTTAACTAGCAGACACTTGGACCATCTAGGTTAACTAGCCGGCACTTGGACAATGCAGGTTCCCTAGCGGGCACTTGGAATATATAGGTTCACTACGGGCACTTGGACTATCTAGGTTACCTAAGGGGCACTTGGACTATGTAGGTTAACTAGCAGACACTTGGATTATCTAGGTTACCTAGCGGGCAATTGAACTATGTACATACCCTAGCGGGCACGTGGACTATCTAGGTTAACTAGAGGGCACTTGGACTATCTAGGTTAATGAATGGGCACTTGTACTATGTAGGTTACCTAGCGGGCACTTGGACTATCTAGGTTAGCTAACAGGAAATTGGAATATCTAGGTTACCTTGCGGGCCCTTGGACGATGTAGGTTAACTAGCGGGCACTTGGACTATCTAGGTTAACTAGCGGGTTCTTGGACTATGTAGGTTAACTAGTGTGCCCTTGGAGTATGTAGGTTAACTAGCGGGCACTTGGACGATCAAGGTTAACTAGCGGACACTTGGACTATCTAGGTTAACTAGCAGACACTTGGACCATCTAGGTTAACTAGCCGACACTTGGACAATGCAGGTTCCCTAGCGGGCACTTGGAATATATAGGTTCACTACGGGCACTTGGACTATCTAGGTTACCTAACGGGCACTTGGACTATGTAGGTTAACTAGCAGACACTTGGATTATCTAGGTTACCTAGCGGGCAATTGAACTATGTACATACCCTAGCGGGCACGTGGACTATCTAGGTTAACTAGAGGGCACTTGGACTATGTAGGTTAACTAGCGGGCACTTGGACTATGTAGGTTAACTAGCGGGCACTTAGACTATCTAGGTTACCTAGCGGGCACTTGGACTATGTAGGTTCCCTATCGCGCACGTGAACTATGTAGGTTAACTAGCGGGCACTTGGACTATGTAGGGTAACTAGCGGGCACTTAGACTATCTAGGTTACCTAGCGGGCCCTTGAACTATGTAGGTTAACTAGATGACCCTTGGACTATCTAGGTTAGCTAACGGGCACTTGGATTATATAGGTAAATTAGCGGGCAATTGGACTATATGGGTGCCCTAGCGGGCATTTGGTCTATATAGATTACCTAGCAGGCACTTGGACTTAGTAGGTTACCTAGCGGGCACTTGGACTATCTAGGTTACCTAGCGGGCACTTGGACTATCTAGGTTTTCTAGCGGGCACTTGGACTATGTAGGTTACCTAGCGGGCACTTAGACTATCTAGGTTACCTAACCGGCACCTGGACTATCTAGGTTACCTAGCGGGCGCTGGGACTATGTAGGTTACCTAGCGGGCAATTGGATTATCTAGGTTAACGAACGGGTACTTGGACTATGTAGGTAATCTAGCGGGCACTTGGACAGTCTAGGTTAACTAGCGGGCACTTGGAGTATCTAGGTTAACGAAAGGGCACTTGGACTATCTAGGTTAGCTAAAAGGAACTTGGAATATCTAGGTTACCTAGTGGTTACTTGGACTATGTAGGTTACCTAGCGGGCACTTGGACTATCTAGGTTACCTAACGGGAACTTGGACTATGTAGGTTAACTAGCGGGCACATGGACTATCTAGGTTAACGAACGGGCACTTGGACTATGTCGGTAACAAAGCGGGCACTTGGACAGTCTAGGTTACCTAGGGGGCACTTGGACAATCTAGGTTAATGAATCGGCACTTGGACTATGTAGGTTACCTCGGGGGCACTTGGACTATCTAGGTTAGCTAACAGGAACTTGGAATATCTAGGTTACCTAGCGGGCACTTGGACTATGTAGGTTACCTAGCGGGCATTTGGACTATCTAGGATACCTAACGGGAAATTGGACTACGTAGGTTAACTAGCGGACACTTGGACGATCTTGGTTAACTAGCGGGCACTTGGAATATCTAGGTTAACTTGCGGGCCCTTGGACTAGGTAGGTAAACTAGAGGGCACTTGGACTATCAAGGTTAACTAGCTGGCAAGTGGACAATCTAGGTTAACTAGCGGGCACTTGGACTATCTAGGTAACTAGCAGGCACTTGGACAATGCAGGTTCCCTAGCGGGCACATTTACTATGTAGGTTCCTAGCGGACACTTGGAATATATAGGTTCCCTACGGGCACTTGGACTATCTAGGTTCCCTAACGGGCACTTGGAATATATAGGTTCCCTATCGGGCACTTGGAATATGTAGGTTCCTCAGCGGGCACTTGGACTTTGTAGGTTCCCTATTGGGCACTTGCACTATGTTGGTTAACTAGCGGGCCCTTGGACTATCTAGGTTAACTAGCGGACACTCGGACTATCTAGGTTACCTAGTGGGCAGTTGGACTATGTATGTCCCCTAGTGGGCACTTGGACGATCTAAGTTATCTAGAGGGCCCTTGGACTATGAGGTCAACTTGCGCGCCTTTGGACTATGTAGGTTAACTAGCGGGCACTTGGACGATCTAGGTTAACTAGCGGGCACTTGGATGATGCAGGTTCCCTAGCGGGCACATGGACTATCTAGGTTCCCTAACGGGCACTTGGACTATGTAGGTTCCCTATGAGGCACTTGGACTATGTAGGTTAACGAGCGGGACCTTGGACTATGTACGTTAAGTAGCGGGCACTTAGACTATCTAGGTTACCTAGCAGACACCTTGACTATGTACATACCCTAGCCGGCACTGGACTATCTAGGTTATATAGCGGGCACTTGGACTATATACGTCCCCTATCGGGCACTTGGACTATGTAGGTTAACTAGAGGGCCATTGGACTATGTAGGTTAACTAGCGGGCACTTGGACTATCTAGGTTAAATAGCGGACTTTGGACTATGTAGGTTAACAAGCGGGCCCTTGGACTATGTAGGTTAACTAGTGGGCACTTGGACGATCTAGGTTAACTAGCGGGCACTTTACTATGTAGGTTCCCTAGTGGGCACTTGGACTATGTATGTCACCTAGCGTGCACTTGGACTGTGTACGTCCCCTAGTGGGCACTTGGACTATCTAGGATAACTAACGTGCACTAGGACTATCTAGGTTGACTAGCGGGCACTTGGACTATCTAGGTTACCTAGCGGGCACTTGGAATATGTAGGTTCCTTAGCGGGCACTTGGACTTTGTAGGTTCCCTATTGGGCACTTGGACTATGTTGGTTAACTAGCGGGCCCTTGGACTATCTAGGTTACCTAGTGGACAGTTGGACTATGTACGTCCCCTAGTGGGCACTTGGACGATCTAGGTTAACTAGAGGGCCCTTGGACTATGTAGGTCAACTTGCGGGCCCTTGGACTATGTAGGTTAACTAGCGGGCACTTGGATGATCTAGGTTAACTAGCGGGCACTTGGATGATGCAGGTTCCCTAGCGGGCACTTGGACTGTCTAGGTTCCCTAACGGGCACTTGGACTATGTAGGTTCCCTATGAGGCACTTGGACTATGTAGGTTAATGAGCGGGCACTTGGACGATCTAGGTTAACTAGCGGGCACTTTACTATGTAGGTTCCCTAAAGGGCACTTGGACTATGTATGTCACCTAGCGGGCACTTGGACTGTGTACGTCCCCTAGTGGGCACTTGGACTATCTAGGATAACTAACGTGCACTAGGACTATCTAGGTTACCTAGCGGGCACTTGGATTATGTAGGTAACCTAGCGGGCACTGGACAGTCTAGGTTATCTAGCGGGCACTTGGACTATCTAGGTTAATGAATGGGCACTTGTACTATGTAGGTTACCTAGCGGGCACTTGGACTATCTAGGTTAGCTAACAGGAAATTGGAATATCTAGGTTACCTTGCGGGCCCTTGGACGATGTAGGTTAACTAGCGGGCACTTGGACTATCTAGGTTAACTAGCGGGTTCTTGGACTATGTAGGTTAACTAGTGTGCCCTTGGAGTATGTAGGTTAACTAGCGGGCACTTGGACGATCAAGGTTAACTAGCGGACACTTGGACTATCTAGGTTAACTAGCAGACACTTGGACCATCTAGGTTAACTAGCCGACACTTGGACAATGCAGGTTCCCTAGCGGGCACTTGGAATATATAGGTTCACTACGGGCACTTGGACTATCTAGGTTACCTAACGGGCACTTGGACTATGTAGGTTAACTAGCAGACACTTGGATTATCTAGGTTACCTAGCGGGCAATTGAACTATGTACATACCCTAGCGGGCACGTGGACTATCTAGGTTAACTAGAGGGCACTTGGACTATGTAGGTTAACTAGCGGGCACTTGGACTATGTAGGTTAACTAGCGGGCACTTAGACTATCTAGGTTACCTAGCGGGCACTTGGACTATGTAGGTTCCCTATCGCGCACGTGAACTATGTAGGTTAACTAGCGGGCACTTGGACTATGTAGGGTAACTAGCGGGCACTTAGACTATCTAGGTTACCTAGCGGGCCCTTGAACTATGTAGGTTAACTAGATGACCCTTGGACTATCTAGGTTAGCTAACGGGCACTTGGATTATATAGGTAAATTAGCGGGCAATTGGACTATATGGGTGCCCTAGCGGGCATTTGGTCTATATAGATTACCTAGCAGGCACTTGGACTTAGTAGGTTACCTAGCGGGCACTTGGACTATCTAGGTTACCTAGCGGGCACTTGGACTATCTAGGTTTTCTAGCGGGCACTTGGACTATGTAGGTTACCTAGCGGGCACTTAGACTATCTAGGTTACCTAACGGGCACCTGGACTATCTAGGTTACCTAGCGGGCGCTGGGACTATGTAGGTTACCTAGCGGGCAATTGGATTATCTAGGTTAACGAACGGGTACTTGGACTATGTAGGTAATCTAGCGGGCACTTGGACAGTCTAGGTTAACTAGCGGGCACTTGGAGTATCTAGGTTAACGAAAGGGCACTTGGACTATCTAGGTTAGCTAAAAGGAACTTGGAATATCTAGGTTACCTAGTGGTTACTTGGACTATGTAGGTTACCTAGCGGGCACTTGGACTATCTAGGTTACCTAACGGGAACTTGGACTATGTAGGTTAACTAGCGGGCACATGGACTATCTAGGTTAACGAACGGGCACTTGGACTATGTCGGTAACCAAGCGGGCACTTGGACAGTCTAGGTTACCTAGGGGGCACTTGGACAATCTAGGTTAATGAATCGGCACTTGGACTATGTAGGTTACCTCGGGGGCACTTGGACTATCTAGGTTAGCTAACAGGAACTTGGAATATCTAGGTTACCTAGCGGGCACTTGGACTATGTAGGTTACCTAGCGGGCATTTGGACTATCTAGGATACCTAACGGGAAATTGGACTACGTAGGTTAACTAGCGGACACTTGGACGATCTTGGTTAACTAGCGGGCACTTGGAATATCTAGGTTAACTTGCGGGCCCTTGGACTAGGTAGGTAAACTAGAGGGCACTTGGACTATCAAGGTTAACTAGCTGGCAAGTGGACAATCTAGGTTAACTAGCGGGCACTTGGACTATCTAGGTAACTAGCAGGCACTTGGACAATGCAGGTTCCCTAGCGGGCACATTTACTATGTAGGTTCCTAGCGGACACTTGGAATATATAGGTTCCCTACGGGCACTTGGACTATCTAGGTTCCCTAACGGGCACTTGGAATATATAGGTTCCCTATCGGGCACTTGGAATATGTAGGTTCCTCAGCGGGCACTTGGACTTTGTAGGTTCCCTATTGGGCACTTGCACTATGTTGGTTAACTAGCGGGCCCTTGGACTATCTAGGTTAACTAGCGGACACTCGGACTATCTAGGTTACCTAGTGGGCAGTTGGACTATGTATGTCCCCTAGTGGGCACTTGGACGATCTAAGTTATCTAGAGGGCCCTTGGACTATGAGGTCAACTTGCGCGCCTTTGGACTATGTAGGTTAACTAGCGGGCACTTGGACGATCTAGGTTAACTAGCGGGCACTTGGATGATGCAGGTTCCCTAGCGGGCACATGGACTATCTAGGTTCCCTAACGGGCACTTGGACTATGTAGGTTCCCTATGAGGCACTTGGACTATGTAGGTTAACGAGCGGGACCTTGGACTATGTACGTTAAGTAGCGGGCACTTAGACTATCTAGGTTACCTAGCAGACACCTTGACTATGTACATACCCTAGCCGGCACTGGACTATCTAGGTTATATAGCGGGCACTTGGACTATATACGTCCCCTATCGGGCACTTGGACTATGTAGGTTAACTAGAGGGCCATTGGACTATGTAGGTTAACTAGCGGGCACTTGGACTATCTAGGTTAAATAGCGGACTTTGGACTATGTAGGTTAACAAGCGGGCCCTTGGACTATGTAGGTTAACTAGTGGGCACTTGGACGATCTAGGTTAACTAGTGGGCACTTTACTATGTAGGTTCCCTAGTGGGCACTTGGACTATGTATGTCACCTAGCGTGCACTTGGACTGTGTACGTCCCCTAGTGGGCACTTGGACTATCTAGGATAACTAACGTGCACTAGGACTATCTAGGTTGACTAGCGGGCACTTGGACTATCTAGGTTACCTAGCGGGCACTTGGAATATGTAGGTTCCTTAGCGGGCACTTGGACTTTGTAGGTTCCCTATTGGGCACTTGGACTATGTTGGTTAACTAGCGGGCCCTTGGACTATCTAGGTTACCTAGTGGACAGTTGGACTATGTACGTCCCCTAGTGGGCACTTGGACGATCTAGGTTAACTAGAGGGCCCTTGGACTATGTAGGTCAACTTGCGGGCCCTTGGACTATGTAGGTTAACTAGCGGGCACTTGGATGATCTAGGTTAACTAGCGGGCACTTGGATGATGCAGGTTCCCTAGCGGGCACTTGGACTGTCTAGGTTCCCTAACGGGCACTTGGACTATGTAGGTTCCCTATGAGGCACTTGGACTATGTAGGTTAATGAGCGGGCACTTGGACGATCTAGGTTAACTAGCGGGCACTTTACTATGTAGGTTCCCTAAAGGGCACTTGGACTATGTATGTCACCTAGCGGGCACTTGGACTGTGTACGTCCCCTAGTGGGCACTTGGACTATCTAGGATAACTAACGTGCACTAGGACTATCTAGGTTACCTAGCGGGCACTTGGATTATGTAGGTAACCTAGCGGGCACTGGACAGTCTAGGTTATCTAGCGGGCACTTGGACTATCTAGGTTAATGAATGGGCACTTGTACTATGTAGGTTACCTAGCGGGCACTTGGACTATCTAGGTTAGCTAACAGGAAATTGGAATATCTAGGTTACCTTGCGGGCCCTTGGACGATGTAGGTTAACTAGCGGGCACTTGGACTATCTAGGTTAACTAGCGGGTTCTTGGACTATGTAGGTTAACTAGTGGGCCCTTGGACTATGTAGGTTAACTAGCGGGCACTTGGACGATCAAGGTTAACTAGCGGACAATTGGACTATGTACGTCCCCTAGTGTGCACTTGGACTATCTAGGTTAACTAATGGGCAATAGGACTATCTAGGTTAACTAGCGGGCCCTGGGCTATGTAGGTTAACTAGCGGGCACATGGACTATGTAGTAACCAAGCGGGCACTTGGACAGTCTAGGTTACCTAGCGGGCACTTGGACTATCTAGGTTAATGAATGGGCACTTGTACTATGTAGGTTATCTAGCGGGCACTTGGACTATCTAGGTTAGCTAACAGGAAATTGGAATATCTAGGTTACCTTGCGGGCCCTTGGACTATGTAGGTTAACTAGCGGGCACTTGGACTATCTAGGTTAACTAGCGGGTTCTTGGACTATGTAGGTTAACTAGTGGGCCCTTGGAGTATGTAGGTTAACTAGCGGGCACTTGGACGATCAAGGTTAACTAGCGGACACTTGGACTATCTAGGTTAACTAGCAGGCACTTGGACCATCTAGGTTAACTAGCCGGCACTTGGACAATGCAGGTTCCCTAGCGGGCACTTGGAATATATAGGTTCCCTACGGGCACTTGGACTATCTAGGTTCCCTAACGGGCACTTGGAATATATAGGTTCCCTATCGGGCACTTGGAATATGTAGGTTCCTCAGCGGGCACTTGGACTTTGTAGGTTCCCTATTGGGCACTTGCACTATGTTGGTTAACTAGCGGGCCCTTGGACTATCTAGGTTAACTAGCGGACACTCGGACTATCTAGGTTACCTAGTGGGCAGTTGGACTATGTATGTCCCCTAGTGGGCACTTGGACGATCTAAGTTATCTAGAGGGCCCTTGGACTATGAGGTCAACTTGCGCGCCTTTGGACTATGTAGGTTAACTAGCGGGCACTTGGACGATCTAGGTTAACTAGCGGGCACTTGGATGATGCAGGTTCCCTAGCGGGCACATGGACTATCTAGGTTCCCTAACGGGCACTTGGACTATGTAGGTTCCCTATGAGGCACTTGGACTATGTAGGTTAACGAGCGGGACCTTGGACTATGTACGTTAAGTAGCGGGCACTTAGACTATCTAGGTTACCTAGCAGACACCTTGACTATGTACATACCCTAGCCGGCACTGGACTATCTAGGTTATATAGCGGGCACTTGGACTATATACGTCCCCTATCGGGCACTTGGACTATGTAGGTTAACTAGAGGGCCATTGGACTATGTAGGTTAACTAGCGGGCACTTGGACTATCTAGGTTAAATAGCGGACTTTGGACTATGTAGGTTAACAAGCGGGCCCTTGGACTATGTAGGTTAACTAGTGGGCACTTGGACGATCTAGGTTAACTAGCGGGCACTTTACTATGTAGGTTCCCTAGTGGGCACTTGGACTATGTATGTCACCTAGCGTGCACTTGGACTGTGTACGTCCCCTAGTGGGCACTTGGACTATCTAGGATAACTAACGTGCACTAGGACTATCTAGGTTGACTAGCGGGCACTTGGACTATCTAGGTTACCTAGCGGGCACTTGGAATATGTAGGTTCCTTAGCGGGCACTTGGACTTTGTATGTTCCCTATTGGGCACTTGGACTATGTTGGTTAACTAGCGGGCCCTTGGACTATCTAGGTTACCTAGTGGACAGTTGGACTATGTACGTCCCCTAGTGGGCACTTGGACGATCTAGGTTAACTAGAGGGCCCTTGGACTATGTAGGTCAACTTGCGGGCCCTTGGACTATGTAGGTTAACTAGCGGGCACTTGGATGATCTAGGTTAACTAGCGGGCACTTGGATGATGCAGGTTCCCTAGCGGGCACTTGGACTGTCTAGGTTCCCTAACGGGCACTTGGACTATGTAGGTTCCCTATGAGGCACTTGGACTATGTAGGTTAATGAGCGGGCACTTGGACGATCTAGGTTAACTAGCGGGCACTTTACTATGTAGGTTCCCTAAAGGGCACTTGGACTATGTATGTCACCTAGCGGGCACTTGGACTGTGTACGTCCCCTAGTGGGCACTTGGACTATCTAGGATAACTAACGTGCACTAGGACTATCTAGGTTACCTAGCGGGCACTTGGATTATGTAGGTAACCTAGCGGGCACTGGACAGTCTAGGTTATCTAGCGGGCACTTGGACTATCTAGGTTAATGAATGGGCACTTGTACTATGTAGGTTACCTAGCGGGCATTGGACTATCTAGGTTAGCTAACAGGAAATTGGAATATCTAGGTTACCTTGCGGGCCCTTGGACGATGTAGGTTAACTAGCGGGCACTTGGACTATCTAGGTTAACTAGCGGGTTCTTGGACTATGTAGGTCAACTAGTGGGCCCTTGGACTATGTAGGTTAACTAGCGGGCACTTGGACGATCAAGGTTAACTAGCGGACAATTGGACTATGTACGTCCCCTAGTGTGCACTTGGACTATCTAGGTTAACTAATGGGCAATAGGACTATCTAGGTTAACTAGCGGGCACATGGACTATGTAGTAACCAAGCGGGCACTTGGACAGTCTAGGTTACCTAGCAGGCACTTGGACTATCTAGGTTAATGAATGGGCACTTGTACTATGTAGGTTATCTAGCGGGCACTTGGATTATCTAGGTTAGCTAACAGGAAATTGGAATATCTAGGTTACCTTGCGGGCCCTTGGACTATGTAGGTTAACTAGCGGGCACTTGGACTATCTAGGTTAACTAGCGGGTTCTTGGACTATGTAGGTTAACTAGTGGGCCCTTGGACTATGTAGGTTAACTAGCGGGCACTTGGACGATCAAGGTTAACTAGCGGACAATTGGACTATGTACGTCCCCTAGTGTGCACTTGGACTATCTAGGTTAACTAATGGGCAATAGGACTATCTAGGTTAACTAGCGGGCACATGGACTATGTAGTAACCAAGCGGGCACTTGGACAGTCTAGGTTACCTAGCAGGCACTTGGACTATCTAGGTTAATGAATGGGCACTTGTACTATGTAGGTTATCTAGCGGGCACTTGGACTATCTAGGTTAGCTAACAGGAAATTGGAATATCTAGGTTACCTTGCGGGCCCTTGGACTATGTAGGTTAACTAGCGGGCACTTGGACTATCTAGGTTAACTAGCGGGTTCTTGGACTATGTAGGTTAACTAGTGGGCCCTTGGACTATGTAGGTTAACTAGCGGGCACTTGGACGATCAAGGTTAACTAGCGGACACTTGGACTATCTAGGTTAACTAGCAGACACTTGGACCATCTAGGTTAACTAGCCGGCACTTGGACAATGCAGGTTCCCTAGCGGGCACTTGGAATATATAGGTTCACTACGGGCACTTGGACTATCTAGGTTACCTAAGGGGCACTTGGACTATGTAGGTTAACTAGCAGACACTTGGATTATCTAGGTTACCTAGCGGGCAATTGAACTATGTACATACCCTAGCGGGCACGTGGACTATCTAGGTTAACTAGAGGGCACTTGGACTATCTAGGTTAATGAATGGGCACTTGTACTATGTAGGTTATCTAGCGGGCACTTGGACTATCTAGGTTAGCTAACAGGAAATTGGAATATCTAGGTTACCTTGCGGGCCCTTGGACTATGTAGGTTAACTAGCGGGCACTTGGACTATCTAGGTTAACTAGCGGGTTCTTGGACTATGTAGGTTAACTAGTGTGCCCTTGGAGTATGTAGGTTAACTAGCGGGCACTTGGACGATCAAGGTTAACTAGCGGACACTTGGACTATCTAGGTTAACTAGCAGACACTTGGACCATCTAGGTTAACTAGCCGACACTTGGACAATGCAGGTTCCCTAGCGGGCACTTGGAATATATAGGTTCACTACGGGCACTTGGACTATCTAGGTTACCTAACGGGCACTTGGACTATGTAGGTTAACTAGCAGACACTTGGATTATCTAGGTTACCTAGCGGGCAATTGAACTATGTACATACCCTAGCGGGCACGTGGACTATCTAGGTTAACTAGAGGGCACTTGGACTATGTAGGTTAACTAGCGGGCACTTGGACTATGTAGGTTAACTAGCGGGCACTTAGACTATCTAGGTTACCTAGCGGGCACTTGGACTATGTAGGTTCCCTATCGCGCACGTGAACTATGTAGGTTAACTAGCGGGCACTTGGACTATGTAGGGTAACTAGCGGGCACTTAGACTATCTAGGTTACCTAGCGGGCCCTTGAACTATGTAGGTTAACTAGATGACCCTTGGACTATCTAGGTTAGCTAACGGGCACTTGGATTATATAGGTAAATTAGCGGGCAATTGGACTATATGGGTGCCCTAGCGGGCATTTGGTCTATATAGATTACCTAGCAGGCACTTGGACTTAGTAGGTTACCTAGCGGGCACTTGGACTATCTAGGTTACCTAGCGGGCACTTGGACTATCTAGGTTTTCTAGCGGGCACTTGGACTATGTAGGTTACCTAGCGGGCACTTAGACTATCTAGGTTACCTAACGGGCACCTGGACTATCTAGGTTACCTAGCGGGCGCTGGGACTATGTAGGTTACCTAGCGGGCAATTGGATTATCTAGGTTAACGAACGGGTACTTGGACTATGTAGGTAATCTAGCGGGCACTTGGACAGTCTAGGTTAACTAGCGGGCACTTGGAGTATCTAGGTTAACGAAAGGGCACTTGGACTATCTAGGTTAGCTAAAAGGAACTTGGAATATCTAGGTTACCTAGTGGTTACTTGGACTATGTAGGTTACCTAGCGGGCACTTGGACTATCTAGGTTACCTAACGGGAACTTGGACTATGTAGGTTAACTAGCGGGCACATGGACTATCTAGGTTAACGAACGGGCACTTGGACTATGTCGGTAACCAAGCGGGCACTTGGACAGTCTAGGTTACCTAGGGGGCACTTGGACAATCTAGGTTAATGAATCGGCACTTGGACTATGTAGGTTACCTCGGGGGCACTTGGACTATCTAGGTTAGCTAACAGGAACTTGGAATATCTAGGTTACCTAGCGGGCACTTGGACTATGTAGGTTACCTAGCGGGCATTTGGACTATCTAGGATACCTAACGGGAAATTGGACTACGTAGGTTAACTAGCGGACACTTGGACGATCTTGGTTAACTAGCGGGCACTTGGAATATCTAGGTTAACTTGCGGGCCCTTGGACTAGGTAGGTAAACTAGAGGGCACTTGGACTATCAAGGTTAACTAGCTGGCAAGTGGACAATCTAGGTTAACTAGCGGGCACTTGGACTATCTAGGTAACTAGCAGGCACTTGGACAATGCAGGTTCCCTAGCGGGCACATTTACTATGTAGGTTCCTAGCGGACACTTGGAATATATAGGTTCCCTATGGGCACTTGGACTATCTAGGTTCCCTAACGGGCACTTGGAATATATAGGTTCCCTATCGGGCACTTGGAATATGTAGGTTCCTCAGCGGGCACTTGGACTTTGTAGGTTCCCTATTGGGCACTTGCACTATGTTGGTTAACTAGCGGGCCCTTGGACTATCTAGGTTAACTAGCGGACACTCGGACTATCTAGGTTACCTAGTGGGCAGTTGGACTATGTATGTCCCCTAGTGGGCACTTGGACGATCTAAGTTATCTAGAGGGCCCTTGGACTATGAGGTCAACTTGCGCGCCTTTGGACTATGTAGGTTAACTAGCGGGCACTTGGACGATCTAGGTTAACTAGCGGGCACTTGGATGATGCAGGTTCCCTAGCGGGCACATGGACTATCTAGGTTCCCTAACGGGCACTTGGACTATGTAGGTTCCCTATGAGGCACTTGGACTATGTAGGTTAACGAGCGGGACCTTGGACTATGTACGTTAAGTAGCGGGCACTTAGACTATCTAGGTTACCTAGCAGACACCTTGACTATGTACATACCCTAGCCGGCACTGGACTATCTAGGTTATATAGCGGGCACTTGGACTATATACGTCCCCTATCGGGCACTTGGACTATGTAGGTTAACTAGAGGGCCATTGGACTATGTAGGTTAACTAGCGGGCACTTGGACTATCTAGGTTAAATAGCGGACTTTGGACTATGTAGGTTAACAAGCGGGCCCTTGGACTATGTAGGTTAACTAGTGGGCACTTGGACGATCTAGGTTAACTAGTGGGCACTTTACTATGTAGGTTCCCTAGTGGGCACTTGGACTATGTATGTCACCTAGCGTGCACTTGGACTGTGTACGTCCCCTAGTGGGCACTTGGACTATCTAGGATAACTAACGTGCACTAGGACTATCTAGGTTGACTAGCGGGCACTTGGACTATCTAGGTTACCTAGCGGGCACTTGGAATATGTAGGTTCCTTAGCGGGCACTTGGACTTTGTAGGTTCCCTATTGGGCACTTGGACTATGTTGGTTAACTAGCGGGCCCTTGGACTATCTAGGTTACCTAGTGGACAGTTGGACTATGTACGTCCCCTAGTGGGCACTTGGACGATCTAGGTTAACTAGAGGGCCCTTGGACTATGTAGGTCAACTTGCGGGCCCTTGGACTATGTAGGTTAACTAGCGGGCACTTGGATGATCTAGGTTAACTAGCGGGCACTTGGATGATGCAGGTTCCCTAGCGGGCACTTGGACTGTCTAGGTTCCCTAACGGGCACTTGGACTATGTAGGTTCCCTATGAGGCACTTGGACTATGTAGGTTAATGAGCGGGCACTTGGACGATCTAGGTTAACTAGCGGGCACTTTACTATGTAGGTTCCCTAAAGGGCACTTGGACTATGTATGTCACCTAGCGGGCACTTGGACTGTGTACGTCCCCTAGTGGGCACTTGGACTATCTAGGATAACTAACGTGCACTAGGACTATCTAGGTTACCTAGCGGGCACTTGGATTATGTAGGTAACCTAGCGGGCACTGGACAGTCTAGGTTATCTAGCGGGCACTTGGACTATCTAGGTTAATGAATGGGCACTTGTACTATGTAGGTTACCTAGCGGGCACTTGGACTATCTAGGTTAGCTAACAGGAAATTGGAATATCTAGGTTACCTTGCGGGCCCTTGGACTATGTAGGTTAACTAGCGGGCACTTGGACTATCTAGGTTAACTAGCGGGTTCTTGGACTATGTAGGTTAACTAGTGGGCCCTTGGACTATGTAGGTTAACTAGCGGGCACTTGGACGATCAAGGTTAACTAGCGGACAATTGGACTATGTACGTCCCCTAGTGTGCACTTGGACTATCTAGGTTAACTAATGGGCAATAGGACTATCTAGGTTAACTAGCGGGCCCTGGGCTATGTAGGTTAACTAGCGGGCACATGGACTATGTAGTAACCAAGCGGGCACTTGGACAGTCTAGGTTACCTAGCGGGCACTTGGACTATCTAGGTTAATGAATGGGCACTTGTACTATGTAGGTTATCTAGCGGGCACTTGGACTATCTAGGTTAGCTAACAGGAAATTGGAATATCTAGGTTACCTTGCGGGCCCTTGGACTATGTAGGTTAACTAGCGGGCACTTGGACTATCTAGGTTAACTAGCGGGTTCTTGGACTATGTAGGTTAACTAGTGGGCCCTTGGAGTATGTAGGTTAACTAGCGGGCACTTGGACGATCAAGGTTAACTAGCGGACACTTGGACTATCTAGGTTAACTAGCAGACACTTGGACCATCTAGGTTAACTAGCCGGCACTTGGACAATGCAGGTTCCCTAGCGGGCACTTGGAATATATAGGTTCACTACGGGCACTAGGACTATCTAGGTTACCTAACGGGCACTTGGACTATGTAGGTTAACTAGCAGACACTTGGATTATCTAGGTTACCTAGCGGGAAATTGAACTATGTACATACCCTAGCGGGCACGTGGACTATCTAGGTTAACTAGAGGGCACTTGGACTATGTAGGTTAACTAGCGGGCACTTGGACTATGTAGGTTAACTAGCGGGCACTTAGACTATCTAGGTTACCTAGCGGGCACTTGGACTATATACATACCTTAGCGGGCACTGGACTATCTAGGTTACCTAGCGGCCACTTGGACTATGTACGTCCCCTAGTGTGCACTTGGACTATGTAGGTTAACTAACGGGCAATAGGACTATCTAGGTTAACTAGCGGGCCCTGGGCTATGTAAGTTAACTAGCGGGCACTTGGACTATGTAGGTAACTAAGCGGGAACTTGGACTGTCTAGGTTACCTAGCGGGCACTTGAACTATCTAGGTTAACGAACGGGCACTTGGACTATGTAGGTTACCTAGCGGGCACTTGGACTATCTAGGTTAGCTAACGGGCACTTGGACTATCTAGGTTACCTAGCGGGCATTTGGATTATGTACGTCCCCTAGCGGGCACTTGGACTATCTAGGTTAACTAGCGGGCCCTTGGACTATCTAGGTTAAGTAGCGGACCTTGGACTATGTAGGTTAACAAGCGGGCCCTTGGACTATGTAGGTTAACTAGCGGGCACTTGGACGATCTAGGTTAACTAGCGGGCACTTTTACTATCTAGGTTAACTAGCGGGCACTTGGACTATCTAGATTAACTAGCGGGCATTTGGACTATCTTGGTTACCTAACGGGCACTTGGACTATGTAGGTTCCCTAGCGGGCACTTGGACTATGTACGTCCCTTAGCGGGCACTTGGACTATGTAGGTTCCCTATCGCGCACGTGAACTATGTAGGTTAACTAGCGGGCCCTTGAACTATGTAGGTTAACTAGATGACCCTTGGACTATCTAGGTTAGCTAACGGGCACTTGGACTATATAGGTAAATTAGCGGGCAATTGGACTATATGGGTGCCCTAGCGGGCATTTGGACTATATAGATTACCTAGCAGGCACTTGGACTTAGTAGGTTACCTAGCGGGCACTTGGACTATCTAGGTTACCTAGCGGGCACTTGGACTATCTAGGTTTTCTAGCGGGCACTTGGACTATGTAGGTAACCTAGCGGGCACTTAGACTATCTAGGTTACCTAACGGGCACCTGGACTATCTAGGTTACCTAGCGGGCGCTGGGACTATGTAGGTTACCTAGCGGGCAATTGGATTATCTAGGTTAACGAACGGGTACTTGGACTATGTAGGTAATCTAGCGGGCACTTGGACAGTCTAGGTTAACTAGCGGGCACTTGGAATATCTAGGTTACCTAGTGGTTACTTGGACTATGTAGGTTACCTAGCGGGCACTTGGACTATCTAGGTTACCTAACGGGAACTTGGACTATGTAGGTTAACTAGCGGGCACATGGACTATCTAGGTTAACGAACGGGCACTTGGACTATGTCGGTAACCAAGCGGGCACTTGGACAGTCTAGGTTACCTAGGGGGCACTTGGACAATCTAGGTTAATGAATCGGCACTTGGACTATATAGGTTACCTCGGGGGCACTTGGACTATCTAGGTTAGCTAACAGGAACTTGGAATATCTAGGTTACCTAGCGGGCACTTGGACTATGTAGGTTACCTAGCGGGCATTTGGACTATCTAGGATACCTAACGGGAACTTGGAATATCTAGGTTACCTTGCGGGCCCTTGGACTATGTAGGTTAACTAGCGGGCACTTGGACTATCTAGGTTAACTAGCGGGTTCTTGGACTATGTAGGTTAACTAGTGGGCCCTTGGAGTATGTAGGTTAACTAGCGGGCACTTGGACGATCAAGGTTAACTAGCGGACACTTGGACTATCTAGGTTAACTAGCAGACACTTGGACCATCTAGGTTAACTAGCCGGCACTTGGACAATGCAGGTTCCCTAGCGGGCACTTGGAATATATAGGTTCACTACGGGCACTAGGACTATCTAGGTTACCTAACGGGCACTTGGACTATGTAGGTTAACTAGCAGACACTTGGATTATCTAGGTTACCTAGCGGGAAATTGAACTATGTACATACCCTAGCGGGCACGTGGACTATCTAGGTTAACTAGAGGGCACTTGGACTATGTAGGTTAACTAGCGGGCACTTGGACTATGTAGGTTAACTAGCGGGCACTTAGACTATCTAGGTTACCTAGCGGGCACTTGGACTATATACATACCTTAGCGGGCACTGGACTATCTAGGTTACCTAGCGGCCACTTGGACTATGTACGTCCCCTAGTGTGCACTTGGACTATGTAGGTTAACTAACGGGCAATAGGACTATCTAGGTTAACTAGCGGGCCCTGGGCTATGTAAGTTAACTAGCGGGCACTTGGACTATGTAGGTAACTAAGCGGGAACTTGGACTGTCTAGGTTACCTAGCGGGCACTTGAACTATCTAGGTTAACGAACGGGCACTTGGACTATGTAGGTTACCTAGCGGGCACTTGGACTATCTAGGTTAGCTAACGGGCACTTGGACTATCTAGGTTACCTAGCGGGCATTTGGATTATGTACGTCCCCTAGCGGGCACTTGGACTATCTAGGTTAACTAGCGGGCCCTTGGACTATCTAGGTTAAGTAGCGGACCTTGGACTATGTAGGTTAACAAGCGGGCCCTTGGACTATGTAGGTTAACTAGCGGGCACTTGGACGATCTAGGTTAACTAGCGGGCACTTTTACTATCTAGGTTAACTAGCGGGCACTTGGACTATCTAGATTAACTAGCGGGCATTTGGACTATCTTGGTTACCTAACGGGCACTTGGACTATGTAGGTTCCCTAGCGGGCACTTGGACTATGTACGTCCCTTAGCGGGCACTTGGACTATGTAGGTTCCCTATCGCGCACGTGAACTATGTAGGTTAACTAGCGGGCCCTTGAACTATGTAGGTTAACTAGATGACCCTTGGACTATCTAGGTTAGCTAACGGGCACTTGGACTATATAGGTAAATTAGCGGGCAATTGGACTATATGGGTGCCCTAGCGGGCATTTGGACTATATAGATTACCTAGCAGGCACTTGGACTTAGTAGGTTACCTAGCGGGCACTTGGACTATCTAGGTTACCTAGCGGGCACTTGGACTATCTAGGTTTTCTAGCGGGCACTTGGACTATGTAGGTAACCTAGCGGGCACTTAGACTATCTAGGTTACCTAACGGGCACCTGGACTATCTAGGTTACCTAGCGGGCGCTGGGACTATGTAGGTTACCTAGCGGGCAATTGGATTATCTAGGTTAACGAACGGGTACTTGGACTATGTAGGTAATCTAGCGGGCACTTGGACAGTCTAGGTTAACTAGCGGGCACTTGGAATATCTAGGTTACCTAGTGGTTACTTGGACTATGTAGGTTACCTAGCGGGCACTTGGACTATCTAGGTTACCTAACGGGAACTTGGACTATGTAGGTTAACTAGCGGGCACATGGACTATCTAGGTTAACGAACGGGCACTTGGACTATGTCGGTAACCAAGCGGGCACTTGGACAGTCTAGGTTACCTAGGGGGCACTTGGACAATCTAGGTTAATGAATCGGCACTTGGACTATATAGGTTACCTCGGGGGCACTTGGACTATCTAGGTTAGCTAACAGGAACTTGGAATATCTAGGTTACCTAGCGGGCACTTGGACTATGTAGGTTACCTAGCGGGCATTTGGACTATCTAGGATACCTAACGGGAACTTGGACTACGTAGGTTAACTAGTGGACACTTGGACGATCTTGGTTAACTAGCGGGCACTTGGAATATCTAGGTTAACTTGCGGGCCCTTGGACTAGGTAGGTTAACTAGAGGGCACTTGGACCATCAAGGTTAACTAGATGGCACTTGGACAATCTAGGTTAACTAGCGGGCACTTGTACTATCTAGGTAACTAGCAGGCACTTGGACAATGCAGGTTCCCTAGCGGGCACATTTACTATGTAGGTTCCTAGCGGACACTTGGAATATATAGGTTCCCTACGGGCACTTGGACTATCTAGGTTCCCTAACGGGCACTTGGAATATATAGGTTCCCTATCGGGCACTTGGAATATGTAGGTTCCTCAGCGGGCACTTGGACTATCTAGGTTCCCTAACGGGCACTTGGACTATGTAGGTTCCCTATCAGGCACTTGGACTACGTAGGTTAACGAGCGGGACCTTGGACTATGTACGTTAAGTAGCGGGCACTTAGACTATCTAGGTTACCTAGCAGACACCTTGTCTATGTACATATCCTAGCCGGCACTGGACTATCTAGGTTATATAGCGGCCACTTGGACTATATACGTCCCCTATCGGGCACTTGGACTATGTAGGTTAACTAGAGGGCCATTGGACTATGTAGGTTAACTAGCGGGCACTTGGACTATCTAGGTTAAATAGCGGACTTTGGACTATGTAGGTTAACAAGCGGGCCCTTGGACTATGTAGGTTAACTAGTGGGCACTTGGACGATCTAGGTTAACTAGCGGGCACTTTACTATGTAGGTTCCCTAGCAGGCACTTGGACTATGTATGTCACCAAGCGTGCACTTGGACTGTGTACGTCCACTAGTGGGCACTTGGACTATCTAGGATAACTAACGTGCACTAGGATTATCTAGGTTGACTAGCGGGCACTTGGACTATCTAGGTTACCTAGCGGGCACTTGGACTATGTAGGTTCCCTATCGGGTACTTGGACTGTCTAGGTTAACTACTGGGCACTTGGACTATGTACGTTCCCTAGCGGGCACTTGGGCTATCTACGTTACCTAAAGGGCACTTGGACTATGTATGTTAAAGAACGGGCACTTGGGCTATGTAGTTTACCTAGCAGGCACTTCGACTATGTAGGTTAACTAGCGGGCACTTGGCATATGTAGGTTAACTAGCAGGCACTTGGACTATCTAGGTTAACTAGCGGGCCCATGGATTATGTAGGTTTACTAGCAGGCACTTGGACTATCTAGGTTAACTAGCGGGCACTTGGACTATGTAGATTCCCTAGCGGGCATTTGGACTATTAAGTTACCATCGGGAACTTGGACTATGTAGGTTACCTAGCGGGCACTTGGATTATCTAGGTAACCTAGCAGGCACTTTGACTATCTAGGTTAACTAACGGGCACTTGGACTATGTACGTTGCCTAGCGGGCACTTGGACTATGTAGGTAGCCTAGCGGGCACTTGGATTATGTAGGTTCCCTATCAGGCACTTGGATTATGTAGGTTCCCTATCGGGCACTTGGACTGTGTAGATTAACTACGGGGCACTTGGACTGTCTAGGTAACCTAGCGGGCACTTGGACTATCTAGGTTAACGAACGTGCACTTGGATTATGTAGGTAACCTAGAGGGCACTTGGACTGTCTAGCTTAGCTAACGGGCAATTGGACTATCTAGGTAACCTAGCGGGCACTTGGACTATGTAGGTTCCCTAGCGGGCACTTGGACTATTTAGGTTACCTAGAAGGCACTTTGACTATCTAGGTTACCTAGCGGGCACTTGGACTATGTAGGTTCCCTAGCGGGCACTTGGACTATTTAGGTTACCTAGCAGGCACTTTGACTATCTAGGTTAACTAACGGGCACTTGGACTATGTAGGTTGCCTAGCTAGCACTTGGACTATGTAGGTTAAGTAGCGGGCACTTTGACTATGTAGTTTAACTAACGGACACTTGCACTATGTAGGTTACATAGCGGGCACTTGGACTATGTAGGTTAACTAGCAGGCCCTTGGACTATCTAGGTTACCTAGCAGGCACTTGGACTATGTAGGTTCCCTAGCAGGCACTTGGACTATTTAGGTTACCTAGCAGGCACTTTGACTATCTAGGTTACCTAGCGGGCACTTGGACTATGTACGTTCCCTAGCGGGCACTTGGACTATTTAGGTTACCTAGCAGGCACTTTGACTATTTAGGTTAACTAACGGGCACTTGGACTATCAATGTTAACAAGCGAGCCCTTGGACTATCTAGGTTAACTAGCGGGCCCTTGGACTATCTAGGTTACCTAGATAGCACTTGGACTATATAGGTTCCCTAGCGGGCACTTGGACTATCTAGATTAACGAACGGGCACTTGGATTATGTAGTTTACCTAGCAGGCACTTGGACTATGTAGGTTCCCTAGGGGGCACTTGGACTATGTAGGTTCCCTATCGGGTACTTGGACTGTCTAGGTTAACTAGCGGGCAATTGGACTGTCTAGGTTACTTAGTGGGCACTTGGACTATGTACGTTCCCTAGCGGGCACTTGGGCTATCTACGTAACCTAGCGGGCATTTGGACTATGTAGGTTAACGAACTGGCACTTGGACTATGTAGTTTACCTAGTACGCTCTTGGACTATGTAGGTTAACTAGCGGGCACTTGGACTATCTAGGTTACCTACGGGCACTTGGAGTATGTACGTTGCCTAGCGGGCACGTGGGCTATCTACGTAACCTAGCAGGCACTTGGACTATGTAGGTTAACGAATGGGCACTTGGACTTTGTAGGTAACCTAGTGGTCACTTGGACTGTCTAGGTTACCTAGCGGAAACTTGGACTATGTAGGTTAACTAGCGGGCACTTGGACTATCTAGGTTAACTAGCGGGCCCTTGGTCTATGTAGGTTAACTAGCAGGCCTTTGGACTATGTAAGTTAACTATAGGGCACTTTGATGATTCTGGTTAACTAACGGGCACTTGGAATATGTATGTTCCAGAGCGGGCAATTGGACTAGGTAGGTTCCCTAGCGGGCACTTGGACTATCTAGGTTAACGAACGGGCACCTGGACTATGCAGGTAACCTAGCGGGCACTTGGACTGTCTAGGTTAAATAGCGGGCACTTGGACTTCTAGGTTAACGAACGGGCACTTGGACTATGTATGTTGCCTAGCGGGTACTGGGACTATCTAGGTTAGGTAATGGACACTTGGACTATCTAGGTTACCTAGCGGGAACTTGGACAATGTAGGTTACCTAGCAGGCACTTGGACTATCTAGGTTACCTAACGGGCACTTTGACTATCTACGTTACCTAGCGGGCACGTGGACTATATAGGTTAACTAGCGGGCACTTGGACTATCTAGGATACCTAGCGGGCACTTGGACTCTCTAGGTTACATAGCGGGCCCTTGGACTATATAGGTTACCTAGCGGGCACTTGGAGTATCTAGGTTAACGAACGGGCACTTGGACTATGTAGGTAACCTAGCGGGCACTTGGACTGTCTAGGTTACCTAGCGGGCACTTTGACTATCTAGGTTAACTAGCAAACCATGGACTATGTAGGTTAACTAGTGGGCCCTTGGACTATGTAGGTTAACTAGCGGGCACTTGGACTATCTAGGTTTCCTTGCAGGCACTTGGACTATGTACATACCCTAGCGCGCACTTTGACTATCTAGGTTACCTAGCGGGCACTTGGACTATGTACGTCCCCTAGTGGGCACTTGGACTATCTCGGTTAACTAACGGGCACTAGGACTATCTAGGTTAGCTAGCGGGCACTTGGACTATCTAGGTTACCTAGCAGGCACTTGGATTATGAAGGATCCCTAGCGGGCACTTGGACTATCTAGGTTAAGTAGCGGGCAATTGGACTATGTAGGTTAACTAGCGGACACTTGCATGATCTAGATTAACTAGCGGGCCCTTGCACTATGTAGGTTAACTAGCGGGGCCATGGATTATGTAGGTTTACTAGCAGGCACTTGGACTATCTAGGTTAGCTAGCGGCCACTTGGATTATGTAGTTTCCCTAATGGGCATTTGGACTATTTAGGTTACCAAGCGGGAACTTGGACTATGTAGGTTACCTAGTGGGCACTTGGACTATCTAGGTTACCTAGCAGGCACTTTGACTATCCAGGTTAACTAACGGGCACTTGGACTATGTAGGTTGCCTAGCGGGCACTTGGACTATGTAGGTTTCCTAGCGGGCACTTGGACTATGTAGGTTAACTAGCGGGCACTTGGACTGTCTAGGTTATCTAGCGGGCACTTGGATTATCTAGGTTAATGAACGGGCACTTGGACTATGTAGGTTAACTAGCAGACACTTGCACTATGTAGGTTACCTAGCAGGCACTTGGACTATCTAGGTTAACTATAGGGGCACTTGGACTGTGTAGGTCAACTAGCGGGCCCTTGGACTACATAGGTTAGTTAACGGGAACTTAGATTATGTAGGTTAACTAGGGGGCACTTGGAATATGTAGGTTAACTAGCGGACATTTGCACTATGTAGGTTAACTAGCAGGCCCGAGGACTATGTAGATTTCCTAGCGGGCCCTTGGACTATCTAGGTTCCCTAAAGGGCACATGGACTATCTAGGTTACCAAACGGGCACTTGGACTATCTAGGTTACCTAGCAGGCACTTGGACTATCTAGGTTAACTAGCGGGCACTTAGACTATGTAGTTTCCCTAGCGGGCATTTGGACTATTTAGGTTACCTAGCGGAAACTTGGACTATGTAGGTTACCTAGTGGGCACTTGGACTATCTAGGTTACCTAGCAGGCACTTTGACTATCTAGGTAACTAACGGGCACTTGGACTATGTAGGTTAACTAGAGGACACTTGGACTATCTAGGTTCCCTATCGGGCACTTGGACTATGTAGGTTCACTAGCGGGCACTGGGTTGTCTAGGTTACCTAGCGGGAACTTGGATTATCTAGATTAACGAACGGGCACTTGGAATATGTAGGTTGCCTAGACGCCACTTGTACTATCTAGGTTAGCTATCAGGCACTTGGACTATCTAGGTTCCCTAGCGGGCACTCGTAATATCTAGGTTACCTAGGTGGCACTTGGACTATGTAGGTCAACTAGCAGGCCCTTGGACTATCCAAGTTAACTAGAGGGGCACTTGGACTGTGTAGGTCAACTAGCGGGCCCTTGGACTACATAGGTTAGTTAACGGGAACTTAGATTATGTAGGTTAACTAGGGGGCACTTGGAATATGTAGGTTAACTAGCGGACACTTGCACTATGTAGGTTAACTAGCAGGCCCGAGCACTATGTAGATTTCCTAGCGGGCCCTTGGAGTATCTAGATTCCCTAAAGGGCACTTGGACTATCTAGGTTACCAAACGGGCACTTGGACTATCTAGGTTACCTAGCAGGCACTTGGACTATCTAGGTTAACTAGCGGGCACTTAGGCTATGTAGTTTCCCTAGCGGGCATTTGGACTATTTAGGTTACCTAGCGGGAACTTGGACTATGTAGGTTACCTAGTGGGCACTTGGACTATCTAGGTTACCTGGCAGGCACTTTGACTATCTAGGTAACTAACGGGCACTTGGACTATGTAGGTTAACTAGAGGACACTTGGACTATCTAGGTTCCCTAGCGGGCACTTGGACTATGTAGGTTCACTAGCGTGCACTGGGTTGTCTAGGTTACCTAGCGGGAACTTGGATTATCTAGATTAACGAACGGGCACTTGGAATATGTAGGTTACCTAGACGCCACTTGTTCTATCTAGGTTAGCTAACAGGCACTTGGACTATCTAGGTTCCCTAGCGGGCACTTGTACTATCTAGGTTACCTAGCTGGCACTTGGAGTATGTAGGTCAACTAGCAGGCCCTTGGACTCTCTAGGTTAGCTAACGGGCACTTAGATTATGTAGGTTAACTAGCGGGCACTTGGAATATGTAGGTTAACTAGCGGACACTTGCACTATGTAGGTTTACTAGCGGGCCCTTGGACTATCTAGGTTCCCTAAAGGGCACTTGGACTATCTAGGTTACGGAACGGGCACTTGGACTATCTAGTTTACCTAGCGGGCACTTGTATTATGTAGGTTAACTAGCGGGCACATGGATTATCTAGGTTACCTAGCGGGCACTTGGACTATGTAGGTTAACTAGAGGACACTTGGACGATCTAGGATAACTAGCGGGCACTTGGACGATCTAGGTTAACTAACGGGCACTTGGACTATCAAAGTTAACAAGGGAGCCCTTGGACTATCTAGGTTACCTAGATAGCACTTGGACTATATAGGTTCCCTAGCGGGCACTTGGACAATCTAGGTTAACGAACGGGCACTTGGACTATGCAGGTAACCTAGCGGGCACTAGGACTGTCTAGGTTACATAGGGGGCACTTGGACTTCTAGGATAACGAACGGGCACTTGGACTATGTATGTTGCCTAGAGGGCACTTGGACTATCTAGGTTAGGTAACGGGCACTTGGAATATCTAGGTTACCTAGCGGGAACTTGGACAATGTAGGTTACCTAGCGGGCACTTGGACTATCTAGGTTACCTAACGGGCACTTTGACTATCTAGGTTAACTAGCGGGTACTTGGACTATGTAGGTTAACTAGCGGACACTTGGACTATCTAGGTTACCTAGAGGGCACTTGGACTATGTAGGTTACCTAGCGGGCACTTGGACTATCTAGGTTAACGAACGGGCACTTGGACTATGTAGGTAACCTAGCGGGTCTTGGACTATGTACGTCCCCTAGTGGGCACTTGGACTATCTAGGTTAACTAACGGGCACTAGGACTATCTAGGTTAACTAGCGGGCACTTGGACTATCTAGGTTACCTAGCAGGCACTTGGATTATGAAGGATCACTAGCGGGCACTCGGACTATGTAGGTTAACTAGCGGACACTTGCACGATCTAGGTTAACTAGCAGGCCCTTGCACTATGTAGGTTAACTAGCGGTCCCATGGATTATGTAGGTTTACTAGCAGGCACTTGGACTATCTAGGTTAACTAGCGGGCACTTGGACTATGTAGTTTCCCTAGCGGGCATTTGGACTATTTAGGTTACCAATCGGGAACTTCGACTATTTAGGTTACCTAGCGGACACTTGGACTATCTAGGTTACCTAGCAGGCAGTTTGACTATCTAGGTTAACTAACGGGCACTTGGACTATGTAGGTTGCCTAGCGGGAACTTGGACTGTCTAGGTTACCTAGCGGGCACTTGGATTATGTAGGTTCCCTATCGGGCACTTGGACTATGTAGGTTACTTAGCTGCCACTTGGACTATCTAGGTTAGCTAACAGGCACTTGGACTATCTAGGTACCCCATCTGGCACTTGTACTATCTAGGTTACCTAGCTGGCACGTGGACTATGTAGGTCAACTAGCGGGCCCTTGGACTATCTAGGTTAGCTAACGGGCACTTAGATTATGTAGGTTAACTAGCGGGCACTTGGAATATGTAGGTTAACTAGCGGACACTTGCACTATGTAGGTTAACTAGCGGGTCCATGGACTATGTAGGTTTACTAGCGGGCCCTTGGACTATCTAGGTTCCCTAAAGTGCACTTGGACTATCTAGGTTACCGAACGGGCACTTGGACTATCTAGCTTACCTAGCGGGCACTTGAACTATATAGGCTAACTACGGGGCCCTTGGACGATCTAGGTTACCTAGAGGGTACTTGAACTATCTAGGTTAACTAGCGGGCAATTGGATAATCTATGTTAACTAGCAGGCACTTGGACTATCTAGGTTAACTAGCGGGCACTTGGACTATATAGATAACCTAGAGGGCACTTAGACATTGTAGGTTACCTAGCGGTCACTTGGACTATCTAGGTTACCTAGCAGGCACTTTGAATATCTAGGTTAACTAACGGGCACTTGGACTATGTAGGTTCCCTAGCGGGCATTTGGATTATGTAGGTTCCCTATCGGGCACATGGACTATGTAGGTTAACTAGCGGGCACATGGACTGTCTAGGTTACCTAGCGGGCACTTGGATTATCTAGGTTAACGAACGGGCACTTGGACTATGTAGGTTACCTAGCCGCCACTTGGACTATCTAGGTTAGCTAATAGGCATTTGGCCTATCTAGATTCCCTTGCGTGCACTTGTACTATCTAGGTTACCTAGCTGGCACTTGGACTATGTAGGTCAACTAGCGGTCCCTTGGACTCTCTAGGTTAGCTAACCGGCACTTAGATTATGTAGGTTAACTAGGGGGCACTTGGAATACGTAGGTTAACTAGCGGACACTTGCATTATGTAGGTTAACTAGCGGGCCAATGGACTATGTAGGTTTACTAGCGGGTCCTTGGACTATCTAGGTTCCCTAAAGGGCACTTGGACTATCTAGGTTACCGAACAGGCACGTGGACTATGTAGGCTAACTAGGGGGCCCTTGGACGATCTAGGTTACCTAGCGGGTACTTGAACTATCTAGGTTAACTAGCGGGCACTTGCACTATCTAGGTTACATAGCGGGCACTTGGACTATGTAAGTGTCCTAGCAGGCACTTGGGCTATCTAGGTTAACTAGCGTGCACTTGGACTATGTAGGTTCCTTAGCGGGCACATGGACTATCTAGGTTGCCCAGCGGGCACTTGGACTATGTAGGTTAACTAGCGTTCCCTTGGACAATCTAGGTTAAGTAGCGGGCACTTGGTATATAGGTTAACTAGCGGGCACTTGGACTATGTAGGTTAACTTGAGGACACTTGGACTATCTAGGTTAACTAGTGGGCCCTTGGACTATGTAGGTTAACTAGCAGGCACTTGGACAATCTAGGTTAACTAGCGGGCACTTGGACGATCTAGGTTACCTAGCGGGCACTTGGACTCTGTACGTTCCCTAGCGGGCACTTGGACTATCTACGTTAACTAGCGGGCACTTGGAATATGTAGGTTAAATAGCTGACACTTGCACTATGTAGGTTACCTAGCAGCCACTTGGACTATCTAGGTTAACTAGCGGGCCCATGAATTATGTAGGTTAACTAGCGGGCACTTGGACTATATACGTTAACTAGCGGGCACTTGGAATATGTAGGTTAACTAGCGGACACTTGGACTATGTAGGTTCCCTAACGGGCACTTGGACTATGTAGGTTCCCTAGCGGTCACGTGGACTATGTAGGCTCCCTAGAAGGCACTTGGACTATGTAGGTTAACTAGCAGGCACTTGCACAATCTAGGTTAAGTAGCGGGCACTTGGATGATGTAGGTTAACTAGCGGGCACTTGGACTATCAAAGTTAACAAGTGAGCCCTTAGACTATGTAGGTTAACTAGCGGGCCCTTGGATTACCTAGGTTACCTAGCGGGTACTTGGACTATGTATGTTAACTAGAGGACACTTGGACTATCTAGGTTAACTAGTGGGCCCTTGGACTAAGTAGGTTAACTAGGAGGCACTTGTACGATCTAGGTTAACTAGCGGGCACTTGGACTATAAAAGTTAACAAGTGAGCCCTTGGACTATGTAGGTTAACTAGCGGGCCCTTGGAGTATGTAGGTTACCTAGCGGGAACTTGGAATATATAGGTTACCAAGCGGGCACTTGGACTATGTAGATTACCTAGTGGGCACTTGGACTATCTAGGTTAACGAACGGGCACTTGGAATATGCAGGTAAGCTAGCGGGCACTTGGACTATGTAAGTTACCTAGTGGGCACTTGGACATCTAGGTTAACTAACGGGCTCTTGGACTATGTAGATTTCTTAGAGGGCACTTGCACTATCTAGTTTAGGTAACGGGCACTTGGACTATCTAGGTTACCTAGCGGGAACTTGGACAATGTAAGTTACCTAGCGGGCATTTGGACTATCTAGGTTACCTAACGGGCACATTGACTATCTAGGTTACATAGCGGGCACTTGGAATATGTAGGTTAACTAGCGAGTCCTTGGACTCTAGGTTACCTAGCGGGCACTTGGACTATCTAGGTTACCTAGCAGACCCTTGAATTATGTAGGTTTCCTAGCGCGCACTTGGACTATCTAGATTAATGAATGGGCACTTGGACTATGTTGGTAACCTAGCGGGCACTTGGACAGTCTAGGTTACCTAGCGGGCAGTTGGGCTATCAAAGTTAACAAGTGAGCCCTTAGACTATGTAGGTTAACTAGCGGGCCCTTGGATTACCTAGGTTACCTAGCGGGTACTTGGACTATGTAGGTTAACTAGCGGACACTTGCACTATGTAGGTTAACTAGCGGGTCCATGGACTATGTAGGTTAACTAGCAGGCACTTGGACAATCTAGGTTAACTAGCGGGCACTTGGACGATCTAGGTTACCTAGCGGGCACTTGGACTCTGTACGTTCCCTAGCGGGCACTTGGACTATCTACGTTAACTAGCGGGCACTTGGAATATGTAGGTTAACTAGAGGACACTTGCACTATGTAGGTTACCTAGCAGGCACTTGGACTATCTAGGTAAACTAGCGGGCCCATGGATTATGTAGGTTAACTAGCGGGCACTTGGACTATCTACGTTAACTAGCGGTCACTTGGAATATGTAGGTTAACTAGCGGACACTTGCACTATGTAGGTTACCTAGCAGTCACTTGGACTATCTAGGTTAATTAGCGGGCACGTGGACTATCTAGGTTAACTAGCGTGCACTTGGACTATGTAAGTTCCTTAGCGGGCACTTGGACTATCTAGGTTGCCTAGCGGTCACTTGGACTATGTAGGTTAACTGGCTTGCCCTTGGACTATCTAGGTTTCGTAGCGGGCACCTAGTATATAGGTTAACTAGTGTGCATATGGACTATGTAGGTTAACTAGCAGGCACTTGCACAATCTAGGTTAAGTAGCGGGCACTTGGATGATCTAGGTTAACTAGCGGGCACTTGGACTATCAAAGTTAACAAGTGAGCCCTTAGACTATGTAGGTTAACTAGCGGGCCCTTGGATTACCTAGGTTACCTAGCGGGTACTTGGACTATGTATGTTAACTAGAGGACACTTGGACTATCTAGGTTAACTAGTGGGCCCTTGGACTAAGTAGGTTAACTAGCAGGCACTTATACGATCTAGGTTAACTAGCGGGCACTTGGACTATCAAAGTTAACAAGTGAGCCCTTGGACTATGTAGGTTAACTAGCGGGCCCTTGGACTATGTAGGTTACCTAGCGGGCACTTGGAATATATAGGTTACCTAGCGGCCACTTGGACTATGTAGATTACCTAGTGGGCACTTGGACTATCTAGGTTAACGAACGGGCACTTGGAATATGCAGGTAACCTAGCGGGCACTTGGACTATGTAAGTTACCTAGTGGGCACTTGGATTTCTAGGTTAACTAACGGGCTCTTGGACTATGTAGATTTCTTAGCGGGCACTTGGACTATCTAGTTTAGGTAACGGGCACTTGGACTATCTAGGTCCCTAGCGGGCACTTGTACTATCTAGGTTACCTAGCTGGCACTTGGACTATATAGGTCAACTAGTGGGCCCTTGGACTATCTAGGTTAGCTAACGGGCACTTAGATTTTGTAGGTTAACTAGCGGGCACTTGGAATATGAAGGTTAACTAGCGGACACATTGCACTATGTAGGTTAACTAGCGGGCCATGGACTATGTAGGTTTACTAGCGGGCCCTTGGACTATCCAGGTTCCCTAAAGGGCACTTGGACTATCTAGGTTACCGAACGGGCACTTGGACTATGTAGGTTACCTAGCGGGCACTTGGACTATGTAGGCTAACTAGGGGGCCCTTGGACGATCTCGTTTAACTAGCAGGTACTTGAACTATCTAGGTTACCTAGCGGACACTTGGATAATCTATGTTAACTAGCAGGCACTTGGACTATCTAGGTTAACTAGCGGGCACTTGGACTATCTAGGTTAACTAGCATGCACTTGGACTATGTAGGTTCCTTAGCGGGCACTTGGACTATCTAGGTTACTTAACGGGCACTTGGGCTATGTAGGTTACCTAGCGGGCACTTGGACTATCTAGGTTACCGAACTGGCACTTGGACTATGGAGGTTACCTAACGGGCACTTGGACTATGTAGGCTAACTAGGGGGCCCTTGGACGATCTAGGTTACCTAGCGGGTACTTGGACTATGTACGTTCACTAGCGGGCACTTGGACTATCTATGTTAACTAGCAGGCACTTGGAATATGGAGGTTAACTAGCGGACACTTTCACTATGTAGGTTACCTAGCAGGCACTTGGACTATCTAGGTTAACTAGAGGGCACTTGGACTATCTAGGTTAACTAGCATGCACTTGGACTATGTAGGTTCCTTAGCGGGCACTTGGACTATCTAGGTTGCCTAGCGGGCACTTGGACTATGTAGGTTAACTAGCGTGCCCTTGGACTATCTAGGTTAAGTAGCGGGCACTTGGTATATAGGTAAACTAGCGGGCACTTGGACTATGTAGGTTAACTAGAGGACACTTGGACTATCTAGGTTAACTAGTGGGCCCTTGGACAATGTAGGTTAACTAGCAGGCACTTGGACAATCTAGGTTAACTAGCGGGCACTTGGACGATCTAGGTTAACTTGCGGGCAGCTGGACTATCAAAGTTAACAAGTGAGCCCTTGGACTATGTAGGTTAACTAGCGGGTCCTTGGACTATCTATGTTACCTAGCGGGCACTTGGACTATATAGGTTACATAGCGGGCACTTGGACTATGTAGGTTACCTAGTGGGCACTTGGACTATCTAGGTTAACGAACGGGCACTTGGAATATGCAGGTAACCTAGCGGGCACTTGGACTATCTAGGTTACCTAGCGGGCACTTGGACTTCTAGGTTAACGAACGGGCTCTTGGACTATGTAAGTTGCCTAGTGGGCACTTGGACTATCTAGGTTAGGTAACGGGCACTTGGAATATCTAGGTTACCTAACGGGCACTTTGACCAACTAGGTTACATAGCGGGCACTTGGACTATGTAGGTAAACTAGCGAGCACTTGGACTCTAGGTTACCTAGCGGGCACATGGACTATCTAGGTTACCTAGCGGGCCCTTGGACTATGTAGGTTTCCTAGCGGGCACTTGGACTATCTAGTTTAACGAACGGGCACTTGGACTATGTAGGTAACCTAGCGGGCACTTGGACAGTCTAGGTTACCTAGCGGGCAGTTGGGCTATCTAGGTTAACGAACGGGCCCTTGGACTATGTAGGTTACCTAGCTGGCACTTGGACTATGTAGGATCCCTAAGGACATTTGGACTACTTAGGTTACCTAGCGGGTACTTGGACTATCTAGGTTAACTAGCGAGCACTTGGACTATCTAAGTTACCTAGCAGGCACTTGGATTATGAATGATCCCTAGCGGGCACTTGGACTATCTAGGTTAACTAGCGGGCAATTGGACTATGTAGGTTAACTAGCGGACACTTGCACGACCTAGATTAACTAGCGGGCCCTTGCACTATGTAGGTTAACTAGCGGGGCCATGGATTATGTAGGTTTACTAGCAGGCACTTAGACTATCTAGGTTAACTAGCGGCCACTTGGATTATGTAGTTTCCCTAATGGGCATTTGGAATATTTAGGTTACCAAGCGGGAACTTGGACTATGTAGGTTACCTAGTGGGCGCTTGGACTCTGTACGTTCCATGGTGGGCACTTGGACTATCTACGTTAACTAGCGGGCACTTGGAATATGTAGGTAACCTAGCGGGCACTTGGACTATGTACATCCCCTAGTGGGCACTTAGACTATCTAGGTTAACTAACGGGCACTAGGACTATCTAGGTTAACTAGCGGGCACTTGGACTATCTAGGTTACCTAGCAGGCACTTGGATTATGAAGGATCACTAGCGGGCACTTGGACTATGTAGGTTAACTAGCGGACACTTGCACGATCTAGGTTAACTAGCGGGCCCTTGCACTATGTAGGTTAACTAGCGGTCCCATGGATTATGTAGGTTTACTAGCAGGCACTTGGACTATCTAGGTTAACTAGCGGGCACTTGGACGATCTAGGTTACCTAGCGGGCACTTGGACTCTGTACGTTCCCTAGCGGGCACTTGGACTATCTACGTTAACTAGCGGGCACTTGGAATATGTAGGTTAACTAGAGGACACTTGCACTATGTAGGTTACCTAGCAGGCACTTGGACTATCTAGGTAAACTAGCGGGCCCATGGATTATGTAGGTTAACTAGCGGGCACTTGGACTATCTACGTTAACTAGCGGTCACTTGGAATATGTAGGTTAACTAGCGGACACTTGCACTATGTAGGTTACCTAGCAGTCACTTGGACTATCTAGGTTAATTAGCGGGCACGTGGACTATCTAGGTTAACTAGCGTGCACTTGGACTATGTAAGTTCCTTAGCGGGCACTTGGACTATCTAGGTTGCCTAGCGGTCACTTGGACTATGTAGGTTAACTAGCGTTCCCTTGGACAATCTAGGTTAAGTAGCGGGCACTTGGTATATAGGTTAACTAGCGGGCACTTGGACTATGTAGGTTAACTTGAGGACACTTGGACTATCTAGGTTAACTAGTGGGCCCTTGGACTATGTAGGTTAACTAGCAGGCACTTGCACTATCTAGGTTACATAGCGGGCACTTGGACTATGTAAGTGTCCTAGCAGGCACTTGGACTATCTAGGTTAACTAGCGTGCACTTGGACTATGTAGGTTCCTTAGCGGGCACATGGACTATCTAGGTTGCCTAGCGGGCACTTGGACTATGTAGGTTAACTACCGTTCCCTTGGACAATCTAGGTTAAGTAGCGGGCACTTGGTATATAGGTTAACTAGCGGGCACTTGGACTATGTAGGTTAACTTGAGGACACTTGGACTATCTAGGTTAACTAGTGGGCCCTTGGACTATGTAGGTTAACTAGCAGGCACTTGGACAATCTAGGTTAACTAGCGGGCACTTGGACGATCTAGGTTACCTAGCGGGCACTTGGACTCTGTACGTTCCCTAGCGGGCACTTGGACTATCTACGTTAACTAGCGGGCACTTGGAATATGTAGGTTAAATAGCCGACACTTGCACTATGTAGGTTACCTAGCAGCCACTTGGACTATCTAGGTTAACTAGCGGGCCCATGAATTATGTAGGTTAACTAGCGGGCACTTGGACTATATACGTTAACTAGCGGGCACTTGGAATATGTAGGTTAACTAGCGGACACTTGGACTATGTAGGTTCCCTAACGGGCACTTGGACTATGTAGGTTCCCTAGCGGTCTCGTGGACTATGTAGGCTCCCTAGAAGGCACTTGGACTATGTAGGTTAACTAGCAGGCACTTGCACAATCTAGGTTAAGTAGCGGGCACTTGGATGATGTAGGTTAACTAGCGGGCACTTGGACTATCAAAGTTAACAAGTGAGCCCTTAGACTATGTAGGTTAACTAGCGGGCCCTTGGATTACCTAGGTTACCTAGCGGGTACTTGGACTATGTATGTTAACTAGAGGACACTTGGACTATCTAGGTTAACTAGTGGGCCCTTGGACTAAGTAGGTTAACTAGGAGGCACTTGTACGATCTAGGTTAACTAGCGGGCACTTGGACTATAAAAGTTAACAAGTGAGCCCTTGGACTATGTAGGTTAACTAGCGGGCCCTTGGACTATGTAGGTTACCTAGCGGGAACTTGGAATATATAGGTTACCAAGCGGGCACTTGGACTATGTAGATTACCTAGTGGGCACTTGGACTATCTAGGTTAACGAACGGGCACTTGGAATATGCAGGTAACCTAGCGGGCACTTGGACTATGTAAGTTACCTAGTGGGCACTTGGACATCTAGGTTAACTAACGGGCTCTTGGACTATGTAGATTTCTTAGAGGGCACTTGGACTATCTAGTTTAGGTAACGGGCACTTGGACTATCTAGGTTACCTAGCGGGAACTTGGACAATGTAAGTTACCTAGCGGGCATTTGGACTATCTAGGTTACCTAACGGGCACTTTGACTATCTAGGTTACATAGCGGGCACTTGGAATATGTAGGTTAACTAGCGAGTCCTTGGACTCTAGGTTACCTAGCGGGCACTTGGACTATCTAGGTTACCTAGCAGACCCTTGAATTATGTAGGTTTCCTAGCGGGCACTTGGACTATCTAGATTAATGAATGGGCACTTGGACTATGTTGGTAACCTAGCGGGCACTTGGACAGTCTAGGTTACCTAGCGGGCAGTTGGGCTATCAAAGTTAACAAGTGAGCCCTTAGACTATGTAGGTTAACTAGCGGGCCCTTGGATTACCTAGGTTACCTAGCGGGTACTTGGACTATGTAGGTTAACTAGCGGACACTTGCACTATGTAGGTTAACTAGCGGGTCCATGGACTATGTAGGTTAACTAGCAGGCACTTGGACAATCTAGGTTAACTAGCGGGCACTTGGACGATCTAGGTTACCTAGCGGGCACTTGGACTCTGTACGTTCCCTAGCGGGCACTTGGACTATCTACGTTAACTAGCGGGCACTTGGAATATGTAGGTTAACTAGAGGACACTTGCACTATGTAGGTTACCTAGCAGGCACTTGGACTATCTAGGTAAACTAGCGGGCCCATGGATTATGTAGGTTAACTAGCGGGCACTTGGACTATCTACGTTAACTAGCGGTCACTTGGAATATGTAGGTTAACTAGCGGACACTTGCACTATGTAGGTTACCTAGCAGTCACTTGGACTATCTAGGTTAATTAGCGGGCACGTGGACTATCTAGGTTAACTAGCGTGCACTTGGACTATGTAAGTTCCTTAGCGGGCACTTGGACTATCTAGGTTGCCTAGCGGTCACTTGGACTATGTAGGTTAACTGGCTTGCCCTTGGACTATCTAGGTTTCGTAGCGGGCACCTAGTATATAGGTTAACTAGTGTGCATATGGACTATGTAGGTTAACTAGCAGGCACTTGCACAATCTAGGTTAAGTAGCGGGCACTTGGATGATCTAGGTTAACTAGCGGGCACTTGGACTATCAAAGTTAACAAGTGAGCCCTCAGACTATGTAGGTTAACTAGCGGGCCCTTGGATTACCTAGGTTACCTAGCGGGTACTTGGACTATGTATGTTAACTAGAGGACACTTGGACTATCTAGGTTAACTAGTGGGCCCTTGGACTAAGTAGGTTAACTAGCAGGCACTTATACGATCTAGGTTAACTAGCGGGCACTTGGACTATCAAAGTTAACAAGTGAGCCCTTGGACTATGTAGGTTAACTAGCGGGCCCTTGGACTATGTAGGTTACCTAGCGGGCACTTGGAATATATAGGTTACCTAGCAGCCACTTGGACTATGTAGATTACCTAGTGGGCACTTGGACTATCTAGGTTAACGAACGGGCACTTGGAATATGCAGGTAACCTAGCGGGCACTTGGACTATGTAAGTTACCTAGTGGGCACTTGGATTTCTAGGTTAACTAACGGGCTCTTGGACTATGTAGATTTCTTAGCGGGCACTTGGACTATCTAGTTTAGGTAACGGGCACTTGGACTATCTAGGTCCCTAGCGGGCACTTGTACTATCTAGGTTACCTAGCTGGCACTTGGACTATATAGGTCAACTAGTGGGCCCTTGGACTATCTAGGTTAGCTAACGGGCACTTAGATTTTGTAGGTTAACTAGCGGGCACTTGGAATATGAAGGTTAACTAGCGGACACATTGCACTATGTAGGTTAACTAGCGGGCCATGGACTATGTAGGTTTACTAGCGGGCCCTTGGACTATCCAGGTTCCCTAAAGGGCACTTGGACTATCTAGGTTACCGAACGGGCACTTGGACTATGTAGGTTACCTAGCGGGCACTTGGACTATGTAGGCTAACTAGGGGGCCCTTGGACGATCTCGTTTAACTAGCAGGTACTTGAACTATCTAGGTTACCTAGCGGACACTTGGATAATCTATGTTAACTAGCAGGCACTTGGACTATCTAGGTTAACTAGCGGGCACTTGGACTATCTAGGTTAACTAGCATGCACTTGGACTATGTAGGTTCCTTAGCGGGCACTTGGACTATCTAGGTTACTTAACGGGCACTTGGGCTATGTAGGTTACCTAGCGGGCACTTGGACTATCTAGGTTACCGAACTGGCACTTGGACTATGGAGGTTACCTAACGGGCACTTGGACTATGTAGGCTAACTAGGGGGCCCTTGGACGATCTAGGTTACCTAGCGGGTACTTGGACTATGTACGTTCACTAGCGGGCACTTGGACTATCTATGTTAACTAGCAGGCACTTGGAATATGGAGGTTAACTAGCGGACACTTTCACTATGTAGGTTACCTAGCAGGCACTTGGACTATCTAGGTTAACTAGAGGGCACTTGGACTATCTAGGTTAACTAGCATGCACTTGGACTATGTAGGTTCCTTAGCGGGCACTTGGACTATCTAGGTTGCCTAGCGGGCACTTGGACTATGTAGGTTAACTAGCGTGCCCTTGGACTATCTAGGTTAAGTAGCGGGCACTTGGTATATAGGTAAACTAGCGGGCACTTGGACTATGTAGGTTAACTAGAGGACACTTGGACTATCTAGGTTAACTAGTGGGCCCTTGGACAATGTAGGTTAACTAGCAGGCACTTGGACAATCTAGGTTAACTAGCGGGCACTTGGACGATCTAGGTTAACTTGCGGGCAGCTGGACTATCAAAGTTAACAAGTGAGCCCTTGGACTATGTAGGTTAACTAGCGGGTCCTTGGACTATCTATGTTACCTAGCGGGCACTTGGACTATATAGGTTACATAGCGGGCACTTGGACTATGTAGGTTACCTAGTGGGCACTTGGACTATCTAAGTTAACGAACGGGCACTTGGAATATGCAGGTAACCTAGCGGGCACTTGGACTATCTAGGTTACCTAGCGGGCACTTGGACTTCTAGGTTAACGAACGGGCTCTTGGACTATGTAAGTTGCCTAGTGGGCACTTGGACTATCTAGGTTAGGTAACGGGCACTTGGAATATCTAGGTTACCTAACGGGCACTTTGACCAACTAGGTTATATAGCGGGCACTTGGACTATGTAGGTAAACTAGCGAGCACTTGGACTCTAGGTTACCTAGCGGGCACATGGACTATCTAGGTTACCTAGCGGGCCCTTGGACTATGTAGGTTTCCTAGCGGGCACTTGGACTATCTAGTTTAACGAACGGGCACTTGGACTATGTAGGTAACCTAGCGGGCACTTGGACAGTCTAGGTTACCTAGCGGGCAGTTGGGCTATCTAGGTTAACGAACGGGCCCTTGGACTATGTAGGTTACCTAGCTGGCACTTGGACTATGTAGGATCCCTAAGGACATTTGGACTACTTAGGTTACCTAGCGGGTACTTGGACTATCTAGGTTAACTAGCGAGCACTTGGACTATCTAGGTTACCTAGCAGGCACTTGGATTATGAATGATCCCTAGCGGGCACTTGGACTATCTAGGTTAACTAGCGGGCAATTGGACTATGTAGGTTAACTAGCGGACACTTGCACGACCTAGATTAACTAGCGGGCCCTTGCACTATGTAGGTTAACTAGCGGGGCCATGGATTATGTAGGTTTACTAGCAGGCACTTAGACTATCTAGGTTAACTAGCGGCCACTTGGATTATGTAGTTTCCCTAATGGGCATTTGGAATATTTAGGTTACCAAGCGGGAACTTGGACTATGTAGGTTACCTAGTGGGCGCTTGGACTCTGCACGTTCCATGGTGGGCACTTGGACTATCTACGTTAACTAGCGGGCACTTGGAATATGTAGGTAACCTAGCGGGCACTTGGACTATGTACGTCCCCTAGTGGGCACTTAGACTATCTAGGTTAACTAACGGGCACTAGGACTATCTAGGTTAACTAGCGGGCACTTGGACTATCTAGGTTACCTTGCAGGCACTTGGATTATGAAGGATCACTAGCGGGCACTTGGACTATGTAGGTTAACTAGCGGACACTTGCACGATCTAGGTTAACTAGCGGGCCCTTGCACTATGTAGGTTAAGTAGCGGTCTCATGGATTATGTAGGTTTACTAGCAGGCACTTGGACTATCTAGGTTAACTAGCGGGCACTTGGACGATCTAGGTTACCTAGCGGGCACTTGGACTCTGTACGTTCCCTAGCGGGCACTTGGACTATCTACGTTAACTAGCGGGCACTTGGAATATGTAGGTTAACTAGAGGACACTTGCACTATGTAGGTTACCTAGCAGGCACTTGGACTATCTAGGTAAACTAGCGGGCCCATGGATTATGTAGGTTAACTAGCGGGCACTTGGACTATCTACGTTAACTAGCGGTCACTTGGAATATGTAGGTTAACTAGCGGACACTTGCACTATGTAGGTTACCTAGCAGTCACTTGGACTATCTAGGTTAATTAGCGGGCACGTGGACTATCTAGGTTAACTAGCGTGCACTTGGACTATGTAAGTTCCTTAGCGGGCACTTGGACTATCTAGGTTGCCTAGCGGTCACTTGGACTATGTAGGTTAACTAGCGTTCCCTTGGACAATCTAGGTTAAGTAGCGGGCACTTGGTATATAGGTTAACTAGCGGGCACTTGGACTATGTAGGTTAACTTGAGGACACTTGGACTATCTAGGTTAACTAGTGGGCCCTTGGACTATGTAGGTTAACTAGCAGGCACTTGCACTATCTAGGTTACATAGCGGGCACTTGGACTATGTAAGTGTCCTAGCAGGCACTTGGACTATCTAGGTTAACTAGCGTGCACTTGGACTATGTAGGTTCCTTAGCGGGCACATGGACTATCAAGGTTGCCTAGCGGGCACTTGGACTATGTAGGTTAACTACCGTTCCCTTGGACAATCTAGGTTAAGTAGCGGGCACTTGGTATATAGGTTAACTAGCGGGCACTTGGACTATGTAGGTTAACTTGAGGACACTTGGACTATCTAGGTTAACTAGTGGGCCCTTGGACTATGTAGGTTAACTAGCAGGCACTTGGACAATCTAGGTTAACTAGCGGGCACTTGGACGATCTAGGTTACCTAGCGGGCACTTGGACTCTGTACGTTCCCTAGCGGGCACTTGGACTATCTACGTTAACTAGCGGGCACTTGGAATATGTAGGTTAAATAGCCGACACTTGCACTATGTAGGTTACCTAGCAGCCACTTGGACTATCTAGGTTAACTAGCGGGCCCATGAATTATGTAGGTTAACTAGCGGGCACTTGGACTATATACGTTAACTAGCGGGCACTTGGAATATGTAGGTTAACTAGCGGACACTTGGACTATGTAGGTTCCCTAACGGGCACTTGGACTATGTAGGTTCCCTAGCGGTCACGTGGACTATGTAGGCTCCCTAGAAGGCACTTGGACTATGTAGGTTAACTAGCAGGCACTTGCACAATCTAGGTTAAGTAGCGGGCACTTGGATGATGTAGGTTAACTAGCGGGCACTTGGACTATCAAAGTTAACAAGTGAGCCCTTAGACTATGTAGGTTAACTAGCGGGCCCTTGGATTACCTAGGTTAACTAGCGGGTACTTGGACTATGTATGTTAACTAGAGGACACTTGGACTATCTAGGTTAACTAGTGGGCCCTTGGACTAAGTAGGTTAACTAGGAGGCACTTGTACGATCTAGGTTAACTAGCGGGCACTTGGACTATAAAAGTTAACAAGTGAGCCCTTGGACTATGTAGGTTAACTAGCGGGCCCTTGGACTATGTAGGTTACCTAGCGGGAACTTGGAATATATAGGTTACCAAGCGGGCACTTGGACTATGTAGATTACCTAGTGGGCACTTGGACTATCTAGGTTAACGAACGGGCACTTGGAATATGCAGGTAACCTAGCGGGCACTTGGACTATGTAAGTTACCTAGTGGGCACTTGGACATCTAGGTTAACTAACGGGCTCTTGGACTATGTAGATTTCTTAGAGGGCACTTGGACTATCTAGTTTAGGTAACGGGCACTTGGACTATCTAGGTTACCTAGTGGGAACTTGGACAATGTAAGTTACCTAGCGGGCATTTGGACTATCTAGGTTACCTAACGGGCACTTTGACTATCTAGGTTACATAGCGGGCACTTGGAATATGTAGGTTAACTAGCGAGTCCTTGGACTCTAGGTTACCTAGCGGGCACTTGGACTATCTAGGTTACCTAGCAGACCCTTGAATTATGTAGGTTTCCTAGCGGGCACTTGGACTATCTAGATTAATGAATGGGCACTTGGACTATGTTGGTAACCTAGCGGGCACTTGGACAGTCTAGGTTACCTAGCGGGCACTTGTACTATGTAGGTTAACTAGCGGGCACTTTGACGATCTAGGTTAACTAGAGGGCACTTGGACTATGTAGGTTAACTAGCGGGCCCTTGGACTATCTAGGTTAACTAGAGGACACTTGGACTATCTAGGTACCTAGCCGCCACTTGGACTATCTAGGTTAGCTAACAGGCACTTGGACTATCTAGGTTCCCTAGCGGGCACTTGTACTATCTAGGTTACCTAGCTGGCACTTGGACTATGTAGGTCAACTAGCGGGCCCTTGGACCCTCTAGGTTAGCTAACGGGCACTTAGATTATGTAGGTTAACTAGCGGGCACTTGGAATATGTAGGTTAACTAGCGGACACTTGCACTATGTAGGTTAACTAGCGGGCCCATGGACTATGTAGGTTAACTAGCAGGCACTTGGACAATCTAGGTTAACTAGCGGGCACTTGGACGATCTAGGTTACCTAGCGGGCACTTGGACTCTGTACGTTCCCTAGCGGGCACTTGGACTATCTACGTTAACTAGCGGGCACTTGGAATATGTAGGTTAACTAGAGGACACTTGCACTATGTAGGTTACCTAGCAGGCACTTGGACTATCTAGGTAAACTAGCGGGCCCATGGATTATGTAGGTTAACTAGCGGGCACTTGGACTATCTACGTTAACTAGCGGTCACTTGGAATATGTAGGTTAACTAGCGGACACTTGCACTATGTAGGTTACCTAGCAGTCACTTGGACTATCTAGGTTAATTAGCGGGCACGTGGACTATCTAGGTTAACTAGCGTGCACTTGGACTATGTAAGTTCCTTAGCGGGCACTTGGACTATCTAGGTTGCCTAGCGGTCACTTGGACTATGTAGGTTAACTTGCTTGCCCTTGGACTATCTAGGTTTCGTAGCGGGCACCTAGTATATAGGTTAACTAGTGTGCATATGGAGTATGTAGGTTAACTAGCAGGCACTTGCATAATCTAGGTTAAGTAGCGGGCACTTGGATGATCTAGGTTAACTAGCGGGGACTTGGACTATCAAAGTTAACAAGTGAGCCCTTAGACTATGTAGGTTAACTAGCGGGCCCTTGGATTACCTAGGTTACCTAGCGGGTACTTGGACTATGTATGTTAACTAGAGGACACTTGGACTATCTAGGTTAACTAGTGGGCACTTGGACTATCTAGGTTAACGAACGGGCACTTGGAATATGCAGGTAACCTAGCGGGCACTTGGACTATGTAAGTTACCTAGTGGGCACTTGGATTTCTTGGTTAACTAACGGGCTCTTGGACTATGTAGATTTCTTAGCGGGCACTTGGACTATCTAGTTTAGGTAACGGGCACTTGGACTATCTAGGTCCCTAGTGGGCACTTGTACTATCTAGGTTACCTAGCTGGCACTTGGACTATATAGGTCAACTAGTGGGCCCTTGGACTATCTAGGTTAGCTAACGGGCACTTAGATTTTGTAGGTTAACTAGCGGGCACTTGGAATATGAAGGTTAACTAGCGGACACTTGCACTATGTAGGTTAACTAGCGGGCCCATGGACTATGTAGGTTAACTAGCAGGCACTTGGACAATCTAGGTTAACTAGCGGGCACTTGGACGATCTAGGTTACCTAGCGGGCACTTGGACTCTGTACGTTCCCTAGCGGGCACTTGGACTATCTACGTTAACTAGCGGGCACTTGGAATATGTAGGTTAACTAGAGGACACTTGCACTATGTAGGTTACCTAGCAGGCACTTGGACTATCTAGGTAAACTAGCGGGCCCATGGATTATGTAGGTTAACTAGCGGGCACTTGGACTATCTACGTTAACTAGCGGTCACTTGGAATATGTAGGTTAACTAGCGGACACTTGCACTATGTAGGTTACCTAGCAGTCACTTGGACTATCTAGGTTAATTAGCGGGCACGTGGACTATCTAGGTTAACTAGCGTGCACTTGGACTATGTAAGTTCCTTAGCGGGCACTTGGACTATCTAGGTTGCCTAGCGGTCACTTGGACTATGTAGGTTAACTTGCTTGCCCTTGGACTATCTAGGTTTCGTAGCGGGCACCTAGTATATAGGTTAACTAGTGTGCATATGGACTATGTAGGTTAACTAGCAGGCACTTGCATAATCTAGGTTAAGTAGCGGGCACTTGGATGATCTAGGTTAACTAGCGGGGACTTGGACTATCAAAGTTAACAAGTGAGCCCTTAGACTATGTAGGTTAACTAGCGGGCCCTTGGATTACCTAGGTTACCTAGCGGGTACTTGGACTATGTATGTTAACTAGAGGACACTTGGACTATCTAGGTTAACTAGTGGGCCCTTGGACTAAGTAGGTTAACTAGCAGGCACTTATACGATCTAGGTTAACTAGCGGGCACTTGGACTATCAAAGTTAACAAGTGAGCCCTTGGACTATGTGGGTTAACTAGCGGGCCCTTGGACTATGTAGGTTACCTAGCGGGCACTTGGAATATATAGGTTACCTAGCGGCCACTTGGACTATGTAGATTACCTAGTGGGCACTTGGACTATCTAGGTTAACGAACGGGCACTTGGAATATGCAGGTAACCTAGCGGGCACTTGGACTATGTAAGTTACCTAGTGGGCACTTGGCTTTCTTGGTTAACTAACGGGCTCTTGGACTATGTAGATTTCTTAGCGGGCACTTGGACTATCTAGTTTAGGTAACGGGCACTTGGACTATCTAGGTCCCTAGCGGGCACTTGTACTATCTAGGTTACCTAGCTGGCACTTGGACTATATAGGTCAACTAGTGGGCCCTTGGACTATCTAGGTTAGCTAACGGGCACTTAGATTTTGTAGGTTAACTAGCGGGCACTTGGAATATGAAGGTTAACTAGCGGACACATTGCACTATGTAGGTTAACTAGCGGGCCATGGACTATGTAGGTTTACTAGCGGGCCCTTGGACTATCCAGGTTCCCTAAAGGGCACTTGGACTATCTAGGTTACCGAACGGGCACTTGGACTATGTAGGTTACCTAGAGGGCACTTGGACTATGTAGGCTAACTAGGGGGCCCTTGGACGATCTCGTTTAACTAGCAGGTACTTGAACTATCTAGGTTACCTAGCGGACACTTGGATAATCTATGTTAACTAGCAGGCACTTGGACTATCTAGGTTAACTAGCGGGCACTTGGACTATCTAGGTTAACTAGCATGCACTTGGACTATGTAGGTTCCTTAGCGGGCACTTGGACTATCTAGGTTACTTAACGGGCACTTGGGCTATGTAGGTTACCTAGCGGGCACTTGGACTATCTAGGTTACCGAACTGGCACTTGGACTATGGAGGTTACCTAACGGGCACTTGGACTATGTAGGCTAACTAGGGGGCCCTTGGACGATCTAGGTTACCTAGCGGGTACTTGGACTATGTACGTTCACTAGCGGGCACTTGGACTATCTATGTTAACTAGCAGGCACTTAGAATATGGAGGTTAACTAGCGGACACTTTCACTATGTAGGTTACCTAGCAGGCACTTGGACTATCTAGGTTAACTAGAGGGCACTTGGACTATCTAGGTTAACTAGCATGCACTTGGACTATGTAGGTTCCTTAGCGGGCACTTGGACTATCTAGGTTGCCTAGCGGGCACTTGGACTATGTAGGTTAACTAGCGTGCCCTTGGACTATCTAGGTTAAGTAGCGGGCACTTGGTATATAGGTAAACTAGCGGGCACTTGGACTATGTAGGTTAACTAGAGGACACTTGGACTATCTAGGTTAACTAGTGGGCCCTTGGACAATGTAGGTTAACTAGCAGGCACTTGGACAATCTAGGTTAACTAGCGGGCACTTGGACGATCTAGGTTAACTTGCGGGCAGCTGGACTATCAAAGTTAACAAGTGAGCCCTTGGACTATGTAGGTTAACTAGCGGGTCCTAGGACTATCTATGTTACCTAGCGGGCACTTGGACTATATAGGTTACATAGCGGGCACTTGGACTATGTAGGTTACCTAGTGGGCACTTGGACTATCTAGGTTAACGAACGGGCACTTGGAATATGCAGGTAACCTAGAGGGCACTTGGACTATCTAGGTTACCTAGCGGGCACTTGGACTTCTAGGTTAACGAACGGGCTCTTGGACTATGTAAGTTGCCTAGTGGGCACTTGGACTATCTAGGTTAGGTAACGGGCACTTGGAATATCTAGGTTACCTAACGGGCACTTTGACCAACTAGGTTACATAGCGGGCACTTGGACTATGTAGGTAAACTAGCGAGCACTTGGACTCTAGGTTACCTAGCGGGCACATGGACTATCTAGGTTACCTAGCGGGCCCTTGGACTATGTAGGTTTCCTAGCGGGCACTTGGACTATCTAGTTTAACGAACGGGCACTTGGACTATGTAGGTAACCTAGCGGGCACTTGGACAGTCTAGGTTACCTAGCGGGCAGTTGGGCTATCTAGGTTAACGAACGGGCCCTTGGACTATGTAGGTTACCTAGCTGGCACTTGGACTATGTAGGATCCCTAAGGACATTTGGACTACTTAGGTTACCTAGCGGGTACTTGGACTATCTAGGTTAACTAGCGAGCACTTGGACTATCTAGGTTACCTAGCAGGCACTTGGATTATGAATGATCCCTAGCGGGCACTTGGACTATCTAGGTTAACTAGCGGGCAATTGGACTATGTAGGTTAACTAGCGGACACTTGCACGACCTAGATTAACTAGCGGGCCCTTGCACTATGTAGGTTAACTAGCGGGGCCATGGATTATGTAGGTTTACTAGCAGGCACTTAGACTATCTAGGTTAACTAGCGGCCACTTGGATTATGTAGTTTCCCTAATGGGCATTTGGAATATTTAGGTTACCAAGCGGGAACTTGGACTATGTAGGTTACCGAGTGGGCGCTTGGACTCTGTACGTTCCATGGTGGGCACTTGGACTATCTACGTTAACTAGCGGGCACTTGGAATATGTAGGTAACCTAGCGGGCACTTGGACTATGTACGTCCCCTAGTGGGCACTTAGACTATCTAGGTTAACTAACGGGCACTAGGACTATCTAGGTTAACTAGCGGGCACTTGGACTATCTAGGTTACCTAGCAGGCACTTGGATTATGAAGGATCACTAGCGGGCACTTGGACTATGTAGGTTAACTAGCGGACACTTGCACGATCTAGGTTAACTAGCGGGCCCTTGCACTATGTAGGTTAACTAGCGGTCCCATGGATTATGTAGGTTTACTAGCAGGCACTTGGACTATCCAGGTTAACTAGCGGGCACTTGGACGATCTAGGTTACCTAGCGGGCACTTGGACTCTGTACGTTCCCTAGCGGGCACTTGGACTATCTACGTTAACTAGCGGGCACTTGGAATATGTAGGTTAACTAGAGGACACTTGCACTATGTAGGTTACCTAGCAGGCACTTGGACTATCTAGGTAAACTAGCGGGCCCATGGATTATGTAGGTTAACTAGCGGGCACTTGGACTATCTACGTTAACTAGCGGTCACTTGGAATATGTAGGTTAACTAGCGGACACTTGCACTATGTAGGTTACCTAGCAGTCACTTGGACTATCTAGGTTAATTAGCGGGCACGTGGACTATCTAGGTTAACTAGCGTGCACTTGGACTATGTAAGTTCCTTAGCGGGCACTTGGACTATCTAGGTTGCCTAGCGGTCACTTGGACTATGTAGGTTAACTAGCGTTCCCTTGGACAATCTAGGTTAAGTAGCGGGCACTTGGTATATAGGTTAACTAGCGGGCACTTGGACTATGTAGGTTAACTTGAGGACACTTGGACTATCTAGGTTAACTAGTGGGCCCTTGGACTATGTAGGTTAACTAGCAGGCACTTGCACTATCTAGGTTACATAGCGGGCACTTGGACTATGTAAGTGTCCTAGCAGGCACTTGGACTATCTAGGTTAACTAGCGTGCACTTGGACTATGTAGGTTCCTTAGCGGGCACATGGACTATCTAGGTTGCCTAGCGGGCACTTGGACTATGTAGGTTAACTACCGTTCCGTTGGACAATCTAGGTTAAGTAGCGGGCACTTGGTATATAGGTTAACTAGCGGGCACTTGGACTATGTAGGTTAACTTGAGGACACTTGGACTATCTAGGTTAACTAGTGGGCCCTTGGACTATGTAGGTTAACTAGCAGGCACTTGGACAATCTAGGTTAACTAGCGGGCACTTGGACGATCTAGGTTACCTAGTGGGCACTTGGACTCTGTACGTTCCCTAGCGGGCACTTGGACTATCTACGTTAACTAGCGGGCACTTGGAATATGTAGGTTAAATAGCCGACACTTGCACTATGTAGGTTACCTAGCAGCCACTTGGACTATCTAGGTTAACTAGCGGGCCCATGAATTATGTAGGTTAACTAGCGGGCACTTGGACTATATACGTTAACTAGCGGGCACTTGGAATATGTAGGTTAACTAGCGGACACTTGGACTATGTAGGTTCCCTAACGGGCACTTGGACTATGTAGGTTCCCTAGCGGTCACGTGGACTATGTAGGCTCCCTAGAAGGCACTTGGACTATGTAGGTTAACTAGCAGGCACTTGCACAATCTAGGTTAAGTAGCGGGCACTTGGATGATGTAGGTTAACTAGCGGGCACTTGGACTATCAAAGTTAACAAGTGAGCCCTTAGACTATGTAGGTTAACTAGCGGGCCCTTGGATTACCTAGGTTAACTAGCGGGTACTTGGACTATGTATGTTAACTAGAGGACACTTGGACTATCTAGGTTAACTAGTGGGCCCTTGGACTAAGTAGGTTAACTAGGAGGCACTTGTACGATCTAGGTTAACTAGCGGGCACTTGGACTATAAAAGTTAAAAGTGAGCCCTTGGACTATGTAGGTTAACTAGCGGGCCCTTGGACTATGTAGGTTACCTAGCGGGAACTTGGAATATATAGGTTACCAAGCGGGCACTTGGACTATGTAGATTACCTAGTGGGCACTTGGACTATCTAGGTTAACGAACGGGCACTTGGAATATGCAGGTAACCTAGCGGGCACTTGGACTATGTAAGTTACCTAGTGGGCACTTGGACATCTAGGTTAACTAACGGGCTCTTGGACTATGTAGATTTCTTAGAGGGCACTTGGACTATCTAGTTTAGGTAACGGGCACTTGGACTATCTAGGTTACCTAGTGGGAACTTGGACAATGTAAGTTACCTAGCGGGCATTTGGACTATCTAGGTTACCTAACGGGCACTTTGACTATCTAGGTTACATAGCGGGCACTTGGAATATGTAGGTTAACTAGCGAGTCCTTGGACTCTAGGTTACCTAGCGGGCACTTGGACTATCTAGGTTACCTAGCAGACCCTTGAATTATGTAGGTTTCCTAGCGGGCACTTGGACTATCTAGATTAATGAATGGGCACTTGGACTATGTTGGTAACCTAGCGGGCACTTGGACAGTCTAGGTTACCTAGCGGGCACTTGGACTATGTAGGTTAACTAGCGGGCACTTTGACGATCTAGGTTAACTAGAGGGCACTTGGACTATGTAGGTTAACTAGCGGGCCCTGGGACTATCTAGGTTAACTAGAGGACACTTGGACTATCTAGGTACCTAGCCGCCACTTGGACTATCTAGGTTAGCTAACAGGCACTTGGACTATCTAGGTTCCCTAGCGGGCACTTGTACTATCTAGGTTACCTAGCTGGCACTTGGACTATGTAGGTCAACTAGCGGGCCCTTGGACCCTCTAGGTTAGCTAACGGGCACTTAGATTATGTAGGTTAACTAGCGGGCACTTGGAATATGTAGGTTAACTAGCGGACACTTGCACTATGTAGGTTAACTAGCGGGCCCATGGACTATGTAGGTTAACTAGCAGGCACTTGGACAATCTAGGTTAACTAGCGGGCACTTGGACGATCTAGGTTACCTAGCGGGCACTTGGACTCTGTACGTTCCCTAGCGGGCACTTGGACTATCTACGTTAACTAGCGGGCACTTGGAATATGTAGGTTAACTAGAGGACACTTGCACTATGTAGGTTACCTAGCAGGCACTTGGACAATCTAGGTTAACTAGCGGGCACTTGGACGATCTAGGTTAACTTGCGGGCAGCTGGACTATCAAAGTTAACAAGTGAGCCCTTGGACTATGTAGGTTAACTAGCGGGTCCTAGGACTATCTATGTTACCTAGCGGGCACTTGGACTATATAGGTTACATAGCGGGCACTTGGACTATGTAGGTTACCTAGTGGGCACTTGGACTATCTAGGTTAACGAACGGGCACTTGGAATATGCAGGTAACCTAGAGGGCACTTGGACTATCTAGGTTACCTAGCGGGCACTTGGACTTCTAGGTTAACGAACGGGCTCTTGGACTATGTAAGTTGCCTAGTGGGCACTTGGACTATCTAGGTTAGGTAACGGGCACTTGGAATATCTAGGTTACCTAACGGGCACTTTGACCAACTAGGTTACATAGCGGGCACTTGGACTATGTAGGTAAACTAGCGAGCACTTGGACTCTAGGTTACCTAGCGGGCACATGGACTATCTAGGTTACCTAGCGGGCCCTTGGACTATGTAGGTTTCCTAGCGGGCACTTGGACTATCTAGTTTAACGAACGGGCACTTGGACTATGTAGGTAACCTAGCGGGCACTTGGACAGTCTAGGTTACCTAGCGGGCAGTTGGGCTATCTAGGTTAACGAACGGGCCCTTGGACTATGTAGGTTACCTAGCTGGCACTTGGACTATGTAGGATCCCTAAGGACATTTGGACTACTTAGGTTACCTAGCGGGTACTTGGACTATCTAGGTTAACTAGCGAGCACTTGGACTATCTAGGTTACCTAGCAGGCACTTGGATTATGAATGATCCCTTGCGGGCACTTGGACTATCTAGGTTAACTAGCGGGCAATTGGACTATGTAGGTTAACTAGCGGACACTTGCACGACCTAGATTAACTAGCGGGCCCTTGCACTATGTAGGTTAACTAGCGGGGCCATGGATTATGTAGGTTTACTAGCAGGCACTTAGACTATCTAGGTTAACTAGCGGCCACTTGGATTATGTAGTTTCCCTAATGGGCATTTGGAATATTTAGGTTACCAAGCGGGAACTTGGACTATGTAGGTTACCGAGTGGGCGCTTGGACTCTGTACGTTCCATGGTGGGCACTTGGACTATCTACGTTAACTAGCGGGCACTTGGAATATGTAGGTAACCTAGCGGGCACTTGGACTATGTACGTCCCCTAGTGGGCACTTAGACTATCTAGGTTAACTAACGGGCACTAGGACTATCTAGGTTAACTAGCGGGCACTTGGACTATCTAGGTTACCTAGCAGGCACTTGGATTATGAAGGATCACTAGCGGGCACTTGGACTATGTAGGTTAACTAGCGGACACTTGCACGATCTAGGTTAACTAGCGGGCCCTTGCACTATGTAGGTTAACTAGCGGTCCCATGGATTATGTAGGTTTACTAGCAGGCACTTGGACTATCCAGGTTAACTAGCGGGCACTTGGACGATCTAGGTTACCTAGCGGGCACTTGGACTCTGTACGTTCCCTAGCGGGCACTTGGACTATCTACGTTAACTAGCGGGCACTTGGAATATGTAGGTTAACTAGAGGACACTTGCACTATGTAGGTTACCTAGCAGGCACTTGGACTATCTAGGTAAACTAGCGGGCCCATGGATTATGTAGGTTAACTAGCGGGCACTTGGACTATCTACGTTAACTAGCGGTCACTTGGAATATGTAGGTTAACTAGCGGACACTTGCACTATGTAGGTTACCTAGCAGTCACTTGGACTATCTAGGTTAATTAGCGGGCACGTGGACTATCTAGGTTAACTAGCGTGCACTTGGACTATGTAAGTTCCTTAGCGGGCACTTGGACTATCTAGGTTGCCTAGCGGTCACTTGGACTATGTAGGTTAACTAGCGTTCCCTTGGACAATCTAGGTTAAGTAGCGGGCACTTGGTATATAGGTTAACTAGCGGGCACTTGGACTATGTAGGTTAACTTGAGGACACTTGGACTATCTAGGTTAACTAGTGGGCCCTTGGACTATGTAGGTTAACTAGCAGGCACTTGCACTATCTAGGTTACATAGCGGGCACTTGGACTATGTAAGTGTCCTAGCAGGCACTTGGACTATCTAGGTTAACTAGCGTGCACTTGGACTATGTAGGTTCCTTAGCGGGCACATGGACTATCTAGGTTGCCTAGCGGGCACTTGGACTATGTAGGTTAACTACCGTTCCGTTGGACAATCTAGGTTAAGTAGCGGGCACTTGGTATATAGGTTAACTAGCGGGCACTTGGACTATGTAGGTTAACTTGAGGACACTTGGACTATCTAGGTTAACTAGTGGGCCCTTGGACTATGTAGGTTAACTAGCAGGCACTTGGACAATCTAGGTTAACTAGCGGGCACTTGGACGATCTAGGTTACCTAGTGGGCACTTGGACTCTGTACGTTCCCTAGCGGGCACTTGGACTATCTACGTTAACTAGCGGGCACTTGGAATATGTAGGTTAAATAGCCGACACTTGCACTATGTAGGTTACCTAGCAGCCACTTGGACTATCTAGGTTAACTAGCGGGCCCATGAATTATGTAGGTTAACTAGCGGGCACTTGGACTATATACGTTAACTAGCGGGCACTTGGAATATGTAGGTTAACTAGCGGACACTTGGACTATGTAGGTTCCCTAACGGGCACTTGGACTATGTAGGTTCCCTAGCGGTCACGTGGACTATGTAGGCTCCCTAGAAGGCACTTGGACTATGTAGGTTAACTAGCAGGCACTTGCACAATCTAGGTTAAGTAGCGGGCACTTGGATGATGTAGGTTAACTAGCGGGCACTTGGACTATCAAAGTTAACAAGTGAGCCCTTAGACTATGTAGGTTAACTAGCGGGCCCTTGGATTACCTAGGTTAACTAGCGGGTACTTGGACTATGTATGTTAACTAGAGGACACTTGGACTATCTAGGTTAACTAGTGGGCCCTTGGACTAAGTAGGTTAACTAGGAGGCACTTGTACGATCTAGGTTAACTAGCGGGCACTTGGACTATAAAAGTTAAAAGTGAGCCCTTGGACTATGTAGGTTAACTAGCGGGCCCTTGGACTATGTAGGTTACCTAGCGGGAACTTGGAATATATAGGTTACCAAGCGGGCACTTGGACTATGTAGATTACCTAGTGGGCACTTGGACTATCTAGGTTAACGAACGGGCACTTGGAATATGCAGGTAACCTAGCGGGCACTTGGACTATGTAAGTTACCTAGTGGGCACTTGGACATCTAGGTTAACTAACGGGCTCTTGGACTATGTAGATTTCTTAGAGGGCACTTGGACTATCTAGTTTAGGTAACGGGCACTTGGACTATCTAGGTTACCTAGTGGGAACTTGGACAATGTAAGTTACCTAGCGGGCATTTGGACTATCTAGGTTACCTAACGGGCACTTTGACTATCTAGGTTACATAGCGGGCACTTGGAATATGTAGGTTAACTAGCGAGTCCTTGGACTCTAGGTTACCTAGCGGGCACTTGGACTATCTAGGTTACCTAGCAGACCCTTGAATTATGTAGGTTTCCTAGCGGGCACTTGGACTATCTAGATTAATGAATGGGCACTTGGACTATGTTGGTAACCTAGCGGGCACTTGGACAGTCTAGGTTACCTAGCGGGCACTTGGACTATGTAGGTTAACTAGCGGGCACTTTGACGATCTAGGTTAACTAGAGGGCACTTGGACTATGTAGGTTAACTAGCGGGCCCTGGGACTATCTAGGTTAACTAGAGGACACTTGGACTATCTAGGTACCTAGCCGCCACTTGGACTATCTAGGTTAGCTAACAGGCACTTGGACTATCTAGGTTCCCTAGCGGGCACTTGTACTATCTAGGTTACCTAGCTGGCACTTGGACTATGTAGGTCAACTAGCGGGCCCTTGGACCCTCTAGGTTAGCTAACGGGCACTTAGATTATGTAGGTTAACTAGCGGGCACTTGGAATATGTAGGTTAACTAGCGGACACTTGCACTATGTAGGTTAACTAGCGGGCCCATGGACTATGTAGGTTAACTAGCAGGCACTTGGACAATCTAGGTTAACTAGCGGGCACTTGGACGATCTAGGTTACCTAGCGGGCACTTGGACTCTGTACGTTCCCTAGCGGGCACTTGGACTATCTACGTTAACTAGCGGGCACTTGGAATATGTAGGTTAACTAGAGGACACTTGCACTATGTAGGTTACCTAGCAGGCACTTGGACTATCTAGGTAAACTAGCGGGCCCATGGATTATGTAGGTTAACTAGCGGGCACTTGGACTATCTACGTTAACTAGCGGTCACTTGGAATATGTAGGTTAACTAGCGGACACTTGCACTATGTAGGTTACCTAGCAGTCACTTGGACTATCTAGGTTAATTAGCGGGCACGTGGACTATCTAGGTTAACTAGCGTGCACTTGGACTATGTAAGTTCCTTAGCGGGCACTTGGACTATCTAGGTTGCCTAGCGGTCACTTGGACTATGTAGGTTAACTGGCTTGCCCTTGGACTATCTAGGTTTCGTAGCGGGCACCTAGTATATAGGTTAACTAGTGTGCATATGGACTATGTAGGTTAACTAGCAGGCACTTGCACAATCTAGGTTAAGTAGCGGGCACTTGGATGATCTAGGTTAACTAGCGGGCACTTGGACTATCAAAGTTAACAAGTGAGCCCTTAGACTATGTAGGTTAACTAGCGGGCCCTTGGATTACCTAGGTAACCTAGCGGGTACTTGGACTATGTATGTTAACTAGAGGACACTTGGACTATCTAGGTTAACTAGTGGGCACTTGGACTATCTAGGTTAACGAACGGGCACTTGGAATATGCAGGTAACCTAGCGGGCACTTGGACTATGTAAGTTACCTAGTGGGCACTTGGATTTCTTGGTTAACTAACGGGCTCTTGGACTATGTAGATTTCTTAGCGGGCACTTGGACTATCTAGTTTAGGTAACGGGCACTTGGACTATCTAGGTCCCTAGCGGGCACTTGTACTATCTAGGTTACCTAGCTGGCACTTGGACTATATAGGTCAACTAGTGGGCCCTTGGACTATCTAGGTTAGCTAACGGGCACTTAGATTTTGTAGGTTAACTAGCGGGCACTTGGAATATGAAGGTTAACTAGCGGACACTTGCACTATGTAGGTTAACTAGCGGGCCCATGGACTATGTAGGTTAACTAGCAGGCACTTGGACAATCTAGGTTAACTAGCGGGCACTTGGACGATCTAGGTTACCTAGCGGGCACTTGGACTCTGTACGTTCCCTAGCGGGCACTTGGACTATCTACGTTAACTAGCGGGCACTTGGAATATGTAGGTTAACTAGAGGACACTTGCACTATGTAGGTTACCTAGCAGGCACTTGGACTATCTAGGTAAACTAGCGGGCCCATGGATTATGTAGGTTAACTAGCGGGCACTTGGACTATCTACGTTAACTAGCGGTCACTTGGAATATGTAGGTTAACTAGCGGACACTTGCACTATGTAGGTTACCTAGCAGTCACTTGGACTATCTAGGTTAATTAGCGGGCACGTGGACTATCTAGGTTAACTAGCGTGCACTTGGACTATGTAAGTTCCTTAGCGGGCACTTGGACTATCTAGGTTGCCTAGCGGTCACTTGGACTATGTAGGTTAACTTGCTTGCCCTTGGACTATCTAGGTTTCGTAGCGGGCACCTAGTATATAGGTTAACTAGTGTGCATATGGACTATGTAGGTTAACTAGCAGGCACTTGCATAATCTAGGTTAAGTAGCGGGCACTTGGATGATCTAGGTTAACTAGCGGGGACTTGGACTATCAAAGTTAACAAGTGAGCCCTTAGACTATGTAGGTTAACTAGCGGGCCCTTGGATTACCTAGGTTACCTAGCGGGTACTTGGACTATGTATGTTAACTAGAGGACACTTGGACTATCTAGGTTAACTAGTGGGCCCTTGGACTAAGTAGGTTAACTAGCAGGCACTTATACGATCTAGGTTAACTAGCGGGCACTTGGACTATCAAAGTTAACAAGTGAGCCCTTGGACTATGTAGGTTAACTAGCGGGCCCTTGGACTATGTAGGTTACCTAGCGGGCACTTGGAATATATAGGTTACCTAGCGGCCACTTGGACTATGTAGATTACCTAGTGGGCACTTGGACTATCTAGGTTAACGAACGGGCACTTGGAATATGCAGGTAACCTAGCGGGCACTTGGACTATGTAAGTTACCTAGTGGGCACTTGGCTTTCTTGGTTAACTAACGGGCTCTTGGACTATGTAGATTTCTTAGCGGGCACTTGGACTATCTAGTTTAGGTAACGGGCACTTGGACTATCTAGGTCCCTAGCGGGCACTTGTACTATCTAGGTTACCTAGCTGGCACTTGGACTATATAGGTCAACTAGTGGGCCCTTGGACTATCTAGGTTAGCTAACGGGCACTTAGATTTTGTAGGTTAACTAGCGGGCACTTGGAATATGAAGGTTAACTAGCGGACACATTGCACTATGTAGGTTAACTAGCGGGCCATGGACTATGTAGGTTTACTAGCGGGCCCTTGGACTATCCAGGTTCCCTAAAGGGCACTTGGACTATCTAGGTTACCGAACGGGCACTTGGACTATGTAGGTTACCTAGAGGGCACTTGGACTATGTAGGCTAACTAGGGGGCCCTTGGACGATCTCGTTTAACTAGCAGGTACTTGAACTATCTAGGTTACCTAGCGGACACTTGGATAATCTATGTTAACTAGCAGGCACTTGGACTATCTAGGTTAACTAGCGGGCACTTGGACTATCTAGGTTAACTAGCATGCACTTGGACTATGTAGGTTCCTTAGCGGGCACTTGGACTATCTAGGTTACTTAACGGGCACTTGGGCTATGTAGGTTACCTAGCGGGCACTTGGACTATCTAGGTTACCGAACTGGCACTTGGACTATGGAGGTTACCTAACGGGCACTTGGACTATGTAGGCTAACTAGGGGGCCCTTGGACGATCTAGGTTACCTAGCGGGTACTTGGACTATGTACGTTCACTAGCGGGCACTTGGACTATCTATGTTAACTAGCAGGCACTTGGAATATGGAGGTTAACTAGCGGACACTTTCACTATGTAGGTTACCTAGCAGGCACTTGGACTATCTAGGTTAACTAGAGGGCACTTGGACTATCTAGGTTAACTAGCATGCACTTGGACTATGTAGGTTCCTTAGCGGGCACTTGGACTATCTAGGTTGCCTAGCGGGCACTTGGACTATGTAGGTTAACTAGCGTGCCCTTGGACTATCTAGGTTAAGTAGCGGGCACTTGGTATATAGGTAAACTAGCGGGCACTTGGACTATGTAGGTTAACTAGAGGACACTTGGACTATCTAGGTTAACTAGTGGGCCCTTGGACAATGTAGGTTAACTAGCAGGCACTTGGACAATCTAGGTTAACTAGCGGGCACTTGGACGATCTAGGTTAACTTGCGGGCAGCTGGACTATCAAAGTTAACAAGTGAGCCCTTGGACTATGTAGGTTAACTAGCGGGTCCTAGGACTATCTATGTTACCTAGCGGGCACTTGGACTATATAGGTTACATAGCGGGCACTTGGACTATGTAGGTTACCTAGTGGGCACTTGGACTATCTAGGTTAACGAACGGGCACTTGGAATATGCAGGTAACCTAGAGGGCACTTGGACTATCTAGGTTACCTAGCGGGCACTTGGACTTCTAGGTTAACGAACGGGCTCTTGGACTATGTAAGTTGCCTAGTGGGCACTTGGACTATCTAGGTTAGGTAACGGGCACTTGGAATATCTAGGTTACCTAACGGGCACTTTGACCAACTAGGTTACATAGCGGGCACTTGGACTATGTAGGTAAACTAGCGAGCACTTGGACTCTAGGTTACCTAGCGGGCACATGGACTATCTAGGTTACCTAGCGGGCCCTTGGACTATGTAGGTTTCCTAGCGGGCACTTGGACTATCTAGTTTAACGAACGGGCACTTGGACTATGTAGGTAACCTAGAGGGCACTTGGACAGTCTAGGTTACCTAGCGGGCAGTTGGGCTATCTAGGTTAACGAACGGGCCCTTGGACTATGTAGGTTACCTAGCTGGCACTTGGACTATGTAGGATCCCTAAGGACATTTGGACTACTTAGGTTACCTAGCGGGTACTTGGACTATCTAGGTTAACTAGCGAGCACTTGGACTATCTAGGTTACCTAGCAGGCACTTGGATTATGAATGATCCCTAGCGGGCACTTGGACTATCTAGGTTAACTAGCGGGCAATTGGACTATGTAGGTTAACTAGCGGACACTTGCACGACCTAGATTAACTAGCGGGCCCTTGCACTATGTAGGTTAACTAGCGGGGCCATGGATTATGTAGGTTTACTAGCAGGCACTTAGACTATCTAGGTTAACTAGCGGCCACTTGGATTATGTAGTTTCCCTAATGGGCATTTGGAATATTTAGGTTACCAAGCGGGAACTTGGACTATGTAGGTTACCGAGTGGGCGCTTGGACTCTGTACGTTCCATGGTGGGCACTTGGACTATCTACGTTAACTAGCGGGCACTTGGAATATGTAGGTAACCTAGCGGGCACTTGGACTATGTACGTCCCCTAGTGGGCACTTAGACTATCTAGGTTAACTAACGGGCACTAGGACTATCTAGGTTAACTAGCGGGCACTTGGACTATCTAGGTTACCTAGCAGGCACTTGGATTATGAAGGATCACTAGCGGGCACTTGGACTATGTAGGTTAACTAGCGGACACTTGCACGATCTAGGTTAACTAGCGGGCCCTTGCACTATGTAGGTTAACTAGCGGTCCCATGGATTATGTAGGTTTACTAGCAGGCACTTGGACTATCCAGGTTAACTAGCGGGCACTTGGACGATCTAGGTTACCTAGCGGGCACTTGGACTCTGTACGTTCCCTAGCGGGCACTTGGACTATCTACGTTAACTAGCGGGCACTTGGAATATGTAGGTTAACTAGAGGACACTTGCACTATGTAGGTTACCTAGCAGGCACTTGGACTATCTAGGTAAACTAGCGGGCCCATGGATTATGTAGGTTAACTAGCGGGCACTTGGACTATCTACGTTAACTAGCGGTCACTTGGAATATGTAGGTTAACTAGCGGACACTTGCACTATGTAGGTTACCTAGCAGTCACTTGGACTATCTAGGTTAATTAGCGGGCACGTGGACTATCTAGGTTAACTAGCGTGCACTTGGACTATGTAAGTTCCTTAGCGGGCACTTGGACTATCTAGGTTGCCTAGCGGTCACTTGGACTATGTAGGTTAACTAGCGTTCCCTTGGACAATCTAGGTTAAGTAGCGGGCACTTGGTATATAGGTTAACTAGCGGGCACTTGGACTATGTAGGTTAACTTGAGGACACTTGGACTATCTAGGTTAACTAGTGGGCCCTTGGACTATGTAGGTTAACTAGCAGGCACTTGCACTATCTAGGTTACATAGCGGGCACTTGGACTATGTAAGTGTCCTAGCAGGCACTTGGACTATCTAGGTTAACTAGCGTGCACTTGGACTATGTAGGTTCCTTAGCGGGCACATGGACTATCTAGGTTGCCTAGCGGGCACTTGGACTATGTAGGTTAACTACCGTTCCCTTGGACAATCTAGGTTAAGTAGCGGCCACTTGGTATATAGGTTAACTAGCGGCACTTGGACTATGTAGGTTAACTTGAGGACACTTGGACTATCTAGGTTAACTAGTGGGCCCTTGGACTATGTAGGTTAACTAGCAGGCACTTGGACAATCTAGGTTAACTAGCGGGCACTTGGACGATCTAGGTTACCTAGCGGGCACTTGGACTCTGTACGTTCCCTAGCGGGCACTTGGACTATCTACGTTAACTAGCGGGCACTTGGAATATGTAGGTTAAATAGCCGACACTTGCACTATGTAGGTTACCTAGCAGCCACTTGGACTATCTAGGTTAACTAGCGGGCCCATGAATTATGTAGGTTAACTAGCGGGCACTTGGACTATATACGTTAACTAGCGGGCACTTGGAATATGTAGGTTAACTAGCGGACACTTGGACTATGTAGGTTCCCTAACGGGCACTTGGACTATGTAGGTTCCCTAGCGGTCACGTGGACTATGTAGGCTCCCTAGAAGGCACTTGGACTATGTAGGTTAACTAGCAGGCACTTGCACAATCTAGGTTAAGTAGCGGGCACTTGGATGATGTAGGTTAACTAGCGGGCACTTGGACTATCAAAGTTAACAAGTGAGCCCTTAGACTATGTAGGTTAACTAGCGGGCCCTTGGATTACCTAGGTTAACTAGCGGGTACTTGGACTATGTATGTTAACTAGAGGACACTTGGACTATCTAGGTTAACTAGTGGGCCCTTGGACTAAGTAGGTTAACTAGGAGGCACTTGTACGATCTAGGTTAACTAGCGGGCACTTGGACTATAAAAGTTAAAAGTGAGCCCTTGGACTATGTAGGTTAACTAGCGGGCCCTTGGACTATGTAGGTTACCTAGCGGGAACTTGGAATATATAGGTTACCAAGCGGGCACTTGGACTATGTAGATTACCTAGTGGGCACTTGGACTATCTAGGTTATCGAACGGGCACTTGGAATATGCAGGTAACCTAGCGGGCACTTGGACTATGTAAGTTACCTAGTGGGCACTTGGACATCTAGGTTAACTAACGGGCTCTTGGACTATGTAGATTTCTTAGAGGGCACTTGGACTATCTAGTTTAGGTAACGGGCACTTGGACTATCTAGGTTACCTAGTGGGAACTTGGACAATGTAAGTTACCTAGCGGGCATTTGGACTATCTAGGTTACCTAACGGGCACTTTGACTATCTAGGTTACATAGCGGGCACTTGGAATATGTAGGTTAACTAGCGAGTCCTTGGACTCTAGGTTACCTAGCGGGCACTTGGACTATCTAGGTTACCTAGCAGACCCTTGAATTATGTAGGTTTCCTAGCGGGCACTTGGACTATCTAGATTAATGAATGGGCACTTGGACTATGTTGGTAACCTAGCGGGCACTTGGACAGTCTAGGTTACATAGCGGGCACTTGGACTATGTAGGTTAACTAGCGGGCACTTTGACGATCTAGGTTAACTAGAGGGCACTTGGACTATGTAGGTTAACTAGCGGGCCCTGGGACTATCTAGGTTAACTAGAGGACACTTGGACTATCTAGGTACCTAGCCGCCACTTGGACTATCTAGGTTAGCTAACAGGCACTTGGACTATCTAGGTTCCCTAGCGGGCACTTGTACTATCTAGGTTACCTAGCTGGCACTTGGACTATGTAGGTCAACTAGCGGGCCCTTGGACCCTCTAGGTTAGCTAACGGGCACTTAGATTATGTAGGTTAACTAGCGGGCACTTGGAATATGTAGGTTAACTAGCGGACACTTGCACTATATAGGTTAACTAGCGGGCCCATGGACTATGTAGGTTAACTAGCAGGCACTTGGACAATCTAGGTTAACTAGCGGGCACTTGGACGATCTAGGTTACCTAGCGGGCACTTGGACTCTGTACGTTCCCTAGCGGGCACTTGGACTATCTACGTTAACTAGCGGGCACTTGGAATATGTAGGTTAACTAGAGGACACTTGCACTATGTAGGTTACCTAGCAGGTACTTGGACTATCTAGGTAAACTAGCGGGCCCATGGATTATGTAGGTTAACTAGCGGGCACTTGGACTATCTACGTTAACTAGCGGTCACTTGGAATATGTAGGTTAACTAGCGGACACTTGCACTATGTAGGTTACCTAGCAGTCACTTGGACTATCTAGGTTAATTAGCGGGCACGTGGACTATCTAGGTTAACTAGCGTGCACTTGGACTATGTAAGTTCCTTAGCGGGCACTTGGACTATCTAGGTTGCCTAGCGGTCACTTGGACTATGTAGGTTAACTGGCTTGCCCTTGGACTATCTAGGTTTCGTAGCGGGCACCTAGTATATAGGTTAACTAGTGTGCATATGGACTATGTAGGTTAACTAGCAGGCACTTGCACAATCTAGGTTAAGTAGCGGGCACTTGGATGATCTAGGTTAACTAGCGGGCACTTGGACTATCAAAGTTAACAAGTGAGCCCTTAGACTATGTAGGTTAACTAGCGGGCCCTTGGATTACCTAGGTTACCTAGCGGGTACTTGGACTATGTATGTTAACTAGAGGACACTTGGACTATCTAGGTTAACTAGTGGGCCCTTGGACTAAGTAGGTTAACTAGCAGGCACTTATACGATCTAGGTTAACTAGCGGGCACTTGGACTATCAAAGTTAACAAGTGAGCCCTTGGACTATGTAGGTTAACTAGCGGGCCCTTGGACTATGTAGGTTACCTAGCGGGCACTTGGAATATATAGGTTACCTAGCGGCCACTTGGACTATGTAGATTACCTAGTGGGCACTTGGACTATCTAGGTTAACGAACGGGCACTTGGAATATGCAGGTAACCTAGCGGGCACTTGGACTATGTAAGTTACCTAGTGGGCACTTGGATTTCTAGGTTAACTAACGGGCTCTTGGACTATGTAGATTTCTTAGCGGGCACTTGGACTATCTAGTTTAGGTAACGGGCACTTGGACTATCTAGGTCCCTAGCGGGCACTTGTACTATCTAGGTTACCTAGCTGGCACTTGGACTATATAGGTCAACTAGTGGGCCCTTGGACTATCTAGGTTAGCTAACGGGCACTTAGATTTTGTAGGTTAACTAGCGGGCACTTGGAATATGAAGGTTAACTAGCGGACACATTGCACTATGTAGGTTAACTAGCGGGCCATGGACTATGTAGGTTTACTAGCGGGCCCTTGGACTATCCAGGTTCCCTAAAGGGCACTTGGACTATCTAGGTTACCGAACGGGCACTTGGACTATGTAGGTTACCTAGCGGGCACTTGGACTATGTAGGCTAACTAGGGGGCCCTTGGACGATCTCGTTTAACTAGCAGGTACTTGAACTATCTAGGTTACCTAGCGGACACTTGGATAATCTATGTTAACTAGCAGGCACTTGGACTATCTAGGTTAACTAGCGGGCACTTGGACTATCTAGGTTAACTAGCATGCACTTGGACTATGTAGGTTCCTTAGCGGGCACTTGGACTATCTAGGTTACTTAACGGGCACTTGGGCTATGTAGGTTACCTAGCGGGCACTTGGACTATCTAGGTTACCGAACTGGCACTTGGACTATGGAGGTTACCTAACGGGCACTTGGACTATGTAGGCTAACTAGGGGGCCCTTGGACGATCTAGGTTACCTAGCGGGTACTTGGACTATGTACGTTCACTAGCGGGCACTTGGACTATATATGTTAACTAGCAGGCACTTGGAATATGGAGGTTAACTAGCGGACACTTTCACTATGTAGGTTACCTAGCAGGCACTTGGACTATCTAGGTTAACTAGAGGGCACTTGGACTATCTAGGTTAACTAGCATGCACTTGGACTATGTAGGTTCCTTAGCGGGCACTTGGACTATCTAGGTTGCCTAGCGGGCACTTGGACTATGTAGGTTAACTAGCGTGCCCTTGGACTATCTAGGTTAAGTAGCGGGCACTTGGTATATAGGTAAACTAGCGGGCACTTGGACTATGTAGGTTAACTAGAGGACACTTGGACTATCTAGGTTAACTAGTGGGCCCTTGGACAATGTAGGTTAACTAGCAGGCACTTGGACAATCTAGGTTAACTAGCGGGCACTTGGACGATCTAGGTTAACTTGCGGGCAGCTGGACTATCAAAGTTAACAAGTGAGCCCTTGGACTATGTAGGTTAACTAGCGGGTCCTTGGACTATCTATGTTACCTAGCGGGCACTTGGACTATATAGGTTACATAGCGGGCACTTGGACTATGTAGGTTACCTAGTGGGCACTTGGACTATCTAGGTTAACGAACGGGCACTTGGAATATGCAGGTAACCTAGCGGGCACTTGGACTATCTAGGTTACCTAGCGGGCACTTGGACTTCTAGGTTAACGAACGGGCTCTTGGACTATGTAAGTTGCCTAGTGGGCACTTGGACTATCTAGGTTAGGTAACGGGCACTTGGAATATCTAGGTTACCTAACGGGCACTTTGACCAACTAGGTTACATAGCGGGCACTTGGACTATGTAGGTAAACTAGCGAGCACTTGGACTCTAGGTTACCTAGCAGGCACATGGACTATCTAGGTTACCTAGCGGGCCCTTGGACTATGTAGGTTTCCTAGCGGGCACTTGGACTATCTAGTTTAACGAACGGGCACTTGGACTATGTAGGTAACCTAGCGGGCACTTGGACAGTCTAGGTTACCTAGCGGGCAGTTGGGCTATCTAGGTTAACGAACGGGCCCTTGGACTATGTAGGTTACCTAGCTGGCACTTGGACTATGTAGGATCCCTAAGGACATTTGGACTACTTAGGTTACCTAGCGGGTACTTGGACTATCTAGGTTAACTAGCGAGCACTTGGACTATCTAGGTTACCTAGCAGGCACTTGGATTATGAATGATCCCTAGCGGGCACTTGGACTATCTAGGTTAACTAGCGGGCAATTGGACTATGTAGGTTAACTAGCGGACACTTGCACGACCTAGATTAACTAGCGGGCCCTTGCACTATGTAGGTTAACTAGCGGGGCCATGGATTATGTAGGTTTACTAGCAGGCACTTAGACTATCTAGGTTAACTAGCGGCCACTTGGATTATGTAGTTTCCCTAATGGGCATTTGGAATATTTAGGTTACCAAGCGGGAACTTGGACTATGTAGGTTACCTAGTGGGCGCTTGGACTCTGTACGTTCCATGGTGGGCACTTGGACTATCTACGTTAACTAGCGGGCACTTGGAATATGTAGGTAACCTAGCGGGCACTTGGACTATGTACGTCCCCCAGTGGGCACTTAGACTATCTAGGTTAACTAACGGGCACTAGGACTATCTAGGTTAACTAGCGGGCACTTGGACTATCTAGGTTACCTAGCAGGCACTTGGATTATGAAGGATCACTAGCGGGCACTTGGACTATGTAGGTTAACTAGCGGACACTTGCACGATCTAGGTTAACTAGCGGGCCCTTGCACTATGTAGGTTAACTAGCGGTCCCATGGATTATGTAGGTTTACTAGCAGGCACTTGGACTATCTAGGTTAACTAGCGGGCACTTGGACGATCTAGGTTACCTAGCGGGCACTTGGACTCTGTACGTTCCCTAGCGGGCACTTGGACTATCTACGTTAACTAGCGGGCACTTGGAATATGTAGGTTAAATAGCCGACACTTGCACTATGTAGGTTACCTAGCAGGCACTTGGACTATCTAGGTAAACTAGCGGGCCCATGGATTATGTAGGTTAACTAGCGGGCACTTGGACTATCTACGTTAACTAGCGGTCACTTGGAATATGTAGGTTAACTAGCGGACACTTGCACTATGTAGGTTACCTAGCAGTCACTTGGACTATCTAGGTTAATTAGCGGGCACGTGGACTATCTAGGTTAACTAGCGTGCACTTGGACTATGTAAGTTCCTTAGCGGGCACTTGGACTATGTAGGTTGCCTAGCGGTCACTTGGACTATGTAGGTTAACTAGCGTTCCCTTGGACAATCTAGGTTAAGTAGCGGGCACTTGGTATATAGGTTAACTAGCGGGCACTTGGACTATGTAGGTTAACTTGAGGACACTTGGACTATCTAGGTTAACTAGTGGGCCCTTGGACTATGTAGGTTAACTAGCAGGCACTTGCACTATCTAGGTTACATAGCGGGCACTTGGACTATGTAAGTGTCCTAGCAGGCACTTGGACTATCTAGGTTAACTAGCGTGCACTTGGACTATGTAGGTTCCTTAGCGGGCACATGGACTATCTAGGTTGCCTAGCGGGCACTTGGACTATGTAGGTTAACTACCGTTCCCTTGGACAATCTAGGTTAAGTAGCGGGCACTTGGTATATAGGTTAACTAGCGGGCACTTGGACTATGTAGGTTAACTTGAGGACACTTGGACTATCTAGGTTAACTAGTGGGCCCTTGGACTATGTAGGTTAACTAGCAGGCACTTGGACAATCTAGGTTAACCAGCGGGCACTTGGACGATCTAGGTTACCTAGCGGGCACTTGGACTCTGTACGTTCCCTAGCGGGCACTTGGACTATCTACGTTAACTAGCGGGCACTTGGAATATGTAGGTTAAATAGCCGACACTTGCACTATGTAGGTTACCTAGCAGCCACTTGGACTATCTAGGTTAACTAGCGGGCCCATGAATTATGTAGGTTAACTAGCGGGCACTTGGACTATATACGTTAACTAGCGGGCACTTGGAATATGTAGGTTAACTAGTGGACACTTGCACTATGTAGGTTAACTAGCGGGCCAATGGACTATGTAGGTTTACTAGCGGGCCCTTGGACTATCTAGGTTCCCTAAAGTGCACTTGGACTATCTAGGTTACCGAACGGGCACTTGGACTATCTAGCTTACCTAGCGGGCACTTGAACTATATAGGCTAACTACGGGGCCCTTGGACGATCTAGGTTACCTAGAGGGTACTTGAACTATCTAGGTTAACTAGCGGGCAATTGCACTATCTAAGTTACCTAGTGGGCTCTTGGACTATGTAGGTTCCCTAGCGGGCATTTGGACTATATAGATAACCTAGAGCGCACTTAGACATTGAAGGTTACCTAGCGGTCACTTGGACTATCTAGGTTACCTAGCAGGCACTTTGAATATCTAGGTTAACTAACGGGCACTTGGACTATGTAGGTTCCCTAGCGGGCACTTGGATTATGTAGGTTCCCTATCGGGCACATGGACTATGTAGGTTAACTAGCGGGCACATGGACTGTCTAGGTTACCTAGCGGGCACTTGGATTATCTATTTTAACGAACGGGCACTTGGACTATGTAGGTTACCTAGCCGCCACTTGGACTATCTAGGTTAGCTAATAGGCATTTGGACTATCTAGATTCCCTTGCGTGCACTTGTACTATCTAGGTTACCTAGCAGGCACTTGGACTATGTAGGTCAACTAGCGGGCCCTTGGACTCTCTAGGTTAGCTAACGGGCACTTAGATTATGTAGGTTAACTAGGAGGCACTTGGAATATGTAGGTTAACTAGCGGACACTTGTACTATGTAGGTTAACTAGCGGGCCAATGGACTATGTAGGTTTACTAGCGGGTCCTTGGAATATCTAGGTTCCCTAAAGGGCACTTGGACTATCTAGGTTACCGAACAGGCACGTGGACTATGTAGGCTAACTAGGGGGCCCTTGGACGATCTAGGTTAACTAGCGGGCACTTTCACTATCTAGGTTACCTAGCGGGCACTTGGACTATGTACGTGTCCTAGCAGGCACTTGGACTATCTAGGTTAACTAGCGTGCACTTGGACTATGTAGGGCCTTAGCGGGCACTTGGACTATCTAGGTTGCCTAGCGGGCACTTGGACTATGTAGGTTAACTAGTGTGCCCTTGGACTATCTAGGTTACGTAGCGGGCACTTGGTATATAGATTAACTAGCGGGCACTTGGACTATGTAGGTTAACTAGAGGACACTTGGACTATCTAGGTTAACTAGTGGGCCCTTGGACTATGTAGGTTAACTAGCAGGCACTTGGACAATCTAGGTTAACTAGCGGGCACTTGGACGATCTAGGTTACCTAGCGGGCACTTGGACAATCTACGTTAACTAGCGGGCACTTGGAATATGTAGGTTAACTAGCGGACACTTGCACTATGTAGGTTACCTAGCAGGCACTTGGACTATCTAGGTTAAGTAGCGGGCCCATGGATTATGTAGGTTAACTAGCGGGCACTTGGACTATCTACGTTAACTAGAGGGCACTTGGACTATCTACGTTAACTAGCGGGCACTTGGAATACGTAGGTTAACTAGCGGACACTTCACTATGTAGGTTACCTAGCAGGCACTTGGACTATCTAGGTTAAGTAGCGGGCACGTGGACTATCTAGGTTAACTAGCGTGCACTTGGACTATGTAAGTTCCTTAGCGGGCACTTGGACAATCTAGGTTGCCTAGCGGTCACTTGGACTATGTAGGTTAACTGGCGTGCCCTTGGACTATCTAGGTTACGTAGCGGGCACTTGGTATATAGGTTAACTAGTGGGCACTTGGACTATGTAGGTTAACTTGCAGGCACTTGCACAATCTAGGTTAAGTAGCGGGCAATTGGATGATGTAGGTTAACTAGCGGGCACTTGGAATATCAAAGTTAACAAGTGAGCCCTTAGACTATGTAGGTTAACTAGCGGGCCCTTGGATAACCTAGGTTTCTAGCGGGTACTTGGACTATGTATGTTAACTAGAGGACACTTGGACTATCTAGGTTAACTAGTGGGCCCTTGGACTAAGTAGGTTAACTAGCAGGCACTTGTACGATCTAGGTTATCTAGCGGGCACTTGGACTATCAAAGTTAACAAGTGAGCCCTTGGACTGTGTAGGTTAACTAGCGGGCACTTGGACTATGTAGGTTACCTAGCGGGCACTTGGACTATCTAGGTTACCTAGCGGGCACTTGGACTATGTAGATTACCTAGTGGGCACTTGGACTATCTAGGTTAACGAACGGGCACTTGGAATATGCAAGTAACCTAGCGGGCACTTGGACTATGTAAGTTACCTAGTGGGCACTGGGACTTCAAGGTTAACTAACGGGCTTTTGGACTATGTAGATTTCCTAGCGGGCACTTGGACTATCTAGTTTAGGTAACGGGCACTTGGACTATCTAGGTTACCTAGTGGGAACTTGGACAATGTAAGTTACCTAGCGGGCACTTGGACTATCTAGGTTACCTAACGGGCACTTTGACTATCTAGGTTACATAGCGGGCACTTGGAATATGTAGGTTAACTAGCGAGTCCTTGGACTCTAGGTTACCCAGTGGACACTTGGTCTATCTAGGTTACCTAGCGGACCCTTGAATTATGTAGGTTTCCTAGCGGGCACTTGGACTATCTAGATTAACGAATGGGCACATGGACTATGTTGGTAACCTAGCGGGCACTTGGACAGTCTAGGTTACCTAGCGGGCACTTGGACTATGTAGGTTAACTAGCGGGCCCTGGGACTATCTAGGTTAACTAGAGGGCACTTGGACTATCTAGGTACCTAGCCGCCACTTGGACTATCTAGGTTAGCTAACAGGCACTTGGACTATCTAGGTTCCCTAGCGGGCACTGGTACTATCTAGGTTACCTAGCTGGCACTTGGACTATGTAGGTCAACTAGCGGGCCCATTGACTCTCTAGGTTATCTAACGGGCACTTAGATTATGTAGGTTAACTAGCGGGCACTTGGAATATGTAGGTTAACTAGCGGACACTTGCACTATGTAGGTTAACTAGCGGGCCCATGGACTATGTAGGTTTACTAGCGGGCCCTTGGACTATCCAGGTTCCCTAAAGGGCACTTGGACTATCTAGGTTACCAAACGGGCACTTGGACTATGTAGGTTACCTAGCGGGCACTTGGACTATGTAGGTTAACTAGGGGGCCCTTGGACGATCTAGGTTAACTAGCGGGTACTTGAACTATCTAGGTTACCTAGCGGTCACTTGGACTATCTATGTTAACTAGCAGGCACTTGGACTATCTAGGTTAACTAGCGGGCACTTGGACTATCTAGGTTAACTAGCATGCACTTGGACTATGTAGGTTCCTTAGCGGGCACTTGGACTATCTAGGTTACCGAACGGGCACTTGGACTATGTAGGTTACCTAGCGGGCACTTGGAATATCTAGGTTACCGAACTGGCACTTGGACTATGGAGGTTACCTAGCGGGCACTTGGAATATGTAGGCTAACTAGGGGGCCCTTGGACGATCTAGGTTAACTAGCGGGTACTTGAACTATCTAGGTTACCTAGCGGGCACTTGGACTATGTACGTTCCCTAGCGGGCACTTGGACTATCTATGTTAACTAGCAGGCACTTGGACTATGGAGGTTAACTAGCGGACACTTTCACTATGTAGGTTACCTAGCAGGCACTTGGACTATGTAGGATCCCTATCGGACATTTGCACTACTTAGGTTACCTAGCGGGCATTTGGACTATCTAGGTTAACTAGCGAGCACTTGGACTATCTAGGTTAACTAGCGGACCATGGGCTATGTAGGTTAACTAGCGGCCCTTGGACTATGTAGGTTAACTAGCGGGCAGTTGGACGATCTAGGTTAACTAGAGGGCACTTGGACTATCTAGGTTACCTAGCGGGCACTTGGACTATGTAGGTTCCCTAGCGGGCATTTGGACTATATAGATAACCTAGCGGGCACTTAGACTTTGTAGGTTCCCTATCGGACACTTGGAGAATGTAGGTTAACTAGGGGGCGCTAGGACAATGTAGGTTACCTAGCGGGCCTTTGGACTATCAAGGTTACCTAGGGGGACCTTGGACTATGTAGGTTAACTAATGGGCACTTGGACTATCTAGGTTACCTAGCAGGCACTTGGACTATGTACGTTCCCTAGCGGGCACTTGGACTATGTAGGTTACCTAGCGGGCATTTTGACTATGTACGTTAACTAGCGGGCACTTGGACTGTGTACGTTTCCTAGCGGGTACTTGGACTATCTATGTTAACTAGCAGGCACTTGGACTATGTAGGTTCCCTATCGGGCACTTGGACTAGGGAGGTTCCCTAGCGGGCACTTGGTCTATCTAGGTTAACTAGCGGGCACTTGGACTATCTAGGTTAACTAGTGAGCACTTGGACTATCTAGGTTAACTAGCGGGTACTTGGACTATGTAGGTTAAATAGAGGACACTTGGACTATATAGGTTACCTAGCGGGCACTTGGACTATGATGTTAACGAAGAGGCACTTGGACTATGTAGGTAACGTAGTGGTCACTTGAACTGTCTAGGATACCTAGCAGGCACTTGTACTATGTAGGTTAACTAGCGGGCACTTCTACTATGTAGGTTAACTGGCGTGCCCTTGAACTATCTAGGTTACGTAGCGGGCACTTGGTATATAGGTTAACTAGTGGGTACTTGGACTATGTTGGTTAACTAGCAGGCACTTGCACAATCTAGGTTAAGTAGCGGGCACTTGGATAATGTAGGTTAACTAGCGGGCACTTGGACTATCAAAGTTAACAAGTGAGGCCTTAGACTATGTAGGTTAACTAGCGGGCCCTTGGACTACCTAGGTTACCTAGCGGGTGCTTGGACTATGTATGTTAACTAGAAGACACTTGGACTATCTAGGTTAACTAGTGGGCCCTTGGACTAAGTAGGTTAACTAGCAGGCACTTGTACGATCTAGGTTAACTAGCGGGCACTTGGACTATCAAAGTTAACAAGTGAGCCCTTGGTCTATGTAGGTTAACTAGTGGGCCCTTGGACTATGAAGGTTACCTAGCGGGCACTTGGACTATATAGGTTACCTAGCGGGCACTTGGACTATGTAGATTACCTAGTGGGCACTTGGACTATCTAGGTTAACGAACGGGTACTTGGAATATGCAGGTAACCTAGCGGGCACTTGGACTATGTAAGTTACCTAGTGGGCCCTTGGACTTCTAGGTTAACTAACGGGCTCTTGGACTATGTAGCTTTCCTAGCGGGCACTTGGACTATCTAGTTTAGGTAACGGGCACTTGGACTATCTAGGTTACCTAGCGGAAACTTGGACAATGTAAGTTACCTAGTGGGCACTTGGACTATCTAGGTTACCTAACGAGTACTTTGACTATCTAAGTTACATAGCGGGCACTTGGAATATGTAGGTTAACTAGCGAGTCCTTGGACTCTAGGTTACCTAGCGGGTACTTGGACTATCTAGGTTACCTAGCGGACCCTTGGATTATGTAGGTTTCCTAGCGGGCACTTGGACTATCTAGATTAACGAATGGGCACTTGGACTATGTTGGTAACCTAGCGGGTACTTGGACAGTCTAGGTTACCTAGCGGGCACTTGGACTATGTAGGTTAACTAGCGGGCACTTTGACGATCTAGGTTAACTAGAGGGCACTTGGACTATGTAGGTTAACTTGAGGGCCCTGGGACTATCTCGGTTAACTAGAGGGCACTTGGACTATCTAGGTTACCTAGCCGCCACTTGGACTATCTAGGTTAGCTAACAGGCACTTGGACTATCTTGGTTCCCTAGCGGGCACTTGTACTATCTAGGTTACCTAGCTGGCACTTGGACTATGTAGGTCAACTAGCGGGCCCTTGGACTATCTAGGTTAGCTAACGGGCACTTAGATTATGTAGGTTAACTAGCGGGCTCTTGGAATATGTAGGTTAACTAGCAGACACTTGCACTATGTAGGTTAACTAGCGGGCCCATGGACTATGTATGTTAACTAGCAGGCACTTGGACAATCTCGGTTAACTAGCCGGCACTTGGACTATCTAGGTTACCAAACGGGCACTTGGACTCTGTACGTTCCCTAGCGGTCACTTGGACTATCTACGTTAACTAACGGGCACTGGGAATATGTAGGTTAACTAGCGGACACTTGCACTATGTAGGTTACCTAGCAGGCACTTGGACTATCTAGGTTAAGTAGCGGGCACGTGGACTATCTAGGTTAACTAGCGTGCACTTGGACTATGTAAGTTCCTTAGCGGGCACTTGGACAATCTAGGTTGCCTAGCGGTCACTTGGACTATGTAGGTTAACTGGCGTGCCCTTGGACTATCTAGGTTACGTAGCGGGCACTTGGTATATAGGTTAACTAGTGGGCACTTGGACTATGTAGGTTAACTTGCAGGCACTTGCACAATCTAGGTTAAGTAGCGGGCAATTGGATGATGTAGGTTAACTAGCGGGCACTTGGAATATCAAAGTTAACAAGTGAGCCCTTAGACTATGTAGGTTAACTAGCGGGCCCTTGGATTACCTAGGTTTCTAGCGGGTACTTGGACTATGTATGTTAACTAGAGGACACTTGGACTATCTAGGTTAACTAGTGGGCCCTTGGACTAAGTAGGTTAACGAGCAGGCACTTGTACGATCTAGGTTATCTAGCGGGCACTTGGACTATCAAAGTTAACAAGTGAACCCTTGGACTATGTAGGTTAACTAGCGGGCACTTGGACTATGTAGGTTACCTAGCGGGCACTTGGACTATGTAGATTACCTAGTGGGCACTTGGACTATCTAGGTTAACGAACGGGCACTTGGAATATGCAAGTAACCTAGCGGGCACTTGGACTATGTAAGTTACCTAGTGGGCACTTGGACTTCAAGGTTAACTAACGGGCTCTTGGACTATGTAGATTTCCTAGCGGGCACTTGGACTATCTAGTTTAGGTAACGGGCTCTTGGACTATCTAGGTTACCTAGCGGGAACTTGGACAATGTAAGTTACCTAGCGGGCACTTGGACTATCTAGGTGACCTAACGGGCACTTTGACTATCTAGGTTACATAGCGGGCACTTGGAATATGTAGGTTAACTAGCGAGTCCTTGGACTCTAGGTTACCTAGCGGGCACTTGGTCTATCTAGGTTACCTAGCGGACCCTTGAATTATGTAGGTTTCCTAGCGGGCACTTGGACTATCTAGATTAACGAATGGGCACATGGACTATGTTGGTAACCTAGCGGGCACTTGGACAGTCTAGGTTACCTAGCGGGCACTTGGACTAAGTAGGTTAACTAGCAGGCACTTGTACGATCTAGGTTAACTAGCGGGCACTTGGACTATCAAAGTTAACAAGTGAGCCCTTGGTCTATGTAGGTTAACTAGTGGGCCCTTGGACTATGAAGGTTACCTAGCGGGCACTTGGACTATATAGGTTACCTAGCGGGCACTTGGACTATGTAGATTACCTAGTGGGCACTTGGACTATCTAGGTTAACGAACGGGTACTTGGAATATGCAAGTAACCTAGCGGGCACTTGGACTATGTAAGTTACCTAGTGGGCCCTTGGACTTCTAGGTTAACTAACGGGCTCTTGGACTATGTAGATTTCCTAGGGGGCAATTGGACTATCCAGTTTAGGTAACGGGCACTTGGACTATCTAGGTTACCTAGCGGAAACTTGGACAATGTAAGTTACCTAGCGGGCACTTGGACTATATAGGTTACCTAACGGGTACTTTGACTATCTAAGTTACATAGCGGGCACTTGGAATATGTAGGTTAACTAGCGAGTCCTTGGACTCTAGGTTACCTAGCGGGCACTTGGACTATCTAGGTTACCTAGCGGACCCTTGGATTATGTAGGTTTCCTAGCGGGCACTTGGACTATCTAGATTAACGAATGGGCACTTGGACTATGTTGGTAACCTAGCGGGTACTTGGACAGTCTAGGTTACCTAGCGGGCACTTGGACTATGTAGGTTAACTAGCGGGCACTTTGACGATCTAGGTTAACTAGAGGGCACTTGGACTATGTAGGTTAACTAGAGGGCCCTGGGACTATCTAGGTTAACTAGAGGGCACTTGGACTATCTAGGTTACCTAGCCGCCACTTGGACTATCTAGGTTAGCTAACAGGCACTTGGACTATCTAGGTTCCCTAGCGGTCACTTGTACTATCTAGGTTACCTAGCTGGCACTTGGACTATGTAGGTCAACTAGCGGGCCCTTGGACTATCTAGGTTAGCTAACGGGCACTTAGATTATGTAGGTTAACTAGCGGGCTCTTGGAATATGTAGGTTAACTAGCAGACACTTGCACTATGTAGGTTAACTAGCGGGCCCATGGACTATGTAGGTTAACTAGCAGGCACTTGGACAATCTCGGTTAACTAGCCGGCACTTGGACTATCTAGGTTACCAAACGGGCACTTGGACTCTGTACGTTCCCTAGCGGTCACTTGGACTATCTACGTTAACTAGCGGGCACTGGGAATATGTAGGTTAACTAGCGGACACTTGCACTATGTAGGTTACCTAGCAGGCACTTGGACTATCTAGGTTAAGTAGCGGGCACGTGGACTATCTAGGTTAACTAGCGTGCACTTGGACTATGTAAGTTCCTTAGCGGGCACTTGGACAATCTAGGTTGCCTAGCGGTCACTTGGACTATGTAGGTTAACTGGCGTGCCCTTGGACTATCTAGGTTACGTAGCAGGCACTTGGTATATAGGTTAACTAGTGGGCACTTGGACTATGTAGGTTAACTTGCAGGCACTTGCACAATCTAGGTTAAGTAGCGGGCAATTGGATGATGTAGGTTAACTAGCGGGCACTTGGAATATCAAAGTTAACAAGTGAGCCCTTAGACTATGTAGGTTAACTAGCGGGCCCTTGGATTACCTAGGTTTCTAGCGGGTACTTGGACTATGTATGTTAACTAGAGGACACTTGGACTATCTAGGTTAACTAGTGGGCCCTTGGACTAAGTAGGTTAACGAGCAGGCACTTGTACGATCTAGGTTATCTAGCGGGCACTTGGACTATCAAAGTTAACAAGTGAGCCCTTGGACTATGTAGGTTAACTAGCGGGCCCTTGGACTATGTAGGTTACCTAGCGGGCACTTGGACTATATAGGTTACCTAGCGGGCACTTGGACTATGTAGATTACCTAGTGGGCACTTGGACTATCTAGGTTAACGAACGGGCACTTGGAATATGCAAGTAACCTAGCGGGCACTTGGACTATGTAAGTTACCTAGTGGGCACTTGGACTTCAAGGTTAACTAACGGGCTCTTGGACTATGTAGATTTCCTAGCGGGCACTTGGACTATCTAGTTTAGGTAACGGGCACTTGGACTATCTAGGTTATCTAGCGGGAACTTGGACAATGTAAGTTACCTAGCGGGCACTTGGACTATCTAGGTTACCTAACGGGCACTTTGACTATCTAGGTTACATAGCGGGCACTTGGAATATGTAGGTTAACTAGCGAGTCCTTGGACTCTAGGTTACCTAGCGGGCACTTGGTCTATCTAGGTTACCTAGCGGACCCTTGAATTATGTAGGTTTCCTAGCGGGCACTTGGACTATCTAGATTAACGAATGGGCACATGGACTATGTTGGTAACCTAGCGGGCACTTGGACAGTCTAGGTTACCTAGCGGGCACTTGGACTATGTAGGTTAACTAGCGGGCACTTTGACGATCTAGGTTAACTAGAGGGCACTTGGACTATGTAGGTTAACTAGCGGGCCCTGGGACTATCTAGGTTAACTAGAGGGCACTTGGACTATCTAGGTACCTAGCCGCCACTTGGACTATCTAGGTTAGCTAACAGGCACTTGGACTATCTAGGTTCCCTAGCGGGCACTGGTACTATCTAGGTTACCTAGCTGGCACTTGGACTATGTAGGTCAACTAGCGGGCCCATGGACTCTCTAGGTTAGCTAACGGGCACTTAGATTATGTAGGTTAACTAGCGGGCACTTGGAATATGTAGGTTAACTAGCGGACACTTGCACTATGTAGGTTAACTAGCGGGCCCATGGACTATGTAGGTTTACTAGCGGGCCCTTGGACTATCCAGGTTCCCTAAAGGGCACTTGGACTATCTAGGTTACCAAACGGGCACTTGGACTATGTAGGTTACCTAGCGGGCACTTGGACTATGTAGGTTAACTAGGGGGCCCTTGGACGATCTAGGTTAACTAGCGGGTACTTGAACTATCTAGGTTACCTAGCGGTCACTTGGACTATCTATGTTAACTAGCAGGCACTTGGACTATCTAGGTTAACTAGCGGGCACTTGGACTATCTAGGTTAACTAGCATGCACTTGGACTATGTAAGTTCCTTAGCGGGCACTTGGACAATCTAGGTTGCCTAGCGGTCACTTGGACTATGTAGGTTAACTGGCGTGCCCTTGGACTATCTAGGTTACGTAGCAGGCACTTGGTATATAGGTTAACTAGTGGGCACTTGGACTATGTAGGTTAACTTGCAGGCACTTGCACAATCTAGGTTAAGTAGCGGGCAATTGGATGATGTAGGTTAACTAGCGGGCACTTGGAATATCAAAGTTAACAAGTGAGCCCTTAGACTATGTAGGTTAACTAGCGGGCCCTTGGATTACCTAGGTTTCTAGCGGGTACTTGGACTATGTATGTTAACTAGAGGACACTTGGACTATCTAGGTTAACTAGTGGGCCCTTGGACTAAGTAGGTTAACGAGCAGGCACTTGTACGATCTAGGTTATCTAGCGGGCACTTGGACTATCAAAGTTAACAAGTGAGCCCTTGGACTATGTAGGTTAACTAGCGGGCCCTTGGACTATGTAGGTTACCTAGCGGGCACTTGGACTATATAGGTTACCTAGCGGGCACTTGGACTATGTAGATTACCTAGTGGGCACTTGGACTATCTAGGTTAACGAACGGGCACTTGGAATATGCAAGTAACCTAGCGGGCACTTGGACTATGTAAGTTACCTAGTGGGCACTTGGACTTCAAGGTTAACTAACGGGCTCTTGGACTATGTAGATTTCCTAGCGGGCACTTGGACTATCTAGTTTAGGTAACGGGCACTTGGACTATCTAGGTTATCTAGCGGGAACTTGGACAATGTAAGTTACCTAGCGGGCACTTGGACTATCTAGGTTACCTAACGGGCACTTTGACTATCTAGGTTACATAGCGGGCACTTGGAATATGTAGGTTAACTAGCGAGTCCTTGGACTCTAGGTTACCTAGCGGGCACTTGGTCTATCTAGGTTACCTAGCGGACCCTTGAATTATGTAGGTTTCCTAGCGGGCACTTGGACTATCTAGATTAACGAATGGGCACATGGACTATGTTGGTAACCTAGCGGGCACTTGGACAGTCTAGGTTACCTAGCGGGCACTTGGACTATGTAGGTTAACTAGCGGGCACTTTGACGATCTAGGTTAACTAGAGGGCACTTGGACTATGTAGGTTAACTAGCGGGCCCTGGGACTATCTAGGTTAACTAGAGGGCACTTGGACTATCTAGGTACCTAGCCGCCACTTGGACTATCTAGGTTAGCTAACAGACACTTGGACTATCTAGGTTCCCTAGCGGGCACTGGTACTATCTAGGTTACCTAGCTGGCACTTGGACTATGTAGGTCAACTAGCGGGCCCATGGACTCTCTAGGTTAGCTAACGGGCACTTAGATTATGTAGGTTAACTAGCGGGCACTTGGAATATGTAGGTTAACTAGCGGACACTTGCACTATGTAGGTTAACTAGCGGGCCCATGGACTATGTAGGTTTACTAGCGGGCCCTTGGACTATCCAGGTTCCCTAAAGGGCACTTGGACTATCTAGGTTACCAAACGGGCACTTGGACTATGTAGGTTACCTAGCGGGCACTTGGACTATGTAGGTTAACTAGGGGGCCCTTGGACGATCTAGGTTAACTAGCGGGTACTTGAACTATCTAGGTTACCTAGCGGTCACTTGGACTATCTATGTTAACTAGCAGGCACTTGGACTATCTAGGTTAACTAGCGGGCACTTGGACTATCTAGGTTAACTAGCATGCACTTGGACTATGTAGGTTCCTTAGCGGGCACTTGGACTATCTAGGTTACCGAACGGGCACTTGGACTATGTAGGTTACCTAGCGGGCACTTGGACTATGTAGGATCCCTATCGGACATTTGTACTACTTAGGTTAACTAGCGGGCACTTGTACTATCTAGGTTATCTAGCGGGCCCATGGACTATGTAGGTTTCCTAGAGGGCACTTGGACTATCTAGGTTAACGAACAGACACTTCGACTATGTAAGTTCCCCAGCGGGCATTTGGACAATATAGATAACCTAGCGTGCAGTTAGACTCTGTAGGTTACCTAGCAGGCACTTGGACTATCTAGGTTACCTAGCTGGCACTTGAACTATCTACGTTACCTAGTGGGTTCTTGGTGTATGTAGGTTACCTAGCGGGTTGTTGGACTATCTAGGTTACAAAGCGGGCACTTGGACTATCTAGGTTAACTAACGGGCACTTGGACTATGTAGTTTCCCTATCGGGCACTTGGTGAATGTAGGTTAACTAGGGGGCACTAGGACTATGTAGGTTCCTAGCGGGCCCTTGGACGATCTAGGTTACCTAGCGGGCATTTGGACTATGTAGGCTCCCTAGCGGGCATTTGAACTATATAGATAACCTAGCGGGCACTTAGACTTTATAGGTTACCTAGCGGGCACTTGGACTATCTAGGTTACCTAGCTGGCACTTGAACTATCTACATTACCTAGCGGGTACTTGGAGTATGTAGGTTACCTACCGGGCTTTTGGACTATCTAGGTTAACTAAGGGCACTTGGACTATCTAGGTTAACTAACGGGCACTTGGACAATGTAGGTTCTAGAGCGGGCCATTGGACTATCAAGGTTACCTAGCGGGCCCTTGGACTATGTAGGTTACCAGCGGGGACTTGGACTATCTAGGTTAACGAACGTGCACTTGGACTATGTAGGTAACCTAGCGGGCACGTGGACTGTCTAGGTTACCTAGCGGGCACTTGACCTATCTAGGTTAACGAACGGGCACTTGGACTATGTAGGTTAACTAGCGGACACTTCGACTATCTAGGTTAGCTAACGGGCAATTGGACTATCTAGGTTACCTAGCGAGCACTTGGACTATGTAGGTTCCCTAGCGGGCACTTGGACTATGTAGGTTCCCTATCAGGTACTTGGACTGTCTAGGTTAACTAGCGGGCAATTGGACTGTCTAGGTTACCTAGTGGGCACTTGGACTATGTAGTTTACCTAGCAGGCACTTGGACTATGTAGGTTAACTAGCGGGCACTTTGACTATCTAGGTCAACTAGCGGGCCCTTGTACTATGTAGGTTAACTAGCGGGCACTTGGTCTATCTAGGTCAACTAGCGGACCTTGGACTATGTAAGTTAACTAGCGGGCACTTGGACTATGTACGTCCCCTAGTGGGCACTTGGACTATCTAGGTTAACTAACGGGCATTAGGACTATCTAGGTTAACTATCAGGCACTTGGACTATCTAGTTTACCTAGCAGGCACTTGGATTATGAAGGATCCCTAGCGGGCACTTGGACTATCTAGGTTACCTAGCAGGCACGTGGACTATGTAGGTTAACTAGCGGACACTTGCACGATCTAGGTTAACTAGTGGGCCCTTGCACTATGAAGGGTTACTAGCAGGCACTTGGACTATCTAGGTTAACTAGCGGGCACTTGGACTATGTAGTTTCCCTAGCGGGCATTTGGACTATTTAGGTTACCATCAGGAACTTGGACTATGTAGGTTACCTAGCAGGCACTTGGACTATCTAGGTTACCTAGCAGGCACTTTGACTATCTAGGTTAACTAACGGGCACTTGGACAATGTAGGTTGCCTAGCGGGCACTTGGACTATGTAGGTTCCCTAGCGGGCACTTGGATTATGTAGGTTCCCTATCGGGCACTTGGACTATGTAGGTTAACTAGCGGGCACTTGGACTGTCCAGGTAACCTAGCGGGAACTTGGACTATCTAGGTTAATGAACGGGCACTTGGACTATGTAGGTTACCTAGCGGGCACTTGGATTATGTAGGATCCCTATCGGACATTTATACTACTTAGGTTATCTATCGGGCACTTTGACTATCTTGGTTACCTAGCAGGCACTTGGACTATTTACGTCCCCTAGTGAGCAGTTGGACGATCTAGGTTAATAACGGGCACTAGGACTATCTGGGTTAACTAGCGGGCACTTGGACTCTCTAGGTTATCTAGCAGGCACTTGGATTATGAAGGATCTCTAGCGGGCACTTGGAATATCTAAGTTACCTAGCGGGCACTTGGACTATGTAGGTTCGAGCGGTCACTTGCACGATGTAGGTTAACTAGCGGGCCCTTGCACTATGTAGGTTAACTAGCGGGCCCATGAATTATGTAGGTTTACTAGCAGGCACTTGGACTATCTAGGTTAACTAGCAGGCACTTGGACTATGTAGTTTCCCTAGCGGGCATTTGGACCATTTTGGTTGCCAAGCGGGAACTTGGACTATGTAGGTTACCTAGCGGGCACTTGGACTATCTAGGTTACCTAGCAGGCACTTTGACTATCTAGGTTCACTAACGGGCACTTGGACTATGTAGGTTGCCTAGCGGGCACTTGGACTATGTAGGTTCCCTAGCGGGAACTTGGATTATGTAGGTCCCTATCGGGCACTTGGTCTACGTAGTTTAACTAACGGGTACTTGGACTGTCTAGGTAACCTAGCGGGCACTTGGACTATCTAGGTTAACGAACGGGCACTTGGACTATGTAGGTACACTAGCGGGCACTTGGACTATGTAGGATCCCTATCGGACATTTGTACTACTTAGGTTAACTAGCGGGCACTTTGACTATCTAGGTTAACTAGCAGGCACTTGGACTATCTAGGTCACCTAGCGGGCCCTTGTACTATGTAGGTTTCCTAGCGGGCACTTGGACTATCTAGGTTAACTAGTGGACCTTGGACTATGTAGGTTAACTAGCGGGCACTTGGACTATGTAGGTTAACTAGCGGGCACTTGGATTATGTACGTCCCCTAGTGGGCAATTGGACTATCTAGGTTAACTAACGGGCACTAGGACTATCTAGGTTAACTAGCGGGCACTTGGACTTTCTAGGTTACCTAGCAGGCACTTGGATTATGAAGGAACCCTAGCGTTCACTTGGACAATCTAGTTTAACTAGCGGGCACTTGGACGATCTAGGTTTCCTAGCGGGCACTTGGACTATCAAAGTTAATACGTGAGCCCTTGGACTATGTAGGTTAACTAGCGGGCCCTTGGACTATCTAGGTTACCTAGCAGGCACTTTGACTATCTAGGTTAACTATCGGGCATTTGGACTATGTAGGTTGCCTAGCGGGCACTTGGACTATGTAGGTTCCCTAGCGGGCACTTGGATTATGTAGGTTCTTATCGGGCACTTGGAATATGTAGGTTCCCTATCGGGCACTTGGAATATGTAGGTTAACTACCGGGCACTTGGACTGTCTAGGTAACCTAGCGGGCACTTGGACTATCTAGGTTAACGAACGGGCACTTGGACTCTGTAGGTATCCCAGCGGGCATTTGGACTATCTAGGTTACCTAGCGGGCACTTTGACTATCTATGTCAACGAAGGGGCACTTGGACTATGTAGGTTACCTAGCGGGCACTTGGACTATGTAGGATCCCTATCGGACATTTGTACTACATAGGTTAACTAGCGGGCACTTTGACTATCAAGGTCAACTAGCGGGCCCTTGTACTATGTAGGTTAACTAGTGGGCACTTGGACTATCTAGGTTAACTAGCGGACCTTGAACTATGTAGGTTAACTAGCGGGCCCTTGGACTATGTAGGTTAACTAGCGGGCAATTGGACTATCTAGGTTTCCTAGCAGGCACTTGAACTATGTACATACCCTAGCTCCCACTTGGACTATCTAGGTTACCTAACGGGCACTTGGACTATGTACGTCCCCTAGTGGGCAATTGGACTATCTAGGTTAACTATAGGGCACTAGGACTATCTAAGTTAACTAGTGGGCACTTGGACTATCTAGGTTACCTAGCAGGCACTTGGATTATGAAGGATCCCTAGCGGGCACTTGGACAATCTTGGTTAACTAGCGGGCACTTGGATGATCTTGGTTAAGTAGCGGGCACTTGGACTATCAAAGTTAACAAGTGAGCCCTTGGACTATGTAGGTTAACTAGCGGGCCCTTGGACTATCTAGGTTACGTAGCGGGCACTTGGACTATGTACGTCCCCTAGTGGGCAATTGGACTATCTAGGTTAACTATCGGGCACTAGGACTATCTAAGTTAACTAGTGGGCACTTGGACTATCTAGGTTACCTAGCAGGCACTTGGATTATGAAGGATCCCTAGAGGGCACTTGGACAATCTTGGTTAACTAGCGGGCACTTGGATGATCTAGGTTAACTAGCGGGCACTTGGACTATCAAAGTTAACAAGTGAGCCCTTGGACTATGTAGCTTAACTAGCGGGCCCTTGGACTATCGAGGTTACCTAGCGGCCACTTGGAATATATAGGTTACCTAGCGGGAACTTGAACGATGTAGGTTACCTACTGGGCCCTTGGACTATCTAAGTTAACGAACGGGCACTTGGAATATGCAGGTAACCAAGCGGGCACTTGCAGTGTCTAGGTTACCTAGCGGGCACTTGGATTTCTAGGTTAACGAACGGGCACTTGGAATATGTAGGTAACCTAGCGGACACTTGGACAGTCTAGGTTACCTAGTGCGCAATTGGACTATCTAGGTTAACGAACGGGCACTTGGACTATCTAGGTTACCTAGCGGGCACTTGGACTATCTAGGTTACCTAGCGGGCCCATGGACTAGGTAGGTTTCCTAGCGGGTACTTGGACTATCTAGGTTAACGAACGGGCACTTGGACTATGTAGGTAAACTAGCGGACACTTGGACAGTCTAGGTTACCTAGCGGGCAATTGGACTATCTAGGTTAACGAACGGGCACTTGGACTATGTAGGTTAACTAGCGGACACTTGGACAATCTAGGTTACCTACGGGGCATTTGAACTATGTACATACCCTAGCGGGCACTTGGACTATCTAGGTTACCTAGCGGGCACTTGAACTATGTACATACCCTAGCGGGCACTTGTATTATCTAGGTTAACTGGCGGGCACTTGGACGATCTACGTTAACTAGCGGGCACTTGGACTATCTAGGTTAACTAGCGGGCACTTAGACTATCTAGATTAACTAGCGGGCCCTTGGACTATCTAGGTTAACTAGCAGGCACTTGGACTATCTAGGTTAACTAGCGGGCACTTGGACTATCTAGATTAACTAGCGGGCCCTTGGACTATATAAGTTTACTAGCGGGCACTTGGACTATCTAGGTTAACTCGCGGGCACTTGGACTATGTAGTTTCCCTAGCGGGCATTTGTATTATTTAGGTTGCCTAGTGGGCACTTGGACTATGTAGGTTACCTAGCGGGCAATTGGACTATGTAGGTTAACTAGAAAGCACTTGGACTATCAAGGGTACCTAGCGGGCCCTTGGTCTATGTAGGTAACCTAGCGGGCACTTGGACTGTCTAGGTTACCTAGCGGGCACTTGGCTTATCTAGGTTAACGAAAGGGGTCTTGGACTATGTAGGTTAACTAGCGGACACTTCGACTATCTAGGTTCGCTAACGGGCAATTGGACTATCTAGGTTACCTAGCGGACACTTGGAATATGTAGGTTCCCTAGCGGGCACTTGGACTATTTAGGTTACCTAGCAGGCACTTTGACTATCTAGGTTAACTAACGGGCACTTGGACTATGTAGGTTCCCTATCGGGTACTTGGACTGTCTAGGTTAACTAGCGGGCAATTGGACTGTCTAGGTTACCTAGTGGGCACTTGGACTATGTAGTTTACCTTGCCGGCACTTGGACTATGTAGGTTAACTAGCGGGCACTTGGACTATCTAGGTTACCTAGAGGGCACTTGGACTATGTAGGTTAACGAACGGGCACATGGACTATGTAGGTAACCTAGTGGTCACTTGGACTGTCTAGGTTACCTAGCGGGGACTTGGACTATGTAGGTTAACTGGCGGGCACTTGGACTATGTAGGATCCCTATCGGACATTTGTATTACTTAGGTTACCTAGCTGGCACTTGGACTATCTAGGTTACCTAGCGGGCACTTGGACTATGTAAGTTAATTAGCGGGCACTTGGACTATCTAGGTTAACTAGCTGATCTTGGACTATGTAGGTTAACTTGTGGGCACTTGGACTATCTAGGTTAACCAGCGGGCACTTGCACAATGCAAGTTCCCTAGCGGGCACTTTGACTATGTAGGTTCCCTAGCGGGCATTTGGATTATATAGGTTCCCTACGGGCACTTGGACTATCCTGGTTCCCTCACGGGCACTTGGAATATGTAGGTTCCCTATCGGACACTTGGACTATGTAGGTTCCTCAGCGGGCACTTGGACTATGTAGGTTCCCTATCGGGCATTGGACTATGTAGGTTAACTAGCAGGACCTTGGACTATCTAGGTTACCTAGCGGACACTTGGACAATCTAGGTTACCTATCGGGCACTTGAACTATGTACATACCCTAGCGGGCATTTGGAGTATCTAGGTTACCTAGCGGGCACTTGAACTATGTACATACCCTAGCTGGCACTTGGATTATCTACGTTAACTAGCGGGCACTTGGACGATCTAGGTTAACTAGCGAGCACTTGGATTATCTAGATTAACTAGCAGGCCCTTGGACTATCTAGGTTAACCAGTGGGCAATTGGACTATCTAGGTTAACTAGCGGGCACTTGAACTATCTAGATTAACTAGCGGGCACTTGGACTATCTAGGTTAACTAGCGGGCACTTGGGCTATCTACGTTACCTAGCGGGCACAAGGACTATGTAGATTAACGAACGGGCACTTGGACTATGTAGGTAACCTAATGGTCACTTGGACTTGCTAGGTTACCTAGCGGGGACTTGGACTATGTAGGTTAACCAGTGGGCACTTGGATTATGTAGGATCCCTATCGGACATTTGTACTACTTAGGTTAACTAGCGGGCACTTGGACTATCTAGGTCAACTTGCGGGCCCTTGTACTATGTAGGTTAACTAGCGGGCACTTGGATTATCTAGGTTAACTAGCGGACCTTGGACTATGTAGGTTAACTAGCATGCACTTGGACTATGTACGTCCCCTAGTGGGCACTAGGAATATCTAGGTTAACTAGCAGGCACTTGGACTATCTAGGTTACCTATCAGCCACTTGGATTATGAAGGATCCATAGCGGGCAATTGGACTATCTAGGTTACCTAGCGGGTACGTGGACTATGTAGGTTAACTAGCGGACACTTGCACGTTCTAGGTTAACTAGCGGGCCCTTGCACTATGTAGGTTAACTAGCGGGACCATGGATTATGTAGGTTTACTAGCAGGCACTTAGACTATGTAGGTTAACTAGCGGGCACTAGGACTATGTAGATTCCCTAGCGGGCATTTGGACTATTTAGGTTACCATCGGGAATTTGGACTATGTAGGTTACCTAGCGGGCACTTTGACTATCTAGGTTAACTAACGGGCACTTGAAATATGTAGGTTGCCTAGCGGGCACTTGGACTATGTAGGTTCCCTAGCGGGCACTTGGATTATGTAGGTTCCCTATTGGGCACTTGGATTATGTAGGTTCCCTATTGGGCACTTGGATTATGTAAGTTCCCTATCGGGCACTTGAAGTATGTAGGTTAACTAGCGGGCGCTTGGACTGTCTAGGTAACCTAGCGGGCACTTGGACTATCTAGGTTAACGAACGGGCACTTGGACTATGTAGGTTACCTAGCGGGCACTTGGAGATTTAGGATCCCTATCGGACATTTGTACTACTTAGGTTAACTAGCGGGCACTTTGACTATCTAGGTTAACTAGCGGGCACTTGGACTATCTAGGTCAAGTAGCGGGCCCTTGTACTATGTAGGTTAACTAGCGGGAACTTGGACTATCTAGGTTAACTAGTGGACCTTGGACTATGTAGGTTAACTTGCGGGCCCTTGGAATATGTAGGTTAACTAGCGGGCACTTGGACTATCTAGGTTTCCCAGCATGCACTCGGACTATGTACATGCCATAGCTCGCACTTGGACTATCTAGGTTACCTAGCGGGCACTTGGACTATGTACGTCCCCTAGTGGGCACTTGGACTATCTAGGTTAACTAACGGGCACTAGGAGTATCTAGGTTAACCAGCGTGCACTTGGACTATCTAGGTTACCTAGCAGGCTCTTGGATTATGAAGGATACCTAGCGGGCACTTGGACTACCTAGGTTACATAGCGGACACTTGGACTATGTAGGTTAACTAGCGGACACTTGCACGATCTAGGTTAACTAGTGGGCCGTTGCACTATGTAGGTTAACTAGCGGGCCCATGGATTATGTAGGTTAACTAGCGGGCACTTGGACTATGTAGGATCCCTATCGGACATTTGTACTACTTAGGTTAACTAGCGGGCACTTGGACTATCTAGGTCAACTAGCGGGCCCTTGTACTATGTAGGTTAACTAGCGGGCACTTGGACTATCTAGGTTAACTAGAAGACCTTCGACTATGTAGGTTAACTAGCGGGCACTTGGACTATGTACGTCCTTTGGTGGGCACTTCGACTATCTAGGTTAACTAACGGGCACTAGGACTATCTAGGTTAACTAGCGGGCACTTGGACTAACTAGGTTACCTAGCAGGCACTTGGATTATGAAGGATCCCTAGCGGGCACTTGGACTATCTGGGTTACCTAGTGGGTACGTGGACTATGTAGGTTAACTAGCGGACACGTGCACGTTCTAGGTTAACTAGCGGGCCCATGCACTATGTAGGTTAACTAGCGGGCCCATGGATTATGTAGGTTTACTAGCAGGCACTTGGACTATCTAGGTTAACTAGCGGGCACTTGGACTATGTAGTTTCCCTAGCGGGCATTTGGACTATTTAGGTTACCATCGGGAACTTGGACTATGTAGGTTACCTAGCGGGCACTTGGACTATCTAGGTTACCTAGCGGGCACTTGGACTATGTAGGTTAACTAGCGGGCACTTGGACTATCTAGGTTCCCTAAAGGGCACTTGGACTATCTAGGATACCGAACAGGCACTTGGACTATCTAGGTTACCTAGCGGGCACTTGCAGTATCTAGGTTACCTAGCGGGCACTTCGACTATCTAGGTTAACGAATGGGCACTTGGAATATGCAGGTAACCTAGAGGGCACATGGACTGTCTAGGTTACCTAGCGGGCACTTGGACTATCTAGGTTAGGTAACGGGCATTTTGACTATCTATGTTACATAGCGGGCATTTGGACTATGTAGGTTAACTAGCGAGCACTTGGACTCTAGGTTACCTAGAGGGCACTTGGACTATCTAGCTTACCTAGCGGGCACTTGTACTATCTAGGTTACCTAGCGGGCCCATGGACTAGGTAGGTTTCCTAGCGGGCACTTGGACTATCTAGGTTAACGAACGGGCACTTGGACTATGTAGGTAACCTAGCGGACACTTGGACAGTCTAGGTTACCTAGCGGGCAATTGGACTATCTAGGTTAACGAACGGGCACTTGGACTATGTAGGTTAACGAGCGGACACTTGCACGATCTAGGTTAACTAGCGGGCCCTTGCACTATGTAGGTTTACTAGCAGGCACTTGGACTATCTAGGTTAACTAGCGGGCACTTGGACTATGTAGTTTCCCTAGCGGGCATTTGGACTATTTAGGTTACCATCGGGAACTTGGACTATGTAGGTTACCTAGCGGGCAATTGGACTATCTAGGTTACCTAGCAGGCACTTTGACTATCTAGGTTACCTAACGGGCACTTGGACTATGTAGGTTGCCTAGCGGGCACTTGGACTATGTAGGTTCCCTAGCGGGCACTTGGATTATGTAGGTTCCCTATCGGGCACTTGGATTATGTAGGTTCCCTATCGGGCACTTGGACTATATAGGTTAACTAGCGGGCACTTGGACTGTCTAGGTAACTTGGCGGGCACTTGGACTATCTAGGTTAACGAACGGGCACTTGGACTATGTAGGTAACCTAGCGGGCACTTGGACTGTCTAGGTTACCTAGCGGGCACTTTGACTATTTAGGTTAACGAACGGGCACTTGGACTATGTAGGTTACCTAGCGGGCACTTGGACTATGTAGGATCCTTATCGGACATTTGTACTACTTAGGTTATCTATCGGGCACTTTGACTATCTAGGTTACCTAGCAGGCACTTGGACTATTTACGTCCCCTAGTGGGCAGTTCGACGATCTAGGTTAATTACGGGCACTAGGACTATCTGGGTTAAGTAGCGGGCACTTGGACTATCTAGGTTACCTAGCGGGCACTTGGACTATGTAGGTTAACTAGCGGACATTTCGACTATCTAGGTTCGCTAACGGGCAATTGGACTATCTAAGTTATCTAGCGGCACTTGGACTATGGAGGTTCCCTAGCGGGCACTTGGACTATTTAGGTTACCTAGCAGGCACTTTGACTATCTAGGTTAACTAACGGGCACTTGGACTATGTGGGTTGCCAAGCGGGCACTTGGACTATGTAGGTTCCCTAGCGGGCACTTGGATTATGTAGGTCCCTATCGGGCACTTGGACTATGTAGGTTAACTAGCGGGCACTTGGACTGTCTAGGTAACCTAGCGGGCACTTGGACTATCTAGGTTAACGAACGGGCACTTCGACTATGTAGGTAAACTAGCAGACACTTGGACTGTCTAGGCTACCTAGCGGACACTTGGACTATCTAGGTTAACGAATGGGCACTTGGACTATGTAAGTTACCGAGCGGGCACTTGGACTATGTAGGATCCCTATCGGACATTTGTACTACTTAGGTTAACTAGCGGGCACTTGGACTATCTAGGTTACCTAGTGGGCCCATGGACTATGTAAGTTTCCTAGCGGGCACTTGGACAATATAGATAACCTAGCGGGCAGTTAGACTCTGTAGGTTACTTAGCAGGCACTTGGACTATCTAGGTTAACTAACGGGCACTTGGACTATGTAGTTTCCCTATCAGGCACTTCGAGAATGTAGGTTAACTAGGGGGCACTAGGACTATGTAGGTTACCTAGCGGGCCCTTGAACTATCTACATTACCTAGCGGGTACTTGGAGTATGTAGGTTACCTACCGGGATGTTGGACTATCTAGGTTACCTAAGGGCACTTGGACTATATAGGTTAAATAACGGGCACTTGGACTATGTAGGTTCTAGAGCGGGCCATTGGACTATCAAGGTTACCTAGCGGGCCCTTGGACTATGTAGGTTACCAGCGGGAACTTGGACTATCTAGGTTAAAGAACGTGCACTTGGACTATGTAGGTAACCTAGCGGGCACTTGGACTGTCTAGGTTACCTAGCGGGCACTTGGCCTATCTAGTTTAACGAACGGGCACTTGGACTATGTAGGTTAACTAGCGGACACTCCGACTATCTAGGTTAGCTAACGGGCAATTGGACTATCTAGTTTACCTAGCGAGCACTTGAACTATGTAGGTTCCCTAGCGGGCACTTGGACTATGTAAGTTCCCTATCAGGTACTTGGACTGTCTAGGTTAACTAGCGGGCAATTGGACTGTCTAGGTTACCTAGTGGGCACTTGGAGTATGTAGTTTACCTAGCAGGCACTTGGACTATGTAGGTTAACTAGCGGGCACTTTGACTATCTAGGTCAACTAGCGGGCCCTTGTACTATGTAGGTTAACTAGCGGGCACTTGGTCTATCTAGGTTAACTAGCGGACCTTGGACTATGTAGGTTAACTAGCGGGCGCTTGGTCTATGTACGTCCCCTAGTGGGCACTTGGACTATCTAGGTTAACTAACGGGCACTAGGAATATGTAGGTTAACTAGCGGGCACTTGGACTATCTAGTTTACCTAGCAGGCACTTGGACTATGTAGGTTAACTAGCGGACACTTGCACGATCTAGGTTAACTAGTGGTCCCTTGCATAATGTAGGGTTACTAGCAGGCACTTGGACTATCTACGTTAACTAGCGGGCACTTGGACTATGTAGTTTCCCTAGCGGGCATTTGGACTATTTAGGTTACCATCGGGAACTTGGACTATGTAGGTTACCTAGCGGGCACTTGGACTATCTAGGTTACCTAGCAGGCACTTTGACTATCTAGGTTAACTAACGGGCACTTGGACTATGTAGGTTGCCTAGCGGGCACTTGGACTATGTAGGTTCCCTAGCGGGCACTTGGATTATGTAGGTTCCCTATCGGGCACTTGGATTATGTAGGTTCTCTATCGGGCACTTGGACTATGTAGGTTAACTAGCGGGCACTTCGACTGTCTAGGTAACCTAGCGGGAACTTGGACTATGTAGGTTAATGAACGGGCACTTGGACTATGTAGGTTACCTAGCGGGCACTTGGACTATGTAGGATCCCTATCGGACATTTGTACTACTTAGGTTATCTATCGGGCACTTTGACTATCTAGGTTACCTAGCAGGCACTTGGACTATGTACGTCCCCTAGTGGGCAGTTGGACGATCTAGGTTAATAACGGGCACTAGGACTATCTGGGTTAAGTAGCGGGCACTTGGACTATCTAGGTTACCTAGCAGGCACTTGGATTATGAAGGATCCCTAGCGGGCACTTGGACTATCTAGGTTACCTATCGGGCACTTGGACTATGTAGGGTAACTAGCGGACACTTGCACGATCTAGGTTAACTAGCGGGCCCATGGATTATGTAGGTTTACTAGCAGGCACTTGGACTATCTAGGTTAACTATCAGGCACTTGGACTATGTAGTTTCCCTAGCGGGCATTTGGACCATTTAGGTTACCAAGCGGGAAGTTGGATTATGTAGGTTACCTAGCGGGCACTTGGACTATCTAGGTTACCTAGCAAGAACTTTGACTATCTAGGTTAACTAACGTGCACTTGGACTCTGTAGGTTGCCAAGCGGGCACTTGGACTATCTAGGTTCCCTAGCGGGCACTTGGATTATGTAGGTCCCTATCGGGCACTTGGACTATGTAGGTTAACTAGTGGGCACTTGGACTGTCTAGGTTAACGAACGGGCACTTGGACTATGTAGGTAAACGAGCGGGCACTTCGACTGTCTAGGTTACCTTGCGGGCACTTTGACAATCTAGGTTAACGAATGGGCACTTGGACTATGTAGGTTACCTAGCGGGCACTTGGTCTATGTAGGATCCCTATCGGACATTTGTACTACTTAGGTTAACTAGCGGGCACTTGTACTATCTAGGTTACCAAGCGGGCCCATGGACTATGTAGGTTTCCTAGCGGGCACTTGGACTATCTAGGTTAACGAACAGGCACTTCGACTATGTAGGTTCCCTAGCGGGCATTTGGACAATATAGATAACCTAGCGGGCAGTTAGACTCTGTAGGTTACCTATCAGGCACTTGGACTATCTAGGTTACCTAGCTGGCACTTGAACTATCTACGTTACCTAGTGGGTTCTTGGTGTATGTAGGTTACCTAGCGGGTGTTGGACTATCTAGGTTACAAAGCGGGCACTTGGACTATCTAGGTTAACTAACGGGCACTTGGACTATGTAGTTTCCCTATCGGGCACTTGGAGAATGTAGGTTAACTAGGGGGCACTAGGACTATGTAGGTTCCTAGCGGGCCCTTGGACTATCTAGGTTACCTAGCGGGCTTTGGGACTATGTAGGCTCCCTAGCGGGCATTTGGACTATATAGATAACCTAGCGGGCACTTAGACTTTGTAGGTTACCTAGCGGGCACTTGGACTTTCTAGGTTACCTAGCTGGCACTTGAACTATCTACATTACCTAGCGGGTACTTGGAGTATGTAGGTTACCTACCGGGCTGTTGGACTATCTAGGTTAACTAAGGGCACTTGGACTATCTAGGTTAACTAACGGGCACTTGGACAATGTAGGTTCTAGAGCGGGCCATTGGACTATCAAGGTTACCTAGCGGGCCCTTGGACTATGTAGGTTACCAGCGGGGACTTGGACTATCTAGGTTAACGAACGTGCACTTGGACTATGTAGGTAACCTAACAGGCACGTGGACTGTCTAGGTTACCTAGCGGGCACTTGGCCTATCTAGGTTAACGAACGGGCACTTGGACTATCTAGGTTACCTAGCAGGCACTTTGACTATCTAGGTTAACTAACGGGCACTTGGACTATGTAGGTTGCCTAGCAGGCACTTGGACTATGTAGGTTCCCTAGCGGGCACTTGGATTATGTAGGTTCCCTATCGGGCACTTGGATTATGTAGGTTCTCTATCGGGCACTTGGACTATGTAGGTTAACTAGCGGGCACTTGGACTGTCTAGGTAACCTAGCAGGAACTTGGACTATCTAGGTTAATGAACGGGCACTTGGACTATGTAGGTTACCTAGCGGGCACTTGGACTATGTAGGATCCCTATCGGACATTTGTACTACTTAGGTTATCTATCGGGCACTTTGACTATCTAGGTTACCTAGCAGGCACTTGGACTATGTACGTCCTCTAGTGGGCAGTTGGACGATCTAGGTTAATAACGGGCACTAGGACTATCTGGGTTAAGTAGCGGGCACTTGGACTATCTAGGTTACCTAGCAGGCACTTGGATTATGAAGGATCCCTAGCGGGCACTTGGACTATCTAGGTTGCCTAGCGGGCACTTGGACTATGTAGGTTCCCTAGCGGGCACTTGGATTATGTAGGTTCCCTATCGGGCACTTGGATTATGTAGGTTCTCTATCGGATACTTGGACTATGTAGGTTAACTAGCGGGCACTTGGACTGTCTAGGTAACCTAGCAGGAACTTGGACTATCTAGGTTAATGAACGGGCACTTGGACTATGTAGGTTACCTAGCGGGCACTTGGACTATGTAGGATCCCTATCGGACATTTGTACTACTTAGGTTATCTATCGGGCACTTTGACTATCTAGGTTACCTAGCAGGCACTTGGACTATGTACGTCCTCTAGTGGGCAGTTGGACGATCTAGGTTAATAACGGGCACTAGGACTATCTGGGTTAAGTAGCGGGCACTTGGACTATCTAGGTTACCTAGCAGGCACTTGGATTATGAAGGATCCCTAGCGGGCACTTGGACTATCTAGGTTACCTATCGGGCACTTGGACTATGTAGGGTAACTAGCGGACACTTGCACGATCTAGGTTAACTAGCGGGCCCATGGATTATGTAGGTTTACTAGCAGGCACTTGGACTATCTAGGTTAACTATCAGGCACTTGGACTATGTAGTTTCCCTAGCGGGCATTTGGACCATTAGGTTACCAAGCGGGAACTTGGACTATGTAGGTTACCTAGCGGGCACTTGGACTATCTAGGTTACCTAGCAAGCACTTTGACTATCTAGGTTAACTAACGTGCACTTGGACTCTGTAGGTTGCCACGCGGGCACTTGGACTATGTAGGTTCCCTAGCGGGCACTTGGATTATGTAGGTCCCTATCGGGCACTTGGACTATGTAGGTTAACTAGCGGGCACTTGGACTGTCTAGGTTAACGAACGGGCACTTGGACTATGTAGGTAAACTAGCGGGCACTTCGACTGTCTAGGTTACCTAGCGGGCACTTTGACTATCTAGGTTAACGAATGGGCACTTGGACTATGTAGGTTACCTACCGGGCACTTGGACTATGTAGGATCCAATCGGACATTTGTACTACTTAGGTTAACTAGTGGGCACTTGTACTATCTAGGTTACCTAGCGGGCCCATGGACTATGTAGGTTTCCTAGCGGGCACTTGGACTATCTAGGTTAACGAACAGGCACTTCGACTATGTAGGTTCCCTAGCGGGCATTTGGACAATATAGATAACCTAGCGGGCAGTTAGCCTCTGTAGGTTACCTAGCAGGCACTTGGACTATCTAGGTTACCTAGCTGGCACTTGAACTATCTACGTTACCTAGTGGGTTCTTGGTGTATGTAGGTTACCTAGCGGGTTGTTTGACTATCTAGGTTACCAAGCGGGCACTTGGACTATCTAGGTTAACTAACGGGCACTTGGACTATGTAGTTTCCCTATCGGGCACTTGGAGAATGTAGGTTAACTAGGGGGCACTAGGACTATGTAGGTTACCTAGCGGGCCCTTGGACTATCTAGGTTACCTAGCGGGCATTTGGACTATGTAGGCTCCCTAGCGGGCATTTGAACTATATAGATAACCTAGCGGGCACTTAGACTTTGTAGGTTACCTAGCGGGCACTTGGACTCTCTAGGTTACCTAGCTGGCACTTGAACTATCTACATTACCTAGCGGGTACTTGGAGAATGTAGGTTACCTACCGGGCTGTTGGACTATCTAGGTTAACTAAGGGCACTTGGACTATCTAGGTTAACTAACGGGCACTTGGACAATGTAGGTTCTAGAGCGGGCCATTGGACTATCAAGGTTACCTAGCGGGCCCTTGGACTATGTAGGTTACCAGCGGGGACTTGGACTATCTAGGTTAACGAACGTGCACTTGGACTATGTAGGTAACCTAGCGGGCACGTGGACTGTCTAGGTTACCTAGCGGGCACTTGGCCTATCTAGGTTAACGAACGGGCACTTGGACTATGTAGGTTAACTAGCGGACACTTCGACTATCTAGGTTAGCTAACGGGCAAATGGACTATCTAGGTTACCTAGCGAGCACTTGGCCTATCTAGGTTAACGAACGGGCACTTGGACTATGTAGGTTAACTAACGGACACTTCGACTATCTAGGTTAGCTAACGGGCAATTGGACTATCTAGGTTACCTAGCGAGCACTTGGACTATGTATGTTCCCTAGCGGGCACTTGGACTATGTAGGTTCCCTATCAGGTACTTGGACTGTCTAGGTTAACTAGCGGGCAATTGGACTGTCTAGGTTACCTAGTGGGCACTTGGAGTATGTAGTTTACCTAGCAGGCACTTGGACTATGTAGGTTAACTAGCGGGCACTTTGACTATCTTGGTCAACTAGCGGGCCCTTGTACTATGTAGGTTAACTAGCGGGCACTTGGTCTATCCAGGTTAACTAGCGGACCTTGGACTATGTAGGTTAACTAGCGGGCACTTGGACTATGTACGTCCCCTAGTGGGCACTTGGACTATCTAGGTTAACTAAAGGGCATTAGGACTATCTAGGTTAACTATCGGGCACTTGGACTATCTAGTTTACCTAGCAGGCACTTGGATTATGAAGGATCCCTAGCGGGCACTTGGACTATCTAGGTTACCTAGCAGGCACGTGGACTATGTAGGTTAACTAGCGGACACTTTTACGATCTAGGTTAACTAGTGGGCCCTTGCACTATGTAGGGTTACTAGCAGGCACTTGGACTATCTAGGTTAACTAGCGGGCACTTGGACTATGTAGTTTCCCTAGCGGGCATTTGGACTATTTAGGTTACCATCAGGAACTTGGACTATGTAGGTTACCTAGCGGGCACTTGGACTATCTAGGTTACCTAGCAGGCACTTTGACTATCTAGGTTAACTAACGGGCACTTGGACAATGTAGGTTGCCTAGCGGGCACTTGGACTATGTAGGTTCCCTAGCGGGCACTTGGATTATGTAGGTTCCCAATCGGGCACTTGGTTTATGTAGGTTCTCTATCGGGCACTTGGACTATGTAGGTTAACTAGCGGGCACTTGGACTGTCTAGGTAACCTAGCGGGAACTTGGACTATCTAGGTTAATGAACGGGCACTTAGACTATGTAGGTTACCTAGCGGGCACTTGGACTATGTAGGATCCCTATCGGACATTTGTACTACTTAGGTTATCTATCGGGCACTTTGACTATCTAGGTTACCTAGCAGGCACTTGGACTATGTACGTCCCCTAGTGGGCAGTTGGACGATCTAGGTTAATAACGGGCACTAGGACTATCTGGATTAACTAGCGGGCACATGGACTATCTAGGTTACTTAGCAGGCACTTGGATTATGAAGGATCCCTAGCGGGCACTTGGACTATCTAGGTTACCTAGCGGGCACTTGGACTATGTAGGTTCGAGAGGACACTTGCACGATGTAGGTTAACTAGCGGGCCCTTGCACTATGTAGGTTAACTAGCGGGCCAATGAATTATGTAGGTTTACTAGCAGGCACTTGGACTATCTAGGTTAACTAGCAGGCACTTGGACTATGTAGTTTCCCTAGCGGGCATTTGGACCATTTTGGTTGCCAAGCGGGAACTTGGACTATGTAGGTTACCTAGCGGTCACTTGGACTATCTAGGTTACCTAGCAGGCACTTTGACTATCTAGGTTAACTAACGGGCACTTGGACTATGTAGGTTGCCTAGCGGGCACTTGGACTATGTAGGTTCCCTAGCGGGCACTTGGACTATCTAGGTCCCTATCGGGCACTTGGACTATGTAGGTTAACTAGCGGGTACTTGGACTGTCTAGGTAACCTAGCGGGCACTTGGACTATCTAGGTTAACGAACGGGCACTTGGACTATGTAGGTAAACTAGCGGGCACTTGGACTATGTAGGATCCCTATCGGACATTTGTACTACTTAGGTTAACTAGCGGGCACTTTGACTATCTAGGTTAACTAGCGGGCACTTGGACTATCTAGGTCAACTAGAGGGCACTTGTACTATGTAGGTTAACTAGCGGGCACTTGGACTATCTAGGTTAACTAGTGGACCTTGGACTATGTAGGTTAACTAGCGGGCACTTGGACTATGTAGGTTAACTAGCGGGCACTTGGATTATGTACGTCCCCTAGTGGGCAATTGGACTATCTAGGTTAACTAACGGGCACTAGGACTATCTAGGTTAACTAGCGGGCACTTGGACTATCTAGGTTACCTAGCAGGCACTTGGATTATGAAGGAACCCTAGCGGGCACTTGGACAATCTAGTTTAACTAGAGGGCACTTGGACGATCTAGGTTACCTAGCGGGCACTTGGACTATCAAAGTTAATAAGTGAGCCCTTGGACTATGTAGGTTAACTAGCGGGCCCTTGGACTATCTAGGTTACCTAGCAGGCACTTTGACTATCTAGGTTAACTATCGGGCATTTGGACTATGTAGGTTGCCTAGCGGGCACTTGGACTATGTAGGTTCCCTAGCGGGCACTTGGATTATGTAGGTTTTTATCGGGCACTTGGAATATGTAGGTTCCCTATCGGGCACTTGGACTATGTAGGTTAACTATCGGGCACTTGGACTGTCTAGGTAACCTAGCGGGCACTTGGACTATCTAGGTTAACGAACGGGCACTTGGACTCTGTAGGTAACCCAGCGGGCATTTGGACTGTCTAGGTTACCTAGCGGGCACTTTGACTATCTATGTCAACGAATGGGCACTTGGACTATGTAGGTTACCTAGCGGGCACTTGGACTATGTAGGATCCCTATCGGACATTTGTACTACATAGGTTAACTAGTGGGTACTTTGACTATCAAGGTCAACTAGCGGGCCCTTGTACTATGTAGGTTAACTAGTGGGCACTTGGACTATCTAGGTTAACTAGCGGACCTTGAACTATGTAGGTTAACTAGCGGGCCCTTGGACTATGTAGGTTAACTAGCGGGCACTTGGACTATCTAGGTTTCCTAGCAGGCACTTGAACTATGTATATACCCTAGCGCCCACTTGGACTATCTAGGTTACCTAGCGGGCACTTGGACTATGTACGTCCCCTAGTGGGCAATTGGACTATCTAGGTTAACTATAGGGCACTAGGACTATCTAAGTTAACTAGTGGGCACTTGGACTATCTAGGTTACCTAGCAGGCACTTGGATTATGAAGGATCCCTAGCGGGCACTTGGACAATCTTGGTTAACTAGCGGGCACTTGGATGATCTAGGTTAAGTAGCGGGCACTTGGACTATCAAAGTTAACAAGTGAGCCCTTGGACTACGTAGGTTAACTAGCGGGCCCTTGGACTATCTAGGTTACGTAGCGGGCACTTGGACTATGTACGTCCTCTAGTGGGCAATTGGACCATCTAGGTTAACTATCGGGCACTAGGACTCTCTAAGTTAACTAGTGGGCACTTGGACTATCTAGGTTACCTAGCAGGCACTTGGATTATGAAGGATCCCTAGCGGGCACTTGGACAATCTTGGTTAACTAGCGGGCACTTGGATGATCTAGGTTAACTAGCGGGCACTTGGACTATCAAAGTTAACAAGTGAGCCCTTGGACTATGTAGGTTAACTAGCGGGCCCTTGGACTATCGAGGTTACCTAGCGGCCACTTGGAATATATAGGTTACCTAGCGGGAACTTGAACTATGTAGGTTACCTAGTGGGCCCTTGGACTATCTAAGTTAACGAACGGGCACTTGGAATATGCAGGTAACCTAGCGGGCACTTGCAGTGTCTAGGTTACCTAGCGGGCACTTGGATTTCTAGGTTAACGAACGGGCACTTGGACTATGTAGGTAACCTAGCGGACACTTGGACAGTCTAGGTTACCTAGTGCGCAATTGGACTATCTAGGTTAACGAACGGGCACTTGGACTATCTAGGTTACCTAGCGGGCACTTGGACTATCTAGGTTACCTAGCGGGCCCATGGACTAGATAGGTTTCCTAGCGGGTACTTGGACTATCTAGGTTAACGAACGGGCACTTGGACTATGTAGGTAACCTAGCGGACACTTGGACAGTCTAGGTTACCTAGCGGGCAATTGGACTATCTATGTTAACGAACGGGCACTTGGACTATGTAGGTTATCTAGCGGACACTTGGACAATCTAGGTTACCTACGGGGCATTTGAACTATGTACATACCCTAGCGGGCACTTGGACTATCTAGGTTACCTAGCGGGCACTTGAACTATGTACATACCCTAGCGGGCACTTGTATTATCTAGGTTAACTGGCGGGCACTTGGACGATCTACGTTAACTAGCGGGCACTTGGACTATCTAGGTTAACTAGCGGGCACTTGGACTATCTAGATTAACTAGCGGGCCCTTGGACTATCTAGGTTAACTAGCAGGCACTTGGACTATCTAGGTTACCTAGCGGGCACGTGGACTATCTAGATTAACTAGCGGGCCCTTGGACTATCTAGGTTTACTAGCGGGCACTTGGACTATCTAGGTTAACTCGCGGGCACATGGACTATGTAGTTTCCCTAGCGGGCATTTGTATTATTTAGGTTGCCTAGTGGGCACTTGGAGTATGTAGGTTACCTAGCGGGCAATTGGACTATGTAGGTTAACTAGAAAGCACTTGGACTATCAAGGGTACCTAGCAGGCCCTTGGACTATGTAGGTAACCTAGCGGGCACTTGGACTGTCTAGGTTACCTAGCGGGCACTTGGCCTATCTAGGTTAACGAAAGGGGTCTTGGACTATGTAGGTTAACTAGCGGACACTTCGACTATCTAGGTTCGCTAACGGGCAATTGGACTATCTAGGTTACCTAGCGGGCACTTGGACTATGTAGGTTCCCTAGCGGGCACTTGGACTATTTAGGTTACCTAGCAGGCACTTTGACTATCTAGGTTAACTAACGGGCACTTGGACTATGTAGGTTGCCTAGCGAGCACTTGGACTATGTAGGTTCCCTAGCTGGCACTTGGACTATGTAGGTTCCCTATCGGGTACTTGGACTGGCTAGGTTAACTAGCGGACAATTGGACTGTCTAGGTTACCTAGTGGGCACTTGGACTATGTAGTTTACCTAGCCGGCACTTGGACTATGTAGGTTAACTAGCGGGCACTTGGACTATCTAGGTTACCTAGAGGGCACTTGGACTATGTAGGTTAACGAACGGGCACATGGACTATGTAGGTAACCTAATGGTCACTTGGAATGTCTAGGTTACCTAGCGGGGACTTGGACTATGTAGGTTAACTGGCGGGCGCTTGGACTATGTAGGATCCCTATCGGACATTTGTATTACTTAGGTTACCTAGCTGGCACTTGGACTATCTAGGTTACCTAGCGGGCACTTGGACTATGTAAGTTAATTAGCGGGCACTTGGACTATCTAGGTTAACTAGCTGACCTTGGACTATGTAGGTTAACTAGCAGGCACTTGGACTATCTAGGTTAACTAGCTGACCTTGGACTATGTAGGTGAACTTGCGGGCACTTGGACTATCTAGGTTAACTAGCGGGCACTTGCACAATGCAAGTTCCCTAGCGGGCACTTTGACTATGTAGGTTCCCTAGCGGGCATTTGGATTATATAGGTTCCCTACGGGCACTTGGACTATCCTGGTTCCCTCACGGGCACTTGGAATATGTAGGTTCTCTATCGGACACTTGGACTATGTAGGTTCCTCAGCGGGCACTGGACTATGTAGGTTCCCTATTGGGCATTGGACTATGTAGGTTAACTAGCAGGACCTTGGATTATCTAGGTTACCTAGCGGACACTTGGACAATCTAGGTTACCTATCGGGCACTTGAACTATGTACATACCCTAGCGGGCATTTGGACTATCTACGTTACCTAGCGGGCACTTGAACTATGTACATACCCTAGCGGGCACTTGGATTATCTAGGTTAACTAGCGGGCACTTGGACGATCTAGGTTAACTAGCGCGCACTTGGACTATCTAGGTTAACTAGCGGGCACTTGGGCTATCTACGTTACCTAGCGGGCACAAGGACTATGTAGATTAACGAACGGGCACTTGGACTATGTAGGTAACCTAATGGTCACTTGGACTTGGTAGGTTACCTAGCGGGGACTTGGACTATGTAGGTTAACTAGCGGGCACTTGGACTATGTAGGATCCCTATCGGACATTTGTACTACTTAGGTTAACTAGCGGGCACTTGGACTATCTAGGTCAACTTGCGGGTCCTTGTACTATGTAGGTTAACTAGCGGGCACTTGCATTATCTAGGTTAACTAGCGGACCTTGGACTATGTAGGTTAACTAGCGGGCACTTGGACTATGTACGACCCTAGTGGGCACTAGGACTATCTAGGTTAACTAGCAGGCACTTGGACTATCTAGGTTACCTATCAGCCACTTGGATTATGAAGGATCCATAGCGGGCAATTGGACTATCTAGGTTACCTAGCGGGTACGTGGACTATGTAGGTTAACTAGCGGACACTTGCACGTTCTAGGTTAACTAGCGGGCCCTTGCACTATGTAGGTTAACTAGCGGGACCATGGATTATGTAGGTTTACTAGCAGGCACTTAGACTATGTAGGTTAACTAGCGGGCACTAGGACTATGTAGATTCCCTAGCGGGCATTTGGATAATTTAGGTTACCATCGGGAATTTGAACTATGTAGGTTACCTAGCGGGCACTTGGACGATCTAGGTTACCTAGCAGGCACTTTGACTATCTAGGTTAACTAACGGGCACTTGGAATATGTAGGTTGCCTAGCGGGCACTTGGACTATGTAGGTTCCCTAGCGGGCACTTGGATAATGTAGGTTCCCTATTGGGCACTTGGATTATGTAGGTTCCCTATTGGGCACTTGGACTATGTAAGTTCCCTATCGGGCACTTCAAGTATGTAGGTTAACTAGCGGGCGCTTGGACTGTCTAGGTAACCTAGCGGGCACTTGGACTATCTAGGTTAACGAACGGGCACTTGGACTAGGTAGGTTACCTAGCGGGCACTTGGAGATTTAGGATCCCTATCGGACATTTGTACTACTTAGGTTAACTAGCGGGCACTTTGACTATCTAGGTTAACTAGCGGGCACTTGGACTATCTAGGTCAAGTAGCGGGCCCTTGTACTATGTAGGTTAACTAGCGGAACTTGGACTATCTAGGTTAACTAGTGGACCTTGGACTATGTAGGTTAACTTGCGGGCCCTTGGACTATGTAGGTTAACTAGCGGGCACTTGGACTATCTAGGTTTCCCAGCATGCACTCGGACTATGTACATACCCTAGCTCGCACTTGGACTATCTAGGTTACCTAGCGGGCATTTGGACTATGTACGACCCTAGTGGGCACTCGGACTATCTAGGTTAACTAACGGGCACTAGGAGTATCTAGGTTAACCAGCGGGCACTTGGACTATCTAGGTTACCTAGCAGGCTCTTGGATTATGAAGGATCCCTAGCAGGCACTTGGACTACCTAGGTTACCTAGCGGACACTTGGACTATGTAGGTTAACTAGCGGACACTTGCACGATCTAGGTTAACTAGTGGGCCGTTGCACTATGTAGGTTAACTAGCGGGCCCATGGATTATGTAGGTAAACTAGCGGGCACTTGGACTATGTAGGATCCCTATCAGACATTTGTACTACTTAGGTTAACTAGCGGGCACTTGGACTATCTAGGTCAACTAGCGGGCCCTTGTACTATGTAGGTTAACTAGCGGGCACTTGGACTATCTAGGTTAACTAGAGGACCTTCGACTATGTAGGTTAACTAGCGGGCACTTGGACTATGTACGTCCTTTGGTGGGCACTTAGACTATCTAGGTTAACTAACGGGCACTAGGACTATCTAGGTTAACTAGCGGGCACTTGGACTATCTAGGTTACCTAGCAGGCACTTGGATTATGAAGGGTCCCTAGCGGGCACTTGGACTATCTGGGTTACCTAGTGGGTACTTGGACTATGTAGGTTAACTAGCGGACACGTGCACGTTCTAGGTTAACTAGCGGGCCCAAGCACTATGTAGGTTAACTAGCGGGCCCATGGATTATGTAGGTTTACTAGCAGGCACTTGGACTATCTAGGTTAACTAGCGGGCACTTGGACTATGTAGTTTCCCTAGCGGGCATTTGGACTATTTAGGTTACCATCGGGAACTTGGACTAGGTAGGTTACCTAGAGGGCACTTGGACTATCTAGGTTACCTAGCGGGCACTTGGACTATGTAGGTTAACTAGCGGGCACTTGGACTATCTAGGTTCCCTAAAGAGCACTTGGACTATCTAGGTTACCGAACAGGCACTTGGACTATCTAGGTTACCTAGCGGGCACTTGCAGTATCTAGGTTACCTAGCGGGCACTTCGACTATCTAGGTTAACGAATGGGCACTTGATATATGCAGGTAACCTAGAGGGCACATGGACTGTCTAGGTTACCTAGCGGGCACTTGGACTATCTAGGTTAGGTAACGGGCATTTTGACTGTCTAGGTTACATAGCAGGCATTTGGACTATGTAGGTTAACTAGCGAGCACTTGGACTCTAGGTTACCTAGAGGGCACTTGGACTATCTAGCTTACCTAGCGGGCACTTGTACTATCTAGGTTACCTAGCGGCCCCATGGACTAGGTAGGTTCCCTAGCGGGCACTTGGACTATCTAGGTTAACGAACGGGCACTTGGACTATGTAGGTAACCTAGCGGACACTTGGACAGTCTAGGTTACCTAGCGGGCAATTGGACTATCTAGGTTAACGAACGGGCACTTGGACTATGTAGGTTAACTAGCGGACACTTGGACCATCTAGGTTACCTAGCGGGCACTTGAACTATGTACATACCCTACGGGCACTAGGATTATCTAGGTTAACTGGCGGGCACTTGGACGATCTACGTTAACTAGCGGGCACTTGGACTATCTAGATTAACTAGCGGGCCCATGGACTATCTAGGTTAACTAGCGGGCACTTGGACTATCTAGATTAACTAGCGGGCCCTTGGACTATCTAGGTTTACTAGCGGGCACTTGGACTATCTAGGTTAACTCGCGGGCACTTGGACTATGTAGTTTCCCTAGCGGGCATTTGTATTATTTAGGTTGCCTAGTGGGCACTTGGACTATGTAGGTTACCTAGCGGGCAATTGGACTATGCAGGTTAACTAGAAAGCACTTGGACTATCAAGGTTACCTAGCGGGCCCTTGGACAATGTAGGTAACCTAGCGGGCATTTGGACTGTCTAGGTTACCTAGCAGGCACTTGGCCTATCTAGGTTTACGAACGGGCTCTTGGACTATGTAGGTTAACTAGCGGACACTTCGACTATCTAGGTTCGCTAACGGGCAATTGGACTATCTAGGTTACCTAGCGGGCACTTGGACTATGTAGGTTCCCTAGCGGGCACTTGGACTATTTAGGTTACCTAGCAGGCACTTTGACTATCTAGGTTAACTAACGGGCACTTGGACTATGTAGGTTCCCTAGCGAGCACTTGGACTATGTAGGTTCTCTAGCGGGCACTTGGACTATGTAGGTTCCCTATCGGGTACTTGGACTGTCTAGGTTAACTAGCGGGCAATTGGACTGTCTAGGTTACCTAGTGGGCACTTGGACTATGTAGTTTACCTAGCCGGCACTTGGACTATGTAGGTTAACTAGCGGGCACTTGGACTATCTAGGTTACCTAGAGGGAACTTGGACTATGTACGTTCCCTAGCGGGCACTTGGACTATGTAGGTTTACGAACGGGCACATGGAGTATGTAGGTAACCTAATGGTCACTTGGACTGTCTAGGTTACCTAGCGGCGACCTGGACTATGTAGGTTAACTAGCGGGCGCTTGGACTATGTAGGATCCCTATCAGACATTTGTATTACATAGGTTACCTAGCGGGAACTCGGACTATCTAGGTTACCTAGCGGGCACTTGGACTATGTAGGTTAATTAGCGGGCACTTGGACTATCTAGGTTAACTAGCTGACCTTGGACTATGTAGGTTAACTCGCGGGCACTTGGACTATCTAGGTTAACTAGCTGACCTTGGACTATGTAGGTTAACTTGCGGGCACTTGGACAATCTAGGTTAACTAGCGGGCACTTGCACAATGCAAGTTCCCTAGCGGGCACTTTGACTATGTAGGTTCCCTCGCGGGCACTTGGATTATATTGGTTCCCTACGGACACTTGGACTATCCTGGTTTCCTCACGGGAACTTGGAATATGTAGGTTCCCTATCGGACACTTGGACTATGTAGGTTCCTCAGCGGGCACTTGGACTATGTAGGTTCCCTATCGGGCATTGGACTATGTAGGTTAACTAGCAGGACCTTGGACTATCTAGGTTACCTAGCGGACACTTGAACTATGTACATACCCTAGCGGGCACTTGTATTATCTAGGTTAACTGGCGGGCACTTGGACGATCTACGTTAACTAGCGGGCACTTGGACTATCTAGGTTAACTAGCGGGCACTTGGACTATCTAGATTAACTAGCGGGCCCTTGGACTATCTAGGTTAACTAGCAGGCACTTGGACTATCTAGGTTAACTAGCGGGCACGTGGACTATCTAGATTAACTAGCGGGCCCTTGGACTATCTAGGTTTACTAGCGGGCACTTGGACTATCTAGGTTAACTCGCGGGCACTTGGACTATGTAGTTTCCCTAGCGGGCATTTGTATTATTTAGGTTGCCTAGTGGGCACTTGGACTATGTAGGTTACCTAGCGGGCAATTGGACTATGTATGTTAACTAGAAAGCACTTGGACTATCAAGGGTACCTAGCAGGCCCTTGGAATATGTAAGTAACCTAGCGGGCACTTGGACTGTCTAGGTTACCTAGCGGGCACTTGGCCTATCTAGGTTAACGAAAGGGGTCTTGGACTATGTAGGTTAACTAGCGGACACTTCGACTATCTAGGTTCGCTAACGGGCAATTGGACTATCTAGGTTACCTAGCGGGCACTTGGACTATGTAGGTTCCCTAGCGGGCACTTGGACTATTTAGGTTACCTAGCAGGCACTTTGACTATCTAGGTTAACTAACGGGCACTTGGACTATGTAGGTTGCCTAGCGAGCACTTGGACTATGTAGGTTCCCTAGCTGGCACTTGGACTATGTAGGTTCCCTATCGGGTACTTGGACTGGCTAGGTTAACTAGCGGACAATTGGACTGTCTAGGTTACCTAGTGGGCACTTGGACTATGTAGTTTACCTAGCCGGCACTTGGACTATGTAGGTTAACTAGCGGGCACTTGGACTATCTAGGTTACCTAGAGGGAACTTGGACTATGTAGGTTAACGAACGGGCACATGGACTATGTAGGTAACCTAATGGTCACTTGGAATGTCTAGGTTACCTAGCGGGGACTTGGACTATGTAGGTTAACTGGCGGGCGCTTGGACTATGTAGGATCCCTATCGGACATTTGTATTACTTAGGTTACCTAGCTGGCTCTTGGACTATCTAGGTTACCTAGCGGGCACTTGGACTATGTAAGTTAATTAGCGGGCACTTGGACTATCTAGGTTAACTAGCTGACCTTGGACTATGTAGGTTAAGTAGCGGGGACTTGGACTATCTAGGTTAACTAGCTGACCTTGGACTATGTAGGTTAACTTGCGGGCACTTGGACTATCTAGGTTAACTAGCGGGCACTTGCACAATGCAAGTTCCCTAGCGGGCACTTTGACTATGTAGGTTCCCTAGCGGGCATTTGGATTATATAGGTTCCCTACGGGCACTTGGACTATCCTGGTTCCCTCACGGGCACTTGGAATATGTAGGTTCCCTATCAGACACTTGGACTATGTAGGTTCCTCAGCGGGCACTGGACTATGTAGGTTCCCTATTGGGCATTGGACTATGTAGGTTAACTAGCAGGACCTTGGATTATCTAGGTTACCTAGCGGACACTTGGACAATCTAGGTTACCTATCGGGCACTTGAACTATGTACATACCCTAGCGGGCATTTGGACTATCTACGTTACCTAGCGGGCACTTGAACTATGTACATACCCTAGCGGGCACTTGGATTATCTAGGTTAACTAGCGGGCACTTGGACGATCTAGGTTAACTAGCGCGCACTTGGACTATCTAGGTTAACTAGCGGGCACTTGGGCTATCTACGTTACCTAGCGGGCACAAGGACTATGTAGATTAACGAACGGGCACTTGGACTATGTAGGTAACCTAATGGTCACTTGGACTTGCTAGGTTACCTAGCGGGGACTTGGACTATGTAGGTTAACTAGCGGGCACTTGGACTATGTAGGATCCCTATCGGACATTTGTACTACTTAGGTTAACTAGCGGGCACTTGGACTATCTAGGTCAACTTGCGGGTCCTTGTACTATGTAGGTTAACTAGCGGGCACTTGCATTATCTAGGTTAACTAGCGGACCTTGGACTATGTAGGTTAACTAGCGGGCACTTGGACTATGTACGTCCCCTAGTGGGCACTAGGACTATCTAGGTTAACTAGCAGGCACTTGGACTATCTAGGTTACCTAGCAGCCACTTGGATTATGAAGGATCCATAGCGGGCAATTGGACTATCTAGGTTACCTAGCGGGTACGTGGACTATGTAGGTTAACTAGCGGACACTTGCACGTTCTAGGTTAACTAGCGGGCCCTTGCACTATGTAGGTTAACTAGCAGGACCATGGATTATGTAGGTTTACTAGCAGGCACTTAGACTATGTAGGTTAACTAGTGGGCACTAGGACTATGTAGATTCCCTAGCGGGCATTTGGATAATTTAGGTTACCATCGGGAATTTGAACTATGTAGGTTACCTAGCGGGCACTTGGACGATCTAGGTTACCTAGCAGGCACTTTGACTATCTAGGTTAACTAACGGGCACTTGGAATATGTACATACCCTAGCGGGCATTTGTACTATCTAGGTTACCTAGCGGGCACTTGAACTATGTACATACCCTAGCGGGCACTTGGATTATCTAGGTTAACTAGCGGGCACTTGGACGATCTAGGTTAACTAGCGAGCACTTGGACTATCTAGGTTAACTAGCGGGCACTTGGACTATCTAGATTAACTAGCGGGCCCTTGGACTATCTAGGTTAACTAGTGGGCACTTGGACTATCTAGGTTAACTAGGGGGAATGGACTATCTAGATTAACTAGCGGGCACTTGAACTATCTATGTTAACTAGCGGGCACTTGGGCTATCTAGGTTAACTAGCGGGCACAAGGACTATGTAGATTAACGAACGGGCACTTGGACTATGTAGGTAACCTAATGGTCACTTGGACTTGCTAGGTTACCTAGCGGGGACTTGGACTATGTAGGTTAACTAGCGGGCACTTAGACTATGTAGGATCCCTATCGGACATTTGTACTACTTAGGTTAACTAGCGGGCACTTGGACTATCTAGGTCAACTTGCGGGCCCTAGTACTATGTAGGTTAACTAGCGGGCACTTGGATTATCTAGGTTAACTAGCGGACCTTGGACTATGTAGGTTAACTAGCGGGCACTTGGACTATCTAGGTTAACTAGTGGACCTTGGACTATGTAGGTTAACTTGCGGGCCCTTGGACTATGTAGGTTTTATAGCGGGCACGTGGACTATCTAGGTTTCCCAGCATGCACTCGGACTATGTACATACCCTAGCTCGCACTTGGACTATCTAGGTTACCTAGCGGGCACTTGGACTATGTACGTCCCCTAGTGGGCACTTGGACTATCTAGGTTAACTAACGGGCACCAGGAGTATCTATGTTAACCAGCGGACACTTGGACTATCTAGGTTACCTAGCAGGCTCTTGGATTATGAAGGATCCCTAGCGGGCACTTGGACTACCTAGGTTACCTAGCGGGCACTTGGAATATGTAGGTTAACTAGCGGACACTTGCACGATCTAGGTTAACTAGTGGTCCGTTGCACTATGTAGGTTAACTAGCGGGCACATGGACTATGTAGGATCCCTATCGGACATTTGTACTACTTAGGTTAACTAGCGGGCACTTGGACTATCTAGGTTAAATAGAGGACCTTCGACTATGTAGGTTAACTAGCGGGCACTTGGACTATGTACATCCCTTGGTGGGCACTTCGACTATCTAGGTTAACTAACGGGCACTAGGACTATCTAGGTTAACTAGCGTGCACTTGGACTATCTAGGTTACCTAGCAGGCACTTGGATTATGAAGGATCCCTAGCGGGCACTTGGACTATCTGGGTTACCTAGTGGGTACGTGGACTATGTAGTTAACTAGCGGACACGTGCACGTTCTAGGTTAACTAGCGGGCCCATGCACTATGTAGGTTAACTAGCGGGCCCATGGATTATATAGGTTTACTAGCAGGCACTTGGACTATCTAGGTTAACTAGCGGGCACTTGGACTATGTAGTTTCCCTAGCGGGCATTTGGACTATTTAGGTTACCATCGGGAACTTGGACTATGTAGGTTACCTAGCGGGCACTTGGACTATCTAGGTTACCTAGCGGGCACTTGGACTATGTAGGTTAACTAGCGGGCACTTGGACTATCTAGGTTCCCTAAAGGGCACTTGGACTATCTAGGTTACCGAACAGGTACTTGGACTATCTAGGTTACCTAGCGGGCACTTGCAGTATCTAGGTTACCTAGCGGGCACTTCGACTATCTAGGTTAACGAATGGGCACTTGGAATATGCAGGTAACCTAGAGGGCACATGGACTGTCTAGGTTACCTAGCGGGCACTTGGACTATCTAGGTTAGGTAACGGGCATTTTGACTATCTAGGTTACATAGCGGGCATTTGGACTATGTAGGTTAACTAGCGAGCACTTGGACTCTAGGTTACCTAGAGGGCACTTGGACTATCTAGCTTACCTAGCGGGCACTTGTACTATCTAGGTTACCTAGCGGGCCCATGGACTAGGTAGGTTTCCTAGCGGGCACTTGGACTATCTAGGTTAACGAACGGGCACTTGGACTATGTAGGTAACCTAGCGGACACTTGGACAGTCTAGGTTACCTAGGGGGCATTTGAACTATGTACATACCCTAGCGGGCACTTGGACTATCTAGGTTACCTAGCGGGCACTTGAACTATGTACGTACCCTAGCGGGCACTTGGATTATCTAGGTTAACTGGCGGGCACTTGGACGATCTACGTTAACTAGCGGGCACTTGGACTATCTAGGTTAACTAGCGGGCACTTGGACTATCTAGATTAACTAGCGGACCCTTGGACTATCTAGGTTAACTAGCGGGCACTTGGACTATCTAGATTAACTAGCGGGCCCTTGGACTATCTAGGTTAACTCGCGGGCACTTGGACTATGTAGTTTCCCTAGCTGGCATTTGTATTATTTAGGTTGCCTAGTGGGCACTTGGACTATGTAGGTTACCTAGCGGGCAATTGGATTATGTAGGTTAACTAGAAAGCACTTGGAATATCAAGGTTACCTAGTGGGCCCTTGGACAATGTAGGTAAACTAGCGGGCATTTGGACTGTCTAGGTTACCTAGCAGGCACTTGGCCTATCTAGGTTCACGAACGGGCTCTTGGACTATGTAGGTTAACTAGCGGACACTTCGACTATCTAGGTTCGCTAACGGGCAATTGGACTATCTAGGTTACCTAGCGAGCACTTGGACTATGTAGGTTCTCTAGCGGGCACTTGGACTATGTAGGTTCCCTATCGGGTACTTGGACTGTCTAGGTTAACTAGCGGGCAATTGGACTGTCTAGGTTACCTAGTGGGCACTTGGACTATGTAGTTTACCTAGCCGGCACTTGGACTATGTAGGTTAACTAGCGGGCACTTGGACTATCTAGGTTACCTAGAGGGAACTTGGACTATGTACGTTCCCTAGCGGGCACTTGGACTATGTAGGTTAACGAACGGGCACATGGAGTATGTAGGTAACCTAATGGTCACTTGGACTGTCTAGGTTACCTAGCGGCGACCTGGACTATGTAGGTTAACTAGCGGGCGCTTGGACTATGTAGGATCCCTATCAGACATTTGTATTACATAGGTTACCTAACGGGCACTCGGACTATCTAGGTTACCTAGCGGGCACTTGGACTATGTAGGTTAATTAGCGGGCACTTGGACTATCTAGGTTAACTAGCTGACCTTGGACTATGTAGGTTAACTCGCGGGCACTTGGACTATCTAGGTTAACTAGCTGACCTTGGACTATGTAGGTTAACTTGCGGGCACTTGGACAATCTAGGTTAACTAGCGGGCACTTGCACAATGCAAGTTCCCTAGCGGGCACTTTGACTATGTAGGTTCCCTCGCGGGCACTTGGATTATATTGGTTCCCTACGGACACTTGGACTATCCTGGTTTCCTCACGGGAACTTGGAATATGTAGGTTCCCTATCGGACACTTGGACTATGTAAGTTCCTCAGCGGGCACTTGGACTATGTAGGTTCCCTATCGGGCATTGGACTATGTAGGTTAACTAGCAGGACCTTGGACTATCTAGGTTACCTAGCGGACACTTGGACAATCTAGGTTACCTATCGGGCACTTGAACTATGTACATACCCTAGCGGGCATTTGGAGTATCTAGGTTACCTAGCGGGCACTTGAACTATGTACATACCCTAGCGGGCACTTGTATTATCTAGGTTAACTGGCGGGCACTTGGACGATCTACGTTAACTAGCGGGCACTTGGACTATCTAGGTTAACTAGCGGGCACTTGGACTATCTAGATTAACTAGCGGGCCCTTGGACTATCTAGGTTAACTAGCAGGCACTTGTACTATCTAGGTTAACTAGCGGGCACGTGGACTATCTAGATTAACTAGCGGGCCCTTGGACTATCTAGGTTTACTAGCGGGCACTTGGACTATCTAGGTTAACTCGCGGGCACTTGGACTATGTAGTTTCCCTAGCGGGCATTTGTATTATTTAGGTTGCCTAGTGGGCACTTGGACTATGTAGGTTACCTAGCGGGCAATTGGACTATGTATGTTAACTAGAAAGCACTTGGACTATCAAGGGTACCTAGCAGGCCCTTGGACTATGTAAGTAACCTAGCGGGCACTTGGACTGTCTAGGTTACCTAGCGGGCACTTGGCCTATCTAGGTTAACGAAAGGGGTCTTGGACTATGTAGGTTAACTAGCGGACACTTCGACTATCTAGGTTCGCTAACGGGCAATTGGACTATCTAGGTTACCTAGCGGGCACTTGGACTATGTAGGTTCCCTAGCGGGCACTTGGACTATTTAGGTTACCTAGCAGGCACTTTGACTATCTAGGTTAACTAACGGGCACTTGGACTATGTAGGTTCCCTAGCTGGCACTTGGACTATGTAGGTTCCCTATCGGGTACTTGGACTGGCTAGGTTAACTAGCGGACAATTGGACTGTCTAGGTTACCTAGTGGGCACTTGGACTATGTAGTTTACCTAGCCGGCACTTGGACTATGTAGGTTAACTAGCGGGCACTTGGACTATCTAGGTTAACTAGCGGGCACTTGCACAATGCAAGTTCCCTAGCGGGCACTTTGACTATGTAGGTTCCCTAGCGGGCATTTGGATTATATAGGTTCCCTACGGGCACTTGGACTATCCTGGTTCCCTCACGGGCACTTGGAATATGTAGGTTCCCTATCGGACACTTGGACTATGTAGGGTAACGAACGGGCACATGGACTATGTAGGTAACCTAATGGTCACTTGGAATGTCTAGGTTACCTAGCGGGGACTTGGACTATGTAGGTTAACTGGCGGGCGCTTGGACTATGTAGGATCCCTATCGGACATTTGTATTACTTAGGTTACCTAGCTGGCACTTGGACTATCTAGGTTACCTAGCGGGCACTTGGACTATGTAAGTTAATTAGCGGGCACTTGGACTATCTAGGTTAACTAGCTGACCTTGGACTATGTAGGTTAACTAGCGGGCACTTGTACTATCTAGGTTAACTAGCTGACCTTGGACTATGTAGGTTAACTTGCGGGCACTTGGACTATCTAGGTTAACTAGCGGGCACTTGCACAATGCAAGTTCCCTAGCGGGCACTTTGACTATGTAGGTTCCCTAGCGGGCATTTGGATTATATAGGTTCCCTACGGGCACTTGGACTATCCTGGTTCCCTCACGGGCACTTGGAATATGTAGGTTCCCTATCGGACACTTGGACTATGTAGGTTCCTCAGCGGGCACTGGACTATGTAGGTTCCCTATTGGGCATTGGACTATGTAGGTTAACTAGCAGGACCTTGGATTATCTAGGTTACCTAGCGGACACTTGGACAATCTAGGTTACCTATCGGGCACTTGAACTATGTACATACCCTAGCGGGCATTTGGACTATCTACGTTACCTAGCGGGCACTTGAACTATGTACATACCCTAGCGGGCACTTGGATTATCTAGGTTAACTAGCGGGCACTTGGACGATCTAGGTTAACTAGCGCGCACTTGGACTATCTAGGTTAACTAGCGGGCACTTGGGCTATCTACGTTACCTAGCGGGCACAAGGACTATGTAGATTAACGAACGGGCACTTGGACTATGTAGGTAACCTAATGGTCACTTGGACTTGCTAGGTTACCTAGCGGGGACTTGGACTATGTAGGTTAACTAGCGGGCACTTGGACTATGTAGGATCCCTATCGGACATTTGTACTACTTAGGTTAACTAGCGGGCACTTGGACTATCTAGGTCAACTTGCGGGTCCTTGTACTATCTAGGTTAACTAGCGGACCTTGGACTATGTAGGTTAACTAGCGGGCACTTGGACTATGTACGTCCCCTAGTGGGCACTAGGACTATCTAGGTTAACTAGCAGGCACTTGGACTATCTAGGTTACCTAGCAGCCACTTGGATTATGAAGGATCCATAGCGGGCAATTGGACTATCTAGGTTACCTAGCGGGGACGTGGACTATGTAGGTTAACTAGCGGACACTTGCACGTTCTAGGTTAACTAGCGGGCCCTTGCACTATGTAGGTTAACTAGCGGGACCATGGATTATGTAGGTTTACTAGCAGGCACTTAGACTATGTAGGTTAACTAGCGGGCACTTGGACTATGTAGGTTACCTAGCGGGCAATTGGACTATGTATGTTAACTAGAAAGCACTTGGACTATCAAGGGTACCTAGCAGGCCCTTGGACTATGTAAGTAACCTAGCGGGCACTTGGACTGTCTAGGTTACCTAGCGGGCACTTGGCCTATCTAGGTTAACGAAAGGGGTCTTGGACTATGTAGGTTAACTAGCGGACACTTCGACTATCTAGGTTCGCTAACGGGCAATTGGACTATCTAGGTTACCTAGCGGGCACTTGGACTATGTAGGTTCCCTAGCGGGCACTTGGACTATTTAGGTTACCTAGCAGGCACTTTGACTATCTAGGTTAACTAACGGGCACTTGGACTATGTAGGTTCCCTAGCTGGCACTTGGACTATGTAGGTTCCCTATCGGGTACTTGGACTGGCTAGGTTAACTAGCGGACAATTGGACTGTCTAGGTTACCTAGTGGGCACTTGGACTATGTAGTTTACCTAGCCGGCACTTGGACTATGTAGGTTAACTAGCGGGCACTTGGACTATCTAGGTTAACTAGCGGGCACTTGCACAATGCAAGTTCCCTAGCGGGCACTTTGACTATGTAGGTTCCCTAGCGGGCATTTGGATTATATAGGTTCCCTACGGGCACTTGGACTATCCTGGTTCCCTCACGGGCACTTGGAATATGTAGGTTCCCTATCGGACACTTGGACTATGTAGGGTAACGAACGGGCACATGGACTATGTAGGTAACCTAATGGTCACTTGGAATGTCTAGGTTACCTAGCGGGGACTTGGACTATGTAGGTTAACTGGCGGGCGCTTGGACTATGTAGGATCCCTATCGGACATTTGTATTACTTAGGTTACCTAGCTGGCACTTGGACTATCTAGGTTACCTAGCGGGCACTTGGACTATGTAAGTTAATTAGCGGGCACTTGGACTATCTAGGTTAACTAGCTGACCTTGGACTATGTAGGTTAACTAGCGGGCACTTGTACTATCTAGGTTAACTAGCTGACCTTGGACTATGTAGGTTAACTTGCGGGCACTTGGACTATCTAGGTTAACTAGCGGGCACTTGCACAATGCAAGTTCCCTAGCGGGCACTTTGACTATGTAGGTTCCCTAGCGGGCATTTGGATTATATAGGTTCCCTACGGGCACTTGGACTATCCTGGTTCCCTCACGGGCACTTGGAATATGTAGGTTCCCTATCGGACACTTGGACTATGTAGGTTCCTCAGCGGGCACTGGACTATGTAGGTTCCCTATTGGGCATTGGACTATGTAGGTTAACTAGCAGGACCTTGGATTATCTAGGTTACCTAGCGGACACTTGGACAATCTAGGTTACCTATCGGGCACTTGAACTATGTACATACCCTAGCGGGCATTTGGACTATCTACGTTACCTAGCGGGCACTTGAACTATGTACATACCCTAGCGGGCACTTGGATTATCTAGGTTAACTAGCGGGCACTTGGACGATCTAGGTTAACTAGCGCGCACTTGGACTATCTAGGTTAACTAGCGGGCACTTGGGCTATCTACGTTACCTAGCGGGCACAAGGACTATGTAGATTAACGAACGGGCACTTGGACTATGTAGGTAACCTAATGGTCACTTGGACTTGCTAGGTTACCTAGCGGGGACTTGGACTATGTAGGTTAACTAGCGGGCACTTGGACTATGTAGGATCCCTATCGGACATTTGTACTACTTAGGTTAACTAGCGGGCACTTGGACTATCTAGGTCAACTTGCGGGTCCTTGTACTATGTAGGTTAACTAGCGGGCACTTGCATTATCTAGGTTAACTAGCGGACCTTGGACTATGTAGGTTAACTAGCGGGCACTTGGACTATGTACGTCCCCTAGTGGGCACTAGGACTATCTAGGTTAACTAGCAGGCACTTGGACTATCTAGGTTACCTAGCAGCCACTTGGATTATGAAGGATCCATAGCGGGCAATTGGACTATCTAGGTTACCTAGCGGGGACGTGGACTATGTAGGTTAACTAGCGGACACTTGCACGTTCTAGGTTAACTAGCGGGCCCTTGCACTATGTAGGTTAACTAGCGGGACCATGGATTATGTAGGTTTACTAGCAGGCACTTAGACTATGTAGGTTAACTAGCGGGCACTAGGACTATGTAGATTCCCTAGCGGGCATTTGGATAATTTAGGTTAACATCGGGAATTTGAACTATGTAGGTTACCTAGCGGGCACTTGGACGATCTAGGTTACCTAGCAGGCACTTTGACTATCTAGGTTAACTAACGGGCACTTGGAATATGTACATACCCTAGCGGGCATTTGGACTATCTAGGTTACCTAGCGGGCACTTGAACTATGTACATACCCTAGCGGGCACTTGGATTATCTAGGTTAACTAGCGGGCACTTGGACGATCTAGGTTAACTAGCGAGCACTTGGACTATCTAGGTTAACTAGCGGGCACTTGGACTATCTAGATTAACTAGCGGGCCCTTGGACTATCTAGGTTAACTAGTGGGCACTTGGACTATCTAGGTTAACTAGGGGGAATTGGACTATCTAGATTAACTAGCGGGCACTTGAACTATCTATGTTAACTAGCGGGCACTTGGGCTATCTAGGTTAACTAGCGGGCACAAGGACTATGTAGATTAACGAACGGGCACTTGGACTATGTAGGTAACCTAATGGTCACTTGGACTTGCTAGGTTACCTAGCGGGGACTTGGACTATGTAGGTTAACTAGCGGGCACTTAGACTATGTAGGATGCCTATCGGACATTTGTACTACTTAGGTTAACTAGCGGGCACTTGGACTATCTAGGTCAACTTGCGGGCCCTAGTACTATGTAGGTTAACTAGCGGGCACTTGGATTATCTAGGTTAACTAGCGGACCTTGGACTATGTAGGTTAACTAGCGGGCACTTGGACTATCTAGGTTAACTAGTGGACCTTGGACTATGTAGGTTAACTTGCGGGCCCTTGGACTATGTAGGTTTTATAGCGGGCACGTGGACTATCTAGGTTTCCCAGCATGCACTCGGACTATGTACATACCCTAGCTCGCACTTGGACTATCTAGGTTACCTAGCGGGCACTTGGACTATGTACGTCCCCTAGTGGGCACTTGGACTATCTAGGTTAACTAACGGGCACCAGGAGTATCTATGTTAACCAGTGGACACTTGGACTATCTAGGTTACCTAGCAGGCTCTTGGATTATGAAGGATCCCTAGCGGGCACTTGGACTACCTAGGTTACCTAGCGGGCACTTGGAATATGTAGGTTAACTAGCGGACACTTGCACGATCTAGGTTAACTAGTGGGCCGTTGCACTATGTAGGTTAACTAGCGGGCACTTGGACTATGTAGGATCCCTATCGGACATTTGTACTACTTAGGTTAACTAGCGGGCACTTGGACTATCTAGGATAAATAGAGGACCTTCGACTATGTAGGTTAACTAGCGGGCACTTGGACTATGTACATCCCTTGGTGGGCACTTCGACTATCTAGGTTAACTAACGGGCACTAGGACTATCTAGGTTAACTAGCGGGCACTTGGACTATCTAGGTTACCTAGCAGGCACTTGGATTATGAAGGATCCCTAGCGGGCACTTGGACTATCTGGGTTACCTAGTGGGTACGTGGACTATGTAGGTTAACTAGCGGACACGTGCACGTTCTAGGTTAACTAGAGGGCCCATGCACTATGTAGGTTAACTAGCGGGCCCATGGATTATGTAGGTTTACTAGCAGGCACTTGGACTATCTAGGTTAACTAGCGGGCACTTGGACTATGTAGTTTCCCTAGCGGGCATTTGGACTATTTAGGTTACCATCGGGAACTTGGACTATGTAGGTTACCTAGCGGGCACTTGGACTATCTAGGTTACCTAGCGGGCACTTGGACTATGTAGGTTAACTAGCGGGCACTTGGACTATCTAGGTTCCCTAAAGGGCACTTGGACTATCTAGGTTACCGAACAGGTACTTGGACTATCTAGGTTACCTAGCGGGCACTTGCAGTATCTAGGTTACCTAGCGGGCACTTCGACTATCTAGGTTAACGAATGGGCACTTGGAATATGCAGGTAACCTAGAGGGCACATGGACTGTCTAGGTTACCTAGCGGGCACTTGGACTATCTAGGTTAGGTAACGGGCATTTTGACTATCTAGGTTACATAGCGGGCATTTGGACTATGTAGGTTAACTAGCGAGCACTTGGACTCTAGGTTACCTAGAGGGCACTTGGACTATCTAGCTTACCTAGCGGGCACTTGTACTATCTAGGTTACCTAGCGGGCCCATGGACTAGGTAGGTTTCCTAGCGGGCACTTGGACTATCTAGGTTAACGAACGGGCACTTGGACTATGTAGGTAACCTAGCGGACACTTGGACAGTTTAGGTTACCTAGGGGGCATTTGAACTATGTACATACCCTAGCGGGCACTTGGACTATCTAGGTTACCTAGCGGGCACTTGAACTATGTACGTACCCTAGCGGGCACTTGGATTATCTAGGTTAACTGGCGGGCACTTGGACGATCTACGTTAACTAGCGGGCACTTGGACTATCTAGGTTAACTAGCGGGCACTTGGACTATCTAGATTAACTAGCGGGCCCTTGGACTATCTAGGTTAACTAGCGGGCACTTAGACTATCTAGATTAACTAGCGGGCCCTTGGACTATCTAGGTTAACTCGCGGGCACTTGGACTATGTAGTTTCCCTAGCTGGCATTTGTATTATTTAGGTTGCCTAGTGGGCACTTGGACTATGTAGGTTACCTAGCGGGCAATTGGACTATGTAGGTTAACTAGAAAGCACTTGGACTATCAAGGTTACCTAGTGGGCCCTTGGACAATGTAGGTAACCTAGCGGGCATTTGGACTGTCTAGGTTACCTAGCAGGCACTTGGCCTATCTAGGTTCACGAACGGGCTCTTGGACTATGTAGGTTAACTAGCGGACACTTCGACTATCTAGGTTCGCTAACGGGCAATTGGACTATCTAGGTTACCTAGCGGGCACTTGGACTATGTAGGTTCCCTAGCGGGCACTTGGACTATTTAGGTTACCTAGCAGGCACTTTGACTATCTAGGTTAACTAACGGGCACTTGGACTATGTAGGTTGCCTAGCGAGCACTTGGACTATGTAGGTTCCCTAGCGGGCACTTGGACTATGTAGGTTCCCTATCGGGTACTTGGACTGTCTAGGTTAACTAGCGGGCAATTGGACTGTCTAGGTTACCTAGTGGGCACTTGGACTATGTACTTTACCTAGCCGGCACTTGGACTATGTAGGTTAACTAGCGGGCACTTGGACTATCTAGGTTACCTAGAGGGCACTTGGACTATGTACGTTCCCTAGCGGGCACTTGGACTATGTAGGTTAACGAACGGGCACATGTCTATGTAGGTAACCTAATGGTCACTTGGACTGTCTAGGTTACCTAGCGGGGACCTGGACTATGTAGGTTAACTAGCGGGCGCTTGGACTATGTAGGATCCCTATCGGACATTTGTATTACTTAGGTTACCTAGCGGGCACTTGGACTATCTAGGTTACCTAGCGGGCACTTGGACTATGTAGGTTAATTAGCGGGCACTTGGACTATCTAGGTTACCTAGCTGACCTTGGACTATGTAGGTTAACTAGCGGGCACTTGGACTATATAGGTTCACTAGCTGACCTTGGACTATGTAGGTTAACTTGCTGGCACTTGGACTATCTAGGTTAACTAGCGGGCACTTGCACAATGCAAGTTCCCTAGCGGGCACTTTGACTATGTAGGTTCCCTAGCGGGCACTTGGATTATATTGGTTCCCTACGGACACTTGGACTATCCTGGTTCCCTCACGGGCACTTGGAATATGTAGGTTCCCTATCGGACACTTCGACTATGTAGGTTCCTCAGCAGGCACTTGGACTATGTAGGTTCCCTATCGGGCATTGGACTATGTAGGTTAACTAGCAGGACCTTGGACTATCTAGGTTACCTAGCGGACACTTGGACAATCTAGGTTACCTATCGGGCACTTGAAGTATGTACATACCCTAGCGGGCATTTGGACTATCTAGGTTACCTAGCGGGCACTTGAACTATGTACATACCCTAGCGGGCACTTTGATTATCTAGGTTAACTAGCGGGCACTTGGACGATCTATGTTAACTAGCGAGCACTTGGACTATCTAGGTTAACTAGCGGGCACTTGGACTATCTAGATTAACTAGCGGGCCCTTGGACTATCTAGGTTAACTAGTGGGCACTTGGACTATCTAGGTTAACTAGCGGGCACTTGTACTATCTAGATTAACTAGCGGGCACTTGGACTATCTAGGTTAACTAGCGGGCACTTGGGCTATCTACGTTACCTAGCGGGCACAAGGACTATGTAGATTAACGAACGGGCACTTGGACTATGTAGGTAACCTAATGGTCACTTGGACTTGCTAGGTTACCTAGCGGGGACTTGGACTATGTAGGTTAACTAGCGGGCACTTAGACTATGTAGGATCCCTATCGGACATTTGTACTACTTAGGTTAACTAGCGGGCACTTGGATTATCTAGGTTAACTAGCGGACCTTGGACTATGTAGGTTAACTAGCGGGCACTTGGACTATGTACGTCCCCTAGTGGGCACTTGGACTATCTAGGTTTACTAACGGGCACTAGGACTATCTAGGTTAACTAGCAGGCACTTGGACTATCTAGGTTACCTAGCAGCCACTTGGATTATGAAGGATCCCTAGCGGGCAATTGGACTATCTAGGTTACCTAGCGGGTACGTGGACTATGTAGGTTAACTAGCGGACACTTGCACGTTCTAGGTTAACTAGCGGGCCCTTGCACTATGTAGGTTAACTAGCGGGACCATGGATTATGTAGGTTTACTAGCAGGCACTTAGACTATGTAGGTTAACTAGCGGGCACTAGGACTATGTAGTTTCCCTAGCGGGCATTTGGACTATTTAGGTTACCATCGGGAATTTGGACTATGTAGGTTACCTAGCGGGCACTTGGACGATCTAGGTTACCTAGCAGGCACTTTGACTATCTAGGTTTACTAACGGGCACTTGGAATATGTAGGTTGCCTAGCGGGCACTTGGACTATGTAGGTTCCCTAGCAGGCACTTGGATTATGTAGGTTCCCTATTGGGCACTTGGATTATGTAGGTTCCCTATTGGGCACTTGGATTATGTAGGTTCCCTATCGGGCACTTGGACTATGTAGGTTAACTAGCGGGCACTTGGACTATCTAGGTTTCCCAGCATGCACTCGGACTATGTACATACCCTAGCTCGCACTTGGACTATCTAGGTTACCTAGCGGGCACTTGGACTATGTACGTCCCCTAGTGGGCACTTGGACTATCTAGGTTAACTAACGGGCACTAGGAGAATCTAGGTTAACCAGCGGGCACTTGGACTATCTAGGTTACCTAGCAGGCTCGTGGATTATGAAGGATTCCTAGCGGGCCCTTGGACTACCTAGGTTACCTAGCGGGCACTTGGACTATGTAGGTTAACTAGCGGACACTTGCACGATCTAGGTTAACTAGTGGGCCGTTGCACTATGTAGGTTAACTAGCGGGCCCATGGATTTTGTAGGTTAACTAGCGGGCACTTGGATTATTTAGGATCCCTATCGGACATTTGTACTACTTAGGTTAACTAGCGGGCACTTGGACTAAATACGTCAACTAGCGAGCCCTTGACTATGTAGTTTAACTAGCGGGCACTTGGACTATCTAGGTTAACTAGCGGACCTTCGACTATGTAGGTTAACTAGCGGGCACTTGGACTATGTACGTCCCTTGGTGGGCACTTCGACTATCTAGGTTAACTAACGGGCACTAGGACTATCTAGGTTAACTAGCGGGCACTTGGACTACCTAGGTTACCTAGCAGGCACTTGGATTATGAAGGATCCCTAGCGGGCACTTGGACTATCTAGGTTACCTAGCGGGTACGTGGACTATGTAGGTTAACTAGCGGACACGTGCACGTTCTAGGTTAACTAGCGGGCCCATGCACTATGTAGGTTAACTAGCGGGCCCATGGATTATGTAGGTTTACTAGCAGGCACTTGGACTATCTAGGTTAACTAGCGGGCACATGGACTATGTAGTTTCCCTAGCGGGCATTTGGACTATTTAGGTTACCATCGGGAACTTGGACTATGTAGGTTACCTAGCGGGCACTTTGACTATCTAGGTTAACTAACGGGCACTTGGACTATGTAGGTTGCCTTGGGGGCACTTGGACTATGTAGGTTCCCTAGAGGGCACTTGGACTGTCTAGGTAACCTAGTGAGCACTTGGACTATCTAGGTTAACGAACGGGCACTTGGACTATTTAGGTAACCTAGCGGGCTTTTGGACTGTCTAGGTTACCTAGCAGGCACTTTGACTATCTAGGTTAACGAACGGGCACTTGGACTATGTAGGTTGCCTAGCGTAACTTAGACTATGTAGGTTCCCTAGCGGGCACTTGGACAATGTAGGTTCCCTAACGGGTACTTGGACTGTCTAGGTTAACTAGCGGGCAATTGGACTGTCTAGGTTACCTAGTGGGCACTTGGACTATGTAGTTTACCTAGCAGGCACTTGGACTCTGTAGGTTAACTAGCGGGCACTTGGACTATCTAGGTTACCTAGAGGGCAATTGGACTATGTACGTTCCCTAGCGGGCACTTGCGCTATGTACGTTACCTAGCGGGCACTTGGACTATGTAGGTTAACGAACGGGCACATGGACTATGTAGGTAACCTAATGGTCACTTGGACTGTCTAGGTTACCTAGCGGGGACTTGGATTATGAAGGATCCCTAGCGGGCACTTGGACTATGAAGGTTAACTAGCGGACACTTGCACGATCTAGGTTAACTAGCGGGCCTTTGCACTATGTAGGTTAACTAGCGGGCCCATGGATTATGTAGGTTTACTAGCAGGCACTTGGACTATGTAGGTTACCTAGCGGGCACTTGGACTATCTAGGTTACATAGCAGGCACTTTGACTATCTAGGTTACCTAACGGGCACTTGGACTACATAGGTTGCCTATCGGGCACTTGGACTACGTAGGTTCCCTAGCAGGCACTTGGAATATGTAGGTTCCCTATCGGGCACTTGGACTATGTAGGTTAACTAGCGGGCACTTGGACTATCTAGGTTAACGATTGGGCACTTGTACTATGTATGATCCCTATCGGACATTTGTACTACTTAGGTTAACTAGTGGGCACTTTGACTATCTAGGTTAACTAGCTGGCACTTGGACTATCTAGGTCAACTAGCGGGCCCTTGTACTATGTAGGTTAACTAGCGCACCTTGGACTATGTAGGTTCCTCAGCGGGCACTTGGACTATGTAGGTTCCCTATCGGCATTGGACTATGTAGGTTAACTAGCAGGACCTTGGACTATCTAGGTTAACTAGCGGGCACTTGGATTATGTTGTTTCCCTAGCGGGCAATTGGACTACTTAGGTTAACTAGCGGACACTTGCACTATGTAGGTTACCTTGCGGGCACTAGGACTATCTAGGTCACCTAGCAGGCACTTTGACGATCTAGGTTAACTAACGGGCACTTGGACTATGTAGGTAACCTAGCGGTCACTTGGACTGTCTAGGTTACCTAGTGAGCACTTTGACTATCTAGGTTAACGAACGGGCACTTGGACTATGTAGGTTGCCTAGCGAGCACTTGGACTATGTAGGTACCCTATCGGGTACTTGGACTGTCTAGGTTAACTAGCGGGCAATTGGATTATTTAGGTTACCTAGAGGGCACTTGGACTATGTACGTTACCTAGCGGGCACTTGGACTATGTAGGTTAACGAACGGGCACATGGACTATGTAGGTAAACCAATGGTCACTTGGACTGTCTAGGTTACCTAGCGGGGACTTGGACTATGTAGGTTACCTAGCGGGCACTTGGACTATCTAGGTTCCCTAGCGGGCACTTGGATTTGTAGGTTATCTAGCGGGCACTTGGACTATCTAGGTTAACTAGCAGACCTTGGACTATGTAGGTTAACTAGCGGGCACTTGGACTATTAGGTTAACTAGCTGACCTTGGACTATGTAGGTTAACTTGCGGGCACTTGGACTATCTAGGTTAACTAGCGGGCACTTGCAGAATGCAAGTTCCCTAGCGGGCACTTTGACTATGTAGGTTCCCTAGCGGGCACTTGGATTATATTGATTCCCTAACGGGCACTTAGAATATGTAGGTTCCCTATCGGGCACTTGGACTATGTAGGATCCTCAGCGGGCACTTGGACTATGTAGGTTCCCTATCGGGCATTGGACTATGTAGGTTAACTAGCAGGACCTTGGACTATCTAGGTTACCTAGCGGGCACTTGGACTATGTAGTTTAACTAGCGGACACTTGGACTATCTAGGTTACCTATCGGGCACTTGAACTATGTACATACCCTAGCGGGCACTTGGACTATCTAGGTTACCTAGCGGGCACTTGAAATATGTACATACCATAGCGGGCACTTGGATTGTCTAGGTTAACTAGCGGGCACTTGGACGATCTAGGTTAACTAGTGAGCACTTGGACTATCTAGGTTAACTAGCGGGCTGTTGGACTATCTAGATTAACTAGCGGGCCCTTGGATTATCTAGGTTAACTAGCGGGCACTTGGACTATCTAGGTTAACTAGCGGGCACTTGGACTATGTAGATTAACTAGCGGGCACTTGGACTATGTAGTTTCCCTAGCGGGCATTTGGATTACTTAGGTTACCTACTGGGCACTTGGACTATGTAGGTTACCTAGCGGGCACTTGGACTATCAAGGTTACTTAGCGGGCACTTGTGCTATCTACGTTACCTAGCGGGCACTTGGACTATGTATGTTAACGAACGGGCACTTGGACTATGTAGGTAACCTAATGGTCACTTGGACTTGCTAGGTTACCTAGCGGGGACTTGGACTATGTAGGTTAACTAGCGGGCACTTGGACTATGTAGGATCCCTATCGGACATTTGTACTACTTAGGTTAACTAGCGGGCACTTGGACTATCTAGGTCAACTAGCGGGCCCTTGTACTATGTAGGTTAACTAGCGGGCACTTGAACTATCTAGGTTAACTAGCGGAGCTTGGACTATGTAGGTTAACTAGCGGGCACTTGGACTATGTACGTCACCTAGTCGGCACTTGGACTATCTAGGTTAACTAAAAGGCACTAGGACTATCTAGGTTAACTAGCAGGTACTTGGACTATCTAGGTTAACTAACGGGCACTTGGACTATGTAGGTTGCCTAGTAGGCACTTGCATTATGTAGGTTCCATATTGGGCACTTGGATTATGTAGGTTCCTTATCGGGCACTTGGACTATCTAGGTTAAAGAACGGGCACTTGGACTATGTAGGTAATCTAGCGGGCACTTGGACTGTCTAGGTTACCTAGCGGGCACTTTGATTATCTAGGTTAACGAATGGGCACTTGGACTATGTAGGTTACCTAGAGGGCACTTGGACTATGTAGGATCCCTATCGGACCTTTGTACTACTTAGGTTAACTAGCGGGCACTTTGACTATCTAGGTTAACTAGCGGGCACTTGGACTATCTAGGTCAACTAGCGGGCCCTTGTACTATGTAGGTTAACTAGCGGGCACTTGGATTATCTAGGTTAACTAGCGGGCCCTTGGACTATGTAGGTTAACTACCGGGCACTTGGACTGTCTAGGTAACCTAGCGAGCACTTGGACTATCTAGGTTAACGAACGGGCACTTGGACTATGTAGGTAACCTAGCGGGCACTTGGACTGTCTAGGTTACCTAGCGGGCACTTTGACTATCTAGGTTAACGAACAGGCACTTGGACGATGTAGGTTGCCTAGCGAGCACTTGGACTATGTAGGTTCCCTAGCGGGCACTTGGACTATGTAAGTTCCCTATCGGGTACTTGGACTGTCTAGGTTAACTAGCGGGCAATTGGACTGTCTAGGTTACCTAGTGGGCACTTGGACTATGTAGTTTACCTTGAGGGCACTTGGATTATGTACGTTCCCTAGCGGGCACTTGGACTATGTAGGTTAACGAACGGGCACATGGACTATGTAGGTAACCTAATGGTCACTTGGACTGTCTAGGTTACCTAGCGGGGACTTGGACTATGTAGGTTAACTAGCGGGCACTTGGACTATGTAGGATCCCTATCAGACATTTGTTCTACTTAGGTTACCTAGCGGGCACTTGGACTATCTAGGTTAACTAGCTGACCTTGGACTATGTAGGTTAACTAGCGGGCACTTGGACTATTAGGTTAACTAGCTGACCTTGGACTATGTAGGTTAACTTGCGGGCAATGGACTATGTAGGATCCCTATCGGACATTTGTATTACTTAGGTTACCTAGCGGGCACTTGGACTATCTATGTTACCTAGCGGGCACCTGGACTATGTAGGTTAACTAGCGGGCACTTGGACTATCTAGGTTAACTAGAGGGCACTTGGACTATCTAGGTTAACTAGAGGGCACTTGCGCTATGTACGTTACCTAGCGGGCACTTGGACTATGTAGGTTAACGAACGGGCACATGGACTATGTAGGTAACCTAATGGTCACTTGGACTGTCTAGGTTACCTAGCGGGGACTTGGACTATGTAGGTTAACTAGCGGGCACTTGGACTATGTAGGATCCCTATCAGACATTTGTACTACTTAGGTTACCTAGCGGGCACTTGGACTATCTAGGTTAACTAGCTGACCTTGGACTATGTAGGTAACCTAGCGGGCATTTGGACTGTCTAGGTTACCTAGCGGGCACTTTGACTATCTAGGTTAACGAACGGGCACTTGGACTATCTAGGTTAACTAGCGGAGCTTGGACTATGTAGGTTAACTAGCGGGCACTTGGACTATGTACGTCCCCTAGCGGGCACTTTGACTATCTAGGTTAACGAACGGGCACTTGGACTATGTAGGTTACCTAGCGGGCACTTGGACTATGTAGGATCCCTATCGGACCTTTGTACTACTTAGATTAACTAGCGGGCACTTTGACTATCTAGGTTAACTAGCGGGCACTTGGACTATCTAGGTCAACTAGCGGGCCCTTGTACTATGTAGGTTAACTAGCGGGCACTTGGATTATCTAGGTTAACTAGCGGGCCCTTGGACTATGTAGGTTAACTAGTGGGCACTTGGACTATCTAGGTTTCCTAGCATGCACTCGGACAATGTACATACCCTAGCTCGCACTTGGACTATCTAGGTTACCTAGCAGGCACTTGGACTATGTACGTCCTCTAGTGGGCACTTGGACTATCTAGGTTAACTAACGGGCACTAGGACTATCTAGGTTAACTAGCGGGCACTTGGACTATCTTGGTTTCCTAGCAGGCTCTTGGATTATGAAGGATCCCTAGCGGGCACTTGGACTATCTAGGTTACCTAGCGGGCACTTGGACTATGTAGGTTAACTAGCGGACACTTGCACGATCTAGGTTAACTAGCGGGCCCTTGCACTATGTAGGTTAACTAGCGGGCCCATGGATTATGTAGGTTTACTAGCAGGCACTTGGATTATCTAGGTTAACTAGCGGGCACTTGGACTATGTAGTTTCCCTAGCGGGCATTTGGACTATTTAGGTTACCATCGGGAACTTGGACTATGTAGGTTACCTAGCGGGCACTAGGACTATCTAGGTTACCTAGCAGGCACTTTGACTATCTAGGTTAACTAACGGGCACTTGGACGATGTAGGTTGCCTAGCGGGCACTGGGACTATGTAGGTTCCCTATCAGGCACTTGGATTATGTAGGTTCCCTATCGGGCACTTGGACTATGTAGGTTAACTAGCGGGCACTTGGACTATGTAGGTTAACTAGCGGACACTTGCACGATCTAGGTTAACTAGCGGGCCCTTGCACTATGTAGGTTAACTAGCGGGCCCATGGATTATGTAGGTTTACTAGCAGGCACTTGGATTATCTAGGTTAACTAGCGGGCACTTGGACTATGTAGTTTCCCTAGCGGGCATTTGGACTATTTAGGTTACCATCGGGAACTTGGACTATGTAGGTTACCTAGCGGGCACTAGGACTATCTAGGTTACCTAGCAGGCACTTTGACTATCTAGGTTAACTAACGGGCACTTGGACGATGTAGGTTGCCTAGCGGGCACTTGGACTATGTAGGTTCCCTATCAGGCACTTGGATTATGTAGGTTCCCTATCGGGCACTTGGACTATGTAGGTTAACTAGCGGGCACTTGGACTGTCTAGGTAACCTAGCGAGCACTTGGAATATCTAGGTTAACGAACGGGCACTTGGACTATGTAGGTAACCTAGCGGGCACTTGGACTGTCTAGGTTACCTAGCGGGCACTTTGACTATCTAGGTTAACGAACAGGCACTGGGACGATGTAGGTTGCCTAGCGAGCACTTGGACTATGTAGGTTCCCTAGCGGGCACTTGGACTATGTAGGTTCCCTATCGGGTACTTGGACTGTCTAGGTTAACTAGCGGGCAATTGGACTGTCTAGGTTACCTAGTGGGCACTTGGACTATGTAGTTTACCTTGAGGGCACTTGGACTATGTACGTTCCCTAGCGGGTACTTGGACTATGTAGGTTAACGAACGGGCACATGGACTATGTAGGTAACCTAATGGTCACTTGGACTGTCTAGGTTACCTAGCGGGGACTTGGACTATGTAGGTTAACTAGCGGGCACTTGGACTATGTAGGATCCCTATCAGACATTTGTACTACTTAGGTTACCTAGCGGGCACTTGGACTATCTAGGTTAACTAGCTGACCTTGGACTATGTAGGTTAACTAGCGGGCACTTGGACTATTAGGTTAACTAGCTGACCTTGGACTATGTAGGTTAACTTGCGGGCAATGGACTATGTAGGATCCCTATCGGACATTTGTATTACTTAGGTTACCTAGCGGGCACTTGGACTATCTATGTTACCTAGCGGGCACCTGGACTATGTAGGTTAACTAGCGGGCACTTGGACTATCTAGGTTAACTAGAGGGCACTTGGACTATGTACGTTCCCTAAAGGGCACTTGCGCTATGTACGTTACCTAGCGGGCACTTGGACTATGTAGGTTAACGAACGGGCACATGGACTATGTAGGTAACCTAATGGTCACTTGGACTTGCTAGGTTACCTAGCGGGGACTTGGACTATGTACGTTAACTAGCGGGCACTTGGACTATGTAGGATCCCTATCGGACATTTGTACTACTTAAGTTAACCAGCGGGCACTTGGACTATCTAGGTGAACTAGCGGGCCCTTGTACTATGTAGGTTAACTAGCGGACCTTGGACTATGTAGGTTAACTAGCGGGCACTTGGACTATGTACGTCCCCTAGTGGGCACTTGGACTATCTAGGTTAACTAAAAGGCACTAAGACTATCTATGTTAACTAGCAGGCACTTGGACTATCTAGGTTAACGAACGGGCACTTGGACTATGTAGGTAACCTAGCGGGCACTTGGACTGTCTAGGTTACCTAGCGGGCACTTTGACTATCTAGGTTAACGAACGGGCACTTGGACTATGTAGGTTACCTAGCGGGCACTTGGACTATGTAGGATCCCTATCGGACCTTTGTACTACTTAGATTAACTAGCGGGCACTTTGACTATCTAGGTTAACTAGCGGGCACTTGGACTATCTAGGTCAACTAGCGGGCCCTTGTACTATGTAGGTTAACTAGCGGGCACTTGGATTATCTAGGTTAACTAGCGGGCCCTTGGACTATGTACGTTAACTAGCGGGCACTTGGACTATGTAGGATCCCTATCGGACATTTGTACTACTTAAGTTAACCAGCGGGAACTTGGACTATCTAGGTCAACTAGCGGGCCCTTGTACTATGTAGGTTAACTAGCGGACCTTGGACTATGTAGGTTAACTAGCGGGCACTTGGACTATGTACGTCCCCTAGTGGGCACTTGGACTATCTAGGTTAACTAAAAGGCACTAGGACTATCTAGGTTAACTAGCAGGCACTTGGACTATCTAGGTTAACTAACGGGCACTTGGACTATGTAGGTTGCCTATCGGGCACTTGGACAATGTAGGTTCCCTAGCAGGCACTTGCATTATGTAGGTTCCCTATTGGGCACTTGGATTATGTAGGTTCCCTATCGGGCACTTGGACTATCTAGGTTAACGAACGGGCACTTGGACTATGTAGGTAACCTAGCGGGCATTTGGACTGTCTAGGTTACCTAGCGGGCACTTTGAGTATCTAGGTTAACGAACGGGCACTTGGACTATCTAGGTTAACTAGCGGAGCTTGGACTATGTAGGTTAACTAGCGGGCACTTGGACTATGTACGTCCCCTAGCGGGCACTTTGACTATCTAGGTTAACGAACGGGCACTTGGACTATGTAGGTTACCTAGCGGGCACTTGGACTATGTAGGATCCCTATCGGACCTTTGTACTACTTAGATTAACTAGCGGGCACTTTGACTATCTAGGTTAACTAGCGGGCACTTGGACTATCTAGGTCAACTAGCGGGCCCTTGTACTATGTAGGTTAACTAGCGGGCACTTGGATTATCTAGGTTAACTAGCGGGCCCTTGGACTATGTAGGTTAACTAGTGGGCACTTGGACTATCTAGGTTTCCTAGCATGCACTCGGACAATGTACATACCCTAGCTCGCACTTGGACTATCTAGGTTACCTAGCAGGCACTTGGACTATGTACGTCCTCTAGTGGGCACTTGGACTATCTAGGTTAACTAACGGGCACTAGGACTATCTAGGTTAACTAGCGGGCACTTGGACTATCTTGGTTTCCTAGCAGGCTCTTGGATTATGAAGGATCCCTAGCGGGCACTTGGACTATCTAGGTTACCTAGCGGGCACTTGGACTATGTAGGTTAACTAGCGGACACTTGCACGATCTAGGTTAACTAGCGGGCCCTTGCACTATGTAGGTTAACTAGCGGGCCCATGGATTATGTAGGTTTACTAGCAGGCACTTGGATTATCTAGGTTAACTAGCGGGCACTTGGACTATGTAGTTTCCCTAGCGGGCATTTGGACTATTTAGGTTACCATTGGGAACTTGGACTATGTAGGTTACCTAGCGGGCACTAGGACTATCTAGGTTACCTAGCAGGCACTTTGACTATCTAGGTTAACTAACGGGCACTTGGACGATGTAGGTTGCCTAGCGGGCACTTGGACTATGTAGGTTCCCTATCAGGCACTTGGATTATGTAGGTTCCCTATCGGGCACTTGGACTATGTAGGTTAACTAGCGGGCACTTGGACTATGTAGGTTAACTAGCGGACACTTGCACGATCTAGGTTAACTAGCGGGCCCTTGCACTATGTAGGTTAACTAGCGGGCCCATGGATTATGTAGGTTTACTAGCAGGCACTTGGATTATCTAGGTTAACTAGCGGGCATTTGGACTATGTAGTTTCCCTAGCGGGCATTTGGACTATTTAGGTTACCATCGGGAACTTGGACTATGTAGGTTACCTAGCGGGCACTAGGACTATCTAGGTTACCTAGCAGGCACTTTGACTATCTAGGTTAACTAACGGGCACTTGGACGATGTAGGTTGCCTAGCGGGCACTTGGACTATGTAGGTTCCCTATCAGGCACTTGGATTATGTAGGTTCCCTATCGGGCACTTGGACTATGTAGGTTAACTAGCGGGCACTTGGACTGTCTAGGTAACCTAGCGAGCACTTGGAATATCTAGGTTAACGAACGGGCACTTGGACTATGTAGGTAACCTAGCGGGCACTTGGACTGTCTAGGTTACCTAGCGGGCACTTTGACTATCTAGGTTAACGAACAGGCACTTGGACGATGTAGGTTGCCTAGCGAGCACTTGGACTATGTAGGTTCCCTAGCGGGCACTTGGACTATGTAGGTTCCCTATCGGGTACTTGGACTGTCTAGGTTAACTAGCGGGCAATTGGACTGTCTAGGTTACCTAGTGGGCACTTGGACTATGTAGTTTACCTTGAGGGCACTTGGACTATGTACGTTCCCTAGCGGGCACTTGGACTATGTAGGGTAACGAACGGGCACATGGACTATGTAGGTAACCTAATGGTCACTTGGACTGTCTAGGTTACCTAGCGGGGACTTGGACTATGTAGGTTAACTAGCGGGCACTTGGACTATGTAGGATCCCTATCAGACATTTGTACTACTTAGGTTACCTAGCGGGCACTTGGACTATCTAGGTTAACTAGCTGACCTTGGACTATGTAGGTTAACTAGCGGGCACTTGGACTATTAGGTTAACTAGCTGACCTTGGACTATGTAGGTTAACTTGCGGGCAATGGACTATGTAGGATCCCTATCGGACATTTGTATTACTTAGGTTACCTAGCGGGCACTTGGACTATCTATGTTACCTAGCGGGCACCTGGACTATGTAGGTTAACTAGCGGGCACTTGGACTATCTAGGTTAACTAGAGGGCACTTGGACTATGTACGTTCCCTAACGGGCACTTGCGCTATGTACGTTACCTAGCGGGCACTTGGACTATGTAGGTTAACGAACGGGCACATGGACGATGTAGGTAACCTAATGGTCACTTGGACTTGCTAGGTTACCTAGCGGGGACTTGGACTATGTACGTTAACTAGCGGGCACTTGGACTATGTAGGATCCCTATCGGACATTTGTACTACTTAAGTTAACCAGCGGGCACTTGGACTATCTAGGTGAACTAGCGGGCCCTTGTACTATGTAGGTTAACTAGCGGACCTTGGACTATGTAGGTTAACTAGCGGGCACTTGGACTATGTACGTCCCCTAGTGGGCACTTGGACTATCTAGGTTAACTAAAAGGCACTAAGACTATCTAGGTTAACTAGCAGGCACTTGGACTATCTAGGTTAACGAACGGGCACTTGGACTATGTAGGTAACCTAGCGGGCACTTGGACTGTCTAGGTTACCTAGCGGGCACTTTGACTATCTAGGTTAACGAACGGGCACTTGGACTATGTAGGTTACCTAGCGGGCACTTGGACTATGTAGGATCCCTATCGGACCTTTGTACTACTTAGATTAACTAGCGGGCACTTTGACTATCTAGGTTAACTAGCGGGCACTTGGACTATCTAGGTCAACTAGCGGGCCCTTGTACTATGTAGGTTAACTAGCGGGCACTTGGATTATCTAGGTTAACTAGCGGGCCCTTGGACTATGTAGGTTAACTAGCGGGCACTTGGACTATCTAGGTTTCCTAGCATGCACTCGGACAATGTACATACCCTAGCTCGCACTTGGACTATCTAGGTTACCCAGCAGGCACTTGGACTATGTACGTCCTCTAGTGGGCACTTGGACTATCTAGGTTAACTAACGGGCACTAGTACTATCTAGGTTAACTAGCGGGCACTTGGACTATCTTGGTTACCTAGCAGGCTCTTGGATTATGAAGGATCCCTAGCGGGCACTTGGACTATCTAGGTTACCTAGCGGGCACTTGGACTATGTAGGTTAAGTAGCGGACACTTGCACGATCTAGGTTAACTAGCGGGCCCTTGCACTATGTAGGTTAACTAGCGGGCCCATGGATTATGTAGGTTTACTAGCAGGCACTTGGATTATCTAGGTTAACTAGCGGGCACTTGGACTATGTAGTTTCCCTAGCGGGCATTTGGACTATTTAGGTTACCATCGGGAACTTGGACTATGTAGGTTACCTAGCGGGCACTAGGACTATCTAGGTTACCTAGCAGGCACTTTGACTATCTAGGTTAACTAACGGGCACTTGGACGATGTAGGTTGCCTAGCGGGCACTTGGACTATGTAGGTTCCCTATCAGGCACTTGGATTATGTAGGTTCCCTATCGGGCACTTGGACTATGTAGGTTAACTAGCGGGCACTTGGACTATGTAGGTTAACTAGCGGACACTTGCACGATCTAGGTTAACTAGCGGGCCCTTGCACTATGTAGGTTAACTAGCGGGCCCATGGATTATGTAGGTTTGCTAGCAGGCACTTGGATTATCTAGGTTAACTAGCGGGCACTTGGACTATGTAGTTTCCCTAGCGGGCATTTGGACTATTTAGGTTACCATCGGGAACTTGGACTATGTAGGTTACCTAGCGGGCACTAGGACTATCTAGGTTACCTAGCAGGCACTTTGACTATCTAGGTTAACTAACGGGCACTTGGACGATGTAGGTTGCCTAGCGGGCACTTGGACTATGTAGGTTCCCTATCAGGCACTTGGATTATGTAGGTTCCCTATCGGGCACTTGGACTATGTAGGTTAACTAGCGGGCACTTGGACTGTCTAGGTAACCTAGGGAGCACTTGGAATATCTAGGTTAACGAACGGGCACTTGGACTATGTAGGTAACCTAGCGGGCACTTGGACTGTCTAGGTTACCTAGCGGGCACTTTGACTATCTAGGTTAACGAACAGGCACTGGGACGATGTAGGTTGCCTAGCGAGCACTTGGACTATGTAGGTTCCCTAGCGGGCACTTGGACTATGTAGGTTCCCTATCGGGTACTTGGACTGTCTATGTTAACTAGCGGGCAATTGGACTGTCTAGGTTACCTAGTGGGCACTTGGACTATGTAGTTTACCTTGAGGGCACTTGGACTATGTACGTTCCCTAGCGGGCACTTGGACTATGTAGGTTAACGAACGGGCACATGGACTATGTAGGTAACCTAATGGTCACTTGGACTGTCTAGGTTACCTAGCGGGGACTTGGACTATGTAGGTTAACTAGCGGGCACTTGGACTATGTAGGATCCCTATCAGACATTTGTACTACTTAGGTTACCTAGCGGGCACTTGGACTATCTAGGTTAACTAGCTGACCTTGGACTATGTAGGTTAACTAGCGGGCACTTGGACTATTAGGTTAACTAGCTGACCTTGGACTATGTAGGTTAACTTGCGGGCAATGGACTATGTAGGATCCCTATCGGACATTTGTATTACTTAAGTTACCTAGCGGGCACTTGGACTATCTATGTTACCTAGCGGGCACCTGGACTATGTAGGTTAACTAGCGGGCACTTGGACTATCTAGGTTAACTAGAGGGCACTTGGACTATGTACGTTCCCTAGCGGGCACTTGCGCTATGTACGTTACCTAGCGGGCACTTGGACTATGTAGGTTAACGAACGGGCACATGGACTATGTAGGTAACCTAATGGTCACTTGGACTTGCTAGGTTACCTAGCGAGGACTTGGACTATGTACGTTAACTAGCGGGCACTTGGACTATGTAGGATCCCTATCGGACATTTGTACTACTTAAGTTAACCAGCGGGCACTTGGACTATCTAGGTCAACTAGCGGGCCCTTGTACTATGTAGGTTAACTAGCGGACCTTGGACTATGTAGGTTAACTAGCGGGCACTTGGACTATGTACGTCCCCTAGTGGGCACTTGGACTATCTAGGTTAACTAAAAGGCACTAGGACTATCTAGGTTAACTAGCAGGCACTTGGACTATCTAGGTTAACTAACGGGCACTTGGACTATGTAGGTTGCCTATCGGGCACTTGGACAATGTAGGTTCCCTAGCAGGCACTTGCATTATGTAGGTTCCCTATTGGGCACTTGGATTATGTAGGTTCCCTATCGGGCACTTGGACTATCTAGGTTAACGAACGGGCACTTGGACTATGTAGGTAACCTAGCGGGCATTTGGACTGTCTAGGTTACCTAGCGGGCACTTTGACTATCTAGGTTAACGAACGGGCACTTGGACTATCTAGGTTAACTAGCGGAGCTTGGACTATGTAGGTTAACTAGCGGGCACTTGGACTATGTACGTCCCCTAGTGGGCACTTGGACTATCTAGGTTAACTAAAAGGCACTAGGACTATCTAGGTTAACTAGCAGGCACTTGGATTATCTAGGTTAACTAACGGGCACTTGGACTATGTAGGTTGCCTAGTAGGCACTTGCATTATGTAGGTTCCCTATTGGGCACTTGGATTATGTAGGTTCCCTATCGGGCACTTGGACTATCTAGGTTAACGAACGGGCACTTGGACTATGTAGGTAACCTAGCGGGCACTTGGACAGTCTAGGTTACCTAGAAGGCACTTTGACTATCTAGGTTAACGAACGGGCACTTGGACTATGTAGGTTACCTAGCGGGCACTTGGACTATGTAGGATCCCTATCGGACCTTTGTACTACTTAGGTTAACTAGCGGGCACTTTGACTATCTAGGTTAACTAGCGGGCACTTGGACTATCTAGGTCAACTAGCGGGCCCTTGTACTATGTAGGTTAACTAGCGGGCACTTGGATTATCTAGGTTAACTAGCGGGCCCTTGGACTATGTAGGTTAACTAGCGGGCACTTGGACTATCTAGGTTTCCTAGCATGCACTCGGACAATGTTCATACCCTAGCTCGCACTTGGACCATCTAGGTTACCTAGCAGGCACTTGGACTATGTACGTCCTCTAGTGGGCACTTGGACTATCTAGGTTAACTAACGGGCACTAGGACTATCTAGGTTAACTAGCGGGCACTTGGACTATCTTGGTTACCTAGCAGGCTCTTGGATTATGAAGGATCCCTAGCGGGCACTTGGACTATCTAGGTTACCTAGCGGGCACTTGGACTATGTAGGTTAACTAGCGGACACTTGCACGATCTAGGTTAACTAGCGGGCCCTTGCACTATGTAGGTTAACTAGCGGGCCCATGGATTATGTAGGTTTACTAGCAGGCACTTGGACTATCTAGGTTAACTAGCGGGCACTTGGACTATGTAGTTTCCCTAGCGGGCATTTGGACTATTTAGGTTACCATCGGGAACTTGGACTATGTAGGTTACCTAGCGGGCACTAGGACTATCTAGGTTACCTAGCAGGCACTTTGACTATCTAGGTTAACTAACGGGCACTTGGACGATGTAGGTTGCCTAGCGGGCACTTGGACTATGTAGGTTCCCTATCAGGCACTTGGATTATGTAGGTTCCCTATCGGGCACTTGGACTATGTAGGTTAACTAGCGGGCACTTGGACTATGTAGGTTAACTAGTGGACACTTGCACGATCTAGGTTAACTAGCGGGCCCTTGCACTATGTAGGTTAACTAGCGGGCCCATGGATTATGTAGGTTTACTAGCAGGCACTTGGATTATCTAGGTTAACTAGCGGGCACTTGGACTATGTAGTTTCCCTAGCGGGCATTTGGACTATTTAGGTTACCATCGGGAACTTGGACTATGTACGTTACCTAGCGGGCACTAGGACTATCTAGGTTACCTAGCAGGCACTTTGACTATCTAGGTTAACTAACGGGCACTTGGACGATGTAGGTTGCCTAGCGGGCACTTGGACTATGTAGGTTCCCTATCAGGCACTTGGATTATGTAGGTTCCCTATCGGGCACTTGGACTATGTAGGTAACCTAGCGAGCACTTGGAATATCTAGGTTAACGAACGGGCACTTGGACTATGTAGGTAACCTAGCGGGCACTTGGACTGTCCAGGTTACCTAGCGGGCACTTTGACTATCTAGGTTAACGAATAGGCACTTGGACGATGTAGGTTGCCTAGCGAGCACTTGGACTATGTAGGTTCCCTAGCGGGCACTTGGACTATGTAGGTTCCCTATCGGGTACTTGGACTGTCTAGGTTAACTAGCGGGCAATTGGACTGTCTAGGTTACCTAGTGGGCACTTGGACTATGTAGTTTACCTTGAGGGCACTTGGACTATGTACGTTCCCTAGCGGGCACTTGGACTATGTAGGTTAACGAACGGGCACATGGACTATGTAGGTAACCTAATGGTCACTTGGACTGTCTAGGTTACCTAGCGGGGACTTGGACTATGTAGGTTAACTAGCGGGCACTTGGACTATGTAGGATCCCTATCAGACATTTGTACTACTTAGGTTACCTAGCGGGCACTTGGACTATCTAGGTTAACTAGCTGACCTTGGACTATGTAGGTTAACTGGCGGGCACTTGGACTATTAGGTTAACTAGCTGACCTTGGACTATGTAGGTTAACTTGCGGGCAATGGACTATGTAGGATCCCTATCGGACATTTGTATTACTTAGGTTACCTAGCGGGCACTTGGACTATCTATGTTACCTAGCGGGCACCTGGACTATGTAGGTTAACTAGCGGGCACTTGGACTATCTAGGTTAACTAGAGGGCACTTGGACTATGTACGTTCCCTAGCGGGCACTTGCGCTATGTACGTTACCTAGCGGGCACTTGGACTATGTCGGTTAACGAACGGGCACATGGACTATGTAGGTAACCTAATGGTCACTTGGACTTGCTAGGTTACCTAGCGGGGACTTGGACTATGTACGTTAACTAGCGGGCACTTGGACTATGTAGGATCCCTATTGGACATTTGTACTACTTAAGTTAACTAGCGGGCACTTGGACTATCTAGGTCAACTAGCGGGCCCTTGTACTATGTAGGTTAACTAGCGGACCTTGGACTATGTAGGTTAACTAGCGGGCACTTGGACTATGTACGTCCCCTAGTGGGCACTTGGACTATCTAGGTTAACTAAAAGGCACTAGGACTATCTAGGTTAACTAGCAGGCACTTGGACTATCTAGGTTAACTAACGGGCACTTGGACTATGTAGGTTGCCTATCGGGCACTTGGACAATGTAGGTTCCCTAGCAGGCACTTGCATTATGTAGGTTCCCTATTGGGCAATTGGATTATGTAGGTTCCCTATCGGGCACTTGGACTATCTAGGTTAACGAACGGGCACTTGGACTATGTAAGTAACCTAGCGGGCATTTGGACTGTCTAGGTTACCTAGCGGGCACTTTGACTATCTAGGTTAACGAACGGGCACTTGGACTATGTAGATTACCTAGCGGGCACTTGGACTATGTAGGATCCCTATCGGACCTTTGTACTACTTAGGTTAACTAGCGGGCACTTTGACTATCTAGGTTAACTAGCGGGCACTTGGACTATCTAGGTCAACTAGCGGGCCCTTGCACTATGTAGGTTAACTAGCGGGCACTTGGATTATCTAGGTTAACTAGCGGGCCCTTGGACTATGTAGGTTAACTAGCGGGCACTTGGACTATCTAGGTTACCTAGCAGGCACTTGGACTATGTACGTCCTCTAGTGGGCACTTGGACTATCTAGGTTAACTAACGGGCACTAGGACTATCTAGGTTAACTAGCGGGCACTTGGACTATCTAGGTTACCTAGCAGACTCTTGGATTAAGAAGGATCCTTAGCGGGCACTTGGACTATGTAAGTTAACTAGCGGACACTTGCAGGATCTAGGTTAACTAGCGGGCCCTTGCACTATGTAGGTTAACTAGCGGGCCCATGGATTATGTAGGTTTACTAGCAGGCACTTGGACTACCTAGGTTAACTAGCGGGCACTTGGACTATGTAGTTTCCCTAGCGGGCATTTGGACTATTTAGGTTACCATCGGGAACTTGGACTATGTAGGTTACCTAGCCGGCACTAGGACTATCTAGGTTACCTAACAGGCACTTTGACTATCTAGGTTAACTAACGGGCACTTGGACGATGTAGGTTGCCTAGCGGGCACTTGGACTATGTAGGTTCCCTATCAGGCACTTGGATTATGTAGGTTCCCTATCGGGCACTTGGACTATGTAGGTTAACTAGCGGGCACTTGGACTGTCTAGGTAACCTAGCGAGCACTTGGATTATCTAGGTTAACGAACGGGCACTTGTACTATGTAGGTAACCTCGCGGGCACTTGGACTGTCTAGGTTACCTAGCGGGCACTTTGACTATGTAGGTTAACGAACAGGCACTTGGACGATGTAGGTTGCCTAGCGAGCACTTGGACTATGTAGGTTCCCTAGCGGTCACTTGGACTATGTAGGCTCCCTATCGGGTACTTGGACTGTCTAGGTTAACTAGCGGGCAATTGGACTGTCTAGGTTACCTAGTGGGCACTTGGACTATGTAGTTTACCTAGCCGGCACTTGGACTATGTAGGTTAACTAGCGGGCACTTGGACTATCTAGGTTACCTAGAGGGCACTTGGACTATGTACGTTCCCAGCGGGCACTTGGACTATGTAGGTTAACGAACGGGCACATGGACTATGTAGGTAACCTAATGGTCACTTGGACTGTCTAGGTTACCTAGCGGGGACTTGGACTATGTAGGTTAACTAGCGGGCACTTGGACTATGTAGGATCCCTATCAGACATTTGTACTACTTAGGTTACCTAGCGGGCACTTGGACTATCTAGGTTTACTAGCTGACCTTCGACTATGTAGGTTAACTAGCGGGCACTTGGACTATTAGGTTAACTAGCTGACCTTGGACTATGTAGGTTAACTTGCGGGCACTTGGACTATGTAGGATCCCTATCGGACATTTGTATTACTTAGGTTACCTAGCGGGCACTTGGACTATCTAGGTTACCTAGCGGGCACTTGGTCTATGTAGGTTAACTAGCGGGCACTTGGACTATCTAGGTTACCTAGAGGGCACTTGGACTATGTACGTTCCCTAGCGGGCACTTGCGCTATGTACGTTACCTAGTGGGCACTTGGACTATGTAGGTTAACGAACGGGCACATGGACTATGTAGGTAACCTAATGGTCACTTGGACTGTCTAGGTTACCTAGCGGGGACTTGGACTATGTAGGTTAACTAGCGGGCACTTGGACTATGTAGGATCCCTATCAGACATTTGTACTACTTAGGTTACCTAGCGGACGCTTGGACTATCTTGGTTAACTAGCTGACCTTGGACTATGTAGGTTAACTAGCGGGCACTTGGACTATTAGGTTAACTAGCTGACCTTGGACTATGTAGGTTAACTTGCGGGCACTTGGACTATCTAGGTTAACTAGCGGGCACTTGCACAATGCAAGTTCCCTATCGGGCACTTTGACTATGTAGGTTCCTTAGCGGGCACTTGGACTATCTAGGTTCCCTAAAGGGCACTTGGAATATGTAGGTTCCTCAGCGGGCACTTGGACTATGTAGGTTCCCTATCAGGCATTGGACTATGTAGGTTAACTAGCAGGACCTTGGACTATCTAGGTTACCTAGCGGGCACTTGGACTATGTAGTTTAACTAGCGTACACTTGGACAATCTAGGTTACCTATCGGGCACTTGAACTATGTACATACCCTAGCGGGCACTTGGACTATCTACGTTAACTACCGGGCTCTTGGACTATCTAGATTAACTAGCGGGCCCTTGGATTATCTAGGCTAACTAGCGGGCACTTGGACTATCTATTTTAACTAGCGGGCACTTGGACTATCTAGATTAACTAGCGGGCACTTGGACTATGTAGTTTCCCTAGAGGGCATTTGGATTATTTAGGTTACCTAGTGGGCACTTGGACTATGTAGGTTACCTAGCGGGCACTTGGACTATCAAGGTTAACGAACGGGCACTTGGACTATGTAGGTAACCTAATGGTCACTTGGACTTGCTAGGTTACCTAGCGGGGACTTGGACTATGTAGGTTAACTAGCGGGCACTTGGACTATGTAGGATCCCTATCGGACATTTGTACTACTTAGGTTAACTAGCGGGCACTTGGACTATCTGGGTCAACTAGCGGACCTTGGACTATGTAGGTTAACTAGCGGGCACTTGGACTATGAAAGTTCCCTAGCAGGCACTTGGACTATGTGGCTTTCCTGGCGGGTACTTGGACTAGGTAGGTTCCCTAGCGGGCACTTGGTCTATCTAGGTTAACTAGCGGGCACTTTGACTATCTAGGTTAACTAACGGGTTCTTGGACTATGTAGGTTGCCTAGTGGGCACTTGGATTATGTAGGTTTACTAGCAGGCACTTGGACTATCTAGGTTAACTAGCGGGCACTTGGACTATGTAGTTTCCCTAGCGGCACTTGGACTAAGTAGGTTCCCTATCGGGCACTTGGAGAATGTAGGTTAACTAGGGGGCACTAGGACAATGTAGGTTACCTAGCGGGCCCTTGGACTATCTAGGTTAACTAACGGGCACTTGGACTATGTAAGTTCCCTAGCGGGCACTTTCACTATGTGGGTTCCATAGCGGGCATTTGGACTATCTAGGTTACCTAACGGGCACTTGGAGTATGTAGGTTCCCTAGCGGGCACTTGGATTATGTAGGTTCCCTATCGGGCACTTGGACTATGTATGTTTCTAGCGGGCATTTGGACTATGTAGGTTACTATCGGGCATTTGGACTATGTAGGTTACCTAAAGGGCACTTGGCCTATGTACCTTCGCTATCGGGCACTTGGACAATGTTGGTTAACTAGCGGGCACTAGGACTATGTAGGTTACGTAGCGGGCACTTGGACTATCAAGGTTACCTAGCGGGCACTTGCACTATATAGGTTAACTAGCGGGCCCTTGGACTATCTAGGTTACCTAGCGGGCACTTGGACTATGTAGGTTAACTAGCGGACACATGGACTATCTAGGTTACCTAGTGGGCACTTGGACTATGTACGTTCCCTAAAGGCCACTTGGACTATGTCGGTTCCATAGCGGGCACTTGGACTATCTAGGTTACCTAACGGGCACTTGGACTATCTAGGTTACCTAACGGGCACTTTGACAATCAAGGTTACCTAGCGGGCACTTGGACTATCTACGTTAGCTAAGAGGAACTTGGACTATTTAGGTTACCTAGCGGGCACTTTGACTATGTAGGTTACCTAGCGGGCACTTGGACTATCTAAGTTAGCTAAAAGGAACTTGGACTATCTAGTTTACCTAGCGAGCACTAGGACTATGTAGGTTACCTAACGGGCACTTGGAATATGTAGGTTAACTAGCGGACACTTGGACGATCTAGGTTAACTAGCCTGCACTTGGAATATCTAGGTTAAGTAGCGGGCACTTGGACTATCTAGGTTAACTAGCGGGTTTTGGACTATGTAGGTTAACTAGCGGGCCCTTGGACTATGTAGGTTAACAAGCGGGCACTTGGACGATCTAGGTTAACTAGCGGGCACTTGGACGATGCAGGTTCCCTAACGTGCACTTTGCTTATGTAGGTTCCCTAGCGGGAACTTGGACTATATAGGTGCCCTATGGGCACTTGGACTCTCTAGGTTCCCTATCGGGCACTTGGACTATGTAGGTTATCAAGCAGGCCCTTGCACTATCTAGGTTACCTGGCGAGCACTTGGACGATGCAGGTTCCCTAGTGGGCACTTGGACTGTCTAGGTTCCTTAACGGGCACTTGGACTATGTAGGTTCCATAGGGGGCACTTGGACTATATAGGTTCCCTATTGGGCACTTGGATTATGTAGGTTTGTGTAGGGCATTGGGACTATGTAGGTTAACTACCGGGCACTTGGACTATCTAGGTTACCTAGCGGGCACTTGGTCTATGTACATACCCTAGCGGGCACTTGGACTATGTAGTTTACCTAGCGGGCATTTGGACTATGTACGTCCCCTAGTGGGCACTTGGACTATCTAGGTTAACTAACGGGCACTAGAACTATCTAGGTTAACTAGCGAGCACTTGGTCTATCTAGGTAACCTAGCGGGCACTTGGACTATGTAGGTCAACTAGCGGGCCCTTGGACTATCTAGGTTAGCTAAGGGGCACTTGGATTATGTAGGTTAACTAGCGCGCACTTGGACAATGTAGGTTAACTAGCGGACACTTGGACGATCTAGGTTAACTAGCGGGCCCTTTCACTATTTAGGTTAACTAGCGGGCCTTTGGACTATGTAGGTTAACTAGCGGGCACTTGGACTATGTAGGTTAGCTAGCGGGCACTTGGACTATGTAGGTTAATTAGCGGGTATTTCGACTATGTAGGTGCCCTAGCGGGCATTTGGACTATATAGATTACCTAGGGGGCACTTGGACTTTGTAGGTTACGTAGCGGGCACTTGGACTATCTAGGTTACCTAGCGTGCACTTGAACTATCTACGTAACCTAGCGGGTACTTGAACTATCTAGGTTAACTAGCGGGCACTTGGACTATCTAGGTTAACTAACGGGCACTTGGACTATGTAAGTTCCCTAGCGGGCACTTGGACTATGTAGGTTACTAGCGGGCTTTTCAACTATGTAGGTTACCTAACGGGCACTTGGACTATGAGGGTTCCATATCGGGCACTTGGACAATGTTGGTTAACTAGCGGGCACTAGGACTCTGTAGGTTACCTAGCGGGCACTTGGACTATCTAGGTTAGGTAACGGGCACTTGGACTATCTAGGTTACCTAGTGGGAACTTGGACTATGTAGGTTACAAGCGGGCACTTTGACTATCTTGGTTATTTAGCGGGCAGTTGGACTATGTAGGTTGACTAGAGGACACTTGGACTATCTAGGTTAACTAGTGGGCCCTTGGACAATGTAGGTTAACTAGCGGGCAGCTGGACTATCAAAGTTAACAAGTGAGCCCTTGGACTATGTAGTTTAACTAGTGGGTCCTTGGACTATCTTGGTTACCTAGCGGCCCTTGGACTATATAGGTTACCAAGCAGGCACTAGGACTATGTAGGTTACCTAGTGGACACTTGGACTATCTAGGTTAACGAACGGGCACTTGGAATATTCAGGTAACCTAGCGGGCACTTGGACTCTCTAGGTTACCTGGCGGGCACTTGGACTTCTAGGTTAACGAACGGGCTCTTGGACTATGTAGGTTGCCTAGCGGGCACTTGGACTATCTAGGTTAGGTAACAGGAACTTGGACTATCTAGGTTACCTAGCGGGAACTTGGACAATGTAAGTTACCTAGCAGGCACTTGGAATATCTAGGTTACACAGCGGGCACTTGGACTATGTAGGTTAACTAGCGAACACTTGGACTCTAGGTTACCTAGTGGCATTTGGACTATCTAGGTTACCTAGTGGGCACATGGACTATGAAAGTTACCTATCCGGCACTTGGACGATCTAGGTTAACTAGCGGGCACTTGGACTATCTAGGTTACCTAGCGGGCACTTGGACTTCTTGGTTACCTAGGGGGCACTTGGACTATATAGGTTACCTAGCGGGCACTTGGACTATGTAGGTTACCTAGTGGATACTTGGACTATCTAGGTTAACGAACGGGCACTTGGAATATGCAGGTAACCTAGCGGGCACTTGGACTGTCTAGGTTACCTAGCGGGCACTTGGACTTCTAGGTTAACGAACGGGCTCTTGGACTCTGTAGGTTGCCTAGCGGGCACTTGGACTATCTAGGTTAGGTAACGGGCACTTGGACTCTCTTGGTTACCTAGCGGGAACTTGGACAATGTAAGTTACCTAGCGGGCACATGGACTATCTAGGTTACCTAACGGGCACTTGGACTATCTAGGTTACATGCCGGCACTTGGACTATGTAGGTTAACTTGCGAGCACTTGGACTATCTAGGTTACCTAGCGGGCCCTTGGACTATGTAGGTTTCCTAGCGGGCGCTTGGACTATCTAGGTTAACGAACGGGCACTTGGACTATGTAGGTAACCTAGCGGGCACTTGGACAGTCTAGGTTACCTAGCGGGCACTTGGACTATCTAGGTTAACGAACGGGCACTGGACTACGTAGGTTACCTGGCGGGCACTTGGACTATGTAGGATCCCTATCGGACATTTGGACTACTTAGGTTACCTAGCGGGCACTTGGACTATCTATGTTAACTAGCGGGCACTTGGACTATGTAGGTTCCCTAGCGGGCATTTGGACTATATAGATAACCTAGAGGGCATTTAGACTTTGTAGGTTACCTACCGGGCTGTTGGACTATCGAGGTTACCTAGCGGGCACTGGGACTATCTAGGTTAACTAACGGGCACTTGGACTATGTAGGTTACCTAGAGGGCCCTTGGACTATGTAAGTTCCCTAGAGGGTACCTGGACTATGTGGGTTCCCTAGCGGGCATTTGGGCTATCTAGGTTACCTAACGGGCACTTGGACTATGTAGGTTAACTAGCGGGCATTTGGACTATGTAGGTTCCCTAGCGGGCACTTGGACTATGTAGTTTCTCTATCGGGCACTTGGAGAATGTAGGTTAACTAGGGTGCACTAGGACAATGTAGGTTACCTAGCGGGCCTTTGGACTATCTAGGTTACCTAGTGGGCCCTTGGACTATGTAGGTTAACTAGCAGGCACTTGGACTATGTAGGTTAACTAGAGGGCACTTGGACTATGTAGGTTAACTAGCGGGCCCTTGAACTATCTAGGTTACATAGCGGGCCCATGGACGATGTAGGTTAAGTAGCGGGCCCTCGGACTATGTAGGTTAACTACCGGGCACATGGAATATCTAGGTTAACTGAAGGTGTACTTGGACTATGTAGGTTAACTAGCCGGCCCTTGGACTATGTAGATTCTCTAGCGGGCACTTGGACTATGTATGTTCCAGAGCGGGCCCTTGGACTATGTAGGTTCCCTAGTAGGCACTTGGACTATATAGGTTCCAGAGCGGGCACTTGGACTATCTAGGTTCCTTAGCGGGCACTTGTACTATGTAGGTTAACTAGCGTGCCCTTGGACAATCTAGGTTACGTAGCAGGCACTTGGTATATAGGTTAATTAGCGGGCACTTGGACTATGCAGGTTAACTAGCAGACACTTGCACGATATAGGTTAACTAGCGGGCCCTTGCACTATGTAGTTTAACTAGCGGGCCCATGGATTATGTAGGTTTACTAGCAGGCACTTGGACTATCTAGGTTAACTAGCGGGCACTTGGACTATGTAGTTTCCCTAGCGGGCATTTGGACTATTTACGTTACCTAGCGGGCACTTGGACTATGTAGGTTACCTAGCAGGCACTTGGACTATCTAGGTTACCTAGCAGGCACTTTGAATATCTAGGTTAACTAACGGGCACTTGGACTATGTAGGTTGCCTAGCGGGCACTTGGATTATGTAGGTTCCCTATCGGGGACTTGGACTATGTATGTTAACTAGCGGGCACTTGGACTGTCTAGGTTACCTAGCGGGCACTTGGATTATCTAGTTTAACGAACGGGCACTTGGACAATGTAGGTTACCTAGCCGCCACTTGGACTATCTAGGTTAGCTAACAGGCACTTGGACTATCTAGGTTCCCTAGCGGGCACTTGTACTATCTAGGTTACCTAGCTGGCACTAGGACTATGTATGTCAACTTGCGGGCCCTTGGACTATCTAGGTTAGCTAACGATCACTTAGATTATGTAGGTTAACTAGCGGGCACTTGGAATATGTAGGTTAACTAGCGGACAGTTGCACTATGTAGGTTAACTAGCGGGCACATGGACTATGTAGGTTTACTAGCGGGCCCTTGGACTATCTAGTTTCCCTAAAGGGCACTTGGACTATCTAGGTTACCGAACGGGCACTTGGACTATCTAGGTTACCTAGCGGGCACTTGGACTATGTAGGCTAACTAGGGAGCCCTTGGATGATCTAGGTTACCTAGCGGGTACTTGAACTATCTAGGTTAACTAGCGGGCACTTGCCCTATCAAGGTTACCTAGCGGGCACTTGCACTATGTATGTTCCCTAGGGGCACTTGGACTATGTAGGTTCCTTAGCGGGAACTTGGACTATCTAGGTTGCCTAGCGGGCACTTGGACTATGTAGGTTATCTAGCAGGCACTTGGACTATGTAGGTTAACTAGCGGGCCCTTGAAATATGTAGGTTAACTACCGGGCACTTGGAAGATCTAGGTTAACTAGCGTGTACTTGGACTATGTAGGTTAACTAGCCGGCCCTTGGACTATGTAGATTCCCTAGCGGGCACTTGGACTATGTATGTTCCAGAGCGGGCACTTGGACTATGTAGTTTCCCTAGCAGGCACTTGGACTATGTAGGTTCCAGAGCGGGCACTTGGACTATCTAGGTTCCAGAGCGGGCACTTGGACTATCTAGGTTTCTTAGTGGGCGCTTGTACTATGTATGTTAACTAGCGTGCCCTTGGACTATATAGGTTACCTAGCAGGCACTTGGTATATAGGTTAACTAGCGGGCACTTGCACGATCTAGGTTAACTAGCGGGCCCTTGCACTATGTAGGTTAACTAGCGGGCCCATGGATTTTGTAGGTTTACTAGCAGGCACTTGGACTATCTAGGTTAACTAGCAAGCACTTGGACTATGTAGTTTCCCTAGCGGGCATTTGGACTATTTACGTTACCTAGCGGGCACTTGGACTATGTAGGTTACCTAGCAGGCACTTGGACTATCTAGGTTACCTAGCAGGCACTTTGACTATCTAGATTAACTAACGGGCACTTGGACTATGTAGGTTGCCTAGCGGGCACTTGGATTATGTAGGTTCCCTATTGGGCACTTGGACTATGTAGGTTAACTAGCGGGCACTTGGACTGTCTTGGTTACCTAGCGGGCACTTGGATTATCTAGTTTAACGAACGGGCACTTGGACTATGTAGGTTACCTAGCCGCCACTTGGACTATCTAGGTTAGCTAACAGGCACTTGGACTATCTAGGTTCCCTAGCGGGCACTTGTACTATCTAGGTTACCTAGCTGGCACTAGGACTATGTAGGTCAACTAGCGGGCCCTTGGACTATCTAGGTTAGCTAACGGTCACTTAGATTATGTAGGTTAACTAGCGGGCACTTGGAATATGTAGATTAACTAGCGGACAGTTGCACTATGTAGGTTAACTAGCGGGCGCATGGACTATGTAGGTTTACTAGCGGGCCCTTGGACTATCTAGGTTCCCTAAAGGGCACTTGGACCATCTAGGTTACCGAACGGGCACTTGGACTATCTAGGTTACCTAGCGGGCACTTGGACTATGTAGTCTAACTAGGGAGCCCTTGGACGATCTAGGTTACCTAGCGGGTACTTGAACTATCTAGTTTAACTAGCGGGCACTTGCACTATCTAGGTTACCTAGCGGGCACTTGGACTATGTATGTTCCCTAGGGGCACTTGGACTATCTATGTTAACTAGCGGGCACTTGGAATATGTAGGTTACCTAGCAGGCACTTGGACTATCTAGGTTAACTAGCGGGCACTTGGACTATCTAAGTTAACTAGCATGCACTTGGACTATGTAGGTTCCTTAGCGGGCACTTGGACTATCTAGGTTGCCTAGCGGGCACTTGGACTATGTAGGTTAAGTAGCAGGCACTTGGACAATCTAGGTTAACGAGCAGGCACTTGGACTATGTAGGTTAACTAGAGGACACTTGGACTATCTAGGTTAACTAGTGGGCCCTTGGACAATGTAGGTTAACTAGCGGGCAGCTGGACTATCAAAGTTAACCAGTGAGCCCTTGGACAATGTAGTTTAACTAGTGGGTCCTTGGACTATCTTGGTTACCTAGCGGGCACTTGGACTATATAGGTTACCAAGCAGGCACTTGGACTATGTAGGTTACCTAGTGGACACTTGGACTATCTAGGTTAACGAACGGGCACTTGGAATATTCAGGTAACCTAGCGGGCACTTGGACTCTCTAGGTTACCTGGCGGGCACTTGGACTTCTAGGTTAACGAACGGGCTCTTGGACTATGTAGGTTGCCTAGCGGGCACTTGGACTATCTAGGTTAGGTAACGGGAACTTGGACTATCTAGGTTACCTAGCGGGAACTTGGACAATGTAAGTTACCTAGCAGGCACTTGGAATATCTAGGTTACACAGCGGGCACTTGGACTATGTAGGTTAACTAGCGAGCACTTGGACTCTAGGTTACCTAGTGGCATTTGGACTATCTAGGTTACCTAGTGGGCACATGGACTATGAAAGTTCCCTAGCCGGCACTTGGGCTATCTAGGTTAACTAGCAGGCACTTGGACGATCTAGGTTAACTAGCGGGCACTTGGACTATCTAGGTTACCTAGCGGGCACTTGGACTGTCTAGGTTACCTAGCGGGCACTTGGACTTCTTGGTTACCTAGGGGGCACTTGGACTATATAGGTTACCTAGCGGGCACTTGGACTATGTAGGTTACCTAGTGGACATTTGGACTATCTAGGTTAACGAACGGGCACTTGGAATATGCAGGTAACCTAGCGGGCACTTGGACTGTCTAGGTTACCTAGCGGGCACTTGGACTTCTAGGTTAACGAACGGGCTCTTGGACTCTGTAGGTTGCCTAGCGGGCACTTGGACTATCTAGGTTAGGTAACGGGCACTTGGACTCTCTTGGTTACCTAGCGGGAACTTGGACAATGTAAGTTACCTAGCGGGCACATGGACTATCTAGGTTACCTAACGGGCACTTGGACTATCTAGGTTACATGCCGGCACTTGGACTATGTAGGTTAACTTGCGAGCACTTGGACTATCTAGGTTACCTAGCGGGCCCTTGGACTATGTAGGTTTCCTAGCGGGCGCTTGGACTATCTAGGTTAACGAACGGGCACTTGGACTATGTAGGTAACCTAGCGGGCACTTGGACAGTCTAGGTTACCTAGCGGGCACTTGGACTATCTAGGTTAACGAACGGGCACTTGGACTATGTAGGTTAACTAGCGGACACTTGGACAATCTAGGTTAACTAACGGGCACTTGGACTATGTAAGTTCCCTAGCGGGCACTTTCACTATGTGGGTTCCATAGCGGGCATTTGGACTATCTAGGTTACCTAACGGGCACTTGGAGTATGTAGGTTCCCTAGCGGGCACTTGGATTATGTAGGTTCCCTATCGGGCACTTGGACTATGTATGTTTCTAGCGGGCATTTGGACTATGTAGGTTACTATCGGGCATTTGGACTATGTAGGTTACCTAAAGGGCACTTGGCCTATGTACCTTCGCTATCGGGCACTTGGACAATGTTGGTTAACTAGCGGGCACTAGGACTATGTAGGTTACGTAGCGGGCACTTGGACTATCAAGGTTACCTAGCGGGCACTTGCACTATATAGGTTAACTAGCGGGCCCTTGGACTATCTAGGTTACCTAGCGGGCACTTGGACTATGTAGGTTAACTAGCGGACACATGGACTATCTAGGTTACCTAGCGGGCACTTGGACTATGTACGTTCCCTAAAGGGCACTTGGACTATGTCGGTTCCATAGCGGGCACTTGGACTATCTAGGTTACCTAACGGGCACTAGGACTATCTAGGTTACCTAACGGGCACTTTGACAATCAAGGTTACCTAGCGGGCACTTGGACTATGTACGTTAGCTAAGAGGAACTTGGACTATTTAGGTTACCTAGCGGGCACTTTGACTATGTAAGTTACCTAGCGGGCACTTGGACTATCTAAGTTAGCTAAAAGGAACTTGGACTATCTACGTTAGCTAAGAGGAACTTGGACTATTTAGGTTACCTAGCGGGCACTTTGACTATGTAGGTTACCTAGCGGGCACTTGGACTATCTAAGTTAGCTAAAAGGAACTTGGATTATCTAGTTTACCTAGCGAGCACTAGGACTATGTAGGTTACCTAACGGGCACTTGGAATATGTAGGTTAACTAGCGGACACTTGGACGATCTAGGTTAACTAGCCTGCACTTGGAATATCTAGGTTAAGTAGCGGGCACTTGGACTATCTAGGTTAACTAGCGGGTTTTGGACTATGTAGGTTAACTAGCGGGCCCTTGGACTATGTAGGTTAACAAGCGGGCACTTGGACGATCTAGGTTAACTAGCGGGCACTTGGACGATGCAGGTTCCCTAACGTGCACTTTGCCTATGTAGGTTCCCTAGCGGGAACTTGGACTATATAGGTGCCCTATGGGCACTTGGACTCTCTAGGTTCCCTATCGGGCACTTGGACTATGTAGGTTATCAAGCAGGCCCTTGCACTATCTAGGTTACCTGGCGAGCACTTGGACGATGCAGGTTCCCTAGTGGGCACTTGGACTGTCTAGGTTCCTTAACGGGCACTTGGACTATGTAGGTTCCATAGGGGGCACTTGGACTATATAGGTTCCCTATTGGGCACTTGGATTATGTAGGTTTGTGTAGGGCATTGGGACTATGTAGGTTAACTACCGGGCACTTGGACTATCTAGGTTACCTAGCGGGCACTTGGTCTATGTACATACCCTAGCGGGCACTTGGACTATGTAGTTTACCTAGCGGGCATTTGGACTATGTACGTCCCCTAGTGGGCACTTGGACTATCTAGGTTAACTAACGGGCACTAGAACTATCTAGGTTAACTAGCGAGCACTTGGTCTATCTAGGTAACCTAGCGGGCACTTGGACTATGTAGGTCAACTAGCGGGCCCTTGGACTATCTAGGTTAGCTAAGGGGCACTTGGATTATGTAGGTTAACTAGCGCGCACTTGGACAATGTAGGTTAACTAGCGGACACTTGGACGATCTAGGTTAACTAGCGGGCCCTTTCACTATTTAGGTTAACTAGCGGGCCTTTGGACTATGTAGGTTAACTAGCGGGCACTTGGACTATGTAGGTTAGCTAGCGGGCACTTGAACTATGTAGGTTAACTATTGGGCCCTTAGACTATCTAGGTTAGCTAGCGGGCACTTGGACTATGTAGGTTAATTAGCGGGTATTTCGACTATGTAGGTGCCCTAGCGGGCATTTGGACTATATAGATTACCTAGGGGGCACTTGGACTTTGTAGGTTACGTAGCGGGCACTTGGACTATCTAGGTTACCTAGCGTGCACTTGAACTATCTACGTTACCTAGCGGGTACTTGAACTATCTAGGTTAACTAGCGGGCACTTGGACTATCTAGGTTAACTAACGGGCACTTGGACTATGTAAGTTCCCTAGCGGGCACTTGGACTATGTAGGTTACTAGCGGGCTTTTCAACTATGTAGGTTACCTAACAGGCACTTGGACTATGAGGGTTCCATATCGGGCACTTGGACAATGTTGGTTAACTAGCGGGCACTAGGACTCTGTAGGTTACCTAGCGGGCACTTGGACTATCTAGGTTAGGTAACGGGCACTTTGACTATCTAGGTTACCTAGTGGGAACTTGGACTATGTAGGTTACAAGCGGGCACTTTGACTATCTTGGTTATTTAGCGGGCAGTTGGACTATGTAGGTTGACTAGAGGACACTTGGACTATCTAGGTTAACTAGTGGGCCCTTGGACAATGTAGGTTAACTAGCGGGCAGCTGGACTATCAAAGTTAACAAGTGAGCCCTTGGACTATGTAGTTTAACTAGTGGGTCCTTGGACTATCTTGGTTACCTAGCGGCCCTTGGACTATATAGGTTACCAAGCAGGCACTAGGACTATGTAGGTTACCTAGTGGACACTTGGACTATCTAGGTTAACGAACGGGCACTTGGAATATTCAGGTAACCTAGCGGGCACTTGGACTCTCTAGGTTACCTGGCGGGCACTTGGACTTCTAGGTTAACGAACGGGCTCTTGGACTATGTAGGTTGCCTAGCGGGCACTTGGACTATCTAGGTTAGGTAACAGGAACTTGGACTATCTAGGTTACCTAGCGGGAACTTGGACAATGTAAGTTACCTAGCAGGCACTTGGAATATCTAGGTTACACAGCGGGCACTTGGACTATGTAGGTTAACTAGCGAACACTTGGACTCTAGGTTACCTAGTGGCATTTGGACTATCTAGGTTACCTAGTGGGCACATGGACTATGAAAGTTACCTATCCGGCACTTGGACGATCCAGGTTAACTAGCGGGCACTTGGACTATCTAGGTTACCTAGCGGGCACTTGGACTTCTTGGTTACCTAGGGGGCACTTGGACTATATAGGTTACCTAGCGGGCACTTGGACTATGTAGGTTACCTAGTGGACACTTGGACTATCTAGGTTAACGAACGGGCACTTGGAATATGCAGGTAACCTAGCGGGCACTTGGACTGTCTAGGTTACCTAGCGGGCACTTGGACTTCTAGGTTAACGAACGGGCTCTTGGACTCTGTAGGTTGCCTAGCGGGCACTTGGACTATCTAGGTTAGGTAACGGGCACTTGGACTCTCTTGGTTACCTAGCGGGAACTTGGACAATGTAAGTTACCTAGCGGGCACATGGACTATCTAGGTTACCTAACGGGCACTTGGACTATCTAGGTTACATGCCGGCACTTGGACTATGTAGGTTAACTTGCGAGCACTTGGACTATCTAGGTTACCTAGCGGGCCCTTGGACTATGTAGGTTTCCTAGCGGGCGCTTGGACTATCTAGGTTAACGAACGGGCACTTGGACTATGTAGGTAACCTAGCGGGCACTTGGACAGTCTAGGTTACCTAGCGGGCACTTGGACTATCTAGGTTAACGAACGGGCACTGGACTACGTAGGTTACCTGGCGGGCACTTGGACTATGTAGGATCCCTATCGGACATTTGGACTACTTAGGTTACCTAGCGGGCACTTGGACTATCTATGTTAACTAGCGGGCACTTGGACTATGTAGGTTCCCTAGCGGGCATTTGGACTATATAGATAACCTAGAGGGCATTTAGACTTTGTAGGTTACCTACCGGGCTGTTGGACTATCGAGGTTACCTAGCGGGCACTGGGACTATCTAGGTTAACTAACGGGCACTTGGACTATGTAGGTTACCTAGAGGGCCCTTGGACTATGTAAGTTCCCTAGAGGGTACCTGGACTATGTGGGTTCCCTAGCGGGCATTTGGGCTATCTAGGTTACCTAACGGGCACTTGGACTATGTAGGTTAACTAGCGGGCATTTGGACTATGTAGGTTCCCTAGCGGGCTCTTGGACTATGTAGTTTCTCTATCGGGCACTTGGAGAATGTAGGTTAACTAGGGTGCACTAGGACAATGTAGGTTACCTAGCGGGCCTTTGGACTATCTAGGTTACCTAGTGGGCCCTTGGACTATGTAGGTTAACTAGCAGGCACTTGGACTATGTAGGTTAACTAGAGGGCACTTGGACTATGTAGGTTAACTAGCGGGCCCTTGAACTATCTAGGTTACATAGCGGGCCCATGGACGATGTAGGTTAAGTAGCGGGCCCTTGGACTATGTAGGTTAACTACCGGGCACATGGAATATCTAGGTTAACTGAAGGTGTACTTGGACTATGTAGGTTAACTAGCCGGCCCTTGGACTATGTAGATTCTCTAGCGGGCACTTGGACTATGTATGTTCCAGAGCGGGCCCTTGGACTATGTAGGTTCCCTAGTAGGCACTTGGACTATATAGGTTCCAGAGCGGGCACTTGGACTATCTAGGTTCCTTAGCGGGCACTTGTACTATGTAGGTTAACTAGCGTGCCCTTGGACAATCTAGGTTACGTAGCAGGCACTTGGTATATAGGTTAATTAGCGGGCACTTGGACTATGCAGGTTAACTAGCAGACACTTGCACGATATAGGTTAACTAGCGGGCCCTTGCACTATGTAGTTTAACTAGCGGGCCCATGGATTATGTAGGTTTACTAGCAGGCACTTGGACTATCTAGGTTAACTAGCGGGCACTTGGACTATGTAGTTTCCCTAGCGGGCATTTGGACTATTTACGTTACCTAGCGGGCACTTGGACTATGTAGGTTACCTAGCAGGCACTTGGACTATCTAGGTTACCTAGCAGGCACTTTGAATATCTAGGTTAACTAACGGGCACTTGGACTATGTAGGTTGCCTAGCGGGCACTTGGATTATGTAGGTTCCCTATCGGGGACTTGGACTATGTAGGTTAACTAGCGGGCACTTGGACTGTCTAGGTTACCTAGCGGGCACTTGGATTATCTAGTTTAACGAACGGGCACTTGGACAATGTAGGTTACCTAGCCGCCACTTGGACTATCTAGGTTAGCTAACAGGCACTTGGACTATCTAGGTTCCCTAGCGGGCACTTGTACTATCTAGGTTACCTAGCTGGCACTAGGACTATGTATGTCAACTTGCGGGCCCTTGGACTATCTAGGTTAGCTAACGATCACTTAGATTATGTAGGTTAACTAGCGGGCACTTGGAATATGTAGGTTAACTAGCGGACAGTTGCACTATGTAGGTTAACTAGCGGGCACATGGACTATGTAGGTTTACTAGCGGGCCCTTGGACTATCTAGTTTCCCTAAAGGGCACTTGGACTATCTAGGTTACCGAACGGGCACTTGGACTATCTAGGTTACCTAGCGGGCACTTGGACTATGTAGGCTAACTAGGGAGCCCTTGGACGATCTAGGTTACCTAGCGGGTACTTGAACTATCTAGGTTAACTAGCGGGCACTTGCCCTATCAAGGTTACCTAGCGGGCACTTGCACTATGTATGTTCCCTAGGGGCACTTGGACTATGTAGGTTCCTTAGCGGGAACTTGGACTATCTAGGTTGCCTAGCGGGCACTTGGACTATGTAGGTTATCTAGCAGGCACTTGGACTATGTAGGTTAACTAGCGGGCCCTTGAAATATGTAGGTTAACTACCGGACACTTGGAAGATCTAGGTTAACTAGCGTGTACTTGGACTATGTAGGTTAACTAGCCAGCCCTTGGACTATGTAGATTCCCTAGCGGGCACTTGGACTATGTATGTTCCAGAGCGGGCACTTGGACTATGTAGTTTCCCTAGCAGGCACTTGGACTATGTAGGTTCCAGAGCGGGCACTTGGACTATCTAGGTTCCAGAGCGGGCACTTGGACTATCTAGGTTTCTTAGTGGGCGCTTGTACTATGTATGTTAACTAGCGTGCCCTTGGACTATATAGGTTACCTAGCAGGCACTTGGTATATAGGTTAACTAGCGGGCACTTAGACTATATAGGTTAACTAGCGGACACTTGCACGATCTAGGTTAACTAGCGGGCCCTTGCACTATGTAGGTTAACTAGCGGGCCCATGGATTTTGTAGGTTTACTAGCAGGCACTTGGACTATCTAGGTTAACTAGCAAGCACTTGGACTATGTAGTTTCCCTAGCGGGCATTTGGACTATTTACGTTACCTAGCGGGCACTTGGACTATGTAGTTTACCTAGCAGGCACTTGGACTATCTAGGTTACCTAGCAGGCACTTTGACTATCTAGATTAACTAACGGGCACTTGGACTATGTAGGTTGCCTAGCGGGCACTTGGATTATGTAGGTTCCCTATTGGGCACTTGGACTATGTAGGTTAACTAGCGGGCACTTGGACTGTCTTGGTTACCTAGCGGGCACTTGGATTATCTAGTTTAACGAACGGGCACTTGGACTATGTAGGTTACCTAGCCGCCACTTGGACTATCTAGGTTAGCTAACAGGCACTTGGACTATCTAGGTTCCCTAGCGGGCACTTGTACTATCTAGGTTACCTAGCTGGCACTAGGACTATGTAGGTCAACTAGCGGGCCCTTGGACTATCTAGGTTAGCTAACGGTCACTTAGATTATGTAGGTTAACTAGCGGGCACTTGGAATATGTAGATTAACTAGCGGACAGTTGCACTATGTAGGTTAACTAGCGGGCGCATGGACTATGTAGGTTTACTAGCGGGCCCTTGGACTATCTAGGTTCCCTAAAGGGCACTTGGACCATCTAGGTTACCGAACGGGCACTTGGACTATCTAGGTTACCTAGCGGGCACTTGGACTATGTAGTCTAACTAGGGAGCCCTTGGACGATCTAGGTTACCTAGCGGGTACTTGAACTATCTAGGTTAGCTAGCGGGCACTTGCACTATCTAGGTTACCTAGCGGGCACTTGGACTATGTATGTTCCCTAGGGGCACTTGGACTATCTATGTTAACTAGCGGGCACTTGGAATATGTAGGTTACCTAGCAGGCACTTGGACTATCTAGGTTAACTAGCGGGCACTTGGACTATCTAAGTTAACTAGCATGCACTTGGACTATGTAGGTTCCTTAGCGGGCACTTGGACTATCTAGGTTGCCTAGCGGGCACTTGGACTATGTAGGTTAACTAGCAGGCACTTGGACAATCTAGGTTAACTAGCAGGCACTTGGACTATGTAGGTTAACTAGAGGACACTTGGACTATCTAGGTTAACTAGTGGGCCCTTGGACAATGTAGGTTAACTAGCGGGCAGCTGGACTATCAAAGTTAACCAGTGAGCCCTTGGACAATGTAGTTTAACTAGTGGGTCCTTGGACTATCTTGGTTACCTAGCGGGCACTTGGACTATATAGGTTACCAAGCAGGCACTTGGACTATGTAGGTTACCTAGTGGACACTTGGACTATCTAGGTTAACGAACGGGCACTTGGAATATTCAGGTAACCTAGCGGGCACTTGGACTCTCTAGGTTACCTGGCGGGCACTTGGACTTCTAGGTTAACCAACGGGCTCTTGGACTATGTAGGTTGCCTAGCGGGCACTTGGACTATCTAGGTTAGGTAATGGGAACTTGGACTATCTAGGTTACCTAGCGGGAACTTGGACAATGTAAGTTACCTAGCAGGCACTTGGAATATCTAGGTTACACAGCGGGCACTTGGACTATGTAGGTTAACTAGCGAGCACTTGGACTCTAGGTTACCTAGTGGCATTTGGACTATCTAGGTTACCTAGTGGGCACATGGACTATGAAAGTTCCCTAGCCGGCACTTGGGCTATCTAGGTTAACTAGCAGGCACTTGGACGATCTAGGTTAACTAGCGGGCACTTGGACTATCTAGGTTACCTAGCGGGCACTTGGACTGTCTAGGTTACCTAGCGGGCACTTGGACTTCTTGGTTACCTAGGGGGCACTTGGACTATATAGGTTACCTAGCGGGCACTTGGACTATGTAGGTTACCTAGTGGACATTTGGACTATCTAGGTTAACGAACGGGCACTTGGAATATGCAGGTAACCTAGCGGGCACTTGGACTGTCTAGGTTACCTAGCGGGCACTTGGACTTCTAGGTTAACGAACGGGCTCTTGGACTCTGTAGGTTGCCTAGCGGGCACTTGGACTATCTAGGTTAGGTAACGGGCACTTGGACTCTCTTGGTTACCTAGCGGGAACTTGGACAATGTAAGTTACCTAGCGGGCACATGGACTATCTAGGTTACCTAACGGGCACTTGGACTATCTAGGTTACATGCCGGCACTTGGACTATGTAGGTTAACTTGCGAGCACTTGGACTATCTAGGTTACCTAGCGGGTCCTTGGACTATGTAGGTTTCCTAGCGGGCGCTTGGACTATCTAGGTTAACGAACGGGCACTTGGACTATGTAGGTAACCTAGCGGGCACTTGGACAGTCTAGGTTACCTAGCGGGCACTTGGACTATCTAGGTTAACGAACGGGCACTTGGACTATGTAGGTTAACTAGCGGACACTTGGACAATCTAGGTTAACTAACGGGCACTTGGACTATGTAAGTTCCCTAGCGGGCACTTTCACTATGTGGGTTCCATAGCGGGCATTTGGACTATCTAGGTTACCTAACGGGCACTTGGAGTATGTAGGTTCCCTAGCGGGCACTTGGATTATGTAGGTTCCCTATCGGGCACTTGGACTATGTATGTTTCTAGCGGGCATTTGGACTATGTAGGTTACTATCGGGCATTTGGACTATGTAGGTTACCTAAAGGGCACTTGGCCTATGTACCTTCGCTATCGGGCACTTGGACAATGTTGGTTAACTAGCGGGCACTAGGACTATGTAAGTTACGTAGCGGGCACTTGGACTATCAAGGTTACCTAGCGGGCACTTGCACTATATAGGTTAACTAGCGGGCCCTTGGACTATCTAGGTTACCTAGCGGGCACTTGGACTATGTAGGTTAACTAGCGGACACATGGACTATCTAGGTTACCTAGCGGGCACTTGGACTATGTACGTTCCCTAAAGGGCACTTGGACTATGTCGGTTCCATAGCGGGCACTTGGACTATCTAGGTTACCTAACGGGCACTAGGACTATCTAGGTTACCTAACGGGCACTTTGACAATCAAGGTTACCTAGCGGGCACTTGGACTGTGTACGTTAGCTAAGAGGAACTTGGACTATTTAGGTTACCTAGCGGGCACTTTGACTATGTAAGTTACCTAGCGGGCACTTGGACTATCTAAGTTAGCTAAAAGGAACTTGGACTATCTACGTTAGCTAAGAGGAACTTGGACTATTTAGGTTACCTAGCGGGCACTTTGACTATGTAGGTTACCTAGCGGGCACTTGGACTATCTAAGTTAGCTAAAAGGAACTTGGATTATCTAGTTTACCTAGCGAGCACTAGGACTATGTAGGTTACCTAACGGGCACTTGGAATATGTAGGTTAACTAGCGGACACTTGGACGATCTAGGTTAACTAGCCTGCACTTGGAATATCTAGGTTAAGTAGCGGGCACTTGGACTATCTAGGTTAACTAGCGGGTTTTGGACTATGTAGGTTAACTAGCGGGCCCTTGGACTATGTAGGTTAACAAGCGGGCACTTGGACGATCTAGGTTAACTAGCGGGCACTTGGACGATGCAGGTTCCCTAACGTGCACTTTGCCTATGTAGGTTCCCTAGCGGGAACTTGGACTATATAGGTGCCCTATGGGCACTTGGACTCTCTAGGTTCCCTATCGGGCACTTGGACTATGTAGGTTATCAAGCAGGCCCTTGCACTATCTAGGTTACCTGGCGAGCACTTGGACGATGCAGGTTCCCTAGTGGGCACTTGGACTGTCTAGGTTCCTTAACGGGCACTTGGACTATGTAGGTTCCATAGGGGGCACTTGGACTATATAGGTTCCCTATTGGGCACTTGGATTATGTAGGTTTGTGTAGGGCATTGGGACTATGTAGGTTAACTACCGGGCACTTGGACTATCTAGGTTACCTAGCGGGCACTTGGTCTATGTACATACCCTAGCGGGCACTTGGACTATGTAGTTTACCTAGCGGGCATTTGGACTATGTACGTCCCCTAGTGGGCACTTGGACTATCTAGGTTAACTAACGGGCACTAGAACTATCTAGGTTAACTAGCGAGCACTTGGTCTATCTAGGTAACCTAGCGGGCACTTGGACTATGTAGGTCAACTAGCGGGCCCTTGGACTATCTAGGTTAGCTAAGGGGCACTTGGATTATGTAGGTTAACTAGCGCGCACTTGGACAATGTAGGTTAACTAGCGGACACTTGGACGAGCTAGGTTAACTAGCGGGCCCTTTCACTAATTAGGTTAACTAGCGGGCCTTTGGACTATGTAGGTTAACTAGCGGGCACTTGGACTATGTAGGTTAGCTAGCGGGCACTTGAACTATGTAGGTTAACTATTGGGCCCTTAGACTATCTAGGTTAGCTAGCGGGCACTTGGACTATGTAGGTTAATTAGCGGGTATTTCGACTATGTAGGTGCCCTAGCGGGCATTTGGACTATATAGATTACCTAGGGGGCACTTGGACTTTGTAGGTTACGTAGCGGGCACTTGGACTATCTAGGTTACCTAGCGTGCACTTGAACTATCTACGTTACCTAGCGGGTACTTGAACTATCTAGGTTAACTAGCGGGCACTTGGACTATCTAGGTTAACTAACGGGCACTTGGACTATGTAAGTTCCCTAGCGGGCACTTGGACTATGTAGGTTACTAGCGGGCTTTTCAACTATGTAGGTTACCTAACGGGCACTTGGACTATGAGGGTTCCATATCGGGCACTTGGACAATGTTGGTTAACTAGCGGGCACTAGGACTCTGTAGGTTACCTAGCGGACACTTGGACTATCTAGGTTAGGTAACGGGCACTTTGACTATCTAGGTTACCTAGTGGGAACTTGGACTATGTAGGTTACAAGCGGGCACTTTGACTATCTTGGTTATTTAGCGGGCAGTTGGACTATGTAGGTTGACTAGAGGACACTTGGACTATCTAGGTTAACTAGTGGGCCCTTGGACAATGTAGGTTAACTAGCGGGCAGCTGGACTATCAAAGTTAACAAGTGAGCCCTTGGACTATGTAGTTTAACTAGTGGGTCCTTGGACTATCTTGGTTACCTAGCGGCCCTTGGACTATATAGGTTACCAAGCAGGCACTAGGACTATGTAGGTTACCTAGTGGACACTTGGACTATCTAGGTTAACGAACGGGCACTTGGAATATTCAGGTAACCTAGCGGGCACTTGGACTCTCTAGGTTACCTGGCGGGCACTTGGACTTCTAGGTTAACGAACGGGCTCTTGGACTAAGTAGGTTGCCTAGCGGGCACTTGGACTATCTAGGTTAGGTAACAGGAACTTGGACTATCTAGGTTACCTAGCGGGAACTTGGACAATGTAAGTTACCTAGCAGGCACTTGGAATATCTAGGTTACACAGCGGGCACTTGGACTATGTAGGTTAACTAGCGAACACTTGGACTCTAGGTTACCTAGTGGCATTTGGACTATCTAGGTTACCTAGTGGGCACATGGACTATGAAAGTTACCTATCCGGCACTTGGACGATCTAGGTTAACTAGCGGGCACTTGGACTATCTAGGTTACCTAGCGGGCACTTGGACTTCTTGGTTACCTAGGGGGCACTTGGACTATATAGGTTACCTAGCGGGCACTTGGACTATGTAGGTTACCTAGTGGACACTTGGACTATCTAGGTTAACGAACGGGCACTTGGAATATGCAGGTAACCTAGCGGGCACTTGGACTGTCTAGGTTACCTAGCGGGCACTTGGACTTCTAGGTTAACGAACGGGCTCTTGGACTCTGTAGGTTGCCTAGCGGGCACTTGGACTATCTAGGTTAGGTAACGGGCACTTGGACTCTCTTGGTTACCTAGCGGGAACTTGGACAATGTAAGTTACCTAGCGGGCACATGGACTATCTAGGTTACCTAACGGGCACTTGGACTATCTAGGTTACATGCCGGCACTTGGACTATGTAGGTTAACTTGTGAGCACTTGGACTATCTAGGTTACCTAGCGGGCCCTTGGACTATGTAGGTTTCCTAGCGGGCGCTTGGACTATCTAGGTTAACGAACGGGCACTTGGACTATGTAGGTAACCTAGCGGGCACTTGGACAGTCTAGGTTACCTAGCGGGCACTTGGACTATCTAGGTTAACGAACGGGCACTGGACTACGTAGGTTACCTGGCGGGCACTTGGACTATGTAGGATCCCTATCGGACATTTGGACTACTTAGGTTACCTAGCGGGCACTTGGACTATCTATGTTAACTAGCGGGCACTTGGACTATGTAGGTTCCCTAGCGGGCATTTGGACTATATAGATAACCTAGAGGGCATTTAGACTTTGTAGGTTACCTACCGGGCTGTTGGACTATCGAGGTTACCTAGCGGGCACTGGGACTATCTAGGTTAACTAACGGGCACTTGGACTATGTAGGTTACCTAGAGGGCCCTTGGACTATGTAAGTTCCCTAGAGGGTACCTGGACTATGTGGGTTCCCTAGCGGGCATTTGGGCTATCTAGGTTACCTAACGGGCACTTGGACTATGTAGGTTAACTAGCGGGCATTTGGACTATGTAGGTTCCCTAGCGGGCACTTGGACTATGTAGTTTCTCTATCGGGCACTTGGAGAATGTAGGTTAACTAGGGTGCACTAGGACAATGTAGGTTACCTAGCGGGCCTTTGGACTATCTAGGTTACCTAGTGGGCCCTTGGACTATGTAGGTTAACTAGCAGGCACTTGGACTATGTAGGTTAACTAGAGGGCACTTGGACTATGTAGGTTAACTAGCGGGCCCTTGAACTATCTAGGTTACATAGCGGGCCCATGGACGATGTAGGTTAAGTAGCGGGCCCTTGGACTATGTAGGTTAACTACCGGGCACATGGAATATCTAGGTTAACTGAAGGTGTACTTGGACTATGTAGGTTAACTAGCCGGCCCTTGGACTATGTAGATTCTCTAGCGGGCACTTGGACTATGTATGTTCCAGAGCGGGCCCTTGGACTATGTAGGTTCCCTAGTAGGCACTTGGACTATATAGGTTCCAGAGCGGGCACTTGGACTATCTAGGTTCCTTAGCGGGCACTTGTACTATGTAGGTTAACTAGCGTGCCCTTGGACAATCTAGGTTACGTAGCAGGCACTTGGTATATAGGTTAATTAGCGGGCACTTGGACTATGCAGGTTAACTAGCAGACACTTGCACGATATAGGTTAACTAGCGGGCCCTTGCACTATGTAGTTTAACTAGCGGGCCCATGGATTATGTAGGTTTACTAGCAGGCACTTGGACTATCTAGGTTAACTAGCGGGCACTTGGACTATGTAGTTTCCCTAGCGGGCATTTGGACTATTTAGGTTACCTAGCGGGCACTTGGACTATGTAGGTTACCTAGCGGGCACTTGGACTATGTAGGTTGCCTAGCGGGCACTTGGATTATGTAGGTTCCCTATCGGGGACTTGGACTATGTAGGTTAACTAGCGGGCACTTGGACTGTCTAGGTTACCTAGCGGGCACTTGGACAATGTAGGTTACCTAGCCGCCACTTGGACTATCTAGGTTAGCTAACAGGCACTTGGACTATCTAGGTTCCCTAGCGGGCACTTGTACTATCTAGGTTACCTAGCTGGCACTAGGACTATGTATGTCAACTTGCGGGCCCTTGGACTATCTAGGTTAGCTAACGATCACTTAGATTATGTAGGTTAACTAGCGGGCACTTGGAATATGTAGGTTAACTAGCGGACAGTTGCACTATGTAGGTTAACTAGCGGGCGCATGGACTATGTAGGTTTACTAGCGGGCCCTTGGACTATCTAGTTTCCCTAAAGGGCACTTGGACTATCTAGGTTACCGAACGGGCACTTGGACTATCTAGGTTACCTAGCGGGCACTTGGACTATGTAGGCTAACTAGGCAGCCCTTGGACGATCTAGGTTACCTAGCGGGTACTTGAACTATCTAGGTTAACTAGCGGGCACTTGCCCTATCAAGGTTACCTAGCGGGCACTTGGACTATGTATGTTCCCTAGGGGCACTTGGACTATGTAGGTTCCTTAGCGGGCACTTGGACTATCTAGGTTGCCTAGCGGGCACTTGGACTATGTAGGTTATCTAGCAGGCACTTGGACTATGTAGGTTAACTAGCGGGCCCTTGAAATATGTAGGTTAACTACCGGGCACTTGGAAGATCTAGGTTAACTAGCGTGTACTTGGACTATGTAGGTTAACTAGCCGGCCCTTGGACTATGTAGATTCCCTAGCGGGCACTTGGACTATGTATGTTCCAGAGCGGGCACTTGGACTATGTAGTTTCCCTAGCAGGCACTTGGACTATGTAGGTTCCAGAGCGGGCACTTGGACTATCTAGGTTCCAGAGCGGGCACTTGGACTATCTAGGTTTCTTAGTGGGCGCTTGTACTATGTATGTTAACTAGCGTGCCCTTGGACTATATAGGTTACCTAGCAGGCACTTGGTATATAGGTTAACTAGCGGGCACTTAGACTATATAGGTTAACTAGCGGACACTTGCACGATCTAGGTTAACTAGCGGGCCCTTGCACTATGTAGGTTAACTAGCGGGCCCATGGATTATGTAGGTTTACTAGCAGGCACTTGGACTATCTAGGTTAACTAGCAGGCACTTGGACTATGTAGTTTCCCTAGCGGGCATTTGAACTATTTACGTTACCTAGCGGGCACTTGGACTATGTAGGTTACCTAGCAGGCACTTGGACTATCTAGGTTACCTAGCAGGCACTTTGACTATCTAGGTTAACTAACGGGCACTTGGACTATGTAGGTTGCCTAGCGGGCACTTGGATTATGTAGGATCCCTATTGGGCACTTGGACTATGTAGGTTAACTAGCGGGCACTTGGACTGTCTTGGTTACCTAGCGGGCACTTGGATTATCTAGTTTAACGAACGGGCACTTGGACTATGTAGGTTACCTAGCCGCCACTTGGACTATCTAGGTTAGCTAACAGGCACTTGGACTATCTAGGTTCCCTAGCGGCCACTTGTACTATCTAGGTTACCTAGCTGGCACTAGGACTATGTAGGTCAACTAGCGGGCCCTTGGACTATCTAGGTTAGCTAACGGTCACTTAGATTATGTAGGTTAACTAGCGGGCACTTGGAATATGTAGATTAACTAGCGGAGAGTTGCACTATGTAGGTTAACTAGCGGGCGCATGGACTATGTAGGTTTACTAGCGGGCCCTTGGACTATCTAGGTTCCCCAAAGGGCACTTGGACCATCTAGGTTACCGAACGGGCACTTGGACTATGTAGGTTAACTAGCAGGCACTTGGACAATCTAGGTTAACTAGCAGGCACTTGGACTATGTAGGTTAACTAGAGGACACTTGGACTATCTAGGTTAACTAGTGGGCCCTTGGACAATGTAGGTTAACTAGCGGGCAGCTGGACTATCAAAGTTAACCAGTGAGCCCTTGGACTATGTAGTTTAACTAGTGGGTCCTTGGACTATCTTGGTTACCTAGCGGGCACTTGGACTATATAGGTTACCAAGCAGGCACTTGGACTATGTAGGTTACCTAGTGGACACTTGGACTATCTAGGTTAACGAACGGGCACTTGGAATATTCAGGTAACCTAGCGGGCACTTGGACTCTCTAGGTTACCTGGCGGGCACTTGGACTTCTAGGTTAACCAACGGGCTCTTGGACTATGTAGGTTGCCTAGCGGGCACTTGGACTATCTAGGTTAGGTAACGGGAACTTGGACTATCTAGGTTACCTAGCGGGAACTTGGACAATGTAAGTTACCTAGCAGGCACTTGGAATATCTAGGTTACACAGCGGGCACTTGGACTATGTAGGTTAACTAGCGAGCACTTGGACTCAAGGTTACCTAGTGGCATTTGGACTATCTAGGTTACCTAGTGGGCACATGGACTATGAAAGTTCCCTAGCCGGCACTTGGGCTATCTAGGTTAACTAGCAGGCACTTGGACGATCTAGGTTAACTAGCGGGCACTTGGACTATCTAGGTTACCTAGCGGGCACTTGGACTGTCTAGGTTACCTAGCGGGCACTTGGACTTCTTGGTTACCTAGGGGGCACTTGGACTATATAGGTTACCTAGCGGTCACTTGGACTATGTAGGTTACCTAGTGGACATTTGGACTATCTAGGTTAACGAACGGGCACTTGGAATATGCAGGTAACCTAGCGGGCACTTGGACTGTCTAGGTTATCTAGCGGGCACTTGGACTTCTAGGTTAACGAACGGGCTCTTGGACTCTGTAGGTTGCCTAGCGGGCACTTGGACTATCTAGGTTAGGTAACGGGCACTTGGACTCTCTTGGTTACCTAGCGGGAACTTGGACAATGTAAGTTACCTAGCGGGCACATGGACTATCTAGGTTACCTAACGGGCACTTGGACTATCTAGGTTACATGCCGGCACTTGGACTATGTAGGTTAACTTGCGAGCACTTGGACTATCTAGGTTACCTAGCGGGCCCTTGGACTATGTAGGTTTCCTAGCGGGCGCTTGGACTATCTAGGTTAACGAACGGGCACTTGGACTATGTAGGTAACCTAGCGGGCACTTGGACAGTCTAGGTTACCTAGCGGGCACTTGGACTATCTAGGTTAACGAACGGGCACTTGGACTATGTAGGTTAACTAGCGGACACTTGGACAATCTAGGTTAACTAACGGGCACTTGGACTATGTAAGTTCCCTAGCGGGCACTTTCACTATTTGGGTTCCATAGCGGGCATTTGGACTATCTAGGTTACCTAACGGGCACTTGGAGTATGTAGGTTCCCTAGCGGGCACTTGGATTATGTAGGTTCCCTATCGGGCACTTGGACTATGTATGTTTCTAGCGGGCATTTGGACTATGTAGGTTACTATCGGGCATTTGGACTATGTAGGTTACCTAAAGGGCACTTGGCCTATGTACCTTCGCTATCGGGCACTTGGACAATGTTGGTTAACTAGCGGGCACTAGGACTATGTAGGTTACGTAGCGGGCACTTGGACTATCAAGGTTACCTAGCGGGCACTTGCACTATATAGGTTAACTAGCGGGCCCTTGGACTATCTAGGTTACCTAGCGGGCACTTGGACTATGTAGGTTAACTAGCGGACACATGGACTATCTAGGTTACCTAGCGGGCACTTGGACTATGTACGTTCCCTAAAGGGCACTTGGACTATGTCGGTTCCATAGCGGGCACTTGGACTATCTAGGTTACCTAACGGGCACTTGGACTATCTAGGTTACCTAACGGGCACTTTGACAATCAAGGTTACCTAGCGGGCACTTGGACTATCTACGTTAGCTAAGAGGAACTTGGACTATTTAGGTTACCTAGCGGGCACTTTGACTATGTAGGTTACCTAGCGGGCACTTGGACTATCTAAGTTAGCTAAAAGGAACTTGGACTATCTAGTTTACCTAGCGAGCACTAGGACTATGTAGGTTACCTAACGGGCACTTGGAATATGTAGGTTAACTAGCGGACACTTGGACGATCTAGGTTAACTAGCCTGCACTTGGAATATCTAGGTTAAGTAGCGGGCACTTGGACTATCTAGGTTAACTAGCGGGTTTTGGACTATGTAGGTTAACTAGCGGGCCCTTGGACTATGTAGGTTAACAAGCGGGCACTTGGACGATCTAGGTTAACTAGCGGGCACTTGGACGATGCAGGTTCCCTAACGTGCACTTTGCCTATGTAGGTTCCCTAGCGGGAACTTGGACTATATAGGTGCCCTATGGGCACTTGGACTCTCTAGGTTCCCTATCGGGCACTTGGACTATGTAGGTTATCAAGCAGGCCCTTGCACTATCTAGGTTACCTGGCGAGCACTTGGACGATGCAGGTTCCCTAGTGGGCACTTGGACTGTCTAGGTTCCTTAACGGGCACTTGGACTATGTAGGTTCCATAGGGGGCACTTGGACTATATAGGTTCCCTATTGGGCACTTGGATTATGTAGGTTTGTGTAGGGCATTGGGACTATGTAGGTTAACTACCGGGCACTTGGACTATCTAGGTTACCTAGCGGGCACTTGGTCTATGTACATACCCTAGCGGGCACTTGGACTATGTAGTTTACCTAGCGGGCATTTGGACTATGTACGTCCCCTAGTGGGCACTTGGACTATCTAGGTTAACTAACGGGCACTAGAACTATCTAGGTTAACTAGCGAGCACTTGGTCTATCTAGGTAACCTAGCGGGCACTTGGACTATGTAGGTCAACTAGCGGGCCCTTGGACTATCTAGGTTAGCTAAGGGGCACTTGGATTATGTAGGTTAACTAGCGCGCACTTGGACAATGTAGGTTAACTAGCGGACACTTGGACGATCTAGGTTAACTAGCGGGCCCTTTCACTATTTAGGTTAACTAGCGGGCCTTTGGACTATGTAGGTTAACTAGCGGGCACTTGGATTATGTAGGTTAGCTAGCGGGCACTTGAACTATGTAGGTTAACTATTGGGCCCTTAGACTATCTAGGTTAGCTAGCGGGCACTTGGACTATGTAGGTTAATTAGCGGGTATTTCGACTATGTAGGTGCCCTAGCGGGCATTTGGACTATATAGATTACCTAGGGGGCACTTGGACTTTGTAGGTTACGTAGCGGGCACTTGGACTATCTAGGTTACCTAGCGTGCACTTGAACTATCTACGTTACCTAGCGGGTACTTGAACTATCTAGGTTAACTAGCGGGCACTTGGACTATCTAGGTTAACTAACGGGCACTTGGACTATGTAAGTTCCCTAGCGGGCACTTGGACTATGTAGGTTACTAGCGGGCTTTTCAACTATGTAGGTTACCTAACGGGCACTTGGACTATGAGGGTTCCATATCGGGCACTTGGACAATGTTGGTTAACTAGCGGGCACTAGGACTCTGTAGGTTACCTAGCGGGCACTTGGACTATCTAGGTTAGGTAACGGGTACTTTGACTATCTAGGTTACCTAGTGGGAACTTGGACTATGTAGGTTACAAGCGGGCACTTTGACTATCTTGGTTATTTAGCGGGCAGTTGGACTATGTAGGTTGACTAGAGGACACTTGGACTATCTAGGTTAACTAGTGGGCCCTTGGACAATGTAGGTTAACTAGCGGGCAGCTGGACTATCAAAGTTAACAAGTGAGCCCTTGGACTATGTAGTTTAACTAGTGGGTCCTTGGACTATCTTGGTTACCTAGCGGCCCTTGGACTATATAGGTTACCAAGCAGGCACTAGGACTATGTAGGTTACCTAGTGGACACTTGGACTATCTAGGTTAACGAACGGGCACTTGGAATATTCAGGTAACCTAGCGGGCACTTGGACTCTCTAGGTTACCTGGCGGGCACTTGGACTTCTAGGTTAACGAACGGGCTCTTGGACTATGTAGGTTGCCTAGCGGGCACTTGGACTATCTAGGTTAGGTAACAGGAACTTGGACTATCTAGGTTACCTAGCGGGAACTTGGACAATGTAAGTTACCTAGCAGGCACTTGGAATATCTAGGTTACACAGCGGGCACTTGGACTATGTAGGTTAACTAGCGAGCACTTGGACTCAAGGTTACCTAGTGGCATTTGGACTATCTAGGTTACCTAGTGGGCACATGGACTATGAAAGTTACCTATCCGGCACTTGGACGATCTAGGTTAACTAGCGGGCACTTGGACTATCTAGGTTACCTAGCGGGCACTTGGACTTCTTGGTTACCTAGGGGGCACTTGGACTATATAGGTTACCTAGCGGGCACTTGGACTATGTAGGTTACCTAGTGGACACTTGGACTATCTAGGTTAACGAACGGGCACTTGGAATATGCAGGTAACCTAGCGGGCACTTGGACTGTCTAGGTTACCTGGCGGGCACTTGGACTTCTAGGTTAACGAACGGGCTCTTGGACTCTGTAGGTTGCCTAGCGGGCACTTGGACTATCTAGGTTAGGTAACGGGCACTTGGACTCTCTTGGTTACCTAGCGGGAACTTGGACAATGTAAGTTACCTAGCGGGCACATGGACTATCTAGGTTACCTAACGGGCACTTGGACTATCTAGGTTACATGCCGGCACTTGGACTATGTAGGTTAACTTGCGAGCACTTGGACTATCTAGGTTACCTAGCGGGCCCTTGGACTATGTAGGTTTCCTAGCGGGCGCTTGGACTATCTAGGTTAACGAACGGGCACTTGGACTATGTAGGTAACCTAGCGGGCACTTGGACTATCTAGGTTAACGAACGGGCACTGGACTACGTAGGTTACCTGGCGGGCACTTGGACTATGTAGGATCCCTATCGGACATTTGGACTACTTAGGTTACCTAGCGGGCACTTGGACTATCTATGTTAACTAGCGGGCACTTGGACTATGTAGGTTCCCTAGCGGGCATTTGGACTATATAGATAACCTAGAGGGCATTTAGACTTTGTAGGTTACCTACCGGGCTGTTGGACTATCGAGGTTACCTAGCGGGCACTGGGACTATCTAGGTTAACTAACGGGCACTTGGACTATGTAGGTTACCTAGAGGGCCCTTGGACTATGTAAGTTCCCTAGAGGGTACCTGGACTATGTGGGTTCCCTAGCGGGCATTTGGGCTATCTAGGTTACCTAACGGGCACTTGGACTATGTAGGTTAACTAGCGGGCATTTGGACTATGTAGGTTCCCTAGCGGGCACTTGGACTATGTAGTTTCTCTATCGGGCACTTGGAGAATGTAGGTTAACTAGGGTGCACTAGGACAATGTAGGTTACCTAGCGGGCCTTTGGACTATCTAGGTTACCTAGTGGGCCCTTGGACTATGTAGGTTAACTAGCAGGCACTTGGACTATGTAGGTTAACTAGAGGGCACTTGGACTATGTAGGTTAACTAGCGGGCCCTTGAACTATCTAGGTTACATAGCGGGCCCATGGACGATGTAGGTTAAGTAGCGGGCCCTTGGACTATGTAGGTTAACTACCGGGCACATGGAATATCTAGGTTAACTGAAGGTGTACTTGGACTATGTAGGTTAACTAGCCGGCCCTTGGACTATGTAGATTCTCTAGCGGGCACTTGGACTATGTATGTTCCAGAGCGGGCCCTTGGACTATGTAGGTTCCCTAGTAGGCACTTGGACTATATAGGTTCCAGAGCGGGCACTTGGACTATCTAGGTTCCTTAGCGGGCACTTGTACTATGTAGGTTAACTAGCGTGCCCTTGGACAATCTAGGTTACGTAGCAGGCACTTGGTATATAGGTTAATTAGCGGGCACTTGGACTATGCAGGTTAACTAGCAGACACTTGCACGATATAGGTTAACTAGCGGGCCCTTGCACTATGTAGTTTAACTAGCGGGCCCATGGATTATGTAGGTTTACTAGCAGGCACTTGGACTATCTAGGTTAACTAGCGGGCACTTGGACTATGTAGTTTCCCTAGCGGGCATTTGGACTATTTAGGTTACCTAGCGGGCACTTGGACTATGTAGGTTACCTAGCGGGCACTTGGACTATGTAGGTTGCCTAGCGGGCACTTGGATTATGTAGGTTCCCTATCGGGGACTTGGACTATGTAGGTTAACTAGCGGGCACTTGGACTGTCTAGGTTACCTAGCGGGCACTTGGACAATGTAGGTTACCTAGCCGCCACTTGGACTATCTAGGTTAGCTAACAGGCACTTGGACTATCTAGGTTCCCTAGCGGCCACTTGTACTATCTAGGTTACCTAGCTGGCACTAGGACTATGTAGGTCAACTTGCGGGCCCTTGGACTATCTAGGTTAGCTAACGATCACTTAGATTATGTAGGTTAACTAGCGGGCATTTGGAATATGTAGGTTAACTAGCGGACAGTTGCACTATGTAGGTTAACTAGCGGGCGCATGGACTATGTAGGTTTACTAGCGGGCCCTTGGACTATCTAGTTTCCCTAAAGGGCACTTGGACTATCTAGGTTACCGAACGGGCACTTGGACTATCTAGGTTACCTAGCGGGCACTTGGACTATGTAGGCTAACTAGGGAGCCCTTGGACGATCTAGGTTACCTAGCGGGTACTTGAACTATCTAGGTTAACTAGCGGGCACTTGCCCTATCAAGGTTACCTAGCGGGCACTTGGACTATGTATGTTCCCTAGGGGCACTTGGACTATGTAGGTTCCTTAGCGTGCACTTGGACTATCTAGGTTGCCTAGCGGGCACTTGGACTATGTAGGTTATCTAGCAGGCACTTGGACTATGTAGGTTAACTAGCGGGCCCTTGAAATATGTAGGTTAACTACCGGGCACTTGGAAGATCTAGGTTAACTAGCGTGTACTTGGACTATGTAGGTTAACTAGCCGGCCCTTGGACTATGTAGATTCCCTAGCGGGCACTTGGACTATGTATGTTCCAGAGCGGGCACTTGGACTATGTAGTTTCCCTAGCAGGCACTTGGACTATGTAGGTTCCAGAGCGGGCACTTGGACTATCTAGGTTCCAGAGCGGGCACTTGGACTATCTAGGTTTCTTAGTGGGCGCTTGTACTATGTATGTTAACTAGCGTGCCCTTGGACTATATAGGTTACCTAGCAGGCACTTGGTATATAGGTTAACTAGCGGGCACTTAGACTATATAGGTTAACTAGCGGACACTTGCACGATCTAGGTTAACTAGCGGGCCCTTGCACTATGTAGGTTAACTAGCGGGCCCATGGATTATGTAGGTTTACTAGCAGGCACTTGGACTATCTAGGTTAACTAGCAGGCACTTGGACTATGTAGTTTCCCTAGCGGGCATTTGGACTATTTACGTTACCTAGCGGGCACTTGAACTATGTAGGTTACCTAGCAGGCACTTGGACTATCTAGGTTACCTAGCAGGCACTTTGACTATCTAGGTTAACTAACGGGCACTTGGACTATGTAGGTTGCCTAGCGGGCACTTGGATTATGTAGGTTCCCTATTGGGCACTTGGACTATGTAGGTTACCTAGCCGCCACTTGGACTATCTAGGTTAGCTAACAGGCACTTGGACTATCTAGGTTCCCTAGCGGCCACTTGTACTATCTAGGTTACCTAGCTGGCACTAGGACTATGTAGGTCAACTAGCGGGCCCTTGGACTATCTAGGTTAGCTAACGGTCACTTAGATTATGTAGGTTAACTAGCGGGCACTTGGAATATGTAGATTAACTAGCGGACAGTTGCACTATGTAGGTTAACTAGCGGGCGCATGGACTATGTAGGTTTACTAGCGGGCCCTTGGACTATCTAGGTTCCCTAAAGGGCACTTGGACCATCTAGGTTACCGAACGGGCACTTGGACTATCTAGGTTACCTAGCGGGCACTTGGACTATGTAGGCTAACTAGGGAGCCCTTGGACGATCTAGGTTACCTAGCGGGTACTTGGAATATGTATGTTCCCTAGGGGTACTTGGACTATCTATGTTAACTAGCGGGCACTTGGAATATGTAGGTTACCTAGCAGGCACTTGGACTATCTAGGTTAACTAGCGGGCACTTGGACTATCTAAGTTAACTAGCATGCACTTGGACTATATAGGTTACCTAGCGGGCACTTGGACTATGTAGGTTACCTAATGGACACTTGGACTATCTAGGTTAACGAACGGGCACTTGGAATATGCAGGTAACCTAGCGGGCACTTGGACTGTCTAGGTTACCTAGCGGGCACTTGGACTTCTAGGTTAACGAACGGGCTCTTGGACTCTGTAGGTTGCCTAGCGGGCACTTGGACTATCTAGGTTAGGTAACGGGCACTTGGACTCTCTTGGTTACCTAGCGGGAACTTGGACAATGTAAGTTACCTAGCGGGCACATGGACTATCTAGGTTACCTAACGGGCACTTGGACTATCTAGGTTACATGCCGGCACTTGGACTATGTAGGTTAACTTGCGAGCACTTGGACTATCTAGGTTACCTAGCGGGCCCTTGGACTATGTAGGTTTCCTAGCGGGCGCTTGGACTATCTAGGTTAACGAACGGGCACTTGGACTATGTAGGTAACCTAGCGGGCACTTGGACAGTCTAGGTTACCTAGCGGGCACTTGGACTATCTAGGTTAACGAACGGGCACTTGGACTATGTAGGTTAACTAGCGGACACTTGGACAATCTAGGTTAACTAACGGGCACTTGGACTATGTAAGTTCCCTAGCGGGCACTTTCACTATGTGGGTTCCATAGCGGGCATTTGGACTATCTAGGTTACCTAACGGGCACTTGGAGTATGTAGGTTCCCTAGCGGGCACTTGGATTATGTAGGTTCCCTATCGGGCACTTGGACTATTTATGTTTCTAGCGGGCATTTGGACTATGTAGGTTACTATCGGGCATTTGGACTATGTAGGTTACCTAAAGGGCACTTGGCCTATGTACCTTCGCTATCGGGCACTTGGACAATGTTGGTTAACTAGCGGGCACTAGGACTATGTAGGTTACGTAGCGGGCACTTGGACTATCAAGGTTACCTAGCGGGCACTTGCACTATATAGGTTAACTAGCGGGCCCTTGGACTATCTAGGTTACCTAGCGGGCACTTGGACTATGTAGGTTAACTAGCGGACACATGGACTATCTAGGTTACCTAGCGGGCACTTGGACTATGTACGTTCCCTAAAGGGCACTTGGACTATGTCGGTTCCATAGCGGGCACTTGGACTATCTAGGTTACCTAACGGGCACTTGGACTATCTAGGTTACCTAACGGGCACTTTGACAATCAAGGTTACCTAGCGGGCACTTGGACTATCTACGTTAGCTAAGAGGAACTTGGACTATTTAGGTTACCTAGCGGGCACTTTGACTATGTAGGTTACCTAGCGGGCACTTGGACTATCTAAGTTAGCTAAAAGGAACTTGGATTATCTAGTTTACCTAGCGAGCACTAGGACTATGTAGGTTACCTAACGGGCACTTGGAATATGTAGGTTAACTAGCGGACACTTGGACGATCTAGGTTAACTAGCCTGCACTTGGAATATCTAGGTTAAGTAGCGGGCACTTGGACTATCTAGGTTAACTAGCGGGTTTTGGACTATGTAGATTAACTAGCGGGCCCTTGGACTATGTAGGTTAACAAGCGGGCACTTGGACGATCTAGGTTAACTAGCGGGCACTTGGACTGTCTAGGTTACCTAGCGGGCACTTGGACTTCTTGGTTACCTAGGGGGCACTTGGACTATATAGGTTACCTAGCGGGCACTTGGACTATGTAGGTTACCTAGTGGACACTTGGACTATCTAGGTTAACGAACGGGCACTTGGAATATGCAGGTAACCTAGCGGGCACTTGGACTATCTAGGTTACCTAACGGGCACTTGGACTATCTAGGTTACATGCCGGCACATGGACTATGTAGGTTAACTTGCGAGCACTTGGACTATCTAGGTTACCTAGCGGGCCCTTGGACTATGTAGGTTTCCTAGCGGGCGCTTGGACTATCTAGGTTAACGAACGGGCACTTGGACTATGTAGGTAACCTAGCGGGCACTTGGACAGTCTAGGTTACCTAGCGGGCACTTGGACTATCTAGGTTAACGAACGGGCACTGGACTACGTAGGTTACCTGGCGGGCACTTGGACTATGTAGGATCCCTATCGGACATTTGGACTACTTAGGTTACCTAGCGGGCACTTGGACTATCTATGTTAACTAGCGGGCACTTGGACTATGTAGGTTCCCTAGCGGGCATTTGGACTATATAGATAACCTAGAGGGCATTTAGACTTTGTAGGTTACCTACCGGGCTGTTGGACTATCGAGGTTACCTAGCGGGCACTGGGACTATCTAGGTTAACTAACGGGCACTTGGACTATGTAGGTTACCTAGAGGGCCCTTGGACTATGTAAGTTCCCTAGAGGGTACCTGGACTATGTGGGTTCCCTAGCGGGCATTTGGGCTATCTAGGTTACCTAACGGGCACTTGGACTATGTAGGTTAACTAGCGGGCATTTGGACTATGTAGGTTCCCTAGGGGGCACTTGGACTATGTAGTTTCTCTATCGGGCACTTGGAGAATGTAGGTTAACTAGGGTTCACTAGGACAATGTAGGTTACCTAGCGGGCCTTTGGACTATCTAGGTTACCTAGTGGGCCCTTGGACTATGTAGGTTAACTAGCAGGCACTTGGACTACGTAGGTTAACTAGAGGGCACTTGGACTATGTAGGTTAACTAGCGGGCCCTTGAACTATCTAGGTTACATAGCGGGCCCATGGACGATGTAGGTTAAGTAGCGGGCCCTTGGACTATGTAGGTTAACTACCGGGCACATGGAATATCTAGGTTAACTGAAGGTGTACTTGGACTATGTAGGTTAACTAGCCGGCCCTTGGACTATGTAGATTCTCTAGCGGGCACTTGGACTATGTATGTTCCAGAGCGGGCACTTGGACTATGTAGGTTCCCTAGTAGGCACTTGGACTATATAGGTTCCAGAGCGGGCACTTGGACTATCTAGGTTCCTTAGCGGGCACTTGTACTATGTAGGTTAACTAGCGTGCCCTGGACAATCTAGGTTACGTAGCAGGCACTTGGTATATAGGTTAATTAGCGGGCACTTGGACTATGCAGGTTAACTAGCAGACACTTGCACGATATAGGTTAACTAGCGGGCCCTTGCACTATGTAGTTTAACTAGCGGGCCCATGGATTATGTAGGTTTACTAGCAGGCACTTGGACTATCTAGGTTAACTAGCGGGCACTTGGACTATGTAGTTTCCCTAGCGGGCATTTGGACTATTTAGGTTACCTAGCGGGCACTTGGACTATGTAGGTTACCTAGCGGGCACTTGGACTATGTAGGTTGCCTAGCGGGCACTTGGATTATGTAGGTTCCCTATCGGGGACTTGGACTATGTAGGTTAACTAGCGGGCACTTGGACTGTCTATGTTACCTAGCGGGCACTTGGATTATCTAGTTTAACGAACGGGCACTTGGACAATGTAGGTTACCTAGCCGCCACTTGGACTATCTAGGTTAGCTAACAGGCACTTGGACTATCTAGGTTCCCTAGCGGGCACTTGTACTATCTAGGTTACCTAGCTGGCACTAGGACTATGTAGGTCAACTTGCGGGCCCTTGGACTATCTAGGTTAGCTAACGATCACTTAGATTATGTAGGTTAACTAGCGGGCACTTGGAATATGTAGGTTAACTAGCGGACAGTTGCACTATGTAGGTTAACTAGCGGGCTCATGGACTATGAAGTTTTACTAGCGGGCCCTTGGACTATCTAGTTTCCCTAAAGGGCACTTGGACTATCTAGGTTACCGAACGGGCACTTGGACTATCTAGGTTACCTAGCGGGCACTTGGACTATGTAGGCTAACTAGGGAGCCCTTGGACGATCTAGGTTACCTAGCGGGTACTTGAACTATCTAGGTTAACTAGCGGGCACTTGCCCTATCAAGGTTACCTAGCGGGCACTTGGACTATGTAGGTTCCCTAGGGGCACTTGGACTATGTAGGTTCCTTAGCGGGCACTTGGACTATCTAGGTTGCCTAGCGGGCACTTGGACTATGTAGGTTATCTAGCAGGCACTTGGACTATGTAGGTTAACTAGCGGGCCCTTGAAATATGTAGGTTAACTACCGGGCACTTGGAAGATCTAGGTTAACTAGCGTGTACTTGGACTATGTAGGTTAACTAGCCGGCCCTTGGACTATGTAGATTCCCTAGCGGGCACTTGGACTATGTATGTTCCAGAGCGGGCACTTGGACTATGTAGTTTCCCTAGCAGGCACTTGGACTATGTAGGTTCCAGAGCGGGCACTTGGACTATCTAGGTTCCAGAGCGGGCACTTGGACTATCTAGGTTTCTTAGTGGGCGCTTGTACTATGTATGTTAACTAGCGTGCCCTTGGACTATATAGGTTACCTAGCAGGCACTTGGTATATAGGTTAACTAGCGGGCACTTAGACTATATAGGTTAACTAGCGGACACTTGCACGATCTAGGTTAACTAGCGGGCCCTTGCACAATGTAGGTTAACTAGCGGGCCCATGGATTATGTAGGTTTACTAGCAGGCACTTGGACTATCTAGGTTAACTAGCAGGCACTTGGACTATGTAGTTTCCCTAGCGGGCATTTGGACTATTTACGTTACCTAGCGGGCACTTGGACTATGTAGGTTACCTAGCAGGCACTTGGACTATCTAGGTTACCTAGCAGGCACTTTGACTATCTAGGTTAACTAACGGGCACTTGGACTATGTAGGTTGCCTAGCGGGCACTTGGATTATGTAGGTTCCCTATTGGGCACTTGGACTATGTAGGTTAACTAGCGGGCACTTGGACTGTCTTGGATACCTAGCGGGCACTTGGATTATCTAGTTTAACGAACGGGCACTTGGACTATGTAGGTTACCTAGCCGCCACTTGGACTATCTAGGTTAGCTAACAGGCACTTGGACTATCTAGGTTCCCTAGCGGCCACTTGTACTATCTAGGTTACCTAGCTGGCACTAGGACTATGTAGGTCAACTAGCGGGCCCTTGGACTATCTAGGTTAGCTAACAGTCACTTAGATTATGTAGGTTAACTAGCGGGCACTTGGAATATGTAGATTAACTAGCGGACAGTTGCACTATGTAGGTTAACAAGCGGGCGCATGGACTATGTAGGTTTACTAGCGGGCCCTTGGACTATCTAGGTTCCCTAAAGGGCACTTGGACCATCTAGGTTACCGAACGGGCACTTGGACTATCTAGGTTACCTAGCGGGCACTTGGACTATGTAGTCTAACTAGGGAGCCCTTGGACGATCTAGGTTACCTAGCGGGTACTTGAACTATCTAGGTTAACTAGCGGGCACTTGCACTATCTAGGTTACCTAGCGGGCACTTGGACTATGTATGTTCCCTAGGGGCACTTGGACTATCTATGTTAACTAGCGGGCACTTGGAATATGTAGGTTACCTAGCAGGCACTTGGACTATCTAGGTTAACTAGCGGGCACTTGGACTATCTAAGTTAACTAGCATGCACTTGGACTATGTAGGTTCCTTAGCGGGCACTTGGACTATCTAGGTTGCCTAGCGGGCACTTGGACTATGTAGGTTAACTAGCAGGCACTTGGACAATCTAGGTTAACTAGCAGGCACTTGGACTATGTAGGTTAACTAGAGGACACTTGGACTATCTATGTTAACTAGTGGGCCTTTGGACAATGTAGGTTAACTAGCGGGCAGCTGGACTATCAAAGTTAACCAGTGAGCCCTTGGACTATGTAGTTTAACTAGTGGGTCCTTGGACTATCTTGGTTACCTAGCGGGCACTTGGACTATATAGGTTACCAAGCGGGCACTTGGACTATGTAGGTTACCTAGTGGACACTTGGACTATCTAGGTTAACGAACGGGCACTTGGAATATTCAGGTAACCTAGCGGGTACTTGGACTCTCTAGGTTACCTGGCGGGCACTTGGACTTCTAGGTTAACCAACGGGCTCTTGGACTATGTAGGTTGCCTAGCGGGCACTTGGACTATCTAGGTTAGATAACGGGAACTTGGACTATCTAGGTTACCTAGCGGGAACTTGGACAATGTAAGTTACCTAGCAGGCACTTGGAATATCTAGGTTACACAGCGGGCACTTGGACTATGTAGGTTAACTAGCGAGCACTTGGACTCTAGGTTACCTAGTGGCATTTGGACTATCTAGGTTACCTAGTGGGCACATGGACTATGAAAGTTCCCTAGCCGGCACTTGGGCTATCTAGGTTAACTAGCAGGCACTTGGACGATCTAGGTTAACTAGCGGGAACTTGGACTATCTAGGTTACCTAGCGGGCACTTGGACTGTCTAGGTTACCTAGCGGGCACTTGGACTTCTTGGTTACCTAGGGGGCACTTGGACTATATAGGTTACCTAGCGGGCACTTGGACTATGTAGGTTACCTAGTGGACACTTGGACTATCTAGGTTAACGAACGGGCACTTGGAATATGCAGGTAACCTAGCGGGCACTTGGACTGTCTAGGTTACCTAGCGGGCACTTGGACTTCTAGGTTAACGAACGGGCTCTTGGACTCTGTAGGTTGCCTAGCGGGCACTTGGACTATCTAGGTTAGGTAACGGGCACTTGGACTCTCTTGGTTACCTAGCGGGAACTTGGACAATGTAAGTTACCTAGCGGGCACATGGACTATCTAGGTTACCTAACGGGCACTTGGACTATCTAGGTTACATGCCGGCACTTGGACTATGTAGGTTAACTTGCGAGCACTTGGACTATCTAGGTTACCTAGCGGGCCCTTGGACTATGTAGGTTTCCTAGCGGGCGCTTGGACTATCTAGGTTAACGAACGGGCACTTGGACTATGTAGGTAACCTAGCGGGCACTTGGACAGTCTAGGTTACCTAGCGGGCACTAGGACTATCTAGGTTAACGAACGGGCACTTGGACTATGTAGGTTAACTAGCGGACACTTGGACAATCTAGGTTAACTAACGGGCACTTGGACTATGTAAGTTCCCTAGCGGGCACTTTCACTATGTGGGTTCCATAGCGGGCATTTGGACTATCTAGGTTACCTAACGGGCACTTGGAGTATGTAGGTTCCCTAGCGGGCACTTGGATTATGTAGGTTCCCTATCGGGCACTTGGACTATGTATGTTTCTAGCGGGCATTTGGACTATGTAGGTTACTATCGGGCATTTGGACTATGTAGGTTACCTAAAGGGCACTTGGCCTATGTACCTTCGCTATCGGGCACTTGGACAATGTTGGTTAACTAGCGGGCACTAGGACTATGTAGGTTACGTAGCGGGCACTTGGACTATCAAGGTTACCTAGCGGGCACTTGCACTATATAGGTTAACTAGCGGGCCCTTGGACTATCTAGGTTACCTAGCGGGCACTTGGACTATGTAGGTTAACTAGCGGACACATGGACTATCTAGGTTACCTAGCGGGCACTTGGACTATGTACGTTCCCTAAAGGGCACTTGGACTATGTCGGTTCCATAGCGGGCACTTGGACTATCTAGGTTACCTAACGGGCACTTGGACTATCTAGGTTACCTAACGGGCACTTTGACAATCAAGGTTACCTAGCGGGCACTTGGACTATCTACGTTAGCTAAGAGGAACTTGGACTATTTAGGTTACCTAGCGGGCACTTTGACTATGTAGGTTACCTAGCGGGCACTTGGACTATCTAAGTTAGCTAAAAGGAACTTGGACTATCTAGTTTACCTAGCGAGCACTAGTACTATGTAGGTTTCCTAACGGGCACTTGGAATATGTAGGTTAACTAGCGGACACTTGGACGATCTAGGTTAACTAGCCTGCACTTGGAATATCTAGGTTAAGTAGCGGGCACTTGGACTATCTAGGTTAACTAGCGGGTTTTGGACTATGTAGGTTAACTAGCGGGCCCTTGGACTATGTAGGTCAACAAACGGGCACTTGGACGATCTAGGTTAACTAGCGGGCACTTGGACGATGCAGGTTCCCTAACGTGCACTTTGCCTATGTAGGTTCCCTAGCGGGAACTTGGACTATATAGGTGCCCTATGGGCACTTGGACTCTCTAGGTTCCCTATCGGGCACTTGGACTATGTAGGTTATCAAGCAGGCCCTTGCACTATCTAGGTTACCTGGCGAGCACTTGGACGATGCAGGTTCCCTAGTGGGCACTTGGACTGTCTAGGTTCCTTAACGGGCACTTGGACTATGTAGGTTCCATAGGGGGCACTTGGACTATATAGGTTCCCTATTGGGCACTTGGATTATGTAGGTTTGTGTAGGGCATTGGGACTATGTAGGTTAACTACCGGGCACTTGGACTATCTAGGTTACCTAGCGGGCACTTGGTCTATGTACATACCCTAGCGGGCACTTGGACTATGTAGTTTACCTAGCGGGCATTTGGACTATGTACGTCCCCTAGTGGGCACTTGGACTATCTAGGTTAACTAACGGGCACTAGAACTATCTAGGTTAACTAGCGAGCACTTGGTCTATCTAGGTAACCTAGCGGGCACTTGGACTATGTAGGTCAACTAGCGGGCCCTTGGACTATCTAGGTTAGCTAAGGGGCACTTGGATTATGTAGGTTAACTAGCGCGCACTTGGACAATGTAGGTTAACTAGCGGACACTTGGATGATCTAGGTTAACTAGCGGGCCCTTTCACTATTTAGGTTAACTAGCGGGCCTTTGGACTATGTAGGTTAACTAGCGGGCACTTGGACTATGTAGGTTAGCTAGCGGGCACTTGAACTATGTAGGTTAACTATTGGGCCCTTAGACTATCTAGGTTAGCTAGCGGGCACTTGGACTATGTAGGTTAATTAGCGGGTATTTCGACTATGTAGGTGACCTAGCGGGCATTTGGACTATATAGATTACCTAGGGGGCACTTGGACTTTGTAGGTTACGTAGCGGGCACTTGGACTATCTAGGTTACCTAGCGTGCACTTGAACTATCTACGTTACCTAGCGGGTACTTGAACTATCTAGGTTAACTAGCGGGCACTTGGACTATCTAGGTTAACTAACGGGCACTTGGACTATGTAAGTTCCCTAGCGGGCACTTGGACTATGTAGGTTACTAGCGGGCTTTTCAACTATGTAGGTTACCTAACGGGCACTTGGACTATGAGGGTTCCATATCGGGCACTTGGACAATGTTGGTTAACTAGCTGGCACTAGGACTCTGTAGGTTACCTAGCGGGCACTTGGACTATCTAGGTTAGGTAACGGGCACTTGGACTATCTAGGTTACCTAGTGGGAACTTGGACTATGTAGGTTACAAGCGGGCACTTTGACTATCTTGGTTATTTAGCGGGCAGTTGGACTATGTAGGTTGACTAGAGGACACTTGGACTATCTAGGTTAACTAGTGGGCCCTTGGACAATGTAGGTTAACTAGCGGGCAGCTGGACTATCAAAGTTAACAAGTGAGCCCTTGGACTATGTAGTTTAACTAGTGGGTCCTTGGACTATCTTGGTTACCTAGCGGCCCTTGGACTATATAGGTTACCAAGCAGGCACTAGGACTATGTAGGTTACCTAGTGGACACTTGGACTATCTAGGTTAACGAACGGGCACTTGGAATATTCAGGTAACCTAGTGGGCACTTGGACTCTCTAGGTTACCTGGCGGGCACTTGGACTTCTAGGTTAACGAACGGGCTCTTGGACTATGTAGGTTGCCTAGCGGGCACTTGGACTATCTAGGTTAGGTAACAGGAACTTGGACTATCTAGGTTACCTAGCGGGAACTTGGACAATGTAAGTTACCTAGCAGGCACTTGGAATATCTAGGTTACACAGCGGGCACTTGGACTATGTAGGTTAACTAGCGAACACTTGGACTCTAGGTTACCCAGTGGCATTTGGACTATCTAGGTTACCTAGTGGGCACATGGACTATGAAAGTTACCTATCCGGCACTTGGATGATCTAGGTTAACTAGCGGGCACTTGGACTATCTAGGTTACCTAGCGGGCACTTGGACTTCTTGGTTACCTAGGGGGCACTTGGACTATATAGGTTACCTAGCGGGCACTTGGACTATGTAGGTTACCTAGTGGACACTTGGACTATCTAGGTTAACGAACGGGCACTTGGAATATGCAGGTAACCTAGCGGGCACTTGGACTGTCTAGGTTACCTAGCGGGCACTTGGACTTCTAGGTTAACGAACGGGCTCTTGGACTCTGTAGGTTGCCTAGCGGGCACTTGGACTATCTAGGTTAGGTAACGGGCACTTGGACTCTCTTGGTTACCTAGCGGGAACTTGGACAATGTAAGTTACCTAGCGGGCACATGGACTATCTAGGTTACCTAACGGGCACTTGGACTATCTAGGTTACATGCCGGCACTAGGACTATGTAGGTTAACTTGCGAGCACTTGGACTATCTAGGTTACCTAGCGGGCCCTTGGACTATGTAGGTTTCCTAGCGGGCGCTTGGACTATCTAGGTTAACGAACGGGCACTTGGACTATGTAGGTAACCTAGCGGGCACTTGGACAGTCTAGGTTACCTAGCGGGCACTTGGACTATCTAGGTTAACGAACGGGCACTGGACTACGTAGGTTACCTGGCGGGCACTTGGACTATGTAGGATCCCTATCGGACATTTGGACTACTTAGGTTACCTAGCGGGCACTTGGACTATCTATGTTAACTAGCGGGCACTTGGACTATGTAGGTTCCCTAGCGGGCATTTGGACTATATAGATAACCTAGAGGGCATTTAGACTTTGGAGGTTACCTACCGGGCTGTTGGACTATCGAGGTTACCTAGCGGGCACTGGGACTATCTAGGTTAACTAACGGGCACTTGGACTATGTAGGTTACCTAGAGGGCCTTTGGACTATGTAAGTTCCCTAGAGGGTACCTGGACTATGTGGGTTCCCTAGCGGGCATTTGGGCTATCTAGGTTACCTAACGGGCACTTGGACTATGTAGGTTAACTAGCGGGCATTTGGACTATGTAGGTTCCCTAGCGGGCACTTGGACTATGTAGTTTCTCTATCGGGCACTTGGAGAATGTAGGTTAACTAGGGTGCACTAGGACAATGTAGGTTACCTAGCGGGCCTTTGGACTATCTAGGTTACCTAGTGGGCCCTTGGACTATGTAGGTTAACTAGCAGGCACTTGGACTATGTAGGTTAACTAGAGGGCACTTGGACTATGTAGGTTAACTAGCGGGCCCTTGAACTATCTAGGTTACATAGCGGGCCCATGGACGATGTAGGTTAAGTAGCGGGCCCTTGGACTATGTAGGTTAACTACCGGGCACATGGAATATCTAGGTTAACTGAAGGTGTACTTGGACTATGTAGGTTAACTAGCCGGCCCTTGGACTATGTAGATTCTCTAGCGGGCACTTGGACTATGTATGTTCCAGAGCGGGCCCTTGGACTATGTAGGTTCCCTAGTAGGCACTTGGACTATATAGGTTCCAGAGCGGGCACTTGGACTATCTAGGTTCCTTAGCGGGCACTTGTACTATGTAGGTTAACTAGCGTGCCCTTGGACAATCTAGGTTACGTAGCAGGCACTTGGTATATAGGTTAATTAGCGGGCACTTGGACTATGCAGGTTAACTAGCAGACACTTGCACGATATAGGTTAACTAGCGGGCCCTTGCACTATGTAGTTTAACTAGCGGGCCCATGGATTATGTAGGTTTACTAGCAGGCACTTGGACTATCTAGGTTAACTAGCGGGCACTTGGACTATGTAGTTTCCCTAGCGGGCATTTGGACTATTTAGGTTACCTAGCGGGCACTTGGACTATGTAGGTTACCTAGCGGGCACTTGGACTATGTAGGTTGCCTAGCGGGCACTTGGATTATGTAGGTTCCCTATCGGGGACTTGGACTATGTAGGTTAACTAGCGGGCACTTGGACTGTCTAGGTTACCTAGCGGGCACTTGGATTATCTAGTTTAACGAACGGGCACTTGGACAATGTAGGTTACCTAGCCGCCACTTGGACTATCTAGGTTAGCTAACAGGCACTTGGACTATCTAGGTTCCCTAGCGGGCACTTGTACTATCTAGGTTACCTAGCTGGCACTAGGACTATGTAGGTCAACTTGCGGGCCCTTGGACTATCTAGGTTAGCTAACGATCACTTAGATTATGTAGGTTAACTAGCGGGCACTTGGAATATGTAGGTTAACTAGCGGACAGTTGCACTATGTAGGTTAACTAGCGGGCGCATGGACTATGTAGGTTTACTAGCGGGCCCTTGGACTATCTAGTTTCCCTAAAGGGCACTTGGACTATCTAGGTAACCGAACGGGCACTTGGACTATCTAGGTTACCTAGCGGGCACTTGGACTATGTAGGCTAACTAGGGAGCCCTTGGACGATCTAGGTTACCTAGCGGGTACTTGAACTATCTAGGTTAACTAGCGAGCACTTGCCCTATCAAGGTTACCTAGCGGGCACTTGGACTATGTATGTTCCCTAGGGGCACTTGGACTATGTAGGTTCCTTAGCGTGCACTTGGACTATCTAGGTTGCCTAGCGGGCACTTGGACTATGTAGGTTATCTAGCAGGCACTTGGACTATGTAGGTTAACTAGCGGGCCCTTGAAATATGTAGGTTAACTACCGGGCACTTGGAAGATCTAGGTTAACTAGCGTGTACTTGGACTATGTAGGTTAACTAGCCGGCCCTTGGACTATGTAGATTCCCTAGCGGGCACTTGGACTATGTATGTTCCAGAGCGGGCACTTGGACTATGTAGTTTCCCTAGCAGGCATTTGGACTATGTAGGTTCCAGAGCGGGCACTTGGACTATCTAGGTTCCAGAGCGGGCACTTGGACTATCTAGGTTTCTTAGTGGGCGCTTGTACTATGTATGTTAACTAGCGTGCCCTTGGACTATATAGGTTACCTAGCAGGCACTTGGTATATAGGTTAACTAGCGGGCACTTAGACTATATAGGTTAACTAGCGGACACTTGCACGATCTAGGTTAACTAGCGGGCCCTTGCACTATGTAGGTTAACTAGCGGGCCCATGGATTATGTAGGTTTACTAGCAGGCACTTGGACTATCTAGGTTAACTAGCAGGCACTTGGACTATGTAGTTTCCCTAGCGGGCATTTGGACTATTTACGTTACCTAGCGGTCACTTGGACTATGTAGGTTACCTAGCAGGCACTTGGACTATCTAGGTTACCTAGCAGGCACTTTGACTATCTAGGTTAACTAACGGGCACTTGGACTATGTAGGTTGCCTAGCGGGCACTTGGATTATGTAGGTTCCCTATTGGGCACTTGGACTATGTAGGTTAACTAGCGGGCACTTGGACTGTCTTGGTTACCTAGCGGGCACTTGGATTATCTAGTTTAACGAACGGGCACTTGGACTATGTAGGTTACCTAGCCGCCACTTGGACTATCTAGGTTAGCTAACAGGCACTTGGACTATCTAGGTTCCCTAGCGGCCACTTGTACTATCTAGGTTACCTAGCTGGCACTAGGACTATGTAGGTCAACTAGTGGGCCCTTGGACTATCTAGGTTAGCTAACGGTCACTTAGATTATGTAGGTTAACTAGCGGGCACTTGGAATATGTAGATTAACTAGCGGACAGTTGCACTATGTAGGTTAACTAGCGGGCGCATGGACTATGTAGGTTTACTAGCGGGCCCTTGGACTATCTAGGTTCCCTAAAGGGCACTTGGACCATCTAGGTTACCGAACGGGCACTTGGACTATCTAGGTTACCTAGTGGGCACTTGGACTATGTAGGCTAACTAGGGAGCCCTTGGACGATCTAGGTTACCTAGCGGGTACTTGAACTATCTAGGTTAACTAGCGGGCACTTGCACTATCTAGGTTACCTAGCGGGCACTTGGACTATGTATGTTCCCTAGGGGCACTTGGGCTATCTATGTTAACTAGCGGGCACTTGGAATATGTAGGTTACCTAGCAGGCACTTGGAGTATCTAGGTTAACTAGCGGGCACTTGGACTATCTAAGTTAACTAGCATGCACTTGGACTATGTAGGTTCCTTAGCGGGCACTTGGACTATCTAGGTTGCCTAGCGGGCACTTGGACTATGTAGGTTAACTAGCAGGCACTTGGACAATCTAGGTTAACTAGCAGGCACTTGGACTATGTAGGTTAACTAGAGGACACTTGGACTATCTAGGTTAACTAGTGGGCCCTTGGACAATGTAGGTTAACTAGCGGGCAGCTGGACTATCAAAGTTAACAAGTGAGCCCTTGGACTATGTAGTTTAACTAGTGGGTCCTTGGACTATCTTGGTTACCTAGCGGGCACTTGGACTATATAGGTTACCAAGCAGGCACTTGGACTATGTAGGTTACCTAGTGGACACTTGGACTATCTAGGTTAACGAACGGGCACTTGGAATATTCAGGTAACCTAGCGGGCACTTGGACTCTCTAGGTTACCTGGCGGGCACTTGGACTTCTAGGTTAACGAACGGGCTCTTGGACTATGTAGGTTGCCTAGCGGGCACTTGGACTATCTAGGTTAGGTAACGGGAACTTGGACAATGTAAGTTACCTAGCAGGCACTTGGAATATCTAGGTTACACAGCGGGCACTTGGACTATGTAGGTTAACTAGCGAGCACTTGGACTCTAGGTTACCTAGTGGCATTTGGACTATCTAGGTTACCTAGTGGGCACATGGACTATGAAAGTTCCCTAGCCGGCACTTGGGCTATCTAGGTTAACTAGCAGGCACTTGGACGATCTAGGTTAACTAGCGGGCACTTGGACGATCTAGGTTAACTAGCGGGCACTTGGACTGTCTAGTTTACCTAGCGGGCACTTGGACTTCTTGGTTACCTAGGGGGCACTTGGACTATATAGGTTACCTAGCGGGCACTTGGACTATGTAGGTTACCTAGTGGACACTTGGACTATCTAGGTTAACGAACGGGCACTTGGAATATGCAGGTAACCTAGCGGGCACTTGGACTGTCTAGGTTACCTAGCGGGCACTTGGACTTCTAGGTTAACGAACGGGCTCTTGGACTCTGTAGGTTGCCTAGCGGGCACTTGGACTATCTAGGTTAGGTAACGGGCACTTGGACTCTCTTGGTTACCTAGCGGGAACTTGGACAATGTAAGTTACCTAGCGGGCACATGGACTATCTAGGTTACCTAACGGGCACTTGGACTATCTAGGTTACATGCCGGCACTTGGACTATGTAGGTTAACTTGCGAGCACTTGGACTATCTAGGTTACCTAGCGGGCCCTTGGACTATGTAGGTTTCCTAGCGGGCGCTTGGACTATCTAGGTTAACGAACGGGCACTTGGACTATGTAGGTAACCTAGCGGGCACTTGGACAGTCTAGGTTACCTAGCGGGCACTTGGACTATCTAGGTTAACGAACGGGCACTTGGACTATGTAGGTTAACTAGCGGACACTTGGACAATCTAGGTTAACTAACGGGCACTTGGACTATGTAAGTTCCCTAGCGGGCACTTTCACTATGTGGGTTCCATAGCGGGCATTTGGACTATCTATGTTACCTAACGGGCACTTGGAGTATGTAGGTTCCCTAGCGGGCACTTGGATTATGTAGGTTCCCTATCGGGCACTTGGACTATGTATGTTTCTAGCGGGCATTTGGACTATGTAGGTTACTATCGGGCATTTGGACTATGTAGGTTACCTAAAGGGCACTTGGCCTATGTACCTTCGCTATCGGGCACTTGGACAATGTTGGTTAACTAGCGGGCACTAGGACTATGTAGGTTACGTAGCGGGCACTTGGACTATCAAGGTTACCTAGCGGGCACTTGCACTATATAGGTTAACTAGCGGGCCCTTGGACTATCTAGGTTACCTAGCGGGCACTTGGACTATGTAGGTTAACTAGCGGACACATGGACAATCTAGGTTACCTAGCGGGCACTTGGACTATGTACGTTCCCTAAAGGGCACTTGGACTATGTCGGTTCCATAGCGGGCACTTGGACTATCTAGGTTACCTAACGGGCACTTGGACTATCTAGGTTACCTAACGGGCACTTTGACAATCAAGGTTACCTAGCGGGCACTTGGACTATCTACGTTAGCTAAGAGGAACTTGGACTATTTAGGTTACCTAGCGGGCACTTTGACTATGTAGGTTACCTAGCGGGCACTTGGACTATCTAGGTTACCTAGCGGGCACTTGGACTATCTAAGTTAGCTAAAAGGAACTTGGACTATCTAGTTTACCTAGCGAGCACTAGGACTATGTAGGTTACCTAACGGGCACTTGGAATATGTAGGTTAACTAGCGGACACTTGGACGATCTAGGTTAACTAGCCTGCACTTGGAATATCTAGGTTAACTAGCGGGCACTTGGACTATCTAGGTTAACTAGCGGGTTTTGGACTATGTAGGTTAACTAGCGGGCCCTTGGACTATGTAGGTTAACAAGCGGGCACTTGGACGATCTAGGTTAACTAGCGGGCACTTGGACGATGCATGTTCCCTAACGTGCACTTTGCCTATGTAGGTTCCCTAGCGGGAACTTGGACTATATAGGTGCCCTATGGGCACTTGGACTCTCTAGGTTCCCTATCGGGCACTTGGACTATATAGGTTATCAAGCAGGCCCTTGCACTATCTAGGTTACCTGGCGAGCACTTGGACGATGCAGGTTCCCTAGTGGGCACTTGGACTGTCTAGGTTCCTTAACGGGCACTTGGACTATGTAGGTTCCATAGGGGGCACTTGGACTATATAGGTTCCCTATTGGGCACTTGGATTATGTAGGTTTGTGTAGGGCATTGGGACTATGTAGGTTAACTACCGGGCACTTGGATTATCTAGGTTACCTAGCGGGCACTTGGTCTATGTACATACCCTAGCGGGCACTTGGACTATGTAGGTTACCTAGCGGGCATTTGGACTATGTACGTCCCCTAGTGGGCACTTGGACTATCTAGGTTAACTAACGGGCACTAGAACTATCTAGGTTAACTAGCGAGCACTTGGTCTATCTAGGTAACCTAGCGGGCACTTGGACTATGTAGGTCAACTAGCGGGCCCTTGGACTATCTAGGTTAGCTAAGGGGCACTTGGATTATGTAGGTTAACTAGCGCGCACTTGGACAATGTAGGTTAACTAGCGGACACTTGGACGATCTAGGTTAACTAGCGGGCCCTTTCACTATTTAGGTTAACTAGCGGGCCTTTGGACTATGTAGGTTAACTAGCGGGCACTTGGACTATGTAGGTTAGCTAGCGGGCACTTGAACTATGTAGGTTAACTATTGGGCCCTTAGACCATCTAGGTTAGCTAGCGGGCACTTGGACTATGTAGGTTAATTAGCGGGTATTTCGACTATGTAGGTGCCCTAGCGGGCATTTGGACTATATAGATTACCTAGGGGGCACTTGGACTTTGTAGGTTACGTAGCGGGCACTTGGACTATCTAGGTTACCTAGCGTGCACTTGAACTATCTACGTTACCTAGCGGGTACTTGAACTATCTAGGTTAACTAGCGGGCACTTGGACTATCTAGGTTAACTAACGGGCACTTGGACTATGTAAGTTCCCTAGCGGGCACTTGGACTATGTAGGTTACTAGCGGGCATTTCAACTATGTAGGTTACCTAACGGGCACTTGGACTATGAGGGTTCCATATCGGGCACTTGGACAATGTTGGTTAACTAGCGGGCACTAGGACTCTGTAGGTTACCTAGCGGGCACTTGGACTATCTAGGTTAGGTAACGGGCACTTGGACTATCTAGGTTACCTAGTGGGAACTTGGACTATGTAGGTTACAAGCGGGCACTTTGACTATCTTGGTTATTTAGCGGGCAGTTGGACTATGTAGGTTGACTAGAGGACACTTGGACTATCTAGGTTAACTAGTGGGCCCTTGGACAATGTAGGTTAACTAGCGGGCATCTGGACTATCAAAGTTAACAAGTGAGCCCTTGGACTATGTAGTTTAACTAGTGGGTCCTTGGACTATCTTGGTTACCTAGCGGGCACTTGGACTATATAGGTTACCAAGCAGGCACTAGGAATATGTAGGTTACCTAGTGGACACTTGGACTATCTAGGTTAACGAACGGGCACTTGGAATATTCAGGTAACCTAGCGGGCACTTGGACTATGTAGGTTGCCTAGCGGGCACTTGGATTATGTAGGATCCCTATTGGGCACTTGGACTATGTAGGTTAACTAGCGGGCACTTGGACTGTCTTGGTTACCTAGCGGGCACTTGGATTATCTAGTTTAACGAACGGGCACTTGGACTATGTAGGTTACCTAGCCGCCACTTGGACTATCTAGGTTAGCTAACAGGCACTTGGACTATCTAGGTTCCCTAGCGGCCACTTGTACTATCTAGGTTACCTAGCTGGCACTAGGACTATGTAGGTCAACTAGCGGGCCCTTGGACTATCTAGGTTAGCTAACGGTCACTTAGATTATGTAGGTTAACTAGCGGGCACTTGGAATATGTAGATTAACTAGCGGACAGTTGCACTATGTAGGTTAACTAGCGGGCGCATGGACTATGTAGGTTTACTAGCGGGCCTTTGGACTATCTAGGTTCCCTAAAGGGCACTTGGACCATCTAGGTTACCGAACGGGCACTTGGACTATCTAGGTTACCTAGCGGGCACTTGGACTATGTAGGCTAACTAGGGAGCCCTTGGACGATCTAGGTTACCTAGCGGGTACTTGAACTATCTAGTTTAACTAGCGGGCACTTGCACTATCTAGGTTACCTAGCGGGCACTTGGACTATGTATGTTCCCTAGGGGCACTTGGACTATCTATGTTAACTAGCGGGCACTTGGAATATGTAGGTTACCTAGCAGGCACTTGGAGTATCTAGGTTAACTAGCGGGCACTTGGACTATCTAAGTTAACTAGCATGCACTTGGACTATGTAGGTTCCTTAGCGGGCACTTGGACTATCTAGGTTGCCTAGCGGGCACTTGGACTATGTAGGTTAACTAGCAGGCACTTGGACAATCTAGGTTAACTAGCAGGCACTTGGACTATGTAGGTTAACTAGAGGACACTTGGACTATCTAGGTTAACTAGTGGGCCCTTGGACAATGTAGGTTAACTAGCGGGCAGCTGGACTATCAAAGTTAACAAGTGAGCCCTTGGACTATGTAGTTTAACTAGTGGGTCCTTGGACTATCTTGGTTACCTAGCGGGCACTTGGACTATATAGGTTACCAAGCAGGCACTTGGACTATGTAGGTTACCTAGTGGACACTTGGACTATCTAGGTTAACGAACGGGCACTTGGAATATTCAGGTAACCTAGCGGGCACTTGGACTCTCTAGGTTACCTGGCGGGCACTTGGACTTCTAGGTTAACGAACGGGCTCTTGGACTATGTAGGTTGCCTAGCGGGCACTTGGACTATCTAGGTTAGGTAACGGGAACTTGGACAATGTAAGTTACCTAGCAGGCACTTGGAATATCTAGGTTACACAGCGGGCACTTGGACTATGTAGGTTAACTAGCGAGCACTTGGACTCTAGGTTACCTAGTGGCATTTGGACTATCTAGGTTACCTAGTGGGCACATGGACTATGAAAGTTCCCTAGCCGGCACTTGGGCTATCTAGGTTAACTAGCAGGCACTTGGACGATCTAGGTTAACTAGCGGGCACTTGGACTATCTAGGTTACCTAGCGGGCACTTGGACTGTCTAGGTTACCTAGCGGGCACTTGGACTTCTTGGTTACCTAGGGGGCACTTGGACTATATAGGTTACCTAGCGGGCACTTGGACTATGTAGGTTACCTAGTGGACACTTGGACTATCTAGGTTAACGAACGGGCACTTGGAATATGCAGGTAACCTAGCGGGCACTTGGACTGTCTAGGTTACCTAGCGGGCACTTGGACTTCTAGGTTAACGAACGGGCTCTTGGACTCTGTAGGTTGCCTAGCGGGCACTTGGACTATCTAGGTTAGGTAACGGGCACTTGGACTCTCTTGGTTACCTAGCGGGAACTTGGACAATGTAAGTTACCTAGCGGGCACATGGACTATCTAGGTTACCTAACGGGCACTTGGACTATCTAGGTTACATGCCGGCACTTGGACTATGTAGGTTAACTTGCGAGCACTTGGACTATCTAGGTTACCTAGCGGGCCCTTGGACTATGTAGGTTTCCTAGCGGGCGCTTGGACTATCTAGGTTAACGAACGGGCACTTGGACTATGTAGGTAACCTAGCGGGCACTTGGACAGTCTAGGTTACCTAGCGGGTACTTGGACTATCTAGGTTAACGAACGGGCACTTGGACTATGTAGGTTAACTAGCGGACACTTGGACAATCTAGGTTAACTAACGGGCACTTGGACTATGTAAGTTCCCTAGCGGGCACTTTCACTATGTGGGTTCCATAGCGGGCATTTGGACTATCTAGGTTACCTAACGGGCACTTGGAGTATGTAGGTTCCCTAGCGGGCACTTGGATTATGTAGGTTCCCTATCGGGCACTTGGATTATGTATGTTTCTAGCGGGCATTTGGACTATGTAGGTTACTATCGGGCATTTGGACTATGTAGGTTACCTAAAGGGCACTTGGCCTATGTACCTTCGCTATCGGGCACTTGGACAATGTTGGTTAACTAGCGGGCACTAGGACTATGTAGGTTACGTAGCGGGCACTTGGACTATCAAGGTTACCTAGCGGGCACTTGCACTATATAGGTTAACTAGCGGGCCCTTGGACTATCTAGGTTACCTAGCGGGCACTTGGACTATGTAGGTTAACTAGCGGACACATGGACAATCTAGGTTACCTAGCGGGCACTTGGACTATGTACGTTCCCTAAAGGGCACTTGGACTATGTCGGTTCCATAGCGGGCACTTGGACTATCTAGGTTACCTAACGGGCACTTGGACTATCTAGGTTACCTAACGGGCACTTTGACAATCAAGGTTACCTAGCGGGCACTTGGACTATCTACGTTAGCTAAGAGGAACTTGGACTATTTAGGTTACCTAGCGGGCACTTTGACTATGTAGGTTACCTAGCGGGCACTTGGACTATCTAGGTTACCTAGCGGGCACTTGGACTATCTAAGTTAGCTAAAAGGAACTTGGACTATCTAGTTTACCTAGCGAGCACTAGGACTATGTAGGTTACCTAACGGGCACTTGGAATATGTAGGTTAACTAGCGGACACTTGGACGATCTAGGTTAACTAGCCTGCACTTGGAATATCTAGGTTAACTAGCGGGCACTTGGACTATCTAGGTTAACTAGCGGGTTTTGGACTATGTAGGTTAACTAGCGGGCCCTTGGACTATGTAGGTTAACAAGCGGGCACTTGGACGATCTAGGTTAACTAGCGGGCACTTGGACGATGCAGGTTCCCTAACGTGCACTTTGCCTATGTAGGTTCCCTAGCGGGAACTTGGACTATATAGGTGCCCTATGGGCACTTGGACTCTCTAGGTTCCCTATCGGGCACTTGGACTATGTAGGTTATCAAGCAGGCCCTTGCACTATCTAGGTTACCTGGCGAGCACTTGGACGATGCAGGTTCCCTAGTGGGCACTTGGACTGTCTAGGTTCCTTAACGGGCACTTGGACTATGTAGGTTCCATAGGGGGCACTTGGACTATATAGGTTCCCTATTGGGCACTTGGATTATGTAGGTTTGTGTAGGGCATTGGGACTATGTAGGTTAACTACAGGGCACTTGGACTATCTAGGTTACCTAGCGGGCACTTGGTCTATGTACATACCCTAGCGGGCACTTGGACTATGTAGGTTACCTAGCGGGCATTTGGACTATGTACGTCCCCTAGTGGGCACTTGGACTATCTAGGTTAACTAACGGGCACTAGAACTATCTAGGTTAACTAGCGAGCACTTGGTCTATCTAGGTAACCTAGCGGGCACTTGGACTATGTAGGTCAACTAGCGGGCCCTTGGACTATCTAGGTTAGCTAAGGGACACCTGGATTATGTAGGTTCACTAGCGCGCACTTGGACAATGTAGGTTAACTAGCGGACACTTGGACGATCTAGGTTAACTAGCGGGCCCTTTCACTATTTAGGTTAACTAGCGGGCCTTTGGACTATGTAGGTTAACTAGCGGGCACTTGGACTATGTAGGTTAGCTAGCGGGCACTTGAACTATGTAGGTTAACTATTGGGCCCTTAGACTATCTAGGTTAGCTAGCGGGCACTTGGACTATGTAGGTTAATTAGCGGGTATTTCGACTATGTAGGTGCCCTAGCGGGCATTTGGACTATATAGATTACCTAGGGGGCACTTGGACTTTGTAGGTTACGTAGCGGGCACTTGGACTATCTAGGTTACCTAGCGTGCACTTGAACTATCTACGTTACCTAGCGGGTACTTGAAATATCTAGGTTAACTAGCGGGCACTTGGACTATCTAGGTTAACTAACGGGCACTTGGACTATGAAAGTTCCCTAGCGGGCACTTGGACTATGTAGGTTACTAGCGGGCATTTCAACTATGTAGGTTACCTAACGGGCACTTGGACTATGAGGGTTCCATATCGGGCACTTGGACAATATTGGTTAACTAGCGGGCACTAGGACTCTGTAGGTTACCTAGCGGGCACTTGGACTATCTAGGTTAGGTAACGGGCACTTGGACTATCTAGGTTACCTAGTGGGAACTTGGACTATGTAGGTTACAAGCGGGCACTTTGACTATCTTGGTTATTTAGCGGGCAGTTGGACTATGTAGGTTGACTAGAGGACACTTGGACTATCTAGGTTAACTAGTGGGCCCTTGGACAATGTAGGTTAACTAGCGGGCAGCTGGACTATCAAAGTTAACAAGTGAGCCCTTGGACTATGTAGTTTAACTAGTGGGTCCTTGGACTATCTTGGTTACCTAGCGGGCACTTGGACTATATAGGTTACCAAGCAGGCACTAGGAATATGTAGGTTACCTAGTGGACACTTGGACTATCTAGGTTAACGAACGGGCACTTGGAATATTCAGGTAACCTAGCGGGCACTTGGACTATGTAGGTTGCCTAGCGGGCACTTGGATTATGTAGGATCCCTATTGGGCACTTGGACTATGTAGGTTAACTAGCGGGCACTTGGACTGTCTTGGTTACCTAGCGGGCACTTGGATTATCTAGTTTAACGAACGGGCACTTGGACTATGTAGGTTACCTAGCCGCCACTTGGACTATCTAGGTTAGCTAACAGGCACTTGGACTATCTAGGTTCCCTAGCGGCCACTTGTACTATCTAGGTTACCTAGCTGGCACTAGGACTATGTAGGTCAACTAGCGGGCCCTTGGACTATCTAGGTTAGCTAACGGTCACTTAGATTATGTAGGTTAACTAGCGGGCACTTGGAATATGTAGATTAACTAGCGGACAGTTGCACTATGTAGGTTAACTAGCGGGCGCATGGACTATGTAGGTTTACTTGCGGGCCTTTGGACTATCTAGGTTCCCTAAAGGGCACTTGGACCATCTAGGTTACCGAACGGGCACTTGGACTATCTAGGTTACCTAGCGGGCACTTGGACTATGTAGGCTAACTAGGGAGCCCTTGGACGATCTAGATTACCTAGCGGGTACTTGAACTATCTAGTTTAACTAGCGGGCACTTGCACTATCTAGGTTACCTAGCGGGCACTTGGACTATGTATGTTCCCTAGGGGCACATGGACTATCTATGTTAACTAGCGGGCACTTGGAATATGTAGGTTACCTAGCAGGCACTTGGAGTATCTAGGTTAACTAGCGGGCACTTGGACTATCTAAGTTAACTAGCATGCACTTGGACTATGTAGGTTCCTTAGCGGGCACTTGGACTATCTAGGTTGCCTAGCGGGCACTTGGACTATGTAGGTTAACTAGCAGGCACTTGGACAATCTAGGTTAACTAGCAGGCACTTGGACTATGTAGGTTAACTAGAGGACACTTGGACTATCTAGGTTAACTAGTGGGCCCTTGGACAATGTAGGTTAACTAGCGGGCAGCTGGACTATCAAAGTTAACAAGTGAGCCCTTGGACTATGTAGTTTAACTAGTGGGTCCTTGGACTATCTTGGTTACCTAGCGGGCACTTGGACTATATAGGTTACCAAGCAGGCACTTGGACTATGTAGGTTACCTAGTGGACACTTGGACTATCTAGGTTAACGAACGGGCACTTGGAATATTCAGGTAACCTAGCGGGCACTTGGACTCTCTAGGTTACCTGGCGGGCACTTGGACTTCTAGGTTAACGAACGGGCTCTTGGACTATGTAGGTTGCCTAGCGGGCACTTGGACTATCTAGGTTAGGTAACGGGAACTTGGACAATGTAAGTTACCTAGCAGGCACTTGGAATATCTAGGTTACACAGCGGGCACTTGGACTATGTAGGTTAACTAGCGAGCACTTGGACTCTAGGTTACCTAGTGGCATTTGGACTATCTAGGTTACCTAGTGGGCACATGGACTATGAAAGTTCCCTAGCCGGCACTTGGGCTATCTAGGTTAACTAGCAGGCACTTGGACGATCTAGGTTAACTAGCGGGCACTTGGACTATCTAGGTTACCTAGCGGGCACTTGGACTGTCTAGGTTACCTAGCGGGCACTTGGACTTCTTGGTTACCTAGGGGGCACTTGGACTATATAGGTTACCTAGCGGGCACTTGGACTATGTAGGTTACCTAGTGGACACTTGGACTATCTAGGTTAACGAACGGGCACTTGGAATATGCAGGTAACCTAGCGGGCACTTGGACTGTCTAGGTTACCTAGCGGGCACTTGGACTTCTAGGTTAACGAACGGGCTCTTGGACTCTGTAGGTTGCCTAGCGGGCACTTGGACTATCTAGGTTAGGTAACGGGCACTTGGACTCTCTTGGTTACCTAGCGGGAACTTGGACAATGTAAGTTACCTAGCGGGCACATGGACTATCTAGGTTACCTAACGGGCACTTGGACTATCTAGGTTACATGCCGGCACTTGGACTATGTAGGTTAACTTGCGAGCACTTGGACTATCTAGGTTACCTAGCGGGCCCTTGGACTATGTAGGTTTCCTAGCGGGCGCTTGGACTATCTAGGTTAACGAACGGGCACTTGGACTATGTAGGTAACCTAGCGGGCACTTGGACAGTCTAGGTTACCTAGCGGGTACTTGGACTATCTAGGTTAACGAACGGGCACTTGGACTATGTAGGTTAACTAGCGGACACTTGGACAATCTAGGTTAACTAACGGGCACTTGGACTATGTAAGTTCCCTAGCGGGCACTTTCACTATGTGGGTTCCATAGCGGGCATTTGGACTATCTAGGTTACCTAACGGGCACTTGGAGTATGTAGGTTCCCTAGCGGGCACTTGGATTATGTAGGTTCCCTATCGGGCACTTGGACTATGTATGTTTCTAGCGGGCATTTGGACTATGTAGGTTACTATCGGGCATTTGGACTATGTAGGTTACCTAAAGGGCACTTGGCCTATGTACCTTCGCTATCGGGCACTTGGACAATGTTGGTTAACTAGCGGGCACTAGGACTATGTAGGTTACGTAGCGGGCACTTGGACTATCAAGGTTACCTAGCGGGCACTTGCACTATATAGGTTAACTAGCGGGCCCTTGGACTATCTAGGTTACCTAGCGGGCACTTGGACTATGTAGGTTAACTAGCGGACACATGGACAATCTAGGTTACCTAGCGGGCACTTGGACTATGTACGTTCCCTAAAGGGCACTTGGACTATGTCGGTTCCATAGCGGGCACTTGGACTATCTAGGTTACCTAACGGGCACTTGGACTATCTAGGTTACCTAACGGGCACTTTGACAATCAAGGTTACCTAGCGGGCACTTGGACTATCTACGTTAGCTAAGAGGAACTTGGACTATTTAGGTTACCTAGCGGGCACTTTGACTATGTAGGTTACCTAGCGGGCACTTGGACTATCTAGGTTACCTAGCGGGCACTTGGACTATCTAAGTTAGCTAAAAGGAACTTGGACTATCTAGTTTACCTAGCGAGCACTAGGACTATGTAGGTTACCTAACGGGCACTTGGAATATGTAGGTTAACTAGCGGACACTTGGACGATCTAGGTTAACTAGCCTGCACTTGGAATATCTAGGTTAACTAGCGGGCACTTGGACTATCTAGGTTAACTAGCGGGTTTTGGACTATGTAGGTTAACTAGCGGGCCCTTGGACTATGTAGGTTAACAAGCGGGCACTTGGACGATCTAGGTTAACTAGCGGGCACTTGGACGATGCAGGTTCCCTAACGTGCACTTTGCCTATGTAGGTTCCCTAGCGGGAACTTGGACTATATAGGTGCCCTATGGGCACTTGGACTCTCTAGGTTCCCTATCGGGCACTTGGACTATGTAGGTTATCAAGCAGGCCCTTGCACTATCTAGGTTACCTGGCGAGCACTTGGACGATGCAGGTTCCCTAGTGGGCACTTGGACTGTCTAGGTTCCTTAACGGGCACTTGGACTATGTAGGTTCCATAGGGGGCACTTGGACTATATAGGTTCCCTATTGGGCACTTGGATTATGTAGGTTTGTGTAGGGCATTGGGACTATGTAGGTTAACTACAGGGCACTTGGACTATCTAGGTTACCTAGCGGGCACTTGGTCTATGTACATACCCTAGCGGGCACTTGGACTATGTAGGTTACCTAGCGGGCATTTGGACTATGTACGTCCCCTAGTGGGCACTTGGACTATCTAGGTTAACTAACGGGCACTAGAACTATCTAGGTTAACTAGCGAGCACTTGGTCTATCTAGGTAACCTAGCGGGCACTTGGACTATGTAGGTCAACTAGCGGGCCCTTGGACTATCTAGGTTAGCTAAGGGGCACTTGGATTATGTAGGTTAACTAGCGCGCACTTGGACAATGTAGGTTAACTAGCGGACACTTGGACGATCTAGGTTAACTAGCGGGCCCTTTCACTATTTAGGTTAACTAGCGGGCCTTTGGACTATGTAGGTTAACTAGCGGGCACTTGGACTATGTAGGTTAGCTAGCGGGCACTTGAACTATGTAGGTTAACTATTGGGCCCTTAGACTATCTAGGTTAGCTAGCGGGCACTTGGACTATGTAGGTTAATTAGCGGGTATTTCGACTATGTAGGTGCCCTAGCGGGCATTTGGACTATATAGATTACCTAGGGGGCACTTGGACTTTGTAGGTTACGTAGCGGGCACTTGGACTATCTAGGTTACCTAGCGTGCACTTGAACTATCTACGTTACCTAGCGGGTACTTGAACTATCTAGGTTAACTAGCGGGCACTTGGACTATCTAGGTTAACTAACGGGCACTTGGACTATGAAAGTTCCCTAGCGGGCACTTGGACTATGTAGGTTACTAGCGGGCATTTCAACTATGTAGGTTACCTAACGGGCACTTGGACTATGAGGGTTCCATATCGGGCACTTGGACAATGTTGGTTAACTAGCGGGCACTAGGACTCTGTAGGTTACCTAGCGGGCACTTGGACTATCTAGGTTAGGTAACGGGCACTTGGACTATCTAGGTTACCTAGTGGGAACTTGGACTATGTAGGTTACAAGCGGGCACTTTGACTATCTTGGTTATTTAGCGGGCAGTTGGACTATGTAGGTTGACTAGAGGACACTTGGACTATCTAGGTTAACTAGTGGGCCCTTGGACAATGTAGGTTAACTAGCGGGCAGCTGGACTATCAAAGTTAACAAGTGAGCCCTTGGACTATGTAGTTTAACTAGTGGGTCCTTGGACTATCTTGGTTACCTAGCGGGCACTTGGACTATATAGGTTACCAAGCAGGCACTAGGAATATGTAGGTTACCTAGTGGACACTTGGACTATCTAGGTTAACGAACGGGCACTTGGAATATTCAGGTAACCTAGCGGGCACTTGGACTCTCTAGGTTACCTGGCGGGCACTTGGACTTCTAGGTTAACGAACGGGCTCTTGGACTATGTAGGTTGCCTAGCAGGCACTTGGACTATCTAGGTTAGGTAACAGGAACTTGGACTATCTAGGTTACCTAGCGGGAACTTGGAAAATGTAAGTTACCTAGCAGGCACTTGGAATATCTAGGTTACACAGCGGGCACTTGGACTATGTAGGTTAACTAGCGAGCACTTGGACTCTAGGTTACCTAGTGGCATTTGGACTATCTAGGTTACCTAGTGGGCACATGGACTATGAAAGTTCCCTAGCCGGCACTTGGGCTATCTAGGTTAACTAGCAGGCACTTGGACGATCTAGGTTAACTAGCGGGCACTTGGACTATCTAGGTTACCTAGCGGGCACTTGGACTGTCTAGGTTACCTAGCGGGCACTTGGACTTCTTGGTTACCTAGGGGGCACTTGGACTATATAGGTTACCTAGCGGGCACTTGGACTATGTAGGTTACCTAGTGGACACTTGGACTATCTAGGTTAACGAACGGGCACTTGGAATATGCAGGTAACCTAGCGGGCACTTGGACTGTCTAGGTTACCTAGCGGGCACTTGGACTTCTAGGTTAACGAACGGGCTCTTGGACTATGTAGGTTGCCTAGAGGGCACTTGGACTATCTAGGTTAGGTAACGGGCACTTGGACTCTCTTGGTTACCTAGCGGGAACTTGGACAATGTAAGTTACCTAGCGGGCACATGGACTATCTAGGTTACCTAACGGGCACTTGGACTATCTAGGTTACATGCCGGCACTTGGACTATGTAGGTTAACTTGCGAGCACTTGGACTATCTAGGTTACCTAGCGGGCCCTTGGACTATGTAGGTTTCCTAGCGGGCGCTTGGACTATCTAGGTTAACGAACGGGCACTTGGACTATGTAGGTAACCTAGCGGGCACTTGGACAGTCTAGGTTACCTAGCGGGCACTTGGACTATCTAGGTTAACGAACGGGCACTGGACTATGTAGGTTACCTGGCGGGCACTTGGACTATGTAGGATCCCTATCGGACATTTGGACTACTTAGGTTACCTAGCGGGCCCTTGGACTCTCTATGTTAACTAGCGGGCACTTGGACTATGTAGGTTCCCTAGCGGGCATTTGGACTATATAGATAACCTAGAGGGCATTTAGACTTTGTAGGTTACCTACCGGGCTGTTGGACTATCGAGGTTACCTAGCGGGCACTGGGACTATCTAGGTTAACTAACGGGCACTTGGACTATGTAGGTTACCTAGAGGGCCCTTGGACTATGTAAGTTCCCTAGAGGGTACTTGGACTATGTGGGTTCCCTAGCGGGCATTTGGGCTATCTAGGTTACCTAACGGGCACTTGGACTATGTAGGTTAACTAGCGGGCATTTGGACTATGTAGGTTCCCTAGCGGGCACTTGGACTATGTAGTTTCTCTATCGGGCACTTGGAGAATGTAGGTTAACTAGTGTGCACTAGGACAATGTAGGTTACCTAGCGGGTCTTTGGACTATCTAGGTTACCTAGTGGGCCCTTGGACTATGTAGGTTAACTAGCAGGCACTTGGACTATGTAGGTTAACTAGAGGGCACTTGGACTATGTAGGTTAACTAGCGGGCCCTTGAACTATCTAGGTTACATAGCGGGCCCATGGACGATGTAGGTTAAGTAGCGGGCCCTTGGACTATGTAGGTTAACTACCGGGCACATGGAATATCTAGGTTAACTGAAGGTGTACTTGGACTATGTAGGTTAACTAGCCGGCCCTTGGACTATGTAGATTCTCTAGCGGGCACTTGGACTATGTATGTTCCAGAGCGGGCCCTTGGACTATGTAGGTTCCCTAGTAGGCACTTGGACTATATAGGTTCCAGAGCGGGCAATTGGACTATCTAGGTTCCTTAGCGGGCACTTGTACTATGTAGGTTAACTAGCATGCCCTTGGACAATCTAGGTTACGTAGCAGGCACTTGGTATATAGGTTAATTAGCGGGCACTTGGACTATGCAGGTTAACTAGCAGACACTTGCACGATATAGGTTAACTAGCGGGCCCTTGCACTAAGTAGTTTAACTAGCGGGCCCATGGATTATGTAGGTTTACTAGCAGGCACTTGGACTATCTAGGTTAACTAGCGGGCACTTGGACTATGTAGTTTCCCTAGCGGGCATTTGGACTATTTAGGTTACCTAGCGGGCACTTGGACTATGTAGGTTACCTAGCGGGCACTTGGACTATGTAGGTTGCCTAGCGGGCACTTGGATTATGTAGGTTCCCTATCGGGGACTTGGACTATGTAGGTTACCTAGCGGGCACTTGGATTATCTAGTTTAACGAACGGGCACTTGGACAATGTAGGTTACCTAGCCGCCTCTTGGACTATCTAGGTTAGCTAACAGGCACTTGGACTATCTAGGTTCCCTAGCGGGCACTTGTACTATCTAGGTTACCTAGCTGGCACTAGGACTATGTAGGTCAACTTGCGGGCCCTTGGACTATCTAGGTTAGCTAACGATCACTTAGATTATGTAGGTTAACTAGCGGGCACTTGGAATATGTAGGTTAACTAGCGGACAGTTGCACTATATAGGTTAACTAGCGGGCGCATGGACTATGTAGGTTTACTAGCGGGCCCTTGGACTATCTAGTTTCCCTAAAGGGCACTTGGACTATCTAGGTTACCGAACGGGCACTTGGACTATCTAGGTTACCTAGCGGGCACTTGGACTATGTAGGCTAACTAGGGAGCCCTTGGACGATCTAGGTTACCTAGCGGGTACTTGAACTATCTAGTTTAACTAGCGGGCACTTGCCCTTTCAAGGTTACCTAGCGGGCACTTGGACTATGTATGTTCCCTAGGGGCACTTGGACTATGTAGGTTCCTTAGCGGGCACTTGGACTATCTAGGTTGCCTAGCGGGCACTTGGACTATGTAGGTTATCTAGCAGGCACTTGGACTATGTAGGTTAACTAGCGGGCCCTTGAAATATGTAGGTTAACTACCGGGCACTTGGAAGATCTAGGTTAACTAGCGTGTACTTGGACTATGTAGGTTAACTAGCCGGCCCTTGGACTATATAGATTCCCTAGCGGGCACTTGGACTATGTATGTTCCAGAGCGGGTACTTGGACTATGTAGTTTCCCTAGCAGGCACTTGGACTATGTAGGTTCCAGAGCGGGCACTTGGACTATCTAGGTTCCAGAGCGGGCACTTGGACTATCTAGGTTACCTAGCAGGCACTTGGTATATAGGTTAACTAGCGGGCACTTAGACTATATAGGTTAACTAGCGGACACTTGCACGATCTAGGTTAACTAGCGGGCCCTTGCACTATGTAGGTTAACTAGCGGGCCCATGGATTATGTAGGTTTACTAGCAGGCACTTGGACTATCTAGGTTAACTAGCAGGCACTTGGACTATGTAGTTTCCCTAGCGGGCATTTGGACTATTTACGTTACCTAGCGGGCACTTGGACTATGTAGGTTACCTAGCAGGCACTTGGACTATCTAGGTTACCTAGCAGGCACTTTGACTATCTAGGTTAACTAACGGGCACTTGGACTATGTAGGTTGCCTAGCGGGCACTTGGATTATGTAGGTTCCCTATTGGGCACTTGGACTATGTAGGTTAACTAGCGGGCACTTGGACTGTCTTGGTTACCTAGCGGGCACTTGGATTATCTAGTTTAACGAACGGGCACTTGGACTATGTAGGTTACCTAGCCGCCACTTGGACTATCTAGGTTAGCTAACAGGCACTTGGACTATCTAGGTTCCCTAGCGGCCACTTGTACTATCTAGGTTACCTAGCTGGCACTAGGACTATGTAGGTCAACTAGCGGGCCCTTGGACTATCTAGGTTAGCTAACGGTCACTTAGATTATGTAGGTTAACTAGCGGGCACTTGGAATATGTAGATTAACTAGCGGACAGTTGCACTATGTAGGTTAACTAGCGGGCGCATGGACTATGTAGGTTTACTAGCGGGCCCTTGGACTATCTAGGTTCCCTAAAGGGCACTTGGACCATCTAGGATACCGAACGGGCACTTGGACTATCTAGGTTACCTAGCGGGCACTTGGACTATGTAGGCTAACTAGGGAGCCCTTGGACGATCTAGGTTACCTAGCGGGTACTTGATCTATCTAGGTTAACTAGCGGGCACTTGCACTATCTAGGTTACCTAGCGGGCACTTGGACTATGTATGTTCCCTAGGGGCACTTGGACTATCTATGTTAACTAGCGGGCACTTGGAATATGTAGGTTACCTAGCAGGCACTTGGAGTATCTAGGTTAACTAGCGGGCACTTGGACTATCTAAGTTAACTAGCATGCACTTGGACTATGTAGGTTCCTTAGCGGGCACTTGGACTATCTAGGTTGCCTAGCGGGCACTTGGACTATGTAGGTTAACTAGCAGGCACTTGGACAATCTAGGTTAACTAGCAGGCACTTGGACTATGTAGGTTAACTAGAGGACACTTGGACTATCTAGGTTAACTAGTGGGCCCTTGGACAATGTAGGTTAACTAGCGGGCAGCTGGACTATCCAAGTTAACAAGTGAGCCCTTGGACTATGTAGTTTAACTAGTGGGTCCTTGGACTATCTTGGTTACCTAGCGGGCACTTGGACTATATAGGTTACCAAGCAGGCACTTGGACTATGTAGGTTACCTAGTGGACACTTGGACTATCTAGGTTAACTAGTGGGCCCTTGGACAATGTAGGTTAACTAGCAGGCACTTGGACAATCTAGGTTACCTGGCGGGCACTTGGACTTCTAGGTTAACGAACGGGCTCTTGGACTATGTAGGTTGCCTAGCGGGCACTTGGACTATCTAGGTTAGTTAACGGGAACTTGGACTATCTAGGTTACCTAGCGGGAACTTGGACAATGTAAGTTACCTAGCAGGCACTTGGAATATCTAGGTTACACAGCGGGCACTTGGACTATGTAGGTTAACTAGCGAGCACTTGGACTCTAGGTTACCTAGTGGCATTTGGACTATCTAGGTTACCTAGTGGGCACATGGACTATGAAAGTTCCCTAGCCGGCACTTGGGCTATCTAGGTTAACTAGCAGGCACTTGGACGATCTAGGTTAACTAGCGGGCACTTGGACTATCTAGGTTACCTAGCGGGCACTTGGACTGTCTAGGTTACCTAGCGGGCACTTGGACTTCTTGGTTACCTAGGGGGCACTTGGACTATATAGGTTACCTAGCGGGCACTTGGACTATGTAGGTTACCTAGTGGACACTTGGACTATCTAGGTTAACGAACGGGCACTTGGAATATGCAGGTAACCTAGCGGGCACTTGGACTGTCTAGGTTACCTAGCGGGCACTTGGACTTCTAGGTTAACGAACGGGCTCTTGGACTATGTAGGTTGCCTAGAGGGCACTTGGACTATCTAGGTTAGGTAACGGGCACTTGGACTCTCTTGGTTACCTAGCGGGAACTTGGACAATGTAAGTTACCTAGCGGGCACATGGACTATCTAGGTTACCTAACGGGCACTTGGACTATCTAGGTTACATGCCGGCACTTGGACTATGTAGGTTAACTTGCGAGCACTTGGACTATCTAGGTTACCTAGCGGGCCCTTGGACTATGTAGGTTTCCTAGCGGGCGCTTGGACTATCTAGGTTAACGAACGGGCACTTGGACTATGTAGGTAACCTAGCGGGCACTTGGACAGTCTAGGTTACCTAGCGGGCACTTGGACTATCTAGGTTAACGAACGGGCACTGGACTATGTAGGTTACCTGGCGGGCACTTGGACTATGTAGGATCCCTATCGGACATTTGGACTACTTAGGTTACCTAGCGGGCCCTTGGACTATCTATGTTAACTAGCGGGCACTTGGACTATGTAGGTTCCCTAGCGGGCATTTGGACTATATAGATAACCTAGAGGGCATTTAGACTTTGTAGGTTACCTACCGGGCTGTTGGACTATCGAGGTTACCTAGCGGGCACTGGGACTATCTAGGTTAACTAACGGGCACTTGGACTATGTAGGTTACCTAGAGGGCCCTTGGACTATGTAAGTTCCCTAGAGGGTACTTGGACTATGTGGGTTCCCTAGCGGGCATTTGGGCTATCTAGGTTACCTAACGGGCACTTGGACTATGTAGGTTAACTAGCGGGCATTTGGACTATGTAGGTTCCCTAGCGGGCACTTGGACTATGTAGTTTCTCTATCGGGCACTTGGAGAATGTAGGTTAACTAGTGTGCACTAGGACAATGTAGGTTACCTAGCGGGTCTTTGGACTATCTAGGTTACCTAGTGGGCCCTTGGACTATGTAGGTTAACTAGCAGGCACTTGGACTATGTAGGTTAACTAGAGGGCACTTGGACTATGTAGGTTAACTAGCGGGCCCTTGAACTATCTAGGTTACATAGCGGGCCCATGGACGATGTAGGTTAAGTAGCGGGCCCTTGGACTATGTAGGTTAACTACCGGGCACATGGAATATCTAGGTTAACTGAAGGTGTACTTGGACTATGTAGGTTAACTAGCCGGCCCTTGGACTATGTAGATTCTCTAGCGGGCACTTGGACTATGTATGTTCCAGAGCGGGCCCTTGGACTATGTAGGTTCCCTAGTAGGCACTTGGACTATATAGGTTCCAGAGCGGGCAATTGGACTATCTAGGTTCCTTAGCGGGCACTTGTACTATGTAGGTTAACTAGCATGCCCTTGGACAATCTAGGTTATGTAGCAGGCACTTGGTATATAGGTTAATTAGCGGGCACTTGGACTATGCAGGTTAACTAGCAGACACTTGCACGATATAGGTTAACTAGCGGGCCCTTGCACTAAGTAGTTTAACTAGCGGGCCCATGGATTATGTAGGTTTACTAGCAGGCACTTGGACTATCTAGGTTAACTAGCGGGCAATTGGACTATGTAGTTTCCCTAGCGGGCATTTGGACTATTTAGGTTACCTAGCGGGCACTTGGACTATGTAGGTTACCTAGCGGGCACTTGGACTATGTAGGTTGCCTAGCGGGCACTTGGATTATGTAGGTTCCCTATCGGGGACTTGGACTATGTAGGTTACCTAGCGGGCACTTGGATTATCTAGTTTAACGAACGGGCACTTGGACAATGTAGGTTACCTAGCCGCCTCTTGGACTATCTAGGTTAGCTAACAGGCACTTGGACTATCTAGGTTCCCTAGCGGGCACTTGTACTATCTAGGTTACCTAGCTGGCACTAGGACTATGTAGGTCAACTTGCGGGCCCTTGGACTATCTAGGTTAGCTAACGATCACTTAGATTATGTAGGTTAACTAGCGGGCACTTGGAATATGTAGGTTAACTAGCGGACAGTTGCACTATATAGGTTAACTAGCGGGCGCATGGACTATGTAGGTTTACTAGCGGGCCCTTGGACTATCTAGTTTCCCTAAAGGGCACTTGGACTATCTAGGTTACCGAACGGGCACTTGGACTATCTAGGTTACCTAGCGGGCACTTGGACTATGTAGGCTAACTAGGGAGCCCTTGGACGATCTAGGTTACCTAGCGGGTACTTGAACTATCTAGTTTAACTAGCGGGCACTTGCCCTTTCAAGGTTACCTAGCGGGCACTTGGACTATGTATGTTCCCTAGGGGCACTTGGACTATGTAGGTTCCTTAGCGGGCACTTGGACTATCTAGGTTGCCTAGCGGGCACTTGGACTATGTAGGTTATCTAGCAGGCACTTGGACTATGTAGGTTAACTAGCGGGCCCTTGAAATATGTAGGTTAACTACCGGGCACTTGGAAGATCTAGGTTAACTAGCGTGTACTTGGACTATGTAGGTTAACTAGCCGGCCCTTGGACTATATAGATTCCCTAGCGGGCACTTGGACTATGTATGTTCCAGAGCGGGTACTTGGACTATGTAGTTTCCCTAGCAGGCACTTGGACTATGTAGGTTCCAGAGCGGGCACTTGGACTATCTAGGTTCCAGAGCGGGCACTTGGACTATCTAGGTTTCTTAGTGGGCGCTTGTACTATGTATGTTAACTAGCGTGCCCTTGGACTATATAGGTTACCTAGCAGGCACTTGGTATATAGGTTAACTAGCGGGCACTTAGACTATATAGGTTAACTAGCGGACACTTGCACGATCTAGGTTAACTAGCGGGCCCTTGCACTATGTAGGTTAACTAGCGGGCCCATGGATTATGTAGGTTTACTAGCAGGCACTTGGACTATCTAGGTTAACTAGCAGGCACTTGGACTATGTAGTTTCCCTAGCGGGCATTTGGACTATTTACGTTACCTAGCGGGCACTTGGACTATGTAGGTTACCTAGCAGGCACTTGGACTATCTAGGTTACCTAGCAGGCACTTTGACTATCTAGGTTAACTAACGGGCACTTGGACTATGTAGGTTGCCTAGCGGGCACTTGGATTATGTAGGTTCCCTATTGGGCACTTGGACTATGTAGGTTAACTAGCGGGCACTTGGACTGTCTTGGTTACCTAGCGGGCACTTGGATTATCTAGTTTAACGAACGGGCACTTGGACTATGTAGGTTACCTAGCCGCCACTTGGACTATCTAGGTTAGCTAACAGGCACTTGGACTATCTAGGTTCCCTAGCGGCCACTTGTACTATCTAGGTTACCTAGCTGGCACTAGGACTATGTAGGTCAACTAGCGGGCCCTTGGACTATCTAGGTTAGCTAACGGTCACTTAGATTATGTAGGTTAACTAGCGGGCACTTGGAATATGTAGATTAACTAGCGGACAGTTGCACTATGTAGGTTAACTAGCGGGCGCATGGACTATGTAGGTTTACTAGCGGGCCCTTGGACTATCTAGGTTCCCTAAAGGGCACTTGGACCATCTAGGATACCGAACGGGCACTTGGACAATCTAGGTTACCTAGCGGGCACTTGGACTATGTAGGCTAACTAGGGAGCCCTTGGACGATCTAGGTTACCTAGCGGGTACTTGATCTATCTAGGTTAACTAGCGGGCACTTGCACTATCTAGGTTACCTAGCGGGCACTTGGACTATGTATGTTCCCTAGGGGCACTTGGACTATCTATGTTAACTAGCGGGCACTTGGAATATGTAGGTTACCTAGCAGGCACTTGGACTATCTAGGTTAACTAGCGGGCACTTGGACTATCTAAGTTAACTAGCATGCACTTGGACTATGTAGGTTCCTTAGCGGGCACTTGGACTATCTAGGTTGCCTAGCGGGCACTTGGACTATGTAGGTTAACTAGCAGGCACTTGGACAATCTAGGTTAACTAGCAGGCACTTGGACTATGTAGGTTAACTAGAGGACACTTGGACTATCTAGGTTAACTAGTGGGCCCTTGGACAATGTAGGTTAACTAGCGGGCAGCTGGACTATCCAAGTTAACAAGTGAGCCCTTGGACTATGTAGTTTAACTAGTGGGTCCTTGGACTATCTTGGTTACCTAGCGGGCACTTGGACTATATAGGTTACCAAGCAGGCACTTGGACTATGTAGGTTACCTAGTGGACACTTGGACTATCTAGGTTAACTAGTGGGCCCTTGGACAATGTAGGTTAACTAGCAGGCACTTGGACAATCTAGGTTACCTGGCGGGCACTTGGACTTCTAGGTTAACGAACGGGCTCTTGGACTATGTAGGTTGCCTAGCGGGCACTTGGACTATCTAGGTTAGTTAACGGGAACTTGGACTATCTAGGTTACCTAGCGGGAACTTGGACAATGTAAGTTACCTAGCAGGCACTTGGAATATCTAGGTTACACAGCGGGCACTTGGACTATGTAGGTTAACTAGCGAGCACTTGGACTCTAGGTTACCTAGTGGCATTTGGACTATCTAGGTTACCTAGTGGGCACATGGACTATGAAAGTTCCCTAGCCGGCACTTGGGCTATCTAGGTTAACTAGCAGGCACTTGGACGATCTAGGTTAACTAGCGGGCACTTGGACTATCTAGGTTACCTAGCGGGCACTTGGACTGTCTAGGTTACCTAGCGGGCACTTGGACTTCTTGGTTACCTAGGGGGCACTTGGACTATATAGGTTACCTAGCGGGCACTTGGACTATGTAGGTTACCTAGTGGACACTTGGACTATCTAGGTTAACGAACGGGCACTTGGAATATGCAGGTAACCTAGCGGGCACTTGGACTGTCTAGGTTACCTAGCGGGCACTTGGACTTCTAGGTTAACGAACGGGCTCTTGGATTATGTAGGTTGCCTAGCGGGCACTTGGACTATCTAGGTTAGGTAACGGGCACTTGGACTCTCTTGGTTACCTAGCGGGAACTTGGACAATGTAAGTTACCTAGCGGGCACATGGACTATCTAGGTTACCTAACGGGCACTTGAACTATCTAGGTTACATGCCGGCACTTGGACTATGTAGGTTAACTTGCGAGCACTTGAACTATCTAGGTTACCTAGCGGGCCCTTGGACTATGTAGGTTTCCTAGCGGGCGCTTGGACTATCTAGGTTAACGAACGGGCACTTGGACTATGTAGGTAACCTAGCGGGCACTTGGACAGTCTAGGTTACCTAGCGGGCACTTGGACTATCTAGGTTAACGAACGGGCACTTGGACTATGTAGGTTAACTAGCGGACACTTGGACAATCTAGGTTAACTAACGGGCACTTGGACTATGTAAGTTCCCTAGCGGGCACTTTCACTATGTGGGTTCCATAGCGGGCATTTGGACTATCTAGGTTACCTAACGGGCACTTGGAGTATGTAGGTTCCCTAGCGGGCACTTGGATTATGTAGGTTCCCTATCGGGCACTTGGACTATGTATGTTTCTAGCGGGCATTTGGACTATGTAGGTTACTATCGGGCATTTGGACTATGTAGGTTACCTAAAGGGCACTTGGCCTATGTACCTTCGCTATCGGGCACTTGGACAATGTTGGTTAACTAGCGGGCACTAGGACTATGTAGGTTACGTAGCGGGCACTTGGACTATCAAGGTTACCTAGCGGGCACTTGCACTATATAGGTTAACTAGCGGGCCCTTGGACTATCTAGGTTACCTAGCGGGCACTTGGACTATGTAGGTTAACTAGCGGACACATGGACAATCTAGGTTACCTAGCGGGCACTTGGACTATGTACGTTCCCTAAAGGGCACTTGGACTATGTCGGTTCCATAGCGGGCACTTGGACTATCTAGGTTACCTAACGGGCACTTGGACTATCTAGGTTACCTAACGGGCACTTTGACAATCAAGGTTACCTAGCGGGCACTTGGACTATCTACGTTAGCTAAGAGGAACTTGGACTATTTAGGTTACCTAGCGGGCACTTTGACTATGTAGGTTACCTAGCGGGCACTTGGACTATCTAGGTTACCTAGCGGGCACTTGGACTATCTAAGTTAGCTAAAAGGAACTTGGACTATCTAGTTTACCTAGCGAGCACTAGGACTATGTAGGTTACCTAACGGACACTTGGAATATGTAGGTTAACTAGCGGACACTTGGACGATCTAGGTTAACTAGCCTGCACTTGGAATATCTAGGTTAAGTAGCGGGCACTTGGACTATCTAGGTTAACTAGCGGGTTTTGGACTATGTAGGTTAACTAGCGGGCCCTTGGACTATGTAGGTTAACAAGCGGGCACTTGGACGATCTAGGTTAACTAGCGGGCACTTGGACGATGCATGTTCCCTAACGTGCACTTTGCCTATGTAGGTTCCCTAGCGGGAACTTGGACTATATAGGTGCCCTATGGGCACTTGGACTCTCTAGGTTCCCTATCGGGCACTTGGACTATGTAGGTTATCAAGCAGGCCCTTGCACTATCTAGGTTACCTGGCGAGCACTTGGACGATGCAGGTTCCCTAGTGGGCACTTGGACTGTCTAGGTTCCTTAACGGGCACTTGGACTATGTAGGTTCCATAGGGGGCACTTGGACTATATAGGTTCCCTATTGGGCACTTGGATTATGTAGGTTTGTGTAGGGCATTGGGACTATGTAGGTTAACTACCGGGCACTTGGACTATCTAGGTTACCTAGCGGGCACTTGGTCTATGTACATACCCTAGCGGGCACTTGGACTATGTAGGTTACCTAGCGGGCATTTGGACTATGTACGTCCCCTAGTGGGCACTTGGACTATCTAGGTTAACTAACGGGCACTAGAACTATCTAGGTTAACTAGCGAGCACTTGGTCTATCTAGGTAACCTAGCGGGCACTTGGACTATGTAGGTCAACTAGCGGGCCCTTGGACTATCTAGGTTAGCTAAGGAGCACTTGGATTATGTAGGTTAACTAGCGCGCACTTGGACAATGTAGGTTAACTAGCGGACACTTGGACGATCTAGGTTAAGTAGCGGGCCCTTTCACTATTTAGGTTAACTAGCGGGCCTTTGGACTATGTAGGTTAACTAGCGGGCACTTGGACTATGTAGGTTAGCTAGCGGGCACTTGAACTATGTAGGTTAACTATTGGGCCCTTAGACTATCTAGGTTAGCTAGCGGGCACTTGGACTATGTAGGTTAATTAGCGGGTATTTCGACTATGTAGGTGCCCTAGCGGGCATTTGGACTATATAGATTACCTAGGGGGCACTTGGACTTTGTAGGTTACGTAGCGGGCACTTGGACTATCTAGGTTACCTAGCGTGCACTTGAACTATCTACGTTACCTAGCGGGTACTTGAACTATCTAGGTTAACTAGCGGGCACTTGGACTATCTAGGTTAACTAACGGGCACTTGGACTATGAAAGTTCCCTAGCGGGCACTTGGACTATGTAGGTTACTAGCGGGCATTTCAACTATGTAGGTTACCTAACGGGCACTTGGACTATGAGGGTTCCATATCGGGCACTTGGACAATGTTGGTTAACTAGCGGGCACTAGGATTCTGTAGGTTACCTAGCGGGCACTTGGACTATCTAGGTTAGGTAACGGGCACTTGGACTTTCTAGGTTACCTAGTGGGAACTTGGACTATGTAGGTTACAAGCGGGCACTTTGACTATCTTGGTTATTTAGCGGGCAGTTGGACTATGTAGGTTGACTAGAGGACACTTGGACTATCTAGGTTAACTAGTGGGCCCTTGGACAATGTAGGTTAACTAGCGGGTAGCTGGACTATCAAAGTTAACAAGTGAGCCCTTGGACTATGTAGTTTAACTAGTGGGTCCTTGGACTATCTTGGTTACCTAGCGGGCACTTGGACTATATAGGTTACCAAGCAGGCACTAGGACTATGTAGGTTACCTAGTGGACACTTGGACTATCTAGGTTAACAAACGGGCACTTGGAATATTCAGGTAACCTAGCGGGCACTTGGACTCTCTAGGTTACCTGGCGGGTACTTGGACTTCTAGGTTAACGAACGGGCTCTTGGACTATGTAGGTTGCCTAGCGGGCACTTGGACTATCTAGGTTAGGTAACAGGAACTTGGACTATCAAGGTTACCTAGCGGGAACTTGGACAATGTAAGTTACCTAGCAGGCACTTGGAATATCTAGGTTACACAGCGGGCACTTGGACTATGTAGGTTAACTAGCGAGCACTTGGACTCTAGGTTACCTAGTGGCATTTGGACTATCTAGGTTACCTAGTGGGCACATGGACTATGAAAGTTCCCTAGCCGGCACTTGGGCTATCTAGGTTAACTAGCAGGCACTTGGACGATCTAGGTTAACTAGCGGGAACTTGGACTATCTAGGTTACCTAGCGGGCACTTGGACTGTCTAGGTTACCTAGCGGGCACTTGGACTTCTTGGTTACCTAGGGGGCACTTGGACTATATAGGTTACCTAGCGGGCACTTGGACTATGTAGGTTACCTAGTGGACACTTGGACTATCTAGGTTAACGAACGGGCACTTGGAATATGCAGGTAACCTAGCGGGCACTTGGACTGTCTAGGTTACCTAGCGGGCACTTGGACTTCTAGGTTAACGAACGGGCTCTTGGACTATGTAGGTTGCCTAGCGGGCACTTGGACTATCTAGGTTAGGTAACGGGCACTTGGACTCTCTTGGTTACCTAGCGGGAACTTGGACAATGTAAGTTACCTAGCGGGCACATGGACTATCTAGGTTACCTAACGGGCACTTGGACTATCTAGGTTACATGCCGGCACTTGGACTATGTAGGTTAACTTGCGAGCACTTGGACTATCTAGGTTACCTAGCGGGCCCTTGGACTATGTAGGTTTCCTAGCGGGCGCTTGGACTATCTAGGTTAACGAACGGGCACTTGGACTATGTAGGTAACCTAGCGGGCACTTGGACAGTCTAGGTTACCTAGCGGGCACTTGGACTATCTAGGTTAACGAACGGGCACTGGACTATGTAGGTTACCTGGCGGGCACTTGGACTATGTAGGATCCCTATCGGACATTTGGACTACTTAGGTTACCTAGCGGGCCCTTGGACTATCTATGTTAACTAGCGGGCACTTGGACTATGTAGGTTCCCTAGCGGGCATTTGGACTATATAGATAACCTAGAGGGCATTTAGACTTTGTAGGTTACCTACCGGGCTGTTGGACTATCGAGGTTACCTAGCGGGCACTGGGACTATCTAGGTTAACTAACGGGCACTTGGACTATGTAGGTTACCTAGAGGGCCCTTGGACTATGTAAGTTCCCTAGAGGGTACTTGGACTATGTGGGTTCCCTAGCGGGCATTTGGGCTATCTAGGTTACCTAACGGGCACTTGGACTATGTAGGTTAACTAGCGGGCATTTGGACTATGTAGGTTCCCTAGCGGGCACTTGGACTATGTAGTTTCTCTATCGGGCACTTGGAGAATGTAGGTTAACTAGCGTGCACTAGGACAATGTAGGTTACCTAGCGGGTCTTTGGACTATCTAGGTTACCTAGTGGGCCCTTGGACTATGTAGGTTAACTAGCAGGCACTTGGACTATGTAGGTTAACTAGAGGGCACTTGGACTATGTAGGTTAACTAGCGGGCCCTTGAACTATCTAGGTTACATAGCGGGCCCATGGACGATGTAGGTTAAGTAGCGGGCCCTTGGACTATGTAGGTTAACTACCGCGCACATGGAATATCTAGGTTAACTGAAGGTGTACTTGGACTATGTAGGTTAACTAGCCGGCCCTTGGACTATGTAGATTCTCTAGCGGGCACTTGGACTATGTATGTTCCAGAGCGGGCCCTTGGACTATGTAGGTTCCCTAGTAGGCACTTGGACTATATAGGTTCCAGAGCGGGCACTTGGACTATCTAGGTTCCTTAGCGGGCACTTGTATTATGTAGGTTAACTAGCGTGCCCTTGGACAATCTAGGTTACGTAGCAGGCACTTGGTATATAGGTTAATTAGCGGGCACTTGGACTATGCAGGTTAACTAGCAGACACTTGCACGATATAGGTTAACTAGCGGGCCCTTGCACTATGTAGTTTAACTAGCGGGCCCATGGATTATGTAGGTTTACTAGCAGGCACTTGGACTATCTAGGTTAACTAGCGGGCACTTGGACTATGTAGTTTCCCTAGCGGGCATTTGGACTATTTAGGTTACCTAGCGGGCACTTGGACTATGTAGGTTACCTAGCGGGCACTTGGACTATGTAGGTTGCCTAGCGGGCACTTGGATTATGTAGGTTCCCTATCGGGGACTTGGACTATGTAGGTTACCTAGCGGGCACTTGGATTATCTAGTTTAATGAACGGGCACTTGGACAATGTAGGTTACCTAGCCGCCACTTGGACTATCTAGGTTAGCTAACAGGCACTTGGACTATCTAGGTTCCCTAGCGGGCACTTGTACTATCTAGGTTACCTAGCTGGCACTAGGACTATGTAGGTCAACTTGCGGGCCCTTGGACTATCTAGGTTAGCTAACGATCACTTAGATTATGTAGGTTAACTAGCGGGCACTTGGAATATGTAGGTTAACTAGCGGACAGTTGCACTATATAGGTTAACTAGCGGGCGCATGGACTATGTAGGTTTACTAGCGGGCCCTTGGACTATCTAGTTTCCCTAAAGGGCACTTGGACTATCTAGGTTACCGAACGGGCACTTGGACTATCTAGGTTACCTAGCGGGCACTTGGACTATGTAGGCTAACTAGGGAGCCCTTGGACGATCTAGGTTACCTAGCGGGTACTTGAACTATCTAGGTTAACTAGCGGGCACTTGCCCTATCAAGGTTACCTAGCGGGCACTTGGACTATGTATGTTCCCTAGGGGCACTTGGACTATGTAGGTTCCTTAGCGGGCACTTGGACTATCTAGGTTGCCTAGCGGGCACTTGGACTATGTAGGTTATCTAGCAGGCACTTGGACTATGTAGGTTAACTAGCGGGCCCTTGAAATATGTAGGTTAACTACCGGGCACTTGGAAGATCTAGGTTAACTAGCGTGTACTTGGACTATGTAGGTTAACTAGCCGGCCCTTGGACTATGTAGATTCCCTAGCGGGCACTTGGACTATGTATATTCCAGAGCGGGTACTTGGACTATGTAGTTTCCCTAGCAGGCACTTGGACTATGTAGGTTCCAGAGCGGGCACTTGGACTATCTAGGTTCCAGAGCGGGCACTTGGACTATCTAGGTTTCTTAGTGGGCGCTTGTACTATGTATGTTAACTAGCGTGCCCTTGGACTATATAGGTTACCTAGCAGGCACTTGGTATATAGGTTAACTAGCGGGCACTTAGACTATATAGGTTAACTAGCGGACACTTGCACGATCTAGGTTAACTAGCGGGCCCTTGCACTATGTAGGTTAACTAGCGGGCCCATGGATTATGTAGGTTTACTAGCAGGCACTTGGACTATCTAGGTTAACTAGCAGGCACTTGGACTATGTAGTTTCCCTAGCGGGCATTTGGACTATTTACGTTACCTAGCGGGCACTTGGACTATGTAGGTTACCTAGCAGGCACTTGGACTATCTAGGTTACCTAGCAGGCACTTTGACTATCTAGGTTAACTAACGGGCACTTGGACTATGTAGGTTGCCTAGCGGGCACTTGGATTATGTAGGTTCCCTATTGGGCACTTGGACTATGTAGGTTAACTAGCGGGCACTTGGACTGTCTTGGTTACCTAGCGGGCACTTGGATTATCTAGTTTAACGAACGGGCACTTGGACTATGTAGGTTACCTAGCCGCCACTTGGACTATCTAGGTTAGCTAACAGGCACTTGGACTATCTAGGTTCCCTAGCGGCCACTTGTACTATCTAGGTTACCTAGCTGGCACTAGGACTATGTAGGTCAACTAGCGGGCCCTTGGACTATCTAGGTTAGCTAACGGTCACTTAGATTATGTAGGTTAACTAGCGGGCACTTGGAATATGTAGATTAACTAGCGGACAGTTGCACTATGTAGGTTAACTAGCGGGCGCATGGACTATGTAGGTTTACTAGCGGGCCCTTGGACTATCTAGGTTCCCTAAAGGGCACTTGGACCATCTAGGTTACCGAACGGGCACTTGGACTATCTAGGTTACCTAGCGGGCACTTGGACTATGTAGGCTAACTAGGGAGCCCTTGGACGATCTAGGTTACCTAGCGGGTACTTGAACTATCTAGGTTAACTAGCGGGCACTTGCACTATCTAGGTTACCTAGCGGGCACTTGGACTATGTATGTTCCCTAGGGGCACTTGGACTATCTATGTTAACTAGCGGGCACTTGGTATATGTAGGTTACCTAGCAGGCACTTAGACTATCTAGGTTAACTAGCGGGCACTTGGACTATCTAAGTTAACTAGCATGCACTTGGACTATGTAGGTTCCTTAGCGGGCACTTGGACTATCTAGGTTGCCTAGCGGGCACTTGGACTATGTAGGTTAACTAGCAGGCACTTGGACAATCTAGGTTAACTAGCAGGCACTTGGACTATGTAGGTTAACTAGAGGACACTTGGACTATCTAGGTTAACTAGTGGGCCCTTGGACAATGTAGGTTAACTAGCGGGCAGCTGGACTATCAAAGTTAACAAGTGAGCCCTTGGACTATGTAGTTTAACTAGTGGGTCCTTGGACTATCTTGGTTACCTAGCGGGCACTTGGACTATATAGGTTACCAAGCAGGCACTTGGACTATGTAGGTTACCTAGTGGACACTTGGACTATATAGGTTAACGTACGGGCACTTGGACAATGTAGGTTAACTAGCAGGCACTTGGACAATCTAGGTTACCTGGCGGGCACTTGGACTTCTAGGTTAACGAACGGGCTCTTGGACTATGTAGGTTGCCTAGCGGGCACTTGGACTATCTAGGTTAGTTATCGGGAACTTGGACTATCTAGGTTACCTAGCGGGAACTTGGACAATGTAAGTTACCTAGCAGGCACTTGGAATATCTAGGTTACACAGCGGGCACTTGGACTATGTAGGTTAACTAGCGAGCACTTGGACTCTAGGTTACCTAGTGGCATTTGGACTATCTAGGTTACCTAGTGGGCACATGGACTATGAAAGTTCCCTAGCCGGCACTTGGGCTATCTAGGTTAACTAGCAGGCACTTGGACGATCTAGGTTAACTAGCGGGCACTTGGACTATCTAGGTTACCTAGCGGGCACTTGGACTGTCTAGGTTACCTAGCGGGCACTTGGACTTCTTGGTTACCTAGGGGGCACTTGGACTATAAAGGTTACCTAGCGGGCACTTGGACTATGTAGGTTACCTAGTGGACACTTGGACTATCTAGGTTAACGAACGGGCACTTGGAATATGCAGGTAACCTAGCGGGCACTTGGACTGTCTAGGTTACCTAGCGGGCACTTGGACTTCTAGGTTAACGAACGGGCTCTTGGATTATGTAGGTTGCCTAGCGGGCACTTGGACTATCTAGGTTAGGTAACGGGCACTTGGACTCTCTTGGTTACCTAGCGGGAACTTGGACAATGTAAGTTACCTAGCGGGCACATGGACTATCTAGGTTACCTAACGGGCACTTGAACTATCTAGGTTACATGCCGGCACTTGGACTATGTAGGTTAACTTGCGAGCACTTGAACTATCTAGGTTACCTAGCGGGCCCTTGGACTATGTAGGTTTCCTAGCGGGCGCTTGGACTATCTAGGTTAACGAACGGGCACTTGGACTATGTAGGTAACCTAGCGGGCACTTGGACAGTCTAGGTTACCTAGCGGGCACTTGGACTATCTAGGTTACCTAGCGGGCACTTGGACTATGTATGTTCCCTAGGGGCACTTGGACTATCTATGTTAACTAGCGGGCACTTGGTATATGTAGGTTACCTAGCAGGCACTTAGACTATCTAGGTTAACTAGCGGGCACTTGGACTATCTAAGTTAACTAGCATGCACTTGGACTATGTAGGTTCCTTAGCGGGCACTTGGACTATCTAGGTTGCCTAGCGGGCACTTGGACTATGTAGGTTAACTAGCAGGCACTTGGACAATCTAGGTTAACTAGCAGGCACTTGGACTATGTAGGTTAACTAGAGGACACTTGGACTATCTAGGTTAACTAGTGGGCCCTTGGACAATGTAGGTTAACTAGCGGGCAGCTGGACTATCAAAGTTAACAAGTGAGCCCTTGGACTATGTAGTTTAACTAGTGGGTCCTTGGACTATCTTGGTTACCTAGCGGGCACTTGGACTATATAGGTTACCAAGCAGGCACTTGGACTATGTAGGTTACCTAGTGGACACTTGGACTATATAGGTTAACGTACGGGCACTTGGACAATGTAGGTTAACTAGCAGGCACTTGGACAATCTAGGTTACCTGGCGGGCACTTGGACTTCTAGGTTAACGAACGGGCTCTTGGACTATGTAGGTTGCCTAGCGGGCACTTGGACTATCTAGGTTAGTTATCGGGAACTTGGACTATCTAGGTTACCTAGCGGGAACTTGGACAATGTAAGTTACCTAGCAGGCACTTGGAATATCTAGGTTTCACAGCGGGCACTTGGACTATGTAGGTTAACTAGCGAGCACTTGGACTCTAGGTTACCTAGTGGCATTTGGACTATCTAGGTTACCTAGTGGGCACATGGACTATGAAAGTTCCCTAGCCGGCACTTGGGCTATCTAGGTTAACTAGCAGGCACTTGGACGATCTAGGTTAACTAGCGGGCACTTGGACTATCTAGGTTACCTAGCGGGCACTTGGACTGTCTAGGTTACCTAGCGGGCACTTGGACTTCTTGGTTACCTAGGGGGCACTTGGACTATAAAGGTTACCTAGCGGGCACTTGGACTATGTAGGTTACCTAGTGGACACTTGGACTATCTAGGTTAACGAACGGGCACTTGGAATATGCAGGTAACCTAGCGGGCACTTGGACTGTCTAGGTTACCTAGCGGGCACTTGGACTTCTAGGTTAACGAACGGGCTCTTGGATTATGTAGGTTGCCTAGCGGGCACTTGGACTATCTAGGTTAGGTAACGGGCACTTGGACTCTCTTGGTTACCTAGCGGGAACTTGGACAATGTAAGTTACCTAGCGGGCACATGGACTATCTAGGTTACCTAACGGGCACTTGAACTATCTAGGTTACATGCCGGCACTTGGACTATGTAGGTTAACTTGCGAGCACTTGAACTATCTAGGTTACCTAGCGGGCCCTTGGACTATGTAGGTTTCCTAGCGGGCGCTTGGACTATCTAGGTTAACGAACGGGCACTTGGACTATGTAGGTAACCTAGCGGGCACTTGGACAGTCTAGGTTACCTAGCGGGCACTTGGACTATCTAGGTTAACGAACGGGCACTTGGACTATGTAGGTTAACTAGCGGACACTTGGACAATCTAGGTTAACTAACGGGCACTTGGACTATGTAAGTTCCCTAGCGGGCACTTTCACTATGTGGGTTCCATAGCGGGCATTTGGACTATCTAGGTTACCTAACGGGCACTTGGAGTATATAGGTTCCCTAGCATGCAATTGGATTATGTAGGTTCCCTATCGGGCACTTGGACTATGTATGTTTCTAGCGGGCATTTGGACTATGTAGGTTACTATCGGGTATTTGGACTGTGTAGGTTACCTAAAGGGCACTTGGCCTATGTACCTTTGCTATCGGGCACTTGGACAATGTTGGTTAACTAGCGGGCACTAGGACTATGTAGGTTACGTAGCGGGCACTTGGACTATCAAGGTTACCTAGCGGGCACTTGCACTATATAGGTTAACTAGCGGGCCCTTGGACTATCTAGGTTACCTAGCGGGCACTTGGACTATGTAGGTTAACTAGCGGACACATGGACTATCTAGGTTACCTAGCGGGCACTTGGACTATGTACGTTCCCTAAAGGGCACTTGGACTATGTCGGTTCCATAGCGGGCACTTGGACTATCTAGGTTACCTAACGGGCACTTGGACTATCTAGGTTACCTAACGGGCACTTTGACAATCAAGGTTACCTAGCGGACACTTGGACTATCTACGTTAGCTAAGAGGAACTTGGACTATTTAGGTTACCTAGCGGGCACTTTGACTATGTAGGTTACCTAGCGGGCACTTGGACTATCTAGGTTACCTAGCGGGCACTTGGACTATCTAAGTTAGCTAAAAGGAACTTGGATTATCTAGTTTACCTAGCGAGCACTAGGACTATGTAGGTTACCTAACGGGCACTTGGAATATGTAGGTTAACTAGCGGACACTTGGACGATCTAGGTTAACTAGCCTGCACTTGGAATATCTAGGTTAACTAGCGGGCACTTGGACTATCTAGGTTAACTAGCGGGTTTTGGACTATGTAGTTTAACTAGCGGGCACTTGGACGATCTAGGTTAACTAGCGGGCACTTGGACGATGCATGTTCCCTAACGTGCACTTTGCCTATGTAGGTTCCCTAGCGGGAACTTGGACTATATAGGTGCCCTATGGGCACTTGGACTCTCTAGGTTCCCTATCGGGCACTTGGACTATGTAGGTTATCAAGCAGGCCCTTGCACTATCTAGGTTACCTGGCGAGCACTTTGACGATGCAGGTTCCCTAGTGGGCACTTGGACTGTCTAGGTTCCTTAACGGGCACTTGGACTATGTAGGTTCCATAGGGGGCACTTGGACTATATAGGTTCCCTATTGGGCACTTGGATTATGTAGGTTTGTGTAGGGCATTGGGACTATGTAGGTTAACTACCGGGCACTTGGACTATCTAGGTTACCTAGCGGGCACTTGGTCTATGTACATACCCTAGCGGGCACTTGGACTATGTAGGTTACCTAGCGGGCATTTGGACTATGTACGTCCCCTAGTGGGCACTTGGACTATCTAGGTTAACTAATGGGCACTAGAACTATCTAGGTTAACTAGCGAGCACTTGGTCTATCTAGGTTAACTAACGGGCACTTGGACTATTTAGGTCAACTAGCGGGCCCTTGGACTATCTAGGTTAACTAGCGGGCACTTGGACTATCTAGGTTAACTAACGGGCACTTGGTCTATGTAAGTTCCCTAGCGGGCACTTGGACTATGTAGGTTACTAGCGGGCATTTCAACTATGTAGGTTACCTAACGGGCACTTGGACTATGAGTGTTCCATATCGGACACTTGGACAATGTTGGTTAACTAGCGGGCACTAGGACTCTGTAGGTTACCTAGCGGGCACTTGGACTATCTAGGTTAGGTAACGGGCACTTGGACTATCTAGGTTACCTAGTGGGAACTTGGACTATGTAGGTTACAAGCGGGCACTTTGACTATCTTGGTTATTTAGCGGGCAGTTGGACTATGTAGGTTGACTAGAGGACACTTGGACTATCTAGGTTAACTAGTGGGCCCTTGGCCAATGTAGGTTAACTAGCGGGCAGCTGGACTATCAAAGTTAACAAGTGAGCCCTTGGACTATGTAGTTTAACTAGTGGGTCCTTGGACTATCTTGGTTACCTAGCGGGCACTTGGACTATATAGGTTACCAAGCAGGCACTTGGACTATGTAGGTTACCTAGGGGACACTTGGACTATCTAGGTTAACGAACGGGCACTTGGAATATTCAGGTAACCTAGCGGGCACTTGGACTCTCTAGGTTACCTGGCGGGCACTTGGACTTCTAGGTTAACGAACGGGCTCTTGGACTATGTAGGTTTCCTAGCGGGCACTTGGACTATCTAGGTTAGGTAACGGGAACTTGGACTATCTAGGTTACCTAGCGGGAACTTGGACAATGTAAGTTACCTAGCAGGCACTTGGAATATCTAGGTTACACAGCGGGCACTTGGACTATGTAGGTTAACTAGCGAGCACTTGGACTCTAGGTTACCTAGTGGCATTTGGACTATCTAGGTTACCTAGTGGGCACATGGACTATGAAAGTTCCCTAGCCGGCACTTGGGCTATCTAGGTTAACTAGCGGGCACTTGGACAGTCTAGGTTACCTAGCGGGCACTTGGACTATCTAGGTTAACGAACGGGCACTTGGACTATGTAGGTTAACTAGCGGACACTTGGACAATCTAGGTTAACTAACGGGCACTTGGACTATGTAAGTTCCCTAGCGGGCACTTTCACTATGTGGGTTCCATAGCGGGCATTTGGACTATCTAGGTTACTTAACGGGCACTTGGAGTATGTAGGTTCCCTAGCGGGCACTTGGATTATGTAGGTTCCCTATCGGGCACTTGGACTATGTATGTTTCTAGCGGGCATTTGGACTATGTAGGTTACTATCGGGCATTTGGACTATGTAGGTTACCTAAAGGGCACTTGGCCTATATAGGTTCCCTAGCGGGAACTTGGACTATATAGGTGCCCTATGGGCACTTGGACTCTCTAGGTTCCCTATCGGGCACTTGGACTATGTAGGTTATCAAGCAGGCCCTTGCACTATCTAGGTTACCTGGCGAGCACTTGGACGATGCAGGTTCCCTAGTGGGCACTTGGACTGTCTAGGTTCCTTAACGGGCACTTGGACTATGTAGGTTCCATAGGGGGCACTTGGACTATATAGGTTCCCTATTGGGCACTTGGATTATGTAGGTTTGTGTAGGGCATTGGGACTATGTAGGTTAACTACCGGGCACTTGGACTATCTAGGTTACCTAGCGGGCACTTGTTCTATGTACATACCCTAGCGGGCATTTGGACTATGTAGGTTACCTAGCGGGCATTTGGACTATGTACGTCCCCTAGTGGCACTTGGACTATCTAGGTTAACTAACGGGCACTAGAACTATCTAGGTTAACTAGCGAGCACTTGGTCTATCTAGGTAACCTAGCGGGCACTTGGACTATGTAGGTCAACTAGCGGGCCCTTGGACTATCTAGGTTAGCTAAGGGGCACTTGGATTATGTAGGTTAACTAGCGCGCACTTGGACAATGTAGGTTAACTAGCGGACACTTGGACGATCTAGGTTAACTAGCGGGCCCTTTCACTATTTAGGTTAACTAGCGGGCCTTTGGACTATGTAGGTTAACTAGCGGGCACTTGGACTATGTAGGTTAGCTAGCGGGCACTTGAACTATGTAGGTTAACTATTGGGCCCTTAGACTATCTAGGTTAGCTAGCGGGCACTTGGACTATGTAGGTTAATTAGCGGGTATTTCGACTATGTAGGTGCCCTAGCGGGCATTTGGACTATATAGATTACCTAGGGGGCACTTGGACTTTGTAGGTTACGTAGCGGGCACTTGGACTATCTAGGTTACCTAGCGTGCACTTGAACTATCTACGTAACCTAGCGGGTACTTGAACTATCTAGGTTAACTAGCGGGCACTTGGACTATCTAGGTTAACTAACGGGCACTTGGACTATGTAAGTTCCCTAGCGGGCACTTGGACTATGTAGGTTACTAGCGGGGATTTCAACTATGTAGGTTACCTAACGGGCACTTGGACAATGAGGGTTCCATATCGGGCAATTGGACAATGTTGGTTAACTAGCGGGCACTAGGACTCTGTAGGTTACCTAGCGGGCACTTGGACTATCTAGGTTAGGTAACAGGAACTTGGACTATCTAGGTTACCTAGCGGGAACTTGGACAATGTAAGTTACCTAGCAGGCACTTGGAATATCTAGGTTACACAGCGGGGACTTGGACTATGTAGGTTAACTAGCGAGCACTTGGACTCTAGGTTACCTAGTGGCATTTGGACTATCTAGGTTACCTAGTGGGCACATGGACTATGTAGGTTACAAGCGGGCACTTTGATTATCTTGGTTATTTAGCGGGCAGTTGGACTATGTAGGTTGACTAGAGGACACTTGGACTATCTAGGTTAACTAGTGGGCCCTTGGACAATGTAGGTTAACTAGCGGGCAGCTGGACTATCAAAGTTAACAAGTGAGCCCTTGGACTATGTAGTTTAACTAGTGGGTCCTTGGACTATCTTGGTTACCTAGCGGGCACTTGGACTATATAGGTTACCAAGCAGGCACTAGGACTATGTAGGTTACCTAGTGGACACTTGGACTATCTAGGTTAACGAACGGGCACTTGGAATATTCAGGTAACCTAGCGGGCACTTGGACTCTCTAGGTTACCTGGCGGGCACTTGGACTTCTAGGTTAACGAACGGGCTCTTGGACTATGTAGGTTGCCTAGCGGGCACTTGGACTATCTAGGTTAGGTAACAGGAACTTGGACTATCTAGGTTACCTAGCGGGAACTTGGACAATGTAAGTTACCTAGCAGGCACTTGGAATATCTAGGTTACACAGCGGGCACTTGGACTATGTAGGTTAACTAGCGAGCACTTGGACTCTAGGTTACCTAGTGGCATTTGGACTATCTAGGTTACCTAGTGGGCACATGGACTATGAAAGTTCCCTAGCCGGCACTTGGGCTATCTAGGTTAACTAGCAGGCACTTGGACGATCTAGGTTAACTAGCGGGCACTTGGACTATCTAGGTTACCTAGCGGGCACTTGGACTGTCTAGGTTACCTAGCGGGCACTTGGACTTCTTGGTTACCTAGGGGGCACTTGGACTATATAGGTTACCTAGCGGGCACTTGGACTATGTAGGTTACCTAGTGGACACTTGGACTATCTAGGTTAACGAACGGGCACTTGGAATATGCAGGTAACCTAGCGGGCACTTGGACTGTCTAGGTTACCTAGCGGGCACTTGGACTTCTAGGTTAACGAACGGGCTCTTCGACTATGTAGGTTGCCTAGCGGGCACTTGGACTATCTAGGTTAGGTAACGGGCACTTGGACTCTCTTGGTTACCTAGCGGGAACTTGGACAATGTAAGTTACCTAGCGGGCACATGGACTATCTAGGTTACCTAACGGGCACTTGGACTATCTAGGTTACATGCCGGCACTTGGACTATGTAGGTTAACTTGCGAGCACTTGGACTATCTAGGTTACCTAGCGGGCCCTTGGACTATGTAGGTTTCCTAGCGGGCGCTTGGACTATCTAGGTTAACGAATGGGCACTTGGACTATGTAGGTAACCTAGCGGGCACTTGGACAGTCTAGGTTACCTAGCGGGCACTTGGACTATCTAGGTTAACGAACGGGCACTTGGACTATGTAGGTTAACTAGCGGACACTTGGACAATCTAGGTTAACTAACGGGCACTTGGACTATGTAAGTTCCCTAGCGGGCACTTTCACTATGTGGGTTCCATAGCGGGCATTTGGACTATCTAGGTTACCTAACGGGCACTTGGAGTATGTAGGTTCCCTAGCGGGCACTTGGATTATGTAGGTTCCCTATTGGGCACTTGGACTATGTAGGTTAACTAGCGGGCACTTGGACTGTCTTGGTTACCTAGCGGGCACTTGGATTATCTAGTTTAACGAACGGGCACATGGACTATGTAGGTTACCTAGCCGCCACTTGGACTATCTAGGTTAGCTAACAGGCACTTGGACTATCTAGGTTCCCTAGCGGCCACTTGTACTATCTAGGTTACCTAGCTGGCACTAGGACTATGTAGGTCAACTAGCGGGCCCTTGGACTATCTAGGTTAGCTAACGGTCACTTAGATTATGTAGGTTAACTAGCGGGCACTTGGAATATGTAGATTAACTAGCGGTCAGTTGCACTATGTAGGTTAACTAGCGGGCGCATGGACTATGTAGGTTTACTAGTGGGCCCTTGGACTATCTAGGTTCCCTAAAGGGCACTTGGACCATCTAGGTTACCGAACGGGCACTTGGACTATCTAGGTTACCTAGCGGGCACTTGGACTATGTAGTCTAACTAGGGAGCCCTTGGACGATCTAGGTTACCTAGCGGGTACTTGAACTATCTAGGTTAACTAGCGGGCACTTGGAATATGTAGGTTACCTAGCAGGCACTTGGACTATCTAGGTTAACTAGCGGGCACTTGGACTATCTAAGTTAACTAGCATGCACTTGGACTATGTAGGTTCCTTAGCGGGCACTTGGACTATCTAGGTTGCCTAGCGGGCACTTGGACTATGTAGGTTAACTAGAGGACACGTGGACTATCTAGGTTAACTAGTGGGCCCTTGGACAATGTAGGTTAACTAGCGGGCAGCTGGACTATCAAAGTTAACAAGTGAGCCCTTGGACTATGTAGTTTAACTCGTGGGTCCTTGGACTATCTTGGTTACCTAGCGGGCACTTGGACTATATAGGTTACCAAGCAGGCACTTGGACTATGTAGATTACCTAGTGGACACTTGAACTATCTAGGTTAACGAACGGGCACTTGTAATATTCAGGTAACCTAGCGGGCACTTGGACTCTCTAGGTTACCTGGCGGGCACTTGGACTTCGAGGTTAACGAACGGGCTCTTGGACTATGTAGATTGCCTAGCGGGCACTTGGACTATCTAGGTTAGGTAAAGGGAACTTGGACTATCTAGGTTACCTAGCGGGAACTTGGACAATGTAAGTTACCTAGCAGGCACTTGGAATATCTAGGTTACACAGCGGGCACTTGGACTATGTAGGTTAACTAGCGAGCACTTGGACTCTAGGTTACCTAGTGGCATTTGGACTATCTAGGTTACCTAGTGGGCACATGGACTATGAAAGTTCCCTAGCCGGCACTTGGGCTATCTAGGTTAACTAGCAGGCACTTGGACGATCTAGGTTAACTAGCGGGCACTTGGACTATCTAGGTTACCTAGCGGGCACTTGGACTGTCTAGGTTACCTAGCGGGCACTTGGACTTCTTGGTTACCTAGGGGGCACTTGGACTATATAGGTTACCTAGCGGGCACTTGGACTATGTAGGTTACCTAGTGGACACTTGGACTATCTAGGTTAACGAACGGGCACTTGGAATATGCAGGTAACCTAGCGGGCACTTGGACTGTCTAGGTTACCTAGCGGGCACTTGGACTTCTAGGTTAACGAACGGGCTCTTGGACTCTGTAGGTTGCCTAGCGGGCACTTGGACTATCTAGGTTAGGTAACGGGCACTTGGACTCTCTTGGTTACCTAGCGGGAACTTGGACAATGTAAGTTACCTAGCGGGCACATGGACTATCTAGGTTACCTAACGGGCACTTGGACTATCTAGGTTACATGCCGGCACTTGGACTATGTAGGTTAACTTGCGAGCACTTGGACTATCTAGGTTACCTAGCGGGCCCTTGGACTATGTAGGTTTCCTAGCGGGCGCTTGGACTATCTAGGTTAACGAACGGGCACTTGGACTATGTAGGTAACCTAGCGGGCACTTGGACAGTCTAGGTTACCTAGCGGGCGCTTGGACTATCTAGGTTAACGAACGGGCACTTGGACTATGTAGGTAACCTAGCGGGCACTTGGACAGTCTAGGTTACCTAGCGGGCACTTGGACTATCTAGGTTAACGAACGGGCACTTGGACTATGTAGGTTAACTAGCGGACACTTGGACAATCTAGGTTAACTAACGGGCACTCGGACTATGTAAGTTCCCTAGCGGGCACTTTCACTATGTGGGTTCCATAGCGGGCATTTGGACTATCTAGGTTACCTAACGGGCACTTGGAGTATGTAGGTTCCCTAGCGGGCACTTGGATTATGTAGGTTCCCTATCGGGCACTTGGACTATGTATGTTTCTAGCGGGCATTTGGACTATGTAGGTTACTATCGGGCATTTGGACTATGTAGGTTACCTAAAGGGCACTTGGCCTATGTACCTTCGCTATCGGGCAATTGGACAATGTTGGTTAACTAGCGGGCACTAAGACTATGTAGGTTACGTAGCGGGCACTTGGACTATCAAGGTTACCTAGCGGGCACTTGCACTATATAGGTTAACTAGCGGGCCCTTGGACTATCTAGGTTACCTAGCGGGCACTTGGACTATGTAGGTTAACTAGCGGACACATGGACTGTCTAGGTTACCTAGCGGGCACTTGGACTATGTACGTTCCCTAAAGGGCACTTGGACTATGTCGGTTCCATAGCGGGCACTTGGACTATCTAGGTTACCTAACGGGCACTTGGACTATCTAGGTTACCTAACGGGCACTTTGACAATCAAGGTTACCTAGCGGGCACTTGGACTATCTACGTTAGCTAAGAGGAACTTGGACTATTTAGGTTACCTAGCGGGCACTTTGACTATGTAGGTTACCTAGCGGGCACTTGGACTATCTAGGTTACCTAGCGGGCACTTGGACTATCTAAGTTAGCTAAAAGGAACTTGGACTATCTAGTTTACCTAGCGAGCACTAGGACTATGTAGGTTACCTAACGGGCACTTGGAATATGTAGGTTAACTAGCGGACACTTGGACGATCTAGGTTAACTAGCCTGCACTTGGAATATCTAGGTTAACTAGCGGGCACTTGGACTATCTAGGTTAACTAGCGGGTTTTGGACTATGTAGGTTAACTAGCGGGCCCTTGGACTATGTAGGTTAACAAGCGGGCACTTGGACGATCTAGGTTAACTAGCGGGCACTTGGACGATGCAGGTTCCCTAACGTGCACTTTGCCTATGTAGGTTCCCTAGCGGGAACTTGGACTATATAGGTGCCCTATGGGCACTTGGACTCTCTAGGTTCCCTATCGGGCACTTGGACTATGTAGGTTATCAAGCAGGCCCTTGCACTATCTAGGTTACCTGGCGAGCACTTGGACGATGCAGGTTCCCTAGTGGGCACTTGGACTGTCTAGGTTCCTTAACGGGCACTTGGACTATGTAGGTTCCATAGGGGGCACTTGGACTATATAGGTTCCCTATTGGGCACTTGGATTATGTAGGTTTGTGTAGGGCATTGGGACTATGTAGGTTAACTACCGGGCACTTGGACTATCTAGGTTACCTAGCGGGCACTTGGTCTATGTACATACCCTAGCGGGCACTTGGACTATGTAGGTTACCTAGCGGGCATTTGGACTATGTACGTCCCCTAGTGGGCACTTGGACTATCTAGGTTAACTAACGGGCACTAGAACTATCTAGGTTAACTAGCGAGCACTTGGTCTATCTAGGTAACCTAGCGGGCACTTGGACTATGTAGGTCAACTAGCGGGCCCTTGGACTATCTAGGTTAGCTAAGGGGCACTTGGATTATGTAGGTTAACTAGCGCGCACTTGGACAATGTAGGTTAACTAGCGGACACTTGGACGATCTAGGTTAACTAGCAGGCCCTTTCACTATTTAGGTTAACTAGCGGGCCTTTGGACTATGTAGGTTAACTAGCGGGCACTTGGACTATGTAGGTTAGCTAGCGGGCACTTGAACTATGTAGGTTAACTATTGGGCCCTTAGACTATCTAGGTTAGCTAGCGGGCACTTGGACTATGTAGGTTAATTAGCGGGTAATTCGACTATGTAGGTGCCCTAGCGGGCATTTGGACTATATAGATTACCTAGGGGGCACTTGGACTTTGTAGGTTACGTAGCGGGCACTTGGACTATCTAGGTTACCTAGCGTGCACTTGAACTATCTACGTTACCTAGCGGGTACTTGAACTATCTAGGTTAACTAGCGGGCACTTGGACTATCTAGGTTAACTAACGGGCACTTGGACTATGTAAGTTCCCTAGCGGGCACTTGGACTATGTAGGTTACTAGCGGGCATTTCAACTATGTAGGTTACCTAACGGGCACTTGGACTATGAGGGTTCCATATCGGGCACTTGGACAATGTTGGTAAACTAGCGGGCACTAGGACTCTGTAGGTTACCTAGCGGGCACTTGGACTATCTAGGTTAGGTAACGGGCACTTGGACTATCTAGGTTACCTAGTGGGAACTTGGACTATGTAGGTTACAAGCGGGCACTTTGACTATCTTGGTTATTTAGCGGGCAGTTGGACTATGTAGGTTGACTAGAGGACACTTGGACTATCTAGGTTAACTAGTGGGCCCTTGGACAACGTAGGTTAACTAGCGGGCAGCTGGACTATCAAAGTTAACAAGTGAGCCCTTGGACTATGTAGTTTAACTAGTGGGTCCTTGGACTATCTTGGTTACCTAGCGGGCACTTGGACTATATAGGTTACCAAGCAGGCACTAGTACTATGTAGGTTACCTAGTGGACACTTGGACTATCTAGGTTAACGAACGGGCACTTGGAATATTCAGGTAACCTAGCGGGCACTTGGACTCTCTAGGTTACCTGGTGGGCACTTGGACTTCTAGGTTAACGAACGGGCTCTTGGACTATGTAGGTTGCCTAGCGGGCACTTGGACTATCTAGGGTAGGTAACAGGAACTTGGACTATCTAGGTTACCTAGCAGGAACTTGGACAATGTAAGTTACCTAGCAGGCACTTGGAATATCTAGGTTACACAGCGGGCACTTGGACTATGTAGGTTAACTAGCGAGCACTTGGACTCTAGGTTACCTAGTGGCATTTGGACTATCTAGGTTACCTAGTGGGCACATGGACTATGAAAGTTCCCTAGCCGGCACTTGGGCTATCTAGGTTAACTAGCAGGCACTTGGACGATCTAGGTTAACTAGCGGGCACTTGGACTATCTAGGTTACCAAGCGGGCACTTGGACTGTCTAGGTTACCTAGCGGGCACTTGACTTCTTGGTTACCTAGGGGGCACTTGGACTATATAGGTTACCTAGCGGGCACTTGGACTATGTAGGTTACCTAGTGGACACTTGGACTATCTAGGTTAACGAACGGGCACTTGGAATATGCAGGTAACCTAGCGGGCACTTGGACTGTCTAGGTTACCTAGCGGGCACTTGGACTTCTTGGTTAACGAACGGGCTCTTGGACTATGTAGGTTGCCTAGCGGGCACTTGGACTATCTAGGTTAGGTAACGGGCACTTGGACTCTCTTGGTTACCTAGCGGGAACTTGGACAATGTAAGTTACCTAGCGGGCACATGGACTATCTAGGTTACCTAACGGGCACTTGGACTATCTAGGTTACATGCCGGCACTTGGACTATGTAGGTTAACTTGCGAGCACTTGGACTATCTAGGTTACCTAGCGGGCCCTTGGACTATGTAGGTTTCCTAGCGGGCGCTTGGACTATCTAGGTTAACGAACGGGCACTTGGACTATGTAGGTAACCTAGCGGGCACTTGGACAGTCTAGGTTACCTAGCGGGCACTTGGACTATCTAGGTTAACGAACGGGCACTGGACTATGTAGGTTACCTGGCGGGCACTTGGACTATGTAGGATCCCTATCGGACATTTGGACTACTTAGGTTACCTAGTGGGCACTTGGACTATCTATGTTAACTAGCGGGCACTTGGACTATGTAGGTTCCTTAGCGGGCTTTTGGACTATATAGATAACCTAGAGGGCATTTAGACTTTGTAGGTTACCTACCGGGCTGTTGGACTATCGAGGTTACCTAGCGGGCACTGGGACTATCTAGGTTAACTAACGGGCACTTGGACTATGTAGGTTACCTAGAGGGCCCTTGGACTATGTAAGTTCCCTAGAGGGTACTTGGACTATGTGGGTTCCCTAGCGGGCATTTGGGCTATCTAGGTTACCTAACGGGCACTTGGACTATGTAGGTTAACTAGCGGGCATTTGGACTATGTAGGTTCCCTAGCGGGCACTTGGACTATGTATTTTCTCTATCGGGCACTTGGAGAATGTAGGTTAACTAGGGTGCACTAGGACAATGTAGGTTACCTAGCGGGCCTTTGGACTATCTAGGTTACCTAGTGGGCCCTTGGACTATGTAGGTTAACTAGCAGGCACTTGGACTATGTAGGTTAACTAGAGGGCAGTTGGACTATGTAGGTTAACTAGCGGGCCCTTGAACTATCTAGATTACATAGCGGGCCCATGGACGATGTAGGTTAAGTAGCGGGCCCTTGGACTATGTAGGTTAACTACCGGGCACATGGAATATCTAGGTTAACTGAAGGTGTACTTGGACTATGTAGGTTAACTAGCCGGCCCTTGGACTATGTAAATTCTCTAGCGGGCACTTGGACTATGTATGTTCCAGAGCGGGCCCTTGGACTATGTAGGTTCCCTGGTAGGCACTTGGACTATATAGGTTCCAGAGCGGGCACTTGGACTATCTAGGTTCCTTAGCGGGCACTTGTACTATGTAGGTTAACTAGCGTGCCCTTGGACAATCTAGGTTACGTAGCAGGCACTTGGTATATAGGTTAATTAGCGGGCACTTGGACTATGCAGGTTAACTAGCAGACACTTGCACGATATAGGTTAACTAGCGGGCCCTTGCACTATGTAGTTTAACTAGCGGGCCCATGGATTATGTAGGTTTACTAGCAGGCACTTGGACTATCTAGGTTAACTAGCGGGCACTTGGAGTATGTAGTTTCCCTAGCGGGCATTTGGACTATTTAGGTTACCTAGCGGGCACTTGGACTATGTAGGTTACCTAGCGGGCACTTGGACTATGTAGGTTGCCTAGCGGGCACTTGGATTATGTAGGTTCCCTATCGGGGACTTGGACTATGTAGGTTAACTAGCGGGCACTTGGACTGTCTAGGTTACCTAGCGGGCACTTGGATTATCTAGTTTAACGAACGGGCACTTGGACAATGTAGGTTACCTAGCCGCCACTTGGACTATCTAGGTTAGCTAACAGGCACTTGGACTATCTAGGTTCCCTAGCGGCCACTTGTACTATCTAGGTTACCTAGCTGGCACTAGGACTATGTAGGTCAACTTGCGGGCCCCTGGACTATCTAGGTTAGCTAATGATCACTTAGATTATGTAGGTTAACTAGCGGGCACTTGGAATATGTAGGTTAACTAGCGGACAGTTGCACTATGTAGGTTAACTAGCGGGCGCATGGACTATGTAGGTTTACTAGCGGGCCCTTGGACTATCTAGTTTCCCTAAAGGGCACTTGGACTATCTAGGTTACCGAACGGGCACTTGGACTATCTAGGTTACCTAGCGGGCACTTGGACTATGTAGGCTAACTAGGGAGCCCTTGGACGATCTAGGTTACCTAGCGGGTACTTGAACTATCTAGGTTAACTAGCGGGCACTTGCCCTATCAAGGTTACCTAGCGGGCACTTGGACTATGTATGTTCCCTAGGGGCACTTGGACTATGTAGGTTCCTTAGCGGGCACTTGGACTATCTAGGTTGCCTAGCGGGCACTTGGACTATGTAGGTTATCTAGCAGGCACTTTGACTATGTAGGTTAACTAGCGGGCCCTTGAAATATGTAGGTTAACTACCGGGCACTTGGAAGATCTAGGTTAACTAGCGTGTACTTGGCCTATGTAGGTTAACTAGCCGGCCCTTGGACTATGTAGATTCCCTAGCGGGCACTTGGACTATGTATGTTCCAGAGCGGGCACTTGGACTATGTAGTTTCCCTAGCAGGCACTTGGACTATGTAGGTTCCAGAGCGGGCACTTGGACTATCTAGGTTCCAGAGCGGGCACTTGACTATCTAGGTTTCTTAGTGGGCGCTTGTACTATGTATGTTAACTAGCGTGCCCTTGGACTATATAGGTTACCTAGGAGGCACTTGGTATATAGGTTAACTAGCGGGCACTTAGACTATATAGGTTAACTAGCGGACACTTGCACGATCTAGGTTAACTAGCGGGCCCTTGCACTATGTAGGTTAACTAGCGGGCCCATGGATTATGTAGGTTTACTAGCAGGAACTTGGACTATCTAGGTTAACTAGCAGGCACTTGGACTATGTAGTTTCCCTAGCGGGCATTTGGACTATTTACGTTACCTAGCGGGCACTTGGACTATGTAGGTTACCTAGCAGGCACTTGGACTATCTAGGTTACCTAGCAGGCACTTTGACTATCTAGGTTAACTAACGGGCACTTGGACTATGTAGGTTGCCTAGCGGGCACTTGGATTATGTAGGTTCCCTATTGGGCACTTGGACTATGTAGGATAACTAGCGGGTACTTGGACTGTCTTGGTTACCTAGCGGGCACTTGGATTATCTAGTTTAATGAACGGGCACTTGGACTATGTAGGTTACCTAGCCGCCACTTGGACTATCTAGGTTAGCTAACAGGCACTTGGACTATCTAGGTTCCCTAGCGGCCACTTGTACTATCTAGGTTACCTAGCTGGCACTAGGACTATATAGGTCAACTAGCGGGCCCTTGGACTATCTAGGTTAGCTAACGGTCACTTAGATTATGTAGGTTAACTAGCGGGCACTTGGATTATGTAGATTAACTAGCGGACAGTTGCACTATGTAGGTTAACTAGCGGGCGCATGGACTATGTAGGTTTACTAGTGGGCCCTTGGACTATCTAGGTTCCCTAAAGGGCACTTGGACCATCTAGGTTACCGAACGGGCACTTGGACTATCTAGGTTACCTAGCGGGCACTTGGACTATGTAGTCTAACTAGGGATCCCTTGGACGATCTAGGTTACCTAGCGGGTACTTGAACTATCTAGATTAACTAGCGGGCACTTGCACTATCTAGGTTACCTAGCGGGCACTTGGACTATGTATGTCCCCTAGGGGCACTTGGACTATCTATGTTAACTAGCGGGCACTTGGAATATGTAGGTTACCTAGCAGGCACTTGGACTATCTAGGTTAACTAGCGGGCACTTGGACTATCTAAGTTAACTAGCATGCACTTGGACTATGTAGGTTCCTTAGCAGGCACTTGGACTATCTAGGTTGCCTAGCGGGCACTTGGACTATGTAGGTTAACTAGAGGACACTTGGACTATCTAGGTTAACTAGTGGGCCCTTGGACAATGTAGGTTAACTAGCGGGCAGCTGGACTATCAAAGTTAACAAGTGAGCCCTTGGACTATGTAGTTTAACTAGTGGGTCCTTGGACTATCTTGGTTACCTAGCGGGCACTTGGACTATATAGGTTACCAAGCAGGCACTTGGACTATGTAGGTTACCTAGTGGACACTTGGACTATCTAGGTTAACGAACGGGCACTTGGAATATTCAGGTAACCTAGCGGGCATTTGGACTCTCTAGGTTACCTGGCGGGCTCTTGGACTTCTAGGTTAACGAACGGGCTCTTGGACTATGTAGGTTGCCTAGCGGGCACTTGGACTATCTAGGTTAGGTAACGGGAACTTGGACTATCTAGGTTACCTAGCGGGAACTTGGACAATGTAAGTTACCTAGCAGGCACTTGGAATATCTAGGTTACACAGCGGGCACTTGGACTATGTAGGTTAACTAGCGAGCACTTGGACTCTAGGTTACCTAGTGGCATTTGGACTATCTAGGTTACCTAGTGGGCACATGGACTATGAAAGTTCCCTAGCCGGCACTTGGGCTATCTAGGTTAACTAGCAGCCACTTGGACGATCTAGGTTAACTAGCGGGCACTTGGACTATCTAGGTTACCAAGCGGGCACTTGGACTGTCTAGGTTACCTAGCGGGCACTTGGACTTCTTGGTTACCTAGGGGGTACTTGGACTATGTAGGTTACCTAGTGGACACTTGGACTATCTAGGTTAACGAACGGGCACTTGGAATATGCAGGTAACCTAGCGGGCACTTGGACTGTCTAGGTTACCTAGCGGGCACTTGGACTTCTAGGTTACCTAGCGGGCACTTGGACGTCTAGGTTAACGAACGGGCTCTTGGACTATGTAGGTTGCCTAGCGGGCACTTGGACTATCTAGGTTAGGTAACGGGCACTTGGACTCTCTTGGTTACCTAGCGGGAACTTGGACAATGTAAGTTACCTAGCGGGCACATGGACTATCTAGGTTACCTAACGGGCACTTGGACTATCTAGGTTACATGCCGGCACTTGGACTATGTAGGTTAACTTGCGAGCACTTGGACTATCTAGGTTACCTAGCCGGCCCTTGGACTATGTAGGTTTCCTAGCGGGCGCTTGGACTATCTAGGTTAACGAACGGGCACTTGGACTATGTAGGTAACCTAGCGGGCACTTGGACAGTCTAGGTTACCTAGCGGGCACTTGGACTATCTAGGTTAACGAACGGGCACTTGGACTATGTAGGTTAACTAGCGGACACTTGGACAATCTAGGTTAACTAACGGGCACTTGGACTATGTAAGTTCCCTAGCGGGCACTTTCACTATGTGGGTTCCATAGCGGGCATTTGGACTATCTAGGTTACCTAACGGGCACTTGGAGTATGTAGGTTCCCTAGCGGGCACTTGGATTATGTAGGTTCCCTATCGGGCACTTGGACTATGTATGTTTCTAGCGGGCATTTGGACTATGTAGGTTACTATCGGGCATTTGAACTATGTAGGTTACCTAAAGGGCACTTGGCCTATGTACCTTCGCTATCGGGCACTTGGACAATGTTGGTTAACTAGCGGGCACTAGGACTATGTAGGTTACGTAGCGGGCACTTGGACTATCAAGGTTACCTAGCGGGCACTTGCACTATATAGGTTAACTAGCGGGCCCTTGGACTATCTAGGTTACCTAGCGGGCACTTGGACTATGTAGGTTAACTAGCGGACACATGGACTATCTAGGTTACCTAGCGGGCACTTGGACTATGTACGTTCCCTAAAGGGCACTTGGACTATGTCGGTTCCATAGCGGGCACTTGGACTATCTAGGTTACCTAACGGGCACTTGGACTATCTAGGTTACCTAACGGGCACTTTGACAATCAAGGTTACCTAGCGGGCACTTGGACTATCTACGTTAGCTAAGAGGAACTTGGACTATTTAGGTTACCTAGCGGGCACTTTGACTATGTAGGTTACCTAGCGGGCACTTGGACTATCTAGGTTACCTAGCGGGCACTTGGACTATCTAAGTTAGCTAAAAGGAACTTGGACTATCTAGTTTACCTAGCGAGCACTAGGACTATGTAGGTTACCTAACGGGCACTTGGAATATGTAGGTTAACTAGCGGACACTTGGACGATCTAGGTTAACTAGCCTGCACTTGGAATATCTAGGTTAACTAGCGGGCACTTGGACTATCTAGGTTAACTAGCGGGTTTTGGACTATGTAGGTTAACTAGCGGGCCCTTGGACTATGTAGGTTAACAAGCGGGCACTTGGACGATCTAGGTTAACTAGCGGGCACTTGGACGATGCAGGTTCCCTAACGTGCACTTTGCCTATGTAGGTTCCCTAGCGGGAACTTGGACTATATAGGTGCCCTATGGGCACTTGGACTCTCTAGGTTCCCTATCGGGCACTTGGACTATGTAGGTTATCAAGCAGGCCCTTGCACTATCTAGGTTACCTGGCGAGCACTTGGACGATGCAGGTTCCCTAGTGGGCACTTGGACTGTCTAGGTTCCTTAACGGGCACTTGGACTATGTAGGTTCCATAGGGGGCACTTGGACTATATAGGTTCCCTATTGGGCACTTGGATTATGTAGGTTTGTGTAGGGCATTGGGACTATGTAGGTTAACTACCGGGCACTTGGACTATCTAGGTTACCTAGCGGGCACTTGGTCTATGTACATACCCTAGCGGGCACTTGGACTATGTAGGTTACCTAGCGGGCATTTGGACTATGTACGTCCCCTAGTGGGCACTTGGACTATCTAGGTTAACTAACGGGCACTAGAACTATCTAGGTTAACTAGCGAGCACTTGGTCTATCTAGGTAACCTAGCGGGCACTTGGACTATGTAGGTCAACTAGCGGGCCCTTGGACTATCTAGGTTAGCTAAGGGGCACTTGGATTATGTAGGTTAACTAGCGCGCACTTGGACAATGTAGGTTAACTAGCGGACACTTGGACGATCTAGGTTAACTAGCGGGCCCTTTCACTATTTAGGTTAACTAGCGGGCCTTTGGACTATGTAGGTTAACTAGCGGGCACTTGGACTATGTAGGTTAGCTAGCGGGCACTTGAACTATGTAGGTTAACTATTGGGCCCTTAGACTATCTAGGTTAGCTAGCGGGCACTTGGACTATGTAGGTTAATTAGCGGGTATTTCGACTATGTAGGTGCCCTAGCGGGCATTTGGACTATATAGATTACCTAGGGGGCACTTGGACTTTGTAGGTTACGTAGCGGGCACTTGGACTATCTAGGTTACCTAGCGTGCACTTGAACTATCTACGTTACCTAGCGGGTACTTGAACTATCTAGGTTAACTAGCGGGCACTTGGACTATCTAGGTTAACTAACGGGCACTTGGACTATGTAAGTTCCCTAGAGGGCACTTGGACTATGTAGGTTACTAGCGGGCATTTCAACTATGTAGGTTACCTAACGGGCACTTGGACTATGAGGGTTCCATATCGGGCACTTGGACAATGTTGGTTAACTAGCGGGCACTAGGACTCTGTAGGTTACCTAGCGGGCACTTGGACTATCTAGGTTAGGTAACGGGCACTTGGACTATCTAGGTTACCTAGTGGGAACTTGGACTATGTAGGTTACAAGCCGGCACTTTGACTATCTTGGTTATTTAGCGGGCAGTTGGACTATGTAGGTTGACTAGAGGACACTTGGACTATCTAGGTTAACTAGTGGGCCCTTGGACAACGTAGGTTAACTAGCGGGCAGCTGGACTATCAAAGTTAACAAGTGAGCCCTTGGACTATGTAGTTTAACTAGTGGGTCCTTGGACTATCTTGGTTACCTAGCGGGCACTTGGACTATATAGGTTACCAAGCAGGCACTAGGACTATGTAGGTTACCTAGTGGACACTTGGACTATCTAGGTTAACGAACGGGCACTTGGAATATTCAGGTAACCTAGCGGGCACTTGGACTCTCTAGGTTACCTGGCGGGCACTTGGACTTCTAGGTTAACGAACGGGCTCTTGGACTATGTAGGTTGCCTAGCGGGCACTTGGACTATCTAGGTTAGGTAACAGGAACTTGGACTATCTAGGTTACCTAGCGGGAACTTGCACAATGTAAGTTACCTAGCAGGCACTTGGAATATCTAGGTTACACAGCGGGCACTTGGACTATGTAGGTTAACTAGCGAGCACTTGGACTCTAGGTTACCTAGTGGCATTTGGACTATCTAGGTTACCTAGTGGGCACATGGACTATGAAAGTTCCCTAGCCGGCACTTGGGCTATCTAGGTTAACTAGCAGGCACTTGGACGATCTAGGTTAACTAGCGGGCACTTGTACTATCTAGGTTACCTAGCGGGCACTTGGACTGTCTAGGTTACCTAGCGGGCACTTGGACTTCTTGGTTACCTAGGGGGCACTTGGACTATATAGGTTACCTAGCGGGCACTTGGACTATGTAGGTTACCTAGTGGACACTTGGACTATCTAGGTTAACGAACGGGCACTTGGAATATGCAGGTAACCTAGCGGGCACTTGGACTGTCTAGGTTACCTAGCGGGCACTTGGACTTCTAGGTTAACGAACGGGCTCTTGGACTCTGTAGGTTGCCTAGCGGGCACTTGGACTATCTAGGTTAGGTAACGGGCACTTGGACTCTCTTGGTTACCTAGCGGGAACTTGGACAATGTAAGTTACCTAGCGGGCACATGGACTATCTAGGTTACCTAACGGGCACTTGGACTATCTAGGTTACATGCCGGCACTTGGACTATGTAGGTTAACTTGCGAGCACTTGGACTATCTAGGTTACCTAGCGGGCCCTTGGACTATGTAGGTTTCCTAGCGGGCGCTTGGACTATCTAGGTTAACGAACGGGCACTTGGACTATGTAGGTAACCTAGCGGGCACTTGGACAGTCTAGGTTACCTAGCGGGCACTTGGACTATCTAGGTTAACGAACGGGCACTGGACTATGTAGGTTACCTGGCGGGCACTTGGACTATGTAGGATCCCTATCGGACATTTGGACTACTTAGGTTACCTAGCGGGCACTTGGACTATCTATGTTAACTAGCGGGCACTTGGACTATGTAGATTCCCTAGCGGGCATTTGGACTATATAGATAACCTAGAGGGCATTTAGACTTTGTAGGTTACCTACCGGGCTGTTGGACTATCGAGGTTACCTAGCGGGCACTGGGACTATCTAGGTTAACTAACGGGCACTTGGACTATGTAGGTTACCTAGAGGGCCCTTGGACTATGTAAGTTCCCTAGAGGGTACCTGGACTATGTGGGTTCCCTAGCGGGCATTTGGGCTATCTAGGTTACCTAACGGGCACTTGGACTATGTAGGTTAACTAGCGGGCATTTGGACTATGTAGGTTCCCTAGCGGGCACTTGGACTATGTATTTTCTCTATCGGGCACTTGGAGAATGTAGGTTAACTAGGGTGCACTAGGACAATGTAGGTTACCTAGCGGGCCTTTGGACTATCTAGGTTACCTAGTGGGCCCTTGGGCTATGTAGGTTAACTAGCAGGCACTTGGATTATGTAGGTTAACTAGAGGGCACTTGGACTATGTAGGTTAACTAGCGGGCCCTTGAACTATCTAGGTTACATAGCGGGCCCATGGACGATGTAGGTTAAGTAGGGGGCCCTTGGACTATGTAGGTTAACTACCGGGCACATGGAATATCTAGGTTAACTGAAGGTGTACTTGGACTATGTAGGTTAACTAGCCGGCCCTTGGACTATGTAGATTCTCTAGCGGGCACTTGGACTATGTATGTTCCAGAGCGGGCCCTTGGACTATGTAGGTTCCCTAGTAGGCACTTGGACTATATAGGTTCCAGAGCGGGCACTTGGACTATCTAGGTTCCTTAGCGGGTACTTGTACTATGTAGGTTAACTAGCGTGCCCTTGGACAATCTAGGTTACGTAGCAGGCACTTGGTATATAGGTTATTTAGCGGGCACTTGGACTATGCAGGTTAACTAGCAGACACTTGCACGATATAGGTTAACTAGCGGGCCCTTGCACTATGTAGTTTAACTAGCGGGCCCATGGATTATGTAGGTTTACTAGCAGGCACTTGGACTATCTAGGTTAACTAGCGGGCACTTGGACTATGTAGTTTCCCTAGCGGGCATTTGGACTATTTAGGTTACCTAGCGGGCACTTGGACTATGTAGGTTACCTAGCGGGCACTTGGACTATGTAGGTTGCCTAGCGGGCACTTGGATTATGTAGGTTCCCTATCGGGGACTTGGACTATGTAGGTTAACTAGCGGGCACTTGGACTGTCTAGGTTACCTAGCGGGCACTTGGATTATCTAGTTTAACGAACGGGCACTTGGACAATGTAGGTTACCTAGCCGCCACTTGTACTATGTAGGTTAGCTAACAGGCACTTGGACTATCTAGGTTCCCTAGCGGGCACTTGTACTATCTAGGTTACCTAGCTGGCACTAGGACTATGTAGGTCAACTTGCGGGCCCTTGGACTATCTAGGTTAGCTAACGATCACTTAGATTATGTAGGTTAACTAGCGGGCACTTGGAATATGTAGGTTAACTAGCGGACAGTTGCACTATGTAGGTTAACTAGCGGGCGCATGGACTATGTAGGTTTACTAGCGGGCCCTTGGACTATCAAGTTTCCCTAAAGGGCACTTGGACTATCTAGGTTACCGAACTGGCACTTGGACTATCTAGGTTACCTAGCGGGCACTTGGACTATGTAGGCTAACTAGGGAGCCCTTGGACGATCTAGGTTACCTAGCGGGTACTTGAACTATCTAGGTTAACTAGCGGGCACTTGCCCTATCAAGGTTACCTAGCGGGCACTTGGACTATGTATGTTCCCTAGGGGCACTTGGACTATGTAGGTTCCTTAGCGGGCACTTGGGCTATCTAGGTTGCCTAGCGGGCACTTGGACTATGTAGGTTATCTAGCAGGCACTTGGACTATGTAGGTTAACTAGCGGGCCCTTGAAATATGTAGGTTAACTACCGGGCACTTGGAAGATCTAGGTTAACTAGCGTGTACTTGGACTATGTAGGTTAACTAGCCGGCCCTTGGACTATGTAGATTCCCTAGCGGGCACTTGGACTATGTATGTTCCAGAGCGGGCACTTGGACTATGTAGTTTCCCTAGCAGGCACTTGGACTATGTAGGTTCCAGAGCGGGCACTTGGACTATCTAGGTTCCAGAGCGGGCACTTGGACTATCTAGGTTTCTTAGTGGGCGCTTGTACTATGTATGTTAACTAGCGTGCCCTTGGACTATATAGGTTACCTAGCAGGCACTTGGTATATAGGTTAACTAGCGGGCACTTAGACTATATAGGTTAACTAGCGGACACTTGCACGATCTAGGTTAACTAGCGGGCCCTTGCACTATGTAGGTTAACTAGCGGGCCCATGGATTATGTAGGTTTACTAGCAGGCACTTGGACTATCTAGGTTAACTAGCAGGCACTTGGACTATGTAGTTTCCCTAGCGGGCATTTGGACTATTTACGTTACCTAGCGGGCACTTGGACTATGTAGGTTACCTAGCAGGCACTTGGACTATCTAGGTTACCTAGCAGGCACTTTGACTATCTAGGTTAACTAACGGGCACTTGGACTATGTAGGTTGCCTAGCGGGCACTTGGATTATGTAGGTTCCCTATTGGGCACTTGGACTATGTAGGTTAACTAGCGGGCACTTGGACTGTCTTGGTTACCTAGCGGACACTTGGATTATCTAGTTTAACGAACGGGCACTTGGACTATGTAGGTTACCTAGCCGCCACTTGGACTATCTAGGTTAGCTAACAGGCACTTGGACTATCTAGGTTCCCTAGCGGCCACTTGTACTATCTAGGTTACCTAGCTGGCACTAGGACTATGTAGGTCAACTAGCGGGCCCTTGGACTATCTAGGTTAGCTAACGGTCACTTAGATTATGTAGGTTAACTAGCGGGCACTTGGAATATGTAGATTAACTAGCGGACAGTTGCACTATGTAGGTTAAATAGCGGGCGCATGGACTATGTAGGTTTACTAGCGGGCCCTTGGACTATCTAGGTTCCCTAAAGGGCACTTGGACCATCTAGGTTACGGAACGGGCCCTTGGACTATCTAGGTTACCTAGCGGGCACTTGGACTATGTAGGCTAACTAGGGAGCCCTTGGACGATCTAGGTTACCTAGCGGGTACTTGAACTATCTAGGTTAACTAGCGGGCACTTGCACTATCTAGGTTACCTAGCGGGCACTTGGACTATGTATGTTCCCTAGGGGCACTTGGGCTATCTATGTTAACTAGCGGGCACTTGGAATATGTAGGTTACCTAGCAGGCACTTGGACTATCTAGGTTAACTAGCGGGCACTTGGACTATCTAAGTTAACTAGCATGCACTTGGACAATGTAAGTTCCTTAGCGGGCACTTGGACTATCTAGGTTGCCTAGCGGGCACTTGGACTATGTAGGTTAACTAGCAGGCACTTGGACAATCTAGGTTAAATAGCGGGCACTTGGACTATGTAGGTTAACTAGAGGACACTTGGACTATCTAGGTTAACTAGTGGGCCCTTGGACAATGTAGGTTAACTAGCAGGCACTTGGACAATCTAGGTTAAGTAGCGGGCACTTGGGCAATCTAGGTTAACTAGCGGGCAGCTGGACTACAAAGTTAACAAGTGAGCCCTTGGACTATTTAGTTTAACTAGTGGGTCCTTGGACTATCTTGGTTACCTAGCGGGCACTTTGACTATGTAGGTTACCTAGTGGACACTTGGACAATGTAGGTTAACGAACGGGCACTTGGAATATTCAGGTAACCTAGAGGGCACTTGGACCCTCTAGGTTACCTTGCTTGCACTTGGACTATCTAGGTTAACTAACGGGCACTTGGACTATCTAGGTTATCTAGCGGGCCCTTGTACTATGTAGCTTAATAGCGGGCCCTTGGACTATGTAAGTTAATTAGCGGGCACTTGGACGATCCAGGTTAACGAGCGGGCACTTGGACTATCTAGGTTACCTACCGGGCACTTGTACTATGTAGATTAAATAACGGACACTTGGACGATCTAGGTTAATTAGCGAGCACTTGGACCATCTCGGTTATCTAGCGGGCACTTGAACTACCTACGTTACCTAGCGGGTACTTGGACAATGTAGGTTAACTAGCAGGCTGTTGGACTATCTAGGTTACCTAGCGGACACTTGGACAATCTACGTTAACTAACGGGCACTTGGACTATGTAGGTTCCCTAGTGGGCACTTGGATTATGTAGGTTCCCTAGAGGGCATATGGACTATGTAGGTTCCCTAGCGGGCACTTGGACTATCTTAGTTCCCTAAAGGGCACTTGGACTATGTAGATTACCTAGCGGACATTTGGACTATCTATGTTAGCCAATGGGCACTTGGACTATCTAGGTTACCTAGCGGGCACTTGGACTATGTAGGTTACATAGCGGGCACTTGGACTATCTAGGTTACGTTCGGACACTTGTACTATGTAGGTTAATTATCGGAACTTGGACGATCTAGGTTAACTAGAGGGGCCTTGGACTATGCAGGTTAACTAGCGGGCCCTTGGACTATGTAGGTTAACTAGCAGGCACTTGGACGATCTAGGTTAACTAGCGGGCACTTGGACTATCTAGGTTAACTAGCGGTCACTCAGACTATGTAGGTAACCTAGCGGGAACTTGGACTAATAGGTTACTTAGAGGGCACTTGGACTATCTAGGTTAACGAACGAGCACTTGGAAAATCTAGGTTACCTAGCGGGCCCTTGGACTATGTACGTTCCCTAGTGGGCACTTGAACTATGTAGGTTACCTAGCGAGCACTTGGACTACTAGGTTAACTAAGGGGCACTAGGACTATCTAGGTTACCTAGCAGGCATTTGAAATATGTAGGTTACCTAGCAGGCACTTGGACTATCTAGGTTACCTAGCGGGCACTTGAACTATCTACGATACCTAGCGGGTATTTGGACAATGTCGGTTAACTAGCGGGCTGTTGGATAATCTAGGTTACCTAGCGGACACTTGGACCATCTAGGTTAACTAACGGGCACTTGGACTATGTAGGTTCCCTAGTGGGCACTTGGACTATGTAGGTAACCTAGCGGGAACTTGGACTATCTAGGTTACCTAGCGGGCACTTGGAACATCTAGGTTAACTAACGGGCACTTGGACTATGTAGGTTCCCTAGTGGGCACTTGGACTATGTATGTTCCCGAGCGGGCACTTGGACTATCTTAGTTCCCTAAAGGGCACTTTGATTATGTAGGTTCCCTAGCGGGCACTTGGACTATGTAGGTTCCATAGCGGGCACTTGGACTATGTAGGTTCACTAGCGGGCACTTGGATTATCTAGGTTACCTTGCTTGCACTTGGACTATCTAGGTTAACTAACGGGCACTTGGACTATCTAGGTTATCTAGCGGGCCCTTGTACTATGTAGCTTAATAGCGGGCCCTTGGACTATGTAAGTTAATTAGCGGGCAATTGGATGATACAGGTTAACGAGCGGGCACATGGACTATCTAGGTTACCTACCGGGCACTTGTACTATGTAGATTAAATAACGGACACTTGGACGATCTAGGTTAATTAGCGAGCACTTGGACTATCTCGGTTAACTAGCGGGCACTTGAACTACCTACGTTACCTAGCGGGTACTTGGACAATGTAGGTTAACTAGCAGGCTGTTGGACTATCTAGGTTACCTAGCGGACACTTGGACAATCTACGTTAACTAACGGGCACTTGGACTATGTAGGTTCCCTAGTGGGCACTTGAACTATGTAGGTTACCTAGCGAGCACTTGGACTATCTAGGTTAACTAAGGGGCACTAGGACTATCTAGGTTACCTAGCAGGCACTTGAAATATGTAGTTTACCTAACAGGCACTTGGCCTATCTAGGTTACCTAGCGGGCACTTGAACTATCTACGATACCTAGCGGGTATTTGGACAATGTCGGTTAACTATCGGGCTGTTGGATAATCTAGGTTACCTAGCGGACACTTGGACCATCTAGGTTAACTAACGGGCACTTGGACTATGTAGGTTCCCTAGTGGGCACTTAGACTATGTAGGTAACCTAGCGGGAACTTGGACTATCTAGGTTACCTAGCGGGCACTTGGACCATCTAGGTTAACTAACGGGCACTTGGACTATGTAGGTTCCCTAGTGGGCACTTGGACTATGTAGGTTCCCGAGCAGCCACTTGGACTATCTTAGTTCCCTAAAGGGCACTTTGATTATGTAGGTTCCCTAGCGGGCACTTGGACTATGTGGGTTCCATAGCGGGCACTTGGACGATCTAGGTTAATTAGCGAGCACTTGGACTATCTCGGTTAACTAGCGGGCACTTGAACTACCTACGTTACCTAGCGGGTACTTGGACAATGTAGGTTAACTAGCAGGCTGTTGGACTATCTAGATTACCTAGCGGACACTTGGACAATCTACGTTAACTAACGGGCACTTGGATTATGTAGGTTCCCTAGTGGGCACTTGAACTATGTAGGTTACCTAGCGAGCACTTGGACTATCTAGGTTAACTAAGGGGCACTAGGACTATCTAGGTTACCTAGCAGGGACTTGAAATATGTAGGTTACCTAGCAGGCACTTGGACTATCTAGGTTACCTAGCGGGCACTTGAACTATCTACGATACCTAGCGGGTATTTGGACAATGTCGGTTAACTAGCGGGCTGTTGGATAATCTAGGTTACCTAGCGGACACTTGGACCATCTAGGTTAACTAACGGGCACTTGGACTATGTAGGTTCCCTAGTGGGCACTTGGACTATGTAGGTAACCTAGCGGGAACTTGGACTATCTAGGTTACCTAGCGGGCACTTGGACCATCTAGGTTAACTAACGGGCACTTGGACTATGTAGGTTCCCTAGTGGGCACTTGGACTATGTATGTTCCCGAGCGGGCACTTGGACTATCTTAGTTCCCTAAAGGGCACTTTGATTATGTAGGTTCCCTAGCGGGCACTTGGACTATGTAGGTTCCATAGCGGGCACTTGGACTATGTAGGTTCACTAGCGGGCACTTGGATTATCTAGGTTACCTTGCTTGCACTTGGACTATCTAGGTTAACTAACGGGCACTTGGACTATCTAGGTTATCTAGTGGGCCCTTGTACTATGTAGCTTAATAGCGGGCCCTTGGACTATGTAAGTTAATTAGCGGGCACTTGGACGATACAGGTTAACGAGCGGGCACTTGGACTATCTAGGTTACCTACAGGGCACTTGTACTATGTAGATTAAATAACGGACACTTGGACGATCTAGGTTAATTAGCGAGCACTTGGACTATCTCGGTTAACTAGCGGGCACTTGAACTACCTACGTTACCTAGCGGGTACTTGGACAATGTAGGTTAACTAGCAGGCTGTTGGACTATCTAGGTTACCTAGCGGACACTTGGACAATCTACGTTAACTAACGGGCACTTGGACAATGTAGGTTCCCTAGTGGGCACTTGAACTATGTAGGTTACCTAGCGAGCACTTGGACTATCTAGGTTAACTAAGGGGCACTAGGACTATCTAGGTTACCTAGCAGGCACTTGAAATATGTAGGTTACCTAGCAGGCACTTGGACTATCTAGGTTACCTAGCGGGCACTTGAACTATCTACGATACCTAGCGGGTATTTGGACAATGTCGGTTAACTAGCGGGCTGTTGGATAATCTAGGTTACCTAGCGGACACTTGGACCATCTAGGTTAACTAACGGGCACTTGGACTATGTAGGTTCCCTAGTGGGCACTTGGACTATGTAGGTAACCTAGCGGGAACTTGGACTATCTAGGTTACCTAGCGGGCACTTGGACCATCTAGGTTAACTAACGGGCACTTGGACTATGTAGGTTCCCTAGTGGGCACTTGGACTATGTAGGTTCCCGAGCAGGCACTTGGACTATCTTAGTTCCCTAAAGGGCACTTTGATTATGTAGGTTCCCTAGCGGGCACTTGGACTATGTAGGTTCCATAGCGGGCACTTGGACTATGTAGGTTCACTAGCGGGCACTTGGATTATCTAGGTTACCTTGCTTGCACTTGGACTATCTAGGTTAACTAATGGGCACTTGGACTATTTAGGTTATCTAGCGGGCCCTTGTACTATGTAGCTTAATAGCGGGCCCTTGGACTATGTAAGTTAATTAGTGGGCACTTGGATGACACAGGTTAACGAGCGGGCACTTGGACTATCTAGGTTACCTACCGGGCACTTGTACTATGTAGATAAAATAAGGGACACTTGGACGATCTAGGTTAATTAGCAAGCACTTGGACTATCTCGGTTAACTAGCGGGCATTTGAACTACCTACGTTACCTAGCGGGTACTTGGACAATGTAGGTTAACTAGCAGGCTGTTGGACTATCTAGGTTACCTAGCGGACACTTGGACAATCTACGTTAACTAACGGGCACTTGGACTATGTAGGTTCCCTAGTGGGCACTTGAACTATGTAGGTTACCTAGCGAGCACTTGGACTATCTAGGTTAACTAAGGGGCACTAGGACTATCTAGGTTACCTAGCAGGCACTTGAAATATATAGGTTACCTAGCAGGCACTTGGACTATCTAGGTTACCTAGCAGGCACTTGGACTATGTAGGTTACCTAGCGGACACTTGGACGATCTAGGTTAACTAGCGGGCACTTGGACTATCTAGGTTAACTAGCTGGCCCTTTGGCTATCTAGGTTTACAGCGGACAATTGGACTATCTAGGTTAACTAGCGGGCACTTGACTATGTAGGTTACCTAGCGGGCACATGGACTATGTAGGTTACCTAGCGGGCACTTGGACTATCTAGGTTACCTAGCGGGAACTTGGACTATGTAGGTTAACTAGAAGGCACTTGGACTACCAAGGTTACCTAGCGGGCTCTTGGACTATGTAGGTTACCAGCGGGCACTTGGACTATCTAGGTTAAGGAACGTGCACTTGGACTATGTAGGTAACCTAGCGGGCACTTGGACTATCTAGGTTAACGAATGGGCACTTTGACTATGTAGGTTAACTAGCGGACACTTGGACTATCTAGGTTAGCTAACGGGCAATTGGACTATCAAGGTTACCTAACGGGCACTTGGACTATGTAGGTTACCTAGCGGGCACTTGGACTATCTAGGTTACCTAGCAGACACTTTGACTATCTAGGTTACCTAGCGTGCACTTGGACTTCTAGGTTACGTAACGGGCACTTGGACTATGTAGGTGGCCAAGCGGGCAGTTGAACGATCTAGGTTAGGTTACGGACACTTGGACTATCTAGGTTACCTAGGGGGAACTTGGACTATGTAGGTTACATAGCAGGCACTAGGACTATATAGGTTACCTAGCGGGCACTTGGACTGTCTAGGTTAGCTAACAGGAACTTGGACTATCTAGTTTACCTAGCGGGCACTAGGACCCTGTATGTTACCTAGCGGGCACTTGGACTATCTAGGTTAAGTAGCGGGTCCTTGGACTATGAAAGTTAAGTAGCGGGCCCTTGGACTATGTAGGTTAACTAGCGGACACTTGGAGGTTCTAGGTTAACTAGCGGGCACTTGGATTATCTAGGTTACCTAGCAGGCACTTGCACGATGCAGGTTCCCTAGCGGGCACTTGGACTATGTAGGCTCCCTAACGGGCACTTGGACTATGTAGGTTCCCTATCGGGCACTTGGACTATGTAGGTTACCAGCGGGCACTTGGTCTATGTACATACCGTAGAGGGCACTTGGACAATCTAGGTTACTTAGCGGGCACTTGGACTATGTACGTCCCCCAGTGGACACTTGGACTATCTACGTTACCTGGCGAGTACTTGGATTATCTAGGTTAACTAGCGAGCACTTGGACTATCTAGGTTAACTAACGGGCACTTGGACTATGTAAGTTCCCTAGCGGGCACTTGGACTATGTGGGTTCGCTAGCGGGCATTTGGACTATCTAGGTTACCTAACGGGTACATTTACTATGTAGGATCCCTAGCGGGCACTTGGATTATGTGAGTTCCCTATCGGGCACTTGGACTATGTAGGTTACTAGCGGGCATTTGGACTATGTAGGTTACGTAACGGGCACTTGGATTATGTAGGTTCCGTATCGGGCACTTGGACAATGTTGGTTAACTAGCGGGCACTAGAACTATGTAGGTTACCTAGCGGGCACTTGGACTATCTAGTTTAGGTAACGGGCACTTGGACTATCTAGGTTACCTAGTGGGAACTTGGACTATGTAGGTTAATTAGCGGACACTTGGCCGAACTAGGTTAACGAGCGGGCCCTTGGACTATATAGGTTACGTAGTGGGCACGTGGACTATGTAGGTTAACTAACAGGAACTTGGACTATCTAGGTTACCTAGCGGGCACTTGGACTATGTAGGTCAACTAGCGGGCCCTTGGACTATCTAGGTTAGCTAACGGGCACTTGGACTATCTAGGTTACCTAACGGGCACTTGGATTATGTAGGTTCCCTAGCGGGCACTTAGACTATGTAGTTTTCCTTGCGGGCATTTGGACTATGTAGGTTACCTAGCGAGCACTTGGACTATGTAGGTTCCCTAACGGGCACTTGGACTATGTAGGTTCCCTAGCGGTCAAGTGGACTATGTAGGCTCCCTAGAAGGCACTTGGACTATGTAGGCTCCCTAGAAGGCACTTGGACTATGTACGTTACCTATCGCGCACTTTGACTATGTAGGTTATCTAGCGGGCACTTGGACTATCCAGGTTACAAAGCGGGCACTTGGACTATGTAGGTTACCTAGAGGACACTTGGACGATCTAGGTTAACTAGTGGGCACTTGGACTATCTTGGTTAACTAGCGAGCCCTTGGACTACCTAGGTTTACTAGCGGGCACTTGGACTATCTAGGTTAACCAGCGGGCACTTGGACTATGTAGGTTACCAAACGGGCACGTGGACTATCTAGGTTAACGAACGGACACTTGGACTATGTAGGTAACCTAGTGGGAACTTGGACTGTCTAGGTTACCTAGCGGGCACTTGGACTATCTAGGTTAACGAACGGGCACTTGGAATATGTAGGTTAGCTAACAGGCACTTTGACTATCTAGGTTACCTAGCAGGCACTTGGACTATGTAGGTTACCTAGGGGACACTTGGACGATCTAGGTTAACTAGCTGGCACTTTGGCTATCTAGGTTTACAGCGGACACTTGGACTATCTAGGTTAACTAGCGGGCACTTGACTATGTAGTTTACCTAGCGGGCACATGGACTATGTAGGTTACCTAGCGGGCACTTGGACTATCTAGGTTACCTAGCAGGCACTTGGACTATGTAGGTTAACTAGAAGGCACTTGGACTATCAAGGTTACCTAGCGGGCTCTTGGACTATGTAGGGTACCAGCGGGCACTTGGACTATCTAGGTTAACGAACGTGCACTTGGATTATGTAGGTAACCTAGCGGGCACTTGGACTATCTAGGTTAACGAACGGGCACTTTGACTATTTAGGTTAACTAGCGGACACTTGGACTATCTAGGTTAGCTAACGGGCAATTGGACTATCAAGGTTACCTAACGGGCACTTGGACTATGTAGGTTACCTAGCGGGCACTTGGACTATCTAGGTTACCTAGCAGACACTTTGACTATCAAGGTTATCCAACGGGCACTTGGACTATGTAGGTTGACTAGCGACAACTTGGACTATGTAGGTAACCTAGCGGGCGCTTGGACTACGTACGTTCCCTAGCGGGTACTTGGACTGTCTAGGTTAACTAGCGGGCAATTGGACTTTCTAGGTTACCTAGTGGGCACTTGGAGTATGTAGTTTACCTAGTAGGCACTTGGAGTATGCAGGTTAACTAGCGGGAATTGGATTATCTAGGTTACCTAGCGGGCACTTGGACTATGTACGTTCCCTAGCGGGCACTTGCGCTATCTAAGTTACCGAGCGGGCACTTGGACTATGTAGGTTAACGAACGGGCACTTGGACTATGTAGGTAAACTAGTGGTCACTTGGACTGTCTAGGATACCTAGCAGGCACTTGGAATATGTAGGTTCCCTATCGGGCACTTGGACTATGTAGGTTACCAGCGGGCACTTGGTCTATGTACATACCTTAGAGGGCACTTGGAAAATCTAGGTTACTTAGCGGGCACTTGGACTATGTACGTCCCCCAGTGGGCACTTGGACTATCTACGTTACTTGGCGGGTACTTGGATTATCTAGGTTAACTAGCGAGCACTTGGACTATCTAGGTTAACTAACGGGCACTTGGACTATGTAAGTTCCCTAGTTGGCACTTGGACTATGTAGGTTCCCTAGCGGGCATTTGGACTATCTAGGTTACCTAACGGGTACTTGGACTATGTAGGTTCCCTAGTGGGCACTTGGATTATGTGAGTTCCCTATCGGGCACTTGGACTATGTAGGTTACTAGCGGAGCATTTGGACTATGTAGGTTACCTAACGGGCACTTGGACTATGTAGGTTCCGTATCGGGCACTTGGACAATATTGGTTAACTAGCGGGCACTAGGACTATGTAGGTTACCTAGCGGGCACTTGGACTGTCTAGTTTAGGTAACGGGCACTTGGACTATCTAGGTTACCTAGTGGGAACTTGGACTATGTAGGCTAACTAGGGGGTCCGTGGACTATCTATGTTAGCTAACAGGAACTTGGACTATCTAGGTTACCAAGCGGGCACTTGGACTATGTAGGTCAACTAGCGGGACCTTGGACTATCTAGGTTAGATAATGGGCACTTGGACTACCTAGGTTACCTAACGGGCACTTGGATTATGTAGGTTCCCTAGCGGACACTTAGACTATGTAGTTTTCCTTGCGGGCATTTGGACTATGTAGGTTACCTAGCGAGCATTAGGACTATGTAGGTTCCCTAACGGGCACTTGGACTATGTAGGTTCCCTAGCGGTCAAGTGGACTATGTAGTCTCCCTAGAAGGCACTTGGACTATGTAGGTTACCTATCGCGCACTTTGACTATGTAGGTTATCTAGCGGGCACTTGGACAATCCAGGTTACAAAGCGGGCACTTGGACTATGTAGGTTACCTAGAGGACACTTGGACAATCTAGGTTAACTAGCGGGCACTTGGACTATCTTGGTTAACTAGCGGGCCCTTGGACTATGTAGGTTACCAAACGGGCACGTGGACTATCTAGGTTAAAGAACGGACACTTGGACTATGTAGGTAACCTAGCGGGAACTTGGACTGTCTATGTTACATAGCGGGCACTTGGACTATCTAGGTTAATGAACGGGCACTTGGACTATGTAGGTTAGCTAACAGGCACTTTGACTATCTAGGTTACCTAGCAGGCACTTGGACTATGTAGGTTACCTAGAGGACATTTGGACGATCTAGGTTAACTAGCGGGCACTTGAACTATCTAGGTTAACTAGCGGGCCTTTGGGCTATCTAGGTTTACAGCGGACACTTGTACTATCTAGTTTAACTAGCGGGCACTTGGACTATGTAGGTTACCTAGCGGGCACATGGACTATGTAGGTTACCTAGCGGTCACTTGGACTATCTAGGTTACCTAGCAGGCACTTGGACTATGTAGGTTAACTAGAAGGCACTTGGACTATCAAGGTTACCTAGCGGTCTCTTGGAGTATGTAGGTTACCAGCGGGCACTTGGACTATCTAGGTTAACGAATGTGCACTTGGACTATGTAGGTAACCTAGCGGGCACTTGGACTATCTAGGTTAACGAACGAGCACTTGGACTATGTAGGTAACCTAACGGGCACTTGGACTGTCTAGGTTACCTAGCGGGCACTTGGACTATCTAGGTTAACGAACGGGCACTTGGACTATGTAGGTCAACTAGCGGGCCCTTGAACTATCTAGGTTAGCTAACGGGCACTTGGACTATCTAGGTTACCTAACGGGCACTTGGATTATGTAGGTTCCCTAGCGGGCACTTAGACTATGTAGTTTTCCTTGCGGGCATTTGGACTATGTAGGTTACCTAGCAAGCACTTGGACTATGTAGGTTCCCTAACGGGCACTTGGACTATGTAGGTTCCCTAGCCGTCAAGTGGACTATGTAGGGTCCCTAGAAGGCATTTGGACTATGTAGGTTACCTATCGCGCACTTGGACTATGTAGGTTACCTAGAGGACACTTGGACGATCTAGGTTAACTAGTGGGCATTTCGACTATCTTGGTTAACTAGCGGGCCCTTGGACTATCTAGGTTTACTAGCGGGCACTTGGACTATCTAGGTTAACTAGCGGGCACTTGGACTATGTAGGTTACCAAACGGGCACTTGGACTATGTAGGTTACCTAGTGGGCACTTGGATTATCTAGGTTACCTAGCAGACACTTTGACTATGTAGGTTAACTAGAAGGCACTTGGACTATCAAGGTTACCTAGCGGGCTCTTGGACTATGTAGGTTACCAGCGGGCACTTGGACTATCTAGGTTAATGAACGTGCACTTGGACTATGTAGGTAACCTAGCGGGCACTTGGACTATCTAGGCTAACGAACGGGCACTTTGACTATGGTGGTTAACTAGCGGACACTTGGACAATCTAGGTTAGATAACGGGCAATTGGACTATCAAGGTTACCTAACGGGCACTTGGACTATGTAGGTTACCTAGCGGGCACTTAGACTATCTAGGTTACCTAGCAGACACTTTGTTTATCTAGGTTATCTAACGGGCACTTGGACTATGTAGGTTGACTAGCGACAACTTGGATTATGTAAGTAACCTAGCGGGCGCTTGGACTATGTACGTTCCCTAGCGGGTACTTGGACTGGCTAGGTTAACTAGCGGGCAATTGGACTTTCTAGGTTACCTAGTGGGCACTTGGGGTATGTAGTTTACCTAGTAGGCACTTGGAGTATGCAGGTTAACTAGCGGGAATTGGACTATCTAGGTTACCTAGCGGGCACTTGGACTATGTACGTTCCCTAGCGGGCACTTGCGCTATCTAAGTTACTGAGCGGGCACTTGGACTATGTAGGTTAACGAACGGGCACTTGGACTATGTAGGTAACCTAGTGGTCACTTGGACTGTCTAGGTTTCCTAGCGGGCACCTGGACTATGTAGGTTCCCTATCGGGCACTTGGACTATGTAGGTTGCCAGCGGGCACTTGGTCTATGTACATATCCTAGAGGGCACTTGGACAATCTAGGTTACTTAGCGGGCACTTGGACTATGTACGTCCCCCAGTGGGCACTTGGACTATCTACGTTACCTGGCGGGTACTTGGATTATCTAGGTAACCTAGCGGGCACTTGGACTATCTAGGTTAACGAACGGGCACTTGGAATATGTAGGTAGGTAACAGGCACTTTGACTATCTAGGTTACCTAGCAGGCACTTGGACTATGTAGGTTACCTAGTGGACACTTGGACGATCTAGGTTAACTAGCGGGCACTTGGACTATCTAGGTTAACTAGCTGGCCCTTTGGCTATCTAGGTTTACAGCCGACAATTGGACTATATAGGTTAACTAGCGGGCACTTGACTATGTATGTTACCTAGCGGGCACATGGACTATGTAGGGTACCTAGCGGGCCCTTGGACTATCTAGGTTACCTAGCAGGCACTTGGACTATGTAGGTTAACTAGAAGGCACTTGGACTATCAAGGTTACCTAGCGGGCTCTTGGACTATGTAGGTTACCAGCGGGCACTTGGACTATCTAGGTTACCGAACGTGCACTTGGACTATGTAGGTAACCTAGCGGGCACTTGGACTATCTCGGTTAACGAACGGGCACTTTGACTATGTAGGGTAACTAGCGGACACTTGGACTATATAGGTTAGCTAACGGGCACTTGGACTATGTAAGTTCCCTAGCGAGCACTTGGACTATGTAGGTTCCCTAGCGGGCATTTGGGCTATCTAGGTTACCTAACGGGTACTTGGACTATGTAGGTTCCCTAGCGGGCACTTGGATTATGTGAGTTCCCTATCGGGCACTTGGACTATGTAGGTTACTAGCGGGCATTTGGACTATGTAGGTTACCTAACGGGCACTTGGACTATGTAGGTTCCGTATCGGGCACTTGGACAATGTTGGTTAACTAGCGGGCACTAGGACTATGTAGGTTACCCAGCGGGCACTTGGACTATCTAGTTTAGGTAAAGGGCACTTGGACTATCTAGGTTACCTAGCGGGCACTTGGACTATGTAGGTTAACTAGAAGGCACTTGGACTATCAAGGTTACCTAGCGGGCTCTTGGAATATGTAGGTTACCAGCGGGCACTTGGACTATCTAGGTTAACGAACGTGCACTTGGACTATGGAGGTAACCTAGCGGGCACTTGGACTATCTAGGTTAACGAAAGGGCACTTTGACTATGTAGGGTAACTAGCGGACACTTGGACTATCTAGGTTAGCTAACGGGCAATTGGACTATCAAGGTTACCTAACGGGCACTTGGACTATGTAGGTTACCTAGCGGGCATTTGGACTATCTAGGTTACCTAGCAGACACTTTGACTATCTAGGTTACCTAGCGGGCACTTGGACTTCTAGGTTACGTAACGGGCACTTGGACTATGTAGGTTCCGTATCGGGCACTTGGACAATGTTGGTTAACTAGCGGGCACTAGGACTATGTAGGTTACCTAGTGGGCACGTGGACTATCTAGGTTAGCTAACAGGAACTTGGACTATCTAGGTTACCTAGCGGGCACTTGGACTATGTAGGTCAACTATCGGGCCCTTGGACTATCAAGGTTAGCTAACGGGCACTTGGACTATCTAGGTTACCTAACGGGCACTTGGATTATGTAGGTTCCCTAGCGGGCAGTTAGACTATGTAGTTTTCCTTGCGGGCATTTGGACTATGTAGGTTACCTAGCGAGCACTTGGACTATGTAGTTTCCCTAACGGGCACTTGGACAATGTAGGTTCCCTAGCGGTCAAGTGGACTATGTAGGCTCCCTAGAAGGCACTTGGACTATGTAGGTTACCTATCGCGCACTTTGACTATGTAGGTTATCTAGTGGGCTCTTGGACTATCTAGGTTACAAAGCGGGCACTTGGACTATGTAGGTAACCTAGCGGGAACTTGGACTGTCTAGGTTACAAAGCGGGCACTTGGACTATCTAGGTTAACGAACGGGCACTTGGACTATGTAGGTTAGCTAATAGGCACTTTGACTATCTAGGTTACCTAGCAGGCACTTGGACTATGTAGGTTACCTAGCGGACACTTGGACGATCTAGGTTAACTAGCGGGCACTTGGACTATCTAGGTTAACTAGCGGGCCCTTGGGGTATCTAGGTTTACAGCGGACACTTGTACTATCTAGGTTAACTAGCGGGCACTTGGACTATGTAGGTTACCTAGCGGGCACATGGACTATGTAGGTTAACTAGCGGGCACTTGGACTATCTAGGTTACCTAGCGGGCACTTGGACTATGTAGGTTACCAGCGGGCACTTGGACTATCTAGGTTAACGAACGTGCACTTGGACTATGTAGGTAACCTAGCGGGCACTTGGACTATCTAGGTTAACGAACGAGCACTTGGACTGTGTAGGTAACCTAGCGGGCACTTGGACTGTCTAGGTTACCTAGCGGGCACTTGGACTATCTAGGTTAACGAACGGGCACTTGGACTATGTTGGTCAACTAGCGGGCCCTTGAACTATCTAGGTTAGCTAACGGGTACTTGGACTATCTAGGTTACCTAACGGGCACTTGGATTATGTAGGTTCCCTAGCGGGCACTTAGACTATGTAGTTTTCCTTGCGGGCATTTGGACTATGTAGGTTACCTAGCGAGCACTTGGACTATGTAGTTTCTCTAACGGGCACTTGGACTATGTAGGTTCCCTAGCGGTCAAGTTGACTATGTAGGCTCCCTAGAAGGCACTTGGACTATGTAGGTTACCTATCGCGCACTTTGACTATGTAGGTTATCTAGCGGGCACTTGGACTATAAAGGTTACAAAGCGGGCACTTGGACTATGTAGGTTACCTAGAGGACACTTCGACGATCTAGGTTAACTAGTGGGCACTTGGACTATCTTGGATAACTAGCGGGCCCTTGGACTATCTAGGTTAACTTGCGGGCAATTGGACTATTTAGGTTACCAAACGGGCACGTGGAGTATCTAGGTTAACGAACGGACACTTGGACTATGTAGGTAACCTAGCGGGAACTTGGACTGTCTAGGTTACATAGCGGGCACTTGGACTATCTAGGTTAACGAACGGGCACTTGGAATATGTAGGTTAGCTAACAGGCACTTTGACTATCTAGGTTACCTAGCAGGCACTTGGACTATGTAGGTTACCTAGAGGACACTTGGACGATCTAGGTTAACTAGTGGGCATTTCGACTATCTTGGTTAACTAGCGGGCCCTTGGACTATCTAGGTTTACTAGCGGGCACTTGGACTATCTAGGTTAACTAGCGGGCACTTGGACTATGTAGGTTACCAAACGGGCACTTGGACTATGTAGGTTACCTAGTGGGCACTTGGATTATCTAGGTTACCTAGCAGACACTTTGACTATGTAGGTTAACTAGAAGGCACTTGGACTATCAAGGTTACCTAGCGGGCTCTTGGACTATGTAGGTTACCAGCGGGCACTTGGACTATCTTTGTTAATGAACGTGCACTTGGACTATGTAGGTAACCTAGCGGGCACTTGGACTATCTAGGCTAACGAACGGGCACTTTGACTATGGTGGTTAACTAGCGGACACTTGGACAATCTAGGTTAGATAACGGGCAATTGGACTATCAAGGTTACCTAACGGGCACTTGGACTATGTAGGTTACCTAGCGGGCACTTAGACTATCTAGGTTACCTAGCAGACACTTTGTTTATCTAGGTTATCTAACGGGCACTTGGACTATGTAGGTTGACTAGCGACAACTTGGACTATGTAAGTAACCTAGCGGGCGCTTGGACTATGTACGTTCCCTAGCGGGTACTTGGACTGGCTAGGTTAACTAGCGGGCAATTGGACTTTCTAGGTTACCTAGTGGGCACTTGGGGTATGTAGTTTACCTAGTAGGCACTTGGTGTATGCAGGTTAACTAGCGGGAATTGGACTATCTAGGTTACCTAGCGGGCACTTGGACTATGTACGTTCCCTAGCGGGCACTTGCGCTATCTAAGTTACTGAGCGGGCACTTGGACTATGTAGGTTAACGAACGGGCACTTGGACTATGTAGGTAACCTAGTGGTCACTTGGACTGTCTAGGTTTCCTAGCGGGCACCTGGACAATGTAGGTTCCCTATCGGGCACTTGGACTATGTAGGTTGCCAGCGGGCACTTGGTCTATGTACATATCCTAGAGGGCACTTGGACAATCTAGGTTACTTAGCGGGCACTTGGACTATGTACGTCCCCCAGTGGGCACTTGGACTATCTACGTTACCTGGCGGGTACTTGGATTATCTAGGTAACCTAGCGGGCACTTGGACTATCTAGGTTAACGAACGGGCACTTGGAATATGTAGGTAGGTAACAGGCACTTTGACTATCTAGGTTACCTAGCAGGCACTTGGACTATGTAGGTTACCTAGTGGACACTTGGACGATCTAGGTTAACTAGCGGGCACTTGGACTATCTAGGTTAACTAGCTGGCCCTTTGGCTATCTAGGTTTACAGCCGACAATTGGACTATATAGGTTAACTAGCGGGCACTTGACTATGTATGTTACCTAGCGGGCACATGGACTATGTAGGGTACCTAGCGGGCCCTTGGACTATCTAGGTTACCTAGCAGGCACTTGGACTATGTAGGTTAACTAGAAGGCACTTGGACTATCAAGGTTACCTAGCGGGCTCTTGGACTATGTAGGTTACCAGCGGGCACTTGGACTATCTAGGTTACCGAACGTGCACTTGGACTATGTAGGTAACCTAGCGGGCACTTGGACTATCTAGGTTAACGAACGGGCACTTTGACTATGTAGGGTAACTAGCGGACACTTGGACTATATAGGTTAGCTAACGGGCACTTGGACTATGTAAGTTCCCTAGCGAGCACTTGGACTATGTAGGTTCCCTAGCGGGCATTTGGGCTATCTAGGTTACCTAACGGGTACTTGGACTATGTAGGTTCCCTAGCGGGCACTTGGATTATGTGAGTTCCCTATCGGGCACTTGGACTATGTAGGTTACTAGCGGGAATTTGGACTATGTAGGTTACCTAACGGGCACTTGGACTATGTAGGTTCCGTATCGGGCACTTGGACAATGTTGGTTAACTAGCGGGCACTAGGACTATGTAGGTTACCCAGCGGGCACTTGGACTATCTAGTTTAGGTAAAGGGCACTTGGACTATCTAGGTTACCTAGCGGGCACTTGGACTATGTAGGTTAACTAGAAGGCACTTGGACTATCAAGGTTACCTAGCGGGCTCTTGGAATATGTAGGTTACCAGCGGGCACTTGGACTATCTAGGTTAACGAACGTGCACTTGGACTATGGAGGTAACCTAGCGGGCACTTGGACTATCTAGGTTAACGAAAGGGCACTTTGACTATGTAGGGTAACTAGCGGACACTTGGACTATCTAGGTTAGCTAACGGGCAATTGGACTATCAAGGTTACCTAACGGGCACTTGGACTATGTAGGTTACCTAGCGGGCATTTGGACTATCTAGGTTACCTAGCAGACACTTTGACTATCTAGGTTACCTAGCGGGCACTTGGACTTCTAGTTTACGTAACGGGCACTTGGACTATGTAGGTTCCGTATCGGGCACTTGGACAATGTTGGTTAACTAGCGGGCACTAGGACTATGTAGGTTACCTAGTGGGCACGTGGACTATCTAGGTTAGCTAACAGGAACTTGGACTATCTAGGTTACCTAGCGGGCACTTGGACTATGTAGGTCAACTATCGGGCCCTTGGACTATCAAGGTTAGCTAACGGGCACTTGGACTATCTAGGTTACCTAACGGGCACTTGGATTATGTAGGTTCCCTAGCGGGCAGTTAGACTATGTAGTTTTCCTTGTGGGCATTTGGACTATGTAGGTTACCTAGCGAGCACTTGGACTATGTAGTTTCCCTAACGGGCACTTGGACAATGTAGGTTCCCTAGCGGTCAAGTGGACTATGTAGGCTCCCTAGAAGGCACTTGGACTATGTAGGTTACCTATCGCGCACTTTGACTATGTAGGTTATCTAGTGGGCTCTTGGACTATCTAGGTTACAAAGCGGGCACTTGGACTATGTAGGTAACCTAGCGGGAACTTGGACTGTCTAGGTTACAAAGCGGGCACTTGGACTATCTAGGTTAACAAACGGGCACTTGGACTATGTAGGTTAGCTAATAGGCACTTTGACTATCTAGGTTACCTAGCAGGCACTTGGACTATGTAGGTTACCTAGCGGACACTTGGACGATCTAGGTTAATTAGCGGGCACTTGGACTATCTAGGTTAACTAGCGGGCCCTTGGGGTATCTAGGTTTACAGCGGACACTTGTACTATCTAGGTTAACTAGCGGGCACTTGGACTATGTAGGTTACCTAGCGGGCACATGGACTATGTAGGTTAACTAGCGGGCACTTGGACTATCTAGGTTACCTAGCGGGCACTTGGACTATGTAGGTTACCAGCGGGCACTTGGACTATCTAGGTTAACGAACGTGCACTTGGACTATGTAGGTAACCTAGCGGGCACTTGGACTATCTAGGTTAACGAACGAGCACTTGGACTGTGTAGGTAACCTAGCGGGCACTTGGACTGTCTAGGTTACCTAGCGGGCACTTGGACTATCTAGGTTAACGAACGGGCACTTGGACTATGTTGGTCAACTAGCGGGCCCTTGAACTATCTAGGTTAGCTAACGGGTACTTGGACTATCTAGGTTACCTAACGGGCACTTGGATTATGTAGGTTCCCTAGCGGGCACTTAGACTATGTAGTTTTCCTTGCGGGCATTTGGACTATGTAGGTTACCTAGCGAGCACTTGGACTATGTAGTTTCTCTAATGGGCACTTGGACTATGTAGGTTCCCTAGCGGTCAAGTGGACTATGTAGGCTCCCTAGAAGGCACTTGGACTATGTAGGTTACCTATCGCGCACTTTGACTATGTAGGTTATCTAGCGGGCACTTGGACTATAAAGGTTACAAAGCGGGCACTTGGACTATGTAGGTTACCTAGAGGACACTTCGACGATCTAGGTTAACTAGTGGGCACTTGGACTATCTTGGATAACTAGCGGGCCCTTGGACTATCTAGGTTAACTTGCGGGCAATTGGACTATTTAGGTTACCAAACGGGCACGTGGACTATCTAGGTTAACGAACGGACACTTGGACTATGTAGGTAACCTAGCGGGAACTTGGACTGTCTAGGTTACATAGCGGGCACTTGGACTATCTAGGTTAACGAACGGGCACTTGGAATATGTAGGTTAGCTAACAGGCACTTTGACTATCTAGGTTACCTAGCAGGCACTTGGACTATGTAGGTTACCTAGCGGACACTTGGACGATCTAGGTTAACTAGCGGGCACTTGGACTATCTAGTTTAACTAGCTGGCCCTTTGGCTATCTAGGTTTACAGCAGACACTTGGACTATCTAGGTTAACTAGCGGGCACTTGACTATGTAAGTTACCTAGCGGGCACTTGGACTATCTAGTTTACCTAGCCGGCACTTGGACTATGTAGGTTAACTAGAAGGCACTTGGACTATCAAGGTTACCTAGCGGGCTCTTGGACTATGTAGGTTACCAGTGGGCACTTGGACTATCTTGGTTAACGAACGTGCACTTGGACTATGTAGGTAACCTAGCGGGCACTTGGACTATCTAGGTTAACGAACGGGCACTTTGACTATGGTGGTTAACTAGCGGACACTTGGACAATCTAGGTTAGATAACGGGCAATTGGACTATCAAGGTTACCTAACGGGCACTTGGACTATGTAGGTTACCTAGCGGGCACTTAGACTATCTAGGTTACCTAGCAGACACTTTGTTTATCTAGGTTATCTAACGGGCACTTGGACTATGTAGGTTGACTAGCGACAACTTGGACTATGTAAGTAACCTAGCGGGCGCTTGGACTATGTACGTTCCCTAGCGGGTACTTGGACTGGCTAGGTTAACTAGCGGGCAATTGGACTTTCTAGGTTACCTAGTGGGCCCTTGGGGTATGTAGTTTACCTAGTAGGCACTTGGAGTATGCAGGTTAACTAGCGGGAATTGGACTATCTAGGTTACGTAGCGGGCACTTGGACTATGTACGTTCCCTAGCGGGCACTTGCGCTATCTAAGTTACCGAGCGGGCACTTGGACTATGTAGGTTAACGAACGGGCACTTGGACTATGTAGGTAACCTAGTGGTCACTTGGACTGTCTAGGTTACCTAGCGGGCACTTGGACTATGTAGGTTAACTATCGGGCACTTGGACTCTCTAGGTTACCTAGCGGGCCCTTGGTCTATGTAGGTTAACTAGCAGGCCCTTGGACTATGTAAGTTAACTAGAGGGCACTTGGACGATCCTAGTTAACTAGCGGGCACTTGGACTATCTAGGTTAACTAGCGGGCACTTGGACTATGTAGGTTACCTAGCGGGCACTTGGACTATGTAGGTTAACTAGCGGGCACTTGTATTATCTAGGTTAACTAACAGGCACTTGGACTATGTATGTTCCAGAGCGGGCAATTAGATTATGTAGGTTCCCTAGCGGGCACTTGGACCATCTAGGTTACCTAGCAGGCACTTGGACTATGTAGGTTAACTAGAAGGCACTTGGACTATCAAGGTTACCTAGCGGGCTCTTGGACTATGTAGGTTACCAGCGGGCACTTGGACTATCTAGGTTAACGAACGTGCACTTGGACTATGTAGGTAACCTAGCGGGCACTTGGACTATCTAGGTTAACGAACGAGCACTTGGACTATGTAGGTAACCTAGCGGGCACTTGGACTGTCTAGGTTACCTAGCAGGCACTTGGACTATCTAGGTTAACGAACGGGCTCTTGGACTATGTAGGTCAACTAGCGGGCCCTTGAACTATCTAGGTTAGCTAACGGGCACTTGGACTATCTAGGTTACCTAACGGGCACTTGGATTATGTAGGTTCCCTAGCGGGCACTTAGACTATGTAGTTTTCCTTGTGGGCATTTGGACTATGTAGGTTACCTAGCGAGCACTTGGACTATGTAGGTTCCCTAACGGGAACTTGGACTATGTAGGTTCCCTAGCGGTCAAGTGGACTATGTAGGCTCCCTAGAAGGCACTTGGACTATGTAGGTTACCTATCGCGCACTTTGACTATGTAGGTTATCTAGCGGGCACTTGGACTATCCAGGTTACAAAGCGGGCACTTGGACTATGTAGGTTACCTAGAGGACACTTGGACGATCTAGGTTAACTAGTGGGCACTAGGACTACCTTGGTTAACTAGCGGGCCCTTGGACTATCTAGGTTTACTAGCGGGCACTTGGACTATCTAGGTTAACCAGCGGGCACTTGGACTATGTAGGTTACCAAACGGGCACGTGGACTATCTAGGTTAACGAATGGACACTTGGACTATGTAGGTAACCTAGTGGGAGCTTGGACAGTCTAGGTTACCTAGCGGGCACTTGGATTATCTAGGTTAACGAACGGGCACTTGGAATATGTAGGTTAGCTAACAGGCACTTTGACTATCTAGGTTACCTAGCAGGCACTTGGACTATGTAGGTTACCTAGCGGACACTTGGACGATCTAGGTTAACTAGCGGGCACTTGGACTATCTAGGTTAACTAGCTGGCCCTTTAGCTATCTATGTTTACAGCGGACACTTGGACTATCTAGGTTAACTAGCGGGCACTTGACTATGTAGGTTACCTAGCGGGCACATGGACTATGTAGGTTACCTAGCGGGCACTTGGACTCTCTAGGTTACCTAGCGGGCACTTGGACTATGTAGGTTAACTAGAAGGCACTTGGACTATCAAGATTACCTAGCAGCATCTTGGACTATGTAGGTTACCAGCGGGCACTTGGACTATCTAGGTTAACGAACGTGCACTTGGACTATGTAGGTAACCTAGCTGGCACTTGGACTATCTAGGTTAACGAACGGGCACTTTGAATATGTAGGTTAACTAGCGGACAATTGGACTATCTAGGTTATCTAACGGGCAATTGGACTATCAAAGTTACCTAACGGGCACTTGGACTATGTAGGTTACCTAGCGGGCACTTGGACTATCTAGGTTAACGAACGTGCACTTGGACTATGTAGGTAACCTAGCGGGCACTTGGACTATCTCGGTTAACGAACGAGCACTTGGACTATGTAGGTAACCTGGCGGGCACTTGGACTGTCTAGGTTACCTAGCGGGCACTTGGACTATCCAGGTTAACGAACGGGCACTTGGACTATGTAGGTCAACTAGCGGGCCCTTGAACTATCTAGGTAAGCTAACGGGCACTTGGACTATCTAGGTTACCTAGCAGGCACTTGGACTATGTAGGTTACCTAGCGGACACTTGGACGATCTAGGTTAACTAGCGGGCACTTGGACTATCTAGGTTAACTAGCGGGCCCTTGGGGTATCTAGGTTTACAGCGGACACTTGTACTATCTAGGTTAACTAGCGGGCACTTGGACTATGTAGGTTACCTAGCGGGCACATGGACTATGTAGGTTAACTAGCGGGCACTTGGACTATCTAGGTTACCTAGTGGGCACTTGGACTATGTAGGTTACCAGCGGGCACTTGGACTATCTAGGTTAACGAACGTGCACTTGGACTATGTAGGTAACCTAGCGGGCACTTGGACTATCTATGTTAACGAACGAGCACTTGGACTGTGTAGGTAACCTAGCGGGCACTTGGACTGTCTAGGTTACCTAGCGGGCACTTGGACTATCTAGGTTAACGAACGGGCACTTGGACTATGTTGGTCAACTAGCGGGCCCTTGAACTATCTAGGTTAGCTAACGGGTACTTGGACTATCTAGGTTACCTAACGGGCACTTGGATTATGTAGGTTCCCTAGCGGGCACTTAGACTATGTAGTTTTCCTTGCGGGCATTTGGACTATGTAGGTTACCTAGCGAGCACTTGGACTATGTAGTTTCTCTAATGGGCACTTGGACTATGTAGGTTCCCTAGCGGTCAAGTGGACTATGTAGGCTCCCTAGAAGGCACTTGGACTATGTAGGTTACCTATCGCGCACTTTGACTATGTAGGTTATCTAGCGGGCACTTGGACTATAAAGGTTACAAAGCGGGCACTTGGACTATGTAGGTTACCTAGAGGACACTTCGACGATCTAGGTTAACTAGTGGGCACTTGGACTATCTTGGTTAACTAGCGGGCCCTTGGACTATCTAGGTTAACTTGCGGGCAATTGGACTATTTAGGTTACCAAACGGGCACGTGGACTATCTAGGTTAACGAACGGACACTTGGACTATGTAGGTAACCTAGCGGGAACTTGGACTGTCTAGGTTACATAGCGGGCACTTGGACTATCTAGGTTAACGAACGGGCACTTGGAATATGTAGGTTAGCTAACAGGCACTTTGACTATCTAGGTTACCTAGCAGGCACTTGGACTATGTAGGTTACCTAGCGGACACTTGGACGATCTAGGTTAACTAGCGGGCACTTGGACTATCTAGGTTAACTAGCTGGCCCTTTGGCTATCTAGGTTTACAGCAGACACTTGGACTATCTAGGTTAACTAGCGGGCACTTGACTATGTAAGTTACCTAGCGGGCACTTGGACTATCTAGTTTACCTAGCCGGCACTTGGACTATGTAGGTTAACTAGAAGGCACTTGGACTATCAAGGTTACCTAGCGGGCTCTTGGATTATGTAGGTTACCAGTGGGCACTTGGACTATCTTGGTTAACGAACGTGCACTTGGACTATGTAGGTAACCTAGCGGGCACTTGGACTATCTAGGTTAACGAACGGGCACTTTGACTATGGTGGTTAACTAGCGGACACTTGGACAATCTAGGTTAGATAACGGGCAATTGGACTATCAAGGTTACCTAACGGGCACTTGGACTATGTAGGTTACCTAGCGGGCACTTAGACTATCTAGGTTACCTAGCAGACACTTTGTTTATCTAGGTTATCTAACGGGCACTTGGACTATGTAGGTTGACTAGCGACAACTTGGACTATGTAAGTAACCTAGCGGGCGCTTGGACTATGTACGTTCCCTAGCGGGTACTTGGACTGGCTAGGTTAACTAGCGGGCAATTGGACTTTCTAGGTTACCTAGTGGGCACTTGGGGTATGTAGTTTACTTAGTAGGCACTTGGAGTATGCAGGTTAACTAGCGGGAATTGGACTATCTAGGTTACCTAGCGGGCACTTGGACTATGTACGTTCCCTAGCGGGCACTTGCGCTATCTAAGTTACCGAGCGGGCACTTGGACTATGTAGGTTAACGAACGGGCACTTGGACTATGTAGGTAACCTAGTGGTCACTTGGACTGTCTAGGTTACCTAGCGGGCACTTGGACTATGTAGGTTAACTATCGGGCACTTGGACTCTCTAGGTTACCTAGCGGGCCCTTGGTCTATGTAGGTTAACTAGCAGGCCCTTGGACTATGTAAGTTAACTAGAGGGCACTTGGACGATCCTAGTTAACTAGCGGGCACTTGGACTATCTAGGTTAACTAGCGGGCACTTGGACTATGTAGGTTACCTAGCGGGCACTTGGACTATGTAGGTTAACTAGCGGGCACTTGTATTATCTAGGTTAACTAACAGGCACTTGGACTATGTATGTTCCAGAGCGGGCAATTAGATTATGTAGGTTCCCTAGCGGGCACTTGGACCATCTAGGTTACCTAGCAGGCACTTGGACTATGTAGGTTAACTAGAAGGCACTTGGACTATCAAGGTTACCTAGCGGGCTCTTGGACTATGTAGGTTACCAGTGGGCACTTGGACTATCTAGGTTAACGAACGTGCACTTGGACTATGTAGGTAACCTAGCGGGCACTTGGACTATCTAGGTTAACGAACGAGCACTTGGACTATGTAGGTAACCTAGCGGGCACTTGGACTGTCTAGGTTACCTAGCAGGCACTTGGACTATCTAGGTTAACGAACGGGCACTTGGACTATGTAGGTCAACTAGCGGGCCCTTGAACTATCTAGGTTAGCTAACGGGCACTTGGACTATCTAGGTTACCTAACGGGCACTTGGATTATGTAGGTTCCCTAGCGGGCACTTAGACTATGTAGTTTTCCTTGTGGGCATTTGGACTATGTAGGTTACCTAGCGAGCACTTGGACTATGTAGGTTCCCTAACGGGAACTTGGACTATGTAGGTTCCCTAGCGGTCAAGTGGACTATGTAGGCTCCCTAGAAGGCACTTGGACTATGTAGGTTACCTATCGCGCACTTTGACTATGTAGGTTATCTAGCGGGCACTTGGACTATCCAGGTTACAAAGCGGGCACTTGGACTATGTAGGTTACCTAGAGGACACTTGGACGATCTAGGTTAACTAGTGGGCACTAGGACTACCTTGGTTAACTAGCGGGCCCTTGGACTATCTAGGTTTACTAGCAGGCACTTGGACTATCTAGGTTAACCAGCGGGCACTTGGACTATGTAGGTTACCAAACGGGCACGTGGACTATCTAGGTTAACGAACGGACACTTGGACTATGTAGGTAACCTAGTGGGAGCTTGGACAGTCTAGGTTACCTAGCGGGCACTTGGACTATCTAGGTTAACGAACGGGCACTTGGAATATGTAGGTTAGCTAACAGGCACTTTGACTATCTAGGTTACCTAGCAGGCACTTGGACTATGTAGGTTACCTAGCGGACACTTGGACGATCTAGGTTAACTAGCGGGCACTTGGACTATCTAGGTTAACTAGCTGGCCCTTTGGCTATCTATGTTTACAGCGGACACTTGGACTATCTAGGTTAACTAGCGGGCACTTGACTATGTAGGTTACCTAGCGGGCACATGGACTATGTAGGTTACCTAGCGGGCACTTGGACTCTCTAGGTTACCTAGCGGGCACTTGGACTATGTAGGTTAACTAGAAGGCACTTGGACTATCAAGATTACCTAGCAGGATCTTGGACTATGTAGGTTACCAGCGGGCACTTGGACTATCTAGGTTAACGAACGTGCACTTGGACTATGTAGGTAACCTAGCTGGCACTTGGACTATCTAGGTTAACGAACGGGCACTTTGAATATGTAGGTTAACTAGCGGACAATTGGACTATCTAGGTTATCTAACGGGCAATTGGACTATCAAAGTTACCTAACGGGCACTTGGACTATTGAGGTTACCTAGCGGGCACTTGGACTATCTAGGTTAACGAACGTGCACTTGGACTATGTAGGTAACCTAGCGGGCACTTGGACTATCTCGGTTAACGAACGAGCACTTGGACTATGTAGGTAACCTGGCGGGCACTTGGACTGTCTAGGTTACCTAGCGGGCACTTGGACTATCCAGGTTAACGAACGGGCACTTGGACTATGTAGGTCAACTAGCGGGCCCTTGAACTATCTAGGTAAGCTAACGGGCACTTGGACTATCTAGGTTACCTAACGGGCACTTGGATTATGTAGGTTCCCTAGCGGGCACTTAGACTATGTAGTTTTCCTTGCGGGCATTTGGACTATGTAGGTTCCCTAACGGGCACTTGGACTATGTAGGTTCCCTAGCGGTCAAGTGGACTATGTAGGCTCGCTAGAAGGCACTTGGACTATGTAGGTTACCTATCGCGCACTTTGACTATGTAGGTTATCTAGCGGGCACTTGGACTATCCAAGTTACAAAGCGGGCACTTGGACTATGTAGGTTACCTAGAGGACACTTGGACGATCTAGGTTAACTAGTGGGCACTTGGACTATCTTGGTTAACTAGCGGGCCCTTGGACTACCTAGGTTTACTAGCGGGCACTTGGACTATCTAGGTTAACCAGCGGGCACTTGGACTATGTAGGTTACCAAACGGGCACGTGGACTATCTAGGTTAACGAACGGACACTTGGACTATGTAGGTAACCTAGTGGGAACTTGGACTGTCTAGGTTACCTAGCGGGCACTTGGACTATCTAGGTTAACGAACGGGCACTTGGAATATGTAGGTTAGCTAACAGGCACTTTGACTATCTAGGTTACCTAGGAGGCACTTGGACTATGTAGGTTACCTAGCGGACTCTTGGATGATCTAGGTTAACTAGCGGGCACTTGGACTATCTAGGTTAACTAGCTGGCCCTTTGGCTATCTATGTTTACAGCGGACACTTGGACTATCTAGGTTAACTAGCGGGCACTTGACTATGTAGGTTACCTAGCGGGCACATGGACTATGTAGGTTACCTAGCGGGCACTTGGACTATCTAGGTTACCTAGCAGGCACTTGGACTATGTAGGTTAACTAGAAGGCACTTGGACTATCAAGGTTACCTAGCGGGCTCTTGGACTATGTAGGTTACCAGCGGGCACTTGGACTATCTAGGTTAACGGACGTGCACTTGGACTATGTAGGTAACCTAGCGGGCACTTGGTCTATCTAGGTTAACGAACGGGCACTTTGACTATGTAGGTTAACTAGCGGACACTTGGACTATCTAGGTTAGCTAACGGGCAATTGGACTATCAAGGTTACCTAACGGGCACTTGGACTATGTAGGTTACCTAGCGGGCACTTGGACTATCTAGGTTACCTAGCAGACACTTTGACTATCTAGGTTATCTAACGGGCACTTGGACTATGTAGGTTGACTAGCGACAACTTGGACTATGTAAGTAACCTAGCGGGCGCTTGGACTATGTACGTTCCCTAGCGGGTACTTGGACTGTCTAGGTTAACTAGCGGGCAATTGGACTTTCTAGGTTACCTAGTGGGCACTTGGAGTATGTAGTTTACCTAGTAGGCTCTTGGAGTATGCAGGTTACCTAGCGGGCACTTGGACTATGTACGTTCCCAAGCGGGCACTTGCGCTATCTAAGTTACCGAGCGGGCACTTGGACTATGTAGGTTAACGAACAGGCACTTGGACTATGTAGGTAACCTAGTGGTCACTTGGACTGTCTAGGTTACCTAGGGGGCACTTGGACTATGTAGGTTAACTATCGGGCACTTGGACTCTCTAGGTTACCTAGCGGGCCCTTGGTCTATGTAGGTTAACTAGCAGGCCCTTGGACTATGTAACTTAACTAGAGGGCACTTGGACGATCCTAGTTAACTAGCAGGCACTTGGACTATCTAGGTTAACTAGCGGGCACTTGGACTATCTAGGTTAACTAGCGGGCACTTGGACTTTGTAGGTTCCCTAGCGGGCATTTGGACTATATTGGTTACCTAGCGGGCACTTGGATTATGTAGGTTACATAGCGCGCACTTGGACTATGTAGGTTAACTAGCGGGCACTTGGATTATCTAGGTTAACTAACAGGCACTTGGACTATGTATGTTCCAGAGAGGGCAATTGGACTATGTAGGTTCCTTAGCCGGCACTTGGACTATCTAGGTTCCCTAAAGGGCACTTGGACTATCTAGGTTACCGAACGGGCTCTTGGACTATGTAGGTTAGGTAACGGGCACTTCTACTATCTAGGTTAACTAGCGGGCACTTGGACTATGTAGGTTAATTAGCGGACACTTGAACGAACTAGGTTAACGAGCGGGCCCTTGGACTGTGTAGGTTACCTAGTGGGCACTTGGACTATCTAGGTTACCTAGCGGGAACTTGGACAGTGTAGGTTACCAGCGGGCACATGGACTATCTAGGTAAATGAAAGAGCACTTGGACTATGTAGGTAACCTAGCGGGCACTTGGACTGTCTATGTTACCTAGCGGGCACTTGGACTATCAAGGTTAACGAACGGTCACTTGGACTATGTATGTTAACTAGCGGACACTTGGACTATCTAGGTTAGCTAAAAGGCAATTGGACTATCAAGGTTCCCTAACGGGCACTTGGACTATGTAGGTTACCTAGAGGGCACTTAGACTATCTAGGTTACCTAGCAGGCACTTTGACTATCTAGGTTAACTAACGGGCACTTGGACTATGTAGGATGCCTAGCGGTTACTTGGACTGTCTAGGTTAACTAGCGAGCAATTAGACTTTCTAGGTTACCTAGTGGGCACTTGGACTATGTAGTTTACCTAGCAGGCACTTGGACTATGTAGGTTAACTAGAGCACACTTGGACTATCTAGGTTACCTAGCGGGCACTTGGACTATATACGTTCCCTAGCGGGCAATTGGGCTATCTATGTTACCTAGCGGGCACTTGGACTATGTAGGTTAATGAACGGGCACTTGGACTATGTAGGTAGCCTACTGGTCACTTGGACTATGTAGGTTACCTAGCGGGCGCTTGGACTATGTAGGTTAACTAGCGGGCACTTGGATTATCTAGGTTAACTAACAGGCACTTGGACTATGTATGTTCCAGAGCGGGCAATTAGATTATGTAGGTTCCCTAGCGGGCACTAGCACTATCTAGGTTCCCTAAAGGGCACTTGGACTATGTAGGTTAACTAGCGGTCTCTTGGACTACGTAGGTTAACTAGCGGAGAGTTGCACTATGTAGGTTACCTAGCGGGCACTTGGACTATGTAGGTTAACTAGCAGGCCCTTGGACTATCTAGGTTACCTAGCAGGCACTTGGACTATGTAGGTTAACTAGCGGACACTTGCACTATGTAAGTTACCTAGCGGGCACTTGGACTATGTAGGTTAACTAGCAGGCCCTTGGACTATCTAGGTTACCTAGCAGGCACTTGGACTATGTAGGTTAACTAGCGGGCACTTGCACTCTCTAGTTTACCTAGCGGGCACTTGGACTATGTACCTTCCCTAGGGGGCACTTGGACTATCTATGTTAACTAGCGGGCACTTGGACTATGTAGGTTACCTAGCGGACACTTGCACAATGTAGGTTACCTAGCGGGTACTTGGACTATGTAGGTTAACTAGAGGAAACTTGGACGATCTAGGTTAACAAGTGGGTCCTTGGACTATGTGGGTTAACTAGCCGGCACTTGGACGATCTAGGTTAACTAGTGGGCACTTGGACGATCTAGGTTAACCGGCGGGCACTTGGACTATCAAAGTTAACAAGCGAGCCCTTGGACTATGTAGGTTAACTAGCGAGCCCTTGGACTATCTAGGTTACCTAGATAGCACTTGGATTTATAAGTTCCTTAGCCGGCTCTTGGACTATCTAGGTTAACGACTGGCACTTGAACTATGCAGGGAACCCAGCCGGCACTTGGACTATGTAGGTTACCTAGCGGGCACTTGGACTATCTAGGTTACCTAACGGGCACTTTGACTATCTAGGTTACCTAGCGGGCACTTGGACTATGTAGGTTAACTAGCGGGCACTTGGACTATCTAGGTTACCTAACGGGAACTTGGACAATGCAGGTAACCTAGCGGGCACTTGGACTGTCTAGGTTACCTAGCGGGCACTTGGACTTCTATGTTAACGAACGAGCACTTGGACTATGTAGGTTGCCTAGCGGGCACTTGGACGATCTAGGTTAGGTAACGGGCACTTAGACTATCTAGGTTACCTAGCGGGCACTTGGACTATCTAGGTTAACCAGCGGGCACTTGGACTATGTAGGTTCCCTAATGGGCATTTGGACTATATAGGTTACCTAGCGGGCACTTGGACTATGTAGGTTAACTAGCGGGCACTTGGATTATCTAGGTTACCTAACAGGCACTTGGACTATATATGTTCCAGAGAGGGGAATTAGACTATGTGGGTTCCCTAGCGGGCACTTGGACTATCTAGGTTCCCTAAAGGGCACTTGGACTACGTAGGTTAACTAGCGGTCCCTTGGACTACGTAGGTTAACTAGCGTACACTTGCAATATATAAATTACCTAGCGGTCCCTTGGACTACGTAGGTTAACTAGTGGACACTTGCACTGTGTAGGTTACCTAGCGGGCACTTGGACTATCTAGGTTAACTATCGGGGACTTGGTCTATGTAGGTTAACTAGCGGACCCTTGCACTATGTAGGTTACCTAGCGGGCACTTGGATTATGTAGGTTAACTAGTGGACAATTGGACGATCTAGGTTAACAAGTGGGACCTTGGACTATGTAGGTTAACTAGCCGGCACTTGGACGATCTAGGTTAACCGGCGGGCACTTGGACTATCAAAGTTAACAAGCGAGCCCTTGGATTATGTAGGTTAACTAGCGGGCCCTTGCACTATCTAGGTTACCTAGATAGCACTTGGACTATATAGGTTCCTTAGCGGGCACTTGGACTATCTAGTTTAACGAACGGGCACTTGGACTATGCAGGTAACCCAGCCGGCACTTAGACTGTCTAGGTTACATAGGGGGCACTTGGACGTCTTGGTTTACTAACGGGCACTTGGATTATCAAAGTTAACAAGCGAGCCCTTGGCCTATGTAGGTTAACTAGTGGGCCCTTGGACTATCTAGGTTACCTAGATAGCACTTGGAGTATATAGGTTCCCTAGCGGGCACTTGGACTATCTAGGTTAACGAATGGGCATTTGGACTGTCTAGGTTACATAGCGGGCACTTGGACGTCTAGGTTGACGAACGGGCACTTGGACTATGTATGTTGCCTAGCGGGCACTTGGACTATCTAGGTTAGGTTCGGGCACTTGGACTATCTAGGTTACCTAGCGGGAACTTGGACAATGTAGGTTACCTAGCAGGCACTTGGACTATCTAGGTTACCTAACGGGCATTTTCACTATCTAGGTTACCTAGCGGGCACTTGGACTATGTAGGTTTACTAGCGGGCACTTGGACTATCTAGGTTACTTAGCGGGCACTTGGACTATCTAGGTTACCTAGCGGGCCCTTGGACTATGTAGGTTACCTAGCGGGCACTTGGACTGTCTAGGTTAACGAACGGGCACTTGGACAATGTAGGTAACCTAGCGGGCACTTGGACTGTCTAGGTTACCTAGCGGGCACTTTGACTCTCTAGGTTAACTAGTAGACCTTCGACTATGTAGTTTAACAAGGGGGCCCGTGGACTATGTAGGTTAACTAGCGGGCACTTGGTCTATCTAGGTTTACTAGCAGGCACTTGGACTATGTACATACCCTAGCGCGCACTTGGATTTTCTAGCTTACCTAGCGGGCACTTGGAGTATGTTCGTCCCCTAGTGGGCACGTGGACTATCTAGGTTAACTAACGGGCACGAGGACTATCTAGGTTAACTAGCGGGCACTTGGACTATCTAGGTTACCTAGCAGGCACTTGGATTTGAGGGATCCCTAGCGGGCACTTGGACTATCTAGGTTAACTAGCGGGCACTTGGACTATCTAGGTTAACTAGCTGGCCCTTTGGCTATCTAGGTTTACAGCAGACACTTGGACTATCTAGGTTAACTAGCGGGCACTTGACTATGTAAGTTACCTAGCGGGCACTTGGACTATCTAGTTTACCTAGCCGGCACTTGGACTATGTAGGTTAACTAGAAGGCACTTGGACTATCAAGGTTACCTAGCGGGCTCTTGGATTATGTAGGTTACCAGTGGGCACTTGGACTATCTTGGTTAACGAACGTGCACTTGGACTATGTAGGTAACCTAGCGGGCACTTGGACTATCTAGGTTAACGAACGGGCACTTTGACTATGGTGGTTAACTAGCGGACACTTGGACAATCTAGGTTAGATAACGGGCAATTGGACTATCAAGGTTACCTAACGGGCACTTGGACTATGTAGGTTACCTAGCGGGCACTTAGACTATCTAGGTTACCTAGCAGACACTTTGTTTATCTAGGTTATCTAACGGGCACTTGGACTATGTAGGTTGACTAGCGACAACTTGGACTATGTAAGTAACCTAGCGGGCGCTTGGACTATGTACGTTCCCTAGCGGGTACTTGGACTGGCTAGGTTAACTAGCGGGCAATTGGACTTTCTAGGTTACCTAGTGGGCACTTGGGGTATGTAGTTTACTTAGTAGGCACTTGGAGTATGCAGGTTAACTAGCGGGAATTGGACTATCTAGGTTACCTAGCGGGCACTTGGACTATGTACGTTCCCTAGCGGGCACTTGCGCTATCTAAGTTACCGAGCGGGCACTTGGACTATGTAGGTTAACGAACGGGCACTTGGACTATGTAGGTAACCTAGTGGTCACTTGGACTGTCTAGGTTACCTAGCGGGCACTTGGACTATGTAGGTTAACTATCGGGCACTTGGACTCTCTAGGTTACCTAGCGGGCCCTTGGTCTATGTAGGTTAACTAGCAGGCCCTTGGACTATGTAAGTTAACTAGAGGGCACTTGGACGATCCTAGTTAACTAGCGGGCACTTGGACTATCTAGGTTAACTAGCGGGCACTTGGACTATGTAGGTTACCTAGCGGGCACTTGGACTATGTAGGTTAACTAGCGGGCACTTGTATTATCTAGGTTAACTAACAGGCACTTGGACTATGTATGTTCCAGAGCGGGCAATTAGATTATGTAGGTTCCCTAGCGGGCACTTGGACCATCTAGGTTACCTAGCAGGCACTTGGACTATGTAGGTTAACTAGAAGGCACTTGGACTATCAAGGTTACCTAGCGGGCTCTTGGACTATGTAGGTTACCAGCGGGCACTTGGACTATCTAGGTTAACGAACGTGCACTTGGACTATGTAGGTAACCTAGCGGGCACTTGGACTATCTAGGTTAACGAACGAGCACTTGGACTATGTAGGTAACCTAGCGGGCACTTGGACTGTCTAGGTTACCTAGCAGGCACTTGGACTATCTAGGTTAACGAACGGGCACTTGGACTATGTAGGTCAACTAGCGGGCCCTTGAACTATCTAGGTTAGCTAACGGGCACTTGGACTATCTAGGTTACCTAACGGGCACTTGGATTATGTAGGTTCCCTAGCGGGCACTTAGACTATGTAGTTTTCCTTGTGGGCATTTGGACTATGTAGGTTACCTAGCGAGCACTTGGACTATGTAGGTTCCCTAACGGGAACTTGGACTATGTAGGTTCCCTAGCGGTCAAGTGGACTATGTAGGCTCCCTAGAAGGCACTTGGACTATGTAGGTTACCTATCGCGCACTTTGACTATGTAGGTTATCTAGCGGGCACTTGGACTATCCAGGTTACAAAGCGGGCACTTGGACTATGTAGGTTACCTAGAGGACACTTGGACGATCTAGGTTAACTAGTGGGCACTAGGACTACCTTGGTTAACTAGCGGGCCCTTGGACTATCTAGGTTTACTAGCAGGCACTTGGACTATCTAGGTTAACCAGCGGGCACTTGGACTATGTAGGTTACCAAACGGGCACGTGGACTATCTAGGTTAACGAACGGACACTTGGACTATGTAGGTAACCTAGTGGGAGCTTGGACAGTCTAGGTTACCTAGCGGGCACTTGGATTATCTAGGTTAACGAACGGGCACTTGGAATATGTAGGTTAGCTAACAGGCACTTTGACTATCTAGGTTACCTAGCAGGCACTTGGACTATGTAGGTTACCTAGCGGACACTTGGACGATCTAGGTTAACTAGCGGGCACTTGGACTATCTAGGTTAACTAGCTGGCCCTTTGGCTATCTATGTTTACAGCGGACACTTGGACTATCTAGGTTAACTAGCGGGCACTTGACTATGTAGGTTACCTAGCGGGCACATGGACTATGTAGGTTACCTAGCGGGCACTTGGACTCTCTAGGTTACCTAGCGGGCACTTGGACTATGTAGGTTAACTAGAAGGCACTTGGACTATCAAGATTACCTAGCAGGATCTTGGACTATGTAGGTTACCAGCGGGCACTTGGACTATCTAGGTTAACGAACGTGCACTTGGACTATGTAGGTAACCTAGCTGGCACTTGGACTATCTAGGTTAACGAACGGGCACTTTGAATATGTAGGTTAACTAGCGGACAATTGGACTATCTAGGTTATCTAACGGGCAATTGGACTATCAAAGTTACCTAACGGGCACTTGGACTATGGAGGTTACCTAGCGGGCACTTGGACTATCTAGGTTAACGAACGTGCACTTGGACTATGTAGGTAACCTAGCGGGCACTTGGACTATCTCGGTTAACGAACGAGCACTTGGACTATGTAGGTAACCTGGCGGGCACTTGGACTGTCTAGGTTACCTAGCGGGCACTTGGACTATCCAGGTTAACGAACGGGCACTTGGACTATGTAGGTCAACTAGCGGGCCCTTGAACTATCTAGGTAAGCTAACGGGCACTTGGACTATCTAGGTTACCTAACGGGCACTTGGATTATGTAGGTTCCCTAGCGGGCACTTAGACTATGTAGTTTTCCTTGCGGGCATTTGGACTATGTAGGTTCCCTAACGGGCACTTGGACTATGTAGGTTCCCTAGCGGTCAAGTGGACTATGTAGGCTCGCTAGAAGGCACTTGGACTATGTAGGTTACCTATCGCGCACTTTGACTATGTAGGTTATCTAGCGGGCACTTGGACTATCCAAGTTACAAAGCGGGCACTTGGACTATGTAGGTTACCTAGAGGACACTTGGACGATCTAGGTTAACTAGTGGGCACTTGGACTATCTTGGTTAACTAGCAGGCCCTTGGACTACCTAGGTTTACTAGCGGGCACTTGGACTATCTAGGTTAACCAGCGGGCACTTGGACTATGTAGGTTACCAAACGGGCACGTGGACTATCTAGGTTAACGAACGGACACTTGGACTATGTAGGTAACCTAGTGGGAACTTGGACTGTCTAGGTTACCTAGCGGGCACTTGGACTATCTAGGTTAACGAACGGGCACTTGGAATATGTAGGTTAGCTAACAGGCACTTTGACTATCTAGGTTACCTAGCAGGCACTTGGACTATGTAGGTTACCTAGCGGACTCTTGGACGATCTAGGTTAACTAGCGGGCACTTGGACTATCTAGGTTAACTAGCTGGCCCTTTGGCTATCTATGTTTACAGCGGACACTTGGACTATCTAGGTTAACTAGCGGGCACTTGACTATGTAGGTTACCTAGCGGGCACATGGACTATGTAGGTTACCTAGCGGGCACTTGGACTATCTAGGTTACCTAGCAGGCACTTGGACTATGTAGGTTAACTAGAAGGCACTTGGACTATCAAGGTTACCTAGCGGGCTCTTGGACTATGTAGGTTACCAGCGGGCACTTGGACTATCTAGGTTAACGGACGTGCACTTGGACTATGTAGGTAACCTAGCGGGCACTTGGTCTATCTAGGTTAACGAACGGGCACTTTGACTATGTAGGTTAACTAGCGGACACTTGGACTATCTAGGTTAGCTAACGGGCAATTGGACTATCAAGGTTACCTAACGGGCACTTGGACTATGTAGGTTACCTAGCGGGCACTTGGACTATCTAGGTTACCTAGCAGACACTTTGACTATCTAGGTTATCTAACGGGCACTTGGACTATGTAGGTTGACTAGCGACAACTTGGACTATGTAAGTAACCTAGCGGGCGCTTGGACTATGTACGTTCCCTAGCGGGTACTTGGACTGTCTAGGTTAACTAGCGGGCAATTGGACTTTCTAGGTTACCTAGTGGGCACTTGGAGTATGTAGTTTACCTAGTAGGCTCTTGGAGTATGCAGGTTACCTAGCGGGCACTTGGACTATGTACGTTCCCAAGCGGGCACTTGCGCTATCTAAGTTACCGAGTGGGCACTTGGACTATGTAGGTTAACGAACAGGCACTTGGACTATGTAGGTAACCTAGTGGTCACTTGGACTGTCTAGGTTACCTAGGGGGCACTTGGACTATGTAGGTTAACTATCGGGCACTTGGACTCTCTAGGTTACCTAGCGGGCCCTTGGTCTATGTAGGTTAACTAGCAGGCCCTTGGACTATGTAACTTAACTAGAGGGCACTTGGACGATCCTAGTTAACTAGCAGGCACTTGGACTATCTAGGTTAACTAGCGGGCACTTGGACTATCTAGGTTAACTAGCGGGCACTTGGACTTTGTAGGTTCCCTAGCGGGCATTTGGACTATATTGGTTACCTAGCGGGCACTTGGATTATGTAGGTTACATAGCGGGCACTTGGACTATGTAGGTTAACTAGCGGGCACTTGGATTATCTAGGTTAACTAACAGGCACTTGGACTATGTATGTTCCAGAGAGGGCAATTGGACTATGTAGGTTCCTTAGCCGGCACTTGGACTATCTAGGTTCCCTAAAGGGCACTTGGACTATCTAGGTTACCGAACGGGCTCTTGGACTATGTAGGTTAGGTAACGGGCACTTCTACTATCTAGGTTAACTAGCGGGCACTTGGACTATGTAGGTTAATTAGCGGACACTTGAACGAACTAGGTTAACGAGCGGGCCCTTGGACTGTGTAGGTTACCTAGTGGGCACTTGGACTATCTAGGTTACCTAGCGGGAACTTGGACAGTGTAGGTTACCAGCGGGCACATGGACTATCTAGGTAAATGAAAGAGCACTTGGACTATGTAGGTAACCTAGCGGGCACTTGGACTGTCTATGTTACCTAGCGGGCACTTGGACTATCAAGGTTAACGAACGGTCACTTGGACTATGTATGTTAACTAGCGGACACTTGGACTATCTAGGTTAGCTAAAAGGCAATTGGACTATCAAGGTTCCCTAACGGGCACTTGGACTATGTAGGTTACCTAGAGGGCACTTAGACTATCTAGGTTACCTAGCAGGCACTTTGACTATCTAGGTTAACTAACGGGCACTTGGACTATGTAGGATGCCTAGCGGTTACTTGGACTGTCTAGGTTAACTAGCGAGCAATTAGACTTTCTAGGTTACCTAGTGGGCACTTGGACTATGTAGTTTACCTAGCAGGCACTTGGACTATGTAGGTTAACTAGAGCACACTTGGACTATCTAGGTTACCTAGCGGGCACTTGGACTATATACGTTCCCTAGCGGGCAATTGGGCTATCTATGTTACCTAGCGGGCACTTGGACTATGTAGGTTAATGAACGGGCACTTGGACTATGTAGGTAGCCTACTGGTCACTTGGACTATGTAGGTTACCTAGCGGGCGCTTGGACTATGTAGGTTAACTAGCGGGCACTTGGATTATCTAGGTTAACTAACAGGCACTTGGACTATGTATGTTCCAGAGCGGGCAATTAGATTATGTAGGTTCCCTAGCGGGCACTAGCACTATCTAGGTTCCCTAAAGGGCACTTGGACTATGTAGGTTAACTAGCGGTCTCTTGGACTACGTAGGTTAACTAGCGGAGAGTTGCACTATGTAGGTTACCTAGCGGGCACTTGGACTATGTAGGTTAACTAGCAGGCCCTTGGACTATCTAGGTTACCTAGCAGGCACTTGGACTATGTAGGTTAACTAGCGGACACTTGCACTATGTAAGTTACCTAGCGGGCACTTGGACTATGTAGGTTAACTAGCAGGCCCTTGGACTATCTAGGTTACCTAGCAGGCACTTGGACTATGTAGGTTAACTAGCGGGCACTTGCACTCTCTAGTTTACCTAGCGGGCACTTGGACTATGTACCTTCCCTAGGGGGCACTTGGACTATCTATGTTAACTAGCGGGCACTTGGACTATGTAGGTTACCTAGCGGACACTTGCACAATGTAGGTTACCTAGCGGGTACTTGGACTATGTAGGTTAACTAGAGGAAACTTGGACGATCTAGGTTAACAAGTGGGTCCTTGGACTATGTGGGTTAACTAGCCGGCACTTGGACGATCTAGGTTAACTAGTGGGCACTTGGACGATCTAGGTTAACCGGCGGGCACTTGGACTATCAAAGTTAACAAGCGAGCCCTTGGACTATGTAGGTTAACTAGCGAGCCCTTGGACTATCTAGGTTACCTAGATAGCACTTGGATTTATAAGTTCCTTAGCCGGCTCTTGGACTATCTAGGTTAACGACTGGCACTTGAACTATGCAGGGAACCCAGCCGGCACTTGGACTATGTAGGTTACCTAGCGGGCACTTGGACTATCTAGGTTACCTAACGGGCACTTTGACTATCTAGGTTACCTAGCGGGCACTTGGACTATGTAGGTTAACTAGCGGGCACTTGGACTATCTAGGTTACCTAACGGGAACTTGGACAATGCAGGTAACCTAGCGGGCACTTGGACTGTCTAGGTTACCTAGCGGGCACTTGGACTTCTATGTTAACGAACGAGCACTTGGACTATGTAGGTTGCCTAGCGGGCACTTGGACGATCTAGGTTAGGTAACGGGCACTTAGACTATCTAGGTTACCTAGCGGGCACTTGGACTATCTAGGTTAACCAGCGGGCACTTGGACTATGTAGGTTCCCTAATGGGCATTTGGACTATATAGGTTACCTAGCGGGCACTTGGACTATGTAGGTTAACTAGCGGGCACTTGGATTATCTAGGTTACCTAACAGGCACTTGGACTATATATGTTCCAGAGAGGGGAATTAGACTATGTGGGTTCCCTAGCGGGCACTTGGACTATCTAGGTTCCCTAAAGGGCACTTGGACTACGTAGGTTAACTAGCGGTCCCTTGGACTACGTAGGTTAACTAGCGTACACTTGCAATATATAAATTACCTAGCGGTCCCTTGGACTACGTAGGTTAACTAGTGGACACTTGCACTGTGTAGGTTACCTAGCGGGCACTTGGACTATCTAGGTTAACTATCGGGGACTTGGTCTATGTAGGTTAACTAGCGGACCCTTGCACTATGTAGGTTACCTAGCGGGCACTTGGATTATGTAGGTTAACTAGTGGACAATTGGACGATCTAGGTTAACAAGTGGGACCTTGGACTATGTAGGTTAACTAGCCGGCACTTGGACGATCTAGGTTAACCGGCGGGCACTTGGACTATCAAAGTTAACAAGCGAGCCCTTGGATTATGTAGGTTAACTAGCGGGCCCTTGCACTATCTAGGTTACCTAGATAGCACTTGGACTATATAGGTTCCTTAGCGGGCACTTGGACTATCTAGTTTAACGAACGGGCACTTGGACTATGCAGGTAACCCAGCCGGCACTTAGACTGTCTAGGTTACATAGGGGGCACTTGGACGTCTTGGTTTACTAACGGGCACTTGGATTATCAAAGTTAACAAGCGAGCCCTTGGCCTATGTAGGTTAACTAGTGGGCCCTTGGACTATCTAGGTTACCTAGATAGCACTTGGAGTATATAGGTTCCCTAGCGGGCACTTGGACTATCTAGGTTAACGAATGGGCATTTGGACTGTCTAGGTTACATAGCGGGCACTTGGACGTCTAGGTTGACGAACGGGCACTTGGACTATGTATGTTGCCTAGCGGGCACTTGGACTATCTAGGTTAGGTTCGGGCACTTGGACTATCTAGGTTACCTAGCGGGAACTTGGACAATGTAGGTTACCTAGCAGGCACTTGGACTATCTAGGTTACCTAACGGGCATTTTCACTATCTAGGTTACCTAGCGGGCACTTGGACTATGTAGGTTTACTAGCGGGCACTTGGACTATCTAGGTTACTTAGCGGGCACTTGGACTATCTAGGTTACCTAGCGGGCCCTTGGACTATGTAGGTTACCTAGCGGGCACTTGGACTGTCTAGGTTAACGAACGGGCACTTGGACAATGTAGGTAACCTAGCGGGCACTTGGACTGTCTAGGTTACCTAGCGGGCACTTTGACTCTCTAGGTTAACTAGTAGACCTTCGACTATGTAGTTTAACAAGGGGGCCCGTGGACTATGTAGGTTAACTAGCGGGCACTTGGTCTATCTAGGTTTACTAGCAGGCACTTGGACTATGTACATACCCTAGCGCGCACTTGGATTTTCTAGCTTACCTAGCGGGCACTTGGAGTATGTTCGTCCCCTAGTGGGCACGTGGACTATCTAGGTTAACTAACGGGCACGAGGACTATCTAGGTTAACTAGCGGGCACTTGGACTATCTAGGTTACCTAGCAGGCACTTGGATTTGAGGGATCCCTAGCGGGCACTTGGACTATCTAGGTTAACTAGCGGGCACTTGGACTATGTAGGATAACTAGCGGACACTTGCACGATCTAGGTTAACTAGCGGGCCCTTGCACTATGTAGGATAACTAGCGGGCCCATGGATTATGTAGGTTTACTAGCAGGCACTTGGACTATCTAGGTTAACTAGCGGACATTAGACTATGTAGTTCCCCTAGCGGGCATTTGGACTATTTAGGTTACCTAGCGGGCACTTGGACTATGTTGGTTTCCTAGCGGGCACTTGGACTATCTAGGTTAACGAATGGCACTTGGACTATGTAGGTAACCTAGCGGGCACGTGGACAGTCTAGGTTACCTAGCGGGCACTTGAACTAGCTAGGATAACGAACGGGCACTTGGACTATGTAGGTTACCTAGCGGGCACTTGGACTATGTAGGAACCATATCGGACATTGGGACTACTTAGGTTACCTAGCGGGCACTTGGACTATCTAGGTCAACTAGCGGGCCCTTTTACTATGTAGGTTAACTAGCGAGCACTTGGACTATCTAGGTTAACTAGCGGACCTTGGACTATGTAAGTTAACTAGCGGGCCCTTGGACTATGTATGTTAACTAGCGGGCACTTGGACGATCTAGGTTAACTAGAGGGCACTTGGACTATCTAGGTTTCCTAGCAGGCACTTGGACTATGTAGGTTCCCTAGCGGGCATTTGGACTATATAGATAACCTAGCGGACACTTAGACTTTGTAGGTTACCTAGCGGGCACTTGGACTATCTAGGTTACCTAGCAGGCACTTTGAATATCTAGGTTAACTAACGGGCACTTGGACCATGTAGGTTGCCTAGTGGGCAATTGGATTATGTAGGTTCTCTATCGGGCACTTGGACTATGTAGGTTAACTAGCAGGCACTTGGACAGTCTAGGTTACCTAGCGGGCACTTGGATTATCTAGGTTAACGAATGGGCACTTGGACTATGTAGGTTACCTAGCCACCACTTGGACTATCTAGGTTAGCTAACAGGCACTTGGACTATCTAGGTTCCCTAGCGGGCACTTGTACTATCTAGGTTACCTAGCTGGCACTTGGACTATGTAGGTCAACTAGCGGGCCCTTGGATTGTCTAGGTTAGCTAACGGGCACTTAGATTATGTAGGTTAACTAGCGGGCACTTGGAATATGTAGGTTAAGTAGCGGACACTTGCACTATGTAGGTTAACTAGCGGGCCCATGGACTATATAGGTTCCCTAAAGGGCACTTGGACTATCTAGGTTACCTAGCGGGCACTTGGACTATGTAGGCTAACTAGGGGGCCCTTGGACGATCTAGGTTACCTAGCGGGTACTTGGACTATGTACATTCCCTAGCGGACACTTGGACTATCTAGGTTAACTAGCGTGCACTTGGACTATATAGGTTCCTTAGTGGGCACTTGGACTATCTAAGTTGCCAGCGGGCACTTGGACTATGTAGGTTAACTAGCGTGCCCTTGGACTATCTAGGTTACGTAGCGGGCACTTGGGATATAGGTTAACTAGCGGGCACTTGGACTATGTAGGTTAACTAGAGGACTCTTGGACTATCTAGGGTAACTAGTGGACCCTTGCACTATGTAGGTTAACTAGCAGGCACTTGGACAATCTAGGTTAACTAGCGGGCACTTGGACGATTTAGGTTAACTAGCGGGCACGTGGACTATCAAAGTTAACAAGTGAGCCTTTGGACTATGTAGGTTAACTAGCGGGCACTTGGACTATATAGGTTACCTAGCGGGTACTTGGAATATCTAGGTTAACTAGCGGGCACTTGGACTATCTAGGTCAACTAGCGGGTCCTTGTACTATGTAGGTTAACTTGCGAGCACTTGGAATATCTAGGTTAACTAGCGGACCTTGGACTATGTGGGTTAACTAGCGGGCCCTTGGACTATGTAGGTTAACTAGCGGGCACTTGGACGATCTAGGTTAACTAGAGGACTCTTGGACTATCTAGGTTACCTAGCGGGCACTTGGACTATGTAGGTTCCCAGGTGGGCATTTGGACTGTATAGATAACCTAGCGGGCACTTAGACTTTGTAGGTGACCTAGCGGGCACTTGGACTATCTATGTTGCCTAGCGGGTTCTTGGAGTATGTAGGTTACCTAGAAGGCTGTTGGACTATCTCGGTTACCTAGCGGGCACTTGGACTATCTAGGTTAACTAACGGGCACTTAGACTATGTTGGTTCCCTAGCGGGCCCTTGGACTATGTAAGTTCCCTAGCGGGCACTTGGACTATGTGGGTTAACTAGAGGGCATTTGGACTATGTAGGTTACCTAGCGGGCACTTGGACTATGTAGGTTTCTTATCGGGCACTTGGAGAATGTAGGTTAAGTATGGGGCACTAGGACTATATAGGTTACCTAGCAGGCCCTTGGAATATCTAGGTTACCTAGCGGCCATTTGGATTATGTAGGCTCCCTAGCGGGCATTTGGACTATATAGATTCCTTAGCGGGCACTTAGAGTTTGTAGGTTACCTAGCGCGCACTTGGACTACTGTGGTTACCTAGCGGTCACTTGGACTATCTAGGTTAAATAGCAGGCACTTGGACCATCTAGGTCAACTAGAGGGCCCTTGTACTATGTAGGTTGCTTAGTGGGCACTTGGACTATCTAGGTTAGGTAACGGGCACTTGGACTATCTACGTTACCTAGCGTGAACTTGGACAATGTAAGTTACCTAGCGGGCACTTGGACTATTTAGGTTACCTAGCAGGCACATTGACTATCTAGGTTAACTAACGGGCACTTGGACTATGTAGGTTGCCTAGCGAGCACTTGGACTATATAGGTTCCCTAGTGGGCAATTGGACTATGTAGGTTCCCTATCGGGTACTTGGACTGTCTAGGTTAACTAGCGGTCAATTGGACTATATAGGTTAACGAACGGGCACTTGGATTATGTAGTTTACCTAGCAGGTACTTGGACTATGTAGGTTAACTAGCGGGCACTTGGACTATCTAGGTTACCTACGGGCACTTGGACTTTGTACGTTCCCTAGCGGGCACGTGGGCTATCTACGTTACCTAGCGGGCACTTGGACTATGTAGGTTAACAAACGGGCACTTGGACTATGTAGGTAACCTAGTGGTCACTTGGACTGTCTAGGTTACCTAGCGGGTACTTGGACTAAGTAGGTTAACTAGCGGGCACTTGGACTATCTAGATTAACTAGCAGGCCTTTGGACTATGTAAGTTAACTAGAGGGCACTTTGATGATCCTGGTTAACTAGCGGGCACTTGGACTATCTAGGTTAACTAGCGCGCGCTTGGACTATGTAGGTTCCCTAGCGGGCAATTGGACTATATAGGTTGCCTAGCGGGCACTTGGACTACGTAGGTTACCTAGCGGGCACTTGGACTATCTAGGTTAACTAGCGGGCACTTGGATTATCTAGGTTAACTAACGGGAACTTAGACTATGTATATTCCAGAGCGGGCAATTGGACTATGTAGGTTCCTTAGCGGGCATTTGGACTATCTAGGTTCCCTAAAGGGCACTTGGACTATCTAGGTTACCGAACGGGCACTTGGACTATCTAGGTTACCTAGCGGGCACTTGGACTATGTAGGTTAACTAGCGGACAATTGGACGATCTAGGTTAACTAGCGGACACTTTCACTATGTATGGTACCTAGCAGGCACTTGGACTATCTAGGTTACCTAGGAGGCACTTGGACTATGTAGGTTAACTAGCGGGCACTTGCACTCTCTAGGTTACCTAGGGGGTACTTGGACTATGTACCTTCCCTAGCGGGCACTTGGACTATCTACGTTAACTAGCAGGCACTTGGACTATTTAGGTTACCTAGCACACACTTTCACCATGTAGGTTAACTAGCGGGCACTTGGATTATGTAGGTTAACTAGAGGACACTTGGACGATCTAGGTTAACTAGGGGGCACTTGGACGATCTAGGTTTACTAACGGGCACTTGGATTTTCAAAGTTAACAAGCGAGTCCTTGGCCTATGTAGGTTAACTAGTGGGCCCTTGAACTATCTAGGTTACCTAGATAGCACTTGGAGTATATAGGTTCCCTAGCGGGCACTTGGACTATCTAGGTTAACGAATGGGCACTTAGACTGTCTAGGTTACATAGCGGGCACTTGGACTTCTAGGTTGACGAACGGGCACTTGGACTATGTATGTTGCCTAGCGGGCACTTGGACTATCTAGGTTAGGTAACGGGCATTTGGACTATCTAGGTTACCTAGCGGGAACATGGACTATGTAGGTTAACTAGCGGGCACTTGGACTATCTAGGTTACCTAGCGGGCACTTGGACTATCTAGGTTACCTAGCGGGCCCTTGGACTATGTTGGTTACCTATGGGGCCCGTGGACTATGTAGGTTAACTATGGGGAATTGAACTATCTAGGTTTCCTAGCAGGCACTTGGACTATGTACATACCCTAGCGCCCACTTGGATTATCTAGGTTACCTAGAGGGCACTTGGACTATGTACGTCCCCTAGTGGGCACGTGGACTATCTAGGTTAACTAATGGGCACGAGGACTATCTAGGTTAACTAGTCGGCACTTGGACTATCTAGGTTACCTAGCAGGCACTTGGATTTTGAAGGATCCATAGCGGGCACTTGGACTATCTAGGTTAACTAGCGAGCACTGGGACTATGTAGGTTAACTAGCGGACACTTGCACGATCTAGGTTAACTAGCGGGCCGTTGCACTATGTAGGTTAACTAGCGGGCCCATGGATTATGTAAGTTTACTAGCAGGCACTTGGACTATCTAGGTTAACTAGCGGGCATTGGACTATATAGTTTCCCTAGCGGGCATTTGGACTATTTAGGTTACCTAGCGGGCACTTGGACTATGTAGGTTACCTAGCGGGCACTTGGACTATGTAGGTTAACTAGCGGGCACATGCACTATCTAGGTTACGTACCGGGCACTTGGATTATCTAGGTTAACGAACGGGCACTTGGACTATGTACGTTACCTAGCCGCCAGTTGGACTATGTAGGTTACCTAGCCGCCACTTGGACTATCTAGGTTAGCTAACAAGCACTTGGACTATCTAGGTTCCCTAGCGGGCACTTGTACTATCTAGGTTACCTAGCTGGCACTTGGACTATGTAGGTCAACTTGCGGGCCCTTGGACTATCCAGGTTAGCTAACGGGCACTTAGATTATGTAGGTTAACTAGAGGGCACTTGGACTGTCTAGGTTACCTAGCGGGCACTTGGACTTCTAGGTTAACGAACGGGCTCTTGGACTATGTAGGTTGCCTAGCGGGCACTTGGACTATCTAGGTTACCTAACGGGCACTTTGACTAACTAGGTTACATAGCGGGCACTTGGACTATGTAGGTTAACTAGCGAGTACTTGGACTCTAGGTTACCTAGCGGGCACTTGGACTGTCTAGGTTACCTAGCGGGCCCTGGGATTATATAGGTTTCCTAGCTGGCACTTGGACTATCTAGGTTAACGAACGGGCACTTGGACTATGTAGATAACCTAGCGGGCACTTGGACAGTCTAGGTTACCTAGCAGGCACTTGGACTACCTAGGTTAACAAACGGGCACTTGGACTATGTAGTTTACCTAGCGGGCACTTTGACTATCTAGGTTACCTAGCGGGCCCTGAAGTATGTAGGTTTCCTAGCGGGCACTTGGAATATCTAGGTTAACGAACGGGCACTTGGAGTATGTAGGTAACCTAGCGGGCACATGGACTATGTAGGATCTCTATCGGACATTTGGACTACTTAGGTTACCTAGCGGGCACTTGGACTATCTAGGTTAACTAGCGGGCCCTTGGACTATCTAGGTCAACTAGCGGGCCCTTGTACTATGTAGGTTAACTATTGAGCACTTGGACTATCTAGGTTAACTAGCGGACCTTGGACTATGTAGGTTAACTAGCGGGCCCTTGGTCTATGTATGTTATCTAGCGGGCACTTGGACGATCTAGGTTAACTAGAGGGCACTTGGACTATCTACGTTACCTAGCGGGCACTTGGACTATGTAGGTTCCCTAGCGGGCATTTGGACTATATAGATAACCTAGCGGGCACTTAGACTATGTAGGTTACCTAGCGGGCACTTGGACTATCTAGGTTACCTAGCAGGCACTTTGAATATGTAGGTTAACTAGCGGGCACTTGGTCTATCTAGGTTTACTAGCAGGTACTTGGACTATGTACATACCCTAGCGCGCACTTGGATTATCTAGGTTACCTAGCGGGCACTTGGAGTATGTTCGTCCCCTAGTGGGCACGTGGACTATCTAGGTTAACTAACGGGCACGAGGACTATCTAGGTTAACTAGCGGGCACTTGGACTATCTAGGTTACCTAGCAGGCACTTGGATTTGAGGGATCCCTAGCGGGCACTTGGACTATCTAGGTTAACTAGCGGGCACTTGGACTATGTAGGATAACTAGCGGACACTTGCACGATCTAGGTTAACTAGCGGGCCCTTGCACTATGTAGGATAACTAGCGGGCCCATGGATTATGTAGGTTTACTAGCAGGCACTTGGACTATCTAGGTTAACTAGCGGACATTGGACTATGTAGTTTCCCTAGCGGGCATTTGGACTATTTAGGTTACCTAGCGGGCACTTGGACTATGTTGGTTTCCTAGCGGGCACTTGGACTATCTAGGTTAACGAATGGCACTTGGACTATGTAGGTAACCTAGCGGGCACGTGGACAGTCTAGGTTACCTAGCGGGCACTTGAACTAGCTAGGATAACGAACGGGCACTTGGACTATGTAGGTTACCTAGCGGGCACTTGGACTATGTAGGAACCATATCGGACATTGGGACTACTTAGGTTACCTAGCGGGCACTTGGACTATCTAGGTCAACTAGCGGGCCCTTTTACTATGTAGGTTAACTAGCGAGCACTTGGACTATCTAGGTTAACTAGCGGACCTTGGACTATGTAAGTTAACTAGCGGGGCCTTGGACTATGTATGTTAACTAGCGGGCACTTGGACGATCTAGGTTAACTAGAGGGCACTTGGACTATCTAGGTTTCCTAGCAGGCACTTGGACTATGTAGGTTCCCTAGCGGGCATTTGGACTATATAGATAACCTAGCGGACACTTAGACTTTGTAGGTTACCTAGCGGGCACTTGGACTATCTAGGTTACCTAGCAGGCACTTTGAATATCTAGGTTAACTAACGGACACTTGGACTATGTAGGTTGCCTAGCGTGCACTTGGATTATGTAGGTTCTCTATCGGGCACTTGGACTATGTAGGTTAACTAGCGGGCACTTGGACAGTCTAGGTACCTAGCGGGCACTTGGATTATCTAGGTTAACGAATGGGCACTTGGACTATGTAGGTTACCTAGCCACCACTTGGACTATCTAGGTTAGCTAACAGGCACTTGGACTATCTAGGTTCCCTAGCGGGCACTTGTACTATCTAGGTTACCTAGCTGGCACTTGGACTATGTAGGTCAACTAGCGGGCCCTTGGACTGTCTAGGTTAGCTAATGGGCACTTAGATTATGTAGGTTAACTAGCGGGCACTTGGAATATGTAGGTTAAGTAGCGGACACTTGCACTATGTAGGTTAACTAGCGGGCCCATGGACTATATAGGTTCCCTAAAGGGCACTTGGACTATCTAGGTTACCTAGCGGGCACTTGGACTATGTAGGCTAACTAGGGGGCCCTTGGATGATCTAGGTTACCTAGCGGGTACTTGGACTATGTACATTCCCTAGCGGACACTTGGACTATCTAGGTTAACTAGCGTGCACTTGGACTATGTAGGTTCCTTAGTGGGCACTTGGACTATCTAAGTTGCCAGCGGGCACTTGGACTATGTAGGTTAACTAGCGTGCCCTTGGACTATCTAGGTTACGTAGCGGGCACTTGGGATATAGGTTAACTAGCGGGCACTTGGACTATGTAGGTTAACTAGAGGACTCTTGGACTATCTAGGGTAACTAGTGGACCCTTGCACTACGTAGGTTAACTAGCAGGCACTTGGACAATCTAGGTTAACTAGCGGGCACTTGGACGATTTAGGTTAACTAGCGGGCACGTGGACTATCAAAGTTAACAAGTGAGCCTTTGGACTATGTAGGTTAACTAGCGGGCACTTGACTATATAGGTTACCTAGCGGGCACTTGGAATATCTAGGTTAACTAGCGGGCACTTGGACTACCTAGGTCAACTAGCGCGTCCTTGTACTATGTAGGTTAACTTGCGAGCACTTGAAATATCTAGGTTAACTAGTGAACCTTGGACTATATGGGTTAACTAGCGGGCCCTTGGACTATGTAGGTTAACTAGCGGGCACTTGGACGATCTAGGTTAACTAGAGGGCACTTGGACTATCTAGGTTACCTAGCGGGCACTTGGACTATGTAGGTTCCCAGGTGGGCATTTGGACTGTATAGATAACCTAGCGGGCACTTAGACTTTGTAGGTGACCTAGCGGGCACTTGGACTATCTATGTTGCCTAGCGGGTTCTTGGAGTATGTAGGTTACCTAGAAGGCTGTTGGACTATCTCGGTTACCTAGCGGGCACTTGGACTATCTAGGTTAACTAACGGGCACTTAGACTATTTTGGTTCCCTAGCGGGCCCTTGTACTATATAAGTTCCCTAGCGGGCACTTGGACTATGTAGGTTTCTTATCGGGCACTTGGAGAATGTAGGTTAACTATGGGGCACTAGGACTATATAGGTTACCTAGCAGGCCCTTGGACTATCTAGGTTACCTAGCGGGCATTTGGATTATGTAGGCTCCCTAGCGGGCATTTGGACTATATAGATTCCTTAGCGGGCACTTAGACTTTGTAGGTTACCTAGCGGTCACTTGGACTACTGTGGTTACCTAGCGGTCACTTGGACTATCTAGGTTAAATAGCGGGCACTTGGACCATCTAGGTCAACTAGAGGGCCCTTGTACTATGTAGGTTGCTTAGTGGGCACTTGGACTATCTAGGTTAGGTAACGGGCACTTGGACTATCTACGTTACCTAGCTGGAACTTGGACAATGTAAGTTACCTAGCGGGCACTTGGACTATTTAGGTTACCTAGCAGGCACATTGACTATCTAGGTTAAGTAACGGGCACTTGGACTATGTAGGTTGCCTAGCGAGCACTTGGACTATATAGGTTCCCTAGTGGGCAATTGGACTATGTAGGTTCCCTATCGGGTACTTGGACTGTCTAGGTTAACTAGCGGTCAATTGGACTATGTAGGTTAACGAACGGGCACTTGGATTATGTAGTTTACCTAGCAGGTACTTGGACTATGTAGGTTAACTAGCGGGCACTTGGACTATCTAGGTTACCTACGGGCACTTGGACTTTGTACGTTCCCTAGCGGGCACGTGGGCTATCTACGTTACCTAGCGGGCACTTGGACTATGTAGGTTAACGAACGGGCACTTGGACTATGTAGGTAGCCTAGTGGTCACTTGGACTGTCTAGGTTACCTAGCGGGTACTTGGACTAAGTAGGTTAACTAGCGGGCACTTGGACTATCTAGATTAACTAGCAGGCCTTTGGACTATGTAAGTTAACTAGAGGGCACTTTGATGATCCTGGTTAACTAGCGGGCACTTGGACTATCTAGGTTAACTAGTGCGCGCTTGGACTATGTAGGTTCCCTAGCGGGCAATTGGACTATATAGGTTACCTAGCGGGCACTTGGACTACGTAGGTTACCTAGCGGGCACTTGGACTATCTAGGTTAACTAGCGGGCACTTGGATTATCTAGGTTAACTAACGGGAACTTAGACTATGTATATTCCAGAGCGGGCAATTGGACTATGTAGGTTCCTTAGCGGGCATTTGGACTATCTAGGTTCCCTAAAGGGCACTTGGACTATCTAGGTTACCGAACGGGCACTTGGACTATCTAGGTTACCTAGCGGGCACTTGGACTATGTAGGTTAACTAGCGGACAATTGGACGATCTAGGTTAACTAGCGGACACTTTCACTATGTATGGTACCTAGCAGGCACTTGGACTATCTAGGTTACCTAGCAGGCACTTGGACTATGTAGGTTAACTAGCGGGCACTTGCACTCTCTAGGTTAGCTAGGGGGTACTTGGACTATGTACCTTCCCTAGCGGGCACTTGGACTATCTACGTTAACTAGCAGGCACTTGGACTATTTAGGTTACCTAGCAGACACTTTCACTATGTAGGTTACCTAGCGGGGACTTGGATTATGTAGGTTAACTAGAGGACACTTGGACCATCTAGGTTAACTAGGGGGCACTTGGACGATCTAGGTTTACTAACAGGCACTTGGATTTTCAAAGTTAACAAGCGAGTCCTTGGCCTATGTAGGTTAATTAGTGGGCCCTTGAACTATCTAGGTTACCTAGATAGCACTTGGAGTATATAGGTTCCCTAGCGGGCACTTGGACTATCTAGGTTAACGAATGGGCACTTAGACTGTCTAGGTTACATAGCGGGCACTTGGACTTCTAGGTTGACGAACGGGCACTTGAACTATGTATGTTGCCTAGCGGGCACTTGGACTATCTAGGTTAGGTAACGGGCATTTGGACTATCTAGGTTACCTAGCGGGAACTTGGACTATGTAGGTTAACTAGCGGGCACTTGGACTATCTAGGTTACCTAGCGGGCACTTGGACTATCTAGGTTACCTAGCGGGCCCTTGGACTATGTAGGTTACCTAGGGGGCCCGTGGACTATGTAGGTTAACTATGGGGAATTGAACTATCTAGGTTTCCTAGCAGGCACTTGGACTATGTACATACCCTAGCGCCCACTTGGATTATCTAGGTTACCTAGAGGGCACTTGGACTATGTACGTCCCCTAGTGGGCACGTGGACTATCTAGGTTAACTAATGGGCACGAGGACTATCTAGGTTAACTAGTCGGCACTTGGACTATCTAGGCTACCTAGCAGGCACTTGGATTTTGAAGGATCCATAGCGGGCACTTGGACTATCTAGGTTAACTAGCGAGCACTGGGACTATGTAGGTTAACTAGCGGACACTTGCACGATCTAGGTTAACTAGCGGGCCGTTGCACTATGTAGGTTAACTAGCGGGCCCATGGATTATGTAAGTTTACTAGCAGGCACTTGGACTATCTAGGTTAACTAGCGGGCATTGGACTATGTAGTTTCCCTAGCGGGCATTTGGACTATTTAGGTTACCTAGCGGGGACTTGGACTATGTAGGTTACCTAGCGGGCACTTGGACTATGTAGGTTAACTAGCGGGCACATGCACTATCTAGGTTACCTAGCGGGCACTTGGATTATCTAGGTTAACGAACGGGCACTTGGACTATGTATGTTACCTAGCCGCCACTTGGACTATGTAGGTTACCTAGCCGCCACTTGGACTATCTAGGTTAGCTAACAAGCACTTGGACTATCTAGGTTCCCTAGCGGGCACTTTTACTATCTAGGTTACCTAGCTGGCACGTGGACTATGTAGGTCAACTAGTGGGCCCTTGGACTATCTAGGTTAGCTAACGGGCACTTAGATTATGTAGGTTAACTAGAGGGCACTTGGACTGTCTAGGTTACCTAGCGGGCACTTGGACTTCTAGGTTAACGAACGGGCTCTTGGACTATGTAGGTTGCCTAGCGGGCACTTGGACTATCTAGGTTACCTAACGGGCACTTTGACTAACTAGGTTACATAGCGGGCACTTGGACCATGTAGGTTAACTAGCGAGTACTTGGACTCTAGGTTACCTAGCGGGCACTTGGACTGTCTAGGTTACCTAGCGGGCCCTGGGATTATATAGGTTTCCTAGCGGGCACTTGGACTATCTAGGTTAACGAACGGGCACTTGGACTATCTAGGTTAACGAAGGGGTACTTGGACTATGTAGATAACCTAGCGGGCACTTGGACAGTCTAGGTTACCTAGCAGGCACTTGGACTACCTAGGTTAACGAACGGGCACTTGGACTATGTAGTTTACCTAGCGGGCACTTTGACTATCTAGGTTACCTAGCGGGCACTTTGACTATCTAGGTTACCTATCGGGCCCTGGGAGTATGTAGGTTTCCTAGCGGGCACTTGGACTATGTAGGTAACCTAGCGGGCACTTGGACAGTCTAGGTTACCTAGCGGGCACTTGGACTACCTAGGTTAACGAAAGGGCACATGGACTATGTAGGTTACCTAGCGGGCTCTTGGACTATGTAGGATCTCTATCGGACATTTGGACTACTTAGGTTACCTAGCGGGCACTTGGACTATCTAGGTTAACTAGCGGGCCCTTGGACTATCTAGGTCAACAAGCGGGCCCTTGTACTATGTAGGTTAACTATTGAGCACTTGGACTATCTAGGTTAACTAGCGGACCTTGGACTATGTAGGTTAACTAGCGGGCCCTTGGTCTATGTATGTTATCTAGCGGGCACTTGGACGATCTAGGTTAACTAGAGGGCACTTGGACTATCTAGGTTACCTAGCGGGCACTTGGACTATGTGGGTTCCCTAGCGGGCATTTGGACTATATAGATAACCTAGCGGGCACTTAGACTATGTAGGTTACCTAGCGGGCACTTGGACTATCTAGGTTACCTAGCAGGCACTTTGAATATGTAGGTTAACTAACGGGCACTTGGACTATGTAGGTTGCCTAGCGGGCACTTGGATTATGTAGGTTCTCTATCGGGCACTTGGAATATGTAGGTTAACTAGCGGGCACTTGGACAGTCTAGGTTACCTAGCGGGTACTTGGACTATGTACGTTCCCTAGCGGACACTTGGACTATCTAGGTTAACTAGCGTGCCCTTGGAGTATCTAGGTTACGTAGCGGGCACTTGGTATATAGGTTAACTAGCGGGCACTTGGACTATGTAGGTTAACTAGAGGACACTTGGAGTATCTAGGTTAACTAGTTGGCCCTTGGACTATGTAGGTTAACTAGCAGACACTTGGACAATCTAGGTTAACTAGCGGGCACTTGCACGATCTAGGTTAACTAGCGGGCACTTGGACTATCAAAGTTAACAAGTGATGCCTTGGACTATGAAGGTTAACTAGCCGGCCCTTGGACTATCTAGGTTACCTAGCGGGCACTTGGACTATATAGGTTACCTAGCGGGCACTTGGACCATCTAGGTAACCTAGTGGGCACTTGGACTATCTAGGTTAACGAACGGGCACTTGCAATATGCAGGTAACCTAGCGGGCACTTCGACTGTCTATGTACCCAGCGGGCACTTGGACTTCTAGGTTAACGAACGGCTCTTGGACTATGTAGGTTTCCTAGCGGGCACTTGGACTATCTAGGTTAACGAATGGCACTTGGACTATGTAGGTAACCTAGCGGGCACTTGGATAGTCTAGGTTACCTAGCGGGCACTTGAACTACCTAGGATAACGAACGGGCACTTGGACTATGTAGGTTACCTAGCGGGCACTTGGACTATGTAGGATCCATATCGGACATTGGGACTACTTAGGTTACCAAGCGGGCACTTGGACTATCTAGGTAAACTAGCGGGCACTTGGACTATCTCGGTCAACTAGCGGGCCCTTGTACTATGTAGTTTAACTAGCGAGCACTTTTACTATCTAGGTTAACTAGCGGACCTTGGACTATGTAGGTTAACTAGCGGGCCCTTGGACTATGTATGTTAACTAGCGGGCACTTGGACGATCTAGGTTAACTAGAGGGCACTTGGACTATCTAGGTTTCCTAGCGGGCACTTGGACTATGTAGGTTCCCTAGCGGGCATTTGGACTATATAGATATCCTAGCGGGCACTTAGACTTTGTAGGTTACCTAGCGGGCACTTGGACTATCTAGGTTACCTAGCAGGCACTTTGAATATCTAGGTTAACTAACGGGCACTTGGACTATGTAGGTTGCCTAGTGGGCACTTGGATTATGTAGGTTCTCTAACGGGCACTTGGACTATGTAGGTTGCCTAGCAAGCAATTGGACTATGTAGGTTCCCTAGCAGGTAATTGGACTGTCTAGGTTAACTAGCGGGCAATTGGACTGTGTAGGTTACCTAGTGGGCACTTGGGCTACCTACGTTACCTAGTGGGCACTTGGACTTCTAGGTTAACGAACGGGCACTGGGACTATGTACGTTCCCTAGCGGGCACTAGGGCTATCTACGTTACCTGGCGGGCACTTGGAATATGTAGGTTAACGAACGGGCACTTGGACTATGTAGGTTAATGAACGGGCACTTGGATTATGTAGTTTACCTAGCAGGTACTTGGACTATGTAGGTTAACTAGCGGGCACTTGGATTATCTAGGTTACCTACGGGCACTTGGACTATGTATGTTCCCTAGCGGGCACTTGGGCTATCTACGTTACCTAGCGGGCACTTGGACTATGTAGGTTAACGAACGGGCACTTGGACTATGTAGGTAACCTAGTGGTCACTTGGACTGTCTAGGTTACCTAGCGGGAACTTGGACTATGGAGGTTAACTAGCGGGCACTTGGACTATCTAGGTTAACTAGCAGGCCTTTGGACTATGTAAGTTAACTAGAGGGCACTTTGATGATCCTGGTTAACTAGCGGGCACTTGGATTATCTAGGTTAACTACCGGGCACTTGGACTATGTATATTCCAGAGCGGGCAATTGGACTATGTAGGTTCCCTAGCGGGCACTTGGACTATCTAGGTTCCCTAAAGGCCACTTGGTTTATCTAGGTTACCGAACGGGCACTTGGACTATCTAGGTTACCTAGCGTGCACTTGGACTATGTAGGTTAACTAGAGGAAAATTGGACGATCTAGGTTAACTAGCAGACACTTGCACTATGTAGGTTACCTAGCAGGCACTTGGACTATCTAGGTTACCTAGCGGGCACTTTGACTATGTAGGTTAACTAGCGGACACTTGCACTATGCAGGTTACCTAGCAGACACTTGCACTATGTAGGTTACCTAGCGGGCACTTGGACTATGTAGGTTAACTAGAGGACACATGGACGATCTAGGTTAACTAGGGGGCACTTGGACGATCTAGGATTACTAACGGGCACTTTGGTTAACGAACGGGCACTTGGTCTATCTAGGTTCCCTATCGGGCACTGGACTATGTAGGTTACCTAGCGGGCACTTGGACACTCTAGGTTACCTAACGGGCACTTGGATTATGCAGGATACCTAGTGGGCACTTGGACTGTCTAAGTTACCTTGCGGGCATTTGGACTATGTAGGTTAACTAGCGGGCACTTGGACTATCTAGGTTAACGAACGGGCACTTGGACTATGTAGGTTACCTAGCGGGCACTTGGACTCTGTAGGATCCCTATCAGACATTTGGACTACTTAGGTTACCTAGCGGGCACTTGGACTATCTAGGTTAACTAGCGGGCACTTGTACTATCTAGGTCAACTAGCGGGCCCTTGTACTATGTAGGTTAACTAAAGAGCACTTGGACTATGTAGGTAAACTAGCGGACCTTGGACTAAGTAGGTTAACTAGTGGGCACTTGGATGATCAATGTTAACTAGCGGGCACTTGGACTATCTAGGTTACCTAGCGGGCACTTGGAATATATAGGTTACCTAGCGGGCACTTGGACTATGTAGGTTACCTTGTGGGCACTTGGACTATCTAGGTTAACGAACGGGCACTTGGAATGTGCAGGTAACCTAGCGGGCACTTGGACTGTCTAGGTTACCTAGCGGTCACTTGGACTTCTAGGTTAACGACGGGCACTTGGACTATGTAGGTTGCTTAGCGGGCCCTTAGACTATCTAGGTTAGGTAACGGGCACTTTGAGTATCTAGGTTACCTAGCGGGAACTTGGACAATGTAAGTTACGTAGCGGGCACTTGGACTATCTAGGTTACCTAACGGGCACTTTGACTATCTAGGTAACATAGCGGGCACTTGGACTATGTAGGTTAACTAGCGGGCCCTTGGACTATGTAGGTTTCCTAGCGGGCACTTGGACTATCTAGGTTAACGAACAGGCACTTGGACTATGTAGGTAACCTAGCGGGCACTTGGACAGTCTAGGTTACCTAGCGTGCACTTGGACTATATAGGTTAACGAACGGGCACTTGGAATATGTAGGTTACCTAGCGGGCACTTGGACTCTGTAGGATCCCTATCGGACATTTGGACTACTTAGGTTACCTAGCGGGCACTTGGACTATCTAGGTTAACTAACGGACCTTGGACTACGTAGGTTAACTAGCGGGCACTTGGATGATCAATGTTAACTAGCGGGCACTTGGACTATCTAGGTTAGCTAACGGGCACTTGAACTAAATACGTCCTCTAGTGGGCACTTGGTCACTCTAGGTTAACTAATGGGCACTAGGACTATCTAGGTTAACTAGCGGGCACTTGGACTATCTAAGTTACCTAGCTGGCACTTGGACTAGGAAGGTTCCCTAGCGGGCACTTGGATTATCTAGGTTACCTAGCGGGCACTTGGACTATGTAGGTCAACTAGCGGGCCCTTGGACTATCTAGGTTAGCTAACTGACACTTGGACTATGTAGGTTAACTACGGACACTTGCACGATCTAGGTTAACTAGCGGGCTCTTGCAATATGTAGGTTAACTAGCGGGCCCATTGACTATGTTGGTTAACTAGCGGGCACTTGGACGATCTAGGTTAACTAGCGGGCACTTGAACGATATAGGTTAACTAGCGGACACTTGGACAATCTAGGTTACCTAGCTGTCACTTGAACTATGTATATACCCTAGCGGGGACTTGGAATATCTAGGTTACCTAGCGGGCATTTGGACTATGTACATCCCCTAGTGCACACTTGGACTATCTAGGTTAACTACAGGGCCCTTGGACTATGTAGGTTAACTAGCGGGCACTTGGATTATCTAGGTGAACTAGCAGGCACTTGGACGATCTAGGTTAACTAGCGGGCACTTGGACTATCTAGGTTAACTAGCGGGCACTTGGACTATCTAGATTAACTAGCGGGCACTTGGACTATCTAGATTAACTAGCGGGCCCTTGGACGATGCAGGTTCCCTAACGGGCACTTGGACTATGTAAGTTCCCTAGCGGGCACTTGGACTAATTACGTCCCTTAGCGGGCACTTGGACTATCTAGGTTCCCTAATGGGCACTTGGAATATGTAGGTTCCCAATCGGACACTTGGACTATGTAGGTTCCTCAGCGGGCACTTGGATTATGTAGGTTCCTTTTCGTGCATTGGACTATGTAGGTTAACTAGAGGGACCTTGGACTATCTAGGTTACCTAGCGGGCACTTGGAGTATGTAGGTTAACTAGCGGACACTTGGACAATCTAGGTTACCTAGCGGGCACTTGAACTATGTACATACCCTAGCGGGCACTTGGACTATCTAGGTTACCTAGCGGGCACTTGGACTATGTACGTCCCCTAGTGGGCACTTGGACTATCTAGGTTAACTAGAGGGCCCTTGGTCTATGTAGGTTAACTACCGGGAACTTTGATTATCTAGGTTAACTAGCGGGCACTTGGACAATCTAGGTTAACTAGCGGGCACTTGGACTATCTAGATTAACTAGCGGGCACTTGGACGATGCAGGTTCCTTAGCGGGCACTTGGATGACTAAGTTCCCCAACGGGCACTTTGACTATGTAGGTTTCCTAGTGGGCACTTGGACTATGTATGTCCCTTAGTGGGCACTTGGACTATGTAGGTTCTCTATCGGGCACTTGGACTATGTAGGTTTACTAGCGGGCCTTGGACTATGTAGGTTACCTAGCAGGCACTTGGACTCTGTACATACCCTAGCGGGCACTTGGACTATCTAGGTTACCTAGTGGGTACTTGGACTATGTACGTTCCCTAGTGGGCACTTGGATCATCTAGGTTAACTAACGGGCTGTTGTACTATCTAGGTTACCTAGCGGGCAATTGGACTATGTAGGTTTACTAGTGGACACTTGGACGATCTAGGTTAACTAGCGGGCCTTTGGACTATGTAGATTCCCTAGCGGGCTCTTGGACTACGTAGGTTCCCTAGCGAGCACTTGGACTATGTGGGTACCCTAGCGGGCATTTGGACTATCTAGGTTAACTAGTTGGCCCTTGGACTATGTAGGTTAACTAGCGGGCACTTGGACGATCTAGGTTAACTAGCGGGCACTTGAACGATATTGGTTAACTAGCGGGCACTTGGATTATCTAGGTTACCTAGCGGGCACTTGGACTATGTAGGTTCCCTAGCGGGCATTTGGACTATATAGATAACCTAGCGGGCACTTAGACTTTGTAGGTTATCTAGAGGGCCCTTGGACCATGTAGGTTAACTAGCGGGCCCTTGGACTATGTAGGTTACCTAGCGGGCAATTGGACGATCTAGGTTAACTAGCGGGTACTTGGACTATGTAGATTAACTAGCGGCACTTGGACTATCTTCGTTAACTAGCGGGCCCTTGGTCTATGTAGATTAACTAGCGGCACTTGGACTATCTAGGTTAACTAGCGGGCCCTTGGACTATGTAGATTCCCTAGCGGGCATTTGGACTATATAGATAACCTAGCGGGCACATAGACTCTGTAGGTTACCTAGCGGGCACTAGGACTATCTAGGTTACCTAGCTGGCACTTGAAATATCTACGTTACATAGCGGGTTCTTGGAGTATGTAGGTTACCTAGCGGGCTATTGGACTATCTAGGTTACCAAGCGGGCACTTGGAGTATCTAGGTTAACTAACAGGCACTTGGACTATTTAGGTTCCCTACCGGGCCCTTGGACTATGTAAGTTCCCTAGCGGGCACTTGGACTATGTGGGTATCCTGGCGGGCATTTGGACTATCTAGGTCACCTAACGGGCACTTGGACTATGTAGGTTCCCTAGCGGGCACTTGGATTATATAGGTTCCCTATCGGGCACTTGGACTATGTAAGTTAACTACAGGGCATTTGGACTATGTACGTTACCTAGCGGGCACTTACACTATGTAGGTTAACCCTCGTGCCCTTGGACTATCTAGGTTACGTAGTGGGCACTTGGTATATAGGTTAACTAGCGGGCACTTGGACTATGTAGGTTAACTAGAGGACAATTGGCTATCTAGGTTAACTAGTGGGTCCTTGGACTATGTAGGTTAACTAGCGGGCACTTGGACAATCTAGGTTAACTAGCAGGCACTTGGACGATCTAGGTTAACTAGCGGGCCCTTGGACTATCAAAGTTAACAAGTGAGCCCTTGAACTATTTAGGTTCCCTAGCGGGCCCTTGGATTATGTAAGTTCCCTAGCGGGCACTTGGAATATATAGGTTACCTAGCGGGCACTTGGACTATGTAGGTTACCTTGTGGGCACTTGGACTATCTAGGTTAACGAACGGGCACTTGGAATGTGCAGGTAACCTAGCGGGCACTTGGACTGTCTAGGTTACCTAGCGGTCACTTGGACTTCTAGGTTAACGAACGGGCACTTGGACTATGTATGTTGCATAGCGGGCAATTGGACTATCTAGGTTAGGTAACGGGCACTTGGACTATCTAGGTTACCTAGCGGGAACTTGGACTATATAGGTTACCTAGCGGGCACTTGGACTATCTAGGTTACCTAACGGGCACTTGGACTATCTAGGTTTCTTAGCGGGGACTTGGAGAATGTAGGTTAACTAGCGGACACCTGGCATATCTAGGTTAACTAGCAGGCCCTTGGACTACGTAGGTTAACTAGCGGGCACTTGGACTATCTAGGTTAAGTAGCGGGTTCTTTGACTATGTAGGTTACCTAGCAGGCACTTGGACTATCTTGGTTAACTAGCAGACCGTGGACAATGTAGGTTAACTAGCGGGCACTTGGACTATCTAGGTTAACTAGCGGGCACTTGGACTATCTAGGTTAACTAGCGGGCACTTGAAACATCTCGGTTAACTAGCGGGCCCTTGGACTATGTAGGTTAACTAGCGGACACTTGGACTATCTAGGTTAAGTAGCGGGTTCTTGGACTATGTAGGTTAACTAGCAGTCACTTGGACTATCTTGGTTAACTAGCAGACCGTGGACTATGTAGGTTAACTAGCGGGCACTTGGACTATGTAGGTTAACTAGCGGGCACTTGGAGTATATAGGTTACCTAGAGGGCCCTTGGACTATGTAGGTTATGTGGCGGGCACATGGACTATGCAGGTTAACGAACGTGCTTTTGGACTATGTAGGTAACCTAGCGGACACTTGGACAGTCTAGGTAACCAAGCGGGCACTTGGACTATGTAGGTTAACGAAAGGGCACTTGGACTATGTAGGTTACCTAGCGGGCACTTGGATTATCTAGGTTAGGTAACGGGCACTTGGACTATCTAGGTTACCTAGGGGGAACTTGGACTATGTAGGTTACCTAGCGGGCACTTGGACTATCTAGGTTACCTAACGGGCACTTGGACTATCAAGGTTACCTAGCGGGCACTTGGAATATGTAGGATAAGTAGCGGGTTCTTGGACTATGCAGGTTAACTAGCAGGCACTTGGACTATCTTGGTTAACTAGCAGACCGTGGACTCTGTAGGTTAACTAGCGGGCACTTGGACTATCTAGGTTAACTAGCGAGCACTTGGACTATCTAGGTTAACTAGCGGGCACTTGCACAATGCAGGTTCCCTAGCGGGCACTTTGCCTATGTAGGTTCCCTAGCGGGCACTTGGACTATATAGGTTCCCTACGGGCACTTGGACTATCTAGGTACCCTAACGGGCACTTGGAATATGTAGGTTCCCTATCGGGCACTTGGACTTTGTAGGTTCCTCAGCGGGCACTTGGACTATGTAGGTTCCCTATCAGGCACTTGGACTATGTAGGTTAACTAGCGGGCACTTGGACTATATAGGTTACCTAGAGGGCCCTTGGACTATGTAGGTTATGTAGGGGGCACATGGACTATCTAGGTTAACGAACGTGCTTTTGGACTATGTATGTAACCTAGCAGACACTTGGACAGTCTAGGTTGCCTAGCGGGCACTTGGACTATGTAAGTTAATGAAAGGGCACTTGGACTATGTAGGTTACCTAGCGGGCACTTGGATTGTCTAGGTTAGCTAACAGGAATTTAGAATATCTAGGTTACCTAGCGGGCACTTGGACTATGTAGGTTACCTTGCGGGCAATTGTACTATCTAGGTTACCTAACTGGGACTTGGACTATGTAAGTTAACTAGCGGTCACTTGGACGATCTACGTTAACTAGCGGGCACTTGGAATATCTAGGTTAACTAGCGGGCCCTTGGACTATGTAGGTTAACTAGCGGGCACTTGTACTATCTAGGTTAACTAGCGGGTTCTTGGACTATGTAGGTTAACTAGCAGGCACTTGGACTATCTTGGTTAACTAGCAGACTGTGGACTATGTAGGTTAACTAGCGGGCACTTGGACTATCTAGGTTAACTAGCGGGCACTTGGATTATCTAGATTAAGTAGCGGGCACTTGGACTATGTAGGTTCCCTATCGGGCATGGGACTATGTAGGTTAACTAGCGGGACCTTGGACTATCTAGGTTACCTAGCGGGCACGTGCACTATGTACATACCCTAGCGGGCACTTGGACTATCTAGGTTACTTAGCGGGCACTTGGACTATGTACGTCCCCTAGCGGGCTCTTGGACTATCTAGGTTAACTAGAGGGCACTTGGACTGTCTAGGTTAACTAGCGGGCACTTGGACTATCTAGATTAAGTAGCGGCCACTTGGACTATGTAGGTTCCCTAGCGGGCACTTGGACTATGTAGGTTCCTCAGTGGGCACTTGGACTATGTAGGTTCCCTATCGGGCATTGGACTATGTAGGTTATCTAGCGGGACCTTGGACTATCTAGGTTACCTAGCGGGCACGTGGACAATCTAGGTTACTTAGCGGGCACTTGGACAATCTAGGTTACCTAGCGGGCACTTGAAATATGTACATAACCATGCGGGCACTTGGATTATCTAGGTTACCTAGCGGGCACTTGGACTATCTAGGTTAACTAGAGGGCCCTTGGTCTATGTAGGTTAACTAGCGGGCACTTGGATTATCTAGGTTAACTAGCGGGCACTTGGACGATCTAGGTTAACTAGCGGGCACTTGGACAATCTAGATTAACTAGCGTTCACTTGGCCGATGCAGGTTCCCTAGCGGGCACTTGGACTACTAAGTTCCCTAATGGGCATTTGGACTATGTAGGTTCCCTAGCGTGCACTTGGAATATGTACGTCCCTTAGCGGGCACTTGGACTATGTAGGTTCCCTATCGGGCACTTGGAGTATGTAGGTTAACTAGCGGGTCCTTGGACTATGTACGTTCCCTAGTGGGAACTTGGACTATCTAGGTTAACTAACGGGCTGTTGTACTATCTAGGTTACCTAGCGGGCACTTGGACTATGTAAGTTTCCTAGCGGGCACTTGGAATATCTAGATTACCTAACGGGCACTTGGACTACGCAGGATACCTAGTGGGCACTTGGACTGTCTAGGTTAACTAGCGGGCACTTGGACTATGTAGGTTAACTAGCGGGCACTTGGACTATCTAGGTTACCTAACAGGCACTTGGACTATCTAGGTTACCTAGCGGGCACTTGGACTCTAAAGGTTACCTAGCGGGCACTTGAACTATCTATGTTATTAACGGGCACTTGGACTATGTAGGTAACCTAGCGGGCACTTGAACAGTCTAGGTTACCTAGCGGGCACTTGGACTTCTAGGTTAATGAACGGGCACTTGTACTATGTAGGTTGCCTAGGGGGCACTTGGACTATCTAGGTTAGGTAACGGGCACTTGGACTATCTAGTTTACCTAGCGGAAACTTGGACTATGTAGGTTATCTAGCGGGCACTTGGACAATGCAGGTTCCCTACGGACACTTGAACTATGTAAGTTAACTACCGGGCACTTGGACTATGTAGGTTAACTAGCAGGGCCTTGGACTATCTAGGATACCTAGCGGGCACTTGGAGTATATTGGTTACCTAGCGGGCACTTGGACTTCTAGGTTAACGAACGGGCACTTGGACTATGTATGTTGCATAGCTGGCAATTGGACTATCTAGGTTAGGTAACGGGCACTTGGACTATCTAGGTTACCTAGCGGGAACTTGGACTATGTATGTTACCTAGCTTGCACTTGGACTATCTAGGTTACCTAACAGGCACTTGGACTATCTAGGTTACCTAGCGGGCACTTGGACTATGTAAGTCCCCTAGCGGGCACTTGGACTATCTAGGTTAACTAGAGGGCACTTGGACTATCTAGGTTAACTAGCGGGCACTTGGACTATGTAGGTTCCTCAGTGGGCACTTGGACTATGTAGGTTCCCTATCGGGCATTGGACTATGTAGGTTATCTAGCGGGACCTTGGACTATCTAAGTTACCTAGCGGGCACGTGGACAAACTAGGTTACTTAGCGGGCACTTGGACAATCTAGGTTACCTAGCGGGCACTTGAACTATGTACATAACCTAGTGGGTACTTGGACTATCTAGGTTACCTAGCGGGCACTTGGACTATCTAGGTTAACTAGAGGGCCCTTGGTCTATGTAGGTTAACTAGCGGGCACTTGGATTATCTAGGTTAACTAGCGTGCACTTGGACAATCTAGATTAACTAGCGTTCACTTGGACGATGCAGGTTCCCTAGCGGGCACTTGGACTACTAAGTTCCCTAATGGGCATTTGGACTATGTAGGTTCCCAAGCGGGCACTTGGAATATGTACGTCCCTTAGCGGGCACTTGGACTATGTAGGTACCCTATCGGGCACTTGGACTATGTAGGTTAACTAGCGGGTCCTTGAACTATGTACGTTCCCTAGTGGGAACTTGGACTATCTAGGTTAACTAACGGGCTGTTGTACTATCTACGTTACCTAGCGGGCACTTGGACTATGTAGGTTTCCTAGCGGGCACTTGGAATATCTAGGTTACCTAACGGGCACTTGGACAATGCAGGATACCTAGTGGGCACTTGGACTGTCTAGGTTAACTAGCGGGCACTTGGACTATGTAGGTTAACTAGCGGGCACTTGGACTATCTAGGTTACCTAACAGGCACTTGGACTATCTAGGTTACCTAGCGGGCACTTGGACTCTAAAGGTTACCTAGCGGGCACTTCGACTATCTATGTTATTAACGGGCACTTGTACTATGTAGGTAACCTAGCGGGCAATTGGACAGTCTAGGTTACCTAGCGGGCACTTGGACTTCTAGGTTAACGAACGGGCACTTGTACTATGTAGGTTGCCTAGGGGGCACTTGGACTATCTAGGTTAGGTAACGGGCACTTGGACTATCTAGGTTACCTAGCGGGAACTTGGACTATGTAGGTTATCTAGCGGGCACTTGGACAATGCAGGTTCCCTACGGACACTTGAACTAAGTAAGTTATCTACCGGGCACTTGGACCATATAGGTTAACTAGCAGGCCCTTGGACTATCTAGGTTACCTAGCGGGCACTTGGACTGTATAGGTTACCTAGCGGGCACTTGGACTTCTAGGTTAACGAACGGGCACTTGGACTATGTATGTTGCATAGCGGGCAATTGGACTATCTAGGTTAGGTAACGGGCACTTGGACTATCTAGATTACCTAGCGGGAACTTGGACTATGTAGGTTACCTAGCTTGCACTTGGACTATCTAGGTTACCTAACGGGCACTTGGATTATCTAGGTTTCTTAGCGGGCACTTGGACTATGTAGGTTAACTAGCGGGCACTTGGAGTATATAGGTTACCTAGAGGGCCCTTGGACTATGTGGGTTATGTAGCGGGCACATGGACTATCTAGGTTAACGAACGTGCTTTTGGACTATGTAGGTAACCTAGCGGACACTTGGACAGTCTAGGTTACCTAGCGGGCACTTGGACTATGTAGGTTACCTAGCGGGCACTTGGATTATCTAGGTTAGCTAACAGGAACTTGGAATATCTAGGTTACCTAGCGGGCACTTGGACTATGCAGGTTACCTTGCGGGCACTTGTACTATCTAGTTTACCTAACTGGAACTTGGACTATGTAGGTTAACTACCGGACACTTGGACGATATAGGTTAACTAGCGGGCACTTGGAATATCTAGGTTAACTAGCGGGCCCTTCGACTATGTAGGTTAACTAGCGGGCACTTGGACAATCTATGTTAACTAGCAGGTTCTTGGACGATGTACGTTCCCTAGTGGGAACTTGGACTATCTAGGTTAACTAACGGGCTGTTGTACTATCTAGGTTACTTAGCGGGTACTTCGACTATGTAGGTTTCCTAGCGGGCACTTGGAATATCTAGGTGACCTAACGGGCACATGGACTATGCAGGATACCTAGTGGGCACTTTGACTGTCTAGGTTAACTATCGTGAACTTGGAGTATGTAGGTTAACTAGCGGGCACTTGGACTATCTAGGCTTCCTAACAGGCACTTGGACTATCTAGGTTACCTAGCGGGCACTTGGACTCTAAAGGATACCTAGCGGGCACTTGGACTATCTATGTTATTAACGGGCACTTGTACTATGTAGGTAACCTAGCGGGCAATTGGACAGTCTAGGTTACCTAGCGGGCACTTGGACTTCTAGGTTAACGAACGGGCACTTGTACTATGTAGGTTGCCTAGCGGGCACTTGGACTATCTAGGTTAAGTAACGGGCACTTGGACTATCTAGGTACCCTAACGGGCACTTGGAATATGTAGGTTCCCTATCGGGTACTTGGACTATGTAGGTTCCTCAGCGGGCACTTGGACTATGTAGGTTCCCTATCAGGCACTTGGAATATGTAGGTTAAGTAGCGGGCTGTGGATGATCAATGTTAACTAGTGGGCACTTTTACTATCTAGGTTCACTAGCGGGCAATTGGACTATCTAGGTTAATTAGCGTGCACTTGTACAATGCAGGTTCCCTAGCGGGCACTTTGACTATGTAGGTTTCCTAGCGGGCACTTGGACAATATAGGTTCCCTACAGGCACTTGGACTATCTAGGTTCCTTAACGGGCACTTGGATTTTGTAGGTTCCTCAGCGGGCACTTGGACTATGCAGGTTCCCTATCGGGCATAGGACTATGTAGGTTAACCAGCGGGTCCTTCGACTATGTACGTTCCCTAGTGGGAACTTGGACTATCTAGGTTAACTAACGGGCTGTTGTACTATCTAGGTTACCTAGCGGGCACTTGGACTATGTAGGTTAACTAGCGGGCACTTGGTCTATATAGGTTACCTAGAGGGCCCTTGACTCTGTAGGTTATGTAGCGGGCACGTGGACTATCTAGGTTAACGAACGTGCTTTTGGACTATGTAGGTAACCTAGCGGACACTTGGACAGTCTAGGTTACCTAGCGGGCACATGGACTATGTAGGTTAACGAAAGGGCACTTGGACTATGTAGGTTACCTAGCGGGCACTTGGATTATCTAGGTTAGCTAACAGGAACTTGGAATATCTAGGTTACCTAGCGGGGACTTGGACTATGTAGGTTACCTTGCGGGCACTTGTACTATTTAGGTTACCTAACTGGAACTTGGACTACGTAGGTCAACTAGCGGACACTTGGACGATCTAGGTTAACTAGCGGGCACTTGGAATATCTAGGTTAACTAGCGGGCCCTTGGACTATGTAGGTTAACTAGCGGGCACTTGGACTATCTAGGTTACCTAGCGGGCACTTGCACAATGCAGGTTCCCTAGTGGGAACTTTGACTATGTAGGTTCCCTAGCGGGCACTTGGACTATATATGTTCCCTACGGGCACTTAGACTATCTAGGTTCCCTAACGGGCACTTGGACTATGTAGGTTCCTCAGCGGGCACTTGGACTATGTTGGTTCCCTATCGGGCTTGGGACTATGTAGGTTAACTAGCGGACAGTTGGACTATCTAGGATACCTAGCGGGCACTTGAACTATGTACGTCCCCTAGTGGGCACTTGGACTATCTAGGTTAACTAGAGGGCCCTTGTACTATGTAGGTTAACTAGCGGGCACTTGGATTATCTAGGTTAACTAGCGGGCACTTGGACGATCTAGGTTAACTAGAGGGCACTTGGACTATCTAGGTTAACTAGCGGGCACTTGGACTATCTAGATTAACTAGAGGCCAATTGGAATATGTAGGTTCCCTAGCGGGCACTTGGACTATGTAGGTTCCTCACTGGGCACTTGGACTATGTAGGTTACCTATCGGGCATTGGACTATGTAGGTTACCTAGCGGGCACATGGACAATCTAGGTTACTTAGCGGGCACTTGGACTATCTAGGTTACCTAGCGGGCACTTGGACTATGTACGTTCCCTAGCGGGCACTTGGACTATCTAGGTTAACTAGAGGGCCCTTGGATTATCTAGGTTAACTAGCGGGCACTTGGACGATCTAGGTTAACTAGCGGGCACTTGGACAATCTAGATTAACTAGCGGGCACTTGGTCTATGCAGGTTCCCTAGCGGGCACTTGGAATATCTAGGTTACCTAACGGGCACTTGGACTATGCAGGATACCTGGTGGGCACTTTGACTGTCTAGGTTAACTAGCGGGCACTTGGACTATGTAGGTTAACTAGCGGGCACTTGGACTATCTAGGTTACCTAACAGGCACTTGGACTATCTAGTTTACCTAGCGGGCACTTGGACTCTAAAGGTTACCTAGCGGGCACTTGGACTATCTATGTTATTAACGGGCACTTGGACTATGTAGGTAACCTAGCGGACAATGGGACAGTCTAGGTTACCTAGCGGGCACTTGGACGTCTACGTTAACGAACGGGCACTTGTACTATGTAGGTTGCCTAGCGGGCACTTGGACTATCTAGGTTAGGTAACGGTCACTTGGACTATCTAGGTACCCTAACGGGCACTTGGAATATGTAGGTTGCCTATCGGGCACTTGGACTATGTAGGTTCCTCAGCGGGCACATGGACTATGTAGGTTCCCTATCAGGCACTTGGACTATGTAGGTTAACTAGCGGGCTGTGGATGATCAATGTTAACTAGTGGGCACTTTGACTATCTAGGTTAACTAGCGGGCAATTGGACTATCTAGGTTAATTAGCATGCACTTGTACAATGCAGGTTCCCTAGTGGGCACTTTGACTATGTAGGTTCCCTACGGGCACTTGGACTATCTAGGTTCCCTAACGGGCACTTGGATTTTGTAGGTTCCTCAGCGGGCACTTGGACTATGCAGGTTCCCTATCGGGCATAGGACTATGTAGGTTAACTAGCGGGTCCTTGGACTATGTACGTACCCTAGTGGGAACTTGGACTATCTAGGTTAACTAACGGGCTGTTGTACTATCTAGGTTACCTAGCGGGCAGTTGGACTATGTAGGTTAACTAGCGGGCACTTGGACTATATAGGTTACCTAGAGGGCCCTTGGACTCTGTAGGTTATGTAGCGGGCACGTGGACTATCTAGGTTAACGAACGTGCTTTTGGACTATGTAGGAAACCTAGCGGACACTTGGACAGTCTAGGTTACCTAGCGGCACTTGGACTATGTAGGTTAACGAAAGGGCACTTGGACTATGTAGGTTACCTAGCGGGCACTTGGATTGTCTAGGTTAGCTAACAGGAATTTGGAATATCTAGGTTACCTAGCAGGCACTTGGACTATGTAGGTTACCTTGCGGGCACTTGTACTATCTAGGTTACCTAACTGGAACTTGGACTATGTAAGTTAACTAGCGGACACTTGGAATATCTAGGTTAACTAGCAGGCCCTTGGACTATGTAGGTTACTAGCGGGCATTTGCACTATGTAGGTTAAGTAGCGGGTTCTTGGACTATGTAGGTTAACTAGCAGGCACTTGGACTATCTTGGTTAACTAGCAGTCCGTGGACTATGTAGGTTAACTAGCGGGCACTTGGACTATCTAGGTTAACTAGCGGGCACTTGGACTATCTAGGTTAACTAGCGGGCACTTGGACTATCTAGGTTAACTAGCGGGCACTTGGAATATCTAGGTTAACTAGCGGGCACTTTCACAATGCAGGTTCCCTAGCGGGCACTTTGACTATGTAGGTTCCCTAGCGGGCACTTGGACTATATAGTTTCCCTACGGGCACTTGGACTATGTAGGTTCCTCAGCGGGCACTTGGACTATGTAGGTTCCCTATTAGGCACTTGGACTATGTAGGTTAACTAGCGGGCACTGGACTATATAGGTTACCTAGAGGGCCCTTGGATTATGTAGGTTATGTAGCGGGTACGTGGACTATCTAGGTTAACGAACGTGCTTTTGGACTATGTAGGTAACCTAGCGTCCACTTGGACAGTCTAGGTTACCTAGCGGGCACTTGGACTATGTAGGTTAACGAAAGGGCACTTGGACTATGTAGGTTACCTAGCGGGCACTTGGATTGTCTAGGTTAGCTAATAGGAATTTGGAATATCTAGGTTACCTAGTGGGCACTTGGACTATGTAGGTTACCTTGCGGGCACTGGTACTATCTAGGTTACCTAACTGGAACTTGGACTATGTAAGATAACTAGCGACACTTGGACGATCTAGGTAAACTAGCGGGCACTTGGAATATCTAGGTTAACTAGCGGACCCTTGGACTATGTAGGTTAACTATTGGGCACTTGGACTATCTAGGTTAACTAGCGGGTTCTTGGACTATGTAGGTTAACTAGCAGGCACTTGGACTATCTTGGTTAACTAGCAGACCGTGGACTATGTAGGTTAACTAGCGGGCACTTGGACTATCTAGGTTAACTAGCGGGCACTTGGACTATCTAGGTTCCTCAGCGGGCACTTGGACTATGTAGGTTCCCTATCGGGCATGGGACTATGTAGGTTAACTAGCAGGACCTTGGACTATCTAGGTTACCTAGCGGGCACTTGGACTATATAGGTTACCTAGCGGGCACTTGGACTTCTAGGTTAACGAACGGGCACTTGTACTATGTATGTTGCATAGCGGGCAATTGGACTATCTAGGTTAGGTAACGGGCACTTGGACTATCTAGGTTACCTAGCGGGAACTTGGACTATGTAGGTTACCTAGCGGGCACTTGGACTATCTAGGTTACCTAACGGGCACTTGGACTATCTAGGTTTCTTAGCGGACACTTGGACTATGTAGGTTAACTAGCGGGCACTTGGAGTATATAGGTTACCTAGAGGGCCCTTGGACTATGTAGGTTATGTAGCGGGCACATGGACTATCTAGGTTAACGAACGTGCTTTTGGACTATGTAGGTAACCTAGCGGACACTTGCACAGTCTAGGTAACCAAGCGGGCACTTGGACTATGTAGGTTAACAAAAGGGCACTTGGACTATGTAGGTTACCTAGCGGGCACTTGGATTATCTAGGTTAGGTAACGGGTACTTGGACTATCTAGGTTACCTAGCGGGAACTTGGACTATGTAGGTTACCTAGCGGGCACTTGGACTAGCTAGGTTAGGTAACGGGCACTTGGACTATCTAGGTTACCTAGCGGGAACTTGGACTATGTAGGTTACCTAGCGGGCACTTGGACTATCTAGGTTACCTAACGGGCACTTGGACTATCAAGGTTACCTAGCGGGCACTTGGAATATGTAGGTTATCTTGCGGGCACTTGTACTATCTAGTTTACCTAACTGGAACTTGGACTATGTAATTTAACTAGCGGACACTAAGAATATCTATGTTAACTAGCAGGCCCTTGGACTATGTAGGTTAAGTAGCGGGCACTTGGACTATCTAGGTTAAGTAGCGGGTTCTTGAACTATGTAGGTTAACTAGCAGGCACTTGGACTATCTTGGTTAACTAGCAGTCCGTGGACTATGTAGGTTAACTAGCGGGCACTTGGACTATCTAGGTTAACTAGCGGGCACTTGGACTATCTAGGTTAACTAGCGGGCACTTGGAATATCTAGGTTAACTAGCGGGCCCTTGGACTATGTAGGTTAACTAGTGGGCACTTGGACTATCTAGGTTAACTAGCGGGTTCTTGGACTATGTGGGTCAAATAGCAGGCACTTGGACTATCTTGGTTAACTAGCAGACCGTGGACTATGTAGGTTAACTAGCGGGCACTTGGACTATCTAGGTTAACTAGCGGGCACTTTCACAATGCAGGTTCCCTAGCGGGCACTTTGACTATGTAGGTTCCCTAGCGGGCACTTGGACTATATAGGTTCCCTTCGGGCACATGGACTATGTAAGTTCCTCAGCGGGCACTTGGACTATGTAGGTTCCCTATCAGGCACTTGGACTATGTAGGTTAACTAGCGGGCACTTGGACTATGTAGGTCACATAGCGGACACTTGGACAGTCTAGGTGGCCCAGCGAGCACTTGGACTATGTAGGTTAACGAAAGGGAACTTGGACTATGTAGGTTACCTAGCGCGCACTTGGATTATCTAGGTTACCTAGCGGGCACTTGGACTATGTACGTCCCCTAGTGGGCACTTGGACTATCAAGGTTAACTAACGGGCACGAGGACTATCTAGGTTAATGAACGGGCACTTGGACTATGTAGGTAACCTAACGGGCACTTGTCTAGGTTACCTAGCGGTCACTTTGACTATCTAGGTTAACTAGCAGACCTTGGACTATGTAGGTTAACTAGCGGGCCCTTGGACTATGTAGGTTAACTAGCGGGCTCTTGGACTATCTAGATTAACTAGCGGCCAATTGGAATATGTAGGTTCCCTAGCGGGCACTTGGACTATGTAGGTTCCTCACTGGGCACTTGGACTATGTAGGTTACCTATCGGGCATTGGACTATGTAGGTTACCTAGCGGGCACATGGACAATCTAGGTTACTTAGCGGGCACTTGGACAATCTAGGTTACCTAGCGGGCACTTGAACTATGTACATAACCTAGTGGGTACTTGGACTATCTAGGTTACCTAGCGGGCACTTGGACTATCTAGGTTAACTAGAGGGCCCTTGGTCTATGTAGGTTAACTAGCGGGCACTTGGATTATCTAGGTTAACTAGCGGGCACTTGGACGATCTAGGTTAACTAGCGGGCACTTGGACAATCTAGATTAACTAGCGTTCACTTGGACGATGCAGGTTCCCTAGCGGGCACTTGGACTACTAAGTTCCCTAATGGGCATTTGGACTATGTAGGTTCCTAAGCGGGCACTTGGAATATGTACGTCCCTTAGCGGGCACTTGGACTATGTAGGTACCCTATCGGGCACTTGGACTATGTAGGTTAACTAGCGGGTCCTTGAACTATGTACGTTCCCTAGTGGGAACTTGGACTATCTAGGTTAACTAACGGGCTGTTGTACTATCTACGTTACCTAGCGGGCACTTGGACTATGTAGGTTTCCTAGCGGGCACTTGGAATATCTAGGTTACCTAACGGGCACTTGGACAATGCAGGATACCTAGTGGGCACTTGGACTGTCTAGGTTAACTAGCGGGCACTTGGACTATGTAGGTTAACTAGCGGGCACTTGGACTATCTAGGTTACCTAACAGGCACTTGGACTATCTAGGTTACCTAGCGGGCACTTGGACTCTAAAGGTTACCTAGCGGGCACTTCGACTATCTATGTTATTAACGGGCACTTGTACTATGTAGGTAACCTAGCGGGCAATTGGACAGTCTAGGTTACCTAGCGGGCACTTGGACTTCTAGGTTAACGAACGGGCACTTGTACTATGTAGGTTGCCTAGGGGGCACTTGGACTATCTAGGTTAGGTAACGGGCACTTGGACTATCTAGGTTACCTAGCGGGAACTGGGACTATGTAGGTTATCTAGCGGGCACTTGGACAATGCAGGTTCCCTACCGAAATCTTCTGTCCCACTATTTTGCAGCATTTTAAAGAAGTACACTGGGAAAGATTTTTCTGCAAGGAAGAAACTGCTGGCGGCATGGCTGAAATGAGAATATCATGCTGCACGAGCTCTTTGACCTCAGGTGTAGAAGTGTCATCAATGGGCATCATAGAGAAACGGTACTTTAATAAGTGATCATCAACCTCTGTGAATTCCCTTTGTTCTAGACGCCTGAAATAAAGAGTTGGCCTGAGTCACATAAACCTCCACCGAGTCGTATCTATGTGGCGCGGGAACATGCCGGTATAAGAGAATTCCGAAGAAGGCTGAACGTCCACAATTGAATGGTCATTGCCAGAAATGAAGTGGCAGCCGGTTCAGACTGGGAAACTTCAGCTTCCATTGGACAATGAAGATGTGAGAATCTGGTACGTCCACAATTCACGGTTTCCTTAGATCCATGAAATTCCGTGTTGAATTTTAGTCAGAAAATGAAAACTCCGGAGCCGCTGTTCAGCAGGCCCGGGTGTAGCTCCCAGAGGCACAATGGTGCTCCTCTAGAATTTGGATAAAAATCGTTTTCACTGGAATAAAGAAACTTGATCAAACCAGGTGGGTCTTGACAATCGAAATTGCGGCGTTTGCCCGGTATACTGACAAGAACCCACCTGTGCTTGTCCATGGCGTATTCAGCACAGGAATCTGCATCGATTGAGCCAAGACAAAGGAAAGCTCAGGGAGGCAGCACCCGTGTCGAAAAGCATTTGTACTTCAAAGATTAGGCCAATGAGGTGAAAGGACAAAGCCATGGCAAACAGTTTTCATCATAGGCAGAATTTCACGGAGCAATATTGCTGGGAGAGAAAAGGCACCACCTGAGGGAGGCACGCTCAACAAAACTACCTAGGGCAGGAGCCAGGTTGCCCCCAGGCACTAGGCGTGTCAGGCCTCAGCATTGTAAGGAGAGTTCCCTGAAGTCCCTGAGTGAAGTTTTCTCCGCTGTCCTACGTCTACGTTCCTAAAATTTACTCTGCGGTTTCTGATGATCCTGGCTTATGAACGGCCACCATTCACCATTCTCCTTACACTCGTGCGTCTCCATCGACCTTAAAATAAAGGGAGGACACGCAACTACTGGAAGGTAAATTCAGCAATGTTTGTGTCAACACAAAAGAGACAGCTCTGTGGTGACCCGTCTTCCACGGTAAAACAGTTCCTAGCGAATAAGGAATCTTCCCATCGCAATGACAATATGAGAGAATTGCCACCGATGGATTTGCCGCTGTGCCTACACATCATCTTGAGGCCATACAGTAGTGAAGCACGGGAACCCAGGCGCTTCACCCTTTACCCTAGATCATTGAAACACTGTCTCTAAACATGCCCACATGCCTGTACCTATGCCCGTTTAAAGTTAACGCTAAACCGAAATCTTCTGTCCCACTATTTTGCAGCATTTTAAAGAAGTACACTGGGAAAGATTTTTCTGCAAGGAAGAAACTGCAGGCGGCATGGCTGAAATGAGAATATCATGCTGCACTAGCTTTTTGCCCTCAGATGTAGAAGTGTCATCAGTGGGCATCATAGAGAAACGGGACTTAATAAGTGATCATCAACCTCTGTGAATTCCCTTTGTTCTAGACGCCTGAAATAGTTGTCCTGAGTCACATAAACCTCCACCGAGTGGTCTTTATGTGGCGCGGGAACATGCCGGTATAAGAGAATTCCGAAGAAGGCTGAACGTCCACAATTGAATGGTCATTGCCAGAAATGAAGTGGCAGCCGGTTCAGACTGGGAAACTTCAGCTTCCATTAGACAATGAAGATGTGAGAATCTGGTACGTCCACAATTCACGGTTTCCTTAGATCCATGAAATTCCGTGTTGAATTTTAGTCAGAAAATGAAAACTCCGGAGCCGCTCTTCAGCAGGCCCGGGTGTAGCTCCCAGAGGCACACTGGTGCTCCTCTAGAATTTGGATAAAAATCGTTTTCACTGGAATAAAGAACCTTGATCAAGCCAGGTGGGTCTTGACAATCGAAATTGCGGCGTTTGCCCGGTATACTGACAAGAACGAACCTGTGCTAGTCCATGGCGTATTCAGCACAGGAATCTGCATCGATTGAGCCAAGACAAAGGAAAGCTCAGGGAGGCAGCACCCCTGTAGAAAAGCATTTGTACTTCAAAGATGAGGCTAATGAGGTGAAAGGACAAAGCCATGGAAAACAGTTTTCATCATCGGCAGAATTTCACGGAGCAATATTGCTGGGAGGGAAAAGGCACCACCTGAGGGAGGCACGCTCAACAAAACTACCTAGGGCAGGAGCCAGGTTGCCCCCAGGCACTAGGCGTGTCAGGCCTCAGCATTGTAAGGAGAGTTCACTGAAGTCCCTGAGTGAAGTTTTCTTCGCTGTCCTACGTCTACATTCCTAAAATTTACTCTGCGGTTTCTGATGATCCTGGCTTATGAACGGCCACCATTCACCATTCTCCTTACACTCGTGCGTCTCCATCGACCTTAAAAGAAAGGGAGGACACGCAACTACTGGCAGGTAAATTCAGCAATGTTTGTGTCAACACAAAAGAGACAGCTCTGTGGTGACCCCTCTTCCACGGTAAAACAGTTCCTAGCGAATAAGGAATCTTCCCATCGCAATGACAATATGAGAGAATTGCCACCGATGGATTTGCCGCTGTGCCTACACATCATCTTGAGGCCATGCAGTAGTGAAGCACGGGAACCCAGGCGCTTCACCCTTTACCCTAGATCAGTGAAACACTGTCTCTAAACATGCCCACATGCCTGTACCTATGCCCGTTTAAAGTTAACGCTAAACCGAAATCTTCTGTCCCACTATTTTGCAGCATTTTAAAGAAGTACACTGGGAAAGATTTTTCTGCAAGGAAGAAACTGCAGGCGGCATGGCTGAAATGAGAATATCATGCTGCACTAGCTTTTTGCCCTCAGATGTAGAAGTGTCATCAGTGGGCATCATAGAGAAACGGGACTTTAATAAGTGATCATCAACCTCTGTGAATTCCCTTTGTTCTAGACGCCTGAAATAAAGAGTTGTCCTGAGTCACATAAACCTCCACCGAGTGGTCTTTATGTGGCGCGGGAACATGCCGGTATAAGAGAATTCCGAAGAAGGCTGAACGTCCACAATTGAATGGTCATTGCCAGAAATGAAGTGGCAGCCGGTTCAGACTGGGAAACTTCAGCTTCCATTAGACAATGAAGATGTGAGAATCTGGTACGTCCACAATTCACGGTTTCCTTAGATCCATGAAATTCCGTGTTGAATTTTAGTCAGAAAATGAAAACTCCGGAGCCGCTCTTCAGCAGGCCCGGGTGTAGCTCCCAGAGGCACACTGGTGCTCCTCTAGAATTTGGATAAAAATCGTTTTCACTGGAATAAAGAACCTTGATCAAGCCAGGTGGGTCTTGACCATCGAAATTTCAGCGTTTGCCCGGTATACTGACAAGAACCCACCTGTGCTAGTCCATGGCGTATTCAGCACAGGAATCTGCATCGATTGAGCCAAGACAAAGGAAAGCTCAGGGAGGCAGCACCCCTGTAGAAAAGCATTTGTACTTCAAAGATGAGGCCAATGAGGTGAAAGGACAAAGCCATGGCAAACAGTTTTCATCATCGGCAGAATTTCACGGAGCAATATTGCTGGGAGAGAAAAGGCACCACCTGAGGGAAGCACGCTAAACAAAACTACCTAGGGCAGGAGCCGGGTTGCCCCCAGGCACTAGGCGTGTCAGGCCTCAGCATTGTAAGGAGAGTTCACAGAAGTCCCTGAGTGAAGTTTTCTCCGCTGTCCTACGTCTACGTTCCTAAAATTTACTCTGCGGTTTCTGATGATCCTGGCTGATGAACGGCCACCATTCACCATTCTCCTTACACTCGTGCGTCTCCATCGACCTTAAAAGAAAGGGAGGACACGCAACTGCTGGCAGGTAAATTCAGCAAAATTTGTCTCAACACAAAAGAGACAGCTCTGTGGTGACCCGTCTTCCACGGTAAAACAGTTCCTAGCGAATAAGGAATCTTCCCATCGCAATGACAATATGAGAGAATTGCCACCGATGGATTTGCCGCTGTGCCTACACATCATCTTGAGGCCATACAGTAGTGAAGCACGGGAACCCAGGCGCTTCACCCTTTACCTTAGATCAGTGAAACACTGTCTCTAAACATGCCCACATGCCTGTACCTCTGCCCTTTTAAAGTTAACACTAAACCGAAATCTTCTGTCCCACTATTTTGCAGCATTTTAAAGAAATACACTGGGAAAGATTTTTCTGCAAGGAAGAAACTGCAGGCGGCATGGCTGAAATGAGAATATCATGCTGCACGAGCTCTTTGCCCTCAGATGTAGAAGTGTCATCAGTGGGCATCATAGAGAAACGGGACTTTAATAAGTGATCATCAACCTCTGTGAATTCCCTTTGTTCTAGACGCCTGAAATAAAGAGTTGTCCTGAGTCACATAAACCTCCACCGAGTGGTCTTTATGTGGCGCGGGAACATGCCGGTATAAGAGAATTCCGAAGAAGGCTGAACGTCCACAATTGAATGGTCATTGCCAGAAATGAAGTGGCAGCCGGATCAGACTGGGAAACTTCAGCTTCCATTAGACAATGAAGATGTGAGAATCTGGTACGTCCACAATTCACGGTTTCCTTAGATCCATGAAATTCCGTGCTGAATTTTAGTCAGAAAATGAAAACTCCGGAGCCGCTCTTCAGCAGACCCGGGTGTAGCTCCCAGAGGCACACTGGTGCTCCTCTAGAATTTGGATAAAAATCGTTTTCACTGGAATAAAGAACCTTGATCAAGCCAGGTGGGTCTTGACAATCGAAATTGCTGCGTTTGCCCGGTATACTGACAAGAACGAACCTGTGCTAGTCCATGGCGTATTCAGCACAGGAATCTGCATCGATTGAGCCAAGACAAAGGAAAGCTCAGGGAGGCAGCACCCCTGTAGAAAAGCATTTGTACTTCAAAGATGAGGCTAATGAGGTGAAAGGACAAAGCCATGGCAAACAGTTTTCATCATCGGCAGAAGTTCACGGAGCAATATTGCTGGGAGAGAAAAGGCACCACCTGAGGGAGGCACGCTCAACAAAACTACCTAGGGCAGGAGCCGGGTTGCCCCCAGGCACTAGGCGTGTCAGGCCTCAGCATTGTAAGGAGAGTTCACTGAAGTCCCTGAGTGAAGTTTTCTCCGCTGTCCTACGTCTACGTTCCTAAAATTTACTCTGCGGTTTCTGATGATCCTGGCTTATGAACGGCCACCATTCACCATTCTCCTTACACTCGTGCGTCTCCATCGACCTTAAAAGAAAGGGAGGACACGCAACTGCTGGCAGGTAAATTCAGCAAAGTTTGTCTCAACACAAAAGAGACAGCTCTGTGGTGACCCGTCTTCCACGGTAAAACAGTTCCTAGCGAATAAGGAATCTTCCCATCGCAATGACAATGAGAGAACTGCCACCGATGGATTTGCCGCTGTGCCTACACATCATCTTGAGGCCATACAGTAGTGAAGCACGGGAACCTAGGCGCTTCACCCTTTACCCTAGATCAGTGAAACACTGTCTCTAAACATGCCCACATGCCTGTACCTCTGCCCGTTTAAAGTTAACGCTAAACCAAAATCTTCTGTCCCACTATTTTGCAGCATTTTAAAGAAGTACACTGGGAAAGATTTTTCTGCAAGGAAGAAACTGCAGGCGGCATGGCTGAAATGAGAATATCATGCTGCATGAGCTCTTTGCCCTCAGATGTAGAAGTGTCATCAGTGGCATCATAGAGAAACGGGACTTTAATAAGTGATCATCAACCTCTGTGAATTCCCTTTGTTCTAGACGCCTGAAATAAAGAGTTGTCCTGAGTCACATAAACCTCCACCGAGGATCTTTATGTGGCGCGGGAACATGCCGGTATAAGAGAATTCCGAAGAAGGCTGAACGTCCACAATTGAATGGTCATTGCCAGAAATGAAGTGGCAGCCGGATCAGACTGGGAAACTTCAGCTTCCATTAGACAATGAAGATGTGAGAATCTGGTACGTCCACCATTCACGGTTTCCTTAGATCCATGAAATTCCGTGTTGAATTTTAGTCAGAAAATGAAAACTCCGGAGCCGCTCTTCAGCAGGCCCGGGTGTAGCTCCCAGAGGCACACTGGTGCTCCTCTAGAATTTGGATAAAAATCGTTTTCACTGGAATAAAGAACCTTGATCAAGCCAGGTGGGTCTTGACAATCGAAATTGCTGCGTTTGCCCGGTATACTGACAAGAACGAACCTGTGCTAGTCCATGGCATATTCAGCACAGGAATCTGCATCGATTGAGCCAAGACAAAGGAAAGCTCAGGGAGGCAGCACTCTTGTAGAAAAGCATTTGTACTTCAAAGATGAGGCTAATGAGGTGAAAGGACAAAGCCATGGCAAACAGTTTTCATCATCGGCAGAAGTTCACGGAGCAATATTGCTGGGAGAGAAAAGGCACCACCTGAGGGAGGCACGCTCAACAAAACTACCTAGGGCAGGAGCCGGTTTGCCCCCAGGCACTAGGCGTGTCAGGCCTCAGCATTGTAAGGAGAGTTCACTGAAGTCCCTGAGTGAAGTTTTCTCCGCTGTCCTACGTCTACGTTCCTAAAATTTACTCTGCGGTTTCTGATGATCCTGGCTTATGAACGGCCACCATTCACTGTTCTCCTTACACTCGTGCGTCTCCATCGACCTTAAAAGAAAGGGAGGACACGCAACTGCTGGCAGGTAAATTCAGCAATGTTTGTGTCAACACAAAAGAGACAGCTCTGTGGTGACCCGTCTTCCACGGTAAAACATTTCCTAGCGAATAAGGAATCTTCCCATCGCAATGACAATATGAGAGAATTGCCACCGATGGATTTGCCGCTGTGCCTACACATCATCTTGAGGCCATACAGTAGTGAAGCACGGGAACCTAGGCGTTTCACCCTTTACCCTAGACCAGTGAAACACTGTCTCTAAACATGCCCACATGCCTGTACTTCTGCCCGTTTAAAGTTAACGCTAAACCGAAATCTTCTGTCCCACTATTTTGCAGCATTTTAAAGAAGTACACTGGGAAACATTTTTCTGCAAGGAAGGAACTGCAGGCGGCGTGGCTGAAATGAGAATATCATGCTGCACGAGCTCTTTGCCCTCAGATGTAGAAGTGTCATAAGTGGGCATCATAGAGAAACGGGACTTTAATAAGTGATCATCAACCTCTGTGAATTCCCTTTGTTCTAGACGCCTGAAATAAAGAGTTGTCCTGAGTCACATAAACCTCCACCAAGTGGTCTTTATGTGGCGCGGGAACATTCCGGTATAAGAGAATTCCGAAGAAGGCTGAACGTCCACAATTGAATGATCATTGCCAGAAATTAAGTGGCAGCCGGATCAGACTGGGAAACTTCAGCTTCCATTAGACAATGAAGATGTGAGAATCTGGTACGTCCACAATTCACGGTTTCCTTAGATGCATGAAATTCCGTGCTGAATTTTAGTCAGAAAATGAAAACTCTGGAGCCGCTGTTCAGCAGGCCCAGCTGTAGCTCCCAGAGGCACACTGGTGCTCCTCTAGAATTTGGATAAAAATCTTTTTCACTGGAATAAAGAACCTTGATCAAGCCAGGTGGGTCTTGACAATTGAAATTGCTGCGTGTGCCCGTTATACTGACAAGCACCCACCCGTGGTAGTCCATGCAATATTCAGCACATGGAATATGCAGGTAACTAGCGGGCACTTGTACTGTCTAGGTTACCTAGCGGGCACTTGGACTTCTAGGTTAACGGACGGGCTCTTGGACTATGAAGGTTGCCTAGGGGGCACTTGGATTATCTAGGTTAGGTAAGGGGCACTTGGACTATCTAGGTTACCTAGCGGGAACTTGGTCAATGTAAGTTACCTAGCGGGCACTTGGACTATCTAGGTTACCTAACGGGCACTTTGACTATCTAGGTTACATAGCGGGCACTTGGACTATGTAGGTTAACTAGCGAGCACTTGGACTCTAGGTTACCTAGCGGACACTTGGACTATCTAGGTTACCTAGCGGGCACTTGGACTATCTAGGTTACCTAGCGGGCCCTTGGACTATGTAGGTTCCCTAGCGGGTCCTTGTACTATGTAAGTTCCCTAGCGGGCACTTGGACTATGTGGGTTTCCTGGCGGGCATTTGGACTATCTAGTTTACCTAACTGGCACTTGGACTGTGTAGGTTCCCTAGCGGGCACTTGGATTATGTAGGTTCCCTATCGGGCACTTGAACTATGTAGGTTAACTAGAGGGTATTTGGACTATGTAGGTTACCTAGAGGGCACTTGGAGAATGTAGGTTAACTAGGGGCACTAGGACTATGTAGGTTACCTATCGGGCACTTGGAGAATGTAGGTTAACTAGGGGCACTAGGACTATGTATGTTACCTAGCAGGCCCTTGGACTATCTAGGTTACGTAGCGGGCATTTGGATTACGTAGGCTCCCAGCGGGCATTTGTACTATATAGATTACTGAGCGGGCAATTAGACTTTGTAGGTTATCTAGCGGGCACTTGGACTATCTACGTTACCTAGCGGGTACTTGGAGTATGTAGGTTACCTACCGGGCTGTTGGACTATGTAAGTTCCCTAGCGGGCACTTGGACTATCTACGTTACCTAGCAGGCACTTGGACTATGTACGTTAACTAGCGGGCACTTGGACTACGTACGTTTCCTAGCGGGTACTTGGACTACCTATGTTAACTAGCGGGCACTTGAACTATGTAGGTTCCCTAGCAGGCACTTGGACAAGGTACGTTCCCTAGCGGGTACTTGGTCTATCTAGGTTAACTAGCGGGTACTTGGACTATCTACGTTAACTAGCGGGCCCTTGGACTATGTAGGTTCCCTAGCAGGCACTTGGACTATCTACGTTAACTAGCGGGCCCTTGGACTATGAAGATTCCCTAGCGGGCACTTGGACTACGTAGGTTCCCTAGCGGGCACTTGGACTATGAATGTTCCCTAGCGGGCACTTGGACTATGTATGTTCCCTACAGACACTCGAACTATGTAAGTTAACTACCGGGCACTTGGACTATGTAGGTTAACTACCGGGCCCTTGGACTACGTTGGTTAACTAGCGGACACTTGCACTATGTAGGTTAACTAGCGGGCATTTGGACTATCTAGGTTACCTAACTGGCACTTGGACTATGTAGGTTATCTGGCGGACACTTACACTATGTAGGTTACCTAGCGTGCACTTGGACTATGTAGGTTAACTAGAGGACACATGGACGATCTAGGTTAACTAGTGGGCCCTTGGACTATGTAGTTTCCCTAGCGGGCATTTGGACTATTTAGGTTACCTAGCGGGCACTTGGACTATGTAGGTTACCTAGCGGGCACTTGGACTATCTAGGTTACCTAGCAGGCACTTTGACTATCTAGGTTAACTAACGGGCACTTGGACTATGTATGTTGCCTAGCGGGCACTTGGACTATCTAGGTTAGGTAACGGGCACTTGGACTATCTAGGTTACCTAGCGGGAACTTGGACAATGTAGGTTACCTAGCGGGCACTTGGACTATCTAGTTTACCTAACGGGCACTTGGACTATCTAGGTTACTTAGCGGGCACTTGGACTATGTAGGTTAACTAGCGGTCACTTGGACTATCTAGGTTACCTAGCGGGCACTTGGACTATGTAGGCTAACTAGGGGGCCCTTGGACGATCTAGGTTACCTAGGGGGTACTAGAACTATCTAGGTTAACTAGCGGGCACTTGCACTATCTAGTTTACCTAGCGGGCACTTGGAATATGTAGGTTAACTAGCGGGCACTTGGACTATCTAGGTTAACTAGCGTGCACTTGGACTATGTAGGTTCCTTAGCGGGCACTTGGACTATCTAGGTTGCCTAGTGGGCACTTGGACTATGTAGGTTAACTAGCGTGCCCTTGGACTATCTAGGTTACGTAGCGGGCACTTGGTATATAGGTTAACTAGAGGACACTTGGACTACCTAGGTAAATAGTGGGCCCTTGGCTATGTAGGTTAACTAGCAGGGACTTGGACAATCTAGGTTAACTAGCGGGCATTTGGACGATCTAGGTTAAGTAGCGGGCAGCTGGACTATCAATGTTAACAAGTGAGCCCTTGGACTATGTAGGTTAACTAGCGGGCACTTGGACTATATAGGTTACTTAGCGGGCACTTGGACTATGTAGGTTACCTAGTGGGCACTTGGACTATCTAGGTTAACGAACGGGCACTTCGAATATGCAGGTAACCTAGAGGGCAGTTGGACTGTCTAGGTTACCTAGCAGGCACTTGGACTTCTAGGTTAACGAACGGGCTCTTGGACTATGTAGGTTGCCTAGCGGGCACTTGGACTATCTAGGTTAGGTAACGGGAACTTGGACTATCTAGGTTACCTAGCGGGAACTTGGACAATGTAAGTTACCTAGCGGGCACTAGGACTATCTAGGTTACCTTACGGGCACTTTGATTATCTAGGTTACATAGCGGGAACTTGGAGTATATAGGTTACCTAGCGGGCACTTGGCCTATCTAGGTTACCTAGCGGGCACTTGGAATATCTAGGTTAACGAACGGGCACTTGGACTATGTAGGTTTCCTAGTGGGCACTTGGACTATGTAGGTTAACGAACGGGCACTTGGACTATGTAGGTTCCCTAGCGGGCCCTTGTACTATGTAAGTTCCCTAGCGGGCACTTGGACTATGTGGGTTTCCTGGCGGGCATTTGGACTATCTAGTTTACCTAACTGGCACGTGGACTATGTAGGTTCCCTAGCGGGCACTTGGATTATGTAGTTTCCCTATCGGGCACTTGAACTATGTAGGTTAACTAGAGGGTATTTGGACTATGTAGGTTACCTAGCGGGCACTTGGAGAATGTAGGTTAACTAGGGGCACTAGGACTATGTAGGTTACCTATCAGGCACTTGGAGAATGTAGGTTAACTAGGGGCACTAGGACTATGTAGGTTACCTAGCAGGCCCTTGGACTATCTAGGTTACGTAGCGGGCATTGGGATTATGTAGGCTCCCAGCGGGCATTTGGACTATATAGATTACTGAGCGGGCAATTAGACTTTGTAGGTTATCTAGCGGGCACTTGGACTATCTAGGTTACCTAGCTGGCACTTGAACTATCTCCGTTATCTAGCGGGTACTTGGAGTATGTAGGTTACCTACCGGGCTGTTGGACTATCTAGGTTACCTAGCGGGCACTGGGACTATCTATGTTAGCTAACAGGCACTTGGACTATGTAGGTTCCCTATGGGCCCTTGGACTATGTAAGTTCCCTAGTGGGCACTTGGACTATCTACGTTACCTAGCAGGCACTTGGACTATGTACGTTAACTAGCGGGCACTTGGACTACGTACGTTTCCTAGCGGGTACTTGGACTACCTATGTTAACTAGCGGGCACTTGGACTATGTAGGTTCCCTATCGGGCACTTGGACAAGGTACGTTCCCTAGCGGGTACTTGGTCTATCTAGGTTAACTAGCGGGTACTTGGACTATCTACGTTAACTAGCGGGCCCTTGGACTATGTAGATTCAGTAGCGGGCACTTGGACTATGTATGTTCCAGAGCGGGCACATGGACTATGTAGGTTCCCTAGCAGGCACTTGGACTTTGTAGGTTCCAGAGCGGGCACTTGGACTATGTAGGTTCCTTAGCGAGCACTTGGACTATGTAGATTAACTAGCGGCACTTGGACTATCTACGTTAACTAGCGGGCCCTTGGACTATGTAGATTCCCTAGCGGGCACTTGGACTACGTAGGTTCCCTAGCGGGCACTTGGACTATGAATGTTCCCTAGCGGGCACATGGACTATGTATGTTCCCTACGGACACTTGAACTATGTAAGTTAACTACCGGGCACTTGGACTATGTAGGTTAACTACCGGGCCCTTGGACTACGTAGGTTAAGTAGCGGACACTTGCACTATGTAGGTTACCTAGCGGGCACTTGGACTATCTAGGTTACCTAACTGGCACTTGGACTATGTAGGTTATCTGGCGGACACTTACACTATGTAGGTTACCTAGCGTGCACTTGGACTATGTAGGTTAACTAGAGGACACATGGACGATCTAGGTTAACTAGTGGGCCCTTGGACTATGTAGGTTTTCTAGCGGGCACTTGGACTATCTAGGTTAAGGAACGGGCACTTAGACTATGTAGGTAACCTAGCGGGCACTTGGACAGTCTAGGTTACCTAGCGGGCTCTTGGACTATCTAGGTTAGTTAACGGGCACTTGGACTATCAAAGTTAACAAGCGAGCCCTTGGATTATGTAGGTTAACTAGCGGGCCCTTGGACTATCTAGGTTACCTAGATAGCACTTGGATTATATAGGTTCTCTAGCGGGCACTTGGACTATCTAGGTTAACGAACGGGCACTTGGACTATGCAGGTAACCTAGCGGGCACTTGGACTGTCTAGGTTACATAGCGGGCACTTGGACTTCTAGGTTAACGAACGGGCACTTGGACTGTGTATGTTGCCTAACGGGCACTTGGACTATCTAGGTTAGGTAACGGGCACTTGGACTATCTAGGTTACCTAAGGGGCACTTTGACTATCTAGGTTACTTAGCGAGCACTTGGACTATGTAGGTTAACTAGCGGTCACTTGGACTATCTAGGTTACCTAGCGGGCACTTGGACTATGTAGGCTCACTAGGGGGCCCTTGGACGATCTAGGTTACCTAGCGGGTACTAGAACTATCTAGGATAACTAGCGGGCACTTGCACTATCTAGGTTACCTAGCGGGCACTTGCACTATGTACGTTCCCTAGCGAGCACTTGGACTATCTATGTTAACTAGCGGGCACTTGGAATATTAGGATCACTAGCGGGCATTTGGACTATATAGGTTACCTAGCGGGCACTTGGACTATGAGGTTAACGAACAGGCACTTAGACTATGTAGGTAACCTAGTGGTCACTTCAACTGTCTAGGTTACCTAGCGGGCAATGGACTGTGTAGGTTAACTAGCGGGCACTTGGACTATCTAGGTTAACTAGCGGGCCCATGGACGATGTAGGTTAACTAGCGGGCCCTTGGACTATGTAGGTTTACTAGCGGGCCCTTGATCTATGTAGGTTAACTAACGGGCACTTGGAAGATCTACGTTAACTAGCGTGTACTTGGAATACGTAGGTTAACTAGCGGGCCCTTGGAATATGTAGATACCCTAGCGGGCACTTGGACTATGTATGTTCCAGAGCGGGCACTTGGACTATGTAGGTTCCCTAGCAGGCACTTGGACTATGTAGTTTCCAGAGCGGGCACGTGGACTATCTAGGCTCCCTAGCGTGCACTTGTACTATGTAGGTTAACTAGCGTGCCCTTGGACATTCTAGGTTACGTAGCGGGCACTTGGTATACAGGTTAACTAGCGGGCACTTGGACTATATAGGTTAACTAGTGGACACTTGCACGATCTAGGTTAACTAGCGGGCCCTTGCACTATGTAGGTTAACTAGCGGTCCCATGGATTATGTAGGTTTACTAGCAGGCACTTGGACGATCTAGGTTAACTAGCGGGCACTTGGACTGTGTAGTTTCCCTAGCGGGCATTTGGACTATTTAGGTTACCTAACGGGCACTTGGACTATGTAGGTTACCTAGCGGGCACTTGGACTATCTAGGTTACCTAGCAGGCACTTTGACTATCTAGGTTAACTAAGGGGCACTTGGACTATGTAAGTTGCCTAGCGGGCACTTGGATTATGTAGGTTCCCTATCGGGCACTTGGACTAAGTAGGTTAACTAGCGGGCACATGGACTATCTAGGTTACCTAGCGGGCACTTGGATTATCTAGGTTACCTAGCTGGCACTTGGACTCTGTAGGTTACCTAGGCGCCAATTGGACTATCTAGGTTAGCTAACAGGCACTTGGACTATCTAGGTTCCCTTGCGGGCACTTGTACTATCTAGGTTACCTAACTGGCACTTGGACTATGTAGGTCAACTAGCGGTCCCTTGGACTATCTAGGTTAGCTAACGGGCACTTAGATTATGTAGGTTAACTAGCGGGCACATGGAATATGTAGGTTAACTAGCGGACACTTGCACTATGTAGGTTAACTAGCGGGCGCATGGACTATGTAGGTTTAATAGCGGGCACTTGGACTATCTAGGTTACCGAAAGGGCACTTGGACTATCTAGGTTACCTAGCGGGCGCTTGGACTATGTAGGCTAACTAGGGGACCCTTGGACGATCTAGGTTACCTAGCGGGTACTTGAACTATCTAGGTTAACTAGCGGACACTTGCACTATCTAGGTTACCTAGCGGGCACTTGGACTATGTACGTTCCCTAGGGGCACTTGGACTATCTATGTTAACTAGCGGGCACTTGGAATATGTAGGTTAACTAGCGGACACTTGTACTATCTAGGTTACCTAGCAGGCACTTGGACTATCTAGGTTAACTAGCGGGCACTTGGACTATCTAGATTAACTAGCGGTCCCTTGGACTATCTAGGTTAACTAGCGGGCACTTGGACTATCTAGGTTAACTAGCAGGCACTTGGACTATGTAGGTTCCCTAGCGGGCACTTGGAGTATCTATGTTAACTAGCGGGCACTTGGAATATGTAGGTTACCTAGCAGGCACTTGGACTATCTAGGTTAACTAGCGGGCATTTGGAATATCTAGGTAAACTACCATGCACTTGGACTATGTAGGTTCCTTAGCGGTCACTTGGATTATCTAGGTTGCCTAGCGGGCACTTGGACTATGTAGGTCAACTAGTGGGCCCTTGGACTATGTAGATTAACTAGCAGGCACTTGGACGATCTAGGTTAACTAGCGGGCAGCTGGATTATCAAAATTAACAAGTGAGCCCTTGGACTATGTAGTTTAACTAGCGGGTCCTTGGACTATCTAGGTTACCTAGCGGGCACTTGGACTATATAGGTTACCTAACGGGCACTTGGACTATGTAGGTTACCTAGTGGACACTTGGACTATCTAGGTTAACGAATGGGCACTTGGAATATGCAGGTAAACTTGCGGGCACTTGTACTGTCTAGGTTACCTAGCGGGCACTTGGACTTCTAGGTTAACGAACGGGCACTTTGAATATGCAGGTAACCTTGCGGGCACTTGTACTGTCTAGGTTACCTAGCGGGCACTTGGACTATCTAGGTTAGGTAACGGGAACTTGGACTATCTAGGTTACCTAGCGGGAACTTGGACTATGTAGGTTAACGGACGGGCACTTGGACTATCTAGGTTACATAGCGGGCACTTGGACTATGTAGGTTAACTAGCGAGCAATTGGACTCTAGGTTACCTAGCGGGCACTTGCACTATCTAGGTTACCTAGCGGGCCCTTGGACTATGTAGGTTTCCTATCGGGCACTTGGACTATCTAGGTTAACGAACGGGCACTTAGACTATGTAGGTAACCTAGCGGGCACTTGGACAGTCTAGGTTACCTAGCGGGCTCTTGGACTATCTAGGTTAGCTAACAGGCACTTGAACTATCTAGGTTCCCTAGCGGGCACTTGTACTATCTAGGTTACCAATTTGGCACTTGGACTATGTTAGTCAACTAGCGGGCCCTTGGACTATCCAGGTTCCCTAAAGGGCACTTGGACTATCTAGTTACCGAACGGGAACTTGGACTATTTAGGTTACCTAGCGGGCACTTGGACTATGTAGGCTAACTAGTGGGCCCTTGGACGATCTAGGTTACTTAGCGGGTATTTGAACTATCTAGGTTAACTAGCGGACACTTGCACTATCTAGGTTACCTAGTGGGCACTTGGACTATGTAAGTTCCCTAGCGGGCACTTGGACTGTCTAGGTTAACTAGCGTGCACTTGGACTATGTAGGTTCCTTAGTGGGCACTTGGACTATCTAGGTTGCCTAGCGGGCACTTGGACTATGTAGGTTAATTAGCGTGCCCTTGGACTATCTAGGTTACGTAGCAGGCACTTTGTATATAGGTTAACTAGCGGGTACTTGGACTATGTAGGTTAACTAGAGGACACTTGGATTATCTAGGTTAACTAGTGGGCCCTTGGACTATGTAGGTTAAATAGCAGGCACTTGGACAATCTAGGTTAACTCGCGGGCACTTGGAAGATCTAGGTTAATTAGCAGGCACTTGTACTATCTAAGTTAACAAGTGAGACCTTGGACTATGTAGGTTACCTAGCGGGCACTTGGACTATATAGGTTACCTAGCGGGCACTTGGACTATGTAGGTTAACTAGCGAGCACTTGGCCTCTAGGTTACCTAGTGGGCACTTGGACTATCTAGGTTAACCAACGGACACTTGGACTATGTAGGTTAACTAGCGGACACTTCGACTATCTAGGTTAGCTAATGGGCAATTGGACTATCTAGGTTAACTAACGGGCACTTGGACTATGTAGGTTCCCTAGAGAGCACTTGGACTATTTAGGTTACCTAGCAGGCACTTTGACTATCTAGGTTAACTAACGGGCACTTGGACTATGTAGGTTACCTAGCGGGCACTTGGACTATATAGGTTCCCTATGGGCACGTGGAGTATGTAGGTTACCTAACTGGCACTTGGAATACATAGGTTCCCTATCGGGCACTTGGACTATGTAGGTTCCTCAGCGGGCACTTGGACTATGTAGGTTCCCTATCGGGCATTGGATTATGTAGGTTAACTAGCAGGACCTTGGACTATCTAGGTTACCTAGCGGGCACTTGGACTATGTAGGGTAACTAGCGGACACTTGGACAATCTAGGTTACCTAGCGGGCACTTGAACTATGTACATACACTAGGGGGCACTTGGACTATCTAGGTTACCTAGCGGGCACTTGGACTATGTACGTCCCCTAGCGGGCACTTGGACTATCTAGGTTAACTAGAGGGCCCTTGGACGATCTAGGTTAACTAGCGGGCACTTGGACTATCTAGGTTAACTAGCGGGCACTTGGACTATCTAGATTAACTAGCGGTCCCTTGGACTATCTAGGTTAACTAGCAGGCACTTGGACTATCTAGGTTAACTAGCGGGCACTTGGACTATCTAGGTTAACTAGCGGGCACTTGGACTATGTAGTTTTCCTAGCGGGCATTAGGATTACTTAGGTTACCTAGTGGACACTTGGACTATGTAGGTTACCTAGCGGGCACTTGGACTATGTAGGTTAACTAGAAGGCACTTGGACTATTAAGATTACCTAGCGGGCCCTTGGATTATGTAGGTTGCCAGCGGGCACTTGGACTATCTAGGTTAACGAACGTGCACTTGGACTATGTAGGTAACCTAGCGGGCACTTGGACTGTCTAGGTTACCTAGAGGGCACTTGGCCTATCTAGGTTAACGAACGGACACTTGGACTATGTAGGTTAACTAGCGGACACTTCGACTATCTAGGTTAGCTAACGGGCAATTGGACTATTTAGGTTACCCAGCGGACACTTGGACTATGTAGGTTCCCTAGCGGGCACTTGGACTATTTAGGTTACCTAGCAGGCACTTTGACTATCTAGGTTAACTAACAGGCACTTGGACTATGTAGGTTGCCTAGCGAGCACTTGGACTATATAGGTTCCCTAGCGGGCACTTGCACTATGTAGGTTCCCTATCGGGTACTTGGACTGTCTAGGTTAACTAGCGGGCAATTGGACTGTCTAGGTTACCTAGTGGGCACTTGGACTATGTAGTTTACCTAGCAAGCACTTGGACTATGGAGGTTAACTAGCGGGCACTTGGACTGTCTAGGTAACCTAGCGGGCACTTGGACTATCTAGGTTAACGAACGGGCACTTGGACTATGTAGGTAACCTAGCGGGCACTTGGACTGTCTAGGTTACCTAGCGGGCACTTGGACTATCTAGGTTAACGAACGGGCACTTGGATATGTAGGTTACGTAGCGGGCACTTGGACTATGTAGGATCCCTATCGGACATTTGGACTACTTAGGTTAACTAGCGGGCACTTGGACTATCTAGGTTAACTCGCGGGCACTTGGACTATCTAGGTCAAGTAGCGGGCCCTTGTACTATGTAGGTTAACTAGCGGGCACTTGGACTATATAGGTTAAATAGCGGACCTTGGACTATGTAGGTTAACTTGCGGGCCCTTGGACTATGTAGGTTAACTAGTGGGCACTTGGATTATCTAGGTTTCCTAGCCAGCACTCGGACTATGTACATACCCTAGCGCGCACTTGGACTATCAAGGTTACCTAGCGGGCACTTGGACTATGTACGTCCCCTAGTGGGCACTTGGACTATCTAGGTTAACTAACGGGCATTGGACTATGTAGGTTACCTAGAGGGCACTTGGACTATGTACGTCCCCTAGCGGGCACTTGGACTATCTAGGTTAACTAGAGGGCCCTTGGACGATCTAGGTTAACTAGCGGGCACTTGGACTATCTAGGTTAACTAGCGGGCACTTGGACTATCTAGATTAACTAGCGGTCCCTTGGACTATCTAGGTTAACTAGCGGGCACTTGGACTATCTGGGTTAACTAGCGGGCACTTGGACTATCTAGATTAACTAGCGGGCCCTTGGACTATCTAGGTTTACTAGCGGGCACTTGGACTATTTAGATTAACTAGCGGGCACTTGGACTATGTAGTTTTCCTAGCGGGCATTAGGATTACTTAGGTTACCTAGTGGGCACTTGGACTATGTAGGTTACCTAGCGGGCACTTGGACTATGTAGGTTAACTAGAAGGCACTTGGACTATCAAGATTACCTAGCGGGCCCTTGGATTATGTAGGTTACCAGCGGGCACTTGGACTATCTAGGTTAACGAACGTGCACTTGGACTATGTAGGTAACCTAGCGGGCACTTGGACTGTCTAGGTTACCTAGAGGGCACTTGGCCTATCTAGGTTAACGAACGGACACTTGGACTATGTAGGTTAACTAGCGGACACTTCGACTATCTAGGTTAGCTAACGGGCAATTGGACTATCTAGGTTACCCAGCGGACACTTGGACTATGTGGGTTCCCTAGCGGGCACTTGGACTATGTAGTTTACCTAGCAGGCACTTTGACTATCTAGGTTAACTAACAGGCACTTAGACTATGTAGGTTGCCTAGCGAGCACTTGGACTATATAGGTTCCCTAGCGAGCACTTGGATTATGTAGGTTCCCTATTGGGTACTTGGACTGTCTAGGTTAACTAGCGGGCAATTGGACTGTCTAGGTTACCTAGTGGGCACTTGGACTATGTAGTTTACCTAGCAGGCACTTGGACTATGGAGGTTAACTAGCGGGCACTTGGACTGTCTAGGTAACCTAGCGGGCACTTGGACTATCTAGGTTAACGAACGGGCACTTGGACTATGTAGGTAACCTAGCGGGCACTTGGACTGTCTAGGTTACCTAGCGGGCACTTGGACTATCTAGGTTAACGAACGGGCACTTGGATATGTAGGTTACGTAGCGGGCACTTGGACTATGTAGGATCCCTATCGGACATTTGGACTACTTAGGTTAACTAGCGGGCACTTGGACTATCTAGGTTAACTAGCGGGCACTTGGACTATCTAGGTCAAGTAGCGGGCCCTTGTACTATGTAGGTTAACTAGCAGGCACTTGGACTATATAGGTTAAATAGCGGACCTTGGAATATGTAGGTTAACTTGCGGGCCCTTGGACTATGTAGGTTAACTAGTGGGCACTTGGATTATCTAGGTTTCCTAGCCAGCACTCGGACTATGTACATACCCTAGCGCGCACTTGGACTATCAAGGTTACCTAGCGGGCACTTGGACTATGTACGTCCCCTAGTGGGCACTTGGACTATCTAGGTTAACTAACGGGCATTGGACTATGCAGGTTACCTAGAGGGCACTTGGACTATGTACATCCCCTAGCGGGCACTTGGACTATCTAGGTTAACTAGAGGGCCCTTGGACGATCTAGGTTAACTAGCGGGCACTTGGACTATCTAGGTTAACTAGCGGGCACTTGGACTATCTAGATTAACTAGCGGTCCCTTGGACTATCTAGGTTAACTAGCGGGCACTTGGACTATCTGGGTTAACTAGCGGGCACTTGGACTATCTAGATTAACTAGCGGGCCCTTGGACTATCTAGGTTTACTAGCGGGCACTTGGACTATTTAGATTAACTAGCGGGCACTTGGACTATGTAGTTTTCCTAGCGGGCATTAGGATTACTTAGGTTACCTAGTGGGCACTTGGACTATGTAGGTTACCTAGCGGGCACTTGGACTATGTAGGTTAACTAGAAGGCACTTGGACTATCAAGATTACCTAGCGGGCCCTTGGATTATGTAGGTTACCAGGGGGACTTGGACTATCTAGGTTAACGAACGTGCACTTGGACTATGTAGGTAACCTAGCGGGCACTTGGACTGTCTAGGTTACCTAGAGGGCACTTGGCCTATCTAGGTTAACGAACGGACACTTGGACTATGTAGGTTAACTAGCGGACACTTCGACTATCTAGGTTAGCTAACGGGCAATTGGACTATCTAGGTTAACCAGCGGACACTTGGACTATGTGGGTTCCCTAGCGGGCACTTGGACTATGTAGTTTACCTAGCAGGCACTTTGACTATCTAGGTTAACTAACAGGCACTTAGACTATGTAGTTTGCCTAGCGAGCACTTGGACTATATAGGTTCCCTAGCGAGCACTTGGATTATGTAGGTTCCCTATCGGGTACTTGGACTGTCTAGGTTAACTAGCGGGCAATTGGACTGTCTAGGTTACCTAGTGGGCACTTGGACTATGTAGTTTACCTAGCAGGCACTTGGACTATGGAGGTTAACTAGCGGGCACTTGGACTGTCTAGGTAACCTAGCGGGCACTTGGACTATCTAGGTTAACGAACGGGCACTTGGACTATGTAGGTAACCTAGCGGGCACTTGGACTGTCTAGGTTACCTAGCGGGCACTTGGACTATCTAGGTTAACGAACGGGCACTTGGATATGTAGGTTACGTAGCGGGCACTTGGACTATGTAGGATCCCTATCGAACATTTGGACTACTTAGGTTAACTAGCGGGCACTTGGACTATCTAGGTTAACTAGCGGGCACTTGGACTATCTAGGTCAAGTAGCGGGCCCTTGTACTATGTAGGTTAACTAGCGGGCACTTGGACTATATAGGTTAAATAGCGGACCTTGGACTATGTAGGTTAACTTGCGGGCCCTTGGACTATGTAGGTTAACTAGTGGGCACTTGGATTATCTAGGTTTCCTAGCCAGCACTCGGACTATGTACATACCCTAGCGCGCACTTGGACTATCAAGGTTACCTAGCGGGCACTTGGACTATGTACGTCCCCTAGTGGGCACTTGGACTATCTAGGTTAACTAACGGGCATTGGACTATGCAGGTTACCTAGAGGGCACTTGGACTATGTACATCCCCTAGCGGGCACTTGGACTATCTAGGTTAACTAGAGGGCCCTTGGACGATCTAGGTTAACTAGCGGGCACTTGGACTATCTGGTTAACTAGCGGGCACTTGGACTATCTAGATTAACTAGCGGTCCCTTGGACTATCTAGGTTAACTAGCGGGCACTTGGACTATCTGGGTTAACTAGCGGGCACTTGGACTATCTAGATTAACTAGCGGGCCCTTGGACTATCTAGGTTTACTAGCGGGCACTTGGACTATTTAGATTAACTAGCGGGCACTTGGACTATGTAGTTTTCCTAGTGGGCATTAGGATTACTTAGGTTACCTAGTGGGCACTTGGACTATGTAGGTTACCTAGCGGGCACTTGGACTATGTAGGTTAACTAGAAGGCACTTGGACTATCAAGATTACCTAGCGGGCCCTTGGATTATGTAGGTTACCAGCGGGCACTTGGACTATCTAGGTTAACGAACGTGCACTTGGACTATGTAGGTAACCTAGCGGGCACTTGGACTGTCTAGGTTACCTAGAGGGCACATGGCCTATCTAGGTTAACGAACGGACACTTGGACTATGTAGGTTAACTAGCGGGCATTTGGATTATTTCGGTTACATAGTGGGCACTTGGACTATGTATGTTACCTACCGGCACTTGGACTATGTAGGTTAACTAGAAGGCACTTGGACTATCAAGGTTACCTAGCGGGCACTTGGACTGTCTAGGTTACCTAGCGGGCACTTGGACTATGTAGTTTTCCTAGCGGGCATTAGGATTACTTAGGTTACCTAGTGGGCACTTGACTTTGTAGGTTACCTAGCGGGCACTTGGACTATGTACGTCCCCTAGTGGGCACTTGGACTATCTAAGTTAACTAACGGGCATTGGACTATGTAGGTTACCTAGAGGGCACTTGGACTATGTACGTCCCCTAGCGGGCACATGGACTATCTAGGTTAACTAGAGGGCCCTTGGACGATCTAGGTTAACTAGCGGGCACTTGGACTATCTAGGTTAACTAGCGGGCACTTGGACTATCTAGATTAACTAGCGGTCCCTGGACTATCTAGGTTAACTAGCGGGCACTTGGACTATCTGGGTTAACTAGCGGGCACTTGGACTATCTAGATTAACTAGCGGGCCCTTGGACTATCTAGGTTTACTAGCGGGCACTTGGACTATTTAGGTTAACTAGCGGGCACTTGGACTATGTAGTTTTCCTAGCGGGCATTAGGATTACTTAGGTTACCTAGTGGGCACTTGGACTATGTAGGTTACCTAGCGGGCACTTGGACTATGTAGGTTAACTAGAAGGCACTTGGACTATCAAGATTACCTAGCGGGCCCTTGGATTATGTAGGTTACCAGCGGGCACTTGGACTATCTAGGTTAACGAACGTGCACTTGGACTATGTAGGTAACCTAGCGGGCACTTGGACTGTCTAGGTTACCTAGAGGGCACTTGGCCTATCTAGGTTAACGAACGGACACTTGGACTATGCAGGTTAACTAGCGGACACTTCGACTATCTAGGTTAGCTAACGGGCAATTGGACTATCTAGGTTACCCAGCGGACACTTGGACTATGTGGGTTCCCTAGCGGGCACTTGGACTATGTAGTTTACCTAGCAGGCACTTTGACTATCTAGGTTAACTAGCGGGCACTTGGACTATCTAGGTTAACTAGCGGGCACTTGGACTATCTAGGTTAACTAGCGGGCACTTGGACTATCTAGATTAACTAGCGGGCCCTTGAACTATCTAGGTTTACTAGCGGGCACTTGGACTATCTAGGTTAACTAGCGGGCACTTGGACTATGTAGTTTTCCTAGCGGGCATTAGGATTACTTAGGTTACCTAGTGGGCACTTGGACTATGTAGGTTACCTAGCGGGCACTTGGACTATGTAGGTTAACTAGAAGGCACTTCGACTATCAAGATTACCTAGCGGGCCCTTGGATTATGTAGGTTACCAGCGGGCACTTGGACTATCTAGGTTAACGAACGTGCACTTGGACTATGTAGGTAACCTAGCGGGCACTTGGACTGTCTAGGTTACCTAGACGGCACTTGGCCTATCTAGGTTAACGAACGGACACTTGGACTATGTAGGTTAACTAGCGGGCATTTGGATTATTTAGGTTACATAGTGGGCACTTGGACTATGTATGTTACCTAGAGGGCACTTGGACTATGTAGGTTAACTAGAAGGCACTTGGACTATCAAGGTTACCTAGTGGGCACTTGGACTATGTAGTTTTCCTAGCGGGCATTAGGATTACTTAGGTTACCTAGTGGGCACTTGGACTATGTAGGTTACCTAGCGGGCACTTGGACTATATAGGTTAACTAGAAGGCACTTGGACTATCAAGATTACCTAGCGGGCCCTTGGATTATGTAGGTTGCCAGCGGGCACTTGGACTATCTAGGTTAACGAACGTGCACTTGGATTATGTAGGTAACCCAGCGGGCACTTGGACTGTCTAGGTTACCTAGAGGGCACTTGGCCTATCTAGGTTAATGAACGGACACTTGGACTATGTAGGTTAACTAGCGGACAGTTCGACTATCTAGGTTAGCTAACGGGCAATTGGACTATCTAGGTTACCTAGCGGATACTTGGACTATGTAGGTTCCCTAGCGGGCACTTGGACTGTCTAGGTTACCTAGAGGGCACTTGGCCTATCTAGGTTAACGAACGGACACTTGGACTATGTAGGTTAACTAGCGGGCATTTGGATTATTTAGGTTACATAGTGGGCACTTGGACTATGTATGTTACCTAGAGGGCACTTGGACTATGTAGGTTAACTAGAAGGCACTTGGACTATCAAGGTTACCTAGCGGGCACTTGGACTATGTAGTTTTCCTAGCGGGCATTAGGATTACTTAGGTTACCTAGTGGGCACTTGGACTATGTAGGTTACCTAGCGGGCACTTGGACTATATAGGTTAACTAGAAGGCACTTGGACTATCAAGATTACCTAGCGGGCCCTTGGATTATGTAGGTTGCCAGCGGGCACTTGGACTATCTAGGTTAACGAACGTGCACTTGGATTATGTAGGTAACCCAGCGGTTACTTGGACTGTCTAGGTTACCTAGAGGGCACTTGGCCTATCTAGGTTAATGAACGGACACTTGGACTATGTAGGTTAACTAGCGGACAGTTCGACTATCTAGGTTAGCTAACGGGCAATTGGACTATCTAGGTTACCTAGCGGATACTTGGACTATTTAGGTTCCCTAGCGGGCACTTGGACTATTTAGGTTACCTAGCAGGCACTTTGACTATCTAGGTTAACTAACAGGCACTTGGACTATGTAGGTTGACTAGCGAGCTCTTGGACTATATAGGTTCCCTAGCGAGCACTTGGACTATGTAGGTTCTCTATCGGGTACTTGGACTGTCTAGGTAAACTAGCGGGCAATTGGACTGTCTAGGTTACCTAGTGGGCACTTGGACTGTGTAGTTTACCTAGCAGGCACTTGGACTATGGAGGTTAACTAGCGGGCACTTGGACTGTCTAGGTAACCTAGCGTGCACTTGGACTATCTAGGTTAACGAACGGGCACTTGGACTATGTAGGTTACCTAGCGGGCACTTGGACTGTCTAGGTTACCTAGCGGGCACTTGGACTATCTAGGTTAACGAACGGGCACTTGGATATGTAGGTTACGTAGCGGGCACTTGGACTATGTAGGATCCCTATCGGACATTTGGACTACTTAGGTTAACTAGCGGGCACTTGGACTATATAGGTTAAATAGCGGACCTAGGACTATGTAGGTTAACTTGCGGGCCCTTGGACTATGTAGGTTAACTAGTGGGCACTTGGATTATCTAGGTTTCCTAGCCAGCACTCGGACTATGTACATACCCTAGCGCGCACTTGGACTATCAAGGTTACCTAGCGGGCACTTGGACTATGTACGTCCCCTAGCGGGCACTTGGACTATCTAGGTTAACTAGAGGGCCCTTGGACGATCTAGGTAACTAGCGGGCACTTGGACTATCTAGGTTAACTAGCGGGCACTTGGACTATCTAGATTAACTAGCGGTCCCTTGGACTATCTAGGTTAACTAGCGGGCACTTGGACTATCTGGGTTAACTAGCGGGCACTTGGACTATCTAGATTAACTAGCGGGCCCTTGGACTATCTAGGTTTACTAGCGGGCACTTGGACTATTTAGATTAACTAGCGAGCACTTGGACTATGTAGTTTTCCTAGCGGGCATTAGGATTACTTAGGTTACCTAGTGGGCACTTGGACTATGTAGGTTACCTAGCGGGCACTTGGACTATGTAGGTTAACTAGAAGGCACTTTGACTATCAAGATTACCTAGCGGGCCCTTGGATTATGTAGGTTACCAGCGGGCACTTGGACTATCTAGGTTAACGAACGTGCACTTGGACTATGTAGGTAACCTAGCGGGCACTTGGACTGTCTAGGTTACCTAGAGGGCACTTGGCCTATCTAGGTTAACGAACGGACACTTGGACTATGTAGGTTAACTAGCGGACACTTCGACTATCTAGGTTAGCTAACGGGCAATTGGACTATCTAGGTTACCCAGCGGACACTTGGACTATGTGGGTTCCCTAGCGGGCACTTGGACTATGTAGTTTACCTAGCAGGCACTTTGACTATCTAGGTTAACTAACAGGCACTTAGACTATGTAGGTTGCCTAGCGAGCACTTGGACTATATAGGTTCCCTAGCAAGCACTTGGATTATGTAGGTTCCCTATCGGGTACTTGGACTGTCTAGGTTAACTAGCGGGCAATTGGACTGTCTAGGTTACCTAGTGGGCACTTGGACTATGTAGTTTACCTAGCAGGCACTTGGACTATGGAGGTTAACTAGCGGGCACTTGGACTGTCTAGGTAACCTAGCGGGCACTTGGACTATCTAGGTTAACGAACGGGCACTTGGACTATGTAGGTAACCTAGCGGGCACTTGGACTGTCTAGGTTACCTAGCGGGCACTTGGATTATCTAGGTTAACGAACGGGCACTTGGATATGTAGGTTACGTAGCGGGCACTTGGACTATGTAGGATCCCTATCGGACATTTGGACTACTTAGGTTAACTAGCCACTTGGACTATATAGGTTAAATAGCGGACCCAGGACTATGTAGGTTAACTTGCGGGCCCTTGGACTATGTAGGTTAACTAGTGGGCACTTGGATTATCTAGGTTTCCTAGCCAGCACTCGGACTATGTACATACCCTAGCGCGCACTTGGACTATCAAGGTTACCTAGCGGGCACTTGGACTATGTACGTCCCCTAGTGGGCACTTGGACTATCTAGGTTAACTAACGGGCATTGGACTATGTAGGTTACCTAGAGGGCACTTGGACTATGTACGTCCCCTAGCGGGCACTTGGACTATCTAGGTTAACTAGAGGGCCCTTGGACGATCTAGGTTAACTAGCGGGCACTTGGACTATCTAGGTTAACTAGCGGGCACTTGGACTATCTAGATTAACTAGCGGTCCCTTGGACTATCTAGGTTAACTAGCGGGCACTTGGACTATCTAGATTAACTAGCGGGCACTTGGACTATCTAGATTAACTAGCGGGCCCTTGGACTATCTAGGTTTACTATCGGGCACTTGGACTATCTAGGTTAACTAGCGGGCACTTGGACTATGTAGTTTTCCTAGCGGGCATTAGGATTACTTAGGTTACCTAGTGGGCACTTGGACTATGTAGGTTACCTAGCGGGCACTTGGACTATGTAGGTTAACTAGAAGGCACTTGGACTATAAAGATTACCTAGCGGGCCCTTGGATTATATAGGTTACCAGCGGGCACTTGGACTATCTAGGTTAACGAACGTGCACTTGGACTATGTAGGTAACCTAGCGGGCACTTGGACTGTCTAGGTTACCTAGAGGGCACTTGGCCTATCTAGGTTAACGAACGGACACTTGGACTATGTAGGTTACCTAGCGGACACTTCGACTATCTAGGTTAGCTAACGGGCAATTGGACTATCTAGGTTACTCAGCGGACACTTGGACTATGTGGGATCCCTAGCCGGCACTTGGACTATGTAGTTTACCTAGCAGGCACTTTGACTATCTAGGTTAACTAACAGGCACTTAGACTATGTAGGTTGCCTAGCGAGCACTTGGACTATATAGGTTCCATAGCGAGCACTTGGACTATGTAGGTTCCCTATCGGGTACTTGGACTGTCTAGGTTAACTAGCGGGCAATTGGACTGTCTAGGTTAAATAGCGGACCTTGGACTATGTAGGTTAACTTGCGGGCCCTTGGACTATGTAGGTTAACTAGCGGGCACTTGGATTATCTAGGTTTCCTAGCCAGCACTCGGATTATGTACATACCCTAGCGCACACTTGGACTATCAAGGTTACCTAGCGGGCACATGGACTATGTACGTCCCCTAGTGGACACATGGACTATCTAGGTTAACTAACGGGCACTTGGACTATGTAGGTTACCTAGCGGGCACTTGGACTATGTAGGTTAACTAGAAGGCGCTTGGACTATCAAAGTTACCTAGCGGGCCCTTGGACTATGTAGATTACCAGCGGGCACTTGGACTATCTAGGTTAATGAACGTGCACTTGGACTATGTAGGTAACCTAGTGGGCACTTGGACTGTCTAGGTTACCTAGGGGGCATTGGCCTATCTAGGTTAACGAACGGGCACTTGGACTATGTAGGTTAACTAGCGGCCCTTGGACTATCTAGGTTTACTAGCGGGCACTTGTACTATCGAGGTTAACAAGCGGGCACTTGGACTATCTAGGTTAACTAGCGGGCATTTGGATTATGTAGGTTAACTAGCGGACACTTCGGCTATCTAGGTTAGCTAACGGGCAATTGGACTATCGAGGTTATCTAGTGGGCACTTCGACTATGTAAGTTCCCTAGCGGGCACTTGGACTATTTAGGTTACCTAGCAGGCACTTTGACTATCTAGGTTAACTAACGGGCACTTGGACTATGTAGGTTGCTTAGCGAGCACTTGGACTATGTAGATTCCCTAGGGGGCACTTGGACTATGTATGTCCCCAAGCGGGCACTAGGACTATCTAGGTTAACTATTGGGCCCTTGGACTATGTAGGTTAACTATCGGGCACTAGGATTATCTAGGTTAACCAGCGGGCACTTGGACGATCTAGGTTAACTAGCGGGCACTTGGACTATCTAGGTTAACTAGTGGGCACTTGGACTATCTAGATTAACTAGCGGGCCCTTGGACTATCTAGGTTAACTAGCGGGCACTTGGACTATCTAGGTTAACGAACGGACACTTGGACTATGTAGGTTAACTAGCGGGCATTTGGATTATTTAGGTTACATAGTGGGCACTTGGACTATGTATGTTACCTAGAGGGCACTTGGACTATGTAGGTTAACTAGAAGGCACTTGGACTATCAAGGTTACCTAGCGGGCACTTGGACGATGTAGTTTTCCTAGCGGGCATTAGGATTACTTAGGTTACCTAGTGGGCACTTGGACTATGTAGGTTACCTAGCGGGCACTTGGACTATATAGGTTAACTAGAAGGCACTTGGACTATCAAGATTACATAGCGGGCCCTTGGATTATGTAGGTTGCCAGCGGGCACTTGGACTATCTAGGTTAACGAACGTGCACTTGGATTATGTAGGTAACCCAGCGGTTACTTGGACTGTCTAGGTTACCTAGAGGGCACTTGGCCTATCTAGGTTAATGAACGGACACTTGGACTATGTAGGTTAACTAGCGGACAGTTCGACTATCTAGGTTAGCTAACGGGCAATTGGACTATCTAGGTTACCTAGCGGATACTTGGACTATTTAGGTTCCCTAGCGGGCACTTGGACTATTTAGGTTACCTAGCAGGCACTTTGGCTATCTAGGTTAACTAACAGGCACTTGGACTATGTAGGTTGCCTAGCGAGCTCTTGGACTATATAGGTTCCCTAGCGAGCACTTGGACTATGTAGGTTCCCTATCGGGTACTTGGACTGTCTAGGTAAACTAGCGGGCAATTGGACTGTCTAGGTTACCTAGTGGGCACTTGGACTGTGTAGTTTACCTAGCAGGCACTTGGACTATGGAGGTTAACTAGCGGGCACTTGGACTGTCTAGGTAACCTAGCGTGCACTTGGACTATCTAGGTTAACGAACGGGCACTTGGACTATGTAGGTTACCTAGCGGGCACTTGGACTGTCTAGGTTACCTAGCGGGCACTTGGACTATCTAGGTTAACGAACGGGCACTTGGATATGTAGGTTACGTAGCGGGCACTTGGACTATGTAGGATCCCTATCGGACATTTGGACTACTTAGGTTAACTAGCGGGCACTTGGACTATATAGGTTAAATAGCGGACCTAGGACTATGTAGGTTAACTTGCGGGCCCTTGGACTATGTAGGTTAACTAGTGGGCACTTGGATTATCTAGGTTTCCTAGCCAGCACTCGGACTATGTACATACCCTAGCGCGCACTTGGACTATCAAGGTTACCTAGCGGGCACTTGGACTATGTACGTCCCCTAGCGGGCACTTGGACTATCTAGGTTAACTAGAGGGCCCTTGGACGATCTAGGTTAACTAGCGGGCACTTGGACTATCTAGGTTAACTAGCGGGCACTTGGACTATCTAGATTAACTAGCGGTCCCTTGGACTATCTAGGTTAACTAGCGGGCACTTGGACTATCTGGGTTAACTAGCGGGCACTTGGACTATCTAGATTAACTAGCGGGCCCTTGAACTATCTAGGTTTACTAGCGGGCACTTGGACTATTTAGATTAACTAGCGAGCACTTGGACTATGTAGTTTTCCTAGCGGGCATTAGGATTACTTAGGTTACCTAGTGGGCACTTGGACTATGTAGGTTACCTAGCGGGCACTTGGACTATGTAGGTTAACTAGAAGGCACTTTGACTATCAAGATTACCTAGCGGGCCCTTGGATTATGTAGGTTACCAGCGGGCACTTGGACTATCTAGGTTAACGAACGTGCACTTGGACTATGTAGGTAACCTAGCGGGCACTTGGACTGTCTAGGTTACCTAGAGGGCACTTGGCCTATCTAGGTTAACGAACGGACACTTGGACTATGTAGGTTAACTAGCGGACACTTCGACTATCTAGGTTAGCTAACGGGCAATTGGACTATCTAGGTTACCCAGCGGACACTTGGACTATGTGGGTTCCCTAGCGGGCACTTGGACTATGTAGTTTACCTAGCAGGCACTTTGACTATCTAGGTTAACTAACAGGCACTTAGACTATGTAGGTTGCCTAGCGAGCACTTGGACTATATAGGTTCCCTAGCAAGCACTTGGATTATGTAGGTTCCCTATCGGGTACTTGGACTGTCTAGGTTAACTAGCGGGCAATTGGACTGTCTAGGTTACCTAGTGGGCACTTGGACTATGTAGTTTACCTAGCAGGCACTTGGACTATGGAGGTTAACTAGCGGGCACTTGGACTGTCTAGGTAACCTAGCGGGCACTTGGACGGTCTAGGTTACCTAGCGGGCACTTGGATTATCTAGGTTAACGAACGGGCACTTGGATATGTAGGTTACGTAGCGGGCACTTGGACTATGTAGGATCCCTATCGGACATTTGGACTACTTAGGTTAACTAGCCACTTGGACTATATAGGTTAAATAGCGGACCCAGGACTATGTAGGTTAACTTGCGGGCCCTTGGACTATGTAGGTTAACTAGTGGGCACTTGGATTATCTAGGTTTCCTAGCCAGCACTCGGACTATGTACATACCCTAGCGCGCACTTGGACTATCAAGGTTACCTAGCGGGCACTTGGACTATGTACGTCCCCTAGTGGGCACTTGGACTATCTAGGTTAACTAACGGGCATTGGACTATGTAGGTTACCTAGAGGGCACTTGGACTATGTACGTCCCCTAGCGGGCACTTGGACTATCTAGGTTAACTAGAGGGCCCTTGGACGATCTAGGTTAACTAGCGGGCACTTGGACTATCTAGGTTAACTAGCGGGCACTTGGACTATCTAGATTAACTAGCGGTCCCTTGGACTATCTAGGTTAACTAGCGGGCACTTGGACTATCTAGATTAACTAGCGGGCACTTGGACTATCTAGATTAACTAGCGGGCCCTTGGACTATCTAGGTTTACTAGCGGGCACTTGGACTATCTAGGTTAACTAGCGGGCACTTGGACTATGTAGTTTTCCTAGCGGGCATTAGGATTACTTAGGTTACCTAGTGGGCACTTGGACTATGTAGGTTACCTAGCGGGCACTTGGACTATGTAGGTTAACTAGAAGGCACTTGGACTATAAAGATTACCTAGCGGGCCCTTGGATTATGTAGGTTACCAGCGGGCACTTGGACTATCTAGGTTAACGAACGTGCACTTGGACTATGTAGGTAACCTAGCGGGCACTTGGACTGTCTAGGTTACCTAGAGGGCACTTGGCCTATCTAGGTTAACGAACGGACACTTGGACTATGTAGGTTACCTAGCGGACACTTCGACTATCTAGGTTAGCTAACGGGCAATTGGACTATCTAGGTTACTCAGCGGACACTTGGACTATGTGGGATCCCTAGCCGGCACTTGGACTATGTAGTTTACCTAGCAGGCACTTTGACTATCTAGGTTAACTAACAGGCACTTAGACTATGTAGGTTGCCTAGCGAGCACTTGGACTATATAGGTTCCATAGCGAGCACTTGGACTATGTAGGTTCCCTATCGGGTACTTGGACTGTCTAGGTTAACTAGCGGGCAATTGGACTGTCTAGGTTAAATAGCGGACCTTGGACTATGTAGGTTAACTTGCGGGCCCTTGGACTATGTAGGTTAACTAGCGGGCACTTGGATTATCTAGGTTTCCTAGCCAGCACTCGGACTATGTACATACCCTAGCGCACACTTGGACTATCAAGGTTACCTAGCGGGCACATGGACTATGTACGTCCCCTAGTGGACACATGGACTATCTAGGTTAACTAACGGGCACTTGGACTATGTAGGTTACCTAGCGGGCACTTGGACTATGTAGGTTAACTAGAAGGCGCTTGGACTATCAAAGTTACCTAGCGGGCCCATGGACTATGTAGATTACCAGCGGGCACTTGGACTATCTAGGTTAATGAACGTGCACTTGGACTATGTAGGTAACCTAGTGGGCACTTGGACTGTCTAGGTTACCTAGGGGGCATTGGCCTATCTAGGTTAACGAACGGGCACTTGGACTATGTAGGTTAACTAGCGGCCCTTGGACTATCTAGGTTTACTAGCGGGCACTTGTACTATCGAGGTTAACAAGCGGGCACTTGGACTATCTAGGTTAACTAGCGGGCATTTGGATTATGTAGGTTAACTAGCGGACACTTCGGCTATCTAGGTTAGCTAACGGGCAATTGGACTATCGAGGTTATCTAGTGGGCACTTCGACTATGTAAGTTCCCTAGCGGGCACTTGGACTATTTAGGTTACCTAGCAGGCACTTTGACTATCTAGGTTAACTAACGGGCACTTGGACTATGTAGGTTGCTTAGCGAGCACTTGGACTATGTAGATTCCCTAGGGGGCACTTGGACTATGTATGTCCCCAAGCGGGCACTAGGACTATCTAGGTTAACTATTGGGCCCTTGGACTATGTAGGTTAACTATCGGGCACTAGGATTATCTAGGTTAACCAGCGGGCACTTGGACGATCTAGGTTAACTAGCGGGCACTTGGACTATCTAGGTTAACTAGTGGGCACTTGGACTATCTAGATTAACTAGCGGGCCCTTGGACTATCTAGGTTAACTAGCGGGCACTTGGACTATCTAGGTTAACTAGCGGGCACTGGACTATGTAGATTAACTAGCGGGCCCTTGGACTATCTAGGTTTACTAGCGGGCACTTGGACTATCTAGGTTAACAAGCGGGCACTTGGAGTATCTAGGTTAACTAGCGGGCATTTGGATTATTTAGGTTACATAGTGGGCACTTGGACTATGTATGTTACCTAGCGGGCACTTGGACTATGTAGGTTAACTAGAAGGCACTTGGACTATCAAGGTTACCTAGCGGGCACTTGGACTGTCTAGGTTACCTAGCGGGCACTTGGCCTATCTAGGTTAACGAACGGGCACTTGGACTATGTAGGTTAACTAGCGGACACTTCGACTATCTAGGTTAGCTAACGGGCAATTGGACTATCTGGGTTACCTAGCGGGCACTTGGACTATGTAGGTTACCTAGCAGGCACTTGGACTATTTAGGTTACCTAGCAGGCACTTTGACTATCTAGGTTAACTAACGGGCACTTGGACTATGTAGGTTGACTAGCGAGCACATGGACTATGTAGGTTCCCAGCGGGCACTTGGACTATGTAGGTTCCCTATCGGGTACTTGGACTGTCTAGCTTAACTAGCGGGCAATTGGACTGCCTAGGTTACCTAATGGGCACTTGGACTATGTAGTTTACCTAGCAGGCACTTGGAGTATGTAGGTTAACTAGCAGGCACTTGGACTATCTAGGTTACCTAGAAGGCACTTGGACTATGTACGTTCTCTAGCGGGTACTTGGGCTATCTAAGTTACCTAGCGGGCACTTGGACTATGTAGGTTAACGGACGGGCACTTGGACTATGTAGGTAACATAATGGTCACTTGGACTGCCTAGGTTACCTAGCGGGGACTTGGACTATGTAGGTTAACTAGCGGGCACTTTGACTATGTAGGATCCCTATCGGACATTTGTACTACTTAGGTTAATTAGCGGGCACTTTGACTATCTACGTTAACTAGCGGGAACTTGGACTATCAATGTCAACTAGTGGGCCCTTGTACTATGTAGGTTAAGTAGCGGGCACTTGGACTATCTAGGTTAACTAGCGGACCTTGGACTATGTAGGTTAACTAGCGGGCACTTGGACTATGTACGTCCCCTAGTGGGCCCTTGGACCATCTAGGTTAACTAACGGGCACTAGGACTATCTAGGTTACCCACCGGGCACGTGGACTATGTAGGTTAACTAGCGGACACTTGCACGAATCAGGTTAACTAGCGGGCCCTTGCACTATGTAGGTTAACTAGCGGGCCCATGGATTATGTAGGTTTACTAGCAGGCACTTGGACTATCTAGGTTAACTAGTGGGCACTTGGACTATGTAGTTTCCCTAGCGGGCATTTGGACAATTTAGGTTACCAAGCGGGAACTTGGACTATGTAAGTTCCCTAGCGGGCACTGGGACTGTCTAGGTTAACTAGCGTGCACTTGAGCTATGTAGGTTCCTTAGTGGGCACTTGGACTATCTAGGTTGCCTAGCGGGCATTTGGACAATTTAGGTTACCAAGCGGGAACTTGGACTATATAAGTTCCCTAGCGGGCACTGGGACTGTCTAGGTTAACTAGCGGGCACTTGGACTATGTAGTTTCCCTAGCAGGCATTTGGACAATTTAGGTTACCAAGCGGGAACTTGGACTATGTAAGTTCCCTAGCGGGCACTGGGACTGTCTAGGTTAACTAGCGTGCACTTGGACTATGTAGGTTCCTTAGTGGGCACTTGGACTATCTAGGTTGCCTAGCGGGCACTTGGACTATGTAGGTTAACTAGCGTGCACTTGGACTATCTAGGTTACGTAGCGGGTTCTTTGTATATAGGTTAACTTGCTGGTACTTGGACTATGTAGGTTAACTAGAGGACACTTGGATTATCTAGGTTAACTAGTGGGCCCTTGGACTATGTAGGTTAAGTAGCAGGCACTTGGACAATCTAGGTTAACTCGCGGGCACTTGGAAGATCTAGGTTAACTAGCAGGCACTTGGACTATCAAAGTTAACAAGTGAGACCTTGGACTATGTAGGTTACCTAGCGGGCACTTGGACTATATAGGTTACCTAGCGGGCACTTGGACTATGTAGGTTAACTAGCGAGCACTTGGACTCTAGGTTACCTAGCGGGCACTTGGACTATCTAGGTTAACCAACGGACACTTGGACTATGTAGGTTAACTAGCGGACACTTCGACTATCTAGGTTAGCTAACGGGCAATTGGACTATCTAGGTTAACTAACGGGCACTTGGACTATGTAGGTTCCCTAGAGAGCACTTGGAATATTTAGGTTACCTAGCAGGCACTTTGACTATCTAGGTTAACTAACGGGCACTTGGACTATGTAGGTTCCCCAGCGGGCACTTGGAATATATAGGTTCCCTATGGGCACGTGGAGTATGTAGGTCCCTAACTGGCACTTGGCATATATAGGTTCCCTATCGGGCACTTGGACTATGTAGGTTCCTCAGCGGGCACTTGCACTATGTAGGTTCCCTATCGGGCATTGGACTATGTAGGTTAACTAGCAGGACCTTGGACTATCTAGGTTACCTAGCGGGCACTTGGACTATGTAGGGTAACTAGCGGACACTTGGACAATCTAGGTTACCTAGCGGGCACTTGAACTATGTACATAACCTAATTGGCACTTGGACTATCTAGGTTACCTAGCGGGCACTTGGACTATGTACGTCCCCTAGCGGGCACTTGGACTATCTAGGTTAACTAGAGGGCCCTTGGACGATCTAGGTTAACTAGCGGGCACTTGGACTATCTAGGTTAACGAACGGGCACTTGGACTATGTAGGTAACCTAGCGGGCACTTGGACTGTCTAGGTTACCTAGCGGGCAGTTTGACTATCTAGGTTAACGAACGGGCACTTGGATATGTAGGTTACGTAGCGGGCACTTGGACTATGTAGGATCCCTATCGGACATTTGGACTACTTAGATTAACTAGCGGGCACTTGGACTATCTAGGTTAACTAGCGGGCACTTGGACTATCTAGGTCAAGTAGCGGGCCCTTGTACTACGTAGGTTAACTAGCGGGCACTTGGACTATCTAGGTTAAATTGCGGACCTTGGACTATGTAGGTTAACTTGCGGGCCCTTGGACTATGTAGGTTAACTAGCGGGCACTTGGATTATCTAGGTTTCCTAGCCAGCACTCCGACTATGTACATACCCTAGCGCGCACTTGGACTATCAAGGTTACCTCGCGGGCACTTGGACTATGTACGTCCCCTAGTGGGCACTTGGACTATCTAGGTTAACTAACGGGCATTTGGAATATGTAGGTTACCTAGCGGGCACTTGGACTATGTAGGTTAACTAGAAGGCGCTTGGACTATCAAGGTTACCTAGCGGGCCCTTGGACTATGTAGATTACCAGCGGGCACTTGGACTATCTAGGTTAATGAACGTGCACTTGGACTATGTAGGTAACCTAGTGGGCACTTGGACTGTCTAGGTTACCTAGTGGGCACTCGGCCTATCTAGGTTAACGAACGGGCACTTGGACTATGTAGGTTAACTAGCGGGCCCTTGGACTATCTAGGTTTATTAGCAGGCACTTGAACTATCTAGGTTAACAAGCGGCCACTTGGACTATCTAGGTTAACTAGCGGGCATTTGGATTATGTAGGTTAACCAGCGGACACTTCGACTATCTAGGTTAGCTAACGTGCAATTGGACTATCTAGGTTACCTAGTGGGCACTTCGACTACGTAGGTTCCCTAGCGGGCACTTGGACTATTTAGGTTACCTAGCAGGCACTTTGACTATCTAGGTTAACTAACGGGCACTTGGACTATGTAGGTTGCTTAGCGAGCACTTGGACTATGTAGATTCCCTAGGGGGCACTTGGACTATGTATGTCCCCTAGCGGGCACTTGGACTATCTAGGTTAACTATTGGGCCCTTGGACTATGTAGGTTAACTATCGGGCACTTGGATTATCTAGGTTAACCAGCGGGCACTTGGACGATCTAGGTTAACTAGCGGGAACTTGGACTATCTAGGTTAACTAGTGGGCACTTGGACTATCTAGATTAACTAGCGGGCCATTGGACTATCTAGGTTAACTAGCGGGCACTTGGACTATCTAGGTTAACTAGTGGGCACTTGGACTATCTAGATTAACTAGCGGGCCCTTGGACTATCTAGGTTAACTAGCGGGCACTTGGACTATCTAGGTTAACTAGCGGGCACTGGACTATGTAGATTAACTAGCGGGCCTATAGACTATCTAGGTTTACTAGCGGGCACTTGGACTATCTAGGTTAACAAGCGGGCACTTGGATTATCTAGGTTAACTAGCGGGCATTTGGATTATTTAGGTTACATAGTGGGCACTTGGACTATGTATGTTACCTAGCCGGCACTTGGACTATGTAGGTTAACTAGAAGGCACTTGGACTTTCTAGGTTACCTAGCAGGCACTTGGACTGTGTAGGTTACCTAGCGGGCACTTGGCCAATCTAGGTTAACGAACGGGCACTTGGACTATGTAGGTTAACTAGCGGACACTTCGACTATCTAGGTTAGCTAACGGTCAATTGGACTATCTAGGTTACCTAGTGGGCCCTTGGACTAAGTAGGTTCCCTAGCGGGCACTTGGACTATTTATTTTACCTAGCAGGCACTTTGACTATCTAGGTTACCTAGCGGGCACTTGGACAATGTAGGTTCCCTAGCAGGCACTTGGACTATATAGGTTACCTAGCAGGCACTTTGACTATCTAGGTTAACTAACGGGCACTTGGACTATGTAGGTTGACTAGCGAGCACTTGGACTATGTAGGTTCCCAGCGGGCACTTGGACTATGTAGGTTCCCTATCGGGTACTTGGACTGTCTAGCTTAACTAGCGGGCAATTGGACTTTCTAGGTTACCTAATGGGCACTTGGACTATGTAGTTTACCTAGCAGGCACTTGGAGTATGTAGGTTAACTAGCAGGCACTTGGACTATCTAGGTTACCTAGAAGGCACTTAGACTATGTACGTTCCCTAGCGGGTACTTGGGCTATCTAAGTTACCTAGCGGGCACTTGGACTATGTAGGTTAACGGACGGGCACTTGGACTATGTAGGTAACATAATGGTCACTTGGACTGCCTAGGTTACCTAGCGGGGACTTGGACTATGTAGGTTAACTAGCGGGCACTTTGACTATGTAGGATCCCTATCGGACATTTGTACTACTTAGGTTAATTAGCGGGCACTTTGACTATCTAGGTTAACTAGCGGGAACTTGGACTATCAAGGTCAACTAGCGGGCCCTTGTACTATGTAGGTTAACTAGCGGGCACTTGGACTATCTAGGTTAACTAGCGGATCTTGGACTATGTAGGTTAACTAGCGGGCACTTGGACTATGTACGTCCCCTAGTGGGCCCTTGGACCATCTAGGTTAACTAACGGGCACTAGGACTAACTAGGTTACCTACCGGGCACGTGGACTATGTAGGTTAACTAGCGGACACTTGCACGATCTAGGTTAACTAGCGGGCCCATGGATTATGTAGGTTTACTAGCAGGCACTTGGACTATCTAGGTTAACTAGTGGGCACTTGGACTATGTAATTTCCCTAGCGGGCATATGGACAATTTAGGTTACCAAGCGGGAACGTGGACTATGTAAGTTCCCTAGCGGGCACTGGGACTGTCTAGGTTAACTAGCGTGCACTTGGACTATGTAGGTTCCTTAGTGGGCACTTGGACTATCTAGGTTGCTTAGCGGGCACTTGGACTATGTAGGTTAACTAGCGTGCCCTTGGACTATCTAGGTTACGTAGCGGGTACTTTGTATATAGGTTAACTTGCTGGTACTTGGACTATGTAGGTTAACTAGAGGACACTTGGATTATCTAGGTTAACTAGTGGGCCCTTGGACTATGTAGGTTAAGTAGCAGGCACTTGGACAATCTAGGTTAACTCGCGGGCACTTGGAAGATCTAGGTTAACTAGCAGGCACTTGGACTATCAAAGTTAACAAGTGAGACCTTGGACTATGTAGGTTACCTAGCGGGCACTTGGACTATATAGGTTACCTAGCGGGCACTTGGACTATGTAGGTTAACTAGCGAGCACTTGGACTCTAGGTTACCTAGCGGGCACTTGGGCTATCTAGGTTAACCAAAGGACACTTGGACTATGTAGGTTAACTAGCGGACACTTCGACTATCTAGGTTAGCTAACGGGCAATTGGACTATCTAGGTTAACTAACGGGCACTTGGACTATGTAGGTTCCCTAGAGAGTACTTGGAATATTTAGGTTACCTAGCAGGCACTTTGACTATCTAGGTTAACTAACGGGCACTTGGACTATGTAGGTTCCCCAGCGGGCACTTGGACTATATAGGTTCCCTATGGGCACGTGGAGTATGTAGGTTCCCTAACTGGCACTTGGAATATATAGGTTCCCTATCGGGCACTTGGACTATGTAGGTTCCTCAGCGGGCACTTGGACTATGTAGGTTCCCTATCGGGCATTGGACTATGTAGGTTAACTAGCAGGACTTTGGACTATCTAGGTTACCAAGCGGGCACTTGGACTATGTAGGGTAACTAGCGGACACTTGGACAATCTAGGTTACCTAGCGGGCACTTGAACTATGTACGTTCCCTAGCGGGCACTTGGACTATCTAGGTTAACTAGAGGGCCCTTGGACGATCTAGGTTAACTAGCGGGCACTTGGACTATCTAGGTTAACGAACGGGCACTTGGACTATGTAGGTAACCTAGCGGGCACTTGGACTGTCTAGGTTACCTAGCGGGCACTTTGACTATCTAGGTTAACGAACGGGCACTTGGATATGTAGGTTACGTAGCGGGCACTTGGACTATGTAGGATCCCTATCGGACATTTGGACTACTTAGATTAACTAGCGGGCACTTGGACTTTGAAGGATCCCTATCGGACATTTGGACTACTTAGATTAACTAGCGGGCACTTGGACTATCTAGGTTAACTAGCGGGCACTTGGACTATCTAGATTAAATAGCGGACCTTGGACTATGTAGGTTAACTTGCGGGCCCTTGGACTATGTAGGTTAACTAGCGGGCACTTGGATTATCTAGGTTTCCTAGCCAGCACTCAGACTATGTACATACCCTAGCGCGCACTTGGACTACCAAGGTTACCTCGCGGGCACTTGGACTATGTACGTCCCCTAGTGGGCACTTGGACTATCTAGGTTAACTAACGGGCACTTGGACTATGTAGGTTACCTAACGGGCACTTGGACTATGTAGGTTAACTAGAAGGCGCTTGGACTATCAAGGTTACCTAGCGGGCCCTTGGACTATGTAGATTACCAGCGGGCACTTGGACTATCTAGGTTAATGAACATGCACTTGGACTATGTAGGTAACCTAGTGGGCACTTGGCCTGTCTAAGTTACCTAGTGGGCACTTGGCCTATCTAGGTTAACGAACGGGCACTTGGACTATGTAGGTTAACTAGCGGGCCCTTGGACTATCTAGGTTTACTAGCGGGCACTTGAACTATCTAGGTTAACAAGCGGCCACTTGGACTATCTAGGTTAACTAGCGGGCATTTGGATTATGTAGGTTAACTAGCGGACACTTCGACAATCTAGGTTAGCTAACGTGCAATTAGACTATCTAGGTTACCTAGTGGGCACTTCGACTACGTAGGTTCCCTAGCGGGCACTTTAACTATTTAGGTTACCTAGCAGGCACTTTGACTATCTAGGTTAACTAACTCGCACTTGGACTATGTAGGTTGCTTAGCGAGCACTTGTACTATGTAGATTCCCTAGGGGGCACTTGGACTATGTATGTCCCCTAGTGGGCACTTGGACTATCTAGGTTAACTATTGGGCCCTTGGACTATGTAGGTTAACTATCGGGCACTTGGATTATCTAGGTTAACCAGCGGGCACTTGGACGATCTAGGTTAACTAGCGGGCACTTGGACTATCTAGGTTAACTAGTGGGCACTTGGACTATCTAGATTAACTAGCGGGCCCTTGGACTATCTAGGTTAACTAGCGGGCACTTGGACTATCTAGGTTAACTAGCGGGCACTGGACTATGTAGATTAACTAGCGGGCCCTTAGACTATCTAGGTTTACTAGCGGGCACTTGGACTATCTAGGTTAACAAGCGGGCACTTGGATTATCTAGGTTAACTAGCGGGCATTTGAATTATTTAGGTTACATAGTGGGCACTTGGACTATGTATGTTACCTAGCCGGCACTTGGACTATGTAGGTTAACTAGAAGGCACTTGGACTATCAAGGTTACCTAGCAGGCACTTGGACTGTGTAAGTTACCTAGCGGGCACTTGGCCTATCTAGGTTAACGAACGGGCACTTGGACTATGTAGGTTAACTAGCGGACATTTCGACTATCTAGGTTAGCTAACGGGCAATTGGACTAACTAGTTTACCTAGCGGGCCCTTGGACTATGTAGGTTCCCTAGCGGGCACTTGGACTATTTAGGTTACCTAGCAGGCACTTTGACTATCTAGGTTAACTAACGGGCACTTGGACTATGTAGGTTGCCTAGTGAGCACTTGGACTATGTAGGTTCCCAGCGGGCACTTGGACTATGTAGGTCCCCTATCGGGTACTTGGACTGTCTAGCTTAACTAGCGGGCAATTGGACTCTCTAGGTTACCTAGTGGGCACTTGGACTATGTAGTTTACCTAGCAGGCACTTGGAGTATGTAGGTTAACTAGCAGGCACTTGGACTATCTAGGTTACCTAGAAGGCACTTGGACTATGTACGTTCCCTAGCGGGTACTTGGGCTATCTAAGTTACCTAGCGGGCACTTGGACTATGTAGGTTAACGGACGAGCACTTGGACTATGTAGGTAACATAATGGTCACTTGGACTGCCTAGGTTACCTAGCGGGGACTTGGACTATGTAGGTTAACTAGCGGGCACTTTGACTATGTAGGATCCCTATCGGACATTTGTACTACTTAGGTTAATTAGCGGGCACTTTGACTATCTAGGTTAACTAGCGGGAACTTGGACTATCAAGGTCAACTAGCGGGCCCTTGTACTATGTAGGTTAAGTAGCGGGCACTTGGACTATCTAGGTTAACTAGCGGACCTTGGACTATGTAGGTTAACTAGCGGGCACTTGGACTATGTACGTCCCCTAGTGGGCCCTTGGACTATCTAGGTTAAGTAACGGGCTCTAGGACTCTCTAGGTTACCTACCGGGCACGTGGACTATGTAGGTTAACTAGCGGACACTTGCACGATCTAGGTTAACTAGCGGGCCCTTGCACTATGTAGGTTAACTAGCGGGCCCATGGATTATGTAGGTTTACTAGCAGGCACTTGGACTATCTAGGTTAACTAGTGGGCACTTGGACTATGTAGTTTCCCTAGCGGGCATTTGGACTATTTAGGTTACCAAGCGGGAACTTGGACTATGTAAGTTCCCTAGCGGGCACTGGGACTGTCTAGGTTAACTAGCGTGCACTTGGACAATGTAGGTTCCTTAGTGGGCACTTGGACTATCTAGGTTGCCTAGCGGGCACTTGGACTATGTAGGTTAACTAGCGTGCCCTTGGACTATCTAGGTTACGTAGCGGGCACTTTGTATATAGGTTAACTAGCTGGTACTTGGACTATGTAGGCTAACTGGAGGACACTTGGATTATCTAGGTTAACTAGTGGGCCCTTGGACTATGTAGGTTAAGTAGCAGGCACTTGGACAATCTAGGTTAACTCGCGGGCACTTGGAAGATCTAGGTTAACTAGCAGGCACTTGGACTATCAAAGTTAACAAGTGAGACCTTGGACTATGTAGGTTACCTAGCGGGCACTTGGACTATATAGGTTACCTAGCGGGCACTTGGACTATGTAGGTTAACTAGCGAGCACTTGGACTCTAGTTTACCTAGCGTGCACTTGGACTATCTAGGTTAACCAACGGACACTTGGACTATGTAGGTTAACTAGCGGACACTTCGACTATCTAGGTTAGCTAACGGGCAATTGGACTATCTAGGTTAACTAACGGGCACTTGGACTATTTAGGTTACCAAGAGAGCACTTGGACTATTTAGGTTACCTAGCAGGCACTTTGACTATCTAGGTTAACTAACGGGCACTTGGACTATGTAGGTTCCCTAGCGGGCACTTGGACTATATAGGTTCCCTTTGGGCACGTGGAGTATGTAGGTTCCCTAACTGGCACTTGGAATATATAGGTTCCCTATCGGGCACTTGGACTATGTAGGTTCCTCAGCGGGCACTTGGACTATGTAGGTACCCTATCGGGGATTGGACTATGTAGGTTAACTAGCAGGACCTTGGACTATCTAGGTTACCTAGCGGGCACTTGGACTATGTAGGGTAACTAGCGGACACTTGGACAATCAAGGTTACCTAGCGGGCACTTGAACTATGTACATACCCTAGGGGGCACTTGGACTATCTAGGTTACCTAGCGGGCACTTGGACTATGTACGTCCCTTAGAGGGCACATGGACTATCTAGGTTAACTAGAGGGCCCTTGGACGATCTAGGTTAACTAGCGGGCACTTGGACTATCTAGGTTAACGAACGGGCACTTGGACTATGTAGGTAACCTAGCGGGCACTTGGACTGTCTAGGTTACCTAGCGGGCACTTTGACTATCTAGGTTAACGAACGGGCACTTGGATATGTAGGTTACGTAGCGGGCACTTGGACTATGTAGGATCCCTATCGGACATTTGTACTACTTAGGTTAATTAGCGGGCACCTTGACTATCTACGTTAACTAGCGGGAACTTGGACTATCAAGGTCAACTAGCGGGCCCTTGTACTATGTAGGTTAAGTAGCGGGCACTTGGACTATCTAGGTTAACTAGCGGACCTTGGACTATGTAGGTTAACTAGCGGGCACTTGGACTATGTACGTCCCCTAGTGGGCTCTTGGACCATCTAGGTTAACTAACGGGCACTAGGACTATCTAGGTTACCTACCGGGCACGTGGACTATGTAGGTTAACTAGCGGACACTTGCACGATCTAGGTTAACTAGCGGGCCCTTGCACTATGTAGGTTAACTAGCGGGCCCATGGATTATGTAGGTTTACTAGCAGGCACTTGGACTATCTAGGTTAACTAGTGGGCACTTGGACTATGTAGTTTCCCTAGCGGGCATTTGGACTATTTAGGTTACCAAGCGGGAACTTGGACTATGTAAGTTCCCTAGCGGGCACTGGGACTGTCTAGGTTAACTAGCGTGCACTTGGACTATGTAGGTTCCTTAGTGGGCACTTGGACTATCTAGGTTGCCTAGCGGGCACTTGGACTATGTAGGTTAACTAGCGTGCCCTTGGACTATCTAGGTTACGTAGCGGGTACTTTGTATATAGGTTAACTTGCTGGTACTTGGACTATGTAGGTTAACTAGAGGACACTTGGATTATCTAGGTTAACTAGTGGGCCCTTGGACTATGTAGGTTAAGTAGCAGGCACTTGGACAATCTAGGTTAACTCGCGGGCACTTGGAAGATCTAGGTTAACTAGCAGGCACTTGGACTATCAAAGTTAACAAGTGAGACCTTGGACTATGTAGGTTACCTAGCGGGCACTTGGACTATATAGGTTACCTAGCGGGCACTTGGACTATGTAGGTTAACTAGCGAGCACTTGGACTCTAGGTTACCTAGCGGGCACTTGGACTATCTAGGTTAACCAAAGGACACTTGGACTATGTAGGTTAACTAGCGGACACTTCGACTATCTAGGTTAGCTAACGGGCAATTGGACTATCTAGGTTAACTAACGGGCACTTGGACTATGTAGGTTCCCTAGAGAGCACTTGGAATATTTAGGTTACCTAGCAGGCACTTTGACTATCTAGGTTAACTAACGGGCACTTGGACTATGTAGGTTCCCCAGCGGGCACTTGGACTATATAGGTTCCCTATGGGCACGTGGAGTATGTAGGTTCCCTAACTGGCACTTGGAATATATAGGTTCCCTATCGGGCACTTGGACTATGTAGGTTCCTCAGCGGGCACTTGGACTATGTAGGTTCCCTATCGGGCATTGGACTATGTAGGTTAACTAGCAGGACTTTGGACTATCTAGGTTACCAAGCGGGCACTTGGACTATGTAGGGTAACTACGGACACTTGGACAATCTAGGTTACCTAGCGGGCACTTGAACTATGTACATACCCTAATGGGCACTTGGACTATCTAGGTTACCTAGCGGGCACTTGGACTATGTACGTTCCCTAGCGGGCACTTGGACTATCTAGGTTAACTAGAGGGCCCTTGGACGATCTAGGTTAACTAGCGGGCACTTGGACTATCTAGGTTAACGAACGGGCACTTGGACTATGTAGGTAACCTAGCGGGCACTTGGACTGTCTAGGTTACCTAGCGGGCACTTTGACTATCTAGGTTAACGAACGGGCACTTGGATATGTAGGTTACGTAGCGGGCACTTGGACTATGTAGGATCCCTATCGGACATTTGGACTACTTAGATTAACTAGCGGACACTTGGACTTTGTAGGATCCCTATCGGACATTTGGACTACTTAGATTAACTAGCGGGCACTTGGACTATCTAGGTTAACTAGCGGGCACTTGGACTATCTAGATTAAATAGCGGACCTTGGACTATGTAGGTTAACTTGCGGGCCCTTGGACTATGTAGGTTAACTAGCGGGCACTTGGATTATCTAGGTTTCCTAGCCAGCACTCAGACTATGTACATACCCTAGCGCGCACTTGGACTACCAAGGTTACCTCGCGGGCACTTGGACTATGTACGTCCCCTAGTGGGCACTTGGACTATCTAGGTTAACTAACGGGCACTTGGACTATGTAGGTTACCTAACGGGCACTTGGACTATGTAGGTTAACTAGAAGGCGCTTGGACTATCAAGGTTACCTAGCGGGCCCTTGGACTATGTAGATTACCAGCGGGCACTTGGACTATCTAGGTTAATGAACGTGCACTTGGACTATGTAGGTAACCTAGTGGGCACTTGGCCTGGCTAAGTTACCTAGTGGGCACTTGGCCTATCTAGGTTAACGAACGGGCACTTGGACTATGTAGGTTAACTAGCGGGCCCTTGGACTATCTAGGTTTACTAGCGGGCACTTGAACTCTCTAGGTTAACAAGCGGCCACTTGGACTATCTAGGTTAACTAGCGGGCATTTGGATTATGTAGGTTAACTAGCGGACACTTCGACAATCTAGGTTAGCTAACGTGCAATTAGACTATCTAGGTTACCTAGTGGGCACTTCGACTACGTAGGTTCCCTAGCGGGCACTTTAACTATTTAGGTTACCTAGCAGGCACTTTGACTATCTAGGTTAACTAACTCGCACTTGGACTATGTAGGTTGCTTAGCGAGCACTTGTACTATGTAGATTCCCTAGGGGGCACTTGGACTATGTATGTCCCCTAGCGGGCACTTGGACTATCTAGGTTAACTATTGGGCCCTTGGACTATGTAGGTTAACTATCGGGCACTTGGATTATCTAGGTTAACCAGCGGGCACTTGGACGATCTAGGTTAACTAGCGGGCACTTGGACTATCTAGGTTAACTAGTGGGCACTTGGACTATCTAGATTAACTAGCGGGCCCTTGGACTATCTAGGTTAACTAGCGGGCACTTGGACTATCTAGGTTAACTAGCGGGCACTGGACTATGTAGATTAACTAGCGGGCCCTTAGACTATCTAGGTTTACTAGCGGGCACTTGGACTATCTAGGTTAACAAGCGGGCACTTGGATTATCTAGGTTAACTAGCGGGCATTTGAATTATTTAGGTTACATAGTGGGCACTTGGACTATGTATGTTACCTAGCCGGCACTTGGACTATGTAGGTTAACTAGAAGGCACTTGGACTATCAAGGTTACCTAGCAGGCACTTGGACTGTGTAAGTTACCTAGCGGGCACTTGGCCTATCTAGGTTAACGAACGGGCACTTGGACTATGTAGGTTAACTAGCGGACATTTCGACTATCTAGGTTAGCTAACGGGCAATTGGACTATCTAGTTTACCTAGCGGGCCCTTGGACTATGTAGGTTCCCTAGCGGGCACTTGGACTATTTAGGTTACCTAGCAGGCACTTTGACTATCTAGGTTAACTAACGGGCACTTGGACTATGTAGGTTGCCTAGTGAGCACTTGGACTATGTAGGTTCCCAGCGGGCACTTGGACTATGTAGGTTCCCTATCGGGTACTTGGACTGTCTAGCTTAACTAGCGGGCAATTGGACTCTCTAGGTTACCTAGTGGGCACTTGGACTATGTAGTTTACCTAGCAGGCACTTGGAGTATGTAGGTTAACTAGCAGGCACTTGGACTATCTAGGTTACCTAGAAGGCACTTGGACTATGTACATTCCCTAGCGGGTACTTGGGCTACCTAAGTTACCTAGCGGGCACTTGGACTATGTAGGTTAACGGACGAGCACTTGGACTATGTAGGTAACATAATGGTCACTTGGACTGCCTAGGTTACCTAGCGGGGACTTGGACTATGTAGGTTAACTAGCGGGCACTTTGACTATGTAGGATCCCTATCGGACATTTGTACTACTTAGGTTAATTAGCGGGCACTTTGACTATCTAGGTTAACTAGCGGGAACTTGGACTATCAAGGTCAACTAGCGGGCCCTTGTACTATGTAGGTTAAGTAGCGGGCACTTGGACTATCTAGGTTAACTAGCGGACCTTGGACTATGTAGGTTAACTAGCGGGCACTTGGACTATGTACGTCCCCTAGTGGGCCCTTGGACTATCTAGGTTAAGTAACGGGCTCTAGGACTCTCTAGGTTACCTACCGGGCACGTGGACTATGTAGGTTAACTAGCGGACACTTGCACGATCTAGGTTAACTAGCGGGCCCTTGCACTATGTAGGTTAACTAGCGGGCCCATGGATTATGTAGGTTTACTAGCAGGCACTTGGACTATCTAGGTTAACTAGTGGGCACTTGGACTATGTAGTTTCCCTAGCGGGCATTTGGACTATTTAGGTTACCAAGCGGGAACTTGGACTATGTAAGTTCCCTAGCGGGCACTGGGACTGTCTAGGTTAACTAGCGTGCACTTGGACAATGTAGGTTCCTTAGTGGGCACTTGGACTATCTAGGTTGCCTAGCGGGCACTTGGACTATGTAGGTTAACTAGCGTGCCCTTGGACTATCTAGGTTACGTAGCGGGCACTTTGTATATAGGTTAACTAGCTGGTACTTGGACTATGTAGGCTAACTGGAGGACACTTGGATTATCTAGGTTAACTAGTGGGCCCTTGGACTATGTAGGTTAAGTAGCAGGCACTTGGACAATCTAGGTTAACTCGCGGGCACTTGGAAGATCTAGGTTAACTAGCAGGCACTTGGACTATCAAAGTTAACAAGTGAGACCTTGGACTATGTAGGTTACCTAGCGGGCACTTGGACTATATAGGTTACCTAGCGGGCACTTGGACTATGTAGGTTAACTAGCGAGCACTTGGACTCTAGTTTACCTAGCGTGCACTTGGACTATCTAGGTTAACCAACGGACACTTGGACTATGTAGGTTAACTAGCGGACACTTCGACTATCTAGGTTAGCTAACGGGCAATTGGACTATCTAGGTTAACTAACGGGCACTTGGACTATGTAGGTTACCAAGAGAGCACTTGGACTATTTAGGTTACCTAGCAGGCACTTTGACTATCTAGGTTAACTAACGGGCACTTGGACTATGTAGGTTCCCTAGCGGGCACTTGGACTATATAGGTTCCCTTTGGGCACGTGGAGTATGTAGGTACCCTAACTGGCACTTGGAATATATAGGTTCCCTATCGGGCACTTGGACTATGTAGGTTCCTCAGCGGGCACTTGGACTATGTAGGTACCCTATCGGGGATTGGACTATGTAGGTTAACTAGCAGGACCTTGGACTATCTAGGTTAGCTAGCGGGCACTTGGACTATGTAGGGTAACTAGCGGACACTTGGACAATCAAGGTTACCTAGCGGGCACTTGAACTATGTACATACCCTAGGGGGCACTTGGACTATCTAGGTTACCTAGCGGGCACTTGGACTATGTACGTCCCCTAGAGGGCACATGGACTATCTAGGTTAACTAGAGGGCCCTTGGACGATCTAGGTTAACTAGCGGGCACTTGGACTATCTAGGTTAACGAACGGGCACTTGGACTATGTAGGTAACCTAGCGGGCACTTGGACTGTCTAGGTTACCTAGCGGGCACTTTGACTATCTAGGTTAACGAACGGGCACTTGGATATGTAGGTTACGTAGCGGGCACTTGGACTATGTAGGATCCCTATCGGACATTTGTACTACTTAGGTTAATTAGCGGGCACCTTGACTATCTACGTTAACTAGCGGGAACTTGGACTATCAAGGTCAACTAGCGGGCCCTTGTACTATGTAGGTTAAGTAGCGGGCACTTGGACTATCTAGGTTAACTAGCGGACCTTGGACTATGTAGGTTAACTAGCGGGCACTTGGACTATGTACGTCCCCTAGTGGGCCCTTGGACCATCTAGGTTAACTAACGGGCACTAGGACTATCTAGGTTACCTACCGGGCACGTGGACTATGTAGGTTAACTAGCGGACACTTGCACGATCTAGGTTAACTAGCGGGCCCTTGCACTATGTAGGTTAACTAGCGGGCCCATGGATTATGTAGGTTTACTAGCAGGCACTTGGACTATCTAGGTTAACTAGTGGGCACTTGGACTATGTAGTTTCCCTAGCGGGCATTTGGACTATTTAGGTTACCAAGCGGGAACTTGGACTATGTAAGTTCCCTAGCGGGCACTGGGACTGTCTAGGTTAACTAGCGTGCACTTGGACTATGTAGGTTCCTTAGTGGGCACTTGGACTATCTAGGTTGCCTAGCGGGCACTTGGACTATGTAGGTTAACTAGCGTGCCCTTGGACTATCTAGGTTACGTAGCGGGTACTTTGTATATAGGTTAACTTGCTGGTACTTGGACTATGTAGGTTAACTAGAGGACACTTGGATTATCTAGGTTAACTAGTGGGCCCTTGGACTATGTAGGTTAAGTAGCAGGCACTTGGACAATCTAGGTTAACTCGCGGGCACTTGGAAGATCTAGGTTAACTAGCAGGCACTTGGACTATCAAAGTTAACAAGTGAGACCTTGGACTATGTAGGTTACCTAGCGGGCACTTGGACTATATAGGTTACCTAGCGGGCACTTGGACTATGTAGGTTAACTAGCGAGCACTTGGACTCTAGGTTACCTAGCGGGCACTTGGACTATCTAGGTTAACCAAAGGACACTTGGACTATGTAGGTTAACTAGCGGACACTTCGACTATCTAGGTTAGCTAACGGGCAATTGGACTATCTAGGTTAACTAACGGGCACTTGGACTATGTAGGTTCCCTAGAGAGCACTTGGAATATTTAGGTTACCTAGCATGCACTTTGACTATCTAGGTTAACTAACGGGCACTTGGACTATGTAGGTTCCCCAGCGGGCACTTGGACTATATAGGTTCCCTATGGGCACGTGGAGTATGTAGGTTCCCTAACTGGCACTTGGAATATATAGGTTCCCTATCGGGCACTTGGACTATGTAGGTTCCTCAGCGGGCACTTGGACTATGTAGGTTCCCTATCGGGCATTGGACTATGTAGGTTAACTAGCAGGACTTTGGACTATCTAGGTTACCAAGCGGGCACTTGGACTATGTAGGGTAACTAGCGGACACTTGGACAATCTAGGTTACCTAGCGGGCACTTGAACTATGTACATACCCTAATGGGCACTTGGACTATCTAGGTTACCTAGCGGGCACTTGGACTATGTACGTTCCCTAGCGGGCACTTGGACTATCTAGGTTAACTAGAGGGCCCTTGGACGATCTAGGTTAACTAGCGGGCACTTGGACTATCTAGGTTAACGAACGGGCACTTGGACTATGTAGGTAACCTAGCGGGCACTTGGACTGTCTAGGTTACCTAGCGGGCACTTTGACTATCTAGGTTAACGAACGGGCACTTGGATATGTAGGTTACGTAGCGGGCACTTGGACTATGTAGGATCCCTATCGGACATTTGGACTACTTAGATTAACTAGCGGGTACTTGGACTTTGTAGGATCCCTATCGGACATTTGGACTACTTAGATTAACTAGCGGGCACTTGGACTATCTAGGTTAACTAGCGGGCACTTGGACTATCTAGATTAAATAGCGGACCTTGGACTATGTAGGTTAACTTGCGGGCCCTTGGACTATGTAGGTTAACTAGCGGGCACTTGGATTATCTAGGTTTCCTAGCCAGCACTCAGACTATGTACATACCCTAGCGCGCACTTGGACTACCAAGGTTACCTCGCGGGCACTTGGACTATGTACGTCCCCTAGTGGGCACTTGGACTATCTAGGTTAACTAACGGGCACTTGGACTATGTAGGTTACCTAACGGGCACTTGGACTATGTAGGTTAACTAGAAGGCGCTTGGACTATCAAGGTTACCTAGCGGGCCCTTGGACTATGTAGATTACCAGCGGGCACTTGGACTATCTAGGTTAATGAACGTGCACTTGGACTATGTAGGTAACCTAGTGGGCACTTGGCCTGGCTAAGTTACCTAGTGGGCACTTGGCCTATCTAGGTTAACGAACGGGCACTTGGACTATGTAGGTTAACTAGCGGGCCCTTGGACTATCTAGGTTTACTAGCGGGCACTTGAACTATCTAGGTTAACAAGCGGCCACTTGGACTATCTAGGTTAACTAGCGGGCATTTGGATTATGTAGGTTAACTAGCGGACACTTCGACAATCTAGGTTAGCTAACGTGCAATTAGACTATCTAGGTTACCTAGTGGGCACTTCGACTACGTAGGTTCCCTAGCGGGCACTTTAACTATTTAGGTTACCTAGCAGGCACTTTGACTATCTAGGTTAACTAACTCGCACTTGGACTATGTAGGTTGCTTAGCGAGCACTTGTACTATGTAGATTCCCTAGGGGGCACTTGGACTATGTATGTCCCCTAGCGGGCACTTGGACTATCTAGGTTAACTATTGGGCCCTTGGACTATGTAGGTTAACTATCGGGCACTTGGATTATCTAGGTTAACCAGCGGGCACTTGGACGATCTAGGTTAACTAGCGGGCACTTGGACTATCTAGGTTAACTAGTGGGCACTTGGACTATCTAGATTAACTAGCGGGCCCTTGGACTATCTAGGTTAACTAGCGGGCACTTGGACTATCTAGGTTAACTAGCGGGCACTGGACTATGTAGATTAACTAGCGGGCCCTTAGACTATCTAGGTTTACTAGCGGGCACTTGGACTATCTAGGTTAACAAGCGGGCACTTGGATTATCTAGGTTAACTAGCGGGCATTTGAATTATTTAGGTTACATAGTGGGCACTTGGACTATGTATGTTACCTAGCCGGCACTTGGACTATGTAGGTTAACTAGAAGGCACTTGGACTATCAAGGTTACCTAGCAGGCACTTGGACTGTGTAAGTTACCTAGCGGGCACTTGGCCTATCTAGGTTAACGAACGGGCACTTGGACTATGTAGGTTAACTAGCGGACATTTCGACTATCTAGGTTAGCTAACGGGCAATTGGACTATCTAGTTTACCTAGCGGGCCCTTGGACTATGTAGGTTCCCTAGCGGGCACTTGGACTATTTAGGTTACCTAGCAGGCACTTTGACTATCTAGGTTAACTAACGGGCACTTGGACTATGTAGGTTGCCTAGTGAGCACTTGGACTATGTAGGTTCCCAGCGGGCACTTGGACTATGTAGGTTCCCTATCGGGTACTTGGACTGTCTAGCTTAACTAGCGGGCAATTGGACTCTCTAGGTTACCTAGTGGGCACTTGGACTATGTAGTTTACCTAGCAGGCACTTGGAGTATGTAGGTTAACTAGCAGGCACTTGGACTATCTAGGTTACCTAGAAGGCACTTGGACTATGTACGTTCCCTAGCGGGTACTTGGGCTACCTAAGTTACCTAGCGGGCACTTGGACTATGTAGGTTAACGGACGAGCACTTGGACTATGTAGGTAACATAATGGTCACTTGGACTGCCTAGGTTACCTAGCGGGGACTTGGACTATGTAGGTTAACTAGCGGGCACTTTGACTATGTAGGATCCCTATCGGACATTTGTACTACTTAGGTTAATTAGCGGGCACTTTGACTATCTAGGTTAACTAGCGGGAACTTGGACTATCAAGGTCAACTAGCGGGCCCTTGTACTATGTAGGTTAAGTAGCGGGCACTTGGACTATCTAGGTTAACTAGCGGACCTTGGACTATGTAGGTTAACTAGCGGGCACTTGGACTATGTACGTCCCCTAGTGGGCCCTTGGACCATCTAGGTTAACTAACGGGCTCTAGGACTCTCTAGGTTACCTACCGGGCACGTGGACTATGTAGGTTAACTAGCGGACACTTGCACGATCTAGGTTAACTAGCGGGCCCTTGCACTATGTAGGTTAACTAGCGGGCCCATGGATTATGTAGGTTTACTAGCAGGCACTTGGACTATCTAGGTTAACTAGTGGGCACTTGGACTATGTAGTTTCCCTAGCGGGCATTTGGACTATTTAGGTTACCAAGCGGGAACTTGGACTATGTAAGTTCCCTAGCGGGCACTGGGACTGTCTAGGTTAACTAGCGTGCACTTGGACAATGTAGGTTCCTTAGTGGGCACTTGGACTATCTAGGTTGCCTAGCGGGCACTTGGACTATGTAGGTTAACTAGCGTGCCCTTGGACTATCTAGGTTACGTAGCGGGCACTTTGTATATAGGTTAACTAGCTGGTACTTGGACTATGTAGGCTAACTGGAGGACACTTGGATTATCTAGGTTAACTAGTGGGCCCTTGGACTATGTAGGTTAAGTAGCAGGCACTTGGACAATCTAGGTTAACTCGCGGGCACTTGGAAGATCTAGGTTAACTAGCAGGCACTTGGACTATCAAAGTTAACAAGTGAGACCTTGGACTATGTAGGTTACCTAGCGGGCACTTGGACTATATAGGTTACCTAGCGGGCACTTGGACTATGTAGGTTAACTAGCGAGCACTTGGACTCTAGTTTACCTAGTGTGCACTTGGACTATCTAGGTTAACCAACGGACACTTGGACTATGTAGGTTAACTAGCGGACACTTCGACTATCTAGGTTAGCTAACGGGCAATTGGACTATCTAGGTTAACTAACGGGCACTTGGACTATGTAGGTTACCAAGAGAGCACTTGGACTATTTAGGTTACCTAGCAGGCACTTTGACTATCTAGGTTAACTAACGGGCACTTGGACTATGTAGGTTCCCTAGCGGGCACTTGGACTATATAGGTTCCCTTTGGGCACGTGGAGTATGTAGGTTCCCTAACTGGCACTTGGAATATATAGGTTCCCTATCGGGCACTTGGACTATGTAGGTTCCTCAGCGGGCACTTGGACTATGTAGGTACCCTATCGGGGATTGGACTATGTAGGTTAACTAGCAGGACCTTGGACTATCTAGGTTACCTAGCGGGCACTTGGACTATGTAGGGTAACTAGCGGACACTTGGACAAACAAGGTTACCTAGCGGGCACTTGAACTATGTACATACCCTAGGGGGCACTTGGACTATCTAGGTTACCTAGCGGGCACTTGGACTATGTACGTCCCCTAGAGGGCACATGGACTATCTAGGTTAACTAGAGGGCCCTTGGACGATCTAGGTTAACTAGCGGGCACTTGGACTATCTAGGTTAACGAACGGGCACTTGGACTATGTAGGTAACCTAGCGGGCACTTGGACTATGTAGGATCCCTATCGGACATTTGTACTACTTAGGTTAATTAGCGGGCACCTTGACTATCTACGTTAACTAGCGGGAACTTGGACTATCAAGGTCAACTAGCGGGCCCTTGTACTATGTAGGTTAAGTAGCGGGCACTTGGACTATCTAGGTTAACTAGCGGACCTTGGACTATGTAGGTTAACTAGCGGGCACTTGGACTATGTACGTCCCCTAGTGGGCTCTTGGACCATCTAGGTTAACTAACGGGCACTAGGACTATCTAGGTTACCTACCGGGCACGTGGACTATGTAGGTTAACTAGCGGACACTTGCACGATCTAGGTTAACTAGCGGGCCCTTGCACTATGTAGGTTAACTAGCGGGCCCATGGATTATGTAGGTTTACTAGCAGGCACTTGGACTATCTAGGTTAACTAGTGGGCACTTGGACTATGTAGTTTCCCTAGCGGGCATTTGGACTATTTAGGTTACCAAGCGGGAACTTGGACTATGTAAGTTCCCTAGCGGGCACTGGGACTGTCTAGGTTAACTAGCGTGCACTTGGACTATGTAGGTTCCTTAGTGGGCACTTGGACTATCTAGGTTGCCTAGCGGGCACTTGGACTATGTAGGTTAACTAGCGTGCCCTTGGACTATCTAGGTTACGTAGCGGGTACTTTGTATATAGGTTAACTTGCTGGTACTTGGACTATGTAGGTTAACTAGAGGACACTTGGATTATCTAGGTTAACTAGTGGGCCCTTGGACTATGTAGGTTAAGTAGCAGGCACTTGGACAATCTAGGTTAACTCGCGGGCACTTGGAAGATCTAGGTTAACTAGCAGGCACTTGGACTATCAAAGTTAACAAGTGAGACCTTGGACTATGTAGGTTACCTAGCGGGCACTTGGACTATATAGGTTACCTAGCGGGCACTTGGACTATGTAGGTTAACTAGCGAGCACTTGGACTCTAGGTTACCTAGCGGGCACTTGGACTATCTAGGTTAACCAAAGGACACTTGGACTATGTAGGTTAACTAGCGGACACTTCGACTATCTAGGTTAGCTAACGGGCAATTGGACTATCTAGGTTAACTAACGGGCACTTGGACTATGTAGGTTCCCTAGAGAGCACTTGGAATATTTAGGTTACCTAGCAGGCACTTTGACTATCTAGGTTAACTAACGGGCACTTGGACTATGTAGGTTCCCCAGCGGGCACTTGGACTATATAGGTTCCCTATGGGCACGTGGAGTATGTAGGTTCCCTAACTGGCACTTGGAATATATAGGTTCCCTATCGGGCACTTGGACTATGTAGGTTCCTCAGCGGGCACTTGGACTATGTAGGTTCCCTATCGGGCATTGGACTATGTAGGTTAACTAGCAGGACTTTGGACTATCTAGGTTACCAAGCGGGCACTTGGACTATGTAGGGTAACTAGCGGACACTTGGACAATCTAGGTTACCTAGCGGGCACTTGAACTATGTACATACCCTAATGGGCACTTGGACTATCTAGGTTACCTAGCGGGCACTGGACTATGTAGATTAACTAGCGGGCCCTTAGACTATCTAGGTTTACTAGCGGGCACTTGGACTATCTAGGTTAACAAGCGGGCACTTGGATTATCTAGGTTAACTAGCGGGCATTTGAATTATTTAGGTTACATAGTGGGCACTTGGACTATGTATGTTACCTAGCCGGCACTTGGACTATGTAGGTTAACTAGAAGGCACTTGGACTATCAAGGTTACCTAGCAGGCACTTGGACTGTGTAAGTTACCTAGCGGGCACTTGGCCTATCTAGGTTAACGAACGGGCACTTGGACTATGTAGGTTAACTAGCGGACATTTCGACTATCTAGGTTAGCTAACGGGCAATTGGACTATCTAGTTTACCTAGCGGGCCCTTGGACTATGTAGGTTCCCTAGCGGGCACTTGGACTATTTAGGTTACCTAGCAGGCACTTTGACTATCTAGGTTAACTAACGGGCACTTGGACTATGTAGGTTGCCTAGTGAGCACTTGGACTATGTAGGTTCCCAGCGGGCACTTGGACTATGTAGGTTCCCTATCGGGTACTTGGACTGTCTAGCTTAACTAGCGGGCAATTGGACTCTCTAGGTTACCTAGTGGGCACTTGGACTATGTAGTTTACCTAGCAGGCACTTGGAGTATGTAGGTTAACTAGCAGGCACTTGGACTATCTAGGTTACCTAGAAGGCACTTGGACTATGTACGTTCCCTAGCGGGTACTTGGGCTACCTAAGTTACCTAGCGGGCACTTGGACTATGTAGGTTAACGGACGAGCACTTGGACTATGTAGGTAACATAATGGTCACTTGGACTGCCTAGGTTACCTAGCGGGGACTTGGACTATGTAGGTTAACTAGCGGGCACTTTGACTATGTAGGATCCCTATCGGACATTTGTACTACTTAGGTTAATTAGCGGGCACTTTGACTATCTAGGTTAACTAGCGGGAACTTGGACTATCAAGGTCAACTAGCGGGCCCTTGTACTATGTAGGTTAAGTAGCGGGCACTTGGACTATCTAGGTTAACTAGCGGACCTTGGACTATGTAGGTTAACTAGCGGGCACTTGGACTATGTACGTCCCCTAGTGGGCCCTTGGACTATCTAGGTTAAGTAACGGGCTCTAGGACTCTCTAGGTTACCTACCGGGCACGTGGACTATGTAGGTTAACTAGGGGACACTTGCACGATCTAGGTTAACTAGCGGGCCCTTGCACTATGTAGGTTAACTAGCGGGCCCATGGATTATGTAGGTTTACTAGCAGGCACTTGGACTATCTAGGTTAACTAGTGGGCACTTGGACTATGTAGTTTCCCTAGCGGGCATTTGGACTATTTAGGTTACCAAGCGGGAACTTGGACTATGTAAGTTCCCTAGCGGGCACTGGGACTGTCTAGGTTAACTAGCGTGCACTTGGACAATGTAGGTTCCTTAGTGGGCACTTGGACTATCTAGGTTGCCTAGCGGGCACTTGGACTATGTAGGTTAACTAGCGTGCCCTTGGACTATCTAGGTTACGTAGCGGGCACTTTGTATATAGGTTAACTAGCTGGTACTTGGACTATGTAGGCTAACTGGAGGACACTTGGATTATCTAGGTTAACTAGTGGGCCCTTGGACTATGTAGGTTAAGTAGCAGGCACTTGGACAATCTAGGTTAACTCGCGGGCACTTGGAAGATCTAGGTTAACTAGCAGGCACTTGGACTATCAAAGTTAACAAGTGAGACCTTGGACTATGTAGGTTACCTAGCGGGCACTTGGACTATATAGGTTACCTAGCGGGCACTTGGACTATGTAGGTTAACTAGCGAGCACTTGGACTCTAGTTTACCTAGTGTGCACTTGGACTATCTAGGTTAACCAACGGACACTTGGACTATGTAGGTTAACTAGCGGACACTTCGACTATCTAGGTTAGCTAACGGGCAATTGGACTATCTAGGTTAACTAACGGGCACTTGGACTATGTAGGTTACCAAGAGAGCACTTGGACTATTTAGGTTACCTAGCAGGCACTTTGACTATCTAGGTTAACTAACGGGCACTTGGACTATGTAGGTTCCCTAGCGGGCACTTGGACTATATAGGTTCCCTTTGGGCACGTGGAGTATGTAGGTTCCCTAACTGGCACTTGGAATATATAGGTTCCCTATCGGGCACTTGGACTATGTAGGTTCCTCAGCGGGCACTTGGACTATGTAGGTACCCTATCGGGGATTGGACTATGTAGGTTAACTAGCAGGACCTTGGACTATCTAGGTTACGTAGCGGGCACTTGGACTATGTAGGGTAACTAGCGGACACTTGGACAATCAAGGTTACCTAGCGGGCACTTGAACTATGTACATACCCTAGGGGGCACTTGGACTATCTAGGTTACCTAGCGGGCACTTGGACTATGTACGTCCCCTAGAGGGCACATGGACTATCTAGGTTAACTAGAGGGCCCTTGGACGATCTAGGTTAACTAGCGGGCACTTGGACTATCTAGGTTAACGAACGGGCACTTGGACTATGTAGGTAACCTAGCGGGCACTTGGACTGTCTAGGTTACCTAGCGGGCACTTTGACTATCTAGGTTAACGAACGGGCACTTAGATATGTAGGTTACGTAGCGGGCACTTGGACTATGTAGGATCCCTATCGGACATTTGTACTACTTAGGTTAATTAGCGGGCACCTTGACTATCTACGTTAACAAGCGGGAACTTGGACTATCAAGGTCAACTAGCGGGCCCTTGTACTATGTAGGTTAAGTAGCGGGCACTTGGACTATCTAGGTTAACTAGCGGACCTTGGACTATGTAGGTTAACTAGCGGGCACTTGGACTATGTACGTCCCCTAGTGGGCCCTTGGACCATCTAGGTTAACTAACGGGCACTAGGACTATCTAGGTTACCTACCGGGCACGTGGTCTATGTAGGTTAACTAGCGGACACTTGCACGATCTAGGTTAACTAGCGGGCCCTTGCACTATGTAGGTTAACTAGCGGGCCCATGGATTATGTAGGTTTACTAGCAGGCACTTGGACTATCTAGGTTAACTAGTGGGCACTTGGACTATGTAGTTTCCCTAGCGGGCATTTGGACTATTTAGGTTACCAAGCGGGAACTTGGACTATGTAAGTTCCCTAGCGAGCACTGGGACTGTCTAGGTTAACTAGCGTGCACTTGGACTATGTAGGTTCCTTAGTGGGCACTTGGACTATCTAGGTTGCCTAGCGGGCACTTGGACTATGTAGGTTAACTAGCGTGCCCTTGAACTATCTAGGTTACGTAGCGGGCACTTTGTATATAGGTTAACTAGCTGGTACTTGGACTATGTAGGTTAACTAGAGGACACTTGGATTATCTAGGTTAACTAGTGGGCCCTTGGACTATGTAGGTTAAGTAGCAGGCACTTGGACAATCTAGGTTAACTCGCGGGCACTTGGAAGATCTAGGTTAACTAGCAGGCACTTGGACTATCAAAGTTAACAAGTGAGACCTTGGACTATGTAGGTTAACTAGCGAGCACTTGGACTCTAGTTTACCTAGCGGGCACTTGGACTATCTAGGTAAACCAAGGGACACTTGGACTATGTAGGTTAACTAGCGGACACTTCGACTATCTAGGTTAGCTAACGGGCAATTGGACTATCTAGGTTAACTAACGGGCACTTGGACTATGTAGGTTCCCTAGAGAGCACTTGGACTATTTAGGTTACCTAGCAGGCACTTTGACTATCTAGGTTAACTAACGGGCACTTGGACTATGTAGGTTCCCTAGCGGGCACTTGGACTATATAGGTTCCCTATGGGCACGTGGAGTATGTAGGTTCCCTAACTGGCACTTGGAATATATAGGTTCCCTATCGGGCACTTGGACTATGTAGGTTCCTCAGCGGGCACTTGGACTATGTAGGTTCCCTATCGGGGATTGGACTATGTAGGTTAACTAGCAGGACCTTGGACTATCTAGGTTACCTAGCGGGCACTTGGACTATGTAGGGTAACTAGCGGACACTTGGACAATCTAGGTTACCTAGCGGGCACTTGAACTATGTACATACCCTAGGGGGCACTTGGACTATCTAGGTTACCTTGCGGGCACTTGGACTATGTACGTCCCCTAGAGGGCACATGGACTATCTAGGTTAACTAGAGGGCCCTTGGACGATCTAGGTTAACTAGCGGGCACTTGGACTATCTAGGTTAACGAACGGGCACTTGGACTATGTAGGTAACCTAGCGGGCACTTGGACTGTCTAGGTTACCTAGCGGGCACTTTGACTATCTAGGTTAACGAACGGGCACTTGGATATGTAGGTTACGTAGCGGGCACTTGGACTATGTAGGATCCCTATCGGACATTTGTACTACTTAGGTTAATTATCGGGCACTTTGACTATCTACGTTAACTAGCGGGAACTTGGACTATCAAGGTCAACTAGCGGGCCCTTGTACTATGTAGGTTAAGTAGCGGGCACTTGGACTATCTAGGTTAACTAGCGGACCTTGGACTATGTAGGTTAACTAGCGGGCACTTGGACTATGTACGTCCCCTAGTGGGCCCTTGGACCATCTAGGTTAACTAACGGGCACGAGGACTATCTAGGTTACCTACCGGGCACGTGGACAATGTGGGTTAACTAGCGGACACTTGCACGATCTAGGTTAATTAGCGGGCCCTTGCACTATGTAGGTTAACTAGCGGGCCCATGGATTATGTAGGTTTACAAGCAGGCACTTGGACTATCTAGGTTAACTAGTGGGCACTTGGACTATGTAGTTTCCCTAGCGGGCATTTGGACTATTTAGGTTACCAAGCGGGAACTTGGACTATGTAAGTTCCCTAGCGGGCACTGGGACTGTCTAGGTTAACTAGCGTGCACTTGGACTATGTAGGTTCCTTAGTGGGCACTTGGACTATCTAGGTTGCCTAGCGGGCACTTGGACTATGTAGGTTAACTAGCGTGCCCTTGGACTATCTAGGTTACGTAGCGGGCACTTTGTATATAGGTTAACTAGCTGGTACTTGGACTATGTAGGTTAACGAGAGGACACTTGGATTATCTAGGTTAACCAGTGGGCCCTTGGACTATGTAGGTTAAGTAGCAGGCACTTGGACAATCTAGGTTAACTCACGGGCACTTGGAAGATCTAGGTTAACTAGCAGGCACTTGGACTATCAAAGTTAACAAGTGAGACCTTGGACTATGTAGGTTACCTAGCGGGCACTTGGACTATATAGGTTACCTAGCGGTCACTTGGACTATGTAGGTTAACTAGCGAGCACTTGTACTCTAGGTTACCTAGCGGGCACTTGGACTATCTAGGTTAACCAACGGACACTTGGACTATGTAGGTTAACTAGCGGACACTTCGACTATCTAGGTTAGCTAACGGGCAATTGGACTATCTAGGTTAACTAACGGGCACTTGGACTATGTAGGTTCCCTTGAGAGCACTTGGACTATTTAGGTTACCTAGCAGGCACTTTGACTATCTAGGTTAACTAACGGGCACTTGGACAATGTAGGTTCCCTAGCGGGCACTTGGACTCTATAGGTTCCCTATGGGCACGTGGAGTATGTAGGTTCCCTAACTGGCACTTGGAATATATAGGTTCCCTATCGGGCACTTGGACTATGTAGGTCCCTCTGCGGGCACTTGGACTATGTAGGTTCCCTATCGGGCATTGGACTATGTAGGTTAACTAGCAGGACCTTGGACTATCTAGGTTACGTAGCGGGCACTTGGACTATGTAGGGTAACTAGCGGACACTTGGACAATCTAGGTTACCTAGCGGGCACTTGAACTATGTACATACCATAGGGGGCACTTGGACTATCTAGGTTACCTAGCGGGCACTGGGACTATGTACGTCCTCTAGCGGGCACTTGGACTATCTAGGTTAACTAGAGGGCCCTTGGACGATCTAGGCTAACTAGCGGGCACTTGGACTATCTAGGTTAACTAGCAGGCACTTGGACTATCTAGATTAACTAGCGGTCCCTTGAACTATCTAGTTTAACTAGCGGGCACTTGGACTATCTAGGTTAACTAGCGAGCACTTGGACTATCTAGATTAACTAGCGGGCCCTTGTACTATCTAGGTTTACTAGCGGGCACTTGGACTATCTAGGTTAACTAGCGGGCACTTGGACTATGTAGTTTTCCTAGCGGGCATTAGGATTACTTAGGTTACCTAGTGGGCACTTGGACTATGTAGGTTACCTTGCGGGCACTTGGACTATGTAGGTTAACTAGAAGGCACTTGGACTATTAAGATTACCTAGCGGGCCCTTGGATTATGTAGGTTACCAGTGGGCACTTGGACTATCTAGGTTAACGAACGTGCACTTGGACTATGTAGGTAACCTAGCGGGCACTTGGACTATGTAGGTTCCCTAGCGGGCACTTGGACTATTTAGGTTACCTAACAGGCACTTTGACTATCTAGGTTAACTAACAGGCACTTGGACTATGTAGGTTGCCTAGCGAGCACTTGGACTATGTAGGTTCCCTATCGGGTAATTGGACTGTCTAGGTTAACTAGCGGGCAATTGGACTGTCTAGGTTACCTAGTGGGCACTTGGACTATGTAGTTTACCTAGCAGGCACTTGGACTATGGAGGTTAACTAGCCGGCACTTGGACTGTCTAGGTAACCTAGCGGGCACTTGGACTATCTAGGTTAACGAACGGGCACTTGGACTATGTAGGTAACCTAGCGGGCACTTGGACTGTCTAGGTTACCTAGCGGGCACTTGGACTATCTAGGTTAACTAGCGGGCACTGGACTATGTAGATTAACTAGCGGGCCCTTAGACTATCTAGGTTTACTAGCGGGCACTTGGACTATCTAGGTTAACAAGCGGGCACTTGGATTATCTAGGTTAACTAGCGGGCATTTGGATTATTTACGTTACATAGTGGGCACTTGGACTATGTATGTTACCTAGCGGGCACTTGGACTATGTAGGTTAACTAGAAGGCACTTGGACTATCAAGGTTACCTAGCAGGCACTTGGACTGTGTAGGTTACCTAGCGGGCACTTGGCCTATCTAGGTTAACGAACGGGCACTTGGACTATGTAGGTTAACTAGCGGACACTTCGACTATCTAGGTTAGCTAACGGGAAATTGGACTATCTAGGTTACCTAGCGGGCCCTTGGACTATGTAGGTTCCCTAGCGGGCATTTGGACTATTTAGGTTACCTAGCAGGCACTTTGACTATCTAGGTTAACTAACGGGCACTTGGACTATGTAGGTTGCCTAGCGAGCACTTGGACTATGTAGGTTCCCAGCGGGCACTTGGACTATGTAGGTTCCCTATCGGGTACTTGGACTGTCTAGCTTAACTAGCGGGCAATTGGACTCTCTAGCTTACCTAGTGGGCACTTGGACTATGTAGTTTACCTAGCAGGCACTTGGAGTATGTAGGTTAACTAGCGGGCACTTGGACTATCTAGGTTACCTAGAAGGCACTTGGACTATGTACGTTCCCTAGCGGGTACTTGGGCTACCTAAGTTACCTAGCGGGCACTTGGACTATGTAGGTTAACGGACGAGCACTTGGACTATGTAGGTAACATAATGGTCACTTGGACTGCCTAGGTTACCTAGCGGGGACTTGGACTATGTAGGTTAACTAGCGGGCACTTTGACTAGGTAGGATCCCTATCGGATATTTGTACTACTTAGGTTAATTAGCGGGCACTTTGACTATCTACGTTAACTAGCGGGAACTTGGACTACCAAGGTCAACTAGCGGGCCCTTGTACTATGTAGGTTAACTAGCGGGCACTTGGACTATCTTGGTTAACTAGCGGACCTTGGACTATGTAGGTTAACTAGCGGGCACTTGGACTATGTACTTCCCCTAGTGGGCCCTTGGACTATCTAGGTTAACTAACGGGCACTAGGACTATCTAGGTTACCTACCGGGCACGTGGACTATGTAGGTTAACTAGCGGACACTTGCACGATCTAGGTTAACTAGCGGGCCCTTGCACTATGTAGGTTAACTAGCGGGCCCATGGATTATGTAGGTTTACTAGCAGGCACTTGGACTATCTAGGTTAACTAGTGGGCACTTGTACTATGTAGTTTCCCTAGCGGGCATTTGGACTATTTAGGTTACCAAGCGGGAACTTGGAATATATAAGTTCCCTAGCGGGCACTGGGACTGTCTAGGTTAACTAGCGTGCACTTGGACTATGTAGGTTCCTTAGTGGGCACTTGGACTATCTAGGTTGCCTAGCGGGCACTTGGACTATGTAGGTTAACTAGCGTGCCCTTGAACTATCTAGGTTACGTAGCGGGCACTTTGTATATAGGGTAACTAGCTGGTACTTGGGCTATGTAGGTTAACTAGAGGACACTTGGATTATCTAGGTTAACTAGTGGGCCCTTGGACTATGTAGGTTAAGTAGCAGGCACTTGGACAATCTAGGTTAACTCGCGGGCACTTGGAAGATCTAGGTTAACTAGCAGGCTCTTGGACTATCAAAGTTAACAAGTGAGACCTTGGACTATGTAGGTTACCTAGCGTGCACTTGGACTATATAGGTTACCTAGCGGGCACTTGGACTATGTAGGTTAACTAGTGAGCACTTGGACTCTAGGTTACCTAGCGTGCACTTGGACTATGTAGGTTAACCAACGGACACTTGTACTATGTAGGTTAACTAGCGGACACTTCCACTATCTAGGTTAGCTAACGGACAATTGGACTATCTAGGTTAACTAACGGGCACTTGGACTATGTAGGTTCCCAAGAGGGCACTTGGACTATGTAGGTTCCCTAGCGGGCACTTGGACTATATAGGTTCCCTATGGGTACGTGGAGTATGTAGGTTCCCTAACTGGCACTTGGAATATATAGGTTCCCTATCGGGCACTTGGACTATGTAGGTTCCTCAGCGGGCACTTGGACTATGTAGGTTAACTAGCGTGCCCTTGGACTATCTAGGTTACGTAGCGGGCACTTTGTATATAGGGTAACTAGCTGGTACTTGGGCTAAGTAGGTTAACTAGAGGACACTTGGATTATCTAGGTTAACTAGTGGGCCCTTGGACTATGTAGGTTAAGTAGCAGGCACTTGGACAATCTAGGTTAACTCGCGGGCACTTGGAAGATCTAGGTTAACTAGCAGGCACTTGGACTATCAAAGTTAACAAGTGAGACCTTGGACTATGTAGGTTAACTAGCGAGCACTTGGACTCTAGTTTACCTAGCGTGCACTTGGACTATCTAGGTTAACCAACGGACACTTGGACTATGTAGGTTAACTAGCGGACACTTCGACTATCTAGGTTAGCTAACGGGCAATTGGACTATCTAGGTTAACTAACGGGCACTTGGACTATGTAGGTTCCCTAGAGAGCACTTGGACTATTTAGGTTACCTAGCAGGCACTTTGACTATCTAGGTTAACTAAAGGGCACTTGGACTATGTAGGTTCCCTAGCGGGCACTTGGACTATATAGGTTCCCTATGGGCACGTGGAGTATGTAGGTTCCCTAACTGGCACTTGGAATATATAGGTTCCCTATCGGGCACTTGGACTATGTAGGTTCCTCAGCGGGCACTTGGACTATGTAGGTACCCTATCGGGGATTGGACTATGTAGGTTAACTAGCAGGACCTTGGACTATCTAGGTTACCTAGCGGGCACTTGGACTATGTAGGGTAACTAGCGGACACTTGGACAATCTAGGTTACCTAGCGGGCACTTGAACTATGTACATACCCTAGGGGGCACTTGGACTATCTAGGTTACCAAGCGGGCACTTGGACTATGTACGTCCCCTAGAGGGCACATGGACTATCTAGGTTAACTAGAGGGCCCTTGGACGATCTAGGTTAACTAGCGGGCACTAGGACTATCTAGGTTAACGAACGGGCACTTGGACTATGTAGGTAACCTAGCGGGCACTTGGACTGTCTAGGTTACCTAGCGGGCACTTTGACTATCTAGGTTAACGAACGGGCACTTGGATATGTAGGTTACGTAGCGGGCACTTGGACTATGTAGGATCCCTATCGGACATTTGTACTACTTAGGTTAATTAGCGGGCACTTTGACTATCTACGTTAACTAGCGGGAACTTGGACTATCAAGGTCAACTAGCGGGCCCTTGTACTATGTAGGTTAAGTAGCGGGCACTTGGACTATCTAGGTTAACTAGCGGACCTTGGACTATGTAGGTTAACTAGCGGGCACTTGGACTATGTACGTCCCCTAGTGGGCCCTTGGACCATCTAGGTTAACTAACGGGCACTAGGACTATCTAGGTTACCTACCGGGCACGTGGACAATGTAGGTTAACTAGCGGACACTTGCACGGTCTAGGATAATTAGCGGGCCCTTGCACTATGTAGGTTAACTAGCGGGCCCATGGATTATGTAGGTTTACTAGCAGGCACTTGGACTATCTAGGTTGACTAGTGGGCACTTGGACTATGTAGTTTCCCTAGCGGGCATTTGGACTATTTAGGTTACCAAGCGGGAACTTGGACTATGTAAGTTCCCTAGCGGGCACTGGGACTGTCTAGGTTAACTAGCGTGCACTTGGACTATGTAGGTTCCTTAGTGTGCACTTGGACTATCTAGGTTGCCTAGCGGGCACTTGGACTATGTAGGTTAACTAGCGTGCCCTTGGACTATCTAGGTTACGTAGCGGGCACTTTGTATATAGGTTAACTAGCTGGTACTTGGACTATGTAGGTTAACTAGAGGACACTTGGATTATCTAGGTTAACCAGTGGGCCCTTGGACTATGTAGGTTAAGTAGCAGGCACTTGGACAATCTAGGTTAACTCGCGGGCACTTGGAAGATCTAGGTTAACTAGCAGGCACTTGGACTATCAAAGTTAACAAGTGAGACCATGGACTATGTATGTTACCTAGCGGGCACTTGGACTATATAGGTTACCTAGCGGGCACTTGGACTATGTAGGTTAACTAGCGAGCACTTGTACTGTAGGTTACCTAGCGGGCACTTGGACTATCTAGGTTAACCAACGGACACTTGGACTATGTAGATTAACTAGCGGACACTTCGACTATCTAGGTTAGCTAACGGGCAATTGGACTATCTAGGTTAACTAACGGGCACTTGGACTATGTAGGTTCCCTAGAGAGCACTTGGACTATTTAGGTTACCTAGCAGGCACTTTGACTATCTAGGTTAACTAACGGGCACTTGGACTATGTAGGTTCCCTATCGGGCATTGGACTATGTAGGTTAACTAGCAGGACCTTGGACTATCTAGGTTACCTAGCGGGCACTTGGACTATGTAGGGTAACTAGAGGACACTTGGACAATCTAGGTTACCTAGCGGGCACTTGAACTATGTACATACCCTAGGGGGCACTTGGACTATCTAGGTTACCTAGCGGGCACTGGGACTATGTACGTCCCCTAGCGGGCACTTGGACTATCTAGGTTAACTAGAGGGCTCTTGGACGATCTAGGCTAACTAGCGGGCACTTGGACTATCTAGGTTAACTTGCAGGCACTTGGACTATCTAGATTAACTAGCGGTCCCTTGAACTATCTAGGTTAACTAGCGGGCACTTGGACTATCTAGGTTAACTAGCGAGCACTTGGACTATCTAGATTAACTTGCGGGCCCTTGTACTATCTAGGTTTACTAGCGGGCACTTGGACTAACTAGGTTAACTAGGGGGCACTTGGACTATGTAGTTTTCCTAGCGGGCATTAGGATTACTTAGGTTACCTAGTGGGCACTTGGACTATGTAGGTTACCTAGCGGGCACTTGGACTATGTAGATTAACTAGAAGGCACTTGGACTATTAAGATTACCTAGCGGGCCCTTGGATTATGTAGGTTACCAGCGGGCACTTGGACTATCTAGGTTAACGAACGTGCACTTGGACTATGTAGGTAACCTAGCGGGCAGTTGGACTGTCTAGGTTACCTAGAGGGCACTTGGACTATCTAGGTTAACGAACGGACACTTGGACTATCTAGGTTACCTAGCGGCACTTGGACTATGTAGGTTCCCTAGCGGGCACTTGGACTATTTAGGTAACCTAACAGGCACTTTGACTATCTAGGTTAACTAACAGGCACTTGGACTATGTAGGTTGCCTAGCGAGCACTTGGACTATGTAGGTTCCCTATCGGGTACTTGGACTGTCTAGGTTAACTAGCGGGCAATTGGAATGTCTAGGTTACCTAGCTGGCACTTGGACTATGTAGTTTACCTAGCAGGCACTTGGACTATGGAGGTTAACTAGCGGGCACTTGGACTGTCTAGGTAACCTAGAGGCACTTGGACTATCTAGGTTAACGAACGGGCACTTGGACTATGTAGGTAACCTAGCGGGCACTTGGACTGTCTAGGTTACCTAGCGGGCACTTGGACTATCTAGGTTAACTAGCGGGCACTGGACTATGTAGATTAACTAGCGGGCCCTTAGACTATCAAGGTTTACTAGCGGGCACTTGGACTATCTAGGTTAACAAGCGGGCACTTGGATTATCTAGGTTAACTAGCGGGCATTTGGATTATTTAGGTTACATAGTGGGCACTTGGACTATGTATGTTACCTAGCGGGCACTTGGACTATGTAGGTTAACTAGAAGGCACTTGGACTATCAAGGTTACCTAGCAGGCACTTGGACTGTGTAGGTTACCTAGCGGGCACTTGGCCTATCTAGGTTAACGAACGGGCACTTGGACTATGTAGGTTAACTAGCGGACACTTCGACTATCTAGGTTAGCTAACGGGCAATTGGACTATCTAGGTTACCTAGCGGGCCCTTGGACTATGTAGGTTCCCTAGCGGGCACTTGGACTATTTAGGTTACCTAGCAGGCACTTTGACTATCTAGGTTAACTAACGGGCACTTGGACTATGTAGGTTGCCTAGCGAGCACTTGGACTATGTAGGTTCCCAGCGGGCACTTGGACTATGTAGGTTCCCTATCGGGTACTTGGACTGTCTAGCTTAACTAGCGGGCAATTGGACTCTCTAGGTTACCTAGTGGGCACTTGGACTATGTAGTTTACCTAGCAGGCACTTGGAGTATGTAGGTTAACTAGCAGGCACTTGGACTATCTAGGTTACCTAGAAGGCACTTGGACTATGTACGTTCCCTAGCTGGTACTTGGGCTACCTAAGTTACCTAGCGGGCAGCACTTGGACTATGTAGGTAACATAATGGTCACTTGGACTGCCTAGGTTACCTAGCGGGGACTTGGACTATGTAGGTTAACTAGCGGGCACTTTGACTATGTAGGATCCCTATCGGACATTTGTACTACTTAGGTTAATTAGCGGGCACTTTGACTATCTACGTTAACTAGCGGGACCTTGGACTATCAAGGTCAACTAGCGGGCCCTTGTACTATGTAGGTTAACTAGCGGGCACTTGGACTATCTAGGTTAACTAGCGGACCTTGGACTATGTAGGTTAACTAGCGGGCACTTGGACTATGTACGTTCCCTAGTGGGCCCTTGGACTATCTAGGTTAACTAATGGGCACTAGGACTATCTAGGTTACCTACCGGGCACGTGGACTATGTAGGTTAACTAGCGGACACTTGCACGATCTAGGTTAACTAGCGGGCCCTTGCACTATGTAGGTTAACTAGCGGGCCCATGGATTATGTAGGTTTACTAGCAGGCACTTGGACTATCTAGGTTAACTAGTGGGCACTTGTACTATGTAGTTTCCCTAGCGGGCATTTGGACTATTTAGGTTACCAAGCGGGAACTTGGAATATATAAGTTCCCTAGCGGGCACTGGGACTGTCTAGGTTAACTAGCGTGCACTTGGACTATGTAGGTTCCTTAGTGGGCACTTGGACTATCTAGGTTGCCTAGCGGGCACTTGGACTATGTAGGTTAACTAGCGTGCCCTTGGACTATCTAGGTTACGTAGCGGGCACTTTGTATATAGGGTAACTAGCTGGTACTTGGGCTATGTAGGTTAACTAGAGGACACTTGGATTATCTAGGTTAACTAGTGGGCCCTTGGACTATGTAGGTTAAGTAGCAGGCACTTGGACAATCTAGGTTAACTCGCGGGCACTTGGAAGATCTAGGTTAACTAGCAGGCACTTGGACTATCAAAGTTAACAAGTGAGACCTTGGACTATGTAGGTTACCTAGCGTGCACTTGGACTATATAGGTTACCTAGCGGGCACTTGGACTATGTAGGTTAACTAGTGAGCACTTGGACTCTAGGTTACCTAGCGTGCACTTGGACTATGTAGGTTAACCAACGGACACTTGGACTATGTAGGTTAACTAGCGGACACTTCGACTATCTAGGTTAGCTAACGGGCAATTGGACTATCTAGGTTAACTAACGGGCACTTGGACTATGTAGGTTCCCAAGAGAGCACTTGGACTATTTAGGTTACCTAGCAGGCACTTTGACTATCTAGGTTAACTAACGGGCACTTGGACTATGTAGGTTCCCTAGCGGGCACTTGGACTATATAGTTTCCCTATGGGCACGTGGAGTATGTAGGTTCCCTAACTGGCACTTGGAATATATAGGTACCCTATCGGGCACTTGGACTATGTAGGTTCCTCAGCGGGCACTTGGACTTTGTAGGATCCCTATCGGACATTTGTACTACTTAGGTTAATTAGCGGGCACTTTGACTATCTACGTTAACTAGCGGGAACTTGGACTATCAAGGTCAACTAGCGGGCCCTTGTTCTATGTAGGTTAAGTAGCGGGCACTTGGACTATCTAGGTTAACTAGCGGACCTTGGACTATGTAGGTTAACTAGCGGGCACTTGGACTATGTACGTCCCCTAGTGGGCCCTTGGACCATCTAGGTTAACTAACGGGCACTAGGACTATCTAGGTTACCTACCGGGCACGTGGACTATGTAGGTTAACTAGCGGACACTTGCACGATCTAGGTTAACTAGCGGGCCCTTGCACTATGTAGGTTAACTAGCGGGCCCATGGATTATGTAGGTTTACTAGCAGGCACTTGGACTATCTAGGTTAACTAGTGGGCACTTGTACTATGTAGTTTCCCTAGCGGGCATTTGGACTATTTAGGTTACCAAGCGGGAACTTGGAATATATAAGTTCCCTAGCGGGCACTGGGACTGTCTAGGTTAACTAGCGTGCACTTGGACTATGTAGGTTCCTTAGTGGGCACTTGGACTATCTAGGTTGCCTAGCGGGCACTTGGACTATGTAGGTTAACTAGCGTGCCCTTGGACTATCTAGGTTACGTAGCGGGCACTTTGTATATAGGGTAACTAGCTGGTACTTGGGCTATGTAGGTTAACTAGAGGACACTTGGATTATCTAGGTTAACTAGTGGGCCCTTGGACTATGTAGGTTAAGTAGCAGGCACTTGGACAATCTAGGTTAACTCGCGGGCACTTGGAAGATCTAGGTTAACTAGCAGGCATTTGGACTATCAAAGTTAACAAGTGAGACCTTGGACTATGTAGGTTACCTAGCGTGCACTTGGACTATATAGGTTACCTAGCGGGCACTTGGACTATGTAGGTTAACTAGTGAGCACTTGGACTCTAGGTTACCTAGCGTGCACTTGGACTATGTAGGTTAACCAACGGACACTTGGACTATGTAGGTTAACTAGCGGACACTTCGACTATCTAGGTTAGCTAACGGGCAATTGGACTATCTAGGTTAACTAACGGGCACTTGGACTATGTAGGTTCCCAAGAGAGCACTTGGACTATTTAGGTTACCTAGCAGGCACTTTGACTATCTAGGTTAACTAACGGGCACTTGGACTATGTAAGTTCCCTAGCGGGCACTTGGACTATATAGTTTCCCTATGGGCACGTGGAGTATGTAGGTTCCCTAACTGGCACTTGGAATATATAGGTACCCTATCGGGCACTTGGACTATGTAGGTTCCTCAGCGGGCACTTGGACTATGTAGGATCCCTATCGGACATTTGTACTACTTAGGTTAATTAGCGGGCACTTTGACTATCTACGTTAACTAGCGGGAACTTGGACTATCAAGGTCAACTAGCGGGCCCTTGTACTATGTAGGTTAAGTAGCGGGCACTTGGACTATCTAGGTTAACTAGCGGACCTTGGACTATGTAGGTTAACTAGCGGGCACTTGGACTATGTACGTCCCCTAGTGGGCCCTTGGACCATCTAGGTTAACTAACGGGCACTAGGACTATCTAGGTTACCTACCGGGCACATGGACTATGTAGGTTAACTAGCGGACACTTGCACGATCTAGGTTAACTAGCGGGCCCTTGCACTATGTAGGTTAACTAGCGGGCCCATGGATTATGTAGGTTTACTAGCAGGCACTTGGACTATCTAGGTTAACTAGTGGGCACTTGGACTATGTAGTTTCCCTAGCGGGCATTTGGACTATTTAGGTTACCAAGCGGGAACTTGGACTATGTAAGTTCCCTAGCGGGCACTGGGACTGTCTAGGTTAACTAGCGTGCACTTGGACTATGTAGGTTCCTTAGTGGGCACTTGGACTATCTAGGTTGCCTAGCGGGCACTTGGACTATGTAGGTTAACTAGCGTGCCCTTGGACTATCTAGGTTACGTAGCGGGCACTTTGTATATAGGTTAACTAGCTGGTACTTGGACTACGTATGTTAACTAGAGGACACTTGGATTATCTAGTTTAACCAGTGGGCCCTTGGACTATGTAGGTTAAGTAGCAGGCACTTGGACAATCTAGGTTAACTCGCGGGCACTTGGAAGATCTAGGTTAACTAGCAGGCACTTGGACTATCAAAGTTAACAAGTGAGACCTTGGACTATGTATGTTACCTAGCGGGCACTTGGACTATAAAGGTTACCTAGCGGGCACTTGGACTATGTAGGTTAACTAGCGAGCACTTGGACTCTAGGTTACCTAGCGGGCACTTGGACTATCTAGGTTAACCAACGGACACTTGGACTATGTAGGTTAACTAGCGGACACTTCGACTATCTAGGTTAGCTAACGGGCAATTGGACTATCTAGGTTAACTAACGGGCACTTGGACTATGTAGGTTCCCTAGAGAGCACTTGGACTATTTAGGTTCCCTATGGGCACGTGGAGTATGTAGGTTCCCTAACTGGCACTTGGAATATATAGGTTCCCTATCGGGCACTTGGACTATGTAGGTTCCTCAGCGGGCACTTGGACTATGTAGGTTCCCTATCGGGCATTGGACTATGTAGGTTAACTAGCAGGACCTTGGACTATCTAGGTTACCTAGCGGGCACTTGGACTATGTAGGGTAACTAGCGGACACTTGGACAATCTAGGTTACCTAGCGGGCACTTGAACTATGTACATACTCTAGGGGGCACTTGGACTATCTAGGTTACCTAGCGGGCACTGGGACTATGTACGTCCCCTAGCGGGCACTTGGACTATCTAGGTTAACTAGAGGGCCCTTGGACGATCTAGGCTAACTAGCGGGCACTTGGACTATCTAGGGTAACTAGCAGGCACTTGGACTATCTAGATTAACTAGCGGTCCCTTGAACTATCTAGGTTAACTAGCGGGCACTTGGACTATCTAGGTTAACTAGCGAGCACTTGGACTATCTAGATTAACTAGCGGGCCCTTGTACTATCTAGGTTTACTAGCGGGCACTTGGACTATCTAGGTTAACTAGCGGGCACTTGGACTATGTAGTTTTCCTAGTGGGCATTAGGATTACTTAGGTTACCTAGTGGGCACTTGGACTATGTAGGTTACCTAGCGGGCACTTGGACTATGTAGGTTAACTAGAAGGCACTTGGACTATTAAGATTACCTAGCGGGCCCTTGGATTATGTAGGTTACCAGCGGGCACTTGGACTATCTTAGTTAACGAACGTGCACTTGGACTATGTAGGTAACCTAGCGGGCACTTGGACTGTCTAGGTTACCTAGAGGGCACTTGGACTATCTAGGTTAACGAACGGACACTTGGACTATCTAGGTTACCTAGCGGCACTTGGACTATGTAGGTTCCCTAGCGGGCACTTGGACTATTTAGTTTACCTAACAGGCACTTTGACTATCTAGGTTAACTAACAGGCACTTGGACTATGTAGGTTGTCTAGCGAGCACTTGGACTATGTAGGTTCCCTATCGGGTACTTGGACTGTCTAGGTTAACTAGCGGGCAATTGGACTGTCTAGGTTACCTAGTGGGCACTTGGACTATGTAGTTTACCTAGCAGGCACTTGGACTATGGAGGTTAACTAGCGGGCACTTGGACTGTCTAGGTAACCTAGCGGGCACTTGGACTATCTAGGTTAACGAACGGGCACTTGGACTATGTAGGTAACCTAGCGGGCACTTGGACTGTCTAGGTTACCTAGCGGGCACTTGGACTATCTAGGTTAACTAGCGGGCACTGGACTATGTAGATTAACTAGCGGGCCCTTAGACTATCTAGGTTTACTAGCGGGCACTTGGACTATCTAGGTTAACAAGCGGGCACTTGGATTATCTAGGTTAACTAGCGGGCATTTGGATTATTTAGGTTACATAGTGGGCACTTGGACTATGTATGTTACCTAGCGGGCACTTGGACTATGTAGGTTAACTAGAAGCCACTTGGACTATCAAGGTTACCTAGCAGGCACTTGGACTGTGTAGGTTACCTAGCAGGCACTTGGCCTATCTAGGTTAACGAACGGGCACTTGGACTATGTAGGTTAACTAGAGGACACTTCGACTATCTAGGTTAGCTAACGGGCAATTGGACTATCTAGGTTACCTAGCGGGCCCTTGGACTATGTAGGTTCCCTAGCGGGCACTTGGACTATTTAGGTTACCTAGCAGGCACTTTGACTATCTAGGTTAACTAACGGGCACTTGGACTATGTAAGTTGCCTAGCGAGCACTTGGACTATGTAAGTTGCCTAGCGAGCACTTGGACTATGTAGGTTCCCAGCGGGCACTTGGACTATGTAGGTTCCCTATCGGGTACTTGGACTGTCTAGCTTAACTAGCGGGCAATTGGACTCTCTAGGTTACCTAGTGGGCACTTGGACTATGTAGTTTACCTAGCAGGCACTTGGAGTATGTAGGTTAACTAGCGGGCACTTGGACTATCTAGGTTACCTAGAAGGCACTTGGACTATGTACGTTCCCTAGCGGGTACTTGGGCTATTTAAGTTACCTAGCGGGCACTTGGACTATGTAGGTTAACGGACGAGCACTTGGACTATGTAGGTAACATAATGGTCACTTGGACTGCCTAGGTTACCTAGCGGGGACTTGGACTATGTAGGTTAACTAGCGGGCACTTTGACTATGTAGGATCCCTATCGGACATTTGTACTACTTAGGTTAATTAGCGGGCACTTTGACTATCTAGGTTAACTAGCGGGAACTTGGACTATCAAGGTCAACTAGCGGGCCCTTGTACTATGTAGGTTAACTAGCGGGCACTTGGACTATCTAGGTTAACTAGCGGACCTTGGACTATGTAGGTTAACTAGCGGGCACTTGGACTATGTACGTCCCCTAGTGGTCCCTTGGACTATCTAGGTTAACTAACGGGCACTAGGACTATCTAGGTTACCTACCGGGCACGTGGACTATGTAGGTTAACTAGCGGACACTTGCACGATCTAGGTTAACTAGCGGGCCCTTGCACTATGTAGGTTAACTAGCGGGCCCATGGATTATGTAGGTTTACTAGCAGGCACTTGGACTATCTAGGTTAACTAGTGGGCACTTGTACTATGTAGTTTCCCTAGCGGGCATTTGGACTATTTAGGTTACCAAGCGGGAACTTGGAATATATAAGTTCCCTAGCGGGCACTGGGACTGTCTAGGTTAACTAGCGTGCACTTGGACTATGTAGGTTCCTTAGTGGGCACTTGGACTATCTAGGTTGCCTAGCGGGCACTTGGACTATGTAGGTTAACTAGCGTGCCCTTGGACTATCTAGGTTACGTAGCGGGCACTTTGTATATAGGGTAACTGGCTGGTACTTGGACTATGTAGGTTAACTAGAGGACACTTGGATTATCTAGGTTAATAGTGGGCCCTTGGACTATGTAGGTTAAGTAGCAGGCACTTGGACAATCTAGGTTAACTCGCGGGCACTTGGAAGATCTAGGTTAACTAGCAGGCACTTGGACTATCAAAGTTAACAAGTGAGACCTTGGACTATGTAGGTTACCTAGCGGGCACTTGGACTATATAGGTTACCTAGCGGGCACTTGGACTATGTAGGATAACTAGCGGACACTTGCACGATCTAGGTTAACTAGCGGGCCCTTGCACTATGTAGGTTAACTAGCGGGCCCATGGATTATGTAGGTTTACTAGCAGGCACTTGGACTATCTAGGTTAACTAGTGGGCACTTGTACTATGTAGTTTCCCTAGCGGGCATTTGGACTATTTAGGTTACCAAGCGGGAACTTGGAATATATAAGTTCCCTAGCGGGCACTGGGACTGTCTAGGTTAACTAGCGTGCACTTGGACTATGTAGGTTCCTTAGTGGGCACTTGGACTATCTAGGTTGCCTAGCGGGCACTTGGACTATGTAGGTTAACTAGCGTGCCCTTGGACTATCTAGGTTACGTAGCGGGCACTTTGTATATAGGGTAACTGGCTGGTACTTGGACTATGTAGGTTAACTAGAGGACACTTGGATTATCTAGGTTAACTAGTGGGCCCTTGGACTATGTAGGTTAAGTAGCAGGCACTTGGACAATCTAGGTTAACTCGCGGGCACTTGGAAGATCTAGGTTAACTAGCAGGCACTTGGACTATCAAAGTTAACAAGTGAGACCTTGGACTATGTAGGTTACCTAGCGGGCACTTGGACTATATAGGTTACCTAGCGGGCACTTGGACTATGTAGGTTAACTAGCGAGCACTTGGACTCTAGGTTACCTAGCGGGCACTTGGACTATGTAGGTTAACCAACGGACACTTGGACTATGTAGGTTAACTAGCGGACACTTCGACTATCTAGGTTAGCTAACGGGCAATTGGACTATGTAGGTTAACTAACGGGCACTTGGACTATATAGGTTCCCAAGAGAGCACTTGGACTATTCAGGTTACCTAGCAGGCACTTTGACTATCTAGGTTAACTAACGGGCACTTGGACTATGTAGGTTCCCTAGCGGGCACTTGGACTATATAGGTTCCCTATGGGCACGTGGAGTATGTAGGTTCCCTAACTGGCACTTGGAATATATAGGTTCCCTATCGGGCACTTGGACTATGTAGGTTCCTCAGCGGGCACTTGGACTACGTAGGTACCCTATCGGGGATTGGACTATGTAGGTTAACTAGCAGGACCTTGGACTATCTAGGTTACCTAGCGGGCAATTGGACTATGTAGGGTAACTAGCGGACACTTGGACAATCTAGGTTACCAAGCGGGCACTTGAACTATGTACATACCCTAGGGGGCACTTTGACTATCTAGGTTACCTAGGGGGCACTTGGACTATGTACGTCCCCTAGAGGGCACATGGACTCTCTAGGTTAACTAGAGGGCCCTTGGACGATCTAGGTTAACTAACGGGCACTTGGACTATCTAGGTTAACGAACGGGCACTTGGACTATGTAGGTAACCTAGCGGGCACTTGGACTGTCTAGGTTACCTAGCGGGCACTTTGACGATCTAGGTTAACGAACGGGCACTTGGATATGTAGGTTACGTAGCGGGCACTTGGACTATGTAGGATCCCTATCGGACATTTGTACTACTTAGGTTAATTAGCGGGCACCTTGACTATCTACGTTAACTAGCGGGAACTTGGACTATCAAGGTCAACTAGCGGGCCCTTGTACTATGTAGGTTAAGTAGCGGGCACTTGGACTATCTAGGTTAACTAGCGGACCTTGGACTATGTAGGTTAACTAGCGGGCACTTGGACTATGTACGTCCCCTAGTGGGCCCTTGGACCATCTTGGTTAACTAACGGGCACTAGGACTATCTAGGTTACCTACCGGGCACGTGGACTATGTAGGTTAACTAGCGGACACTTGCACGATCTAGGTTAACTAGCGGGCCCTTGCACTATGTAGGTTAACTAGCGGGCCCATGGATTATGTAGGTTTACTAGCAGGCACTTGGACTATCTAGGTTAACTAGTGGGCACTTGTACTATGTAGTTTCCCTAGCGGGCATTTGGACTATTTAGGTTACCAAGCGGGAACTTGGACTATGTAAGTTCCCTAGCGGGCACTGGGACTGTCTAGGTTAACTAGCGTGCACTTGGACTATGTAGGTTCCTTAGTGGGCACTTGGACTATCTAGGTTGCCTAGCGGGCACTTGGACTATGTAGGTTAACTAGCGTGCCCTTGGACTATCTAGGTTACGTAGCGGGCACTTTGTATATAGGTTAACTAGCTGGTACTTGGACTATGTAGGTTAACTAGAGGACACTTGGATTATCTAGGTTAACCAGTGGGCCCTTGGACTATGTAGGTTAAGTAGCAGGCACTTGGACAATCTAGGTTAACTCGCGGGCACTTGGAAGATCTAGGTTAACAAGCAGGCACTTGGACTATCAAAGTTAACAAGTGAGACCTTGGACTATGTAGGTTACCTAGCGGGCACTTGGACTATATAGGTTACCTAGCGGGCACTTGGACTATGTAGGTTAACTAGCGAGCACTTGGACTCTAGGTTACCTAGCGGGCACTTGGACTATCTAGGTTAACCAACGGACACTTGGACTATGTAGGTTAACTAGCGGACACTTCGACTATCTAGGTTAGCTAACGGGCAATTGGACTATCTAGGTTAACTAACGGGCACTTGGACTATGTAGGTTCCCTAGAGAGCACTTGGACTATTTAGGTTACCTAGCAGGCACTTTGACTATCTAGGTTAACTAACGGGCACTTGGACTATGTAGGTTCCCTAGCGGGCACTTGGACTATATAGGTTCCCTATGGGCACGTGGAGTATGTAGGTTCCCTAACTGGCACTTGGAATATATAGGTTCTCTATCGGGCACTTGGACTATGTAGGTTCCTCAGCGGGCACTTGGACTATGTAGGTTCCCTATCGGGCATTGGACTATGTAGGTTAACTAGCAGGACCTTGGACTATCTAGGTTACCTAGCGGGCACTTGGACTATGTAGGGTAACTAGCGGACACTTGGACAATCTAGGTTACCTAGCGGGCACTTGAACTATGTACATACCCTAGGGGGCACTTGGACTATCTAGGTTACCTAGCGGGCACTTGGACTATATAGGTTCCCTAGCGAGCACTTGGACTATGTAGGTTCCCTATCGGGTACTTGGACTGTCTAGGTTAACTAGCGGGCAATTGGACTGTCTAGGTTACCTAGTGGGCACTTGGACTATGTAGTTTACCTAGCAGGCACGTGGACTATGGAGGTTAACTAGCGGGCACTTGGACTGTCTAGGTAACCTAGCGGGCACTTGGACTATCTAGGTTAACGAACGGGCACTTGGACTATGTAGGTAACCTAGCGGGCACTTGGACTGTCTAGGTTACCTAGCGGGCACTTGGACTATCTAGGTTAACGAACGGGCACTTGGATATGTAGGTTACGTAGCGGGCACTTGGACTATGTAGGATCCCTATCGGACATTTGGACTACTTAGGTTAACTAGCGGGCACTTGGACTCTCTAGGTTAACTAGCGGGCACTTGGACTATCTAGGTCAAGTAGCGGGCCTTTTTACTATGTAGGTTAACTAGCGGGCACTTGGACTATATAGGTTAAATAGCGGACCTTGGACTATGTAAGTTAACTTGCGGGCCCTTGGACTATGTAGGTTAACTAGTGGGCACTTGGATTATCTAGGTTTCCTAGCCAGCACTCGGACTATGTACATACCCTAGCGCGCACTTGGACTATAAAGGTTACCTAGCGGCACTTGGACTATGTACGTCCCCTAGTGGGCACTTGGACTATCTAGGTTAACTAACGGGCATTGGACTATGTAGGTTACCTAGAGGGCACTTGGACTATGTACGTCCCCTAGCGGGCACTTGGACTATCTAGGTTAACTAGAGGGCATTTGGACGATCTATGTTAACTAGCGGGCACTTGGACTATCTAGGTTAACTAGCGGGCACTTGGACTATCTAGATTAACTAGCGGTCCCTTGGACTATCTAGGTTAACTAGCGGGCACTTGGACTATCTAGGTTAACTAGCGGGCACTTGGACTATCTAGATTAACTAGCGGACCCTTGGACTATCTAGGTTTACTAGCGGGCACTTGGACTATCTAGGTTAACTAGCGGGCACTTGGACTATGTAGTTTTTCTAGCGGGCATTAGGATTACTTAGGTTACCTAGTGGGCACTTGGACTATGTAGGTTACCTAGCGGGCACTTGGACTATGTAGGTTAACTAGAAGGCACTTGGACTATCAAGATTACCTAGCGGGCCCTTGGATTATGTAGGTTACCAGCGGGCACTTGGACTATCTAGGTTAACGAACGTGCACTTGGACTATGTAGGTAACCTAGCGGTCACTTGGACTGTCTAGGTTACCTAGAGGGCACTTGGCCTATCTAGGTTAACGAACGGACACTTGGACTATGTAGGTTAACTAGCGGACACTTCGACTATCTAGGTTAGCTAACGGGCAATTGGACTATCTAGGTTACTCAGCGGACACTTGGACAATGTGGGTTCCCTTGCGGGCACTTGGACTATTTAGTTTACCTAGCAGGCACTTTGACTATCTAGGTTAACTAACAGGCACTTAGACTATGTAGGTTGCCTAGCGAGCACTTGGACTATATAGGTTCCCTAGCGAGCACTTGGACTATGTAGGTTCCCTATCGGGTACTTGGACTGTCTTGGTTAACTAGCGGGCAATTGGACTGTCTAGGTTACCTAGTGGGCACTTGGACTATGTAGTTTACCTAGCAGGCACTTGGACTATGGAGGTTAACTAGCGGGCACTTGGACTGTCTAGGTAACCTAGCGGGCACTTGGACTATCTAGGTTAACGAACGGGCACTTGTACTATGTTGGTAACCTAGCGGGCACTTGGACTGTCTAGGTTACCTAGTGGGCACTTGGACTATCTAGGTTAACGAACGGGCACTTGGATATGTAGGTTACGTAGTGGGCACTTGGACTATGTAGGATCCCTATCGGACATTTGGACTACTTAGGTTAACTAGCGGGCACTTGGACTCTCTAGGTTAACTAGCGGGCACTTGGACTATCTAGGTCAAGTAGCGGGCCCTTGTACTATGTAGGTTAACTAGCGGGCACTTGGACTATATAGGTTAAATAGCGGACCTTGGACTATGTAGGTTAACTTGCGGCCCCTTGGACTATGTAGGTTAACTAGCGGGCACTTGGATTATCTAGGTTTCCTAGCCAGCACTCGGACTATGTACATACCCTAGCGCGCACTTGGACTATCAAGGTTACCTAGCGGGCACTTGGACTATGTACGTCCCCTAGTGGGCACTTGGACTATCTAGGTTAACTAACGGGCACTTGGACTATGTAGGTTACCTAGCGGGCACTTGGATTATGTAGGTTAACTAGAAGGCGCTTGGACTATCAAGGTTACCTAGCGGGCCCTTGGAATATGTAGATTACCAGCGGGCACTTGGACTATCTAGGTTAATGAACGTGCACTTGGACTATGTAGGTAACCTAGTGGGCACTTGGACTGTCTAGGTTACCTAGTGGGCACTTGGCCTATCTAGGTTAACGAACGGGCACTTGGACTATGTAGGTTAACTAGCGGGCCTTGGACTATCTAGGATTACTAGCGGGCACTTGTACTATCTAGGTTAACAAGCGGGCACTTGGACTATCTAGGTTAACTAGCGGGCATTTGGATTATGTAGGTTAACTAGCGGACACTTCGACTATCTAGCTTAGCTAACGGGCAATTGGACTATCTAGGTTACCTAGTGGGCACTTCGACTATGTAGGTTCCCTAGCGGGCACTTGGACTATTTAGGTTACCTAGCAGGCACTTTGACTATCTAGGTTAACTAACGGGCACTTGGACTATGTAGGTTGCTTAGCGAGCACTTGGACTATGTAGATTCCCTAGGGGGCACTTGGACTATGTATTTCCCCAAGCGGGCACTAGGACAATCTAGATTAACTATTGGGCCCTTGGACTATGTAGGTTAACTATCGGGCACTTTGATTATCTAGGTTAACCAGCGGGCACTTGGACGATCTAGGTTAACTAGCGGGCACTTGGACTATCTAGGTTAACTAGTGGGCACTTGGACTATCTAGATTAACTAGCGGGCCCTTGGACTATCTAAGTTAACTAGCGGGCACTTGGACTATCTAGGTTAACTAGCGGGCACTGGACTATGTAGATTAACTAGCGGGCCCTTGGACTATCTAGGTTTACTAGCGGGCACTTGGACTATCTAGGTTAACAAGCGGGCACTTGGACTATCTAGGTTAACTAGCGGGCATTTGGATTATTTAGGTTACATAGTGGGCACTTGGACTATGTATGTTACCTAGCGCGCACTTGGACTATGTAGGTTAACTAGAAGGCACTTGGACTATCAAGGTTACCTAGCGGGCACTTGGACTGTCTAGGTTACCTAGCGGGCACTTGGAATATGTAGTTTTCCTAGCGGGCATTAGGATTACTTAGGTTACCTAGTGGACACTTGGACTATGTAGGTTACCTAGCGGGCACTTGGACTATGTAGGTTAACTAGAAGGCACTTGGACTATCAAGATTACCTAGCGGGCCCTTGGATTATGTAGGTTGCCAGCGGGCACTTGGACTATCTAGGTTAACGAACGTGCACTTGGACTATGTAGGTAACCTAGCGGGCCCTTGGACTGTCTAGGTTACCTAGAGGGCACTTGGCCTATCTAGGTTAACGAACGGACACTTGGACTATGTAGGTTAACTAGCGGACACTTCGACTATCTAGGTTAGCTAACGGGCAATTGGACTATCTAGGTTACCTAGCGGACACTTGGACTATGTGGGTTCCCTAGCGGGCACTTGGACTATTTAGGTTACCTAGCAGGCACTTTGACTATCTAGGTCAACTAACAGGCACTTGGACTATGTAGGTTGCCGAGGGAGCACTTGGACTATATAGGTTCCCTAGCGAGCACTTGGACTATGTAGGTTCCCTATCGGGTACTTGGACTGTCTAGGTTAACTAGCGGGCAATTGGACTGTCTAGGTTACCTTGTGGGCACTTGGACTATGTAGTTTACCTAGCAGGCACTTGGACTATGGAGGTTAACTAGCGGGCACTTGGACTGTCTAGGTAACCTAGCGGGCACTTGGACTATCTAGGTTAACGAACGGGCACTTGTACTATGTAGGTAACCTAGCGGGCACTTGGACTGTCTAGGTTACCTAGCGGGCACTTGGACTATCTAGGTTAACGAACGGGCACTTGGATATGTAGGTTACGTAGCGGGCACTTGGACTATGTAGGATCCCTATCGGACATTTGGACTACTTAGGTTAACTAGCGGACACTTGGACTCTCTAGGTTAACTAGCGGGCACTTGGACTATCTAGGTCAAGTAGCGGGCCCTTGTACTATGTAGGTTAACTAGCGGGCACTTGGACTATATAGGTTAAATAGCGGACCTTGGACTATGTAGGTTAACTTGCGGGCGCTTGGACTATGTAGGTTAACTAGCGGGCACTTGGATTATCTAGGTTTCCTAGCCAGCACTCGGACTATGTACATACCCTAGCGCGCACTTGGACTATCAAGGTTACCTAGCGGGCACTTGGACTATGTACGTCCCCTAGTGGGCACTTGGACTATCTAGGTTAACTAACGGGCACTTGGACTATGTAGGTTACCTAGCGGGCACTTGGACTATGTAGGTTAACTAGAAGGCGCTTGGACTATCAAGGTTACCTAGCGGGCCCTTGGAATATGTAGATTACCAGCGGGCACTTGGACTATCTAGGTTAATGAACGTGCACTTGGACTATGTAGGTAACCTAGTGGGCACTTGGACTGTCTAGGTTACCTAGTGGGCACTTGGACTATCTAGGTTAACGAACGGGCACTTGGACTATGTAGGTTAACTAGCGGGCCTTGGACTATCTAGGATTACTAGCGGGCACTTGTACTATCTAGGTTAACAAGCGGGCATTTGGACTATCTAGGTTAACTAGCGGGCATTTGGATTATGTAGGTTAACTAGCGGACACTTCGACTATCTAGCTTAGCTAACGGGCAATTGGACTATCTAGGTTACCTAGTGGGCACTTCGACTATGTAGGTTCCCTAGCGGGCACTTGGACTATTTAGGTTACCTAGCAGGCACGTTGACTATCTAGGTTAACTAACGGGCACTTGGACTATGTAGGTTGCTTAGCGAGCACTTGGACTATGTAGATTCCCTAGGGGGCACTTGGACTATGTATTTCCCCAAGCGGGCACTAGGACAATCTAGGTTAACTATTGGGCCCTTGGACTATGTAGGTTAACTATCGGGCACTTTGATTATCTAGGTTAACCAGCGGGCACTTGGACGATCTAGGTTAACTAGCGGGCACTTGGACTATCTAGGTTAACTAGTGGGCACTTGGACTATCTAGATTAACTAGCGGGCCCTTGGACTATCTAGGTTAACTAGCGGGCACTTGGACTATCTAGGTTAACTAGCGGGCACTGGACTATGTAGATTAACTAGCGGGCCCTTGGACTATCTAGGTTTACTAGCGGGCACTTGGACTATCTAGGTTAACAAGCGGGCATTGGACTATCTAGGTTAACTAGCGGGCATTTGGATTATTTAGGTTACATAGTGGGCACTTGGACTATGTATGTTACCTAGCGCGCACTTGGACTATGTAGGTTAACTAGAAGGCACTTGGACTATCAAGGTTACCTAGCGGGCACTTGGACTGTCTAGGTTACCTAGCGGGCACTTGGACTATGTAGTTTTCCTAGCGGGCATTAGGATTACTTAGGTTACCTAGTGGACACTTGGACTATGTAGGTTACCTAGCGGGCACTTGGACTATGTAGGTTAACTAGAAGGCACTTGGACTATCAAGATTACCTAGCGGGCCCTTGGATTATGTAGGTTGCCAGCGGGCACTTGGACTATCTAGGTTAACGAACGTGCACTTGGACTATGTAGGTAACCTAGCGGGCCCTTGGACTGTCTAGGTTACCTAGAGGGCACTTGGCCTATCTAGGTTAACGAACGGACACTTGGACTATGTAGGTTAACTAGCGGACACTTCGACTATCTAGGTTAGCTAACGGGCAATTGGACTATCTAGGTTACCTAGCGGACACTTGGACTGTGTAGGTTCCCTAGCGGGCACTTGGACTATTTAGGTTACCTAGCAGGCACTTTGACTATCTAGGTTAACTAACAGGCACTTGGACTATATAGGTTCCCTAGCGAGCACTTGGACTATGTAGGTTCCCTATCGGGTACTTGGACTGTCTAAGTTAACTAGCGGGCAATTGGACTGTCTAGGTTACCTAGTGGGCACTTGGACTATGTAGTTTACCTAGCAGGCACTTGGACTATGGAGGTTAACTAGCGGGCACTTGGACTGTCTAGGTAACCTAGCGGGCACTTGGACTATCTAGGTTAACGAACGGGCACTTGGACTATGTAGGTAACCTAGCGGGCACTTGGACTGTCTAGGTTACCTAGCGGGCACTTGGACTATCTAGGTTAACGAACGGGCACTTGGATATGTAGGTTACGTAGCGGGCACTTGGACTATGTAGGATCCCTATCGGACATTTGGACTACTTAGGTTAACTAGCGGGCACTTGGACTATCTAGGTTAACTAGCGGGCACTTGGACTATCTAGGTCAAGTAGCGGGCCCTTGTACTATGTAGGTTAACTAGCGGGCACTTGGACTATATAGGTTAAATAGCGGACCTTGGACTATGTAGGTTAACTTGCGGGCCCTTGGACTATGTAGGTTAACTAGTGGGCACTTGGATTATCTAGGTTTCCTAGCCAGCACTCGGACTATGTACATACCCTAGCGCGCACTTGGACTATCAAGGTTACCTAGCGGGCACTTGGACTATGTACGTCCCCTAGTGGGCACTTGGACTATCTAGGTTAATTAACGGGCATTGGACTATGTAGGTTACCTAGAGGGCTCTTGGACTATGTACGTCCCCTAGCGGGCACTTGGACTATCTAGGTTAACTAGAGGGCCCTTGGACGATCTAGGTTAACTAGCGGGCACTTGGACTATCTAGGTTAACTATCGGGCACTTGGACTATCTAGATTAACTAGCGGTCCCTTGGACTATCTAGGTTAACTAGCAGGCACTTGGACTATCTAGGTTAACTAGCGGGCACTTGGACTATCTAGATTAACTAGCGGGCCCTTGGACTATCTAGGTTAACTAGCGGGCACTTTGACTATGTAGTTTTCCTAGCGGGCATTAGGATTACTTAGGTTACCTAGTGGGCACTTGGACTATGTAGGTTACCTAGCGGGCACTTGGACTATGTAGGTTAACTGGAAGGCACTTGGACTATCAAGATTACCAAGCGGGCCCTTGAATTATGTAGGTTACCAGCGGGCACTTGGACTATCTAGGTTAACGAACGTGCACTTGGACTATGTAGGTAACCTAGCGGGCACTTGGACTGTCTAGGTTACCTAGAGGGCACTTGGCCTATCTAGGTTAACGAACGGACACTTGGACTATGTAGGTTAACTAGCGGGCATTTGGATTATTTAGGTTACATAGTGGGCACTTGGACTATGTATGTTACCTAGCGGGCACTTGGACTATGTAGGTTAACTAGAAGGCACTTGGACTATCAAGGTTACCTAGCGGGCACTTGGACTGTCTAGGTTACCTAGCGGGCACTTGGACTATGTAGTTTTCCTAGCGGGCATTAGGATTACTTAGGTTACCTAGCGGGCCCTTGGATTATGTAGGTTGCCAGCGGGCACTTGGACTATCTAGGTTAACGAACGTGCACTTGGACTATGTAGGTAACCTAGCGGGCACTTGGACTGTCTAGGTTACCTAGAGGGCACTTGGCCTATCTAGGTTAAAGAACGGACACTTGGACTATGTAGGTTAACTAGCGGACACTTCGACTATCTAGGTTAGCTAACGGGCAATTGGACTATCTAGGTTACCTAGCGGACACTTGGACTATGTAGGTTCCCTAGCGGGCACTTGGACTATTTAGGTTACTTAGCAGGCACTTTGACTATCTAGGTTAACTAACAGGCACTTGGACTATATAGGTTCCCTAGCGAGCACTTGGATTTTGTAGGTTCCCTATCGGGTACTTGGACTGTCTAAGTTAACTAGCGGGCAATTGGACTGTCTAGGTTACCTAGTGGGCACTTGGACTATGTAGTTTACCTAGCAGGCACTTGGACTATGGAGGTTAACTAGCGGGCACTTGGACTGTCTAGGTAACCTAGCGGGCACTTGGACTATCTAGGTTAACGAACGGGCACTTGGACTATGTAGGTAACCTAGCGGGCACTTGGACTGTCTAGGTTACCTAGCGGGCACTTGGACTATCTAGGTTAACGAACGGGCACTTGGATATGAAGGTTACGTAGCGGGCACTTGGACTATGTAGGATCCCTATCGGACATTTGGACTACTTAGGTTAACTAGCGGGCACTTGGACTATCTAGGTTAACTAGCGGGCACTTGGACTATCTAGGTCAAGTAGCGGGCCCTTGTACTATGTAGGTTAACTAGCGGGCACTTGGACTATATAGGTTAAATAGCGGACCTTGGACTATGTAGGTTAACTTGCGGGCCCTTGGACTATGTAGGTTAACTAGTGGGCACTTGGATTATCTAGGTTTCCTAGCCAGCACTCGGACTATGTACATACCCTAGCGCGCACTTGGACTATCAAGGTTACCTAGCGGGCACTTGGACTATGTACGTCCCCTAGTGGGCACTTGGACTATCTAGGTTAACTAACGGGCATTGGACTATGTAGGTAACCTAGAGGGCACATGGACTATGTACGTCCCCTAGCGGGCACTTGGACTATCTAGGTTAACTAGAGGGCCCTTGGACGATCTAGGTTAACTAGCGGGCACTTGGACTATCTAGGTTAACTAGCGGGCACTTGGACTATCTAGATTAACTAGCGGGCACTTGGACTATCTAGATTAACTAGCGGGCACATGGACTATCTAGGTTAACTAGCGGGCACTTGGACTATCTAGGTTAACTAGCGGGCACTTGGACTATCTAGATTAACTAGCAGGCCCTTGGACTATCTAGGTTTACTAGCGGGCACTTGGACTATCTAGGTTAACTAGCGGGCACTTGGACTATGTAGTTTTCCTAGCGGGCATTAGGATTACTTAGGTTACCTAGTGGGCACTTGGACTATGTAGGTTACCTAGCGGGCACTCGGACTATGTAGGTTAACTAGGAGGCACTTGGACTATCAAGATTACCTAGCGGGCCCGTGGATTATGTAGGTTGCCAGCGGGCACTTGGACTATCTAGGTTAACGAACGTGCACTTGGACTATGTAGGTAACCTAGCGGGCACTTGGACTGTCTTGGTTACCTAGAGGGCACTTGGCCTATCTAGGTTAACGAACGGACACTTGGACTATGTAGGTTAACTAGCGGACACTTCGACTATCTAGGTTAGCTAACGGGCAATTGGACTATCTAGGTTACCCAGAGGACACTTGGACTATGTGAGTTCCGTGGCGGGCACTTGGACTATGTAGTTTACCTAGCAGGCATTTTGACTATCTAGGTTAACTAACAGACACTTAGACTATGTAGGTTGACTAGCGAGCACTTGGACTATATAGGTTCCCTAGCGAGCACTTGGACTATGTAGGTTCCCTATCGGGTACTTGGACTGTCTAGGTTAACTAGCGGGCAATTGGACTGTCTAGGTTACCTAGTGGGCACTTGGACTATGTAGTTTACCTAGCAGGCACTTGGACTATGGAGGTTAACTAGCGGGCACTTGGACTGTCTAGGTAACTTAGCGGGCACTTGGATTATCTAGGTTAACGAACGGGCACTTGGACTATGTAGGTAACCTAGCGGGCACTTGGACTATCTAGGATTACTAGCGGGCACTTGTACTATCTAGGTTAACAAGCGGGCACTTGGACTATCTAGGTTAACTAGCGGGCATTTGGATTATGTAGGTTAACTAGCGGACACTTCGACTATCTAGCTTAGCTAACGGGCAATTGGACTATCTAGGTTACCTAGTGGGCACTTCGACTATGTAGGTTCCCTAGCGGGCACTTGGACTATTTAGGTTACCTAGCAGGCACTTTGACTATCTAGGTTAACTAACGGGCACTTGGACTATGTAGGTTGCTTAGCGAGCACTTGGACTATGTAGATTCCCTAGGGGGCACTTGGACTATGTATTTCCCCAAGCGGGCACTAGGACAATCTAGGTTAACTATTGGGCCCTTGGACTATGTAGGTTAACTATCGGGCACTTTGATTATCTAGGTTAACCAGCGGGCACTTGGACGATCTAGGTTAACTAGCGGGCACTTGGACTATCTAGGTTAACTAGTGTGCACTTGGACTATCTAGATTAACTAGCGGGCCCTTGGACTATCTAGGTTAACTAGCGGGCACTTGGACTATCTAGGTTAACTAGCGGGCACTGGACTATGTAGATTAACTAGCGGGCCCTTGGACTATCTAGGTTTACTAGCGGGCACTTGGACTATCTAGGTTAACAAGCGGGCATTGGACTATCTAGGTTAACTAGCGGGCATTTGGATTATTTAGGTTACATAGTGGGCACTTGGACTATGTATGTTACCTAGCGCGCACTTGGACTATGTAGGTTAACTAGAAGGCACTTGGACTATCAAGGTTACCTAGCGGGCACTTGGACTGTCTAGGTTACCTAGCGGGCACTTGGACTATGTAGTTTTCCTAGCGGGCATTAGGATTACTTAGGTTACCTAGTGGACACTTGGACTATGTAGGTTACCTAGCGGGCACTTGGACTATGTAAGTTAACTAGAAGGCACTTGGACTATCAAGATTACCTAGCGGGCCCTTAGATTATGTAGGTTGCCAGCGGGCACTTGGACTATCTAGGTTAACGAACGTGCACTTGGACTATGTAGGTAACCTAGCGGGCCCTTGGACTGTCTAGGTTACCTAGAGGGCACTTGGCCTATCTAGGTTAACGAACGGACACTTGGACTATGTAGGTTAACTAGCGGACACTTCGACTATCTAGGTTAGCTAACGGGCAATTGGACTATCTAGGTTACCTAGCGGACACTTGGACTATGTAGGTTCCCTAGCGGGCACTTGGACTATTTAGGTTACCTAGCAGGCACTTTGACTATCTAGGTCAACTAACAGGCACTTGGACTATGTAGGTTGCCGAGCGAGCACTTGGACTATATAGGTTCCCTAGCGAGCACTTGGACTATGTAGGTTCCCTATCGGGTACTTGGACTGTCTAGGTTAACTAGCGGGCAAATGGACTGTCTAGGTTACCTTGTGGGCACTTGGACTATGTAGTTTACCTAGCAGGCATTTGGACTATGGAGGTTAACTACCGGGCACTTGGACTGTCTAGGTAACCTAGCGGGCACTTGGACTATCTAGGTTAACGAACGGGCACTTGGACTATGTAGGTAACCTAGTGGGCACTTGGACTGTCTAGGTTACCTAGCGGGCACTTGGACTATCTAGGTTAACGAACGGGCACTTGGATATGTAGGTTACGTAGCGGGCACTTGGACTATGTAGGATCCCTATCGGACATTTGGACTACTTAGGTTAACTAGCGGGCACTTGGACTATCTAGGTTAACTAGCGGGCACTTGGACTATCTAGGTCAAGTAGCGGGCCCTTGTACTATGTAGGTTAACTAGCGGGCACTTGGACTATATAGGTTAAATAGCGGACCTTGGACTATGTAGGTTAACTTGCGGGCCCTTGGACTATGTAGGTTAACTAGTGGGCACTTGGATTATCTAGGTTTCCTAGCCAGCACTCGGACTATGTACATACCCTAGCGCGCACTTGGACTATCAAGGTTACCTAGCGGGCACTTGGGCTATGTCCGTCCCCTAGTGGGCACTTGGACTATCTAGGTTAATTAACGGGCATTGGACTATGTAGGTTACCTAGAGGGCACTTGGACTATGTACGTCCCCTAGCGGGCACTTGGACTATCTAGGTTAACTAGAGGGCCCTTGGACGATCTATGTTAACTAGCGGGCACTTGGACTATCTAGGTTAACTAGCGGGCACTTGGACTATCTAGATTAACTAGCGGTCCCTTGGACTATCTAGGTTAACTAGCAGGCACTTGGACTATCTAGGTTAACTAGCGGGCACTTGGACTATCTAGATTAACTAGCGGGCCCTTGGACTATCTAGGTTAACTAGCGGGCACTTTGACTATGTAGTTTTCCTAGCGGGCATTAGGATTACTTAGGTTACCTAGTGGGCACTTGGACTATGTAGGTTACCTAGCGGGCACTTGGACTATGTAGGTTAACTGGAAGGCACTTGGACTATCAAGATTACCAAGCGGGCCCTTGAATTATGTAGGTTACCAGCGGGCACTTGGACTATCTAGGTTAACGAACGTGCACTTGGACTATGTAGGTAACCTAGCGGGCACTTGGACTGTCTAGGTTACCTAGAGGGCACTTGGCCTATCTAGGTTAACGAACGGACACTTGGACTATGTAGGTTAACTAGTGGGCATTTGGATTATTTAGGTTACATAGTGGGCACTTGGACTATGTATGTTACCTAGCGGGCACTTGGACTATGTAGGTTAACTTGAAGGCACTTGGACTATCAAGGTTACCTAGCGGGCACTTGGACTGTCTAGGTTACCTAGCGGGCACTTGGACTATGTAGTTTTCCTAGCGGGCATTAGGATTACTTAGGTTACCTAGCGGGCCCTTGGATTATGTAGGTTGCCAGCGGACACTTGGACTATCTAGGTTAACGAACGTGCACTTGGACTATGTAGGTAACCTAACGGGCACTTGGACTGTCTAGGTTACCTAGAGGGCACTTGGCCTATCTAGGTTAACGAACGGACACTTGGACTATGTAGGTTAACTAGCGGACACTTCGACTATCTAGGTTAGCTAACGGGCAATTGGACTATCTAGGTTACCCAGAGGACACTTGGACTATGTGGGTTCCCTAGCGGGCACTTGGACTATGTAGTTTACCTAGAAGGCATTTTGACTATCTAGGTTAACTAACAGACACTTAGACTATGTAGGTTGACTAGCGAGCACTTGGACTATATAGGTTCCCTAGCGAGCACTTGGACTATGTAGGTTCCCTATCGGGTACTTGGACTGTCTAGGTTAACTAGCGGGCAATTGGACTGTCTAGGTTACCTAGTGGGCACTTGGACTATGTAGTTTACCTAGCAGGCACTTGGACTATGGAGGTTAACTAGTGGGCACTTGGACTGTCTAGGTAACTTAGCGGGCACTTGGATTATCTAGGTTAACGAACGGGCACTTGGACTATGTAGGTAACCTAGCGGGCACTTGGACTGTCTAGGTTACCTAGCGGACACTTTGAGTATCTAGGTTAACGAACGGGCACTTGGATATGTAGGTTACGTAGCGGGCACTTGGACTCTGTAGGATCCCTATCGGACATTTGGACTACTTAGGTTAACTAGCGGGCACTTGGACTATCTAGGTTAACTAGCGGGCACTTGGACTATCTAGGTCAAGTAGCGGGCCCTTGTACTATGTAGGTTAACTAGCGGGCACTTGGACTATATAGGTTAAATAGCGGACCTTGGACTATGTAGGTTAACTTGCGGGCCCTTGGACTATGTAGGTTAACTAGTGGGCACTTGGATTATCTAGGTTTCCTAGCCAGCACTCGGACTATGTACATACCCTAGCGCGCACTTGGACTATCAAGGTTACCTAGCGGGCACTTGGACTATGTACGTCCCCTAGTGGGCACTTGGACTATCTAGGTTAATTAACGGGCATTGGACTATGTAGGTTACCTAGAGGGCTCTTGGACTATGTACGTCCCCTAGCGGGCACTTGGACTATCTAGGTTAACTAGAGGGCCCTTGGACGATCTAGGTTAACTAGCGGGCACTTGGACTATCTAGGTTAACTATCGGGCACTTGGACTATCTAGATTAACTAGCGGTCCCTTGGACTATCTAGGTTAACTAGCAGGCACTTGGACTATCTAGGTTAACTAGCGGGCACTTGGACTATCTAGATTAACTAGCGGGCCCTTGGACTATCTAGGTTAACTAGCGGGCACTTTGACTATGTAGTTTTCCTAGCGGGCATTAGGATTACTTAGGTTACCTAGTGGGCACTTGGACTATGTAGGTTACCTAGCGGGCACTTGGACTATGTAGGTTAACTGGAAGGCACTTGGACTATCAAGATTACCAAGCGGGCCCTTGAATTATGTAGGTTACCAGCGGGCACTTGGACTATCTAGGTTAACGAACGTGCACTTGGACTATGTAGGTAACCTAGCGGGCACTTGGACTGTCTAGGTTACCTAGAGGGCACTTGGCCTATCTAGGTTAACGAACGGACACTTGGACTATGTAGGTTAACTAGCGGGCATTTGGATTATTTAGGTTACATAGTGGGCACTTGGACTATGTATGTTACCTAGCGGGCACTTGGACTATGTAGGTTAACTAGAAGGCACTTGGACTATCAAGGTTACCTAGCGGGCACTTGGACTGTCTAGGTTACCTAGCGGGCACTTGGACTATGTAGTTTTCCTAGCGGGCATTAGGATTACTTAGGTTACCTAGCGGGCCCTTGGATTATGTAGGTTGCCAGCGGGCACTTGGACTATCTAGGTTAACGAACGTGCACTTGGACTATGTAGGTAACCTAGCGGGCACTTGGACTGTCTAGGTTACCTAGAGGGCACTTGGCCTATCTAGGTTAAAGAACGGACACTTGGACTATGTAGGTTAACTAGCGGACACTTCGACTATCTAGGTTAGCTAACGGGCAATTGGACTATCTAGGTTACCTAGCGGACACTTGGACTATGTAGGTTCCCTAGCGGGCACTTGGACTATTTAGGTTACCTAGCAGGCACTTTGACTATCTAGGTTAACTAACAGGCACTTGGACTATATAGGTTCCCTAGCGAGCACTTGGACTATGTAGGTTCCCTATCGGGTACTTGGACTGTCTAAGTTAACTAGCGGGCAATTGGACTGTCTAGGTTACCTAGTGGGCACTTGGACTATGTAGTTTACCTAGCAGGCACTTGGACTATGGAGGTTAACTAGCGGGCACTTGGACTGTCTAGGTAACCTAGCGGGCACTTGGACTATCTAGGTTAACGAACGGGCACTTGGACTATGTAGGTAACCTAGCGGGCACTTGGACTGTCTAGGTTACCTAGCGGGCACTTGGACTATCTAGGTTAACGAACGGGCACTTGGATATGAAGGTTACGTAGCGGGCACTTGGACTATGTAGGATCCCTATCGGACATTTGGACTACTTAGGTTAACTAGCGGGCACTTGGACTATCTAGGTTAACTAGCGGGCACTTGGACTATCTAGGTCAAGTAGCGGGCCCTTGTACTATGTAGGTTAACTAGCGGGCACTTGGACTATATAGGTTAAATAGCGGACCTTGGACTATGTAGGTTAACTTGCGGGCCCTTGGACTATGTAGGTTAACTAGTGGGCACTTGGATTATCTAGGTTTCCTAGCCAGCACTCGGACTATGTACATACCCTAGCGCGCACTTGGACTATCAAGGTTACCTAGCGGGCACTTGGACTATGTACGTCCCCTAGTGGGCACTTGGACTATCTAGGTTAACTAACGGGCATTGGACTATGTAGGTAACCTAGAGGGCACATGGACTATGTACGTCCCCTAGCGGGCACTTGGACTATCTAGGTTAACTAGAGGGCCCTTGGACGATCTAGGTTAACTAGCGGGCACTTGGACTATCTAGGTTAACTAGCGGGCACTTGGACTATCTAGATTAACTAGCGGGCACTTGGACTATCTAGATTAACTAGCGGGCACATGGACTATCTAGGTTAACTAGCGGGCACTTGGACTATCTAGGTTAACTAGCGGGCACTTGGACTATCTAGATTAACTAGCAGGCCCTTGGACTATCTAGGTTTACTAGCGGGCACTTGGACTATCTAGGTTAACTAGCGGGCACTTGGACTATGTAGTTTTCCTAGCGGGCATTAGGATTACTTAGGTTACCTAGTGGGCACTTGGACTATGTAGGTTACCTAGCGGGCACTCGGACTATGTAGGTTAACTAGGAGGCACTTGGACTATCAAGATTACCTAGCGGGCCCGTGGATTATGTAGGTTGCCAGCGGGCACTTGGACTATCTAGGTTAACGAACGTGCACTTGGACTATGTAGGTAACCTAGCGGGCACTTGGACTGTCTTGGTTACCTAGAGGGCACTTGGCCTATCTAGGTTAACGAACGGACACTTGGACTATGTAGGTTAACTAGCGGACACTTCGACTATCTAGGTTAGCTAACGGGCAATTGGACTATCTAGGTTACCCAGAGGACACTTGGACTATGTGGGTTCCCTAGCGGGCACTTGGACTATGTAGTTTACCTAGCAGGCATTTTGACTATCTAGGTTAACTAACAGACACTTAGACTATGTAGGTTGACTAGCGAGCACTTGGACTATATAGGTTCCCTAGCGAGCACTTGGACTATGTAGGTTCCCTATCGGGTACTTGGACTGTCTAGGTTAACTAGCGGGCAATTGGACTGTCTAGGTTACCTAGTGGGCACTTGGACTATGTAGTTTACCTAGCAGGCACTTGGACTATGGAGGTTAACTAGCGGGCACTTGGACTGTCTAGGTAACTTAGCGGGCACTTGGATTATCTAGGTTAACGAACGGGCACTTGGACTATGTAGGTAACCTAGCGGGCACTTGGACTATCTAGGATTACTAGCGGGCACTTGTACTATCTAGGTTAACAAGCGGGCACTTGGACTATCTAGGTTAACTAGCGGGCATTTGGATTATGTAGGTTAACTAGCGGACACTTCGACTATCTAGCTTAGCTAACGGGCAATTGGACTATCTAGGTTACCTAGTGGGCACTTCGACTATGTAGGTTCCCTAGCGGGCACTTGGACTATTTAGGTTACCTAGCAGGCACTTTGACTATCTAGGTTAACTAACGGGCACTTGGACTATGTAGGTTGCTTAGCGAGCACTTGGACTATGTAGATTCCCTAGGGGGCACTTGGACTATGTATTTCCCCAAGCGGGCACTAGGACAATCTAGGTTAACTATTGGGCCCTTGGACTATGTAGGTTAACTATCGGGCACTTTGATTATCTAGGTTAACCAGCGGGCACTTGGACGATCTAGGTTAACTAGCGGGCACTTGGACTATCTAGGTTAACTAGTGGGCACTTGGACTATCTAGATTAACTAGCGGGCCCTTGGACTATCTAGGTTAACTAGCGGGCACTTGGACTATCTAGGTTAACTAGCGGGCACTGGACTATGTAGATTAACTAGCGGGCCCTTGGACTATCTAGGTTTACTAGCGGGCACTTGGACTATATAGGTTAACAAGCGGGCATTGGACTATCTAGGTTAACTAGCGGGCATTTGGATTATTTAGGTTACATAGTGGGCACTTGGACTATGTATGTTACCTAGCGCGCACTTGGACTATGTAGGTTAACTAGAAGGCACTTGGACTATCAAGGTTACCTAGCGGGCACTTGGACTGTCTAGGTTACCTAGCGGGCACTTGGACTATGTAGTTTTCCTAGCGGGCATTAGGATTACATAGGTTACCTAGTGGACACTTGGACTATGTAGGTTACCTAGCGGGCACTTGGACTATGTAAGTTAACTAGAAGGCACTTGGACTATCAAGATTACCTAGCGGGCCCTTAGATTATGTAGGTTGCCAGCGGGCACTTGGACTATCTAGGTTAACGAACGTGCACTTGGACTATGTAGGTAACCTAGCGGGCCCTTGGACTGTCTAGGTTACCTAGAGGGCACTTGGCCTATCTAGGTTAACGAACGGACACTTGGACTATGTAGGTTAACTAGCGGACACTTCGACTATCTAGGTTAGCTAACGGGCAATTGGACTATCTAGGTTACCTAGCGGACACTTGGACTATGTAGGTTCCCTAGCGGGCACTTGGACTATTTAGGTTACCTAGAAGGCACTTTGACTATCTAGGTCAACTAACAGGCACTTGGACTATGTAGGTTGCCGAGCGAGCACTTGGACTATATAGGTTCCCTAGCGAGCACTTGGACTATGTAGGTTCCCTATCGGGTACTTGGACTGTCTAGGTTAACTAGCGGGCAAATGGACTGTCTAGGTTACCTTGTGGGCACTTGGACTATGTAGTTTACCTAGCAGGCATTTGGACTATGGAGGTTAACTACCGGGCACTTGGACTGTCTAGGTAACCTAGCGGGCACTTGGACTATCTAGGTTAACTAGCGGGCACTTGGACTATGTAGTTTTTCTAGCGGGCATTAGGATTACTTAGGTTACCTAGTGGGCACTTGGACTATGTAGGTTACCTAGCGGGCACTTGGACTATGTAGGTTAACTAGAAGGCACTTGGACTATCAAGATTACCTAGCGGGCCCTTGGATTATGTAGGTTACCAGCGGGCACTTGGACTATCTAGGTTAACGAACGTGCACTTGGACTATGTAGGTAACCTAGCGGTCACTTGGACTGTCTAGGTTACCTAGAGGGCACTTGGCCTATCTAGGTTAACGAACGGACACTTGGACTATGTAGGTTAACTAGCGGACACTTCGACTATCTAGGTTAGCTAACGGGCAATTGGACTATCTAGGTTACTCAGCGGACACTTGGACAATGTGGGTTCCCTTGCGGGCACTTGGACTATTTAGTTTACCTAGCAGGCACTTTGACTATCTAGGTTAACTAACAGGCACTTAGACTATGTAGGTTGCCTAGCGAGCACTTGGACTATATAGGTTCCCTAGCGAGCACTTGGACTATGTAGGTTCCCTATCGGGTACTTGGACTGTCTAGGTTAACTAGCGGGCAATTGGACTGTCTAGGTTACCTAGTGGGCACTTGGACTATGTAGTTTACCTAGCAGGCACTTGGACTATGGAGGTTAACTAGCGGGCACTTGGACTGTCTAGGTAACCTAGCGGGCACTTGGACTATCTAGGTTAACGAACGGGCACTTGTACTATGTTGGTAACCTAGCGGGCACTTGGACTGTCTAGGTTACCTAGTGGGCACTTGGACTATCTAGGTTAACGAACGGGCACTTGGATATGTAGGTTACGTAGTGGGCACTTGGACTATGTAGGATCCCTATCGGACATTTGGACTACTTAGGTTAACTAGCGGGCACTTGGACTCTCTAGGTTAACTAGCGGGCACTTGGACTATCTAGGTCAAGTAGCGGGCCCTTGTACTATGTAGGTTAACTAGCGGGCACTTGGACTATATAGGTTAAATAGCGGACCTTGGACTATGTAGGTTAACTTGCGGCCCCTTGGACTATGTAGGTTAACTAGCGGGCACTTGGATTATCTAGGTTTCCTAGCCAGCACTCGGACTATGTACATACCCTAGCGCGCACTTGGACTATCAAGGTTACCTAGCGGGCACTTGGACTATGTACGTCCCCTAGTGGGCACTTGGACTATCTAGGTTAACTAACGGGCACTTGGACTATGTAGGTTACCTAGCGGGCACTTGGACTATGTAGGTTAACTAGAAGGCGCTTGGACTATCAAGGTTACCTAGCGGGCCCTTGGAATATGTAGATTACCAGCGGGCACTTGGACTATCTAGGTTAATGAACGTGCACTTGGACTATGTAGGTAACCTAGTGGGCACTTGGACTGTCTAGGTTACCTAGTGGGCACTTGGCCTATCTAGGTTAACGAACGGGCACTTGGACTATGTAGGTTAACTAGCGGGCCTTGGACTATCTAGGATTACTAGCGGGCACTTGTACTATCTAGGTTAACAAGCGGGCACTTGGACTATCTAGGTTAACTAGCGGGCATTTGGATTATGTAGGTTAACTAGCGGACACTTCGACTATCTAGCTTAGCTAACGGGCAATTGGACTATCTAGGTTACCTAGTGGGCACTTCGACTATGTAGGTTCCCTAGCGGGCACTTGGACTATTTAGGTTACCTAGCAGGCACTTTGACTATCTAGGTTAACTAACGGGCACTTGGACTATGTAGGTTGCTTAGCGAGCACTTGGACTATGTAGATTCCCTAGGGGGCACTTGGACTATGTATTTCCCCAAGCGGGCACTAGGACAATCTAGATTAACTATTGGGCCCTTGGACTATGTAGGTTAACTATCGGGCACTTTGATTATCTAGGTTAACCAGCGGGCACTTGGACGATCTAGGTTAACTAGCGGGCACTTGGACTATCTAGGTTAACTAGTGGGCACTTGGACTATCTAGATTAACTAGCGGGCCCTTGGACTATCTAAGTTAACTAGCGGGCACTTGGACTATCTAGGTTAACTAGCGGGCACTGGACTATGTAGATTAACTAGCGGGCCCTTGGACTATCTAGGTTTACTAGCGGGCACTTGGACTATCTAGGTTAACAAGCGGGCACTTGGACTATCTAGGTTAACTAGCGGGCATTTGGATTATTTAGGTTACATAGTGGGCACTTGGACTATGTATGTTACCTAGCGCGCACTTGGACTATGTAGGTTAACTAGAAGGCACTTGGACTATCAAGGTTACCTAGCGGGCACTTGGACTGTCTAGGTTACCTAGCGGGCACTTGGACTATGTAGTTTTCCTAGCGGGCATTAGGATTACTTAGGTTACCTAGTGGACACTTGGACTATGTAGGTTACCTAGCGGGCACTTGGACTATGTAGGTTAACTAGAAGGCACTTGGACTATCAAGATTACCTAGCGGGCCCTTGGATTATGTAGGTTGCCAGCGGGCACTTGGACTATCTAGGTTAACGAACGTGCACTTGGACTATGTAGGTAACCTAGCGGGCCCTTGGACTGTCTAGGTTACCTAGAGGGCACTTGGCCTATCTAGGTTAACGAACGGACACTTGGACTATGTAGGTTAACTAGCGGACACTTCGACTATCTAGGTTAGCTAACGGGCAATTGGACTATCTAGGTTACCTAGCGGACACTTGGACTATGTGGGTTCCCTAGCGGGCACTTGGACTATTTAGGTTACCTAGCAGGCACTTTGACTATCTAGGTCAACTAACAGGCACTTGGACTATGTAGGTTGCCGAGGGAGCACTTGGACTATATAGGTTCCCTAGCGAGCACTTGGACTATGTAGGTTCCCTATCGGGTACTTGGACTGTCTAGGTTAACTAGCGGGCAATTGGACTGTCTAGGTTACCTTGTGGGCACTTGGACTATGTAGTTTACCTAGCAGGCACTTGGACTATGGAGGTTAACTAGCGGGCACTTGGACTGTCTAGGTAACCTAGCGGGCACTTGGACTATCTAGGTTAACGAACGGGCACTTGTACTATGTAGGTAACCTAGCGGGCACTTGGACTGTCTAGGTTACCTAGCGGGCACTTGGACTATCTAGGTTAACGAACGGGCACTTGGATATGTAGGTTACGTAGCGGGCACTTGGACTATGTAGGATCCCTATCGGACATTTGGACTACTTAGGTTAACTAGCGGACACTTGGACTCTCTAGGTTAACTAGCGGGCACTTGGACTATCTAGGTCAAGTAGCGGGCCCTTGTACTATGTAGGTTAACTAGCGGGCACTTGGACTATATAGGTTAAATAGCGGACCTTGGACTATGTAGGTTAACTTGCGGGCGCTTGGACTATGTAGGTTAACTAGCGGGCACTTGGATTATCTAGGTTTCCTAGCCAGCACTCGGACTATGTACATACCCTAGCGCGCACTTGGACTATCAAGGTTACCTAGCGGGCACTTGGACTATGTACGTCCCCTAGTGGGCACTTGGACTATCTAGGTTAACTAACGGGCACTTGGACTATGTAGGTTACCTAGCGGGCACTTGGACTATGTAGGTTAACTAGAAGGCGCTTGGACTATCAAGGTTACCTAGCGGGCCCTTGGAATATGTAGATTACCAGCGGGCACTTGGACTATCTAGGTTAATGAACGTGCACTTGGACTATGTAGGTAACCTAGTGGGCACTTGGACTGTCTAGGTTACCTAGTGGGCACTTGGCCTATCTAGGTTAACGAACGGGCACTTGGACTATGTAGGTTAACTAGCGGGCCTTGGACTATCTAGGATTACTAGCGGGCACTTGTACTATCTAGGTTAACAAGCGGGCACTTGGACTATCTAGGTTAACTAGCGGGCATTTGGATTATGTAGGTTAACTAGCGGACACTTCGACTATCTAGCTTAGCTAACGGGCAATTGGACTATCTAGGTTACCTAGTGGGCACTTCGACTATGTAGGTTCCCTAGCGGGCACTTGGACTATTTAGGTTACCTAGCAGGCACGTTGACTATCTAGGTTAACTAACGGGCACTTGGACTATGTAGGTTGCTTAGCGAGCACTTGGACTATGTAGATTCCCTAGGGGGCACTTGGACTATGTATTTCCCCAAGCGGGCACTAGGACAATCTAGGTTAACTATTGGGCCCTTGGACTATGTAGGTTAACTATCGGGCACTTTGATTATCTAGGTTAACCAGCGGGCACTTGGACGATCTAGGTTAACTAGCGGGCACTTGGACTATCTAGGTTAACTAGTGGGCACTTGGACTATCTAGATTAACTAGCGGGCCCTTGGACTATCTAGGTTAACTAGCGGGCACTTGGACTATCTAGGTTAACTAGCGGGCACTGGACTATGTAGATTAACTAGCGGGCCCTTGGACTATCTAGGTTTACTAGCGGGCACTTGGACTATCTAGGTTAACAAGCGGGCATTGGACTATCTAGGTTAACTAGCGGGCATTTGGATTATTTAGGTTACATAGTGGGCACTTGGACTATGTATGTTACCTAGCGCGCACTTGGACTATGTAGGTTAACTAGAAGGCACTTGGACTATCAAGGTTACCTAGCGGGCACTTGGACTGTCTAGGTTACCTAGCGGGCACTTGGACTATGTAGTTTTCCTAGCGGGCATTAGGATTACTTAGGTTACCTAGTGGACACTTGGACTATGTAGGTTACCTAGCGGGCACTTGGACTATGTAGGTTAACTAGAAGGCACTTGGACTATCAAGATTACCTAGCGGGCCCTTGGATTATGTAGGTTGCCAGCGGGCACTTGGACTATCTAGGTTAACGAACGTGCACTTGGACTATGTAGGTAACCTAGCGGGCCCTTGGACTGTCTAGGTTACCTAGAGGGCACTTGGCCTATCTAGGTTAACGAACGGACACTTGGACTATGTAGGTTAACTAGCGGACACTTCGACTATCTAGGTTAGCTAACGGGCAATTGGACTATCTAGGTTACCTAGCGGACACTTGGACTATGTAGGTTCCCTAGCGGGCACTTGGACTATTTAGGTTACCTAGCAGGCACTTTGACTATCTAGGTTAACTAACAGGCACTTGGACTATATAGGTTCCCTAGCGAGCACTTGGACTATGTAGGTTCCCTATCGGGTACTTGGACTGTCTAAGTTAACTAGCGGGCAATTGGACTGTCTAGGTTACCTAGTGGGCACTTGGACTATGTAGTTTACCTAGCAGGCACTTGGACTATGGAGGTTAACTAGCGGGCACTTGGACTGTCTAGGTAACCTAGCGGGCACTTGGACTATCTAGGTTAACGAACGGGCACTTGGACTATGTAGGTAACCTAGCGGGCACTTGGACTGTCTAGGTTACCTAGCGGGCACTTGGACTATCTAGGTTAACGAACGGGCACTTGGATATGTAGGTTACGTAGCGGGCACTTGGACTATGTAGGATCCCTATCGGACATTTGGACTACTTAGGTTAACTAGCGGGCACTTGGACTATCTAGGTTAACTAGCGGGCACTTGGACTATCTAGGTCAAGTAGCGGGCCCTTGTACTATGTAGGTTAACTAGCGGGCACTTGGACTATATAGGTTAAATAGCGGACCTTGGACTATGTAGGTTAACTTGCGGGCCCTTGGACTATGTAGGTTAACTAGTGGGCACTTGGATTATCTAGGTTTCCTAGCCAGCACTCGGACTATGTACATACCCTAGCGCGCACTTGGACTATCAAGGTTACCTAGCGGGCACTTGGACTATGTACGTCCCCTAGTGGGCACTTGGACTATCTAGGTTAATTAACGGGCATTGGACTATGTAGGTTACCTAGAGGGCTCTTGGACTATGTACGTCCCCTAGCGGGCACTTGGACTATCTAGGTTAACTAGAGGGCCCTTGGACGATCTAGGTTAACTAGCGGGCACTTGGACTATCTAGGTTAACTATCGGGCACTTGGACTATCTAGATTAACTAGCGGTCCCTTGGACTATCTAGGTTAACTAGCAGGCACTTGGACTATCTAGGTTAACTAGCGGGCACTTGGACTATCTAGATTAACTAGCGGGCCCTTGGACTATCTAGGTTAACTAGCGGGCACTTTGACTATGTAGTTTTCCTAGCGGGCATTAGGATTACTTAGGTTACCTAGTGGGCACTTGGACTATGTAGGTTACCTAGCGGGCACTTGGACTATGTAGGTTAACTGGAAGGCACTTGGACTATCAAGATTACCAAGCGGGCCCTTGAATTATGTAGGTTACCAGCGGGCACTTGGACTATCTAGGTTAACGAACGTGCACTTGGACTATGTAGGTAACCTAGCGGGCACTTGGACTGTCTAGGTTACCTAGAGGGCACTTGGCCTATCTAGGTTAACGAACGGACACTTGGACTATGTAGGTTAACTAGCGGGCATTTGGATTATTTAGGTTACATAGTGGGCACTTGGACTATGTATGTTACCTAGCGGGCACTTGGACTATGTAGGTTAACTAGAAGGCACTTGGACTATCAAGGTTACCTAGCGGGCACTTGGACTGTCTAGGTTACCTAGCGGGCACTTGGACTATGTAGTTTTCCTAGCGGGCATTAGGATTACTTAGGTTACCTAGCGGGCCCTTGGATTATGTAGGTTGCCAGCGGGCACTTGGACTATCTAGGTTAACGAACGTGCACTTGGACTATGTAGGTAACCTAGCGGGCACTTGGACTGTCTAGGTTACCTAGAGGGCACTTGGCCTATCTAGGTTAAAGAACGGACACTTGGACTATGTAGGTTAACTAGCGGACACTTCGACTATCTAGGTTAGCTAACGGGCAATTGGACTATCTAGGTTACCTAGCGGACACTTGGACTATGTAGGTTCCCTAGCGGGCACTTGGACTATTTAGGTTACCTAGCAGGCACTTTGACTATCTAGGTTAACTAACAGGCACTTGGACTATATAGGTTCCCTAGCGAGCACTTGGACTATGTAGGTTCCCTATCGGGTACTTGGACTGTCTAAGTTAACTAGCGGGCAATTGGACTGTCTAGGTTACCTAGTGGGCACTTGGACTATGTAGTTTACCTAGCAGGCACTTGGACTATGGAGGTTAACTAGCGGGCACTTGGACTGTCTAGGTAACCTAGCGGGCACTTGGACTATCTAGGTTAACGAACGGGCACTTGGACTATGTAGGTAACCTAGCGGGCACTTGGACTGTCTAGGTTACCTAGCGGGCACTTGGACTATCTAGGTTAACGAACGGGCACTTGGATATGAAGGTTACGTAGCGGGCACTTGGACTATGTAGGATCCCTATCGGACATTTGGACTACTTAGGTTAACTAGCGGGCACTTGGACTATCTAGGTTAACTAGCGGGCACTTGGACTATCTAGGTCAAGTAGCGGGCCCTTGTACTATGTAGGTTAACTAGCGGGCACTTGGACTATATAGGTTAAATAGCGGACCTTGGACTATGTAGGTTAACTTGCGGGCCCTTGGACTATGTAGGTTAACTAGTGGGCACTTGGATTATCTAGGTTTCCTAGCCAGCACTCGGACTATGTACATACCCTAGCGCGCACTTGGACTATCAAGGTTACCTAGCGGGCACTTGGACTATGTACGTCCCCTAGTGGGCACTTGGACTATCTAGGTTAACTAACGGGCATTGGACTATGTAGGTAACCTAGAGGGCACATGGACTATGTACGTCCCCTAGCGGGCACTTGGACTATCTAGGTTAACTAGAGGGCCCTTGGACGATCTAGGTTAACTAGCGGGCACTTGGACTATCTAGGTTAACTAGCGGGCACTTGGACTATCTAGATTAACTAGCGGGCACTTGGACTATCTAGATTAACTAGCGGGCACATGGACTATCTAGGTTAACTAGCGGGCACTTGGACTATCTAGGTTAACTAGCGGGCACTTGGACTATCTAGATTAACTAGCAGGCCCTTGGACTATCTAGGTTTACTAGCGGGCACTTGGACTATCTAGGTTAACTAGCGGGCACTTGGACTATGTAGTTTTCCTAGCGGGCATTAGGATTACTTAGGTTACCTAGTGGGCACTTGGACTATGTAGGTTACCTAGCGGGCACTCGGACTATGTAGGTTAACTAGGAGGCACTTGGACTATCAAGATTACCTAGCGGGCCCGTGGATTATGTAGGTTGCCAGCGGGCACTTGGACTATCTAGGTTAACGAACGTGCACTTGGACTATGTAGGTAACCTAGCGGGCACTTGGACTGTCTTGGTTACCTAGAGGGCACTTGGCCTATCTAGGTTAACGAACGGACACTTGGATTATGTAGGTTAACTAGCGGACACTTCGACTATCTAGGTTAGCTAACGGGCAATTGGACTATCTAGGTTACCCAGAGGACACTTGGACTATGTGGGTTCCCTAGCGGGCACTTGGACTATGTAGTTTACCTAGCAGGCATTTTGACTATCTAGGTTAACTAACAGACACTTAGACTATGTAGGTTGACTAGCGAGCACTTGGACTATATAGGTTCCCTAGCGAGCACTTGGACTATGTAGGTTCCCTATCGGGTACTTGGACTGTCTAGGTTAACTAGCGGGCAATTGGACTGTCTAGGTTACCTAGTGGGCACTTGGACTATGTAGTTTACCTAGCAGGCACTTGGACTATGGAGGTTAACTAGCGGGCACTTGGACTGTCTAGGTAACTTAGCGGGCACTTGGATTATCTAGGTTAACGAACGGGCACTTGGACTATGTAGGTAACCTAGCGGGCACTTGGACTATCTAGGATTACTAGCGGGCACTTGTACTATCTAGGTTAACAAGCGGGCACTTGGACTATCTAGGTTAACTAGCGGGCATTTGGATTATGTAGGTTAACTAGCGGACACTTCGACTATCTAGCTTAGCTAACGGGCAATTGGACTATCTAGGTTACCTAGTGGGCACTTCGACTATGTAGGTTCCCTAGCGGGCACTTGGACTATTTAGGTTACCTAGCAGGCACTTTGACTATCTAGGTTAACTAACGGGCACTTGGACTATGTAGGTTGCTTAGCGAGCACTTGGACTATGTAGATTCCCTAGGGGGCACTTGGACTATGTATTTCCCCAAGCGGGCACTAGGACAATCTAGGTTAACTATTGGGCCCTTGGACTATGTAGGTTAACTATCGGGCACTTTGATTATCTAGGTTAACCAGCGGGCACTTGGACGATCTAGGTTAACTAGCGGGCACTTGGACTATCTAGGTTAACTAGTGGGCACTTGGACTATCTAGATTAACTAGCGGGCCCTTGGACTATCTAGGTTAACTAGCGGGCACTTGGACTATCTAGGTTAACTAGCGGGCACTGGACTATGTAGATTAACTAGCGGGCCCTTGGACTATCTAGGTTTACTAGCGGGCACTTGGACTATCTAGGTTAACAAGCGGGCATTGGACTATCTAGGTTAACTAGCGGGCATTTGGATTATTTAGGTTACATAGTGGGCACTTGGACTATGTATGTTACCTAGCGCGCACTTGGACTATGTAGGTTAACTAGAAGGCACTTGGACTATCAAGGTTACCTAGCGGGCACTTGGACTGTCTAGGTTACCTAGCGGGCACTTGGACTATGTAGTTTTCCTAGCGGGCATTAGGATTACTTAGGTTACCTAGTGGACACTTGGACTATGTAGGTTACCTAGCGGGCACTTGGACTATGTAAGTTAACTAGAAGGCACTTGGACTATCAAGATTACCTAGCGGGCCCTTAGATTATGTAGGTTGCCAGCGGGCACTTGGACTATCTAGGTTAACGAACGTGCACTTGGACTATGTAGGTAACCTAGCGGGCCCTTGGACTGTCTAGGTTACCTAGAGGGCACTTGGCCTATCTAGGTTAACGAACGGACACTTGGACTATGTAGGTTAACTAGCGGACACTTCGACTATCTAGGTTAGCTAACGGGCAATTGGACTATCTAGGTTACCTAGCGGACACTTGGACTATGTAGGTTCCCTAGCGGGCACTTGGACTATTTAGGTTACCTAGCAGGCACTTTGACTATCTAGGTCAACTAACAGGCACTTGGACTATGTAGGTTGCCGAGCGAGCACTTGGACTATATAGGTTCCCTAGCGAGCACTTGGACTATGTAGGTTCCCTATCGGGTACTTGGACTGTCTAGGTTAACTAGCGGGCAAATGGACTGTCTAGGTTACCTTGTGGGCACTTGGACTATGTAGTTTACCTAGCAGGCATTTGGACTATGGAGGTTAACTACCGGGCACTTGGACTGTCTAGGTAACCTAGCGGGCACTTGGACTATCTAGGTTAACGAACGGGCACTTGGACTATGTAGGTAACCTAGTGGGCACTTGGACTGTCTAGGTTACCTAGCGGGCACTTGGACTATCTAGGTTAACGAACGGGCACTTGGATATGTAGGTTACGTAGCGGGCACTTGGACTATGTAGGATCCCTATCGGACATTTGGACTACTTAGGTTAACTAGCGGGCACTTGGACTATCTAGGTTAACTAGCGGGCACTTGGACTATCTAGGTCAAGTAGCGGGCCCTTGTACTATGTAGGTTAACTAGCGGGCACTTGGACTATATAGGTTAAATAGCGGACCTTGGACTATGTAGGTTAACTTGCGGGCCCTTGGACTATGTAGGTTAACTAGTGGGCACTTGGATTATCTAGGTTTCCTAGCCAGCACTCGGACTATGTACATACCCTAGCGCGCACTTGGACTATCAAGGTTACCTAGCGGGCACTTGGGCTATGTCCGTCCCCTAGTGGGCACTTGGACTATCTAGGTTAATTAACGGGCATTGGACTATGTAGGTTACCTAGAGGGCACTTGGACTATGTACGTCCCCTAGCGGGCACTTGGACTATCTAGGTTAACTAGAGGGCCCTTGGACGATCTATGTTAACTAGCGGGCACTTGGACTATCTAGGTTAACTAGCGGGCACTTGGACTATCTAGATTAACTAGCGGTCCCTTGGACTATCTAGGTTAACTAGCAGGCACTTGGACTATCTAGGTTAACTAGCGGGCACTTGGACTATCTAGATTAACTAGCGGGCCCTTGGACTATCTAGGTTAACTAGCGGGCACTTTGACTATGTAGTTTTCCTAGCGGGCATTAGGATTACTTAGGTTACCTAGTGGGCACTTGGACTATGTAGGTTACCTAGCGGGCACTTGGACTATGTAGGTTAACTGGAAGGCACTTGGACTATCAAGATTACCAAGCGGGCCCTTGAATTATGTAGGTTACCAGCGGGCACTTGGACTATCTAGGTTAACGAACGTGCACTTGGACTATGTAGGTAACCTAGCGGGCACTTGGACTGTCTAGGTTACCTAGAGGGCACTTGGCCTATCTAGGTTAACGAACGGACACTTGGACTATGTAGGTTAACTAGTGGGCATTTGGATTATTTAGGTTACATAGTGGGCACTTGGACTATGTATGTTACCTAGCGGGCACTTGGACTATGTAGGTTAACTTGAAGGCACTTGGACTATCAAGGTTACCTAGCGGGCACTTGGACTGTCTAGGTTACCTAGCGGGCACTTGGACTATGTAGTTTTCCTAGCGGGCATTAGGATTACTTAGGTTACCTAGCGGGCCCTTGGATTATGTAGGTTGCCAGCGGGCACTTGGACTATCTAGGTTAACGAACGTGCACTTGGACTATGTAGGTAACCTAACGGGCACTTGGACTGTCTAGGTTACCTAGAGGGCACTTGGCCTATCTAGGTTAACGAACGGACACTTGGACTATGTAGGTTAACTAGCGGACACTTCGACTATCTAGGTTAGCTAAAGGGCAATTGGACTATCTAGGTTACCCAGAGGACACTTGGACTATGTGGGTTCCCTAGCGGGCACTTGGACTATGTAGTTTACCTAGAAGGCATTTTGACTATCTAGGTTAACTAACAGACACTTAGACTATGTAGGTTGACTAGCGAGCACTTGGACTATATAGGTTCCCTAGCGAGCACTTGGACTATGTAGGTTCCCTATCGGGTACTTGGACTGTCTAGGTTAACTAGCGGGCAATTGGACTGTCTAGGTTACCTAGTGGGCACTTGGACTATGTAGTTTACCTAGCAGGCACTTGGACTATGGAGGTTAACTAGCGGGCACTTGGACTGTCTAGGTAACTTAGCGGGCACTTGGATTATCTAGGTTAACGAACGGGCACTTGGACTATGTAGGTAACCTAGCGGGCACTTGGACTGTCTAGGTTACCTAGCGGGCACTTTGAGTATCTAGGTTAACGAACGGGCACTTGGATATGTAGGTTACGTAGCGGGCACTTGGACTCTGTAGGATCCCTATCGGACATTTGGACTACTTAGGTTAACTAGCGGGCACTTGGACTCTCTAGGTTAACTAGCGGGCACTTGGACTATCTAGGTCAAGTAGCGGGCCCTTGTACTATGAAGGTTAACTAGCGGGCACTTGGAGTATATAGGTTAAATAGCGGACCTTGGACTATGTAGGATAACTTGCGGGCCCTTGGACTATGTAGGTTAACTAGTGGGCACTTGGATTATCTAGGTTTCCTAGCCAGCACTCGGACTATGTACATACCCTAGCGCGCACTTGGACTATGTACGTTACCTAGAGGGCACTTGGACTATGTACATCCCCTAGCGGGCACTTGGACTATCTAGATTAACTAGAGGGCCCTTGGACGATCTAGGTTAACTAGCGGGCACTTGGACTATCTAGGTTAACTAGCGGGCACTTGGACTATCTAGATTAACTAGCGGTCCATTGGACTATCTAGGTTAACTAGCGGGCACTTGGACTATCTAGGTTAACTAGCGGGCACTTGGACTATCTAGATTAACTAGCGGGCCCTTGGAATATCTAGGTTTACTAGCGGGCACTTGGACTATCTAGGTTAACTAGCGGGCACTTGGACTATGCAGTTTTCCTAGCGGGCATTAGGATTACTTAGGTTACCTAGTGGGCACTTGGACTATGTAGGTTACCTAGCGGGCACTTGGACTATGTAGGGTAACTGGAAGGCACTTGGGCTATCAAGATTACCTAGCGGGCCCTTGGATTATGTAGGTTACCAGCGGGCACTTGGACTATCTAGGTTAACGAACGTGCACTTGGACTATGTAGGTAACCTAGCGGGCACTTGGACTGTCTAGGTTACCTAGAGGGCACTTGGCCTATCTAGATTAACGAACGGACACTTGGACTATGTAGGTTAACTAGCGGGCATTTGGATTATTTAGGTTACATAGTGGGCACTTGGACTATGTATGTTACCTAGCGGGCACTTGGACTATGTAGGTTAACTAGAAGGCACTTGGACTATCAAGGTTACCTAGCGGGCACTTGGACTGTCTAGGTTACCTAGCGGGCACTTGGACTGTGTAGTTTTCCTAGCGGGCATTAGGATTACTTAGGTTACCTAGCGGGCACTTGGACTATGTAGGTTACCAAGCGGGCACTTGGACTATATAGGTTAACTAGAAGGCACTTGGAGTATCAAGATTACCTAGCGGGCCCTTGGATTATGTAGGTTGCCAGCGGGCACTTGGACTATCTAGGTTAACGAACGTGCACATGGACTATGTAGGTAACCTAGCGGGCACTTGGACTGTCTAGGTTACCTAGAGGGCACTTGGCCTATCTAGGTTAACGAACGGACACTTGGACTATGTAGGTTAACTAGCGGACACTTCGACTATCTAGGTTAGCTAACGGGCAATTGGACTATCTAGGTTACCTAGCGGACACTTGGACTATGTAGGTTCCCTAGCGGGCACTTGGACTATTTAGGTTACCTAGCAGGCACTTTGACTATCTAGGTTAACTAACAGGCACTTGGACTATATAGGTTCCCTAGCGAGCACTTGGACTATGGAGGTTCCCTATCGGGTACTTGGACTGTCTAGGTTAACTAGCGGGCAATTGGACTGTCTAGGTTACCTAGTGGGCACTTGGACTATGTAGTTTACCTAGCAGGCACTTGGACTATGGAGGTTAACTAGCGGGCACTTGGACTGTCTAGGTAACCTAGCGGGCACTTGGACTATCTAGGTTAACGAACGGGCACTTGGACTATGTAGGTAACCTAGCGGGCACTTGGACTGTCTAGGTTACCTAGCGGGCACTTGGACTATCTAGGTTAACGAACGGGCACTTGGATATGTAGGTTACGTAGCGGGCACTTGGACTATGTAGGATCCCTATCGGACATTTGGACTACTTAGGCTAACTAGCGGGCACTTGGACTATCTAGGTTAACTAGCGGGCACTTGGACTATCTAGGTCAAGTAGCGGGCCCTTGTACTATGTAGGTTAACTAGCGGGCACTTGGACTATATAGGTTAAATAGCGGACCTTGGACTATGTAGGTTAACTTGCGGGCCCTTGGACTATGTAGGTTAACTAGTGGGCACTTGGATTATCTAGGTTTCCTAGCCAGCACTCGGACTATGTACATACCCTAGCGCGCACTTGGACTATCAAGGTTTCATAGCGGGTACTTGGACTATGTACGTCCCCTAGTGGGCACTTGGACTATCTAGGTTAACTAACGGGCATTGGACTATGTAGGTTACCTAGAGGGCACTTGGACTATGTACGTCCCCTAGCGGGCACTTGGACTATCTAGGTTAACTAGAGGGCCCTTGGACGATCTAGGTTAACTAGCGGGCACTTGGACTATCTAGGTTAACTAGCGGGCACTTGGACTATCTAGATTAACTAGCGGTCCCTTGGACTATCTAGGTTAACTAGCGGGCACTTGGACTATCTAGGTTAACTAGCGGGCACTTGGACTATCTAGATTAACTAGCGGGCCCTTGGACTATCTAGGTTTACTAGCGGGCACTTGGACTATCTAGGTTAACTAGCGGGCACTTGGACTATGTAGTTTTCCTAGTGGGCATTAGGATTACTTAGGTTACCTAGTGGGCACTTGGACTATGTAGGTTACCTAGCGGGCACTTGGACTATGTAGGTTAACTAGAAGGCACTTGGACTATCAAGATTACCTAGCGGGCCCGTGGATTATGTAGGTTACCAGCGGGCACTTGGACTATCTAGGTTAACGAACGTGCACTTGGACTATGTAGGTAACCTAGCGGGCACTTGGACTGTCTAGGTTACCTAGAGGGCACTTGGCCTATCTAGGTTAACGAACGGACACTTGGACTATGTAGGTTACCTAGCGGACACTTCGACTATCTAGGTTAGCTAACGGGCAATTGGACTATCTAGGTTACCCAGAGGACACTTGGACTATGTGGGTTCCCTAGCGGGCACTTGGACTATGTAGTTTACCTAGCAGGCATTTTGACTATCTAGGTTAACTAACAGACACTTAGACTATGTAGGTTGACTAGCGAGCACTTGGACTATATAGGTTCCCTAGCGAGCACTTGGACTATGTAGGTTCCCTATCGGGTACTTGGACTGTCTAGGTTAACTAGCGGGCACTTGGACTGTCTAGGTTACCTAGTGGGCACTTGGACTATGTAGTTTACCTAGCAGGCACTTGGACTATGGAGGTTAACTAGCGGGCACTTGGACGATCTAGGTTAACTAGCGGGCACTTGGACTATCTAGGTTAACTAGCGGGCACTTGGACTATTTAGATTAACTAGCGGTCCCTTGGACTATCTAGGTTAACTAGCAGGCACTTGGACTATCTAGGTTAACTAGCGGGCACTTGGACTATCTAGATTAACTAGCGGGCCCTTGGACTATCTAGGTTAACTAGCGGGCACTTTGACTATGTAGTTTTCCTAGCGGGCATTAGGATTACTTAGGTTACCTAGTGGGCACTTGGACTATGTAGGTTACCTAGCGGGCACTTGGACTATGTAGGTTAACTGGAAGGCACTTGGACTATCAAGATTACCAAGCGGGCCCTTGAATTATGTAGGTTACCAGCGGGCACTTGGACTATCTAGGTTAACGAACGTGCACTTGGACTATGTAGGTAACCTAGCGGGCACTTGGACTGTCTAGGTTACCTAGAGGGCACTTGGCCTATCTAGGTTAACGAACGGACACTTGGACTATGTAGGTTAACTAGCGGGCATTTGGATTATTTAGGTTACATAGTGGGCACTTGGACTATGTATGTTACCTAGCGGGCACTTGGACTCTGTAGGTTAACTAGAAGGCACTTGGACTATCAAGGTTACCTAGCGGGCACTTGGACTGTCTAGGTTACCTAGCGGGCACTTGGACTATGTAGTTTTCCTAGCGGGCATTAGGAATACTTAGGTTACCTAGCGGGCCCTTGGATTATGTAGGTTGCCAGCGGGCACTTGGACTATCTAGGTTAACGAACGTGCACTTGGACTATGTAGGTAACCTAGCGGGCACTTGGACTGTCTAGGTTACCTAGAGGGCACTTGGCCTATCTAGGTTAAAGAACGGACACTTGGACTATGTAGGTTAACTAGCGGACACTTCGACTATCTAGGTTAGCTAACGGGCAATTGGACTATCTAGGTTACCTAGCGGACACTTGGACTATGTAGGTTCCCTAGCGGGCACTTGGACTATTTAGGTTACCTAGCAGGCACTTTGACTATCTAGGTTAACTAACAGGCAATTGGACTATATAGGTTCCCTAGCGAGCACTTGGACTATGTAGGTTCCCTATCGGGTACTTGGACTGTCTAAGTTAACTAGCGGGCAATTGGACTGTCTAGGTTACCTAGTGGGCACTTGGACTATGTAGTTTACCTAGCAGGCACTTGGACTATGGAGGTTAACTAGCGGGCACTTGGACTGTCTAGGTAACCTAGCGGGCACTTGGACTATCTAGGTTAACGAACGGGCACTTGGACTATGTAGGTAACCTAGCGGGCACTTGGACTGTCTAGGTTACCTAGCGGGCACTTGGACTATCTAGGTTAACGAACGGGCACTTGGATATGTAGGTTACGTAGCGGGCACTTGGACTATGTAGGATCCCTATCGGACATTTGGACTACTTAGGTTAACTAGCGGGCACTTGGACTATCTAGGTTAACTAGCGGGCACTTGGACTATCTAGGTCAAGTAGCGGGCCCTTGTACTATGTAGGTAAACTAGCGGGCACTTGGACTATATAGGTTAAATAGCGGACCTTGGACTATGTAGGTTAACTTGCGGGCCCTTGGACTATGTAGGTTAACTAGTGGGCACTTGGATTATCTAGGTTTCCTAGCCAGCACTCGGACTATGTACATACCCTAGCGCGCACTTGGACTATCAAGGTTACCTAGCGGGCACTTGGACTATGTACGTCCCCTAGTGGGCACTTGGACTATCTAGGTTAACTAACGGGCATTGGACTATGTAGGTTACCTAGAGGTCACTTGGACTATGTACGTCCCCTAGCGGGCACTTGGACTATCTAGGTTAACTAGAGGGCCCTTGGACGATCTAGGTTAACTAGCGGGTACATGGACTATCTAGGTTACCTAGCGGGCACTTGGACTATCTAGATTAACTAGCGGGCACTTGGACTATCTAGATTAACTAGCGGGCACATGGACTATCTAGGTTAACTAGCGGGCACTTGGACTATCTAGGTTAACTAGCGGGCACTTGGACTATCTAGATTAACTAGCAGGCCCTTGGACTATCTAGGTTTACTAGCGGGCACTTGGACTATCTAGGTTAACTAGCGGGCACTTGGACTATGTAGTTTTCCTAGCGGGCATTAGGATTACTTAGGTTACCTAGTGGGCACTTGGACTATGTTGGTTACCTAGCGGGCACTCGGACTATGTAGGTTAAGTAGAAGGCACTTGGAGTATCAAGATTACCTAGCGGGCCCGTGGATTATGTAGGTTACCAGCGGGCACTTGGACTATCTAGGTTAACGAACGTGCACTTGGACTATGTAGGTAACCTAGCGGGCACTTGGACTGTCTTGGTTACCTAGAGGGCACTTGGCCTATCTAGGTTAACGAACGGACACTTGGACTATGTAGGTTAACTAGCGGACACTTCGACTATCTAGGTTAGCTAACGGGCAATTGGACTATCTAGGTTACCCAGAGGACACTTGGACTATGTGGGTTCCCTAGCGGGCACTTGGACTATGTAGTTTACCTAGCAGGCATTTTGACTATCTAGGTTAACTAACAGACACTTAGACTATGTAGGTTGACTAGCGAGCACTTGGACTATATAGGTTCCCTAGCGAGCACTTGGACTATGTAGGTTCCCTATCGGGTACTTGGACTGTCTAGGTTAACTAGCGGGCAATTGGACTGTCTAGGTTACCTAGTGGGCACTTGGACTATGTAGTTTACCTAGCAGACACTTGGACTATGGAGGTTAACTAGCGGGCACTTGGACTGTCTAGGTAACTTAGCGGGCACTTGGATTATCTAGGTTAACGAACGGGCACTTGGACTATGTAGGTAACCTAGCGGGCACTTGGACTGTCTAGGTTACCTAGCGGGCACTTGGACTATCTAGGTTAACGAACGGGCACTTGGATATGTAGGTTACGTAGCGGGCACTTGGACTCTGTAGGATCCCTATCGGACATTTGGACTACTTAGGTTAACTAGCGGGCACTTGGACTCTCTAGGTTAACTAGCGGGCACTTGGACTATCTAGGTCAAGTAGCGGGCCCTTGTACTATGAAGGTTAACTAGCGGGCACTTGGAGTATATAGGTTAAATAGCGGACCTTGGACTATGTAGGATAACTTGCGGGCCCTTGGACTATGTAGGTTAACTAGTGGGCACTTGGATTATCTAGGTTTCCTAGCCAGCACTCGGACTATGTACATACCCTAGCGCGCACTTGGACTATGTACGTTACCTAGAGGGCACTTGGACTATGTACATCCCCTAGCGGGCACTTGGACTATCTAGATTAACTAGAGGGTCCTTGGACGATCTAGGTTAACTAGCGGGCACTTGGACTATCTAGGTTAACTAGCGGGCACTTGGACTATCTAGATTAACTAGCGGTCCCTTGGACTATCTAGGTTAACTAGCGGGCACTTGGACTATCTAGGTTAACTAGCGGGCACTTGGACTATGCACTTTTCCTAGCGGGCATTAGGATTACTTAGGTTACCTAGTGGGCACTTGGACTATGTAGGTTACCTAGCGGGCACTTGGACTATGTAGGGTAACTGGAAGGCACTTGGACTATCAAGATTACCTAGCGGGCCCTTGGATTATGTAGGTTACCAGCGGGCACTTGGACTATCTAGGTTAACGAACGTGCACTTGGACTATGTAGGTAACCTAGCGGGCACTTGGACTGTCTAGGTTACCTAGAGGGCACTTGGCCTATCTAGATTAACGAACGGACACTTGGACTATGTAGGTTAACTAGCGGGCATTTGGATTATTTAGGTTACATAGTGGGCACTTGGACTATGTATGTTACCTAGCGGGCACTTGGACTATGTAGGTTAACTAGAAGGCACTTGGACTATCAAGGTTACCTAGCGGGCACTTGGACTGTCTAGGTTACCTAGCGGGCACTTGGACTATGTAGTTTTCCTAGCGGGCATTAGGATTACTTAGGTTACCTAGCGGGCACTTGGACTATGTAGGTTACCAAGCGGGCACTTGGACTATATAGGTTAACTAGAAGGCACTTGGAGTATTAAGATTACCTAGCGGGCCCTTGGATTATGTAGGTTGCCAGCGGGCACTTGGACTATCTAGGTTAACGAACGTGCACTTGGACTATGTAGGTAACCTAGCGGGCACTTGGACTGTCTAGGTTACCTAGAGGGCACTTGGCCTATCTAGGTTAACGAACGGACACTTGGACTATGTAGGTTAACTAGCGGACACTTCGACTATCTAGGTTAGCTAACGGGCAATTGGACTATCTAGGTTACCTAGCGGACACTTGGACTATGTAGGTTCCCTAGCGGGCACTTGGACTATTTAGGTTACCTAGCAGGCACTTTGACTATCTAGGTTAACTAACAGGCACTTGGACTATATAGGTTCCCTAGCGAGCACTTGGACTATGGAGGTTCCCTATCGGGTACTTGGACTGTCTAGGTTAACTAGCGGGCAATTGGACTGTCTAGGTTACCTAGTGGGCACTTGGACTATGTAGTTTACCTAGCAGGCACTTGGACTATGGAGGTTAACTAGCGGGCACTTGGACTGTCTAGGTAACCTAGCGGGCACTTGGACTATGTAGGTTAACGAACGGGCACTTGGACTATGTAGGTAACCTAGCGGGCACTTGGACTGTCTAGGTTACCTAGCGGGCACTTGGACTATCTAGGTTAACGAACGGGCACTTGGATATGTAGGTTACGTAGCGGGCACTTGGACTATGTAGGATCCCTATCGGACATTTGGACTACTTAGGCTAACTAGCGGGCACTTGGACTATCTAGGTTAACTAGCGGGCACTTGGACTATCTAGGTCAAGTAGCGGGCCCTTGTACTATGTAGGTTAACTAGCGGGCACTTGGACTATATAGGTTAAATAGCGGACATTGGACTATGTAGGTTAACTTGTGGGCCCTTGGACTATGTAGGTTAACTAGTGGGCACTTGGATTATCTAGGTTTCCTAGCCAGCACTCGGACTATGTACATACCCTAGCACGCACTTGGACTATCAAGGTTTCATAGCGGGTACTTGGACTATGTACGTCCCCTAGTGGGCACTTGGACTATCTAGGTTAACTAACGGGCATTGGACTATGTAGGTTACCTAGAGGGCACTTGGACTATGTACGTCCCCTAGCGGGCACTTGGACTATCTAGGTTAACTAGAGGGCCCTTGGACGATCTAGGTTAACTAGCGGGCACTTGGACTATCTAGGTTAACTAGCGGGCACTTGGACTATCTAGATTAACTAGCGGTCCCTTGGACTATCTAGGTTAACTAGCGGGCACTTGGACTATCTAGGTTAACTAGCGGGCACTTGGACTATCTAGATTAACTAGCCGGCCCTTGGACTATCTAGGTTTACAAGCGGGCACTTGGACTATCTAGGTTAACTAGCGGGCACTTGGACTATGTAGTTTTCCTAGCGGGCATTAGGATTACTTAGGTTACCTAGTGGGCACTTGGACTATGTAGGTTACCTAGCGGGCACTTGGACTATGTAGGTTAACTAGAAGGCACTTGGACTATCAAGATTACCTAGCGGGCCCGTGGATTATGTAGGTTACCAGCGGGCACTTGGACTATCTAGGTTAACAAACGTGCACTTGGACTATGTAGGTAACCTAGCGGGCACTTGGACTGTCTAGGTTACCTAGAGGGCACTTGGCCTATCTAGGTTAACGAACGGACACTTGGACTATGTAGGTTACCTAGCGGACACTTCGACTATCTAGGTTAGCTAACGGGCAATTGGACTATCTAGGTTACCCAGAGGACACTTGGACTATGTGGGTTCCCTAGCGGGCACTTGGACTATGTAGTTTACCTAGCAGGCATTTTGACTATCTAGGTTAACTAACAGACACTTAGACTATGTAGGTTGACTAGCGAGCACTTGGACTATATAGGTTCCCTAGCGAGCACTTGGACTATGTAGGTTCCCTATCGGGTACTTGGACTGTCTAGGTTAACTAGCGGGCAATTGGACTGTCTAGGTTACCTAGTGGGCACTTGGACTATGTAGTTTACCTAGCAGGCACTTGGACTATGGAGGTTAACTAGCGGGCACTTGGACTGTCTAGGTAACCTAGCCGGCACTTGGATTATCTAGGTTAACGAACGGGCACTTGGACTATGTAGGTAACCTAGCGGGCACTTGGACTGTCTAGGTTACCTAGCGGGCACTTTGAGTATCTAGGTTAACGAACGGGCACTTGGACTATGTAGGTTACCTAGAGGGCACTTGGACTATGTACGTCCCCTAGCGGGCACTTGGACTATCTAGGTTAACTAGAGGGCCCTTGGACGATCTAGGTTAACTAGCGGGCACTTGGACTATCTAGGTTAACTAGCGGGTACTTGGACTATCTAGATTAACTAGCGGTCCCTTGGACTATCTAGGTTAACTAGCGGGCACTTGGACTATCTAGGTTAACTAGCGGGCACTTGGACTATCTAGATTAACTAGCGGGCCCTTGGACTATCTAGGTTTACTAGCGGGCACTTGGACTATCTAGGTTAACTAGCGGGCACTTGAACTATGTAGTTTTCCTAGCGGGCATTAGGATTACTTAGGTTACCTAGTTGGCACTTGGACTATGTAGGTTACCTAGCGGGCACTTGGACTATGTAGGTTAACTGGAAGGCACTTGGACTATCAAGATTACCTAGCGGGCCCTTGGATTATGTAAGTTAACAGCGGGCACTTGGACTATCTAGGTTAACGAACGTGCACTTGGACTATGTAGGTAACCTAGCGGGCACTTGGACTGTCTAGGTTACCTAGAGGGCACTTGGCCTATCTAGGTTAACGAACGGACACTTGGGCTATGTAGGTTAACTAGCGGGCATTTGGATTATTTAGGTTACATAGTGGGCACTTGGACTATGTATGTTACCTAGCGGGCACTTGGACTATGTAGGTTAACTAGAAGGCACTTGGACTATCAAGGTTACCTAGCGGGCACTTGGACTGTCTAGGTTACCTAGCGGGCACTTGGACTATGTAGTTTTCCTAGCGGGCATTAGGATTACTTAGGTTACCTAGCGGGCACTTGGACTATGTAGGTTACCAAGCGGGCACTTGGACTATATATGTTAACTAGAACGCACTTGGAGTATCAAGATTACCTAGCGGGCCCTTGGATTATGTAGGTTGCCAGCGGGCACTTGGACTATCTAGGTTAACGAACGTGCACTTGGACTATGTAGGTAACCTAGCGGGCACTTGGACTGTCTAGGTTACCTAGAGGGCACTTGGCCTATCTAGGTTAACGAACGGACACTTGGACTTAGTAGGTTAACTAGCGGACACTTCGACTATCTAGGTTAGCTAACGGGCAATTTGACTATCTAGGTTACCTAGCGGGCACTTGGACTATCTAGGTTAACTAGCGGGCACTTGGACTATCTAGATTAACTAGCGGTCCCTTGGACTATCTAGGTTAATGAACGTGCACTTGGATTATGTAGGTAACCTAGTGGCACTTGGACTGTCTAGGTTACCTAGTGGGCACTTGGCCTATCTAGGTTAACGAACGGGCACTTGGACTATGTAGGTTAACTAGCGGCCCTTGGACTATCTCGGTTTAATAGCGGGCACATGTACTATCTAGGTTAACAAGCGGGCACTTGGACTATCTAGGTTAACTAGCGGGCATTTGGATTATGTAGGTTAACTAGCGGACACTTCGACTATCTAGGTTAGCTAACGGGCAATTGGACTATCTAGGTTACCTAGTGTTCACTTCGACTATGTAGGTTCCCTAGCGGGCACTTGGACTATTTAGGTTACCTAGCAGGCACTTTGACTATCTAGGTTAACTAACGGGCACTTGGACTATGTAGGTTGCTTAGCGAGCAGTTGGACTATGTAGATTCCCTAGGGGGCACTTTGACTATGTATGTCCCCAAGCGGGCACTAGGACAATCTAGGTTAACTATTGGGCCCTTGGACTATGTAGGTTAACTAGCGGGCACTTGGACTATCTAGGTTAACCAACGGACACTTGGACTATGTAGGTTAACTAGCGGACACTTCGACTATCTAGGTTAGCTAACGAGCAATTTGACTATCTAGGTTACCTAGCGGACACTTGGACTATGTAGGTTCCCTAGCGGGCACTTGGACTATTTAGGTTACCTAGCAGGCACTTTGACTATCTAGGTTAACTAACAGGCACTTGGACTATATAGGTTCCCTAGCGAGCACTTGGACTATGGAGGTTCCCTATCGGGTACTTGGACTGTCTAGGTTAACTAGCGGGCAATTGGACTGTCTAGGTTACCTAGTGGGCACTTGGACTATGTAGTTTACCTAGCAGGCACTTGGAGTATGGAGGTTAACTAGCGGGCACTTGGACTGTCTAGGTAACCTAGCGGGCACTTGGACTATCTAGGTTAACGAACGGGCACTTGGACTATGTAGGTAACCTAGCGGGCACTTGGACTGTCTAGGTTACCTAGCGGGCACTTGGACTATCTAGGTTAATGAACGGGCACTTGGATATGTAGGTTACGTAACGGGCACTTGGACTATGTAGGATCCCTATCGGACATTTGGACTACTTAGGTTAACTAGCGGGCACTTGGACTATCTAGGTCAAGTAGCGGGCCCTTGTACTATGTAGGTTAACTAGCGGGCACTTGGACTATATAGGTTAAATAGCGGACCTTGGACTATGTAGGTTAACTTGCGGGCCCTTGGACTATGTAGGTTAACTAGTGGGCACTTGGATTATCTAGGTTTCCTAGCCAGCACTCGGACTATGTACATACCATAGCTCGCACTTGGACTATCAAGGTTACCTAGCGGGCACTTGGACTATGTACGTCCCCTAGTGGGCACTTGGACTACCTAGGTTAACTAACGGGCATTGGACTATGTAGGTTACCTAGAGGGCACTTGGACTATGTACGTCCCCAAGCGGGCACTTGGACTATCTAGGTTAACTAGAGGGCCCTTGGACGATCTAGGTTAACTAGCGGGCACTTGGACTATCTAGGTTAACTAGCGGTCCTTTGGACTATCTAGGTTAATGAACGTGCACTTGGACTATGTAGGTAACCTAGTGGGCACTTGGCCTATCTAGGTTAACGAACGGGCACTTGGACTATGTAGGTTAACTAGCGGCCCTTGGACTATCTAGGTTTAATAGCGGGCACTTGTACTATCTAGGTTAACAAGCGGGCACTTGGACTATCTAGGTTAACTAGCGGGCATTTGGATTATGTAGGTTAACTAGCGGACACTTCGACTATCTAGGTTAGCTAACGGGCAATTGGACTATCTAGGTTACCTAGTGTTCACTTCGACTATGTAGGTTCCCTAGCGGGCACTTGGACTATTTAGGTTACCTAGCAGGCACTTTGACTATCTAGGTTAACTAACGGGCACTTGGACTATGTAGGTTGCTTAGCGAGCACTTGGACTATGTAGATTCCCTAGGGGGCACTTGGACTATGTATGTCCCCAAGCGGGCACTAGGACAATCTAGGTTAACTATTGGGCCCTTGGACTATGTAGGTTAACTATCGGGCACTTGGATTATCTAGGTTAACCAGCGGGCACTTGGACGATCTAGGTTAACTAGCGGGCACTTGGACAATCTAGGTTAACTAGTGGGCACTTGGACTATCTAGATTAACTAGCGGGCCCTTGGACTATCTAGGTTAACTAGCGGGCACTTGGACTATCTAGGTTAACTAGCGGGCACTGGACTATGTAGATTAACTAGCGGGCCCTTGGACTATCTAGGTTTACTAGCGGGCACTTGGACTATCTAGGTTAACAAGCGGGCACTTGGACTATCTAGGTTAACTAGCGGGCATTTGGATTATTTAGGATACATAGGGGCACTTGGACTATGTATGTTACCTAGCGGGCACTTGGACTATGTAGGTTAACTAGAAGGCACTTGGACTATCAAGGTTACCTAGCGTGCACTTGGACTGTCTAGGTTACCTAGCGGGCACTTGGCCTATCTAGGTTAACGAACGAGCACTTGGACTATGTAGGTTAACTAGCGGACACTTCGACTATCTAGGTTAGCTAACGGGCAATTGGACTATCTAGGTTACCTAGCGGGCACTTGGACTATGTAGGTTCCCTAGCGGGCACTTGGACTATTTAGGTTACCTAGCAGGCACTTTGACTATCTAGGTTAACTAATGGGCACTTGGACTATGTAGGTTGACTAGCGAGCACTTGGACTATGTAGGTTCCCAGCGGGCACTTGGACTATGTAGGTTCCCTATCGGGTACTTGGACTGTCTAGCTTAACTAGCGGGCAATTGGACTGTCTAGGTTACCTCATGGGCACTTGGACTATGTAGTTTACCTAGCAGGCACTTGGAGTATGTAGGTTAACTAGCGGGCACTTGGACTATCTAGGTTACCTAGAAGGCACTTGGACTATGTACGTTCCCTAGCGGGTACTTGGGCTATCTAAGTTACCTAGCGGGCACTTGGACTATGTAGGTTAACGGACGGGCACTTGGACTATGTAGGTAACATAATGGTCACTTGGACTCCCTAGGTTACCTAGCGGGGACTTGGACTATGTAGGTTAACTAGCGGGCACTTTGACTATGTAGGATCCCTATCGGACATTTGTACTACTTAGGTTAATTAGCGGGCACTTTGACTATCTAGGTTAACTAGCGGGAACTTGGACTATCAAGGTCAACTAGCGGGCCCTTGTACTATGTAGGTTAACTAGCGGGCACTTGGACTATCTAGGTTAACTAGCGGACCTTGGACTATGTAGGTTAACTAGCGGGCACTTGGACTATGTACGTCCTCTAGTGGCCCTTGGACCATCTAGGTTAACTAACGGGCACTAGGACGATCTAGGTTACCTACTGGGCACGTGGACTATGTAGGTTAACTAGCGGACACTTGCACGATCTAGGTTAACTAGCGAGCCCTTGCACTATGTAGGTTAACTAGCGGGCCCATGGATTATGTAGGTTTACTAGCAGGCACTTGGACTATCTAGGTTAACTAGTGGGCACTTGGACTATGTAGTTTCCCTAGCGGGCACTGGGACAGTCTAGGTTAACTAGCGTGCACTTGGACTAAGTAGGTTCCTTAGTGGGCACTTGGACTATCTAGGTTGCCTAGCGGGCACTTGGACTATGTAGGTTAACTAGCGTGCCCTTGGACTATCTAGGTTACGTAGCGGGTACTTTGTATATAGGTTAACTTGCTGGTACTTGGACTATGTAGGTTAACTAGAGGACACTTGGATTATCTAGGTTAACTAGTGGGCCCTTGGACTATGTAGGTTAAGTAGCAGGCACTTGGACATCTAGGTTAACTCGCGGGCACTTGGAAGATCTAGGTTAACTAGCAGGCACTTGGACTATCAAAGTTAACAAGTGAGACCTTGGACTATGTAGGTTACCTAGCGGGCATTTGGACTATATAGGTTACCTAGCGGGCACTTGGACTATGTAGGTTAACTAGCGAGCACTTGTACTGTAGGTTACCAAGCGGGCACTTGGACTATGTAGGTTAACCAACGGACACTTGGACTATGTAGGTTAACTAGCGGACACTTCGACTATCTAGGTTAGCTAACGGGCAATTGGACTATGTATGTTAACTAACGGGCACTTGGACTATGTAGGTTCCCTTTAGAGCACTTGGAATATTTAGGTTACCTAGCAGGCACTTTGACTATCTAGGTTAACTAACGGGCACTTGGACTATGTAGGTTCCCTAGCGGGCACTTGGACTATATAGGTTCCCTATGGGCACATGGAGTATGTAGGTTCCCTAACTGGCACTTGGAATATATAGGTTCCCTATCGGGCACTTGGACTATGTAGGTTCCTCAGCGGGCACTTGGACTATGTAGGTTCCCTATCGGGCATTGGACTATGTAGGTTAACTAGCGGACACTTGGACAATCTAGGTTAAATAGCGGGCACTCGAACTATGTACATACCCTAGGGGGCACTTGGACTATCTAGGTTACCTAGCGGGCACGTGGACTATGTACGTCCCCTAGCGGGCACTTGTACTATCTAGGTTAACTAGAGGGCCCTTGGACGATCTAGGTTAACTAGCGGGCACTTGGACTATCTAGGTTAATGAATGGGCACTTGGACTATGTAGGTAACCTAGCGGGCACTTGGACTGTCTAGGTTACCTAGCGGGCACTTTGACTATCTAGGTTAACGAACGGGCACTTGGATATGTAGGTTACGTAGCGGGCACTTGGACTATGTAGGATCCCTATCGGACATTTGGACTACTTAGGTTAACTAGCGGGCACTTGGACTATCTAGGTCAAGTAGCGGGCCCTTGTACTACGTAGGTTAACTAGCGGGCACTTGTACTATCTAGGTTAAATAGCGGACCTTGGACTATGTAGGTTAACTTGCGGGCCCTTGGGCTATGTAGGTTAACTAGCGGGCACTTGGATTATCTAGGTTTCCTAGCCAGCACTCGGACTATGTACATACCCTAGCGCGCACTTTGACTATCAAGGTTACCTCGCGGGCACTTGGACTATGTACGTCCCCTAGTGGGCACTTGGACTATCTAGGTTAACTAACGGGCACTTGGACTATGTAGGTTACCTAGCGGGCACTTGGACTATGTAGGTTAACTAGAAGGCGCTTGGACTATCAAGGTTACCTAGCGGGCCCTTGGACTATGTAGGTTAACTAGCGGGCCCTTGGACTATCTAGGTTTACTAGCGGGCATTGGACTATCTAGGTTAACAAGCGGCCACTTGGACTATCTAGGTTAACTAGCGGGCATTTGGATTATGTAGGTTAACTAGCGGACACTTCGACTATCTAGGTTAGCTAACGTGCAATTGGACTATCTAGGTTACCTAGTGGGCACTTCAACTACGTAGGTTCCCTAGCGGGCACTTGTTCTATTTAGGTTACCTAGCAGGCACTTTGACTATCTAGGTTAACTAACGGGCACTTGGACTATGTAGGTTGCTTAGCGAGCACTTGGACTATGTAGATTCCCTAGGGGGCACTTGGACTATGTATGTCCCCTAGCGGGCACTTGGACTATCTAGGTTAACTATTGGGCCCTTGGACTATGTAGGTTAACTATCGGGCACTTGGATTATCTAGGTTAACCAGCGGGCACTTGGACGATCTAGGTTAACTAGCGGGCACTTGGACTATCTAGGTTAACTAGTGGGCACTTGGACTATCTAGATTAACTAGCGGGCCCTTGGACTATCTAGGTTAACTAGCGGGCCCTTAGACTATCTAGGTTTACTAGCGGGCACTTGGACTATCTAGGTTAACAAGCGGGCACTTGGATTATCTAGGTTAACTAGCGGGCATTTGGATTATTTAGGTTACATAGTGGGCACTTGGACTATGTATGTTACCTAGCGGGCACTTGGACTATGTAGGTTACCTAGAAGGCACTTGGACTATCAAGGTTGCCTAGCAGGCACTTGGACTGTGTAGGTTACCTAGCGGGCACTTGGCCTATCTAGGTTAACGAACGGGCACTTGGACTATGTAGGTTAACTAGCGGACACTTCAACTATCTAGGTTAGCTAACGGGCAATTGGACTATCTAGGTTACCTAGCGGGCCCTTGGACTATGTAGGTTCCCTAGCGGGCACTTGGACTATTTAGGTTACCTAGCAGGCACTTTGACTATCTAGGTTATCTAACGGGCACTTGGACTATGTAGGTTGCCTAGCGAGCACTTGGACTATGTAGGTTCCCAGCGGGCACTTGGACTATGTAGGTTCCCTATCGGGTACTTGGACTGTCTAGCTTAACTAGCGGGCTATTGGACTCTCTAAGTTACCTAGTGGGCACTTGGACTATGTAGTTTACCTAGCAGGCACTTGGAGTATGTAGGTTAACTAGCGGGCACTTGGACTATCTAGGTTACCTAGAAGGCACTTGGACTATGTACGTTCCCTAGCGGGTACTTGGGCTACCTAAGTTACCTAGCGGGCACTTGGACGATCTAGGTTAACGGACGAGCACTTGAACTATGTAGGTAACATAATGTTCACTTGGACTGCCTAGGTTACCTAGCGGGGACTTGGACTATGTAGGTTAATTAGCGGGCACTTTGACTATGTAGGATCCCTATCGGACATTTGTACTACTTAGGTTAATTAGCGGGCACTTTGACTATCTAGGTTAACTAGCGGGAACTTGGACTATCAAGGTCAACTAGCGGGCCCTTGTACTATGTAGGTTAACTAGCGGGCACTTGGACTATCTAGGTTAACTAGCGGACCTTGGACTATGTAGGATAACTAGCGGGCACTTGGACTATGTACGTCCCCTAGTGGGCCCTTGGACTATCTAGGTTAACTAGCGGGCACTTGGACTATCTAGGTTAACGAACGGGCACTTGGACTATGTAGGTAACCTAGCGGGCACTTGGACTGTCTAGGTTACCTAGCGGGCACTTTGACTATCTAGGTTAACGAACGGGCACTGGGATATGTAGGTTACGTAGCGGGCACTTGGACTATGTAGGATACCTATAGGACATTTGGACTACTTAGATTACCTAGCGGGCACTTGGACTATCTAGGTCAAGTAGCGGGCCCTTGTACTACGTAGGTTAACTAGCGGGCACTTGGACTATCTAGGTTAAATAGCGGACCTTGGACTATGTAGGTTAACTTGCGGGCCCTTGGACTAGGTAGGTTAACTAGCGGGCACTTGGACTATCTAGGTTAACTAGCGGACCTTGGACTATGTAGGTTAACAAGCGGGCACTTGGACTATGTACGTCCCCTAGTGGGCCCTTGGACTATCTAGGTTAACTAACGGGCACTAGGACTATCTAGGTTACCTACCGGGCACGTGGACTATGTAGGTTAACTAGCGGACACTTGCACGATCTAGGTTAACTAGCGGGCCCTTGCACTATGTAGGTTAACTAGCGGGCCCATGGATTATGTAGGTTTACTAGCAGGCACTTGGACTATCTAGGTTAACTAGTGGGCACTTGTACTATGTAGTTTCCCTAGCGGGCATTTGGACTATTTAGGTTACCAAGCGGGAACTTGGAATATATAAGTTCCATAGCGGGCACTGGGACTGTCTAGGTTAACTAGCGTGCACTTGGACTATGTAGGTTCCTTAGTGGGCACTTGGACTATCTAGGTTGCCTAGCGGGCACTTGGACTATGTAGGTTAACTAGCGTGCCCTTGGACTATCTAGGTTACGTAGCGGGCACTTTGTATATAGGGTAACTTGCTGGTACTTGGACTATGTAGGTTAACTAGAGGACACTTGGATTATCTAGGTTAACTAGTGGGCCCTTGGACTATGTAGGTTAAGTAGCAGGCACTTGGACAATCTAGGTTAACTCGCGGGCACTTGGAAGATCTAGGTTAACTAGCAGGCACTTGGACTATCAAAGTTAACAAGTGAGACCTTGGACTATGTAGGTTACCTAGCGGGCACTTGGACTATATAGGTTACCTAGCGGGCACTTGGACTATGTAGGTTAACTAGCGAGCACTTGGACTCTAGGTTACCTAGCGTGCACTTGGACTATCTAGGTTAACCAACGGACACTTGGACTATGTAGGTTAACTAGCGGACACTTCGACTATCTAGGTTAGCTAACGGGCAATTGGACTATGTAGGTTAACTAACGGGCACTTGGACTATGTAGGTTCCCTTTAGAGCACTTGGAATATTTAGGTTACCTAGCAGGCACTTTGACTATCTAGGTTAACTAACGGGCACTTGGACTATGTAGGTTCCCTAGCGGGCACTTGGACTATATAGGTTCCCTATGGGCACGTGGAGTATGTAGGTTCCCTAACTGGCACTTGGAATATATAGGTTCCCTATCGGGCACTTGGACTATGTAGGTTCCTTAGCGGGCACTTGGACGATGTAGGTTCCCTATCGGGCATTGGACTATGTAGGTTAACTAGCAGGACCTTGGACTATCTATGTTACCTAGCGGGCACTTGGACTATGTAGGGTAACTAGCGGACACTTGGACAATCTAGGTTACCTAGCGGGCACTTGAACTATGTACATACCCTAGGGGGCACTTGGACTATCTAGGTTACCTAGCGGGCACTGGGACTATGTACGTCCCCTAGCGGGCACTTGGACTATCTAGGTTAACTAGAGGGCCCTTGGACGATCTAGGCTAACTTGCGGGCACTTGGACTATCTAGGTTAACTAGCGGGCACTTGGACTATCTAGGTTAACTAACGGTCCCTTGAACTATCTAGGTTAACTAGCGGGCACTTGGACTATCTAGGTTAACTAGCGAGCACTTGGACTATCTAGATTAACTAGCGGGCCCTTGTACTATCTAAGTTTACTAGCGGGTACTTGGACTATCTAGGTTAACTAGCGGGCACTTGGACTATGTAGTTTTCCTAGCGGGCATTAGGATTACTTAGGTTACCTAGTGGGCACTTGGACTATGTAGGTTTCCTAGCGGGCACTTGGACTATGTAGGTTAACTAGAAGGCACTTGGACTATTAAGATTACCTAGCGGGCCCTTGGATTATGTAGGTTACCAGCGGGCACTTGGACTATCTAGGTTAACGAACGTGCACTTGGACTATGTAGGTAACCTAGCGGGCACTTGGACTATCTAGGTTAACGAATGGACACTTGGACTATCTAGGTTACCTAGCGGACACTTGGACTATGTAGGTTCCCTAGCGGGCACTTGGACTATTTAGGTTACCTAACAGGCACTTTGACTATCTAGGTTAACTAACAGGCACTTGGACTATGTAGGTTGCCTAGCGAGCACTTGGACTATGTAGGTTCCCTATCGGGTACTTGGACTGTCTAGGTTAACTAGCGGGCAATTGGACTGTCTAGGTTACCTAGTGGGCACTTGGACTATGTAGTTTACCTAGCAGGTACTTGGACTATGGAGGTTAACTAGCGGGCACTTGGACTGTCTAGGTAACCTAGCGGGCACTTGGACTATCTAGGTTAACGAACGGGCACTTGGACTATGTAGGTAACCTAGCGGGCACTTGGACTGTCTAGGTTACCTAGCGGGCACTTGGACTATCTAGGTTAACTAGCGGGCACTGGACTATGTAGATTAACTAGCGGGCCCTTAGCCTATCTAGGTTTACTAGCGGGCACTTGGATTATCTAGGTTAACTAGCGGGCATTTGGATTATTTAGGTTACATAGTGGGAACTTGTACTATGTATGTTACCTAGCGGGCACTTGGACTATGTAGGTTAACTAGAAGGCACTTGGACTATCAAGGTTACCTAGCAGACACTTGGACTGTGTAGGTTACCTAGCGGGCACTTGGCCTATCTAGGTTAACGAACGGGCACTTGGACTATGTAGGTTACTAGCGGACACTTCGACTATCTAGGTTAGCTAACGGGCAATTGGACTATCTAGGTTACCTAGTGTTCACATCGACTATGTAGGTTCCCTAGCGGGCACTTGGACTATTTAGGTTACCTAGCAGGCACTTTGACTATCTAGGTTAACTAACGGGCACTTGGACTATGTAGGTTGCTTAGCGAGCACTTGGACTATGTAGATTCCCTAGGGGGCACTTGGACTATGTATGTCCCCAAGCGGGCACTAGGACAATCTAGGTTAACTATTGGGCCCTTGGACTATGTAGGTTAACTATCGGGCACTTGGATTATCTAGGTTAACCAGCGGGCACTTGGACGATCTAGGTTAACTAGCGGGCACTTGGACAATCTAGGTTAACTAGTGGGCACTTGGACTATCTAGATTAACTAGCGGGCCCTTGGACTATCTAGGTTAACTAGCGGGCACTGGACTATGTAGATTAACTAGCGGGCCCTTGGACTATCTAGGTTTACTAGCGGGCACTTGGACTATCTAGGTTAACAAGCGGGCACTTGGACTATCTAGGTTAACTAGCGGGCATTTGGATTATTTAGGATACATAGGGGCACTTGGACTATGTATGTTACCTAGCGGGCACTTGGACTATGTAGGTTAACTAGAAGGCACTTGGACTATCAAGGTTACCTAGCGTGCACTTGGACTGTCTAGGTTACCTAGCGGGCACTTGGCCTATCTAGGTTAACGAACGAGCACTTGGACTATGTAGGTTAACTAGCGGACACTTCGACTATCTAGGTTAGCTAACGGGCAATTGGACTATCTAGGTTACCTAGCGGGCACTTGGACTATGTAGGTTCCCTAGCGGGCACTTGGACTATTTAGGTTACCTAGCAGGCACTTTGACTATCTAGGTTAACTAATGGGCACTTGGACTATGTAGGTTGACTAGCGAGCACTTGGACTATGTAGGTTCCCAGCGGGCACTTGGACTATGTAGGTTCCCTATCGGGTACTTGGACTGTCTAGCTTAACTAGCGGGCAATTGGACTGTCTAGGTTACCTCATGGGCACTTGGACTATGTAGTTTACCTAGCAGGCACTTGGAGTATGTAGGTTAACTAGCGGGCACTTGGACTATCTAGGTTACCTAGAAGGCACTTGGACTATGTACGTTCCCTAGCGGGTACTTGGGCTATCTAAGTTACCTAGCGGGCACTTGGACTATGTAGGTTAACGGACGGGCACTTGGACTATGTAGGTAACATAATGGTCACTTGGACTCCCTAGGTTACGTAGCGGGGACTTGGACTATCTAGGTTAACTAGCGGGCACTTTGACTATGTAGGATCCCTATCGGACATTTGTACTACTTAGGTTAATTAGCGGGCACTTTGACTATCTAGGTTAACTAGCGGGAACTTGGACTATCAAGGTCAACTAGCGGGCCCTTGTACTATGTAGGTTAACTAGCGGGCACTTGGACTATCTAGGTTAACTAGCGGACCTTGGACTATGTAGGTTAACTAGCGGGCACTTGGACTATGTACGTCCTCTAGTGGCCCTTGGACCATCTAGGTTAACTAACGGGCACTAGGACGATCTAGGTTACCTACTGGGCACGTGGACTATGTAGGTTAACTAGCGGACACTTGCACGATCTAGGTTAACTAGCGAGCCCTTGCACTATGTAGGTTAACTAGCGGGCCCATGGATTATGTAGGTTTACTAGCAGGCACTTGGACTATCTAGGTTAACTAGTGGGCACTTGGACTATGTAGTTTCCCTAGCGGGCACTGGGACAGTCTAGGTTAACTAGCGTGCACTTGGACTATGTAGGTTCCTTAGGGGGCACTTGGACTATCTAGGTTGCCTAGCGGGCACTTGGACTATGTAGGTTAACTAGCGTGCCCTTGGACTATCTAGGTTACGTAGCGGGTACTTTGTATATAGGTTAACTTGCTGGTACTTGGACTATGTAGGTTAACTAGAGGACACTTGGATTATCTAGGTTAACTAGTGGGCCCTTGGACTATGTAGGTTAAGTAGCAGGCACTTGGACAATCTAGGTTAACTCGCGGGCACTTGGAAGATCTAGGTTAACTAGCAGGCACTTGGACTATCAAAGTTAACAAGTGAGACCTTGGACTATGTAGGTTACCTAGCGGGCACTTGGACTATATAGGTTACCTAGCGGGCACTTGGACTATGTAGGTTAACTAGCGAGCACTTGTACTGTAGGTTACCAAGCGGGCACTTGGACTATGTAGGTTAACCAACGGACACTTGGACTATGTAGGTTAACTAGCGGACACTTCGACTATCTAGGTTAGCTAACGGGCAATTGGACTATGTAGGTTAACTAACGGGCACTTGGACTATGTAGGTTCCCTTTAGAGCACTTGGAATATTTAGGTTACCTAGCAGGCACTTTGACTATCTAGGTTAACTAACGGGCACTTGGACTATGTAGGTTCCCTAGCGGGCACTTGGACTATATAGGTTCCCTATGGGCACATGGAGTATGTAGGTTCCCTAACTGGCACTTGGAATATATAGGTTCCCTATCGGGCACTTGGACTATGTAGGTTCCTCAGCGGGCACTTGGACTATGTAGGTTCCCTATCGGGCATTGGACTATGTAGGTTAACTAGCGGACACTTGGAAAATCTAGGTTACATAGCGGGCACTCGAACTATGTACATACCCTAGGGGGCACTTGGACTATCTAGGTTACCTAGCGGGCACTTGGACTATGTACGTCCCCTAGCGGGCACTTGTACTATCTAGGTTAACTAGAGGGCCCTTGGACGATCTAGGTTAACTAGCGGGCACTTGGACTATCTAGGTTAATGAATGGGCACTTGGACTATGTAGGTAACCTAGCGGGCACTTGGACTGTCTAGGTTACCTAGCGGGCACTTTGACTATCTAGGTTAACGAACGGGCACTTGGATATGTAGGTTACGTAGCGGGCACTTGGACTATGTAGGATCCCTATCGGACATTTGGACTACTTAGGTTAACTAGCGGGCACTTGGACTATCTAGGTCAAGTAGCGGGCCCTTGTACTACGTAGGTTAACTAGCGGGCACTTGTACTATCTAGGTTAAATAGCGGACCTTGGACTATGTAGGTTAACTTGCGGGCCCTTGGGCTATGTAGGTTAACTAGCGGGCACTTGGATTATCTAGGTTTCCTAGCCAGCACTCGGACTATGTACATACCCTAGCGCGCACTTGGACTATCAAGGTTACCTCGCGGGCACTTGGACTATGTACGTCCCCTAGTGGGCACTTGGACTATCTAGGTTATCTAACGGGCACTTGGACTATGTAGGTTACCTAGCGGGCACTTGGACTATGTAGGTTAACTAGAAGGCGCTTGGACTATCAAGGTTACCTAGCGGGCCCTTGGACTATGTAGGTTAACTAGCGGGCCCTTGGACTATCTAGGTTTACTAGCGGGCATTGGACTATCTAGGTTAACAAGCGGCCACTTGGACTATCTAGGTTAACTAGCGGGCATTTGGATTATGTAGGTTAACTAGCGGACACTTCGACTATCTAGGTTAGCTAACGTGCAATTGGACTATCTAGGTTACCTAGTGGGCACTTCAACTACGTAGGTTCCCTAGCGGGCACTTGTTCTATTTAGGTTACCTAGCAGGCACTTTGACTATCTAGGTTAACTAACGGGCACTTGGACTATGTAGGTTGCTTAGCGAGCACTTGGACTATGTAGATTCCCTAGGGGGCACTTGGACTATATATGTCCCCTAGCGGGCACTTGGACTATCTAGGTTAACTATTGGGCCCTTGGACTATGTAGGTTAACTATCGGGCACTTGGATTATCTAGGTTAACCAGCGGGCACTTGGACGATCTAGGTTAACTAGCGGGCACTTGGACTATCTAGGTTAACTAGTGGGCACTTGGACTATCTAGATTAACTAGCGGGCCCTTGGACTATCTAGGTTAACTAGCGGGCCCTTAGACTATCTAGGTTTACTAGCGGGCACTTGGACTATCTAGGTTAACAAGCGGGCACTTGGATTATCTAGGTTAACTAGCGGGCATTTGGATTATTTAGGTTACATAGTGGGCACTTGGACTATGTATGTTACCTAGCGGGCACTTGGACTATGTAGGTTACCTAGAAGGCACTTGGACTATCAAGGTTGCCTAGCAGGCACTTGGACTGTGTAGGTTACCTAGCGGGCACTTGGCCTATCTAGGTTAACGAACGGGCACTTGGACTATGTAGGTTAACTAGCGGACACTTCAACTATCTAGGTTAGCTAACGGGCAATTGGACTATTTAGGTTACCTAGCAGGCACTTTGACTATCTAGGTTATCTAACGGGCACTTGGACTATGTAGGTTGCCTAGCGAGCACTTGGACTATGTAGGTTCCCAGCGGGCACTTGGACTATGTAGGTTCCCTATCGGGTACTTGGACTGTCTAGCTTAACTAGCGGGCTATTGGACTCTCTAAGTTACCTAGTGGGCACTTGGACTATGTAGTTTACCTAGCAGGCACTTGGAGTATGTAGGTTAACTAGCGGGCACTTGGACTATCTAGGTTACCTAGAAGGCACTTGGACTATGTACGTTCCCTAGCGGGTACTTGGGCTACCTAAGTTACCTAGCGGGCACTTGGACGATCTAGGTTAACGGACGAGCACTTGAACTATGTAGGTAACATAATGTTCACTTGGACTGCCTAGGTTACCTAGCGGGGACTTGGACTATGTAGGTTAATTAGCGGGCACTTTGACTATGTAGGATCCCTATCGGACATTTGTACTACTTAGGTTAATTAGCGGGCACTTTGACTATCTAGGTTAACTAGCGGGAACTTGGACTATCAAGGTCAACTAGCGGGCCCTTGTACTATGTAGGTTAACTAGCGGGCACTTGGACTATCTAGGTTAACTAGCGGACCTTGGACTATGTAGGATAACTAGCGGGCACTTGGACTATGTACGTCCCCTAGTGGGCCCTTGGACTATCTAGGTTAACTAGCGGGCACTTGGACTATCTAGGTTAACGAACGGGCACTTGGACTATGTAGGTAACCTAGCGGGCACTTGGACTGTCTAGGTTACCTAGCGGGCACTTTGACTATCTAGGTTAACGAACGGGCACTGGGATATGTAGGTTACGTAGCGGGCACTTGGACTATGTAGGATACCTATAGGACATTTGGACTACTTAGATTACCTAGCGGGCACTTGGACTATCTAGGTCAAGTAGCGGGCCCCTGTACTACGTAGGTTAACTAGCGGGCACTTGGACTATCTAGGTTAAATAGCGGACCTTGGACTATGTAGGTTAACTTGCGGGCCCTTGGACTAGGTAGGTTAACTAGCGGGCACTTGGACTATCTAGGTTAACTAGCGGACCTTGGACTATGTAGGTTAACAAGCGGGCACTTGGACTATGTACGTCCCCTAGTGGGCCCTTGGACTATCTAGGTTAACTAACGGGCACTAGGACTATCTAGGTTACCTACCGGGCACGTGGACTATGTAGGTTAACTAGCGGACACTTGCACGATCTAGGTTAACTAGCGGGCCCTTGCACTATGTAGGTTAACTAGCGGGCCCATGGATTATGTAGGTTTACTAGCAGGCACTTGGACTATCTAGGTTAACTAGTGGGCACTTGTACTATGTAGTTTCCCTAGCGGGCATTTGGACTATTTAGGTTACCAAGCGGGAACTTGGAATATATAAGTTCCATAGCGGGCACTGGGACTGTCTAGGTTAACTAGCGTGCACTTGGACTATGTAGGTTCCTTAGTGGGCACTTGGACTATCTAGGTTGCCTAGCGGGCACTTGGACTATGTAGGTTAACTAGCGTGCCCTTGGACTATCTAGGTTACGTAGCGGGCACTTTGTATATAGGGTAACTAGCTGGTACTTGGACTATGTAGGTTAACTAGAGGACACTTGGATTATCTAGGTTAACTAGTGGGCCCTTGGACTATGTAGGTTAAGTAGCAGGCACTTGGACAATCTAGGTTAACTCGCGGGCACTTGGAAGATCTAGGTTAACTAGCAGGCACTTGGACTATCAAAGTTAACAAGTGAGACCTTGGACTATGTAGGTTACCTAGCGGGCACTTGGACTATATAGGTTACCTAGCGGGCACTTGGACTATGTAGGTTAACTAGCGAGCACTTGGACTCTAGGTTACCTAGCGTGCACTTGGACTATCTAGGTTAACCAACGGACACTTGGACTATGTAGGTTAACTAGCGGACACTTCGACTATCTAGGTTAGCTAACGGGCAATTGGACTATGTAGGTTAACTAACGGGCACTTGGACTATGTAGGTTCCCTTTAGAGCACTTGGAATATTTAGGTTACCTAGCAGGCACTTTGACTATCTAGGTTAACTAACGGGCACTTGGACTATGTAGGTTCCCTAGCGGGCACTTGGACTATATAGGTTCCCTATGGGCACGTGGAGTATGTAGGTTCCCTAACTGGCACTTGGAATATATAGGTTCCCTATCGGGCACTTGGACTATGTAGGTTCCTTAGCGGGCACTTGGACGATGTAGGTTCCCTATCGGGCATTGGACTATGTAGGTTAACTAGCAGGACCTTGGACTATCTAGGTTACCTAGCGGGCACTTGGACTATGTAGGGTAACTAGCGGACACTTGGACAATCTAGGTTACCTAGCGGGCACTTGAACTATGTACATACCCTAGGGGGCACTTGGACTATCTAGGTTACCTAGCGGGCACTGGGACTATGTACGTCCCCTAGCGGGCACTTGGACTATCTAGGTTAACTAGAGGGCCCTTGGACGATCTAGGCTAACTTGCGGGCACTTGGACTATCTAGGTTAACTAGCGGGCACTTGGACTATCTAGGTTAACTAACGGTCCCTTGAACTATCTAGGTTAACTAGCGGGCACTTGGACTATCTAGGTTAACTAGCGAGCACTTGGACTATCTAGATTAACTAGCGGGCCCTTGTACTATCTAAGTTTACTAGCGGGTACTTGGACTATCTAGGTTAACTAGCGGGCACTTGGACTATGTAGTTTTCCTAGCGGGCATTAGGATTACTTAGGTTACCTAGTGGGCACTTGGACTATGTAGGTTTCCTAGCGGGCACTTGGACTATGTAGGTTAACTAGAAGGCACTTGGACTATTAAGATTACCTAGCGGGCCCTTGGATTATGTAGGTTACCAGCGGGCACTTGGACTATCTAGGTTAACGAACGTGCACTTGGACTATGTAGGTAACCTAGCGGGCACTTGGACTATCTAGGTTAACGAATGGACACTTGGACTATCTAGGTTACCTAGCGGACACTTGGACTATGTAGGTTCCCTAGCGGGCACTTGGACTATTTAGGTTACCTAACAGGCACTTTGACTATCTAGGTTAACTAACAGGCACTTGGACTATGTAGGTTGCCTAGCGAGCACTTGGACTATGTAGGTTCCCTATCGGGTACTTGGACTGTCTAGGTTAACTAGCGGGCAATTGGACTGTCTAGGTTACCTAGTGGGCACTTGGACTATGTAGTTTACCTAGCAGGTACTTGGACTATGGAGGTTAACTAGCGGGCACTTGGACTGTCTAGGTAACCTAGCGGGCACTTGGACTATCTAGGTTAACGAACGGGCACTTGGACTATGTAGGTAACCTAGCGGGCACTTGGACTGTCTAGGTTACCTAGCGGGCACTTGGACTATCTAGGTTAACTAGCGGGCACTGGACTATGTAGATTAACTAGCGGGCCCTTAGCCTATCTAGGTTTACTAGCGGGCACTTGGATTATCTAGGTTAACTAGCGGGCATTTGGATTATTTAGGTTACATAGTGGGAACTTGTACTATGTATGTTACCTAGCGGGCACTTGGACTATGTAGGTTAACTAGAAGGCACTTGGACTATCAAGGTTACCTAGCAGGCACTTGGACTGTGTAGGTTACCTAGCGGGCACTTGGCCTATCTAGGTTAACGAACGGGCACTTGGACTATGTAGGTTACTAGCGGACACTTCGACTATCTAGGTTAGCTAACGGGCAATTGGACTATCTAGGTTACCTAGTGTTCACATCGACTATGTAGGTTCCCTAGCGGGCACTTGGACTATTTAGGTTACCTAGCAGGCACTTTGACTATCTAGGTTAACTAACGGGCACTTGGACTATGTAGGTTGCTTAGCGAGCACTTGGACTATGTAGATTCCCTAGGGGGCACTTGGACTATGTATGTCCCCAAGCGGGCACTAGGACAATCTAGGTTAACTATTGGGCCCTTCGACTATGTAGGTTAACTATCGGGCACTTGGATTATCTAGGTTAACCAGCGGGCACTTGGACTATCTAGGTTAACTAGCGGGCACTTGGACTATCTAGGTTAACTAGCGGGCACTTGGACTATCTAGATTAACTAGCCGGCCCTTGGACTATCTAGGTTTACAAGCGGGCACTTGGACTATATAGGTTAAATAGCGGACATTGGACTATGTAGGTTAACTTGTGGGCCCTTGGACTATGTAGGTTAACTAGTGGGCACTTGGATTATCTAGGTTTCCTAGCCAGCACTCGGACTATGTACATACCCTAGCACGCACTTGGACTATCAAGGTTTCATAGCGGGTACTTGGACTATGTACGTCCCCTAGTGGGCACTTGGACTATCTAGGTTAACTAATGGGCATTGGACTATGTAGGTTACCTAGAGGGCACTTGGACTATGTACGTCCCCTAGCGGGCACTTGGACTATCTAGGTTAACTAGAGGGCCCTTGGACGATCTAGGTTAACTAGCGGGCACTTGGACTATCTAGGTTAACTAGCGGGCACTTGGACTATCTAGATTAACTAGCGGTCCCTTGGACTATCTAGGTTAACTAGCGGGCACTTGGACTATCTAGGTTAACTAGCGGGCACTTGGACTATCTAGATTAACTAGCCGGCCCTTGGACTATCTAGGTTTACAAGCGGGCACTTGGACTATCTAGGTTAACTAGCGGGCACTTGGACTATGTAGTTTTCCTAGCGGGCATTAGGATTACTTAGGTTACCTAGTGGGCACTTGGACTATGTAGGTTACCTAGCGGGCACTTGGACTATGTAGGTTAACTAGAAGGCACTTGGACTATCAAGATTACCTAGCGGGCCCGTGGATTATGTAGGTTACCAGCGGGCACTTGGACTATCTAGGTTAACAAACGTGCACTTGGACTATGTAGGTAACCTAGCGGGCACTTGGACTGTCTAGGTTACCTAGAGGGCACTTGGCCTATCTAGGTTAACGAACGGACACTTGGACTATGTAGGTTACCTAGCGGACACTTCGACTATCTAGGTTAGCTAACGGGCAATTGGACTATCTAGGTTACCCAGAGGACACTTGGACTATGTGGGTTCCCTAGCGGGCACTTGGACTATGTAGTTTACCTAGCAGGCATTTTGACTATCTAGGTTAACTAACAGACACTTAGACTATGTAGGTTGACTAGCGAGCACTTGGACTATATAGGTTCCCTAGCGAGCACTTGGACTATGTAGGTTCCCTATCGGGTACTTGGACTGTCTAGGTTAACTAGCGGGCAATTGGACTGTCTAGGTTACCTAGTGGGCACTTGGACTATGTAGTTTACCTAGCAGGCACTTGGACTATGGAGGTTAACTAGCGGGCACTTGGACTGTCTAGGTAACCTAGCCGGCACTTGGATTATCTAGGTTAACGAACGGGCACTTGGACTATGTAGGTAACCTAGCGGGCACTTGGACTGTCTAGGTTACCTAGCGGGCACTTTGAGTATCTAGGTTAACGAACGGGCACTTGGACTATGTAGGTTACCTAGAGGGCACTTGGACTATGTACGTCCCCTAGCGGGCACTTGGACTATCTAGGTTAACTAGAGGGCCCTTGGACGATCTAGGTTAACTAGCGGGCACTTGGACTATCTAGGTTAACTAGCGGGTACTTGGACTATCTAGATTAACTAGCGGTCCCTTGGACTATCTAGGTTAACTAGCGGGCACTTGGACTATCTAGGTTAACTAGCGGGCACTTGGACTATCTAGATTAACTAGCGGGCCCTTGGACTATCTAGGTTTACTAGCGGGCACTTGGACTATCTAGGTTAACTAGCGGGCACTTGAACTATGTAGTTTTCCTAGCGGGCATTAGGATTACTTAGGTTACCTAGTTGGCACTTGGACTATGTAGGTTACCTAGCGGGCACTTGGACTATGTAGGTTAACTGGAAGGCACTTGGACTATCAAGATTACCTAGCGGGCCCTTGGATTATGTAAGTTAACAGCGGGCACTTGGACTATCTAGGTTAACGAACGTGCACTTGGACTATGTAGGTAACCTAGCGGGCACTTGGACTGTCTAGGTTACCTAGAGGGCACTTGGCCTATCTAGGTTAACGAACGGACACTTGGGCTATGTAGGTTAACTAGCGGGCATTTGGATTATTTAGGTTACATAGTGGGCACTTGGACTATGTATGTTACCTAGCGGGCACTTGGACTATGTAGGTTAACTAGAAGGCACTTGGACTATCAAGGTTACCTAGCGGGCACTTGGACTGTCTAGGTTACCTAGCGGGCACTTGGACTATGTAGTTTTCCTAGCGGGCATTAGGATTACTTAGGTTACCTAGCGGGCACTTGGACTATGTAGGTTACCAAGCGGGCACTTGGACTATATATGTTAACTAGAACGCACTTGGAGTATCAAGATTACCTAGCGGGCCCTTGGATTATGTAGGTTGCCAGCGGGCACTTGGACTATCTAGGTTAACGAACGTGCACTTGGACTATGTAGGTAACCTAGCGGGCACTTGGACTGTCTAGGTTACCTAGAGGGCACTTGGCCTATCTAGGTTAACGAACGGACACTTGGACTTAGTAGGTTAACTAGCGGACACTTCGACTATCTAGGTTAGCTAACGGGCAATTTGACTATCTAGGTTACCTAGCGGGCACTTGGACTATCTAGGTTAACTAGCGGGCACTTGGACTATCTAGATTAACTAGCGGTCCCTTGGACTATCTAGGTTAATGAACGTGCACTTGGACTATGTAGGTAACCTAGTGGCACTTGGACTGTCTAGGTTACCTAGTGGGCACTTGGCCTATCTAGGTTAACGAACGGGCACTTGGACTATGTAGGTTAACTAGCGGCCCTTGGACTATCTCGGTTTAATAGCGGGCACATGTACTATCTAGGTTAACAAGCGGGCACTTGGACTATCTTGGTTAACTAGCGGGCATTTGGATTATGTAGGTTAACTAGCGGACACTTCGACTATCTAGGTTAGCTAACGGGCAATTGGACTATCTAGGTTACCTAGTGTTCACTTCGACTATGTAGGTTCCCTAGCGGGCACTTGGACTATTTAGGTTACCTAGCAGGCACTTTGACTATCTAGGTTAACTAACGGGCACTTGGACTATGTAGGTTGCTTAGCGAGCAGTTGGACTATGTAGATTCCCTAGGGGGCACTTTGACTATGTATGTCCCCAAGCGGGCACTAGGACAATCTAGGTTAACTATTGGGCCCTTGGACTATGTAGGTTAACTAGCGGGCACTTGGACTATCTAGGTTAACCAACGGACACTTGGACTATGTAGGTTAACTAGCGGACACTTCGACTATCTAGGTTAGCTAACGAGCAATTTGACTATCTAGGTTACCTAGCGGACACTTGGACTATGTAGGTTCCCTAGCGGGCACTTGGACTATTTAGGTTACCTAGCAGGCACTTTGACTATCTAGGTTAACTAACAGGCACTTGGACTATATAGGTTCCCTAGCGAGCACTTGGACTATGGAGGTTCCCTATCGGGTACTTGGACTGTCTAGGTTAACTAGCGGGCAATTGGACTGTCTAGGTTACCTAGTGGGCACTTGGACTATGTAGTTTACCTAGCAGGCACTTGGAGTATGGAGGTTAACTAGCGGGCACTTGGACTGTCTAGGTAACCTAGCGGGCACTTGGACTATCTAGGTTAACGAACGGGCACTTGGACTATGTAGGTAACCTAGCGGGCACTTGGACTGTCTAGGTTACCTAGCGGGCACTTGGACTATCTAGGTTAATGAACGGGCACTTGGATATGTAGGTTACGTAACGGGCACTTGGACTATGTAGGATCCCTATCGGACATTTGGACTACTTAGGTTAACTAGCGGGCACTTGGACTATCTAGGTCAAGTAGCGGGCCCTTGTACTATGTAGGTTAACTAGCGGGCACTTGGACTATATAGGTTAAATAGCGGACCTTGGACTATGTAGGTTAACTTGCGGGCCCTTGGACTATGTAGGTTAACTAGTGGGCACTTGGATTATCTAGGTTTCCTAGCCAGCACTCGGACTATGTACATACCATAGCTCGCACTTGGACTATCAAGGTTACCTAGCGGGCACTTGGACTATGTACGTCCCCTAGTGGGCACTTGGACTACCTAGGTTAACTAACGGGCATTGGACTATGTAGGTTACCTAGAGGGCACTTGGACTATGTACGTCCCCAAGCGGGCACTTGGACTATCTAGGTTAACTAGAGGGCCCTTGGACGATCTAGGTTAACTAGCGGGCACTTGGACTATCTAGGTTAACTAGCGGTCCTTTGGACTATCTAGGTTAATGAACGTGCACTTGGACTATGTAGGTAACCTAGTGGGCACTTGGCCTATCTAGGTTAACGAACGGGCACTTGGACTATGTAGGTTAACTAGCGGCCCTTGGACTATCTAGGTTTAATAGCGGGCACTTGTACTATCTAGGTTAACAAGCGGGCACTTGGACTATCTAGGTTAACTAGCGGGCATTTGGATTATGTAGGTTAACTAGCGGACACTTCGACTATCTAGGTTAGCTAACGGGCAATTGGACTATCTAGGTTACCTAGTGTTCACTTCGACTATGTAGGTTCCCTAGCGGGCACTTGGACTATTTAGGTTACCTAGCAGGCACTTTGACTATCTAGGTTAACTAACGGGCACTTGGACTATGTAGGTTGCTTAGCGAGCACTTGGACTATGTAGATTCCCTAGGGGGCACTTGGACTATGTATGTCCCCAAGCGGGCACTAGGACAATCTAGGTTAACTATTGGGCCCTTGGACTATGTAGGTTAACTATCGGGCACTTGGATTATCTAGGTTAACCAGCGGGCACTTGGACGATCTAGGTTAACTAGCGGGCACTTGGACAATCTAGGTTAACTAGTGGGCACTTGGACTATCTAGATTAACTAGCGGGCCCTTGGACTATCTAGGTTAACTAGCGGGCACTTGGACTATCTAGGTTAACTAGCGGGCACTGGACTATGTAGATTAACTAGCGGGCCCTTGGACTATCTAGGTTTACTAGCGGGCACTTGGACTATCTAGGTTAACAAGCGGGCACTTGGACTATCTAGGTTAACTAGCGGGCATTTGGATTATTTAGGATACATAGGGGCACTTGGACTATGTATGTTACCTAGCGGGCACTTGGACTATGTAGGTTAACTAGAAGGCACTTGGACTATCAAGGTTACCTAGCGTGCACTTGGACTGTCTAGGTTACCTAGCGGGCACTTGGCCTATCTAGGTTAACGAACGAGCACTTGGACTATGTAGGTTAACTAGCGGACACTTCGACTATCTAGGTTAGCTAACGGGCAATTGGACTATCTAGGTTACCTAGCGGGCACTTGGACTATGTAGGTTCCCTAGCGGGCACTTGGACTATTTAGGTTACCTAGCAGGCACTTTGACTATCTAGGTTAACTAATGGGCACTTGGACTATGTAGGTTGACTAGCGAGCACTTGGACTATGTAGGTTCCCAGCGGGCACTTGGACTATGTAGGTTCCCTATCAGGTACTTGGACTGTCTAGCTTAACTAGCGGGCAATTGGACTGTCTAGGTTACCTCATGGGCACTTGGACTATGTAGTTTACCTAGCAGGCACTTGGAGTATGTAGGTTAACTAGCGGGCACTTGGACTATCTAGGTTACCTAGAAGGCACTTGGACTATGTACGTTCCCTAGCGGGTACTTGGGCTATCTAAGTTACCTAGCGGGCACTTGGACTATGTAGGTTAACGGACGGGCACTTGGACTATGTAGGTAACATAATGGTCACTTGGACTCCCTAGGTTACCTAGCGGGGACTTGGACTATGTAGGTTAACTAGCGGGCACTTTGACTATGTAGGATCCCTATCGGACATTTGTACTACTTAGGTTAATTAGCGGGCACTTTGACTATCTAGGTTAACTAGCGGGAACTTGGACTATCAAGGTCAACTAGCGGGCCCTTGTACTATGTAGGTTAACTAGCGGGCACTTGGACTATCTAGGTTAACTAGCGGACCTTGGACTATGTAGGTTAACTAGCGGGCACTTGGACTATGTACGTCCTCTAGTGGCCCTTGGACCATCTAGGTTAACTAACGGGCACTAGGACGATCTAGGTTACCTACTGGGCACGTGGACTATGTAGGTTAACTAGCGGACACTTGCACGATCTAGGTTAACTAGCGAGCCCTTGCACTATGTAGGTTAACTAGCGGGCCCATGGATTATGTAGGTTTACTAGCAGGCATTTGGACTATCTAGGTTAACTAGTGGGCACTTGGACTATGTAGTTTCCCTAGCGGGCACTGGGACAGTCTAGGTTAACTAGCGTGCACTTGGACTAAGTAGGTTCCTTAGTGGGCACTTGGACTATCTAGGTTGCCTAGCGGGCACTTGGACTATGTAGGTTAACTAGCGTGCCCTTGGACTATCTAGGTTACGTAGCGGGTACTTTGTATATAGGTTAACTTGCTGGTACTTGGACTATGTAGGTTAACTAGAGGACACTTGGATTATCTAGGTTAACTAGTGGGCCCTTGGACTATGTAGGTTAAGTAGCAGGCACTTGGACATCTAGGTTAACTCGCGGGCACTTGGAAGATCTAGGTTAACTAGCAGGCACTTGGACTATCAAAGTTAACAAGTGAGACCTTGGACTATGTAGGTTACCTAGCGGGCACTTGGACTATATAGGTTACCTAGCGGGCACTTGGACTATGTAGGTTAACTAGCGAGCACTTGTACTGTAGGTTACCAAGCGGGCACTTGGACTATGTAGGTTAACCAACGGACACTTGGACTATGTAGGTTAACTAGCGGACACTTCGACTATCTAGGTTAGCTAACGGGCAATTGGACTATGTAGGTTAACTAACGGGCACTTGGACTATGTAGGTTCCCTTTAGAGCACTTGGAATATTTAGGTTACCTAGCAGGCACTTTGACTATCTAGGTTAACTAACGGGCACTTGGACTATGTAGGTTCCCTAGCGGGCACTTGGACTATATAGGTTCCCTATGGGCACATGGAGTATGTAGGTTCCCTAACTGGCACTTGGAATATATAGGTTCCCTATCGGGCACTTGGACTATGTAGGTTCCTCAGCGGGCACTTGGACTATGTAGGTTCCCTATCGGGCATTGGACTATGTAGGTTAACTAGCGGACACTTGGACAATCTAGGTTAAATAGCGGGCACTCGAACTATGTACATACCCTAGGGGGCACTTGGACTATCTAGGTTACCTAGCGGGCACGTGGACTATGTACGTCCCCTAGCGGGCACTTGTACTATCTAGGTTAACTAGAGGGCCCTTGGACGATCTAGGTTAACTAGCGGGCACTTGGACTATCTAGGTTAATGAATGGGCACTTGGACTATGTAGGTAACCTAGCGGGCACTTGGACTGTCTAGGTTACCTAGCGGGCACTTTGACTATCTAGGTTAACGAACGGGCACTTGGATATGTAGGTTACGTAGCGGGCACTTGGACTATGTAGGATCCCTATCGGACATTTGGACTACTTAGGTTAACTAGCGGGCACTTGGACTATCTAGGTCAAGTAGCGGGCCCTTGTACTACGTAGGTTAACTAGCGGGCACTTGTACTATCTAGGTTAAATAGCGGACCTTGGACTATGTAGGTTAACTTGCGGGCCCTTGGGCTATGTAGGTTAACTAGCGGGCACTTGGATTATCTAGGTTTCCTAGCCAGCACTCGGACTATGTACATACCCTAGCGCGCACTTTGACTATCAAGGTTACCTCGCGGGCACTTGGACTATGTACGTCCCCTAGTGGGCACTTGGACTATCTAGGTTAACTAACGGGCACTTGGACTATGTAGGTTACCTAGCGGGCACTTGGACTATGTAGGTTAACTAGAAGGCGCTTGGACTATCAAGGTTACCTAGCGGGCCCTTGGACTATGTAGGTTAACTAGCGGGCCCTTGGACTATCTAGGTTTACTAGCGGGCATTGGACTATCTAGGTTAACAAGCGGCCACTTGGACTATCTAGGTTAACTAGCGGGCATTTGGATTATGTAGGTTAACTAGCGGACACTTCGACTATCTAGGTTAGCTAACGTGCAATTGGACTATCTAGGTTACCTAGTGGGCACTTCAACTACGTAGGTTCCCTAGCGGGCACTTGTTCTATTTAGGTTACCTAGCAGGCACTTTGACTATCTAGGTTAACTAACGGGCACTTGGACTATGTAGGTTGCTTAGCGAGCACTTGGACTATGTAGATTCCCTAGGGGGCACTTGGACTATGTATGTCCCCTAGCGGGCACTTGGACTATCTAGGTTAACTATTGGGCCCTTGGACTATGTAGGTTAACTATCGGGCACTTGGATTATCTAGGTTAACCAGCGGGCACTTGGACGATCTAGGTTAACTAGCGGGCACTTGGACTATCTAGGTTAACTAGTGGGCACTTGGACTATCTAGATTAACTAGCGGGCCCTTGGACTATCTAGGTTAACTAGCGGGCCCTTAGACTATCTAGGTTTACTAGCGGGCACTTGGACTATCTAGGTTAACAAGCGGGCACTTGGATTATCTAGGTTAACTAGCGGGCATTTGGATTATTTAGGTTACATAGTGGGCACTTGGACTATGTATGTTACCTAGCGGGCACTTGGACTATGTAGGTTACCTAGAAGGCACTTGGACTATCAAGGTTGCCTAGCAGGCACTTGGACTGTGTAGGTTACCTAGCGGGCACTTGGCCTATCTAGGTTAACGAACGGGCACTTGGACTATGTAGGTTAACTAGCGGACACTTCAACTATCTAGGTTAGCTAACGGGCAATTGGACTATCTAGGTTACCTAGCGGGCCCTTGGACTATGTAGGTTCCCTAGCGGGCACTTGGACTATTTAGGTTACCTAGCAGGCACTTTGACTATCTAGGTTATCTAACGGGCACTTGGACTATGTAGGTTGCCTAGCGAGCACTTGGACTATGTAGGTTCCCAGCGGGCACTTGGACTATGTAGGTTCCCTATCGGGTACTTGGACTGTCTAGCTTAACTAGCGGGCTATTGGACTCTCTAAGTTACCTAGTGGGCACTTGGACTATGTAGTTTACCTAGCAGGCACTTGGAGTATGTAGGTTAACTAGCGGGCACTTGGACTATCTAGGTTACCTAGAAGGCACTTGGACTATGTACGTTCCCTAGCGGGTACTTGGGCTACCTAAGTTACCTAGCGGGCACTTGGACGATCTAGGTTAACGGACGAGCACTTGAACTATGTAGGTAACATAATGGTCACTTGGACTGCCTAGGTTACCTAGCGGGGACTTGGACTATGTAGGTTAATTAGCGGGCACTTTGACTATGTAGGATCCCTATCGGACATTTGTACTACTTAGGTTAATTAGCGGGCACTTTGACTATCTAGGTTAACTAGCGGGAACTTGGACTATCAAGGTCAACTAGCGGGCCCTTGTACTATGTAGGTTAACTAGCGGGCACTTGGACTATCTAGGTTAACTAGCGGACCTTGGACTATGTAGGATAACTAGCGGGCACTTGGACTATGTACGTCCCCTAGTGGGCCCTTGGACTATCTAGGTTAACTAGCGGGCACTTGGACTATCTAGGTTAACGAACGGGCACTTGGACTATGTAGGTAACCTAGCGGGCACTTGGACTGTCTAGGTTACCTAGCGGGCACTTTGACTATCTAGGTTAACGAACGGGCACTGGGATATGTAGGTTACGTAGCGGGCACTTGGACTATGTAGGATACCTATAGGACATTTGGACTACTTAGATTACCTAGCGGGCACTTGGACTATCTAGGTCAAGTAGCGGGCCCTTGTACTACGTAGGTTAACTAGCGGGCACTTGGACTATCTAGGTTAAATAGCGGACCTTGGACTATGTAGGTTAACTTGCGGGCCCTTGGACTAGGTAGGTTAACTAGCGGGCACTTGGACTATCTAGGTTAACTAGCGGACCTTGGACTATGTAGGTTAACAAGCGGGCACTTGGACTATGTACGTCCCCTAGTGGGCCCTTGGACTATCTAGGTTAACTAACGGGCACTAGGACTATCTAGGTTACCTACCGGGCACGTGGACTATGTAGGTTAACTAGCGGACACTTGCACGATCTAGGTTAACTAGCGGGCCCTTGCACTATGTAGGTTAACTAGCGGGCCCATGGATTATGTAGGTTTACTAGCAGGCACTTGGACTATCTAGGTTAACTAGTGGGCACTTGTACTATGTAGTTTCCCTAGCGGGCATTTGGACTATTTAGGTTACCAAGCGGGAACTTGGAATATATAAGTTCCATAGCGGGCACTGGGACTGTCTAGGTTAACTAGCGTGCACTTGGACTATGTAGGTTCCTTAGTGGGCACTTGGACTATCTAGGTTGCCTAGCGGGCACTTGGACTATGTAGGTTAACTAGCGTGCCCTTGGACTATCTAGGTTACGTAGCGGGCACTTTGTATATAGGGTAACTAGCTGGTACTTGGACTATGTAGGTTAACTAGAGGACACTTGGATTATCTAGGTTAACTAGTGGGCCCTTGGACTATGTAGGTTAAGTAGCAGGCACTTGGACAATCTAGGTTAACTCGCGGGCACTTGGAAGATCTAGGTTAACTAGCAGGCACTTGGACTATCAAAGTTAACAAGTGAGACCTTGGACTATGTAGGTTACCTAGCGGGCACTTGGACTATATAGGTTACCTAGCGGGCACTTGGACTATGTAGGTTAACTAGCGAGCACTTGGACTCTAGGTTACCTAGCGTGCACTTGGACTATCTAGGTTAACCAACGGACACTTGGACTATGTAGGTTAACTAGCGGACACTTCGACTATCTAGGTTAGCTAACGGGCAATTGGACTATGTAGGTTAACTAACGGGCACTTGGACTATGTAGGTTCCCTTTAGAGCACTTGGAATATTTAGGTTACCTAGCAGGCACTTTGACTATCTAGGTTAACTAACGGGCACTTGGACTATGTAGGTTCCCTAGCGGGCACTTGGACTATATAGGTTCCCTATGGGCACGTGGAGTATGTAGGTTCCCTAACTGGCACTTGGAATATATAGGTTCCCTATCGGGCACTTGGACTATGTAGGTTCCTTAGCGGGCACTTGGACGATGTAGGTTCCCTATCGGGCATTGGACTATGTAGGTTAACTAGCAGGACCTTGGACTATCTATGTTACCTAGCGGGCACTTGGACTATGTAGGGTAACTAGCGGACACTTGGACAATCTAGGTTACCTAGCGGGCACTTGAACTATGTACATACCCTAGGGGGCACTTGGACTATCTAGGTTACCTAGCGGGCACTGGGACTATGTACGTCCCCTAGCGGGCACTTGGACTATCTAGGTTAACTAGAGGGCCCTTGGACGATCTAGGCTAACTTGCGGGCACTTGGACTATCTAGGTTAACTAGCGGGCACTTGGACTATCTAGGTTAACTAACGGTCCCTTGAACTATCTAGGTTAACTAGCGGGCACTTGGACTATCTAGGTTAACTAGCGAGCACTTGGACTATCTAGATTAACTAGCGGGCCCTTGTACTATCTAAGTTTACTAGCGGGTACTTGGACTATCTAGGTTAACTAGCGGGCACTTGGACTATGTAGTTTTCCTAGCGGGCATTAGGATTACTTAGGTTACCTAGTGGGCACTTGGACTATGTAGGTTTCCTAGCGGGCACTTGGAATATGTAGGTTAACTAGAAGGCACTTGGACTATCAAGATTACCTAGCGGGCCCTTGGATTATGTAGGTTACCAGCGGGCACTTGGACTATCTAGGTTAACGAACGTGCACTTGGACTATGTAGGTAACCTAGCGGGCACTTGGACTGTCTAGGTTACCTAGAGGGCACTTGGACTATCTAGGTTAACGAATGGACACTTGGACTATCTAGGTTACCTAGCGGACACTTGGACTATGTAGGTTCCCTAGCGGGCACTTGGACTATTTAGGTTACCTAACAGGCACTTTGACTATCTAGGTTAACTAACAGGCACTTGGACTATGTAGGTTGCCTAGCGAGCACTTGGACTATGTAGGATCCCTATCGGGTACTTGGACTGTCTAGGTTAACTAGCGGGCAATTGGACTGTCTAGGTTACCTAGTGGGCACTTGGACTATGTAGTTTACCTAGCAGGTACTTGGACTATGGAGGTTAACTAGCGGGCACTTGGACTGTCTAGGTAACCTAGCGGGCACTTGGACTATCTAGGTTAACGAACGGGCACTTGGACTATGTAGGTAACCTAGCGGGCACTTGGACTGTCTAGGTTACCTAGCGGGCACTTGGACTATCTAGGTTAACTAGCGGGCACTGGACTATGTAGATTAACTAGCGGGCCCTTAGCCTATCTAGGTTTACTAGCGGGCACTTGGATTATCTAGGTTAACTAGCGGGCATTTGGATTATTTAGGTTACATAGTGGGAACTTGTACTATGTATGTTACCTAGCGGGCACTTGGACTATGTAGGTTAACTAGAAGGCACTTGGACTATCAAGGTTACCTAGCAGGCACTTGGACTGTGTAGGTTACCTAGCGGGCACTTGGCCTATCTAGGTTAACGAACGGGCACTTGGACTATGTAGGTTAACTAGCGGACACTTCGACTATCTAGGTTAGCTAACGGGCAATTGGACTATCTAGGTTACCTAGCGGGCCCTTGGACTATGTAGGTTCCCTAGCGGGCACTTGGACTATTTAGGTTACCTAGCAGGCACTTTGACTATCTAGGTTAACTAACGGGCACTTGGACTATGTAGGTTGCCTAGCGAGCACTTGGACTATGTAGGTTCCCAGCGGGCACTTGGACTATGTAGGTTCCCTATCGGGTACTTGGACTGTCTAGCTTAACTAGCGGGCAATTGGACTCTCTAGGTTACCTAGTGGGCACTTGGACTATGTAGTTTACCTAGCAGGCACTTGGAGTATGTAGGTTAACTAGCGGGCACTTGGACTATCTAGGATACCTAGAAGGCACTTGTACTATGTACGTTCCCTAGCGGGTACTTGGGCTATCTAAGGTACCTAGCGGCACTTGGACTATGTAGGTTAACGGACGAGCACTTGGACTATGTAGGTAACATAATGGTCACTTGGACTGCCTAGGTTACCTAGCGGGGACTTGAACTATGTAGGTTAACTAGCGGGCACTTTGACTATGTAGGATCCCTATCGGACATTTGTACTGCTTAGGTTAATTAGCGGGCACTTTGACTATCTAGGTTAACTAGCGGGCCCTTGTACTATGTAGGTTAACTAGCGGGCACTTGGACTATCTAGGTTAACTAGCGGACCTTGGACTATGTAGGTTAACTAGCGGACACTTGGACTATGTACGTCCCCTAGTGGGCCCTTGGACTATCTAGGTTAACTAACGGGCACTAGGACTATCTAGGTTACCTACCGGGCACGTGGACTATGTAGGTTAACTAGCGGACACTTGCACGATCTAGGTTAACTAGCGGGCCCTTGCACTATGTAGGTTAACTAGCGGGCCCATGGATTATGTAGGTTTACTAGCAGGCACTTGGACTATCTAGGTTAACTAGTGGGCACTTGTACTATGTAGTTTCCCTAGCGGGCATTTGGACTATTTAGGTTACCAAGCGGGAACTTGGAATATATAAGTTCCCTAGCGGGCATTGGGACTGTCTAGGTTAACTAGCGTGCACTTGGACTATGTAGGTTCCTTAGTGGGCACTTGGACTATCTAGGTTGCCTAGCGGGCACTTGGACTATGTAGGTTAACTACCGTGCCCTTGGACTATCTAGGTTACGTAGTGGGCACTTTGTATATAGGGTAACTAGCTGGTACTTGGACTATGTAGGTTAACTAGAGGACACTTGGATTATCTAGGTTAACTAGTGGGCCCTTGGACTATGTAGGTTAAGTAGCAGGCACTTGGACATTCTAGGTTAACTCGCGGGCACTTGGAAGATCTAGGTTAACTAGCAGGCACTTGGACTATCAAAGTTAACAAGTGAGACCTTGGACTATGTAGGTTACCTAGCGGGCACATGGACTATATAGGTTACCTAGCGGGCACTTGGACTATGTAGGTTAACTAGCGAGCACTTGGACTCTAGGTTACCTAGCGTGCACTTGGACTATGTAGATTAACCAACGGACACTTGGACTATGTAGGTTAACTAGCGGACACTTCGACTATCTAGGTTAGCTAACGGGCAATTGGACTATGTAGGTTAACTAACGGGCACTTGGACTATGTAGATTCCCTATGGGCACGTGGAGTATGTAGGTTCCCTAACTGGCACTTGGAATATATAGGTTCCCTATCGGGCACTTGGACTATGTAGGTTCCTCAGCGGGCACTTGGACTATGTAGGTACCCTATCGGGGATTGGACTATGTAGGTTAACTAGCAGGACCTTGGACTATCTAGGTTACCTAGCGGGCAATTGGACTATGTAGGGTAACTAGCGGACACTTGGACAATCTAGGTTACCTAGCGGGAACTTGAACTATGTACATACCCTAGGGGGCACTTTGACTATCTAGGTTACCTAGCGGGCACTTGGACTATGTACGTCCCCTAGAGGGCACATGGACTATCTAGGTTAACTAGAGGGCCCTTGGACGATCTAGGTTAACTAGCGGGCACTTGAACTATCTAGGTTAACGAACGGGCACTTGGACTATGTAGGTAACCTAGCAGGCACTTGGACTGTCTAGGTTACCTAGCGGGCACTTTGACTATCTAGGTTAACGAACGGGCACTTGGATATGTAGGTTACGTAGCGGGCACTTGGACTATGTAGGATCCCTATGGGACATTTGTACTACTTAGGTTAATTAGCGGGCACTTTGACTATCTAGGTTAACTAGCGGGAACTTGGACTATCAAGGTCAACTAGCGGGCCCTTGTACTATGTAGGTTAAGTAGCGGGCACTTGGACTATCTAGGTTAACTAGCGGACCTTGGAGTATGTAGGTTAACTAGCGGGCACTTGGACTATGTACGTCCCCTAGTGGGCCCTTGGACCATCTAGGTTAACTAACGGGCACTAGGACTATCTAGGTTACCTACCGGGTACGTGGACTATGTAGGTTAACTAGCGGACACTTGCACGATTTAGGTTAACTAGCGGGCCCTTGCACTATGTAGGTTAACTAGCGGGCCCATGGATTATGTAGGTTTACTAGCAGGCACTTGGACTATCTAGGTTAACTAGTGGGCACTTGGACTTTGTAGTTTCCCTAGTGGGCATTTGGACTATTTAGGTTACCAAGCGGGAACTTGGACTATGTAAGTTCCCTAGCGGGCACTGGGACTGTCTAGGTTAACTAGCGTGCACTTGGACTATGTAGGTTCCTTAGTGGGCACTTGGACTATCTAGGTTGCCTAGCGGGCACTTGGACTATGTAGGTTAACTAGCGTGCCCTTGTACTATCTAGGTTACGTAGCGGGCACTTTGTATATAGGTTAACTAGCTGATACTTGGACTATGTAGGTTAACTAGAGGACACTTGGATTATCTAGGTTAACCAGTGGGCCCTTGGACTATGTAGGTTAAGTAGCAGGCACTTGGACAATCTAGGTTAACTCGCGGGCTCTTGGAAGATCTAGGTTAACTAGCAGGCACTTGGACTATCAAAGTTAACAAGTGAGACCTTGGACTATGCAGGTTACCTAGCGGGCACTTGGACTATATAGGTTACCTAGCAGGCACTTGGACTATGTAGGTTAACTAGCGAGCACTTGGACTCTAGGTTACCTAGCGGGCACTTGGACTATCTAGGTTAACCAACGGACACTTGGACTATGTAGGTTAACTAGCGGACACTTCGACTATCTAGGTTAGCTAACGGGCAATTGGACTATCTAGGTTAACTAACGGGCACTTGGACTATGTAGGTTCCCTATCGGGCACTTGGACTATATAGGTTCCCTATGGGCACGTGGAGTATGTAGGTTCCCTAACTGGCACTTGGAATATATAGGTTCCCTATCGGGCACTTGGACTATGTAGGTTCCTCAGCGGGCACTTGGACTATGTAGGTTCCCTATCGGGTATTGGACTATGTAGGTTAACTAGCAGGACCTTGGACTATCTAGGTTACCTAGCGGGCACTTGGACTATGTAGGGTAACTAGCGGACACTTGGACAATCTAGGTTACCTAGCGGGCACTTGAACTATGTACATACCCTAGGGGGCACTTGGACTATCTAGGTTACCTAGCGGGCACTGGGAATATGTACGTCCCCTAGGGGGCACTTGGACTATCTAGGTTAACTAGAGGGCCCTTGGACGATCTAGGCTAACTAGCGGGCACTTGGACTATCTAGGTTTACTAGCGGGCACTTGGACTATCTAGATTAACTAGCGGTCCCTTGAACTATCTAGGTTAACTAGCGGGCACTTGGACTATCTAGGTTAACTAGCGGGCACTTGGACTATCTAGATTAACTAGCGGGCCCTTGTACTATCTAGGTTTACTAGCGGGCACTTGGACTATCTAGGTTAACTAGCGGGCACTTGGACTATGTAGTTTTCCTAGAGGGCATTAGGATTACTTAGGTTACCTAGTGGGCACTTGGACTATGTAGGTTACCTAGCGGGCACTTCGACTATGTAGGTTAACTAGAAGGCACTTGGACTATCAAGATTACCTAGCGGGCCCTTGGATTATGTAGGTTACCAGCGGGCACTTGGACTATCTAGGTTAACGAACGTGCACTTGGACTATGTAGGTAACCTAGCGGGCACTTGGACTGTCTAGGTTACCTAGAGGACACTTGGCCTATCTAGGTTAACGAACGGACACTTGGACTATGTAGGTTAACTAGCGGACACTTCGACTATCTAGGTTAGCTAGCGGGCAATTGGACTATCTAGGTTACCTAGCGGACACTTGGACTATGTAGGTTCCCTAGCGGGCACTTGGACTATTTAGGTTACCTAATAGGCACTTTGACTATCTAGGTTAACTAACAGGCACTTGGACTATGTAGGTTGCCTAGCGAGCACTTGGACTATGTAGGTTCCCTATCGGGTACTTGGACTGTCTAAGTTAACTAGCGGGCAATTGGACTGTCTAGGTTACCTAGTGGGCACTTGGACTATGTAGTTTACCTAGCAGGCACTTGGACTATGGAGGTTAACTAGCGGGCACTTGGACTGTCTAGGTAACCTAGCGGGCACTTGGACTATCTAGGTTAACGAACGAGCACTTGGACTATGTAGGTAACCTAGCGGGCACTTGGACTGTCTAGGTTACCTAGCGGGCACTTGGACTATCTAGGTTAACGAACGGGCACTTGGATATGTAGGTTACGTAGCGGGCACTTGGACTATGTAGGATCCCTATCGGACATTTGGACTACTTAGGTTAACTAGCGGGCACTTGGACTATCTAGGTTAACTAGCGGGCACTTGGACTATCTAGGTCAAGTAGCGGGCCCTTGTACTATGTAGGTTAACTAGCGGGCACTTGGACTATATAGGTTAAATAGCGGACCTTGGACTATGTAGGTTAACTTGCGGGCCCTTGGACTATGTAGGTGAACTAGTGGGCACTTGGATTATCTAGGTTTCCTAGCCAGCACTCGGACTATGTACATACCCTAGCGCGCACTTGGACTATCAAGGTTACCTAGCGGCACTTGGACTATGTACGTCCCCTAGTGGGCACTTGGACTATCTAGGTTAACTAACGGGCATTGGACTATGTAGGTTACCTAGAGGGCACTTGGACTATGTACGTCCCCTAGCGGGCATTTGGACTATCTAGGTTAACTAGAGGGCCCTTGGACAATCTAGGTTAACTAGCGGGCACTTGGACTATCTAGGTTAACTAGCGGGCACTTGGACTATCTAGATTAACTAGCGGTCCCTTGGACTATCTAGGTTAACTAGCGGGCACTTGGACTATCTAGGTTAACTAGCGGGCACTTGGACTATCTAGATTAACTAGCGGACCCTTGGACTATCTAGGTTTACTAGCGGGCACTTGGACTATCTAGGTTAACTAACGGGCACTTGGACTATGTAGTTTTCCTAGCGGGCATTAGGATTACTTAGGTTACCTAGTGGGCACTTGGACTATGTAGGTTACCTAGCGGGCACTTGGACTATGTAGGTTAACTAGAAGGCACTTGGACTATCAAGATTACCTAGCGGGCCCTTGGATTATGTAGGTTACCAGCGGGCACTTGGACTATCTAGGTTAACGAACGTGCACTTGGACTATGTAGGTAACCTAGCGGGCACTTGGACTGTCTAGGTTACCTAGAGGGCACTTGGCCTATCTAGGTTAACGAACGGACACTTGGACTATGTAGGTTAACTTGCGGACACTTCGACTATCTAGGTTAGCTAACGGGCAATTGGACTATCTAGGTTACCCAGCGGACACTTGGACTATGTGGGTTCCCTAGCGGGCACTTGGACTATGTAGTTTACCTAGCAGGCACTTTGACTATCTAGGTTAACTAACAGGCACTTAGACCATGTAGGTTGCCTAGCGAGCACTTGGACTATATAGGTTCCCTAGCGAGCACTTGGACTATGTAGGTTCCCTATCGGGTACTTGGACTGTCTAGGTTAACTAGCGGGCGATTGGACTGTCTAGGTTACCTAGTGGGCACTTGGACTATGTAGTTTACCTAGCAGGCACTTGGACTGTGGAGGTTAACTAGCGGGCACTTGGACTGTCTAGGTAACCTAGCGGGCACTTGGACTATCTAGGTTAACGAACGGGCACTTGGACTATGTAGGTAACCTAGCGGGCACTTGGACTGTCTAGGTTACCTAGCGGGCACTTGGACTATCTAGGTTAACGAACGGGCACTTGGATATGTAGGTTACGTAGCGGGCACTTGGACTATGTAGGATCCCTATCGGACATTTGGACTACTTAGGTTAACTAGCGGGCACTTGGACTATCTAGGTTAACTCGCGGGCACTTGCACTATCTAGGTCAAGTAGCGGGCCCTTGTACTATGTAGGTTAACTAGCGGGCACTTGGACTATATAGGTTAAATAGCGGACCTTGGACTATGTAGGTTAACTTGCGGGCCCTTGTACTATGTAGGTTAACTAGTGGGCACTTGGATTATCTAGGTTTCCTAGCCAGCACTCGGACTATGTACATACCCTAGCGCGCACTTGGACTATCAAGGTTACCTAGCGGGCACTTGGACTATGTACGTCCCCTAGTGGGCACTTGGACTATCTAGGTTAACTAACAGGCACTTGGACTATGTAGGTTACCTAGCGGGCACTTGGACTATGTAGGTTAACAAGAAGGCGCTTGGAATATCAAGGTTACCTAGCGGGCCCTTGGAATATGTAGATTACCAGCGGGCACTTGGACTATCTAGGTTAATGAACGTGCACTTGGACTATGTAGGTAACCTAGTGGGCACTTGGACTGTCTAGGTTACCTAGTGGGCACTTGGCCTATCTACGTTAACGAACGGGCACTTGGACTATGTAGGTTAACTAGCGGGCCTTGGACTATCTAGGTTTACTAGCGGGCACTTGTACTATCTAGGTTAACAAGCGGGCACTTGGACTATCTAGGTTAACTAGCGGGCATTTGGATTATGTAGGTTAACTAGCGGACACTTCGACTATCTAGGTTAGCTAATGGGCAATTGGACTATCTAGGTTACCTAGTGGGCACTTCGACTATGTAGGTTCCCTAGCGGGCACTTGGACTATTTAGGTTACCTAGCAGGCACTTTGACTATCTAGGTTAACTAACGGGCACTTGGACTATGTAGGTTGCTTAGCGAGCACTTGGACTATGTAGATTCCCTAGGGGGCACTTGGACTATGTATTTCCCCAAGCGGGCACTAGGACAATCTAGGTTAACTATTGGGCCCTTGGACTATGTAGGTTAACTATCGGGCACTTTGATTATCTAGGTTAACCAGCGGGCACTTGGACGATCTAGGTTAACTAGCGGGCACTTGGACTATCTAGGTTAACTAGTGGGCACTTGGACTATCTAGATTAACTAGCGGGCCCTTGGACTATCTAAGTTAACTAGCGGGAACTTGGACTATCTAGGTTAACTAGCGGGCACTGGACTATGTAGATTAACTAGCGGGCCCTTGGACTATCTAGGTTTACTTGCGGGCACTTGGACTATCTAGGTTAACAAGCGGGCACTTGGACTATCTAGGTTAACTAGCGGGCATTTGGATTATTTAGGTTACATAGTGGGCACTTGGACTATGTATGTTACCTAGCGCGCACTTGGACTATGTAGGTTAACTAGAAGGCACTTGGACTATCAAGGTTACCTAGCGGGCACTTGGACTGTCTAGGTTACCTAGCGGGCACTTGGACTATGTAGTTTTCCTAGCGGGCATTAGGATTACTTAGGTTACCTAGTGGGCACTTGGACTATGTAGGTTACCTAGCGGTCACTTGGACTATGTAGGTTAACTAGAAGGCACTTGGACTATCAAGAATACCTAGCGGGCCCTTGGATTATGTAGGTTGCCAGCGGGCACTTGGACTATCTAGGTGAACGAACGTGCACTTGGACTATGTAGGTAACCTAGCGCGCACTTGGACTGTCTAGGTTACCTAGAGGGCACTTGGCCTATCTAGGTTAACGAATGGACACTTGGACTATGTAGGTTAACTAGCGGACACTTCGACTATCTAGGTTAGCTAACGGGCAATTGGACTATCTAGGTTACCTAGCGGACACTTGGACTATGTAGGTTCCCTAGCGGGCACTTGGACTATTTAGGTTACCTAGCAGGCACTTTGACTATCTAGGTCAACTAACAGGCACTTGGACTATGTAGGTTGCCTAGCGAGCACTTGGACTATATAGGTTTCCTAGCGAGCACTTGGACTATGTAGGTTCCCTATCGGGTACTTGGACTGTCTAGGTTAACTAGCGGGCAATTGGACTGTCTAGGTTACCTAGTGGGTACTTGGACTATGTAGTTTACCTAGCAGGCATTTGTACTATGGAGGTTAACTAGCGGGCACTTGGACTGTCTAGGTAACCTAGCGGGCACTTGGACTATCTAGGTTAACGAACGGGCACTTGGACTATGTAGGTAACCTAGCGGGCACTTGGACTGTCTAGGTTACCTAGCGGGCACTTGGACTATCTAGGTTAACGAACGGGCACTTGGATATGTAGGTTACGTAGCGGGCACTTGGACTATGTAGGATCCCTATCGGACATTTGGACTACTTAGGTTAACTAGCGGGCACTTGGACTATCTAGGTTAACTCGCGGGCACTTGCACTATCTAGGTCAAGTAGCGGGCCCTTGTACTATGTAGGTTAACTAGCGGGCACTTGGACTATATAGGTTAAATAGCGGACCTTGGACTATGTAGGTTAACTTGCGGGCCCTTGGACTATGTAGGTTAACTAGTGGGCACTTGGATTATCTAGGTTTCCTAGCCAGCACTCGGACTATGTACATACCCTAGCGCGCACTTGGACTATCAAGGTTACCTAGCGGCACTTGGACTATGTACGTCCCCTAGTGGGCACTTGGACTATCTAGGTTAACTAACGGGCATTGGACTATGTAGGTTACCTAGAGGGCACTTGGACTATGTACGTCCCCTAGCGGGCATTTGGACTATCTAGGTTAACTAGAGGGCCCTTGGACAATCTAGGTTAACTAGCGGGCACTTGGACTATCTAGGTTAACTAGCGGGCACTTGGACTATCTAGATTAACTAGCGGACCCTTGGACTATCTAGGTTTACTAGCGGGCACTTGGACTATCTAGGTTAACTAACGGGCACTTGGACTATGTAGTTTTCCTAGCGGGCATTAGGATTACTTAGGTTACCTAGTGGGCACTTGGACTATGTAGGTTACCTAGCGGGCACTTGGACTATGTAGGTTAACTAGAAGGCACTTGGACTATCAAGATTACCTAGCGGGCCTTTGGATTATGTAGGTTACCAGCGGGCACTTGGACTATCTAGGTTAACGAACGTGCACTTGGACTATGTAGGTAACCTAGCGGGCACTTGGACTGTCTAGGTTACCTAGAGGGCACTTGGCCTATCTAGGTTAACGAACGGACACTTGGACTATGTAGGTTAACTTGCGGACACTTCGACTATCTAGGTTAGCTAACGGGCAATTGGACTATCTAGGTTACCCAGCGGACACTTGGACTATGTGGGTTCCCTAGCGGGCACTTGGACTATGTAGTTTACCTAGCAGGCACTTTGACTATCTAGGTTAACTAACAGGCACTTAGACTATGTAGGTTGCCTAGCGAGCACTTGGACTATATAGGTTCCCTAGCGAGCACTTGGACTATGTAGGTTCCCTATCGGGTACTTGGACTGTCTAGGTTAACTAGCGGGCGATTGGACTGTCTAGGTTACCTAGTGGGCACTTGGACTATGTAGTTTACCTAGCAGGCACTTGGACTGTGGAGGTTAACTAGCGGGCACTTGGACTGTCTAGGTAACCTAGCGGGCACTTGGACTATCTAGGTTAACGAACGGGCACTTGGACTATGTAGGTAACCTAGCGGGCACTTGGACTGTCTAGGTTACCTAGCGGGCACTTGGACTATCTAGGTTAACGAACGGGCACTTGGATATGTAGGTTACGTAGCGGGCACTTGGACTATGTAGGATCCCTATCGGACATTTGGACTACTTAGGTTAACTAGCGGGCACTTGGACTATCTAGGTTAACTCGCGGGCACTTGCACTATCTAGGTCAAGTAGCGGGCCCTTGTACTATGTAGGTTAACTAGCGGGCACTTGGACTATATAGGTTAAATAGCGGACCTTGGACTATGTAGGTTAACTTGCGGGCCCTTGGACTATGTAGGTTAACTAGTGGGCACTTGGATTATCTAGGTTTCCTAGCCAGCACTCGGACTATGTACATACCCTAGCGCGCACTTGGACTATCAAGGTTACCTAGCGGCACTTGGACTATGTACGTCCCCTAGTGGGCACTTGGACTATCTAGGTTAACTAACGGGCATTGGACTATGTAGGTTACCTAGAGGGCACTTGGACTATGTACGTCCCCTAGCGGGCATTTGGACTATCTAGGTTAACTAGAGGGCCCTTGGACAATCTAGGTTAACTAGCGGGCACTTGGACTATCTAGGTTAACTAGCGGGCACTTGGACTATCTAGATTAACTAGCGGACCCTTGGACTATCTAGGTTTACTAGCGGGCACTTGGACTATCTAGGTTAACTAACGGGCACTTGGACTATGTAGTTTTCCTAGCGGGCATTAGGATTACTTAGGTTACCTAGTGGGCACTTGGACTATGTAGGTTACCTAGCGGGCACTTGGACTATGTAGGTTAACTAGAAGGCACTTGGACTATCAAGATTACCTAGCGGGCCTTTGGATTATGTAGGTTACCAGCGGGCACTTGGACTATCTAGGTTAACGAACGTGCACTTGGACTATGTAGGTAACCTAGCGGGCACTTGGACTGTCTAGGTTACCTAGAGGGCACTTGGCCTATCTAGGTTAACGAACGGACACTTGGACTATGTAGGTTAACTTGCGGACACTTCGACTATCTAGGTTAGCTAACGGGCAATTGGACTATCTAGGTTACCCAGCGGACACTTGGACTATGTGGGTTCCCTAGCGGGCACTTGGACTATGTAGTTTACCTAGCAGGCACTTTGACTATCTAGGTTAACTAACAGGCACTTAGACTATGTAGGTTGCCTAGCGAGCACTTGGACTATATAGGTTCCCTAGCGAGCACTTGGACTATGTAGGTTCCCTATCGGGTACTTGGACTGTCTAGGTTAACTAGCGGGCGATTGGACTGTCTAGGTTACCTAGTGGGCACTTGGACTATGTAGTTTACCTAGCAGGCACTTGGACTGTGGAGGTTAACTAGCGGGCACTTGGACTGTCTAGGTAACCTAGCGGGCACTTGGACTATCTAGGTTAACGAACGGGCACTTGGACTATGTAGGTAACCTAGCGGGCACTTGGACTGTCTAGGTTACCTAGCGGGCACTTGGACTATCTAGGTTAACGAACGGGCACTTGGATATGTAGGTTACGTAGCGGGCACTTGGACTATGTAGGATCCCTATCGGACATTTGGACTACTTAGGTTAACTAGCGGGCACTTGGACTATCTAGGTTAACTCGCGGGCACTTGCACTATCTAGGTCAAGTAGCGGGCCCTTGTACTATGTAGGTTAACTAGCGGGCACTTGGACTATATAGGTTAAATAGCGGACCTTGGACTATGTAGGTTAACTTGCGGGCCCTTGTACTATGTAGGTTAACTAGTGGGCACTTGGATTATCTAGGTTTCCTAGCCAGCACTCGGACTATGTACATACCCTAGCGCGCACTTGGACTATCAAGGTTACCTAGCGGGCACTTGGACTATGTACGTCCCCTAGTGGGCACTTGGACTATCTAGGTTAACTAACAGGCACTTGGACTATGTAGGTTACCTAGCGGGCACTTGGACTATGTAGGTTAACAAGAAGGCGCTTGGAATATCAAGGTTACCTAGCGGGCCCTTGGAATATGTAGATTACCAGCGGGCACTTGGACTATCTAGGTTAATGAACGTGCACTTGGACTATGTAGGTAACCTAGTGGGCACTTGGACTGTCTAGGTTACCTAGTGGGCACTTGGCCTATCTAGGTTAACGAACGGGCACTTGGACTATGTAGGTTAACTAGCGGGCCTTGGACTATCTAGGTTTACTAGCGGGCACTTGTACTATCTAGGTTAACAAGCGGGCACTTGGACTATCTAGGTTAACTAGCGGGCATTTGGATTATGTAGGTTAACTAGCGGACACTTCGACTATCTAGGTTAGCTAATGGGCAATTGGACTATCTAGGTTACCTAGTGGGCACTTCGACTATGTAGGTTCCCTAGCGGGCACTTGGACTATTTAGGTTACCTAGCAGGCACTTTGACTATCTAGGTTAACTAACGGGCACTTGGACTATGTAGGTTGCTTAGCGAGCACTTGGACTATGTAGATTCCCTAGGGGGCACTTGGAATATGTATTTCCCCAAGCGGGCACTAGGACAATCTAGGTTAACTATTGGGCCCTTGGACTATGTAGGTTAACTATCGGGCACTTTGATTATCTAGGTTAACCAGCGGGCACTTGGACGATCTAGGTTAACTAGCGGGCACTTGGACTATCTAGGTTAACTAGTGGGCACTTGGACTATCTAGATTAACTAGCGGGCCCTTGGACTATCTAAGTTAACTAGCGGGAACTTGGACTATCTAGGTTAACTAGCGGGCACTGGACTATGTAGATTAACTAGCGGGCCCTTGGACTATCTAGGTTTACTTGCGGGCACTTGGACTATCTAGGTTAACAAGCGGGCACTTGGACTATCTAGGTTAAGTAGCGGGCATTTGGATTATTTAGGTTACATAGTGGGCACTTGGACTATGTATGTTACCTAGCGCGCACTTGGACTATGTAGGTTAACTAGAAGGCACTTGGACTATCAAGGTTACCTAGCGGGCACTTGGACTGTCTAGGTTACCTAGCGGGCACTTGGACAATGTACTTTTCCTAGCGGGCATTAGGATTACTTAGGTTACCTAGTGGGCACTTGGACTATGTAGGTTACCTAGCGGTCACTTGGACTATGTAGGTTAACTAGAAGGCACTTGGACTATCAAGAATACCTAGCGGGCCCTTGGATTATGTAGGTTGCCAGCGGGCACTTGGACTATCTAGGTGAACGAACGTGCACTTGGACTATGTAGGTAACCTAGCGGGCACTTGGACTGTCTAGGTTACCTAGAGGGCACTTGGCCTATCTAGGTTAACGAACGGACACTTGGACTATGTAGGTTAACTAGCGGACACTTCGACTATCTAGGTTAGCTAACGGGCAATTGGACTATCTAGGTTACCTAGCGGACACTTGGACTATGTAGGTTCCCTAGCGGGCACTTGGACTATTTAGGTTACCTAGCAGGCACTTTGACTATCTAGGTCAACTAACAGGCACTTGGACTATGTAGGTTGCCTAGCGAGCACTTGGACTATATAGGTTCCCTAGCGAGCACTTGGACTATGTAGGTTGCCTATCGGGTACTTGGACTGTCTAGGTTAACTAGCGGGCAATTGGACTGTTTAGGTTACCTAGTGGGTACTTGGACTATGTAGTTTACCTAGCAGGCATTTGGACTATGGAGGTTAACTAGCGGGCACTTGGACTGTCTAGGTAACCTAGCGGGCACTTGGACTATCTAGGTTAACGAACGGGCACTTGGACTATGTAGGTAACCTAGCGGGCACTTGGACTGTCTAGGTTACCTAGCGGGCTCTTGGACTATCTAGGTTAACGAACGGGCACTTGGATATGTAGGTTACGTAGCGGGCACTTGGACTATGTAGGGTCCCTATCGGACATTTGGACTACTTAGGTTAACTAGCGGCCACTTGGACTATCTAGGTTAACTAGCGGGCACTTGGACAATCTAGGTTAACTAGCGGGCACTTGGACTATCTAGATTAACTAGCGGGCCCTTGGACTATCTAGGTTTACTAGAGGGCACTTGGACTATCTAGGTTAACTAGCGGGCACTTGGACTATGTAGTTTTCCTAGCGGGCATTAGGATTACTTAGGTTACCTAGTGGGCACTTGGACTATGTCGGTTACCTAGCGGGCACTTGGACTATGTAGGTTAACTGGAAGGCACTTGGACTATCAAGATTACCTAGCGGGCCCTTGGATTATGTAGGTTACCAGCGGGCACTTGGACTATCTAGGTTAATGAACGTGCACTTGGACTATGTAGGTAACCTAGCGGGCACTTGGACTGTCTAGGTTACCTAGAGGGCACTTGGCCTATCTAGGTTAACGAACGGACACTTGGACTATGTAGGTTAACGAGCGGGCATTTGGATTATTTAGGTTACATAGTGGGCACTTGGACTATGTATGTTACCTAGCGGGCACTTGAACTATGTAGGTTAACTAGAAGGCACTTGGACTATCAAGGTTACCTGGCGGGCACTTGGACTGTCTAGGTTACCTAGCGGGCACTTGGACTATGTAGTTTTCCTAGCGGGCATTAGGATTACTTAGGTTACCTAGCGGGCACTTGGACTATGTAGGTTACCAAGCGGGCACTTGGACTATATAGGTTAACTAGAAGGCACTTGGAGTATCAAGATTACCTAGCGGGCCCTTGGTTTATGTAGGTTGCCAGCGGGCACTTGGACTATCTAGGTTAACGAACGTGCACTTGGACTATGTAGGTAACCTAGCGGGCACTTGGACTGTCTAGGTTACCTAGAGGGCACTTGGCCTATCTAGGTTAACCAACGGACACTTGGACTATGTAGGTTAACTAGCGGACACTTCGACTATCTAGGTTAGCTAACGGGCAATTGGACTATCTAGGTTACCTAGCGGACACTTGGACTATGTAGGTTCCCTAGCGGGCACTTGGACTATTTAGGTTACCTAGCAGGCACTTTGACTATCTAGGTTAACTAACAGGTACTTGGACTATATAGGTTCCCTAGCGAGCACTTGGACTATGGAGGTTCCCTATCGGGTACTTGGACTGTCTAGGTTAACTAGCGGGCAATTGGACTGTCTAGGTTACCTAGTGGGCACTTGGACTATGTAGTTTACCTAGCAGGCACTTGGACTATGGAGGTTAACTAGCGGGCACTTGGACTGTCTAGGTAACCTAGCGGGCACTTGGACTATCTAGGTTAACGAACGGGCACTTGGACTATGTAGGTAACCTAGCGGGCACTTGGACTGTCTAGGTTACCTAGCGGGCACTTGGACTATCTAGGTTAACGAACGGGCACTTGGATATGTAGGTTACGTAGCGGGCACTTGGACTATGTAGGATCCCTATCGGACATTTGGACTACTTAGGTTAACTAGCAGGCACTTGGACTATCTAGGTTAACTAGCGGGCACTTGGACTATCTAGGTCAAGTAGCGGGCCCTTGTACTATGTAGGTTAACTAGCGGGCACTTGGACTACATAGGTTAAATAGCGGACCTTGGACTATGTAGGTTAACTTGCGGGCCCTTGGACTATGTAGGTTAACTAGTGGGCACTTGGATTATCTAGGTTTCCTAGCCAGCACTCGGACTATGTACATACCTTAGCGCGCACTTGGACTATCAAGGTTACCTCGCGGGCACTTGGACTATGTACATCCCCTAGTGGGCACTTGGACTATCTAGGTTAACTAACGGGCATTGGACTATGTAGGTTACCTAGAGGGCACTTGGACTATGTACGTCCCCTAGCGGGCACTTGGACTATCTAGGTTAACTAGAGGGCCCTTGGACGATCTAGGTTAACTAGCGGGCACTTGGACTATCTAGGTTAACTAGCGGGCACTTGGACTATCTAGATTAACTAGCGGTCCCTTGGACTATCTAGGTTAACTAGCGGGCACTTGGACTATCTAGGTTAACTAGCGGGCACTTGGACTATCTAGATTAACTAGCGGGCCCTTGGACTATCTAGGTTTACTAGCGGGCACTTGGACTATCTAGGTTAACTAGCGGGCACTTGGACTATGTAGTTTTCCTAGCGGGCATTAGGATTACTTAGGTTACCTAGTGGGCTCTTGGACTATGTAGGTTACCTAGCGGGCACTTGGACTATGTAGGTTAACTAGAAGGCACATTGACTATCAAGATTACCTAGCGGGCCCGTGGATTATGTAGTTTACCAGCGGGCACTTGGACTATCTAGGTTAACGAACGTGCACTTGGACTATGTAGGTAACCTAGCGGGCACTTGGACTGTCTAGGTTACCTAGAGGGCACTTGGCCTATCTAGGTTAACGAACGGACACTTGGACTATGTAGGTTAACTAGCGGACACTTCGACTATCTAGGTTAGCTAACGGGCAATTGGACTATCTAGGTTACCCAGCAGACACTTGGACTATGTGGGTTCCCTAGCGGGCACTTGGACTATGTAGTTTACCTAGCAGGCACTTTGACTATCTAGATTAACTTACAGGCACTTAGACTATGTAGGTTGCCTAGCGAGCACTTGGATTATATAGGTTACCTAGCGGGCCCTTGGACTATGTAGGTTCCCTATCGGGTACTTGGACTGTCTAGGTTAATGAACGTGCACTTGGACTATGTAGGTAACCTAGCGGGCACTTGGACTGTCTAGGTTACCTAGCGGGCACTTGGACTATCTAGGTTAACGAACGGGCACTTGGATATGTAGGTTACGTAGTGGGCACTTGGACTCTGTAGGATCCCTCTCGGACATTTGGACTACTTAGGTTAACTAGCGGGCACTTGGACTCTCTAGGTTAACTAGCGGGCACTTGGACTATCTAGGTCAAGTAGCGGGCCCTTGTACTATGTAGGTTAACTAGCGGGCACTTGGAGTATATAGGTTAAATAGCGGACCTTGGACTATGTAGGATAACTTGCGGGCCCTTGGACTATGTTGGTTAACTAGCGGGCACTTGGATTATCTAGGTTTCCTAGCCAGCACTCGGACTATGTACATACCCTAGCGCGCTCTTGGACTATCAAGGTTACCTAGCGGGCACATGGACTATGTACGTCCCCTAGTGGGCACTTGGACTATCTAGATTAACTAACGGGCACTTGGACTATGTAGGTTACCTAGCGGGCACTTGGACTATGTAGGTTAACTAGAAGGCCCTTGGACTATCAAGGTTACCTAGCGGGCCCTTGGACTATGTAGATTACCAGCGGGCACTTGGACTATCTAGGTTAATGAACGTGCACTTGGACTATGTAGGTAACCTAGTGGCACTTGGACTGTCTAGGTTACCTAGTGGGCACTTGGCCTATCTTGGTTAACGAACGGGCACTTGGACTATGTAGGTTAACTAGCGGCCCTTGGACTATCTAGGTTTACTAGCGGGCACTTGTACTATCTAGGTTAACAAGCGGGCACTTGGACTATCTAGGTTAACTAGCGGGCATTTGGATTATGTAGGTTAACTAGCGGACACTTCGACTATCTAGGTTAGCTAACGGGCAATTGGACTATCTAGGTTACCTAGTGTTCACTTCGACTATGTAGGTTCCCTAGCGGGCACTTGGACTATTTAGGTTACCTAGCAGGCACTTTGACTATCTAGGTTAACTAACGGGCACTTGGACTATGTAGGTTGCTTAGCGAGCACTTGGACTATGTAGATTCCCTAGGGGGCACTTGGACTATGTATGTCCCCAAGCGGGCACTAGGACAATCTAGGTTAACTATTGGGCCCTTGGACTATGTAGGTAAACTATCGGGCACTTGGATTATCTAGGTTAACCAGCGGGCACTTGGACGATCTAGGTTAACTAGCGGGCACTTGGACTATCTAGGTTAACTAGTGGGCACTTGGACTATCTAGATTAACTAGCGGGCCCTTGGACTATCTAGGTTAACTAGCGGGCACTTGGACTATCTAGGTTAACTAGCGGGCACTGGACTATGTAGATTAACTAGCGGGCCCTTGGACTATCTAGGTTTACTAGCGGGCACTTGGACTATCTAGGTTAACAAGCGGGTACTTGGACTATCTAGGTTAACTAGCGGGCATTTGGATTATTTAGGTTGCATAGTGGGCACTTGGCCTATGTATGTTACCTAGCGGGCACTTGGACTATGTAGGTTAACTAGAAGGCACTTGGACTATCAAGGTTACCTAGCGTGCACTTGGACTGTCTAGGTTACCTAGCGGGCACTTGGCCTATCTAGGTTAACGAACGGGCACTTGGACTATGTAGGTTAACTAGCGGACACTTCGACTATCTAGGTTAGCTAACGGGCAATTGGACTATCTAGGTTACCTAGCGGGCACTTTGACTATGTAGGTTCCCTAGCGGGCACTTGGACTATTTAGGTTACCTAGCAGGCACTTTGACTATCTAGGTGAACTAACGGGCACTTGGACTATGTAGGTTGACTAGCGAGCACTTGGACTATGTAGGTTCCCAGCGGGCACTTGGACTATGTACGTTCCCTAGCGTGTACTTGGGCTATCTAAGTTACCTAGCGGGCACTTGGACTATGTAGGTTAACGGACGGGTACTTGGACTATGTAGGTAACATAATGGTCACTTGGACTCCCTAGGTTACCTAGCGGGGACTTGGACTATGTAGGTTAACTAGCGGGCACTTTGACTATGTAGGATCCCTATCGGACATTTGTACTACTTAGGTTAATTAGCGGGCACTTTGACTATCTAGGTTAACTAGCGGGAACTTGGACTATCAAGGTCAACTAGCGGGCCCTTGTACTATGTAGGTTAACTAGCGGGCACTTGGACTATCTAGGTTAACTAGCGGACCTTGGACTATGTAGGTTAACTAGCGGGCACTTGGACTATGTACGTCCCCTAGTGGCCCTTGGACAATCTAGGTTAACTAACGGGCACTAGGACTATCTAGGTTACCTACCGGGCACGTGGACTATGTAGGTTAACTAGCGGATACTTGCACGATCTAGGTTAACTAGCGAGCCCTTGCACTATGTAGGTTAACTAGCGGGCCCATGGATTATGTAGGTTTACTAGCAGGCACTTGGACTATCTAGGTTAACTAGTGGGCACTTGGACTATGTAGTTTCCCTAGCGGGCATTTGGACTATTTAGGTTACCAAGCGGGAACTTGGACTATGTAAGTTCCCTAGCGGGCACTGGGACTGTCTAGGTTAACTAGCGTGCACTTGGACTATGTAGGTTCCTTAGTGGGCACTTGGACTATCTAGGTTGCCTAGCGGGCACTTGGACTATGTAGGTTAACTAGCGTGCCCTTGGACTATCTAGGTTACGTAGCGGGTACTTTGTATATAGGTTAACTTGCTGGTACTTGGACTATGTAGGTTAACTAGAGGACACTTGGATTATCTAGGTTAACTAGTGGGCCCTTGGACTATGTAGGTTAAGTAGCAGGCACTTGGACAATCTAGGTTAACTCGCGGGCACTTGGAAGATCTAGGTTAACTAGCAGGCACTTGGACTATCAAAGTTAACAAGTGAGACCTTGGACTATGTAGGTTACCTAGCGGGCACTTGGACTATATAGGTTACCTAGCGGGCACTTGGACTATGTAGGTTAACTAGCGAGCACTTGGACTCTAGGTTACCTAGCGGGCACTTGGACTATCTAGGTTAACCAACGGACACTTGGACTATGTAGGTTAACTAGCGGACACTTCGACTATCTAGGTTAGCTAACGGGCAATTGGACTATCTAGGTTAACTAACGGGCACTTGGATTATGTAGGTTCCCTTTAGAGCACATGGAATATTTAGGTTACCTAGCAGGCACTTTGACTATCTAGGTTAACTAACGGGCACTTGGACTATGTAGGTTCCCTAGCGGGCACTTGGACTATATAGGTTTCCTATGGGCACGTGGAGTATGTAGGTTCCCTAACTGGCACTTGGAATATATAGGTTCCCTATCGGGCACTTGGACTATGTAGGTTCCTCAGCGGGCACTTGGACTATGTAGGTTCCCTATCGGGCATTGGACTATGTAGGTTAACTAGCGGACACTTAGACAATCTAGGTTACCTAGCGGGCACTCGAACTATGTACATACCCTAGGGGGCACTTGGACTATCTAGGTTAGCTAGCGGGCACTTGGACTATGTACGTCCCCTAGCGGGCACTTGGACTATCTAGGTTAACTAGAGGGCCCTTGGACGATCTAGGTTAACTAGCGGGCACTTGGACTATCTAGGTTAACGAATGGGCACTTGGACTATGTAGGTAACCTAGCGGGCACTTGGACTGTCTAGGTTACCTAGCGGGCACTTTGACTATCTAGGTTAACGAACGGGCACTTGGATATGTAGGTTACGTAGCGGGCACTTGGACTATGTAGGATCCCTATCGGACATTTGGACTACTTAGGTTAACTAGCGGGCACTTGGACTATCTAGGTCAAGTAGCGGGCCCTTGTACTATGTAGGTTAACAAGCGGGCACTTGGATTACCTAGGTTAACCAGCGGGCACTTGGACGATCTAGGTTAGCTAACGGGCAATTGGACTATCTAGGTTAACTAACGGGCACTTGGACTATGTATGTTCCCTAGAGAGCACTTGGAATATTTAGGTTACCTAGCAGGCACTTTGACTATCTAGGTTAACTAACGGGCACTTGGATTATGTAGGTTCCCTAGCGGGCACTTGGACTATATAGGTTCCCTATGGGCACGTGGAGTATGTAGGTTCCCGAACTGGCACTTGGAATATATAGGTTCCCTATCGGGCACTTGGACTATGTAGGTTCCTCAGCGGGCACTTGGACTATGTACGTTCCCTTTCGGGCATTGGACTATGTAGGTTAACTAGCAGGAACTTGGATTATCTAGGTTACCTAGCGGGCACTTGGACTATGTAGGGTAACTAGCGGACACTTGGACAATCTAGGTTACCTAGCGGGCACTTGAACTATGTACATACCCTAGGGGGCACATGGACTATCTAGGTTACCTAGCGGGCACTTGGACTATGTACGTCCCCTAGCGGGCACTTGGACTATCTAGGTTAACTAGAGGGCCCTTGGACGATCTAGGTTAACTAGCGGGCACTTGGACTATCTAGGTTAACGAACGGGCACTTGGACTATGTAGGTAACCTAGCGGGCACTTGGACTGTCTAGGTTACCTAGCGGGCACTTTGACTATCTAGGTTAACGAACGGCCACTTGGATATGTAGGTTACGTAGCGGGCACTTGGACTATGTAGGATCCCTATCGGACATTTGGACTACTTAGGTTAACTAGCGGGCACTTGGACTATCTAGGTTAACGAGCGGGCACGTGGACTATCTAGGTCAAGTAGCGGGCCCTTGTACTACGTAGGTTAACTAGCGGGCACTTGGACTATCTAGGTTAAATAGCGGACCTTGTACTATGTAGGTTAACTTGCGGGCCCTTGGACTATGTAGGTTAACTAGCGGGCACTTGGATTATCTAGGTTTCCTAGCCAGCACTCGGACTATGTACATACCCTAGCGCGCACTTGGACTATCAAGGTTACCTCGCGGGCACTTGGACTATGTACGTCCCCTAGTGGGCACTTGGACTATCTAGGTTAACTAACGGGCACTTGGACTATGTAGGTTACCTAGCGGGCACTTGGACTATGTAGGTTAACTAGAAGGCGCTTGGACTATCAAGGTTACCTAGCGGGCCCTTGGACTATGTAGGTTAACTAGCGGGCCCTTGGACTATCTAGGTTTACTAGCGGGCACTTGGACTATCTAGGTTAACACGCGGCCACTTGGACTATCTAGGTTAACTAGCGGGCACTTGGATTATGTAGGTTAACTACCGGACACTTCGACTATCTAGGTTAGCTAACGTGCAATTGGACTATCTAGGTTACCTAGTGGGCACTTCGACTACGTAGGTTCCCTAGCGGGCACTTGGACTATTTAGGTTACCTAGCAGGCACTTTGACTATCTAGGTTAACTAACTCGCACTTGGACTATGTAGGTTGCTTAGCGAGCACTTGGACTATGTAGATTCCCTAGGGGGCACTTGGACTATGTATGTCCCCTAGCGGGCACTTGGACTATCTAGGTTAACTATTGGGCCCTTGGACTATGTAGGTTAACTATCGGGCACTTGGATTATCTAGGTTAACCAGCGGGCACTTGGACGATCTAGGTTAACTAGCGGGCACTTGGACTATCTAGGTTAACTAGTGGGCACTTGGCCTATCTAGATTAACTAGCGGGCCCTTGGACTATCTAGGTTAACTAGCGGGCACTTGGACTATCTAGGTTAACTAGTGGGCACTTGGACTATGTAGTTTCCCTAGCGGGCATTTGGACTATTTAGGTTACCAAGCGGGAACTTGGACTATGTAAGTTCCCTAGCGGGCACTGGGACTCTCTAGGTTAACTAGCGTGCACTTGGACTATGTAGGTTCCTTAGTGGGCACTTGGACTATCTAGGTTGCCTAGCGGGCACTTGGACTATGTAGGTTAACTAGCGTGCCCTTGGACTATCTAGGTTACGTAGCGGGTACTTTGTATATAGGTTAACTTGCTGGTACTTGGACTATGTAGGTTAACTAGAGGACACTTGGATTATCTAGGTTAACTAGTGGGCCCTTGGACTATGTAGGTTAAGTAGCAGGCACTTGGACAATCTAGGTTAACTCGCGGGCACTTGGAAGATCTAGGTTAACTAGCAGGCACTTGGACTATCAAAGTTAACAAGTGAGACCTTGGACTATGTAGGTTACCTAGCGGGCACTTGGACTATGTAGGTTAACTAGCGAGCACTTGGACTCTAGGTTACCTAGCGGGCACTTGGACTATCTAGGTTAACCAACGGACACTTGGACTATGTAGGTTAACTAGCGGACACTTCGACTATCTTGGTTAGCTAACGGACAATTGGACTATCTAGGTTAACTAACGGGCACTTGGACTATGTATGTTCCCTAGAGAGCACTTGGAATATTTAGGTTACCTAGCAGGCACTTTGACTATCTAGGTTAACTAACGGGCATTTGGACTATGTAGGTTGCTTAGCGAGCACTTGGACTCTGTAGATTCCCTAGGGGGCACTTGGACTATGTAGGTTCCCTAGCGGGCACTTGGACTATATAGGTTCCCTATGGGCACGTGGAGTATGTAGGTTCCCGAACTGGCACTTGGAATATATAGGTTCCCTATCGGGCACTTGGACTATGTAGGTTCCTCAGCGAGCACTTGGACTATGTAGGTTCCCTATCGGGCATTGGACTATGTAGGTTAACTAGCAGGACCTTGGATTATCTAGGTTACCTAGCGGGCACTTGGACTATGTAGGGTAACTAGCGGACACTTGGACAATCTAGGTTACCTAGCGGGCACTTGAACTATGTACATACCCTAGGGGGCACATGGACTATCTAGGTTACCTAGCGGGCACTTGGACTATGTACGTCCCCTAGCGGGCACTTGGACTATCTAGGTTAACTAGAGGGCCCTTGGACGATCTAGGTTAACTAGCGGGCACTTGGACTATCTAGGTTAACGAACGGGCACTTGGACTATGTAGGTAACCTAGCGGGCACTTGGACTGTCTAGGTTACCTAGCGGGCACTTTGACTATCTAGGTTAACGAACGGGCACGTGGATATGTAGGTTACGTAGCGGGCACTTGGACTATGTAGGATCCCTATCGGACATTTGGACTACTTAGGTTAACTAGCGGGCACTTGGACTATCTAGGTTAACGAGCGGGCACGTGGACTATCTAGGTCAAGTAGCGGGCCCTTGTACTACGTAGGTTAACTAGCGGGCACATGGACTATCTAGGTTAAATAGCGGACCTTGGACTATGTAGGTTAACTTGCGGGCCCTTGGACTATGTAGGTTAACTAGCGGGCACTTGGATTATCTAGGTTTCCTAGCCAGCACTCGGACTATGTACATACCCTAGCGCGCACTTGGACTATCAAGGTTACCTCGCAGGCACTTGGACTATATACGTCCCCTAGTGGGCACTTGGACTATCTAGGTTAACTAACGGGCACTTGGACTATGTAGGTTACCTAGCGGGCACTTGGACTATGTAGGTTAACTAGAAGGCGCTTGGACTATCAAGGTTACCTAGCGGGCCCTTGGACTATGTAGATTACCAGCGGGCACTTGGACTATCTAGGTTAATGAACGTCCACTTGGACTATGTAGGTAACCTAGTGGCACTTGGACTGTCTAGGTTACCTAGTGGGCACTTGGCCTATCTAGGTTAACGAACGGGCACTTGGACTATGTAGGTTAACTAGCGGGCCCTTGGACTATCTAGGTTTACTAGCGGGCACTTGGACTATCTAGGTTAACAAGCGGCCACTTGGACTATCTAGGTTAACTAGCGGGGTTTTGGATTATGTAGGTTAACTAGCGGACACTTCGACTATCTAGGTTAGCTAACGTGCAATTGGACTATCTAGGTTACCTAGTGGGCACTTCGACTACGTAGGTTCCCTAGCGGGCACTTGGACTATTTAGGTTACCTAGCAGGCACTTTGACTATCTAGGTTAACTAACGGGCACTTGGACTATGTAGGTTGCTTAGCGAGCACTTGTACTATGTAGATTCCCTAGGGGGCACTTGGACTATGTATGTCCCCTAGCGGGCACTTGGACTATCTAGGTTAACTATTGGGCCCTTGGACTATGTAGGTTAACTATCGGGCACTTGGATTATCTAGGTTAACCAGTGGGCACTTGGACGATCTAGGTTAACTAGCGGGCACTTGGACTATCTAGGTTAACTAGTGGGCACTTGGACTATCTAGATTAACTAGCGGGCCCTTGGACTATCTAGGTTAACTAGCGGGCACTTGGACTATCTAGGTTAACTAGCGGGCACTGGACTATGTAGATTAACTAGCGGGCCCTTAGACAATCTAGGTTTACTAGCGGGCACTTGGACTATCTAGGTTAACAAGCGGGCACTTGGATTAACTAGGTTAACTAGCGGGCATTTGGATTATTTAGGTTACATAGTGGGCACTTGGACTATGTATGTTAACTAGCGGGCACTTGGACTATGTAGGTTACCTAGAAGGCACTTGGACTATCAAGGTTACCTAGCAGGCACTTGGACTGTGTAGGTTACCTAGCGGGCACTTGGCCTATCTAGGTTAACGAACGGGCACTTGGACTATGTAGGTTAACTAGCGGACACTTCAACTATCTAGGTTAGCTAACGGGCAATTGGACTATCTAGGTTACCTAGCGGGCCCTTGGACTATGTAGGTTCCCTAGCGGGCACTTGGACTATTTAGGTTACCTAGCAGGCACTTTGACTATCTAGGTTAAGTAACGGGCACTTGGACTATGTAGGTTGCCTAGCGAGCACTTGGACTATGTAGGTTCCCAGCGGGCACTTGGACTATGTAGGTTCCCTATCGGGTACTTGGACTGTCCAGCTTAACTAGCGGGCAATTGGACTCTCTAGGTTACCTAGCGTGCACTTGGACTGTCTAGGTTACCTAGCGGGCACTTGGCCTATCTAGGTTAACGAACGGGCACTTGGACTATGTAGGTTAACTAGCGGACACTTCGACTATCTAGGTTAGCTAACGGGCAATTGGACTATCTAGGTTACCTAGCGGGCACTTGTACTATGTAGGTTCCCTAGCGGGCACTTAGACTATTTAGGTTACCTAGCAGGCACTTTGACTATCTAGGTTAACTAACGGGCACTTGGACTATGTAGGTTGACTAGCGAGCACTTGGACTATGTAGGTTCCCAGCGGGCACTTGGACTATGTAGGTTCCCTATCGGGTACTTGGACTGTCTAGCTTAACTAGCGGGCAATTGGACTGTCTAGGTTACCTCATGGGCACTTGGACTATGTAGTTTACCTAGCAGGCACTTGGAGTATGTAGGTTCACTAGCGGGCAGTTGGACTATCTAGGTTACCTAGAAGGCACTTGGACTATGTACGTTCCCTAGCGGGTACTTGGGCTATCTAAGTTACCTGGCGGGCACTTGGACTATGTAGGTTAACGGACGGGCACTTGGAGTATGTAGGTAACATAATGGTCACTTGGACTCCCTAGGTTACCTAGCGGGGACTTGGAATATGTAGGTTAACTAGCGGGCACTTTGACTATGTAGGATCCCTATCGGACATTTGTACTACTTAGGTTAATTAGCGGGCACTTTGACCATCTAGGTTAACTAGCGGGAACTTGGACTATCAAGGTCAACTAGCGGGCCCTTGTACTATGTAGGTTAACTAGCGGGTACTTGGACTATCTAGGTTAACTAGCGGACACTTCGACTATCTAGGTTAGCTAACGTGCAATTGGACTATCTAGGTTACCTAGTACGCACTTCGACTACGTAGGTTCCCTAGCGGGCACTTGGACTATTTAGGTTACCTAGCAGGCACTTGGACTATCTAGGTTAACTAACGGGCACTTGGACTATGTAGGTTGCTTAGCGAGCACTTGGACTATGTAGATTCCCTAGGGGGCACTTGGAGTATGTATGTCCCCTAGCGGGCACTTGGACTATCTAGGTTAACTATTGGGCCCTTGGACTATGTAGGTTTACTATCGGGCACTTGGATTATCTAGGTTAACCAGCGGTCACTTGGACGATCTAGGTTAACTAGCGGGCATTTGGACTATCTAGGTTAACTAGTGGGCACTTGGACTATCTAGATTAACTAGCGGGCCCTTGGACTATCTAGGTTAACTAGCGGGCACTTGGACTATCTAGGTTAACTAGCGGGCACTTTGACTATCTAGGTTAACGAACGGGCACTTGGATATGTAGGTTACGTAGCGGGCACTTGGACTCTGTAGGATCCCTATCGGACATTTGGACTACTTAGGTTAACTAGCGGGCACTTGGACTATCTAGGTTAACTAGCGGGCACTTGGACTATCTAGGTCAAGTAGCGGGCCCTTGTACTATGTAGGTTAACTAGCGGGCACTTGTACTATATAGGTTAAATAGCGGACCTTGGACTATGTAGGATAACTTGCGGGCCCTTGGACTATGTAGGTTAACTAGTGGGCACTTGGATTATCTAGGTTTCCTAGCCAGCACTCGGACTATGTACATACCCTAGCGCGCACTTGGACTATCAAGGTTACCCAGCGGGCACTTGGACTATGTACGTCCCCTAGTGGGCACTTGGACTATCTAGGTTAACTAACGGGCATTGGACTATGTAGGTTACCTAGAGGGCACTTGGACTATGTACGTCCCCTAGCGGGCACTTGGACTATCTAGGTTAACTAGAGGGCCCTTGGACGATCTAGGTTAACTAGCGGGCACTTGGACTATCTAGGTTAACTAGCGGGCACTTGGACTATCTAGATTAACTAGCGGTCCCTTGGACTATCTAGGTTAACTAGCGGGCACTTGGACTATCTAGTTTAACTAGCGGGCACTTGGACTATCTAGATTAACTAGCGGGCCCTTGGAATATCTAGGTTTACTAGCGGGCACTTGGACTATCTAGGTTAACTAGCGGGCACTTGGACTATGTAGTTTTCCTAGCGGGCATTAGGATTACTTAGGTTACCTAGCGGGCACTTGGACTATGTAGGTTAACTGGAAGGCACTTGGACTATCAAGATTACCTAGCGGGCCCTTGGATTATGTAGGTTACCAGCGGGCACTTGGACTATCTAGGTTAACGAACGTGCACTTGGACTATGTAGGTAACCTAGCGGGCACTTGGACTGTCTAGGTTACCTAGAGGGCACTTGGCCTACCTAGGTTAACGAACGGACACATGGACTATGTAGGTTAACTAGCCGGCATTTGGATTATTTAGGTTACATAGTGGGCACTTGGATTATGTATGTTACCTAGCGGGCACTTGGACTATGTAGGTTAACTAGAAGGCACTTGGACTATCAAGGTTACCTAGCGGGGACTTGGACTGTCTAGGTTACCCAGCGGGCACTAGGACTATGTAGTTTTCCTAGCGGGCATTAGGATTACTTAGGTTACCTAGCGGGCACTTGGACTATGTAGGTTACCAAGCGGGCACTTGGACTATATAGGTTAACTAGAAGGCACTTGGACTATCAAGATTACCTAGCGGGCCCTTGGATTATGTAGGTTGCCAGCGGGCACTTGGACTATCTAGGTTAACGAATGTGCACTTGGACTATGTAGGTAACCTAGCGGGCACTTGGACTGTCTAGGTTACCTAGAGGGCACTTGGCCTATCTAGGTTAACGAACGGACACTTGGACTATGTAGGTTAACTAGCGGACACTTCGACTATCTAGGTTAGCTAACGGGCAATTTGACTATCTAGGTTACCTAGCGGACACTTGGACTATGTAGGTTCCCTAGCGGGCACTTGGACTATTTAGGTTACCTAGCAGGCACTTTGACTATCTAGGTTAACTAACAGGCACTTGGATTATATAGGTTGCCTAGCGAGCACTTGGACTATATAGGTTCCCTAGCGAGCACTTGGATTATGTAGGTTCCCTATCGGGTACTTGGACTGTCTAGGTTAACTAGCGGGCAATTGGACTGTCTAGGTTACCTAGTGGGCACTTGGACTATGTAGTTTACCTAGCAGGCACTTGGACTATGGAGGTTAACTAGCGGGCACTTGGACTGTCTAGGTAACCTAGCGGGCACTTGGACTATCTAGGTTAACGAACGGGCACTTGGACTATGTAGGTAACCTAGCGGGCACTTGGACAGTCTAGCTTACCTAGCGGGCACTTTGACTATCTAGGTTAACGAACGGGCACTTGGATATGTAGGTTATGTAGCGGGCACTTGGACTCTGTAGGATCCCTATCGGACATTTGGATTACTTAGGTTAACTAGCGGGCACTTGGACTATATAGGTTAACTAGCGGGCACTTGGACTATCTAGGTCAAGTAGCGGGCCCTTGTACTATGTAGGTTAACTAGCGGGCACTTGGACTACATAGGTTAAAAAGCGGACCTTGGACTATGTAGGTTAACTTGCGGGCCCTTGGACTATGTAGGTTAACTAGTGGGCACTTGGATTATCTAGGTTTCCTAGCCAGCACTCGGACTATGTACATACCCTAGCGCGCACTTGGACTATCAAGGTTACCTAGCGGGCACTTGGACTATGTACGTCCCCTAGTGGGCACTTGGACTATCTAGGTTAACTAACGGGCATTGGACTATGTAGGTTACCTAGAGGGCACTTGGACTATGTACGTCCCCTAGCGGGCACTTGGACTATCTAGGTTAACTAGAGGGCCCTTGGACGATCTAGGTTAACTAGCGGGCACTTGGACTATCTAGGTTAACTAGCGGGCACTTGGACTATCTAAATTAACTAGCGGTCCCTTGGACTATCTAGGTTAACTAGCGGGCACTTGGACTATCTAGGTTAACTAGCGGGCACTTGGACTATCTAGATTAACTAGCGGGCCCTTGGACTATCTAGGTTTACTAGCGGGCACTTGGACTATCTAGGTTAACTAGCGGGCACTTGGACTATGTAGTTTTCCTAGCGGGCATTAGGATTACTTAGGTTACCTAGTGGGCACTTGGCCTATGTAGGTTACCTAGCGGGCACTTGGACTATGTAGGTTAACTAGAAGGCACATGGACTATCAAGATTACCTAGCGGGCCCGTGGATTATGTAGGTTACCAGCGGGCACTTGGACTATCTAGGTTAATGAACGTGCACTTGGACTATGTAGGTAACCTAGCGGGCAATTGGACTGTCTAGGTTACCTAGAGGGCACTTGGCCTATCTAGGTTAACGAACGGACACTTGGACTATGTAGGTTAACTAGCGGACACTTCGACTATCTAGGTTAGCTAACGGGCAATTGGACTATCTAGGTTACCCAGCGGACACTTGGACTATGTGGGTTCCCTAGCGGGCACTTGGACTATGTAGTTTACCTAGCAGGCACTTTGACTATCTAGGTTAACTAACAGGCACTTAGACTATGTAGGTTGCCTAGCGAGCACTTGGATTATATAGGTTCCCTAGCGAGCACTTGGACTATGTAGATTCCCTATCGGGTACTTGGACTGTCTAGGTTAACTAGCGGGCAATTGGACTGTCTAGGTTACCTAGTGGGCACTTGGACTATGTAGTTTACCTAGCAGGCACTTGGACTATGGAGGTTAACTAGCGGGCACTTGGACTGTCTAGGTAACCTAGCGGGCACTTGGACTATCTAGGTTAACGAACGGGCACTTGGACTATGTAGGTAACCTAGCGGGCACTTGGACTGTCTAGGTTACCTAGCGGGCACTTTGACTATCTAGGTTAATGAACGGGCACTTGGATATGTAGGTTACGTAGCGGGCACTTGGACTCTGTAGGATCCCTATCGGACATTTGGACTACTTAGGTTAACTAGCGGGCACTTGGACTCTCTAGGTTAAATAGCGGGCACTTGGACTATCTAGGTCAAGTAGCGGGCCCTTGTACTATGTAGTTTAACTAGCGGGCACTTGGAGTATATAGGTTAAATAGCGGACCTTGGACTATGTAGGATAACTTGCGGGCCCTTGGACTATGTAGGTTAACTAGCGGGCACTTGGATTATCTAGGTTTCCTTGCCAACACTCGGACTATGTACATACCCTAGCGCGCACTTGGACTATCAAGGTTACCTAGCGGGCACATGGACTATGTACGTCCCCTAGTGGGCACTTGGACTATCTAGGTTAACTAACGGGCACTTGGACTATGTAGGTTACCTAGCGGGCACTTGGACTATGTAGGTTAACTAGAAGGCGCTTGGACTATCAAGGTTACCTAGCGGGCCCTTGGACTATGTAGATTACCAGCGGGCACTTGGACTATCTAGGTTAATGAACGTGCACTTGGACTATGTAGGTAACCTAGTGGCACTTGGACTGTCTAGGTTACCTAGTGGGCACTTGGCCTATCTAGGTTAACGAACGGGCACTTGGACTATGTAGGTTAACTAGCGGCCCTTGGACTATCTAGGTTAGCTAACGGGCAATTGGACTATCTAGGTTACCTAGTGTTCACTTCGACTATGTAGGTTCCCTAGTGGGCACTTGGACTATTTAGGTTACCTAGCAGGCACTTTGACTATCTAGGTTAACTAACGGGCACTTGGACTATGTAGGTTGCTTAGCGAGCACATGGACTATGTAGATTTCCTAGGGGGCACTTGGACTATGTATGTCCCCAAGCGGGCACTAGGACAATCTAGGTTAACTATTGGGCCCTTGGACTATGTAGGTTAACTATCGGGCACTTGGATTATCTAGGTTAACCAGCGGGCACTTGGACGATCTAGGTTAACTAGCGGGCACTTGGACTATCTAGGTTAACTAGTGGGCACTTGGACTATCTAGATTAACTAGCGGGCCCTTGGACTATCTAGGTTAACTAGCGGGCACATGGACTATCTAGGTTAACTAGCGGGCACTGGACTATGTAGATTAACTAGCGGGCCCTTAGACTATCTAGGTTTACTAGCGGGCACTTGGACTATCTAGGTTAAAAAGCGGGCACTTGGACTATCTAGTTAACTAGCGGGCATTTGGATTATTTAGGTTACATAGTGGGCACTTGGACTATGTATGTTACCTAGCGGGCACTTGGACTATGTAGGTTAACTAGAAGGCACTTGGACTATCAAGGTTACCTAGCGTGCACTTGGACTGTCTAGGTTACCTAGCGGGCACTTGGCCTATCTAGGTTAACGAACGGGCACTTGGACTATGTAGGTTAACTAGCGGACACTTCGACTATCTAGGTTAGCTAACGGGCAATTGGACTATCTAGGTTACCTAGCGGGCACTTGGACTATGTAGGTTCCCTAGCGGGCACTTGGACTATTTAGGTTACCTAGCAGGCACTTTGACTATCTAGGTTAACTAACGGGCACTTGGACTATGTAGGTTGACTAGCGAGCACTTGGACTATGTAGGTTCCCAGCGGGCACTTGGACTATGTAGGTTCCCTATCGGGTACTTGGACTGTCTAGCTTAACTAGCGGGCAATTGGACTGTCTAGGTTACCTCATGGGCACTTGGACTATGTAGTTTACCTAGCAGGCACTTGGAGTATGTAGGTTAACTAGCGGGCACTTGGACTATCTAGGTTACCTAGAAGGCACTTGGACTATGTACGTTCCCTAGCGGGTACTTGGGCTATCTAAGTTACCTAGCGGGCACTTGGACTATGTAGGTTAACGGACGGGCACTTAGACTATGTAGGTAACATAATGGTCACTTGGACTGCCTAGGTTACCTAGCGGGGACTTGGACTATGTAGGTTAACTAGCGGGCACTTTGACTATGTAGGATCCCTATCGGACATTTGTACTACTTAGGTTAATTAGCGGGCACTTTGACTATCTAGGTTAACTAGCGGGAACTTGGACTATCAAGGTCAACTAGCGGGCCCTTGTACAATGTAGGTTAACTAGCGGGCACTTGGACTATCTAGGTTAACTAGCGGACCTTGGACTATGTAGGTTAACTAGCGGGCACTTGGACTATGTACGTCCCCTAGTGGCCCTTGGACCATCTAGGTTAACTAACGGGCACTAGGACTATCTAGGTTACCTACCGGGCACGTGGACTATGTAGGTTAACTAGCGGACACTTGCACGATCTAGGTTAACTAGCGAGCCCTTGCACTATGTAGGTTAACTAGCGGGCCCATGGATTATGTAGGTTTACTAGCAGGCACTTGGACTATCTAGGTTAACTAGTGGGCACTTGGACTATGTAGTTTCCCTAGCAGGCATTTGGACTATTTAGGTTACCAAGCGGGAACTTGGACTATGTAAGTTCCCTAGCGGGCACTGGGACTGTCTAGGTTAACTAGCGTGCACTTGGACTATGTAGGTTCTTTAGTGGGCACTTGGACTATCTAGGTTGCCTAGCGGGCACTTGGACTATGTAGGTTAACTAGCGTGCCCTTGGACTATCTAGGTTACGTAGCGGGTACTTTGTATATAGGTTAACTTGCTGGTACTTGGACTATGTAGGTTAACTAGAGGACACTTGGATTATCTAGGTTAACTAGTGGGCCCTTGGACTATGTAGGTTAAGTAGCAGGCACTTGGACAATCTAGGTTAACTCGCGGGCACTTGGAAGATCTAGGTTAACTAGCAGGCACTTGGACTATCAAAGTTAACAAGTGAGACCTTGGACTATGTAGGTTACCTAGCGGGCACTTGGACTATATAGGTTACCTAGCGGGCACTTGGACTATGTAGGTTAACTAGCGAGCACTTGGACTCTAGGTTACCTAGCGCGCACTTGGACTATCTAGGTTAACCAACGGACACTTGGACTATGTAGGTTAACTAGCGGACACTTCGACTATCTAGGTTAGCTAACGGGCAATTGGACTATCTAGGTTAACTAACGGGCACTTGGACTATGTAGGTTCCCTTTAGAGCACTTGGAATATTTAGGTTACCTAGCAGGCACTTTGACTATCTAGGTTAACTAACGGGCACTTGGACTATGTAGGTTCCCTAGCGGGCACTTGGACTTTATAGGTTCCCTATGGGCACGTGGAGTATGTAGGTTCCCTAACTGGCACTTGGAATATATAGGTTCCCTATCGGGCACTTGGACTATGTAGGTTCCTCAGCGGGCACTTGGACTATGTAGGTTCCCTATCGGGCATTGGACTATGTAGGTTAACTAGCGGACACTTGGACAATCTAGGTTACCTAGCGGGCACTCGAACTATGTACATACCCTAGGGGGCACTTGGACTATCTAGGTTAGCTAGCGGGCAATTGGACTATGTACGTCCCCTAGCGGGCACTTGGACTATCTAGGTTAACTAGAGGGCCCTTGGACGATCTAGGTTAACTAGCGGGCACTTGGACTATCTAGGTTAACGAATGGGCACTTGGACTATGTAGGTAACCTAGCGGGCACTTGGACTGTCTAGGTTACCTAGCGGGCACTTTGACTATCTAGGTTAATGAACGGGCACTTGGATATGTAGGTTACGTAGCGGGCACTTGGACTATGTAGGATCCCTATCGGACATTTGGACTACTTAGGTTAACTAGCGGGCACTTGGACTCTCTAGGTTAACTAGCGGGCACTTGGACTATCTAGGTCAATTAGCGGGCCCTTGTACTATGTAGGTTAACAAGCGGGCACTTGGAGTATGTAGGTTAACTAGTGGGCACTTGGATTATCTAGGTTAACCAGCGGGCACTTGGACGATCTAGGTTAACTAGCGGGCACTTGGACTATCTATGTTAACTAGTGGGCACTTGCCCTATCTAGATTAACTAGCGGCCCCTTGGACTATCTAGGTTAACTAGCGGGCACTTGGACTATCTAGGTTAACTAGTGGGCACTTGGACTATGTAGTTTCCCTAGCGGGCATTTGGACTATTTAGGTTACCAAGCGGGAACTTGGACTATGTAAGTTCCCTAGCGGGCACTGGGACTGTCTAGGTTAACTAGCGTGCACTTGGACTATGTAGGTTCCTTAGTGGGCACTTGGACTATCTAGGTTGCCTAGCGGGCACTTGGACTATGTAGGTTAACTAGCGTGCCCTTGGACTATCTAGGTTACGTAGCGGGTACTTTGTATATAGGTTAACTTGCTGGTACTTGGACTATGTAGGTTAACTAGAGGACACTTGGATTATCTAGGTTAACTAGTGGGCCCTTGGACTATGTAGGTTAAGTAGCAGGCACTGGGACAATCTAGGTTAACTCGCGGGCACTTGGAAGATCTAGGTTAACTAGCAGGCACTTGGACTATCAAAGTTAACAAGTGAGACCTTGGACTATGTAGGTTACCTAGCGGGCACTTGGACTATGTAGGTTAACTAGCGAGCACTTGGACTCTAGGTTACCCAGCGGACACTTGGACTATGTGGGTTCCCTAGCGGGCACTTGGACTATGTAGTTTACCTAGCAGGCACTTTGACTATCTAGGTTAACTAACAGGCACTTGGACTATGTTTGTTACCTAGAGAGCACTTGGAATATTTAGGTTACCTAGCAGGCACTTTGACTATCTAGGTTAACTAACGGGCACTTGGACTATGTAGGTTCCCTAGCGGGCACTTGGACTATATAGGTTCTCTATGGGCACGTGGAGTATGGAGGTTCCCTAACTGGCACTTGGAATATATAGGTTCCCTATCGGGCACTTGGACTATGTAGGTTCCTCAGCGGGCACTTGGACTATGTAGGTTCCCTATTGGGCATTGGACTATGTAGGTTAACTAGCAGCACCTTGGATTATCTAGGTTACCTAGCGGGCACTTGGACTATGTAGGGTAACTAGCGGACACTTGGACAATCTAGGTTACCTAGCGGGCACTTGAACTATGTACATACCCTAGGGGGCACATGGACTATCTAGGTTACCTAGCGGGCACTTGGACTATGTACGTCCCCTAGCGGGCACTTGGACTATCTAGGTTAACTAGAGGGCCCTTGGACGATCTAGGTTAACTAGCGGGCACTTGGACTATCTAGGTTAACGAATGGGCACTTGGACTATGTAGGTAACCTAGCGGGCACTTGGACTGTCTAGGTTACCTAGCGGGCACTTTGACTATCTAGGTTAACGAACGGGCACTTGGATATGTAGGTTATGTAGCGGGCACTTGGACTATGTAGGATCCCTATCGGACATTTGGACTACTTAGGTTAACTAGCGGGCACTTGGACTATCTAGGTTAACTAGCGGGCACTTGGACTATCTAGGTCAAGTAGCGGGCCCTTGTACTACGTAGGTTAACTAGCGGGCACTTGGACTATCTAGGTTAAATAGCGGACCTTGGACTATGTAGGTTAACTTGCGGGCCCTTGGACTATGTAGGTTAACTAGCGGGCACTTGGATTATCTAGGTTTCCTAGCCAGCACTCGGACTATGTACATACCCTAGCGCGCACTTGGACTATCAAGGTTACCTCGCGGGCACTTGGACTATGTACGTCCCCTAGTGGGCACTTGGACTATCTAGGTTAACTAACGGGCACTTGGACTATGTAGGTTACCTAGCGGGCACTTGGACTATGTAGGTTAACTAGAAGGCGCTTGGACTATCAAGGTTACCTAGCGGGCCCTTGGACTATGTAGATTACCAGCGGGCACTTGGACTATGTAGGTTAATGAACGTGCACTTGGACTATGTAGGTAACCTAGTGGGCACTTGGACTGTCTAGGTTACCTAGTGGGCACTTGGCCTATCTAGGTTAACGAACGGGCACTTGGACTATGTAGGTTAACTAGCGGGCCCTTGGACTATCTAGGTTTACTAGCGGGCACTTGGACTATCTAGGTTAACAAGCGGCCACTTGGACTATCTAGGTTAACTAGCGGGCATTTGGATTATGTAGGTTAACTAGCGGACACTTCGACTATCTAGGTTAGCTAACGTGCAATTGGACTATCTAGGTTACCTAGTGGGCACTTCGACTACGTAGGTTCCCTAGCGGGCACTTGGACTATTTAAGTTACCTAGCAAGCACTTTGACTATCTAGGTTAACTAACGGGCACTTGGACTATGTAGGTTGCTTAGCGAGCACTTGGACTATGTAGATTCCCTAGGGGGCACTTGGACTATATATGTCCCCTAGTGGGCACTTGGACTATCTAGGTTAACTATTGGGCCCTTGGACTATGTAGGTTAACTATCGGGCACTTGGATTATCTAGGTTAACCAGCGGGCACTTGGACGATCTAGGTTAACTAGCGGGCACTTGGACTATCTAGGTTAACTAGTGGGCACTTGGACTATCTAGATTAACTAGCGGGCCCTTGGACTATCTAGGTTAACTAGCGGGCACTTGGACTATCTTGGTTAACTAGCGGGCACTGGACTATGTAGATTAACTAGCGGGCCCTTAGACTATCTAGGTTTACTAGCGGGCACTTGGACTATCTAGGTTAACAAGCGGGCACTTGGATTATCTAGGTTAACTAGCGGGCATTTGGATTATTTAGGTTACATAGTGGGCACTTGGACTATGTATGTTACCTAGCGGGCACTTGGACTATGTAGGTTAACTAGAAGGCACTTGGACTATCAAGGTTACCTAGCAGGCACTTGGACTGTGTAGGTTACCTAGCGGGCACTTGTCCTATCTAGGTTAACGAACGGGCACTTGGACTATGTAGGTAAACTAGCGGACACTTCAACTATCTAGGTTAGCTAACGGGCAATTGGACTATCTAGGTTACCTAGCGGGCCCTTGGACTATGTAGGTTCCCTAGCGGGCACTTGGACTATTTAGGTTACCTAGCAGGCACTTTGACTATCTAGGTTAACTAACGGGCACTTGGACTATGTAGGTTGCCTAGCGAGCACTTGGACTATGTAGGTTCCCAGCGGGCACTTGGACTATGTAGGTTCCCTATCGGGTACTTGGAGTGTCTAGCTTAACTAGCGGGCTATTGGACTCTCTAGGTTACCTAGTGGGCACTTGGACTATGTAGTTTACCTAGCAGGCACTTGGAGTATGTAGGTTAACTAGCGGGCACTTGGACTATCTAGGTTACCTAGAAGGCACTTGGACTATGTACGTTCCCTAGCGGGTACTTGGGCTACCTAAGTTACCTAGCGGGCACTTGGACTATCTAGGTTAACGGACAAGCACTTGAACTATGTAGGTAACATAATGGTCACTTGGACTGCCTAGGTTACCTAGCGGGGACTTGGACTATGTAGGTTAATTAGCGGGCACTTTGACTATGTAGGATCCCTATCGGACATTTGTACTACTTAGGTTAATTAGCGGGCACTTTGACTATCTAGGTTAACTAGCGGGAACTTGGACTATCAAGGTCAACTAGCGGGCCCTTGTACTATGTAGGTTAACTAGCGGGCACTTGGACTATCTAGGTTAACTAGCGGACCTTGGACTATGTAGGTTAACTAGCGGGCACTTGGACTATGTACATACCCTAGGGGGCACATGGACTATCTAGGTTACCTAGCGGGCACTTGGACTATCTAGGTTAACGAACGGGCACTTGGACTATGTAGGTAACCTAGCGGGCACTTGGACTGTCTAGGTTACCTAGCGGGCACTTTGACTATCTAGGTTAACCAACGGGCACTTGGATATGTAGGTTACGTAGCGGGCACTTGGACTATGTAGGATCCCTATCGGACATTTGGACTACTTAGGTTAACTAGCGGGCACTTGGACTATCTAGGTTAACTAGCGGGCATTTGGATTATGTAGGTTAACTAGCGGACACTTCGACTATATAGGTTAGCTAACGTGCAATTGGACTATCTAGGTTACCTAGTGGGCACTTCGACTACGTAGGTTCCCTAGCGGGCACTTGGACTATTTAGGTTACCTAGCAGGCACTTTGACTATCTAGGTTAACTAACGGGCACTTGGACTATGTAGGTTGCTTAGCGAGCACTTGGACTATGTAGATTCCCTAGGGGGCACTTGGACTATGTATGTCCCCTAGCGGGCACTTGGACTATCTAGGTTAACTATTGGGCCCTTGGACTATGTAGGTTAACTATCGGGCACTTGGATTATCTAGGTTAACCAGCGGGCACTTGGACTATCTAGATTAACTAGTGGGCACTTGGACTATCTAGATTAACTAGCGGGCCCTTGGACTATCTAGGTTAACTAGCGGGCACTTGGACTATCTAGGTTAACTAGTGGGCACTTGGACTATGTAGTTTCCCTAGCGGGCATTTGGACTATTTAGGTTACCAAGCGGGAACTTGGACTATGTAAGTTCCCTAGCGGGCACTGGGACTGTCTAGGTTAACTAGCGTGCACTTGGACTATGTAGGTTCCTTAGTGGGCACTTGGACTATCTATGTTGCCTAGCGGGCACTTGGGCTATGTAGGTTAACTAGCGTGCCCTTGGACTATCTAGGTTACGTAGCGGGTACTTTGTATATAGGTTAACTTGCTGGTACTTGGACTATGTAGGTTAACTAGAGGACACTTGGATTATCTAGGTTAACTAGTGGGCCCTTGGACTATGTAGGTTAAGTAGCAGGCACTTGGACAATCTAGGTTAACTCGCGGGCACTTGGAAGATCTAGGTTAACTAGCAGGCACTTGGACTATCAAAGTTAACAAGTGAGACCTTGGACTATGTAGGTTACCTAGCGGGCACTTGGACTATGTAGGTTAACTAGCGAGCACTTGGACTCTAGGTTCCATAGCGGGCACTTGGACTATCTAGGTTAACCAACGGACACTTGGACTATGTAGGTTAACTAGCGGACACTTCGACTATCTAGGTTAGCTAACGGGCTATTGGACTATCTAGGTTAACTAACGGGCACTTGGACTATGTATGTTCCCTAGAGAGCACTTGGAATATTTAGGTTACCTAGCAGGCACTTTGACTATCTAGGTTAACTAACGGGCACTTGGACTATGTAGGTTCCCTAGCGGGCACTTGGACTATATAGGTTCCCTATGGGCACGTGGAGTATGTAGGTTCCCTAACTGGCACTTGGAATATATAGGTTCCCTATCGGGCACTTGGACTATGTAGGTTCCTCAGCGGGCACTTGGACTATGTAGGTTCCCTATCGGGCATTGGACTATGTAGGATAACTAGCAGGACCTTGGACTATCTAGGTTACCTAGAGGGCACTTGGACTATGTAGGGTAACTAGCGGACACTTGGACAATCTAGGTTACCTAGCGGGCACTTGAACTATGTTCATACCCTAGGGGGCACATGGACTATCTAGGTTACCTAGCGGGCACTTGGACTATGTACGTCCCCTAGCGGGCACTTGGACTATCTAGGTTAACTAGAGGGCCCTTGGACGATCTAGGTTAACTAGCGGGCACATGGACTATCTAGGTTAACGAACGGGCACTTGGACTATGTAGGTAACCTAGCGGGCACTTGGACTGTCTAGGTTACCTAGCGGGCACTTTGACTATCTAGGTTAACGAACGGGCACTTGGATATGTAGGGTACGTAGCGGGCACTTGGACTATGTAGGATCCCTATCGGACATTTGGACTATCTAGGTTAACTAGCGGGCACTTGGACTATCTAGGTTAACTAGCGGGCACTGGACTATGTAGATTAACTAGCGGGCCCTTAGACTATCTAGGTTAACTAGCGGGCACTTGGACTATCTAGGTTAACAAGCGGGCACTTGGATTATATAGGTTAACTAGCGGGCATTTGGATTATTTAGGTTACATAGTGGCCACTTGGACTATGTATGTTACCTAGCGGGCACTTGGACTATGTAGGTTAACTAGAAGGCACTTGGACTATCAAGGTTACCTAGCAGGCACTTGGACTGTGTAGGTTACCTAGCGGGCACTTGGCCTATCTAGGTTAACGAACGGGCACTTGGACTATGTAGGTTAACTAGCGGGCACTTGGACTGTCTAGGTTACCTAGCGGGCACTTTGACTATCTAGGTTAACTAACGGGCACTTGGACTATGTATGTTCCCTAGAGAGCACTTGGAATATTTAGGTTACCTAGCAGGCACTTTGACTATCTAGGTTAACTAACGGGCACTTGGACTATGTAGGTTCCCTAGCGGGCACTTGGACTATTTAGGTTACCTAGCAGGCACTTTGACTATCTAGGTTAACTAACGGGCACTTGGACTATGTAGGTTCCCTAGCGGGCACTTGGACTATATAGGTTCCCTATGGGCACGTGGACTATGTAGGTTCCCTAACTGGCACTTGGAATATATAGGTTCCCTATCGGGCACTTGGACTATGTAGGTTCCTCAGCGGGCACTTGGACTATGTAGGTTCCCTATCGGGCATTGGACTATGTAGGTTAACTAGCAGGACCTTGGACTATCTAGGTTACCTAGCGGGCACTTGGACTATGTAGGGTAACTAGCGGACACTTGGACAATCTAGGTTACCTAGCGGGCACTTGAACTATATACATACCCTAGGGGGCACATGGACTATCTAGGTTACCTAGCGGGCACTTGGACTATGTACGTACCCTAGCGGGCACTTGGACTATCTAGGTTAACTAGAGGGCCCTTGGACGATCTAGGTTAACTAGCGGGCACTTGGACTATCTAGGTTAACGAACGGGCACTTGGACTATGTAGGTAACCTAGCCGGCACTTGGACTGTCTAGGTTACCTAGCGGGCACTTTGACTATCTAGGTTAACGAACGGGCACTTGGATATGTAGGTTACGTAGTGGGCACTTGGACTATGTAGGATCCCTATCGGACATTTGGACTACTTAGGTTAACTAGCGGGCACTTGGACTATCTAGGTTAACGAGCGGGCACTTGGACTATCTAGGTCAAGTAGCGGGCCCTTGTACTACGTAGGTTAACTAGCGGGCACTTGGACTATCTAGGTTAAATAGCGGACCTTGGACTATGTAGGTTAACTTGCGGGCCCTTGGACTATGTAGATTAACTAGCGGGCACTTGGATTATCTAGGTTTCCTAGCCAGCACTCGGACTATGTACATACCCTAGCGCGCACTTGGACTATCAAGGTTACCTCGCGGGCACTTGGACTATGTACGTCCCCTAGTGGGCACTTGGACTATCTAGGTTAACTAACGGGCACTTGGACTATGTAGGTTAACTAGAAGGCGCTTGGACTATCAAGGTTACATAGCGGGCCCTTGGACTATGTAGATTACCAGCGGGCACTTGGACTAAGTAGGTTAATGAACGTGCACTTGGACTATGTAGGTAACCTAGTGGGCACTTGGACTGTCTAGGTTACCTAGTGGGCACTTGGCCTATCTAGGTTAACGAACGGGCACTTGGACTATGTAGGTTAACTAGCGGGCCCTTGGACTATGTAGGTTAACTAGCGGGCCCTTGGACTATCTAGGTTAATAAGCGGCCACTTGGACTATCTAGGTTAACTAGCGGGCATTTGGATTATGTAGGTTAACTAGCGGACACTTCGACTATCTAGGTTAGCTAACGTGCAATTGGACTATCTAGGTTACCTAGTGGGCACTTCGACTACGTAGGTTCCCTAGCGGGCACTTGGACTATTTAAGTTACCAGCAGGCACTTTGACTATCTAGGTTAACTAACGGGCACTTGGACTATGTAGGTTGCTTAGCGAGCACTTGGACTATGTAGATTCCCTAGGGGGCACTTGGACTATGTATGTCCCCTAGCGGGCACTTGGACTATCTAGGTTAACTATTGGGCCCTTGGACTATGTAGGTTAACTATCGGGCACTTGGATTATCTAGGTTAACCAGCGGGCACTTGGACGATCTAGGTTAACTAGCGGGCACTTGGACTATCTAGGTTAACTAGTGGGCACTTGGACTATCTAGATTAACTAGCGGGCCCTTGGACTATCTAGGTTAACTAGCGGGCACTTGGACTATCTAGGTTAACTAGCGGGCACTGGACTATGTAGATTAACTAGCGGGCCCTTAGACTATCTAGGTTTACTAGCGGGCACTTGGACTATCTAGGTTAACAAGCGGGCACTTGGATTATCTAGGTTAACTAGCGGGCATTTGGATTATTTAGGTTACATAGTGGGCACTTGGACTATGTATGTTACCTAGCGGGCACTTGGACTATGTAGGTTAACTAGAAGGCACTTGGACTATCAAGGTTACCTAGCAGGCACTTGGACTGTGTAGGTTACCTAGCGGGCACTTGGCCTATCTAGGTTAACGAACGGGCACTTGGACTATGTAGGTTAACTAGCGGACACTTCAACTATCTAGGTTAGCTAACGGGCAATTGGACTATCTAGGTTACCTAGCGGGCCCTTGGACTCTGTAGGTTCCCTAGCGGGCACTTGGACTATTTAGGTTACCTAGCAGGCACTTTGACTATCTAGGTTAACTAACGGGCACTTGGACTATGTAGGTTGCCTAGCGAGCACTTGGACTATGTAGGTTCCCAGCGGGCACTTGGACTATGTAGGTTCCCTATCGGGTACTTGGACTGTCTAGCTTAACTAGCGGGCTATTGGACTCTCTAGGTTACCTAGTGGGCACTTGGACTATGTAGTTTACCTAGCAGGCACTTGGAGTATGTAGGTTAACTAGCGGGCACTTGGACTATCTAGGTTAACTAGCGGGAACTTGGACTATCAAGGTCAACTAGCGGGCACTTGGACTATGTAGGTTAACTAGCGGGCACTTGGACTATGTACGTCCCCTAGTGGGCCCTTAGACCATCTAGGTTAACTAACGGGCACTAGGACTATCTAGGTTACCTACCGGGTACGTGGACTATGTAGGTTAACTAGCGGACACTTGCACGATCTAGGTTAACTAGCGGGCCCTTGCACTATGTAGGTTAACTAGCGGGCCCATGGATTATGTAGGTTTACTAGCAGGCACTTGGACTATCTAGGTTAACTAGTGGGCACTTGGACTATGTAGTTTCCCTAGTGGGCATTTGGACTATTTAGGTTACCAAGCGGGAACTTGGACTATGTAAGTTCCCTAGCGGGCACTGGGACTGTCTAGGTTAACTAGCGTGCACTTGGACTATGTAGGTTCCTTAGTGGGCACTTGGACTATCTATTTTGCCTAGCGGGCACTTGGACTATGTAGGTTAACTAGCGTGCCCTTGGACTATCTAGGTTACGTAGCGGGTACTTTGTATATAGGTTAACTTGCTGGTACTTGGACTATGTAGGTTAACTAGAGGACACTTGGATTATCTAGGTTAACTAATGGGCCCTTGGACTATGTAGGTTAAGTAGCAGGCACTTTGACAATCTAGGTTAACTCGCGGGCACTTGGAAGATCTAGGTTAACTAGCAGGCACTTGGACTATCAAAGTTAACAAGTGAGACCTTGGACTATGTAGGTTACCTAGCGGGCACTTGGACTATGTAGGTTAACTAGCGAGCACTTGGACTCTAGGTTACCTAGCGGGCACTTGGACTATCTAGGTTAACCAACGGACACTTGGACTATGTAGGTTAACTAGTGGACACTTCGACTATCTAGGTTAGCTAACGGGCAATTGGACTATCTAGGTTAACTAACGGGCACTTGGAGTATGTATGTTCCCTAGAGAGCACTTGGAATATTTAGGTTACCTAGCAGGCACTTTGACTATCTAGGTTAACTAACGGGCACTTGGACTATGTAGGTTCCCTAGCGGGCACTTGGACTATATAGGTTCCCTATGGGCACGTGGAGTATGTAGGTTCCCTAACTGGCACTTGGAATATATAGGTTCCCTATCGGGCACTTGGACTATGTAGGTTCCTCAGCGGGCACTTGGACTATGTAGGTTCCCTATCGGGCATTGGACTATGTAGGTTAACTAGCAGGACCTTGGACTATCTAGGTTACCTAGCGGGCACTTGGACTATGTAGGGTAACTAGCGGACACTTGGACAATCTAGGTTACCTAGCGGGCACTTGAACTATGTACATACCCTAGGGGGCACATGGACTATCTAGGTTACCTAGCGGGCACTTGGACTATGTACGTCCCCTAGCGGGCACTTGGACTATCTAGGTTAACTAGAGGGCCCTTGGACGATCTAGGTTAACTAGCGGGCACTTGGACTATCTAGGTTAACGAACGGGCACTTGGACTATGTAGGTAACCTAGCGGGCACTTGGACTGTCTAGGTTACCTAGCGGGCACTTTGAATATCTAGGTTAACGAACGGGCACTTGGATATGTAGGTTACGTAGCGGGCACTTGGACTATGTAGGATCCCTATCGGACGTTTGTACTACTTAGGTTAACTAGCGGGCACTTGGACTATCTAGGTTAACGAGCGGGCACTTGGACTATCTAGGTCAAGTAGCGGGCCCTTGTACTACGTAGGTTAACTAGCGGGCACTTGGACTATCTAGGTTAAATAGCGGACCTTGGACTATGTAGGTTAACTTGCGGGCCCTTGGACTATGTAGGTTAACTAGCGGGCACTTGGATTATCTAGGTTTCCTAGCCAGCACTCGGACTATGTACATACCCTAGCGCGCACTTGGACTATCAAGGTTACCTCGCGGGCACTTGGACTATGTACGTCCCCTAGTGGGCACTTGGACTATCTAGGTTAACTAACGGGCATTTGGACTATCTAGGTTAACAAGCGGCCACTTGGACTATCTAGGTTTACTAGCGGGCACTTGGACTATCTAGGTTAACAAGCGGCCACTTGGACTATCTAGGTTAACTAGCGGGCATTTGGATTATGTAGGTTAACTAGCGGACACTTCGACTATCTAGGTTAGCTAACGTGCAATTGGACTATCTAGGTTACCTAGTGGGCACTTCGACTACGTAGGTTCCCTAGCGGGCACTTGGACTATTTAAGTTACCTAGCAGGCACTTTGACTATCTAGGTTAACTAACGGGCACTTGGACTATGTAGGTTGCTTAGCGAGCACTTGGACTATGTAGATTCCCTAGGGGGCACTTGGACTATGTATGTCCCCTAGCGGGCACTTGGACTATCTAGGTTAACTATTGGGCCCTTGGACTATGTAGGTTAACTATCGGGCACTTGGATTATCTAGGTTAACCAGCGGGCACTTGGACGATCTAGGTTAACTAGCGGTCACTTGGACTATCTAGGTTAACTAATGGGCACTTGGACTATCTAGATTAACTAGCGGGCCCTTGGACTATCTAGGTTAACTAGCGGGCACTTGGACTATCTAGGTTAACTAGCGGGCACTGGACTATGTAGATTAACTAGCGGGCCCTTAGACTATCTAGGATTACTAGCAGGCACTTGGACTATCTAGGTTAACAAGCAGGCACTTGGATTATCTAGGTTAACTAGCGGGCATTTGGATTATTTAGGTTACATCGTGGGCACTTGGACTATGTATGTTACCTAGCGGGCACTTGGACTATGTAGGTTAACTATCGGGCACTTGGATTATCTAGGTTAACCAGCGGGCACTTGGACGATCTAGGTTAACTAGCGGGCACTTGGACTATCTAGGTTAACTAGTGGGCACTTGGACTATCTAGATTAACTAGCGGGCCCTTGGACTATCTAGGTTAACTAGCGGGCACTTGGACTATCTAGGTTAACTAGCGGGCACTGGACTATGTAGATTAACTAGCGGGCCCTTAGACTATCTAGGATTACTAGCAGGCACTTGGACTATCTAGGTTAACAAGCGGGCACTTGGATTATCTAGGTTAACTAGCGGGCATTTGGATTATTTAGGTTACATCGTGGGCATTTGGACTATGTATGTTACCTAGCGGGCACTTGGACTATGTAGGTTAACTAGAAGGCACTTGAACTATCAAGGTTACCTAGCAGGCACTTGGACTGTGTAGGTTACCTAGCGGGCACTTGGCCTATCTAGGTTAACGAACGGGCACTTGGACTATGTAGGTTAACTAGCGGACACTTCGACTATCTAGGTTAGCTAACGGGCAATTGGACTATCTAGGTTACCTAGCGGGCCGTTTGACTATGTAGGTTCCCTAGCGGGCACTTGGACTATTTAGGTTACCTAGCAGGCACTTTGACTATCTAGGTGAACTAACGGGCACTTGGACTATGTAGGTTGCCTAGCGAGCACTTGGACTATGTAGGTTCCCAGCGGGCACTTGGACTATGTAGGTTCCCTATCGGGTACTTGGACTGTCTAGCTTAACTAGCGGGCAATTGGACTGTCTAGGTTACCTAGTGGGTACTTGGACTATGTAGTTTACCTAGCAGGCACTTGGAGTATGTAGGTTAACTAGCGGGCACTTGGACTATCTAGGTTACCTAGAAGGCACTTGGACTATGTACGTTCCCTAGCGGGTACTTGGGCTACCTAAGTTACCTAGCGGGCACTTGGACTATCTAGGTTAACGGACGAGCACTTGGACTATGTAGGTAACATAATGGTCACTTGGACTGCCTAGGTTACCTAGCGGGGACTTGGACTATGTAGGTTAACTAGCGGGCACTTTGACTATGTAGGATCCCTATCAGACATTTGTACTACTTAGGTTAATTAGCGGGCACTTTGACTATCTAGGTTAACTAGCGGGAACTTGGACTATCAAGGTCAACTAGCAGGCCCTTGTACTATGTAGGTTAACGAGCGGGCACTTGGACTATCTAGGTTAACTAGCGGACCTTGGACTATGTACGTCCCCTAGTGGGCCCTTGGACTATCTAGGTTAACTAGCGGGCACTTGGACTATCTAGGTTTACGAACGGGCACTTGGACTATGTAGGTAACCTAGCGGGCACTTGGACTGTCTAGGTTACCTAGCGGGCACTTTGACTATCTAGGTTAACGAACGGGCACTTGGATATGTAGGTTACGTAGCGGGCACTTGGACTATGTAGGATCCCTATCGGACATTTGGACTACTTAGATTAACTAGCAGGCACTTGGACTATCTAGGTTAACTAGCGGGCACTTGGACTATCTAGGTCAAGTAGCGGGCCCTTGTACTACGTAGGTTAACTAGCGGGCACTTGGACTATCTAGGTTAAATAGCGGACCTTGGACTATGTAGGTTAACTTGCGGGCCCTTGGACTATGTAGGTTAACTAGCGGGCACTTGGATTATCTAGGTTTCCTAGCCAGCACTCGGACTATGTACATACCCTAGCGCGCACTTGGACTATCAAGGTTACCTCGCGGGCACTTGGACTATGTACGTCCCCTAGTGGGCACTTGGACTATCTAGGTTAACTAACGGGCACTTGGACTATGTAGTTTCCCTAGCGGGCATTTGGACTATTTAGGTTACCAAGCGGGAACTTGGACTATGTAAGTTCCCTAGCGGGCCCTTGGACTGTCTAGGTTAACTAGCGTGCACTTGGACTATGTAGGTTCCTTAGTGGGCACTTGGACTATCTAGGTTGCCTAGCGGGCACTTGGACTATGTAGGTTAACTAGCGTGCCCTTGGACTATCTAGGTTACGTAGCGGGCATTTTGTATATAGATTAACTAGCGGGTACTTGGACTATGTAGGTTAACTAGAGGACACTTGGATTATCTAGTTTAACTGGTGGGCCCTTGGACTATGTAGGTTAAGTAGCAGGCACTTGGACAATCTAGGTTAACTCGCGGGCACTTTGAAGATCTAGGTTAACTCGCAGGCATTTGGAATATCAAAGTTAACAAGTGAGACCTTGGACTATGTAGGTTACCTAGCGGGCAGTTGGACTATGTAGGTTAACTAGAAGGCGCTTGGACTATCAAGGTTACCTAGCGGGCCCTTGGACTATGTAGATTACCAGCGGGCACTTGGACTATCTAGGTTAATGAACGTGCACTTGGACTATGTAGGTAACCTAGTGGGCACTTGGACTGTCTAGGTTACCTAGTGGGCACTTGGCCTATCTAGGTTAACGAACGGGCACTTGGACTATGTAGGTTAACTAGCGGGCCCTTGGACTATCTAGGTTTACTAGCGGGCACTTGGACTATCTAGGTTAACAAGCGGCCACTTGGACTATCTAGGTTAACTAGCGGGCATTTGGATTATGTAGGTTAACTAGCGGACACTTCGACTATCTAGGTTAGCTAACGTGCAATTGGACTATCTAGGTTACCTAGTGGGCACTTCGACTACGTAGGTTCCCTAGCGGGCACTTGGACTATTTAGGTTTCCTAGCAGGCACTTTGACTATCTAGGTTAACTAACGGGCACATGGACTATGTAGGTTGCTTAGCGAGCACTTGGACTATGTAGATTCCCTAGGGGGCACTTGGACTATGTATGTCCCCTAGCGGGCACTTGGACGATCTAGGTTAACTAGCGGGCACTTGGACTATTTAGGTTAACTAGTGGGCACTTGGACTATCTAGATTAACTAGCGGGCCCTTGGACTATCTAGGTTAACTAGCGGGCACATGGACTATCTAGGTTAACTAGCGGGCACTGTACTATGTAGATTAACTAGCGGGCCCTTAGACTATCTAGGTTAACTAGCGGGCACTTGGACTATCTAGGTTAACAAGCGGGCACTTGGATTATCTAGGTTAACTAGCGGGCATTTGGATTATTTAGGTTACATAGTGGCCACTTGGACTATGTATGTTACCTAGCGGGCACTTGGACTATGTAGGTTAACTAGAAGGCACTTGGACTATCAAGGTTACCTAGCAGGCACTTGGACTGTGTAGGTTACCTAGCGGGCACTTGGCCTATCTAGGTTAACGAACGGGCACTTGGACTATGTAGGTTAACTAGCGGGCACTTGGACTGTCTAGGTTACCTAGCGGGCACTTGGATTATCTAGGTTTCCTAGCCAGCACTCGGACTATGTACATACCCTAGCGCGCACTTGGACTATCAAGGTTACCTCGCGGGCACTTGGACTATGTACGTCCCCTAGTGGGCACTTGGACTATCTAGGTTAACTAACGGGCACTTGGACTATGTAGTTTCCCTAGCGGGCATTTGGACTATTTAGGTTACCAAGCGGGAACTTGGACTATGTAAGTTCCCTAGCGGGCCCTTGGACTGTCTAGGTTAACTAGCGTGCACTTGGACTATGTAGGTTCCTTAGTGGGCACTTGGACTATCTAGGTTGCCTAGCGGGCACTTGGACTATGTAGGTTAACTAGCGTGCCCTTGGACTATCTAGGTTACGTAGCGGGCATTTTGTATATAGATTAACTAGCGGGTACTTGGACTATGTAGGTTAACTAGAGGACACTTGGATTATCTAGTTTAACTGGTGGGCCCTTGGACTATGTAGGTTAAGTAGCAGGCACTTGGACAATCTAGGTTAACTCGCGGGCACTTTGAAGATCTAGGTTAACTCGCAGGCATTTGGAATATCAAAGTTAACAAGTGAGACCTTGGACTATGTAGGTTACCTAGCGGGCAGTTGGACTATGTAGGTTAACTAGAAGGCGCTTGGACTATCAAGGTTACCTAGCGGGCCCTTGGACTATGTAGATTACCAGCGGGCACTTGGACTATCTAGGTTAATGAACGTGCACTTGGACTATGTAGGTAACCTAGTGGGCACTTGGACTGTCTAGGTTACCTAGTGGGCACTTGGCCTATCTAGGTTAACGAACGGGCACTTGGACTATGTAGGTTAACTAGCGGGCCCTTGGACTATCTAGGTTTACTAGCGGGCACTTGGACTATCTAGGTTAACAAGCGGCCACTTGGACTATCTAGGTTAACTAGCGGGCATTTGGATTATGTAGGTTAACTAGCGGACACTTCGACTATCTAGGTTAGCTAACGTGCAATTGGACTATCTAGGTTACCTAGTGGTCACTTCGACTACGTAGGTTCCCTAGCGGGCACTTGGACTATTTAGGTTTCCTAGCAGGCACTTTGACTATCTAGGTTAACTAACGGGCACATGGACTATGTAGGTTGCTTAGCGAGCACTTGGACTATGTAGATTCCCTAGGGGGCACTTGGACTATGTATGTCCCCTAGCGGGCACTTGGACGATCTAGGTTAACTAGCGGGCACTTGGACTATTTAGGTTAACTAGTGGGCACTTGGACTATCTAGATTAACTAGCGGGCCCTTGGACTATCTAGGTTAACTAGCGGGCACATGGACTATCTAGGTTAACTAGCGGGCACTGTACTATGTAGATTAACTAGCGGGCCCTTAGACTATCTAGGTTAACTAGCGGGCACTTGGACTATCTAGGTTAACAAGCGGGCACTTGGATTATCTAGGTTAACTAGCGGGCATTTGGATTATTTAGGTTACATAGTGGCCACTTGGACTATGTATGTTACCTAGCGGGCACTTGGACTATGTAGGTTAACTAGAAGGCACTTGGACTATCAAGGTTACCTAGCAGGCACTTGGACTGTGTAGGTTACCTAGCGGGCACTTGGCCTATCTAGGTTAACGAACGGGCACTTGGACTATGTAGGTTAACTAGCGGGCACTTGGACTGTCTAGGTTACCTAGCGGGCACTTTGACTATCTAGGTTAACTAACGGGCACTTGGACTATGTATGTTCCCTAGAGAGCACTTGGAATATTTAGGTTACCTAGCAGGCATTTTGACTATCTAGGTTAACTAACGGGCACTTGGACTATGTAGGTTCCCTAGCGGGCACTTGGACTATGTAGGTTAACTAGCGTGCCCTTGGACTATCTAGGTTACGTAGCGGGCATTTTGTATATAGATTAACTAGCGGGTACTTGGACTATGTAGGTTAACTAGAGGACACTTGGATTATCTAGTTTAACTAGTGGGCCCTTGGACTATGTAGGTTAAGTAGCAGGCACTTGGACAATCTAGGATAACTCGCGGGCACTTTGAAGATCTAGGTTAACTCGCAGGCATTTGGAATATCAAAGTTAACAAGTGAGACCTTGGACTATGTAGGTTACCTAGCGGGCAGTTGGACTATGTAGGTTAACTAGAAGGCGCTTGGACTATCAAGGTTACCTAGCGGGCCCTTGGACTATGTAGATTACCAGCGGGCACTTGGACTATCTAGGTTAATGAACGTGCACTTGGACTATGTAGGTAACCTAGTGGGCACTTGGACTGTCTAGGTTACCTAGTGGGTACTTGGCCTATCTAGGTTAACGAACGGGCACTTGGACTATGTAGGTTAACTAGCGGGCCCTTGGACTATCTAGGTTTACTAGCGGGCACTTGGACTATCTAGGTTAACAAGCGGCCACTTGGACTATCTAGGTTAACTAGCGGGCATTTGGATTATGTAGGTTAACTAGCGGACACTTCGACTATCTAGGTTAGCTAACGTGCAATTGGACTATCTAGGTTACCTAGTGGGCACTTCGACTACGTAGGTTCCCTAGCGGGCACTTGGACTATTTAGGTTTCCTAGCAGGCACTTTGACTATCTAGGTTAACTAACGGGCACATGGACTATGTAGGTTGCTTAGCGAGCACTTGGACTATGTAGATTCCCTAGGGGGCACTTGGACTATGTATGTCCCCTAGCGGGCACTTGGACTATCTAGGTTAACTATTGGGCTCTTGGACTATGTAGGTTAACTATCGGGCACTTGGATTATCTAGGTTAACCAGCGGGCACTTGGACGATCTAGGTTAACTAGCGGGCACTTGGACTATTTAGGTTAACTAGTGGGCACTTGGACTATCTAGATTAACTAGCGGGCCCTTGGACTATCTAGGTTAACTAGCGGGCACTTGGACTATCTAGGTTAACTAGCGGGCACTGTACTATGTAGATTAACTAGCGGGCCCTTAGACTATCTAGGTTAACTAGCGGGCACTTGGACTATCTAGGTTAACAAGCGGGCACTTGGATTATCTAGGTTTACTAGCGGGCATTTGGATTATTTAGGTTACATAGTGGCCACTTGGACTATGTATGTTACCTAGCGGGCACTTGGACTATGTAGGTTAACTAGAAGGCACTTGGACTATCAAGGTTACCTAGCAGGCACTTGGACTGTGTAGGTTACCTAGCGGGCACTTGGCCTATCTAGGTTAACGAACGGGCACTTGGACTATGTAGGTTAACTAGCGGGCACTTGGACTGTCTAGGTTACCTAGCGGGCACTTTGACTATCTAGGTTAACTAACGGGCACTTGGACTATGTATGTTCCCTAGAGAGCACTTGGAATATTTAGGTTACCTAGCAGGCATTTTGACTATCTAGGTTAACTAACGGGCACTTGGACTATGTAGGTTCCCTAGCGGGCACTTGGACTATGTAGGTTAACTAGCGTGCCCTTGGACTATCTAGGTTACGTAGCGGGCATTTTGTATATAGATTAACTAGCGGGTACTTGGACTATGTAGGTTAACTAGAGGACACTTGGATTATCTAGTTTAACTAGTGGGCCCTTGGACTATGTAGGTTAAGTAGCAGGCACTTGGACAATCTAGGATAACTCGCGGGCACTTTGAAGATCTAGGTTAACTCGCAGGCATTTGGAATATCAAAGTTAACAAGTGAGACCTTGGACTATGTAGGTTACCTAGCGGGCAGTTGGACTATGTAGGTTAACTAGAAGGCGCTTGGACTATCAAGGTTACCTAGCGGGCCCTTGGACTATGTAGATTACCAGCGGGCACTTGGACTATCTAGGTTAATGAACGTGCACTTGGACTATGTAGGTAACCTAGTGGGCACTTGGACTGTCTAGGTTACCTAGTGGGTAATTGGCCTATCTAGGTTAACGAACGGGCACTTGGACTATGTAGGTTAACTAGCGGGCCCTTGGACTATCTAGGTTTACTAGCGGGCACTTGGACTATCTAGGTTAACAAGCGGCCACTTGGACTATCTAGGTTAACTAGCGGGCATTTGGATTATGTAGGTTAACTAGCGGACACTTCGACTATCTAGGTTAGCTAACGTGCAATTGGACTATCTAGGTTACCTAGTGGGCACTTCGACTACGTAGGTTCCCTAGCGGGCACTTGGACTATTTAGGTTTCCTAGCAGGCACTTTGACTATCTAGGTTAACTAACGGGCACATGGACTATGTAGGTTGCTTAGCGAGCACTTGGACTATGTAGATTCCCTAGGGGGCACTTGGACTATGTATGTCCCCTAGCGGGCACTTGGACTATCTAGGTTAACTATTGGGCCCTTGGACTATGTAGGTTAACTATCGGGCACTTGGATTATCTAGGTTAACCAGCGGGCACTTGGACGATCTAGGTTAACTAGCGGGCACTTGGACTATTTAGGTTAACTAGTGGGCACTTGGACTATCTAGATTAACTAGCGGGCCCTTGGACTATCTAGGTTAACTAGCGGGCACTTGGACTATCTAGGTTAACTAGCGGGCACTGTACTATGTAGATTAACTAGCGGGCCCTTAGACTATCTAGGTTAACTAGCGGGCACTTGGACTATCTAGGTTAACAAGCGGGCACTTGGATTATCTAGGTTTACTAGCGGGCATTTGGATTATTTAGGTTACATAGTGGCCACTTGGACTATGTATGTTACCTAGCGGGCACTTGGACTATGTAGGTTAACTAGAAGGCACTTGGACTATCAAGGTTACCTAGCAGGCACTTGGACTGTGTAGGTTACCTAGCGGGCACTTGGCCTATCTAGGTTAACGAACGGGCACTTGGACTATGTAGGTTAACTAGCGGGCACTTGGACTGTCTAGGTTACCTAGCGGGCACTTTGACTATCTAGGTTAACTAACGGGCACTTGGACTATGTATGTTCCCTAGAGAGCACTTGGAATATTTAGGTTACCTAGCAGGCATTTTGACTATCTAGGTTAACTAACGGGCACTTGGACTATGTAGGTTCCCTAGCGGGCACTTGGACTATTTAGGTTACCTAGCAGGCACTTTGACTATCTAGGTTAACTAACGGGCACTTGGACTATGTAGGTTCCCTAGCGGGCACTTGGACTATATAGGTTCCCTATGACCACGTGGAGTATGTAGGTTCCCTAACTGGCACTTGGAATATATAGGTTCCCTATCGGGCACTTGGACTATGTAGGTTCCTCAGCGGGCACTTGGACTATGTAGGTTCCCTATCGGGCATTGGACTATGTAGGTTAACTAGCAGGACCTTGGACTATCTAGGTTACCTAGCGGGCACTTGGACTATGTAGGGTAACTAGCGGACACTTGGACAATCTAGGTTACCTAGCGGGCACTTGAACTATGTACATACCCTAGGGGGCACATGGACTATCTAGGTTACCTAGCGGGCACTTGGACTATGTACGTCCCCTAGCGGGCACTTGGACTATCTAGGTTAACTAGAGGGCCCTTGGACGATCTAGGTTAACTAGCGGGCACTTGGACTATCTAGGTTAACGAACGGGCACTTGGACTATGTAGGTAACCTAGCGGGCACTTGGACTGTCTAGGTTACCTAGCGGGCACTTTGAATATCTAGGTTAACGAACGGGCACTTGGATATGTAGGTTACGTAGCGGGCACTTGGACTATGTAGGATCCCTATCGGACATTTGGACTACTTAGGTTAACTAGCGGGCACTTGGACTATCTAGGTTAACGAGCGGGCACTTGGACTATCTAGGTCAAGTAGCGGGCCCTTGTACTACGTAGGTTAACTAGCGGGCACTTGGACTATCTAGGTTAAATAGCGGAACTTGGACTATGTAGGTTAACTTGCGGGCCCTTGGACTATGTAGGTTAACTAGCGGGCACTTGGATTATCTAGGTTTCCTAGCCAGCACTCGGACTATGTACATACCCTAGCGCGCACTTGGACTATCAAGGTTACCTCGCGGGCACTTGGACTATGTACGTCCCCTAGTGGGCACTTGGACTATCTAGGTTAACTAACGGGCACTTGGACTATGTAGGTTACCTAGCGGGCACTTGGACTATGTAGGTTAACTAGAAGGCGCTTGGACTATCAAGGTTACATAGCGGGCCCTTGGACTATGTAGATTACCAGCGGGCACTTGGACTATGTAGGTTAATGAACGTGCACTTGGACTATGTAGGTAACCTAGTGGGCACTTGGACTGTCTAGGTTACCTAGTGGGCACTTGGCCTATCTAGGTTAACGAACGGGCACTTGGACTATGTAGGTTAACTAGCGGGCCCTTGGACTATCTAGGTTTACTAGCGGGCACTTGGACTATCTAGGTTAACAAGCGGCCACTTGGACTATCTAGGTTAACTAGCGGGCATTTGGATTATGTAGGTTAACTAGCGGACACTTCGACTATCTAGGTTAGCTAACGTGCAATTGGACTATCTAGGTTACCTAGTGGGCACTTCGACTACGTAGGTTCCCTAGCGGGCACTTGGACTATTTAAGTTACCTAGCAGGCACTTTGACTATCTAGGTTAACTAACGGGCACTTGGACTATGTAGGTTGCTTAGCGAGCACTTGGACTATGTAGATTCCCTAGTGGGCACTTGGACTATGTATGTCCCCTAGCGGGCACTTGGACTATCTAGGTTAACTATTGGGCCCTTGGACTATGTAGGTTAACTATCGGGCACTTGGATTATCTAGGTTAACCAGCGGGCACTTGGACGATCTAGGTTAACTAGCGGGCACTTGGACTATCTAGGTTAACTAGTGGGCACTTGGACTATCTAGATTAACTAGCGGGCCCTTGGACTATCTAGGTTAACTAGCGGGCACTTGGACTATCTAGGTTAACTAGCGGGCACTTGGACTATCTAGGTTAACTAGCGGGCCCTTAGACTATCTAGGTTTACTAGCGGGCACTTGGACTATCTAGGTTAACAAGCGGGCACTTGGATTATCTAGGTTAACTAGCGGGCATTTGGATTATTTAGGTTACATAGTGGGCACCTGGACTATGTATGTTACCTAGCGGGCACTTGGACTATGTAGGTTAACTAGAAGGCACTTGGACTATCAAGGTTACCTAGCAGGCACTTGGACTGTGTAGGTTACCTAGCGGGCACTTGGCCTATCTAGGTTAACGAACGGGCACTTGGACTATGTAGGTTAACTAGCGGACACTTCAACTATCTAGGTTAGCTAACGGGCAATTGGACTATCTAGGTTACCTAGCGGGCCCTTGGACTATGTAGGTTCCCTAGCGGGCACTTGGACTATTTAGGTTACCTAGCAGGCACTTTGACTATCTAGGTTAACTAACGGGCACTTGGACTATGTAGGTTGCCTAGCGAGCACTTGGACTATGTAGGTTCCCAGCGGGCACTTGGACTATGTAGGTTCCCTATCGGGTACTTGGACTGTCTAGCTTAACTAGCGGGCAATTGGACTGTCTAGGTTACCTAGTGGGTACTTGGACTATGTAGTTTACCTAGCAGGCACTTGGAGTATGTAGGTTAACTAGCGGGCACTTGGACTATCTAGGTTACCTAGAAGGCACTTGGACTATGTACGTTCCCTAGCGGGTACTTGGGCTACCTAAGTTACCTAGCGGGCACTTGGACTATCCAGGTTAACGGACGAGCACTTGGACTATGTAGGTAACATAATGGTCACTTGGACTGCCTAGGTTACCTAGCGGGGACTTGGACTATATAGGTTAACTAGCGGGCACTTTGACTATGTAGGATCCCTATCAGACATTTGTACTACTTAGGTTAATTAGCGGGCACTTTGACTATCTAGGTTAACTAGCGGGAACTTGGACTATCAAGGTCAACTAGCGGGCCCTTGTACTATGTAGGTTAACTAGCGGGCACTTGGACTATCTAGGTTAACTAGCGGACCTTGGACTATGTAGGTTAACTAGCGGGCACTTGGACTATGTACGTCCCCTAGTGGGCCCTTGGACTATCTAGGTTAACTAGCGGGCACTTGGACTATCTAGGTTAACGAACGGGCACTTGGACTATGTAGGTAACCTAGTGGGCACTTGGACTGTCTAGGTTACCTAGTGGGCACTTGGCCTATCTAGGTTAACGAACGGGCACTTGGACTATGTAGGTTAACTAGCGGGCCCTTGGACTATCTAGGTTTACTAGCGGGCACTTGGACTATCTAGGTTAACAAGCGGCCACTTGGACTATCTAGGTTAACTAGCGGGCATTTGGATTATGTAGGTTAACTAGCGGACACTTCGACTATCTAGGTTAGCTAACGTGCAATTGGACTATCTAGGTTACCTAGTGGGCACTTCGACTACGTAGGTTCCCTAGCGGGCACTTGGACTATTTAGGTTTCCTAGCAGGCACTTTGACTATCTAGGTTAACTAACGGGCACATGGACTATGTAGGTTGCTTAGCGAGCACTTGGACTATGTAGATTCCCTAGGGGGCACTTGGACTATGTATGTCCCCTAGCGGGCACTTGGACTATCTAGGTTAACTATTGGGCCCTTGGACTATGTAGGTTAACTATCGGGCACTTGGATTATCTAGGTTAACCAGCGGGCACTTGGACGATCTAGGTTAACTAGCGGGCACTTGGACTATTTAGGTTAACTAGTGGGCACTTGGACTATCTAGATTAACTAGCGGGCCCTTGGACTATCTAGGTTAACTAGCGGGCACTTGGACTATCTAGGTTAACTAGCGGGCACTGTACTATGTAGATTAACTAGCGGGCCCTTAGACTATCTAGGTTAACTAGCGGGCACTTGGACTATCTAGGTTAACAAGCGGGCACTTGGATTATCTAGGTTAACTAGCGGGCATTTGGATTATTTAGGTTACATAGTGGCCACTTGGACTATGTATGTTACCTAGCGGGCACTTGGACTATGTAGGTTAACTAGAAGGCACTTGGACTATCAAGGTTACCTAGCAGGCACTTGGACTGTGTAGGTTACCTAGCGGGCACTTGGCCTATCTAGGTTAACGAACGGGCACTTGGACTATGTAGGTTAACTAGCGGGCACTTGGACTGTCTAGGTTACCTAGCGGGCACTTTGACTATCTAGGTTAACTAACGGGCACTTGGACTATGTATGTTCCCTAGAGAGCACTTGGAATATTTAGGTTACCTAGCAGGCATTTTGACTATCTAGGTTAACTAACGGGCACTTGGACTATGTAGGTTCCCTAGCGGGCACTTGGACTATTTAGGTTACCTAGCAGGCACTTTGACTATCTAGGTTAACTAACGGGCACTTGGACTATGTAGGTTCCCTAGCGGGCACTTGGACTATATAGGTTCCCTATGACCACGTGGAGTATGTAGGTTCCCTAACTGGCACTTGGAATATATAGGTTCCCTATCGGGCACTTGGACTATGTAGGTTCCTCAGCGGGCACTTGGACTATGTAGGTTCCCTATCGGGCATTGGACTATGTAGGTTAACTAGCAGGACCTTGGACTATCTAGGTTACCTAGCGGGCACTTGGACTATGTAGGGTAACTAGCGGACACTTGGACAATCTAGGTTACCTAGCGGGCACTTGAACTATGTACATACCCTAGGGGGCACATGGACTATCTAGGTTACCTAGCGGGCACTTGGACTATGTACGTCCCCTAGCGGGCACTTGGACTATCTAGGTTAACTAGAGGGCCCTTGGACGATCTAGGTTAACTAGCGGGCACTTGGACTATCTAGGTTAACGAACGGGCACTTGGACTATGTAGGTAACCTAGCGGGCACTTGGACTGTCTAGGTAACCTAGCGGGCACTTTGAATATCTAGGTTTACGAACGGGCACTTGGATATGTAGGTTACGTAGCGGGCACTTGGACTATGTAGGATCCCTATCGGACATTTGGACTACTTAGGTTAACTAGCGGGCACTTGGACTATCTAGGTTAACGAGCGGGCACTTGGACTATCTAGGTCAAGTAGCGGGCCCTTGTACTACGTAGGTTAACTAGCGGGCACTTGGACTATCTAGGTTAAATAGCGGACCTTGGACTATGTAGGTTAACTTGCGGGCCCTTGGACTATGTAGGTTAACTAGCGGGCACTTGGATTATCTAGGTTTCCTAGCCAGCACTCGGACTATGTACATACCCTAGCGCGCACTTGGACTATCAAGGTTACCTCGCGGGCACTTGGACTATGTACGTCCCCTAGTGGGCACTTGGACTATCTAGGTTAACTAACGGGCACTTGGACTATGTAGGTTACCTAGCGGGCACTTGGACTATGTAGGTTAACTAGAAGGCGCTTGGACTATCAAGGTTACATAGCGGGCCCTTGGACTATGTAGATTACCAGCGGGCACTTGGACTATGTAGGTTAATGAACGTGCACTTGGACTATGTAGGTAACCTAGTGGGCACTTGGACTGTCTAGGTTACCTAGTGGGCACTTGGCCTATCTAGGTTAACGAACGGGCACTTGGACTATGTAGGTTAACTAGCGGGCCCTTGGACTATCTAGGTTTACTAGCGGGCACTTGGACTATCTAGGTTAACAAGCGGCCACTTGGACTATCTAGGTTAACTAGCGGGCATTTGGATTATGTAGGTTAACTAGCGGACACTTCGACTATCTAGGTTAGCTAACGTGCAATTGGACTATCTAGGTTACCTAGTGGGCACTTCGACTACGTAGGTTCCCTAGCGGGCACTTGGACTATTTAAGTTACCTAGCAGGCACTTTGACTATCTAGGTTAACTAACGGGCACTTGGACTATGTAGGTTGCTTAGCGAGCACTTGGACTATGTAGATTCCCTAGTGGGCACTTGGACTATGTATGTCCCCTAGCGGGCACTTGGACTATCTAGGTTAACTATTGGGCCCTTGGACTATGTAGGTTAACTATCGGGCACTTGGATTATCTAGGTTAACCAGCGGGCACTTGGACGATCTAGGTTAACTAGCGGGCACTTGGACTATCTAGGTTAACTAGTGGGCACTTGGACTATCTAGATTAACTAGCGGGCCCTTGGACTATCTAGGTTAACTAGCGGGCACTTGGACTATCTAGGTTAACTAGCGGGCACTTGGACTATCTAGGTTAACTAGCGGGCCCTTAGACTATCTAGGTTTACTAGCGGGCACTTGGACTATCTAGGTTAACAAGCGGGCACTTGGATTATCTAGGTTAACTAGCGGGCATTTGGATTATTTAGGTTACATAGTGGGCACCTGGACTATGTATGTTACCTAGCGGGCACTTGGACTATGTAGGTTAACTAGAAGGCACTTGGACTATCAAGGTTACCTAGCAGGCACTTGGACTGTGTAGGTTACCTAGCGGGCACTTGGCCTATCTAGGTTAACGAACGGGCACTTGGACTATGTAGGTTAACTAGCGGACACTTCAACTATCTAGGTTAGCTAACGGGCAATTGGACTATCTAGGTTACCTAGCGGGCCCTTGGACTATGTAGGTTCCCTAGCGGGCACTTGGACTATTTAGGTTACCTAGCAGGCACTTTGACTATCTAGGTTAACTAACGGGCACTTGGACTATGTAGGTTGCCTAGCGAGCACTTGGACTATGTAGGTTCCCAGCGGGCACTTGGACTATGTAGGTTCCCTATCGGGTACTTGGACTGTCTAGCTTAACTAGCGGGCAATTGGACTGTCTAGGTTACCTAGTGGGTACTTGGACTATGTAGTTTACCTAGCAGGCACTTGGAGTATGTAGGTTAACTAGCGGGCACTTGGACTATCTAGGTTACCTAGAAGGCACTTGGACTATGTACGTTCCCTAGCGGGTACTTGGGCTACCTAAGTTACCTAGCGGGCACTTGGACTATCCAGGTTAACGGACGAGCACTTGGACTATGTAGGTAACATAATGGTCACTTGGACTGCCTAGGTTACCTATCGGGGACTTGGACTATATAGGTTAACTAGCGGGCACTTTGACTATGTAGGATCCCTATCAGACATTTGTACTACTTAGGTTAATTAGCGGGCACTTTGACTATCTAGGTTAACTAGCGGGAACTTGGACTATCAAGGTCAACTAGCGGGCCCTTGTACTATGTAGGTTAACTAGCGGGCACTTGGACTATCTAGGTTAACTAGCGGACCTTGGACTATGTAGGTTAACTAGCGGGCACTTGGACTATGTACGTCCCCTAGTGGGCCCTTGGACTATCTAGGTTAACTAGCGGGCACTTGGACTATCTAGGTTAACGAACGGGCACTTGGACTATGTAGGTAACCTAGCGGGCACTTGGACTGTCTAGGTTACCTAGCGGGCACTTTGAATATCTAGGTTAACGAACGGGCACTTGGATATGTAGGTTACGTAGCGGGCACTTGGACTATTTAGGATCCCTATCGGACATTTGGACTACTTAGATTAACTAGCGGGCACTTGGACTATCTAGGTTAACTAGCGGGCACTTGGACTATCTAGGTCAAGTAGCGGGCCCTTGTACTACGTAGGTTAACTAGCGGGCACTTGGACTATCTAGGTTAAATAGCGGACCTTGGACTATGTAGGTTAACTTGCGGGCCCTTGGACTATGTAGGTTAACTAGCGGGCACTTGGATTATCTAGGTTTCCTAGCCAGCACTCGGACTATGTACATACCCTAGCGCGCACTTGGACTATCAAGGTTACCTCGCGGGCACTTGGACTATGTACGTCCCCTAGTGGGCACTTGGACTATCTAGGTTAACTAACGGGCACTTGGACTATGTAGGTTACCTAGCGGGCACTTGGACTATGTAGGTTAACTAGAAGGCGCTTGGACTATCAAGGTTACATAGCGGGCCCTTGGACTATGTAGATTACCAGCGGGCACTTGGACTATGTAGGTTAATGAACGTGCACTTGGACTATGTAGGTAACCTAGTGGGCACTTGGACTGTCTAGGTTACCTAGTGGGCACTTGGCCTATCTAGGTTAACGAACGGGCACTTGGACTATGTAGGTTAACTAGCGGGCCCTTGGACTATCTAGGTTTACTAGCGGGCACTTGGACTATCTAGGTTAACAAGCGGCCACTTGGACTATCTAGGTTAACTAGCGGGCATTTGGATTATGTAGGTTAACTAGCGGACACTTCGACTATCTAGGTTAGCTAACGTGCAATTGGACTATCTAGGTTACCTAGTGGGCACTTCGACTACGTAGGTTCCCTAGCGGGCACTTGGACTATTTAGGTTTCCTAGCAGGCACTTTGACTATCTAGGTTAACTAACGGGCACATGGACTATTTAGGTTGCTTAGCGAGCACTTGGACTATGTAGATTCCCTAGGGGGCACTTGGACTATGTATGTCCCCTAGCGGGCACTTGGACTATCTAGGTTAACTATTGGGCCCTTGGACTATGTAGGTTAACTATCGGGCACTTGGATTATCTAGGTTAACCAGCGGGCACTTGGACGATCTAGGTTAACTAGCGGGCACTTGGACTATTTAGGTTAACTAGTGGGCACTTGGACTATCTAGATTAACTAGCGGGCCCTTGGACTATCTAGGTTAACTAGCGGGCACTTGGACTATCTAGGTTAACTAGCGGGCACTGTACTATGTAGATTAACTAGCGGGCCCTTAGACTATCTAGGTTAACTAGCGGGCACTTGGACTATCTAGGTTAACAAGCGGGCACTTGGACTATCTAGGTTAACTAGCGGGCATTTGGATTATTTAGGTTACATAGTGGCCACTTGGACTATGTATGTTACCTAGCGGGCACTTGGACTATGTAGGTTAACTAGAAGGCACTTGGACTATCAAGGTTACCTAGCAGGCACTTGGACTGTGTAGGTTACCTAGCGGGCACTTGGCCTATCTAGGTTAACGAACGGGCACTTGGACTATGTAGGTTAACTAGCGGGCACTTGGACTGTCTAGGTTACCTAGCGGGCACTTTGACTATCTAGGTTAACTAACGGGCACTTGGACTATGTATGTTCCCTAGAGAGCACTTGGAATATTTAGGTTACCTAGCAGGCATTTTGACTATCTAGGTTAACTAACGGGCACTTGGACTATGTAGGTTCCCTAGCGGGCACTTGGACTATGTAGGTTAACTAGCGTGCCCTTGGACTATCTAGGTTACGTAGCGGGCATTTTGTATATAGATTAACTAGCGGGTACTTGGACTATGTAGGTTAACTAGAGGACACTTGGATTATCTAGTTTAACTAGTGGGCCCTTGGACTATGTAGGTTAAGTAGCAGGCACTTGGACAATCTAGGATAACTCGCGGGCACTTTGAAGATCTAGGTTAACTCGCAGGCATTTGGAATATCAAAGTTAACAAGTGAGACCTTGGACTATGTAGGTTACCTAGCGGGCAGTTGGACTATGTAGGTTAACTAGAAGGCGCTTGGACTATCAAGGTTACCTAGCGGGCCCTTGGACTATGTAGATTACCAGCGGGCACTTGGACTATCTAGGTTAATGAACGTGCACTTGGACTATGTAGGTAACCTAGTGGGCACTTGGACTGTCTAGGTTACCTAGTGGGCACTTGGCCTATCTAGGTTAACGAACGGGCACTTGGACTATGTAGGTTAACTAGCGGGCCCTTGGACTATCTAGGTTTACTAGCGGGCACTTGGACTATCTAGGTTAACAAGCGGCCACTTGGACTATCTAGGTTAACTAGCGGGCATTTGGATTATGTAGGTTAACTAGCGGACACTTCGACTATCTAGGTTAGCTAACGTGCAATTGGACTATCTAGGTTACCTAGTGGGCACTTCGACTACGTAGGTTCCCTAGCGGGCACTTGGACTATTTAGGTTTCCTAGCAGGCACTTTGACTATCTAGGTTAACTAACGGGCACATGGACTATGTAGGTTGCTTAGCGAGCACTTGGACTATGTAGATTCCCTAGGGGGCACTTGGACTATGTATGTCCCCTAGCGGGCACTTGGACTATCTAGGTTAACTATTGGGCCCTTGGACTATGTAGGTTAACTATCGGGCACTTGGATTATCTAGGTTAACAAGCGGGCACTTGGACGATCTAGGTTAACTAGCGGGCACTTGGACTATTTAGGTTAACTAGTGGGCACTTGGACTATCTAGATTAACTAGCGGGCCCTTGGACTATCTAGGTTAACTAGCGGGCACTTGGACTATCTAGGTTAACTAGCGGGCACTGTACTATGTAGATTAACTAGCGGGCCCTTAGACTATCTAGGTTAACTAGCGGGCACTTGGACTATCTAGGTTAACAAGCGGGCACTTGGATTATCTAGGTTAACTAGCGGGCATTTGGATTATTTAGGTTACATAGTGGCCACTTGGACTATGTATGTTACCTAGCGGGCACTTGGACTATGTAGGTTAACTAGAAGGCACTTGGACTATCAAGGTTACCTAGCAGGCACTTGGACTGTGTAGGTTACCTAGCGGGCACTTGGCCTATCTAGGTTAACGAACGGGCACTTGGACTATGTAGGTTAACTAGCGGGCACTTGGACTGTCTAGGTTACCTAGCGGGCACTTTGACTATCTAGGTTAACTAACGGGCACTTGGACTATGTATGTTCCCTAGAGAGCACTTGGAATATTTAGGTTACCTAGCAGGCATTTTGACTATCTAGGTTAACTAACGGGCACTTGGACTATGTAGGTTCCCTAGCGGGCACTTGGACTATTTAGGTTACCTAGCAGGCACTTTGACTATCTAGGTTAACTAACGGGCACTTGGACTATGTAGGTTCCCTAGCGGGCACTTGGACTATATAGGTTCCCTATGACCACGTGGAGTATGTAGATTCCCTAACTGGCACTTGGAATATATAGGTTCCCTATCGGGCACTTGGACTATGTAGGTTCCTCAGCGGGCACTTGGACTATGTAGGTTCCCTATCGGGCATTGGACTATGTAGGTTAACTAGCAGGACCTTGGACTATCTAGGTTACCTAGCGGGCACTTGGACTATGTAGGGTAACTAGCGGACACTTGGACAATCTAGGTTACCTAGCGGGCACTTGAACTATGTACATACCCTAGGGGGCACATGGACTATCTAGGTTACCTAGCGGGCACTTGGACTATGTACGTCCCCTAGCGGGCACTTGGACTATCTAGGTTAACTAGAGGGCCCTTGGACGATCTAGGTTAACTAGCGGGCACTTGGACTATCTAGGTTAACGAACGGGCACTTGGACTATGTAGGTAACCTAGCGGGCACTTGGACTGTCTAGGTTACCTAGCGGGCACATTGAATATCTAGGTTAACGAACGGGCACTTGGATATGTAGGTTACGTAGCGGGCACTTGGACTATGTAGGATCCCTATCGGACATTTGGACTACTTAGGTTAACTAGCGGGCACTTGGACTATCTAGGTTAACGAGCGGGCACTTGGACTATCTAGGTCAAGTAGCGGGCCCTTGTACTACGTAGGTTAACTAGCGGGCACTTGGACTATCTAGGTTAAATAGCGGACCTTGGACTATGTAGGTTAACTTGCGGGCCCTTGGACTATGTAGGTTAACTAGCGGGCACTTGGATTATCTAGGTTTCCTAGCCAGCACTCGGACTATGTACATACCCTAGCGCGCACTTGGACTATCAAGGTTACCTCGCGGGCACTTGGACTATGTACGTCCCCTAGTGGGCACTTGGACTATCTAGGTTAACTAACGGGCACTTGGACTATGTAGGTTACCTAGCGGGCACTTGGACTATGTAGGTTAACTAGAAGGCGCTTGGACTATCAAGGTTACATAGCGGGCCCTTGGACTATGTAGATTACCAGCGGGCACTTGGACTATGTAGGTTAATGAACGTGCACTTGGACTATGTAGGTAACCTAGTGGGCACTTGGACTGTCTAGGTTACCTAGTGGGCACTTGGCCTATCTAGGTTAACGAACGGGCACTTGGACTATGTAGGTTAACTAGCGGGCCCTTGGACTATCTAGGTTTACTAGCGGGCACTTGGACTATCTAGGTTAACAAGCGGCCACTTGGACTATCTAGGTTAACTAGCGGGCATTTGGATTATGTAGGTTAACTAGCGGACACTTCGACTATCTAGGTTAGCTAACGTGCAATTGGACTATCTAGGTTACCTAGTGGGCACTTCGACTACGTAGGTTCCCTAGCGGGCACTTGGACTATTTAAGTTACCTAGCAGGCACTTTGACTATCTAGGTTAACTAACGGGCACTTGGACTATGTAGGTTGCTTAGCGAGCACTTGGACTATGTAGATTCCCTAGTGGGCACTTGGACTATGTATGTCCCCTAGCGGGCACTTGGACTATCTAGGTTAACTATTGGGCCCTTGGACTATGTAGGTTAACTATCGGGCACTTGGATTATCTAGGTTAACCAGCGGGCACTTGGACGATCTAGGTTAACTAGCGGGCACTTGGACTATCTAGGTTAACTAGTGGGCACTTGGACTATCTAGATTAACTAGCGGGCCCTTGGACTATCTAGGTTAACTAGCGGGCACTTGGACTATCTAGGTTAACTAGCGGGCACTTGGACTATCTAGGTTAACTAGCGGGCCCTTAGACTATCTAGGTTTACTAGCGGGCACTTGGACTATCTAGGTTAACAAGCGGGCACTTGGATTATCTAGGTTAACTAGCGGGCATTTGGATTATTTAGGTTACATAGTGGGCACCTGGACTATGTATGTTACCTAGCGGGCACTTGGACTATGTAGGTTAACTAGAAGGCACTTGGACTATCAAGGTTACCTAGCAGGCACTTGGACTGTGTAGGTTACCTAGCGGGCACTTGGCCTATCTAGGTTAACGAACGGGCACTTGGACTATGTAGGTTAACTAGCGGACACTTCAACTATCTAGGTTAGCTAACGGGCAATTGGACTATCTAGGTTACCTAGCGGGCCCTTGGACTATGTAGGTTCCCTAGCGGGCACTTGGACTATTTAGGTTACCTAGCAGGCACTTTGACTATCTAGGTTAACTAACGGGCACTTGGACTATGTAGGTTGCCTAGCGAGCACTTGGACTATGTAGGTTCCCAGCGGGCACTTGGACTATGTAGGTTCCCTATCGGGTACTTGGACTGTCTAGCTTAACTAGCGGGCAATTGGACTGTCTAGGTTACCTAGTGGGTACTTGGACTATGTAGTTTACCTAGCAGGCACTTGGAGTATGTAGGTTAACTAGCGGGCACTTGGACTATCTAGGTTACCTAGAAGGCACTTGGACTATGTACGTTCCCTAGCGGGTACTTGGGCTACCTAAGTTACCTAGCGGGCACTTGGACTATCCAGGTTAACGGACGAGCACTTGGACTATGTAGGTAACATAATGGTCACTTGGACTGCCTAGGTTACCTAGCGGGGACTTGGACTATATAGGTTAACTAGCGGGCACTTTGACTATGTAGGATCCCTATCAGACATTTGTACTACTTAGGTTAATTAGCGGGCACTTTGACTATCTAGGTTAACTAGCGGGAACTTGGACTATCAAGGTCAATTAGCGGGCCCTTGTACTATGTAGGTTAACTAGCGGGCACTTGGACTATCTAGGTTAACTAGCGGACCTTGGACTATGTAGGTTAACTAGCGGGCACTTGGACTATGTACGTCCCCTAGTGGGCCCTTGGACTATCTAGGTTAACTAGCGGGCACTTGGACTATCTAGGTTAACGAACGGGCACTTGGACTATGTAGGTAACCTAGCGGGCACTTGGACTGTCTAGGTTACCTAGCGGGCACTTTGACTATCTAGGTTAACGAACGGGCACTTGGATATGTAGGTTACGTAGCGGGCACTTGGACTATTTAGGATCCCTATCGGACATTTGGACTACTTAGATTAACTAGCGGGCACTTGGACTATCTAGGTTAACTAGCGGGCACTTGGACTATCTAGGTCAAGTAGCGGGCCCTTGTACTACGTAGGTTAACTAGCGGGCACTTGGACTATCTAGGTTAAATAGCGGACCTTGGACTATGTAGGTTAACTTGCGGGCCCTTGGACTATGTAGGTTAACTAGCGGGCACTTGGATTATCTAGGTTTCCTAGCCAGCACTCGGACTATGTACATACCCTAGCGCGCACTTGGACTATCAAGGTTACCTCGCGGGCACTTGGACTATGTACGTCCCCTAGTGGGCACTTGGACTATCTAGGTTAACTAACGGGCACTTGGACTATGTAGTTTCCCTAGCGGGCATTTGGACTATTTAGGTTACCAAGCGGGAACTTGGACTATGTAAGTTCCCTAGCGGGCACTGGGACTGTCTAGGTTAACTAGCGTGCACTTGGACTATGTAGGTTCCTTAGTGGGCACTTGGACTATCTAGGTTGCCTAGCGGGCACTTGGACTATGTAGGTTAACTAGCGTGCCCTTGGACTATCTAGGTTACGTAGCGGGCACTTTGTATATAGGTTAACTAGCGGGTACTTGGACTATGTAGGTTAACTAGAGGACACTTGGATTATCTAGTTTAACTAGTGGGCCCTTGGACTATGTAGGTTAAGTAGCAGGCACTTGGACAATCTAGGTTAACTCGCGGGCACTTTGAAGATCTAGGTTAACTCGCAGGCACTTGGACTATCAAAGTTAACAAGTGAGACCTTGGACTATGTAGGTTACCTAGCGGGCAGTTGGACTATGTAGGTTAACTAGAAGGCGCTTGGACTATCAAGGTTACCTAGCGGGCCCTTGGACTATGTAGATTACCAGCGGGCACTTGGACTATCTAGGTTAATGAACGTGCACTTGGACTATGTAGGTAACCTAGTGGGCACTTGGACTGTCTAGGTTACCTAGTGGGCACTTGGCCTATCTAGGTTAACGAACGGGCACTTGGACTATGTAGGTTAACTAGCGGGCCCTTGGACTATCTAGGTTTACTAGCGGGCACTTGGACTATCTAGGTTAACAAGCGGCCACTTGGACTATCTAGGTTAACTAGCGGGCATTTGGATTATGTAGGTTAACTAGCGGACACTTCGACTATCTAGGTTAGCTAACGTGCAATTGGACTATCTAGGTTACCTAGTGGGCACTTCGACTACGTAGGTTCCCTAGCGGGCACTTGGACTATTTAGGTTTCCTAGCAGGCACTTTGACTATCTAGGTTAACTAACGGGCACATGGACTATGTAGGTTGCTTAGCGAGCACTTGGACTATGTAGATTCCCTAGGGGGCACTTGGACTATGTATGTCCCCTAGCGGGCACTTGGACTATCTAGGTTAACTATTGGGCCCTTGAACTATGTAGGTTAACTATCGGGCACTTGGATTATCTAGGTTAACCAGCGGGCACTTCGACGATCTAGGTTAACTAGCGGGCACTTGGACTATTTAGGTTAACTAGCGGGCACTTGGACTATTTAGGTTAACTAGTGGGCACTTGGACTATCTAGATTAACTAGCGGGCCCTTGGACTATCTAGGTTAACTAGCGGGCACTTGGACTATCTAGGTTAACTAGCGGGCACTGTACTATGTAGATTAACTAGCGGGCCCTTAGACTATCTAGGTTAACTAGCGGGCACTTGGACTATCTAGGTTAACAAGCGGGCACTTGGATTATCTAGGTTAACTAGCGGGCATTTGGATTATTTAGGTTACATAGTGGCCACTTGGACTATGTATGTTACCTAGCGGGCACTTGGACTATGTAGGTTAACTAGAAGGCACTTGGACTATCAAGGTTACCTAGCAGGCACTTGGACTGTGTAGGTTACCTAGCGGGCACTTGGCCTATCTAGGTTAACGAACGGGCACTTGGACTATGTAGGTTAACTAGCGGGCACTTGGACTGTCTAGGTTACCTAGCGGGCACTTTGACTATCTAGGTTAACTAACGGGCACTTGGACTATGTATGTTCCCTAGAGAGCACTTGGAATATTTAGGTTACCTAGCAGGCATTTTGACTATCTAGGTTAACTAATGGGCACTTGGACTATGTAGGTTCCCTAGCGGGCACTTGGACTATGTAGGTTAACTAGCGTGCCCTTGGACTATCTAGGTTACGTAGCGGGCATTTTGTATATAGATTAACTAGCGGGTACTTGGACTATGTAGGTTAACTAGAGGACACTTGGATTATCTAGTTTAACTAGTGGGCCCTTGGACTATGTAGGTTAAGTAGCAGGCACTTGGACAATCTAGGATAACTCGCGGGCACTTTGAAGATCTAGGTTAACTCGCAGGCATTTGGAATATCAAAGTTAACAAGTGAGACCTTGGACTATGTAGGTTACCTAGCGGGCAGTTGGACTATGTAGGTTAACTAGAAGGCGCTTGGACTATCAAGGTTACCTAGCGGGCCCTTGGACTATGTAGATTACCAGCGGGCACTTGGACTATCTAGGTTAATGAACGTGCACTTGGACTATGTAGGTAACCTAGTGGGCACTTGGACTGTCTAGGTTACCTAGTGGGCACTTGGCCATTCTAGGTTAACGAACGGGCACTTGGACTATGTAGGTTAACTAGCGGGCCCTTGGACTATCTAGGTTTACTAGCGGGCACTTGGACTATCTAGGTTAACAAGCGGCCACTTGGACTATCTAGGTTAACTAGCGGGCATTTGGATTATGTAGGTTAACTAGCGGACACTTCGACTATCTAGGTTAGCTAACGTGCAATTGGACTATCTAGGTTACCTAGTGGGCACTTCGACTACGTAGGTTCCCTAGCGGGCACTTGGACTATTTAGGTTTCCTAGCAGGCACTTTGACTATCTAGGTTAACTAACGGGCACATGGACTATGTAGGTTGCTTAGCGAGCACTTGGACTATGTAGATTCCCTAGGGGGCACTTGGACTATGTATGTCCCCTAGCGGGCACTTGGACTATCTAGGTTAACTATTGGGCCCTTGGACTATGTAGGTTAACTATCGGGCACTTGGATTATCTAGGTTAACAAGCGGGCACTTGGACGATCTAGGTTAACTAGCGGGCACTTGGACTATTTAGGTTAACTAGTGGGCACTTGGACTATCTAGATTAACTAGCGGGCCCTTGGACTATCTAGGTTAACTAGCGGGCACTTGGACTATCTAGGTTAACTAGCGGGCACTGTACTATGTAGATTAACTAGCGGGCCCTTAGACTATCTAGGTTAACTAGCGGGCACTTGGACTATCTAGGTTAACAAGCGGGCACTTGGATTATCTAGGTTAACTAGCGGGCATTTGGATTATTTAGGTTACATAGTGGCCACTTGGACTATGTATGTTACCTAGCGGGCACTTGGACTATGTAGGTTAACTAGAAGGCACTTGGACTATCAAGGTTACCTAGCAGGCACTTGGACTGTGTAGGTTACCTAGCGGGCACTTGGCCTATCTAGGTTAACGAACGGGCACTTGGACTATGTAGGTTAACTAGCGGGCACTTGGACTGTCTAGGTTACCTAGCGGGCACTTTGACTATCTAGGTTAACTAACGGGCACTTGGACTATGTATGTTCCCTAGAGAGCACTTGGAATATTTAGGTTACCTAGCAGGCATTTTGACTATCTAGGTTAACTAACGGGCACTTGGACTATGTAGGTTCCCTAGCGGGCACTTGGACTATTTAGGTTACCTAGCAGGCACTTTGACTATCTAGGTTAACTAACGGGCACTTGGACTATGTAGGTTCCCTAGCGGGCACTTGGACTATATAGGTTCCCTATGACCACGTGGAGTATGTAGGTTCCCTAACTGGCACTTGGAATATATAGGTTCCCTATCGGGCACTTGGACTATGTAGGTTCCTCAGCGGGCACTTGGACTATGTAGGTTCCCTATCGGGCATTGGACTATGTAGGTTAACTAGCAGGACCTTGGACTATCTAGGTTACCTAGCGGGCACTTGGACTATGTAGGGTAACTAGCGGACACTTGGACAATCTAGGTTACCTAGCGGGCACTTGAACTATGTACATACCCTAGGGGGCACATGGACTATCTAGGTTACCTAGCGGGCACTTGGACTATGTACGTCCCCTAGCGGGCACTTGGACTATCTAGGTTAACTAGAGGGCCCTTGGACGATCTAGGTTAACTAGCGGGCACTTGGACTATCTAGGTTAACGAACGGGCACTTGGACTATGTAGGTAACCTAGCGGGCACTTGGACTGTCTAGGTTACCTAGCGGGCACTTTGAATATCTAGGTTAACGAACGGGCACTTGGATATGTAGGTTACGTAGCGGGCACTTGGACTATGTAGGATCCCTATCGGACATTTGGACTACTTAGGTTAACTAGCGGGCACTTGGACTATCTAGGTTAACGAGCGGGCACTTGGACTATCTAGGTCAAGTAGCGGGCCCTTGTACTACGTAGGTTAACTAGCGGGCACTTGGACTATCTAGGTTAAATAGCGGACCTTGGACTATGTAGGTTAACTTGCGGGCCCTTGGACTATGTAGGTTAACTAGCGGGCACTTGGATTATCTAGGTTTCCTAGCCAGCACTCGGACTATGTACATACCCTAGCGCGCACTTGGACTATCAAGGTTACCTCGCGGGCACTTGGACTATGTACGTCCCCTAGTGGGCACTTGGACTATCTAGGTTAACTAACGGGCACTTGGACTATGTAGGTTACCTAGCGGGCACTTGGACTATGTAGGTTAACTAGAAGGCGCTTGGACTATCAAGGTTACATAGCGGGCCCTTGGACTATGTAGATTACCAGCGGGCACTTGGACTATGTAGGTTAATGAACGTGCACTTGGACTATGTAGGTAACCTAGTGGGCACTTGGACTGTCTAGGTTACCTAGTGGGCACTTGGCCTATCTAGGTTAACGAACGGGCACTTGGACTATGTAGGTTAACTAGCGGGCCCTTGGACTATCTAGGTTTACTAGCGGGCACTTGGACTATCTAGGTTAACAAGCGGCCACTTGGACTATCTAGGTTAACTAGCGGGCATTTGGATTATGTAGGTTAACTAGCGGACACTTCGACTATCTAGGTTAGCTAACGTGCAATTGGACTATCTAGGTTACCTAGTGGGCACTTCGACTACGTAGGTTCCCTAGCGGGCACTTGGACTATTTAAGTTACCTAGCAGGCACTTTGACTATCTAGGTTAACTAACGGGCACTTGGACTATGTAGGTTGCTTAGCGAGCACTTGGACTATGTAGATTCCCTAGTGGGCACTTGGACTATGTATGTCCCCTAGCGGGCACTTGGACTATCTAGGTTAACTATTGGGCCCTTGGACTATGTAGGTTAACTATCGGGCACTTGGATTATCTAGGTTAACCAGCGGGCACTTGGACGATCTAGGTTAACTAGCGGGCACTTGGACTATCTAGGTTAACTAGTGGGCACTTGGACTATCTAGATTAACTAGCGGGCCCTTGGACTATCTAGGTTAACTAGCGGGCACTTGGACTATCTAGGTTAACTAGCGGGCACTTGGACTATCTAGGTTAACTAGCGGGCCCTTAGACTATCTAGGTTTACTAGCGGGCACTTGGACTATCTAGGTTAACAAGCGGGCACTTGGATTATCTAGGTTAACTAGCGGGCATTTGGATTATTTAGGTTACATAGTGGGCACCTGGACTATGTATGTTACCTAGCGGGCACTTGGACTATGTAGGTTAACTAGAAGGCACTTGGACTATCAAGGTTACCTAGCAGGCACTTGGACTGTGTAGGTTACCTAGCGGGCACTTGGCCTATCTAGGTTAACGAACGGGCACTTGGACTATGTAGGTTAACTAGCGGACACTTCAACTATCTAGGTTAGCTAACGGGCAATTGGACTATCTAGGTTACCTAGCGGGCCCTTGGACTATGTAGGTTCCCTAGCGGGCACTTGGACTATTTAGGTTACCTAGCAGGCACTTTGACTATCTAGGTTAACTAACGGGCACTTGGACTATGTAGGTTGCCTAGCGAGCACTTGGACTATGTAGGTTCCCAGCGGGCACTTGGACTATGTAGGTTCCCTATCGGGTACTTGGACTGTCTAGCTTAACTAGCGGGCAATTGGACTGTCTAGGTTACCTAGTGGGTACTTGGACTATGTAGTTTACCTAGCAGGCACTTGGAGTATGTAGGTTAACTAGCGGGCACTTGGACTATCTAGGTTACCTAGAAGGCACTTGGACTATGTACGTTCCCTAGCGGGTACTTGGGCTACCTAAGTTACCTAGCGGGCACTTGGACTATCCAGGTTAACGGACGAGCACTTGGACTATGTAGGTAACATAATGGTCACTTGGACTGCCTAGGTTACCTAGCGGGGACTTGGACTATATAGGTTAACTAGCGGGCACTTTGACTATGTAGGATCCCTATCAGACATTTGTACTACTTAGGTTAATTAGCGGGCACTTTGACTATCTAGGTTAACTAGCGGGAACTTGGACTATCAAGGTCAATTAGCGGGCCCTTGTACTATGTAGGTTAACTAGCGGGCACTTGGACTATCTAGGTTAACTAGCGGACCTTGGACTATGTAGGTTAACTAGCGGGCACTTGGACTATGTACGTCCCCTAGTGGGCCCTTGGACTATCTAGGTTAACTAGCGGGCACTTGGACTATCTAGGTTAACGAACGGGCACTTGGACTATGTAGGTAACCTAGCGGGCACTTGGACTGTCTAGGTTACCTAGCGGGCACTTTGACTATCTAGGTTAACGAACGGGCACTTGGATATGTAGGTTACGTAGCGGGCACTTGGACTATTTAGGATCCCTATCGGACATTTGGACTACTTAGATTAACTAGCGGGCACTTGGACTATCTAGGTTAACTAGCGGGCACTTGGACTATCTAGGTCAAGTAGCGGGCCCTTGTACTACGTAGGTTAACTAGCGGGCACTTGGACTATCTAGGTTAAATAGCGGACCTTGGACTATGTAGGTTAACTTGCGGGCCCTTGGACTATGTAGGTTAACTAGCGGGCACTTGGATTATCTAGGTTTCCTAGCCAGCACTCGGACTATGTACATACCCTAGCGCGCACTTGGACTATCAAGGTTACCTCGCGGGCACTTGGACTATGTACGTCCCCTAGTGGGCACTTGGACTATCTAGGTTAACTAACGGGCACTTGGACTATGTAGTTTCCCTAGCGGGCATTTGGACTATTTAGGTTACCAAGCGGGAACTTGGACTATGTAAGTTCCCTAGCGGGCACTGGGACTGTCTAGGTTAACTAGCGTGCACTTGGACTATGTAGGTTCCTTAGTGGGCACTTGGACTATCTAGGTTGCCTAGCGGGCACTTGGACTATGTAGGTTAACTAGCGTGCCCTTGGACTATCTAGGTTACGTAGCGGGCACTTTGTATATAGGTTAACTAGCGGGTACTTGGACTATGTAGGTTAACTAGAGGACACTTGGATTATCTAGTTTAACTAGTGGGCCCTTGGACTATGTAGGTTAAGTAGCAGGCACTTGGACAATCTAGGTTAACTCGCGGGCACTTTGAAGATCTAGATTAACTCGCAGGCACTTGGACTATCAAAGTTAACAAGTGAGACCTTGGACTATGTAGGTTACCTAGCGGGCAGTTGGACTATGTAGGTTAACTAGAAGGCGCTTGGACTATCAAGGTTACCTAGCGGGCCCTTGGACTATGTAGATTACCAGCGGGCACTTGGACTATCTAGGTTAATGAACGTGCACTTGGACTATGTAGGTAACCTAGTGGGCACTTGGACTGTCTAGGTTACCTAGTGGGCACTTGGCCTATCTAGGTTAACGAACGGGCACTTGGACTATGTAGGTTAACTAGCGGGCCCTTGGACTATCTAGGTTTACTAGCGGGCACTTGGACTATCTAGGTTAACAAGCGGCCACTTGGACTATCTAGGTTAACTAGCGGGCATTTGGATTATGTAGGTTAACTAGCGGACACTTCGACTATCTAGGTTAGCTAACGTGCAATTGGACTATCTAGGTTACCTAGTGGGCACTTCGACTACGTAGGTTCCCTAGCGGGCACTTGGACTATTTAGGTTTCCTAGCAGGCACTTTGACTATCTAGGTTAACTAACGGGCACATGGACTATGTAGGTTGCTTAGCGAGCACTTGGACTATGTAGATTCCCTAGGGGGCACTTGGACTATGTATGTCCCCTAGCGGGCACTTGGACTATCTAGGTTAACTATTGGGCCCTTGAACTATGTAGGTTAACTATCGGGCACTTGGATTATCTAGGTTAACCAGCGGGCACTTCGACGATCTAGGTTAACTAGCGGGCACTTGGACTATCTAGGTTAACTAGTGGGCACTTGGACTATCTAGATTAACTAGCGGGCCCTTGGACTATCTAGGTTAACTAGCGGGCACTTGGACTATCTAGGTTAACTAGCGGGCACTGGACTATGTAGAATAACTAGCGGGCCCTTAGACTATCTAGGTTAACTAGCGGGCACTTGGACTATCTAGGTTAACAAGCGGGCACTTGGATTATCTAGGTTAACTAGCGGGCATTTGGATTATTTAGGTTACATAGTGGCCACTTGGACTATGTATGTTACCTAGCGGGCACTTGGACTATGTAGGTTAACTAGAAGGCACTTGGACTATCAAGGTTACCTAGCAGGCACTTGGACTGTGTAGGTTACCTAGCGGGCACTTGGCCTATCTAGGTTAACGAACGGGCACTTGGACTATGTAGGTTAACTAGCAGACACTTCAACTATCTAGGTTAGCTAACGGGCAATTGGACTATCTAGGTTACCTAGCGGGCCCTTGGACTATGTAGGTTCCCTAGCGGGCACTTGGACTATTTAGGTTACCTAGCAGGCACTTTGACTATCTAGGTTAACTAACGGGCACTTGGACTATGTAGGTTGCCTAGCGAGCACTTGGACTATGTAGGTTCCCAGCGGGCACTTGGACAATGTAGGTTCCCTAGCGGGCACTTGGACAATATAGGTTCCCTATGGGCACGTGGAGTATGTAGGTTCCCTAACTGGCACTTGGAATATATAGGTTCCCTATCGGGCACTTGGACTATGTAGGTTCCTCAGCGGGCACTTGGACTATGTAGGTACCCTATCGGGGATTGGACTATGTAGGTTAACTAGCAGGACCTTGGATTATCTAGGTTACCTAGCGGGCACTTGGACTATGTAGGGTAACTAGCGGACACATGGACAATCTAGGTTACCTAGTGGGCACTTGAACTATGTACATACCCTAGGGGGCACTTTGACTATCTAGGTTACCTAGCGGGCACTTGGACTATGTACATCCCCTAGAGGGCACATGGACTATCTAGGTTAACTAGAGGGCCCTTGGACGATCTAGGTTAACTAGCGGGCACTTGGACTATCTAGGTTAACGAACGGGCACTTGGACTATGTAGGTAACCTAGCGGGCACTTGGACTGTCTAGGTTACCCAGCGGGCACTTTGACTATCTAGGTTAACGAACGGGCACTTGGATATGTAGGTTACGTAGCAGGCACTTGGACTATGTAGGATCCCTATCAGACATTTATACTACTTAGGTTAATTAGCGGGCACTTTGACTATCTAGGTTAACTAGCGGGAACTTGGACTATCAAGGTCAACTAGCGGGCCCTTGTACTATGTAGGTTAACTAGCGGGCACTTGGACTATCTAGGTTAACTAGCGGACCTTGGACTATGTAGGTTAACTAGCGGGCACTTGGACTATGTACGTCCCCTAGTGGGCCCTTGGACCATCTAGGTTAACTAACGGGCACTAGGACTATCTAGGTTACCTACCGGGCACGTGGACTATGTAGGTTAACTAGCGGACACTTGCACGATCTAGGTTAACTAGCGGGCCCTTGCACTATGTAGGTTAACTAGCGGGCCCATGGATTATGTAGGTTTACTAGCAGGCACTTGGACTATCTAGGTTAACTAGTGGGCACTTGGACTATGTAGTTTCCCTAGCGGGCATTTGGACTATTTAGGTTACCAAGCGGGAACTTGGACTATGTAAGCTCCCTAGCGGGCACTGGGACTGTCTAGGTTAACTAGCGTGCACTTGGACTATGTAGGTTCCTTAGTGGGCACTTGGCTATCTAGGTTGCCTAGCGGGCACTTGGACTATGTAGGTTAACTAGCGTGCCCTTGGACTATCTAGGTTACGTAGCGGGCACTTTGTATATAGGTTAACTAGCTGGTACTTGGACTATGTAGGTTAACTAGAGGACACTTGGATTATCTAGGTTAACCAGTGGGCCCTTGGACTATGTAGGTTAAGTAGCAGGCACTTGGACAATCTAGGTTAACTCGCGGGCACTTGGAAGATCTAGGTGAACTAGCAGGCACTTGGACTATCAAAGTTAACAAGTGAGACGTTGGACTATGTAGGTTACCTAGCGGGCACTTGGACTATATAGGTTACCTAGCGGGCACTTGGACTATGTAGGTTAACTAGCAAGCACTTGGACTCTAGGTTACCTAGCGGGCACTTGGACTATCTAGGTTAACCAACGGACACTTGGACTATGTAGGATAACTAGCGGACACTTCGACTATCTAGGTTAGCTAACGGGCAATTGGACTATCTAGGTTAACTAACGGGCACTTGGACTATGTAGGTTCCCTAGAGAGCACTTGGATTATTTAGGTTACCTAGCAGGCACTTTGACTATCTAGGTTAACTAACGGGCACTTGGACTATGTAGGTTGCTTAGCGAGCACTTGGACTATGTAGATTCCCTAGGGGGCACTTGGACTATGTATGTCCCCTAGCGGGCATTGGACTATCTAGGTTAACTATTGGGCCCTTGGACTATGTAGGTTAACTATCGGGCACTTGGATTATCTAGGTTAACAGCGGGCACTTGGACGATCTAGGTTAACTAGCGGGCACTTGGACTATCTAGGTTAACTAGCGGGCACTTGGACAATATAGGTTAACTAGCGGGCACTGGACTATCTAGATTAACTAGCGGGCCCTTGGACAATCTAGGTTAACTAGCGGGCACTTGGAATATCTAGGTTACCTAGCAGGCACTTTGACTATCTAGGTTAACTAACAGGCACTTGGACTATGTAGGTTGCCTAGCGGGCACTTGGACTATATAGGGTCCCTAGCGAGCACTTGGACTATGTAGGTTCCCTATCGGGTACTTGGACTGTCTAGGTTAACTAGCGGGCAATTAGACTGTCTAGGTTACCTAGTGGGCACTTGGACTATGTAGTTTACCTAGCAGGCACTTGGACTATGGATGTTAACTAGCGGGCACTTGGACTATCTAGGTAACCTAGCGGGCACTTGGACTATCTAGGTTAACGAACGGGCACTTGGACTATGTAGGTAACCTAGCGGGCACTTGGACTGTCTAGGTTGCCTAGCGGGCACTTGGACTATGTAGGTTAACTAGCGTGCCCTTGGACTATCTAGGTTACGTAGCGGGCACTTTGTATATAGGTTACCTAGCGGGCACTTGGACTATGTAGGTTAACTAGCGAGCACTTGGACTCTAGGTTACCTAGCGGGCACTTGGACTATCTAGGTTAACCAACGGACACTTGGACTATGTAGGTTAACTAGCGGACACTTCGACTATCTAGGTTAGCTAACGGGCAATTGGACTATCTAGGTTAACTAACGGGCACTTGGATTATGTAGGTTCCCTAGCGGGCACTTGGAATATATAGGTTCCCTATGGGCACGTGGAGTATGTAGGTTCCCTAACTGGCACTTGGAATATATAGGTTCCCTATCGGGCACTTGGACTATGTAGGTTCCTCAGCGGGCACTTGGACTATGTAGGTTCCCTATCGGGCATTGGACTATGTAGGTTAACTAGCAGGACCTTGGACAATCTAGGTTACCTAGCGGGCACTTGAACTATATACATACCCTAGGGGGCACTTGGACTATCTAGGTTACCTAGCGGGCACTTGGACTATGTACGTCCCCTGGCGGGCACTTGGACTATCTAGGTTAACTAGAAGGCCCTTGGACGATCTAGGTTAACTAGCAGGCACTTGGACTACCTAGGTTAACTAGCGGGCACTTGGACTATGTAGTTTCCCTAGCGGGCATTTGGACTATTTAGGTTACCAAGCGGGAACTTGGACTATGTAAGTTCCCTAGCGGGCACTTGGACTGTCGAGGTTAACTAGCGTGCACTTGGACTATGTAGGTTCCTTAGTGGGCACTTGGACTATCTAGGTTGCCTAGCGGGCACTTGGACTATGTAGGTTAACTAGCGTGCCCTCGGACTATCTAGGTTACGTAGCGGGCACTTTGTATATAGGTTAACTAGCGGGTACTTGGACTATGTAGGTTAACTAGAGGACACTTGGATTATCTACTTTAACTAGTGGGCCATTGGACTATGTAGGTTAAGTAGCAGGCACTTGGACAATCTAGGTTAACTCGCGGGCACTTTGAAGATCTAGGTTAACTAGCAGGCACTTGGACTAACAAAGTTAACAAGTGAGACCTTGGACTATGTAGGTTACCTAGCGGGCACTTGGACTATATAGGTTACCTAGCGGGCACTTGGACTATGTAGGTTAACTAGGGAGCACTTGGACTCTAGGTTACCTAGCGGGCACTTGGACTATCTAGGTTAACTAGTGGGCACTTGGCTATCTTGATTAACTAGCGGGCCCTTGGACTATCTAGGTTACCTAGCGGGCACTTGGACAATATAGGTTAACTAGCGGGCACTGGACTATCTAGATTAACTAGCGGGCCCTTGGACAATCTAGGTTAACTAGCGGGCACTTGGACTATCTAGGTTACCTAGCAGGCACTTTGACTATCTAGGTTAACTAACAGGCACTTGGACTATGTAGGTTGCCTAGCGAGCACTTGGACTATATAGGTTCCCTAGCGAGCACTTGGACTATGTAGGTTCCCTATCGGGTACTTGGACTGTCTAGGTTAACTAGCGGGCAATTGGACTGTCTAGGTTACCTAGTGGGCACTTGGACTATGTAGTTTACCTAGCAGGCACTTGGACTATGGATGTTAACTAGCGGGCACTTGGACTGTCTAGGTAACCTAGCGGGCACTTGGACTATCTAGGTTAACGAACGGGCACTTGGACTATGTAGGTAACCTAGCGGGCACTTGGACTGTCTAGGTTGCCTAGCGGGCACTTGGACTATGTAGGTTAACTAGCGTGCCCTTGGACTATCTAGGTTACGTAGCGGGCACTTTGTATATAGGTTAACGAGCGGGTACTTGGACTATGTAGGTTAACTAGAGGACACTTGGATTATCTAGGTTAACTAGTGGGCCCTTGGACTATGTAGGTTAAGTAGCAGGCACTTGGACAATCTAGGTTAACTCGCGGGCACTTGGAAGATCTAGGTTAACTAGCAGGCACTTGGACGATCAAAGTTAACAAGTGAGACGTTGGACTATGTAGGTTACCTAGCGGGCACTTGGACTATATAGGTTACCTAGCGGGCACTTGGACTATGTAGGTTAATTAGCAAGCACTTGGACTCTAGGTTACCTAGCGGGCACTTGGACTATCTAGGTTAACCAACGGACACTTGGACTATGTAGGATAACTAGCGGACACTTCGACTATCTAGGTTAGCTAACGGGCAATTGGACTATCTAGGTTAACTAACGGGCACTTGGACTATGTAGGTTCCCTAGAGAGCACTTGGATTATTTAGGTTACCTAGCAGGCACTTTGACTATCTAGGTTAACTAACGGGCACTTGGACTATGTAGGTTGCTTAGCGAGCACTTGGACTATGTAGATTCCCTAGGGGGCACTTGGACTATGTATGTCCCCTAGCGGGCATTGGACTATCTAGGTTAACTATTGGGCCCTTGGACTATGTAGGTTAACTATCGGGCACTTGGATTATCTAGGTTAACAGCGGGCACTTGGACGATCTAGGTTAACTAGCGGGCACTTGGACTATCTAGGTTAACTAGCGGGCACTTGGACAATATAGGTTAACTAGCGGGCACTGGACTATCTAGATTAACTAGCGGGCCCTTGGACAATCTAGGTTAACTAGCGGGCACTTGGAATATCTAGGTTACCTAGCAGGCACTTTGACTATCTAGGTTAACTAACAGGCACTTGGACTATGTAGGTTGCCTAGCGGGCACTTGGACTATATAGGGTCCCTAGCGAGCACTTGAAATATGTAGGTTCCCTATCGGGTACTTGGACTGTCTAGGTTAACTAGCGGGCAATTAGACTGTCTAGGTTACCTAGTGGGCACTTGGACTATGTAGTTTACCTAGCAGGCACTTGGACTATGGATGTTAACTAGCGGGCACTTGGACTATCTAGGTAACCTAGCGGGCACTTGGACTATCTAGGTTAACGAACGGGCACTTGGACTATGTAGGTAACCTAGCGGGCACTTGGACTGTCTAGGTTGCCTAGCGGGCACTTGGACTATGTAGGTTAACTAGCGTGCCCTTGGACTATCTAGGTTACGTAGCGGGCACTTTGTATATAGGTTACCTAGCGGGCACTTGGACTATGTAGGTTAACTAGCGAGCACTTGGACTCTAGGTTACCTAGCGGGCACTTGGACTATCTAGGTTAACCAACGGACACTTGGACTATGTAGGTTAACTAGCGGACACTTCGACTATCTAGGTTAGCTAACGGGCAATTGGACTATCTAGGTTAACTAACGGGCACTTGGATTATGTAGGTTCCCTAGCGGGCACTTGGAATATATAGGTTCCCTATGGGCACGTGGAGTATGTAGGTTCCCTAACTGGCACTTGGAATATATAGGTTCCCTATCGGGCACTTGGACTATGTAGGTTCCTCAGCGGGCACTTGGACTATGTAGGTTCCCTATCGGGCATTGGACTATGTAGGTTAACTAGCAGGACCTTGGACAATCTAGGTTACCTAGCGGGCACTTGAACTATATACATACCCTAGGGGGCACTTGGACTATCTAGGTTACCTAGCGGGCACTTGGACTATGTACGTCCCCTGGCGGGCACTTGGACTATCTAGGTTAACTAGAAGGCCCTTGGACGATCTAGGTTAACTAGCGGGCACTTGGACTACCTAGGTTAACTAGCGGGCACTTGGACTATGTAGTTTCCCTAGCGGGCATTGGACTATTTAGGTTACCAAGCGGGAACTTGGACTATGTAAGTTCCCTAGCGGGCACTTGGACTGTCGAGGTTAACTAGCGTGCACTTGGACTATGTAGGTTCCTTAGTGGGCACTTGGACTATCTAGGTTGCCTAGCGGGCACTTGGACTATGTAGGTTAACTAGCGTGCCCTCAGACTATCTAGGTTACGTAGCGGGCACTTTGTATATAGGTTAACTAGCGGGTACTTGGACTATGTAGGTTAACTAGAGGACACTTGGATTATCTACTTTAACTAGTGGGCCATTGGACTATGTAGGTTAAGTAGCAGGCACTTGGACAATCTAGGTTAACTCGCGGGCACTTTGAAGATCTAGGTTAACTAGCAGGCACTTGGACTAACAAAGTTAACAAGTGAGACCTTGGACTATGTAGGTTACCTAGCGGGCACTTGGACTATATAGGTTACCTAGCGGGCACTTGGACTATGTAGGTTAACTAGGGAGCACTTGGACTCTAGGTTACCTAGCGGGCACTTGGACTATCTAGGTTAACTAGTGGGCACTTGGCTATCTTGATTAACTAGCGGGCCCTTGGACTATCTAGGTTACCTAGCGGGCACTTGGACAATATAGGTTAACTAGCGGGCACTGGACTATCTAGATTAACTAGCGGGCCCTTGGACAATCTAGGTTAACTAGCGGGCACTTGGACTATCTAGGTTACCTAGCAGGCACTTTGACTATCTAGGTTAACTAACAGGCACTTGGACTATGTAGGTTGCCTAGCGAGCACTTGGACTATATAGGTTCCCTAGCGAGCACTTGGACTATGTAGGTTCCCTATCGGGTACTTGGACTGTCTAGGTTAACTAGCGGGCAATTGGACTGTCTAGGTTACCTAGTGGGCACTTGGACTATGTAGTTTACCTAGCAGGCACTTGGACTATGGATGTTAACTAGCGGGCACTTGGACTGTCTAGGTAACCTAGCGGGCACTTGGACTATCTAGGTTAACGAACGGGCACTTGGACTATGTAGGTAACCTAGCGGGCACTTGGACTGTCTAGGTTGCCTAGCGGGCACTTGGACTATGTAGGTTAACTAGCGTGCCCTTGGACTATCTAGGTTACGTAGCGGGCACTTTGTATATAGGTTAACGAGCGGGTACTTGGACTATGTAGGTTAACTAGAGGACACTTGGATTATCTAGGTTAACTAGTGGGCCCTTGGACTATGTAGGTTAAGTAGCAGGCACTTGGACAATCTAGGTTAACTCGCGGGCACTTGGAAGATCTAGGTTAACTAGCAGGCACTTGGACGATCAAAGTTAACAAGTGAGACCTTGGACTATGTAGGTTACCTAGCGGGCACTTGGACTATATAGGTTACCTAGCGGGCACTTGGACTATGTAGGTTAACTAGCGAGCACTTGGACTCTAGGTTACCTAGCGGGCACTTGGACTATATAGGTTACCTAGCGGGCACTTGGACTATGTAGGTTAACTAGCGAGCACTTGGACTCTAGGTTACCTAGCGGGCACTTGGACTATCTAGGTTAACCAACGGACACTTGGACTATGTAGGTTAACTAGCGGACACTTCGACTATCTAGGTTAGCTAACGGGCAATTGGACTATCTAGGTTAACTAACGGGCACTTGGATTATGTAGGTTCCCTAGCGGGCACTTGGAATATATAGGTTCCCTATGGGCACGTGGAGTATGTAGGTTCCCTAACTGGCACTTGGAATATATAGGTTCCCTATCGGGCACTTGGACTATGTAGGTTCCTCAGCGGGCACTTGGACTATGTAGGTTCCCTATCGGGCATTGGACTATGTAGGTTAACTAGCAGGACCTTGGACAATCTAGGTTACCTAGCGGGCACTTGAACTATATACATACCCTAGGGGGCACTTGGACTATCTAGGTTACCTAGCGGGCACTTGGACTATGTACGTCCCCTAGCGGGCACTTGGACTATCTAGGTTAACTAGAGGGCCCTTGGACGATCTAGGTTAACTAGCGGGCACTTGGACTATCTAGGTTAACTAGCGGGCACTTGGACTATCTAGATTAACTAGCGGGCCCTTGGACTATCTAGGTTTACTAGCGGGCACTTGGACTATCTAGGTTAACTAGCGGGCACTTGGACTATGTAGTTTTCCTAGCGGGCATTAGGATTACTTAGGTTACCTAGTGGGCACTTGGACTATGTAAGTTACCTAGCGGGCATGTGGACTATGTAGGTTAACTAGAAGGCACTTGGACTATCAAGATTACCTAGCGGGCCCTTGGATTATGTAGGTTACCAGCGGGCACTTGGACTATCTAGGTTAACGAACGTGCACTTGGACTATGTAGGTAACCTAGCGGGCACTTGGACTGTCTAGGTTACCTAGAGGGCACTTGGCCTATCTAGGTTAACGAACGGACACTTGGACTATGTAGGTTAACTAGCGGACACTTCGACTATCTAGGTTAGCTAACGGGCAATTGGACTATCTAGATTACCTAGCGGACACTTGGACTATGTAGGTTCCCTAGCGGGCACTTGGACTATTTAGGTTACCTAGCAGGCACTTTGACTATCTAGGTTAACTAAGAGGCACTTGGACTATGTAGGTTGCCTAGCGAGCACTTGGACTATATAGGTTCCCTAGCGAGCACTTGGACTATGTAGGTTCCCTATCGGGTACTTGGATTGTCTAGGTTAACTAGCGGGCAATTGGACTGTCTAGGTTACCTAGTGGGCACTAGGACTATGTAGTTTACCTAGCAAGCACTTGGACTATGGATGTTAACTAGCGGGCACTTGGACTGTCTAGGTAACCTAGCGGGAACTTGGACTATCTAGGTTAACGAACGGGCACTTGGACTATGTAGGTAACCTAGCGGGCACTTGGACTGTCTAGGTTGCCTAGCGGGCACTTGGACTATGTAGGTTAACTAGCGTGCCCTTGGACTATCTAGGTTACGTAGCGGGCACTTTGTATATAGGTTAACTAGCGGGTACTTGGACTATGTAGGTTAACTAGAGGACACTTGGATTATCTAGGTTAACTAGTGGGCCCTTGGACTATGTAGGTTAAGTAGCAGGCACTTGGACAATCTAGGTTAACTCGCGGGCACTTGGAAGATCTAGGTTAACTAGCAGGCACTTGGACGATCAAAGTTAACAAGTGAGACCTTGGACTATGTAGGTTACCTAGCGGGCACTTGGACTATATAGGTTACCTAGAGGGCACTTGGACTATGTAGGTTAACTAGCGAGCACTTGGACTCTAGGTTACCTAGCGGGCACTTGGACTATCTAGGTTAACCAACGGACACTTGGACTATGTAGGTTAACTAGCGAACACTTCGACTATCTAGGTTAGCTAACGGGCAATTGGACTATCTAGGTTAACTAACGGGCACTTGGATTATGTAGGTTCCCTAGCGGGCACTTGGAATATATAGGTTCCCTATGGGCACATGGAGTATGTAGGTTCCCTAACTGGCACTTGGAATATATAAGTTCCCTATCGGGCACTTGGACTATGTAGGTTCCTGAGCGGGCACTTGGACTATATAGGTTCCCTATCGGGCATTGGACTATGTAGGTTAACTAGCAGGACCTTGGACAATCTAGGTTACCTAGCGGCACTTGAACTATATACATACCCTAGGGGGCATTTGGACTATCTAGGTTACCTAGCGGGCACTTGGACTATGTACGTCCCCTAGCAGGCACTTGGACTATCTAGGTTAACTAGAGGGCCCTTGGACGATCTAGGTTAACTAGTGGGCCCTTGGACTATCTAGATTAACTAGCGGGCCCTTGGACTATCTTGGTTTACTAGCGGGCACTTGGACTATCTAGGTTAACTAGCGGGCACTTGGACTATGTAGTTTTCCTAGCGGGCATTAGGATTACTTAGGTTACCTAGTGGGCACTTGGACTATGTAGGTTAACTAGAAGGCACTTGGACTATCAAGATTACCTAGTGGGCCCTTGGATTATGTAGGTTACCAGCGGGCACTTGGACTATCAAGGATAACGAACGTGCACTTGGACTATTTAGGTAACCTAGCGGGCACTTGGACTGTCTAGGTTACCTAGAGCGCACTTGGCCTATCTAGGTTAACGAACGGACACTTGGACTATGTAGGTTAACTAGCGGACACTTCGACTATCTAGGTTAGCTAACGGGCAATTGGACTATCTAGGTTACCTAGCGGACACTTGGACTATGTAGGTTCCCTAGCGGGCACTTGGACTATTTAGGTTACCTAGCAGGCACTTTGACTATCTAGGTTAACTAACAGGCACTTGGACTATGTAGGTTGCCTAGCGAGCACTTGGACTATACAGGTTCCCTAGCGAGCACTTGGACTATGTAGGTTCCCTATCGGGTACTTGGACTGTCTAGGTTAACTAGCGGGCAATTGGACTGTCTAGGTTACCTAGTGGGCACTTGGGCTATGTAGTTTACCTAGCAGGCACTTGGACTATGGAGGTTAAGTAGCGGGCACTTGGACTGTCTAGGTAACCTAGCGGGCACTTGGACTATCTAGGTTAACGAACGGGCACTTGGACTATGTAGGTAACCTAGCGGGTACTTGGACTGTCTAGGTTAACTAGCGGGCACTTTGACTATCTAGGTTAACGAACGGGCCCTTGGATATGTAGGTTACGTAGCGGGCACTTGGACTATGTAGGATCCCTATCGGACATTTGGACTACTTAGGTTAACTAGCGGGCACTTGGACTATCTAGGTTAACGAGCGGGCACTTGGACTATCTAGGTCAAGTAGCGGGCCCTTGTACTATGTAGGTTAACTAGCGGGCACTTGGACTATCTAGGTTAAATAGCGGACCTTGGACTATGTAGGTTAACTTGCGGGCCCTTGGACTATGTAGGTTAAATAGCGGGCACTTGGATTATCTAGGTTTCCTAGCCAGAACTCGGACTATGAACATACCCTAGCGCACACTTGGACTATCAAGGTTACCTAGCGGGCACTTGGACTATGTACGTACCCTAGTGGGCACTTGGACTATCTAGGTTAACTAACGGGCACTTGGACTATGTAGGTTACCTAGCGGGCACTTGGACTATGTAGGTTAACTAGAAGGCGCTTGGACTATCAAGGTTACCTAGCGGGGCCTTGAACTATGTAGATTACCAGCGGGCACTTGGACTATCTAGGTTAACGAACGTGCACTTGGACTATGTAGGTAACCTAGTGGGCACTTGGACTGTCTAGGTTACCTAGAGGGCACTTGGCCTATCTAGGTTAACGAACGGGCACTTGGACTATGTAGGTTAACTAGCGGGCCCTTGGACTATCTAGGTTTACTAGCGGGCACTTGGACTATCTAGGTTAACAAGCGGGCACTTGGACTATCTAGGTTAACTAGAGGGCATTTGGATTATGTAGGTTAACTAGCGGACACATCGACTATCTAGGTTAGCTAACGGGCAATTGGACTATCTAGGTTACCTAGTGGGCACTTCGACTATGTAGGTTCCCTAGGGGGCACTTGGACTATTTAGGTTTCCTAGCAGGCACTTTGACTATCTAGGTTAACTAACGGGCACTTGGACTATGTAGGTTGCTTAGCGAGCACTTGGACTATGTAGATTCCCTAGGGGGCACTTGGACTATGTATGTCCCCTAGCGGGCACTTGGACTATCTAGGTTAACTATTGGGCCCTTAGACTATGTAGGTTAACTATCGGGCACTTGGATTATCTAGGTTAACCAGCGGGCACTTGGACGATCTAGGTTAACTAGCGGGCACTTGGACTATATAGGTTAACTAGCGGGCACTTGGCCGATCTAGGTTAACTAGCGGGCAGCTGGATTATCAAAATTAACAAGTGAGCCCTTGGACTATGTAGTTTAACTAGCGGGTCCTTGGACTATCTAGGTTACCTAGCGGGCCCTTGGACTATATAGGTTACCTAACGGGCACTTGGACTATGTAGGTTACCTAGTGGACACTTGGAGTATCTAGGTTAACGAACGGGCACTTGGAATATGCAGGTAACCTTACGGGCACTTGTACTGTCTAGGTTACCTAGCGGGCCCTTGGACTTCTAGGTTAACGAACGGGCACTTCGAATATGCAGGTAACCTTGCGGACACTTGTACTGTCTAGGTTACCTAGCGGGCACTTGGACTATCTAGGTTAGGTAATGGGAACTTGGACTATCTAGGTTACCTAGCGGGAATTTGGACAATGTAAGTTACCTAGCAGGCACTTGGACTATCTAGGTTACATAGCGGGCACTTGGACTATGTAGGTTAACTAGCGAGCAATTGGACTCTAGGTTACCTAGCGGGCACTTGGACTATCTAGGTTACCTAGCGGGCCCTTGGACTATATAGGTTTCCTATCGGGCACTTGGACTATCTAGGTTAACGAACGGGCACTTAGACTATGTAGGTAACCTAGCGGGCACTTGGACAGTCTAGGTTACCTAGCGGGCTCTAGGACTATCTGGGTTAGCTAACAGGCACTTGGACTATCTAGGTTCCCTAGCGGGCACTTGTACTATCTTGGTTACCAATTTGGCACTTGGACTATGTAGGTCAACTAGCGGGACCTTGGACTATCCAGGTTCCCTAAAGGGCACTTGGACTATCTAGTTACCGAACGGGAACTTGGACTATTTAGGTTACCTAGTGGGCACTTGGACTATGTAGTCTAACTAGTGGGCCCTTGGACGATCTAGGTTACCTAGCGGGTATTTGAACTATCTACGTTAACTAGCGGGCACTTGCACTATCTAGGTTACTTAGTGGGCACTTGGACTATGTAAGTTCCCTAGCGGGCACTTGGACTATGTAGGTTAACTACCGTGCCCTTGGACTATCTAGGTTACGTAGCGGGCATTGGACTATGTAGGTTAACTAGCAGGACCTTGGACTATCTAGGTTACCTAGCGGGCTTTTGGACTATGTAGGGTAACTAGCGGACACTTGGACAATCTAGGTTACCTAGCGGGCACTTGAACTATGTACATACCCTAGGGGGCACTTGGACTATCTAGGTTACCTACCGGGCACTTCGACTATGTACGTCCCCTAGCGGGCACTTGGACTATCTAAGTTAACTAGAGGGCCCTTGGACGATCTAGGTTAACTAGCGGGCACTTGGACTATCTAGCTTAACTAGCGGGCACTTGGACTATCTAGATTAACTAGCGGTCCCTTGGACTATCTAGGTTAACTAGCGGGCACTTGGACTATCTAGGTTAACTAGCAGGCACTTGGACTATCTAGGTTAACTAGCGGGCACTTGGAATATCTAGGTTAACTACCATGCACTTAGACTATGTAGGTTCCCTAGCGGGTACTTGGACTATCTATGTTAACTAGCGGGCACTTGGAATATGTACGTTACCTAGCAGGCACTTGGACTATCTAGGTTAACTAGCGGGCACTTGGAATATCTAGGTTAACTACCATGCACTTGGACTATGTAGGTTCCTTAGCGGGCACTTGGACTATCTAGGTTGCCTAGCGGGTACTTGGACTATGTAGGTCAACTAGTGGGCCCTTGGACTATGTAGATTAACTAGCAGGCACTTGGACAATCTAGGTTAACTAGCGGGCACTTGGACGATCTAGGTTAACTAGCGGGCAGCTGGATTATCAAAATTAACAAGTGAGCCCTTGGACTATGTAGTTTAACTAGCGGGTCCTTGGAATATCTAGGTTACCTAGCGGGCACTTGGACTATATAGGTTACCTAACGGGCACTTGGACCATGTAGGTTACCTAGTGGACACTTGGACTATCTAGGTTAACGAACGGGCACTTGGAATATGCAGGTAACCTTACGGGCACTTGTACTGTCTAGGTTACCTAGCGGGCACTTGGACTTCTAGGTTAACGAACGGGCACTTCGAATATTCAGGTAACCTTGCGGGCACTTGTACTGTCTAGGTTACCTAGCGGGCATTTGGACTATCTAGGTTAGGTAATGGGAACTTGGACTATCTAGGTTACCTAGCGGGAACTTGGACAATGTAAGTTACCTAGCAGGCACTTGGACTATCTAGGTTACATAGCGGGCACTTGGACTATGTAGGTTAACTAGCGAGCAATTGGACTCTAGGTTACCTAGCGGGCACTTGGACTATCTAGGTTACCTAGCGGGCCCTTGGACTATGTAGGTTTCCTATCGGTCACTTGGACTATCTAGGTTAACGAATGGGCACTTAGACTATGTAGGTAACCTAGCGGGCACTTGGACAGTCTAGGTTACCTAGCGGGCTCTTGGACTATCTAAGTTAGCTAACAGGCACTTGGACTATCTAGGTTCCCTAGCGGGCACTTGTACTATCTTGGTTACCAATTTGGCACTTGGACTATGTAGGTCAACTAGCGTGCCCTTGGACTATCCAGGTTCCCTAAAGGGCACTTGGACTATCTAGTTACCGAACGGGAACTTGGACTATTTAGGTTACCTAGCGGGCACTTGGACTATGTAGGCTAACTAGTGGGCCTTTGGACGATCTAGGTTACCTAGCGGGTATTTGAACTATCTAGGTTAACTAGCGGGCACTTGCACAATCTAGGTTACCTAGTGGGCACTTGGATTATGTAAGTTCCCTAGCGGGCACTTGGACAGTCTAGGTTAACTAGCGTGCACTTGGACTATGTAGGTTCCTTAGTGGGCACTTGGACTATCTAGGTTGCCTAGCGGGCACTTGGACTATGTAGGTTAACTAGCGTGCCCTTGGACTATCTAGGTTACGTGCGGGCACTTTGTATATAGGTTAACTAGCGGGTACGTGGACTATGTAGGTAAACTAGAGGACACTTGGATTATCTAGGTTAACTAGTGGGCCCTTGGACTATGTAGGTTAAATAGCAGGCACTTGGACAATCTAGGTTAACGCGCGGGCACTTGGAAGATCTAGGTTAACTAGCAGGCACTTGGACTATCAAAGTTAACAAGTGAGACCTTGGACTATGTAGGTTACCTAGCGGGCACTTGGACTATATAGGATACCTAGCGGGCACTTGTACTATGTAGGTTAACTAGCGAGCACTTGGCCTCTAGTTTACCTAGCGGGCACTTGGACTATCTAGGTTAACCAACGGACACTTGGACTATGTAGGCTAACTAGCGGACACTTCGACTATCTAGGTTAGCTAACGGGCAATTGCACTATCTAGGTTAACTAACGGGCACTTGAACTATGTAGGTTCCCTAGAGAGCACTTGGACTATTTAGGTTACCTAGCAGGCACTTTGACTATCTAGGTTAACTAACGGGCACTTGGACTATGTAGGTTCCCTAGCAGGCACTTGGACTATATAGGTTCCCTATGGGGACATGGTGTATGTAGGTTCCCTAACTGGCACTTGGAATATATAGGTTCCCTATCAGGCACTTGGACTATGTAGGTTCCTCAGCGGGCTTTTGGACGATGTAGGTTCCCTATCGGGCATTGGACTATGTAGGTTAACTAGCAGGACCTTGGATTATCTAGGTTACCTAGCGGGCACTTGGACTATGTAGGGTAACTAGCGGACACATGGACAATCTAGGTTACCTAGCGGGCACTTGAACTATGTACATACCCTAGGGGGCACTTGGACTATCTAGGTTACCTAGCGGGCACTTGGACTATGTACGACACCTAGTGGGCACTTGGACTACCTAGGTTAACTAGAGGGCCCTTGGACGATCTAGGTTAACTAGCGGGCAATTGGACTATCTAGGTTAACTAGCGGGCACTTGGACTATCTAGATTAACTAGCGGTCCCTTGGACTATCTAGGTTAACTAGCGGGCACTTGGACTATCTAGGTTAACTAGCGGGCACTTGGACTATCTAGATTAACTAGCGGGCCCTTGTACTATCTAGGTTTACTAGCGGGCACTTGGACAATCTAGGTTAACTAGCGGGCACTTTGACTATGTAGTTTTCCTAGCGGGCATTAGGATTACTTAGGTTACCTAGTGGGCACGTGGACTATGTAGGTTACCTAGCGGGCACTTGGACTATGTAGGTTAACTAGAAAGCACTTGGACTATCAAGATTACCTAGCGGGCCCTTGGATTATGTAGGTTACCAGCGGGTACTTGGACTATCTAGGTTAACGAACGTGCACTTGGACTATGTAGGTAACCTAGCGGGCACTTGGACTGTCTAGGTTACCTAGAGGGCACTTGGCCTATCTAGGTTAACGAACGGACACTTGGACTATGTAGGTTAACTAGCGGACACTTCGACTATCTAGGTTAGCTAACGGGCAATTGGACTATCTAGGTTACCTAGCGGACACTTGGACTATGTAGGTTCCTTAGCGGGCACTTGGACTATTTAGGTTACCTAGCAGGCACTTTGACTATCTAGGTTAACTAACAGGCACTTGGACTATGTAGGTTGCCTAGCGAGCACTTGGACTATATAGGTTCCCTAGCGAGCACTTGGACTATGTAGGTTCCCTATCGGGTACTTGGACTGTCTAGGTTAATTAGCGGGCAATTGGACTGTCTAGGTTACCTAGTGGGTACTTGGACTATGTAGTTTACCTAGCAGGCACTTGGACTATGGAGGTTAACTAGCGGGCACTTGGACTGTCTAGGTAACCTAGCGGGCACTTGGACTATCTAGGTTAACGAACGGGCACTTGGACTATGTAGGTAACCTAGCGGGTACTTGGACTGTCTAGGTTACCTAGCGGGCACTTTTACTATCTAGGTTAACGAACGGACACTTGGATATGGAGGTTACGTAGCGGGCACTTGGACTATGTAGGATCCCTATCGGACATTTGGACTACTTAGGTTAACTAGCGGGCACTTGGACTCTCTAGGTTAACTAGCGGGCACTTGGACTATCTAGGTCAAGTAGCGGGCCCATGTACTATGTAGGTTAACTAGCGGGCACTTGGACTATCTAGGTTAAATAGCGGACCTTGGACTATGTAGGTTAACTTGCGGGCCCTTGGACTATGTAGGTTAACTAGCGGGCACTTGGATTATCTAGGTTTCCTAGCCAGCTCTCGGACTATGTACATACCCTAGCGCGCACTTGGACAAGCAAGGTTACCTAACGGGCACTTGGACTATGTACGTCCCCTAGTGGGCACTTGGACTATCTAGGTTAACTAACGGGCACTTGGACTATGTAGGTTACCTAGCGGGCACTTGGACTATGTAGATTACCAGCGGGCACTTGGACTATCTAGGTTAATGAACGTGCACTTGGACTATGTAGGTAACCTAGTGGGCACTTGGAATGTCTAGGTTACCTAGTGGGCACTTGGCCTATCTAGGTTAACGAAGGGGCACTTGGACTATGTAGGTTAACTAGCGGGCCCCTGGACTATCTAGGTTTACTAGCGGGCACTTGGACTATCTAGGTTAACAAGCGGGCACTTGGACTATCTAGGTTAACTAACGGGCACTTGGACTATGTAGGTTACCTAGCGGGCACTGGGACTATGTAGGTTAAATAGAAGGCGCTTGGACTATCAAGGTTACCTAGCGGGCCCTTGGACTATGTAGATTACCAGCGGGCACTTGGACTATCTAGGTTAACGAACGTGCACTTGGACTATATAGGTAACCTAGTGGGCACTTGGACTGTCTAGGTTACCTAGAGGGCACTTGGCCTATCTAGGTTAACGAACGGGCACTTGGACTATGTAGGTTAACTAGCGGGCCCTTGGACTATCTAGGTTTACTAGCGGGCACTTGGACTATCTAGTTTAACAAGCGGACACTTGGACTATCTAGGTTAACTAGCGGGCATTTGGATTATGTAGGTTAACTAGCGGACACTTCGACTATCTAGGTTAGCTAACGGGCAATTGGACTATCTAGGTTACCTAGTGGGCACTTCGACTATGTAGGCTCCCTAGCGGGCACTTGGACTATGTAGGTTACCTAGCAAGCACTTTGACTATCTAGGTTAACTAACGGGCACTTGGACTATATAGGTTAACTAGCGGTCACTGGACTATCTAGATTAACTAGCGGGCCCTTGGACTATCTAGGTTTACTAGCGGGCACTTGGACTATCTAGATTAACAAGCGGGCACTTGGACTATCTAGGTTAACTAGTGGGCATTTGGATTATTTAGGTTGCATAGTGGGCACTTGGACTATGTATGTTACCTAGCAGGCACTTGGACTATGTAGGTTAAGTAGAAGGCACTTGGACTATCAAGGTTACCTAGCGGGCACTTGGACTGTCTAGGTTACCTAGCGGGCACTTGGCCTATCTAGGTTAACGAACGGGCACTTGGACTATGTAGGTTAACTAGCGGACACTTCGACTATCTAGGTTAGCTAACGGGCAATTGGACTATCTAGGTTCCCTAGCGGGCACTTGGACTATTTAGGTTACCTAGCAGGCACTTTGACTATCTAGGTTAACTAACGGGCACTTGGACTATGTAGGTTGTCTAGCGAGCACTTGGACTATGTAGATTCCCAGCGGGCACTTGGACTATGTAGGTTCCCTATCGGGTACTTGGACAGTCTCGCTTAACTAGCGGGCAATTGGACAGTCTAGGTTACCTAGTGGGCACTTGGACTATGTAGTTTACCTAGCAGGCACTTGGACTATGTAGGTTAACTATCGGGCACTTGGATTATCTAGGTTAACCAGCGGGCACTTGGACGATCTAGGTTAACTAGCGGGCACTTGGACTATCTAGGTTAACTAGTGGGCACTTGGACTATGTAGTTTACCTAGCAGGCACTTGGACTATGTAGGTTAACTATCGGGCACTTGGATTATCTAGGTTAACCAGCGGGCACTTGGACGATCTAGGTTAACTAGCGGGCACTTGGACTATCTAGGTTAACTAGTGGGCACTTGGACTATCTAGATTAACTAGCGGGCCCTTGGACTATCTAGGTTAACTAGCGGGCACTTGGAATATATAGGTTAACTAGCGGGCACTGGACTATCTAGATGAACTAGCGGGCCCTTGGGCTATCTAGGTTTACTTGCGGGCACTTGGACTATCTAGGTTAACAAGCGGGCACTTGGACTATCTAGGTTAACTAGCGGGCATTTGGATTATTTAGGTTACACAGTGGGCACTTGGATCATGTATGTTACCTAGCGGGCACTTGGACTATGTAGGTTAACTAGAAGGCACTTGGACTATCAAGGTTAACTAGCGGGCACTTGGACTGTCTAGGTTACCTAGCGGGCACTTGGCCTATCTAGGTTAACGAACGGGCACTTGGACTATGTAGGTTAACTAGCGGACACTTCGACTATCTAGGTTAGCCAACGGGCAATTGGACTATCTAGGTTACCTAGCGGGCACTTGGACTATGTAGGTTCCCTAGCGGGCACTTGGACTATTTAGGTTACCTAGCAGGCACTTTGACTATCAAGGTTAACTAACGGGCACTTGGACTATGTAGGTTGCCTAGCGAGCACTTGGACTATGTAGGTTCCCAGCGGGCACTTGGACTATGTAGGTCCCCTATCGGGTACTTGGACTATCTCGCTTAACTAGTGGGCAATTGGACTGTCTAGGTTACCTAGTGGGCACTTGGAATATGTAGTTTACCTAGCAGGCACTTGGAGTATGTAGGTTAACTAGCGGGCACTTGGACTATCTAGGTTACCTAGAAGGCACTTGGACTATGTACGTTCCCTAGCGGGTACTTGGGCTATCTTAGTTACCTAGCGGGCACTTGGACTATATAGGTTAACGGACGGGCACTTGGACTATCAAGGTCAACTAGCGGGCCCTTGTACTATGTAGGTTAACTAGCGGGCACTTGGACAATCTAGGTTAACTAGTGGACCTTGGACTATGTAGGTTAACTAGCGGGCACTTGGACTATGTACGTCCCCTAGTGGGCCCTTGGACTATCTAGGTTAACTAACGGGCACTAGGACTATCTAGGTTACCTACCGGGCACGTGGACTATGTAGGTTAACTAGGGGACACTTGCACGATCTAGGTTAACTAGCGGGCCCTTGCACTATGTAGGTTAACTAGCGGGCCCATGGATTATGTAGGTTTACTAGCAGGCACTTGGACTATCTAGGTTAACTAGTGGGCACTTGTACTATGTAGTTTCCCTAGCGGGCATTTGGACTATTTAGGTTACCAAGCGGGAACTTGGACTATGTAAGTTCCCTAGCGGGCACTTGGACTGTCTAGGTTAACTAGCGTGCACTTGGACTATGTAGGTTCCTTAGTGGGCACTTGGACTATCTAGGTTGCCTAGCGGGCACTTGGACTATGTAGGTTAACTAGCGTGCCCTCGGACTATCTAGGTTACGTAGCGGGCACTTTGTATATAGGTTAACTAGCGGGTACTTGGACTATGTAGGTTAACTAGAGGACACTTGGATTATCTAGGTTAACTAGTGGGCCCTTGGACTATGTAGGTTAAGTAGCAGGCACTTGGACAATCTAGGTTAACTCGCGGGCTCTTTGAAGATCTAGGTTAACTAGCAGGCACTTGGACTATCAAAGTTAACAAGTGAGACCTTGGACTATATAGGTTACCTAGCGGGCACTTGGACTATATAGGTTACCTTGCGGGCACTTGGACTATGTAGGTTAACTAGCGAGCACTTGGCCTCTAGGTTACCTAGCGGGCACTTGGACTATCTAGGTTAACCAACGGACACTTGGACTATGTAGGTTAACTAGCGGACACTTCGACTATCTAGGTTAGCTAACGGGCAATTGGACTATCTAGGTTAACTAACGGGCACTTGGACTATGTAGGTTCCCTAGAGAGCACTTGGACTATTTAGGTTACCTAGCAGGCACTTTGACTATCTAGGTTAACTAACGGGCACTTGGACTATGTAGGTTTCCTAGCGGGCACTTGGATTATATAGGTTCCCTATGGGCACGTGGAGTATGTAGGTTCCCTAACTGGCACTTGGAATATATAGGTTCCCTATCGGGCACTTGGACTATGTAGGTTCCCTAGCGGGCACTTGGACTATTTAGGTTACCTAGCAGGCACTTTGACTATCAAGGTTAACTAACGGGCACTTGGACTATGTAGGTTGCCTAGCGAGCACTTGGACTATGTAGGTTCCCAGCGGGCACATGGACTATGTAGGTCCCCTATCGGGTACTTGGACTATCTCGCTTAACTAGTGGGCAATTGGACTGTCTAGGTTACCTAGTGGGCACTTGGAATATGTAGTTTACCTAGCAGGCACTTGGAGTATGTAGGTTAACTAGCGGGCACTTGGACTATCTAGGTTACCTAGAAGGCACTTGGACTATGTACGTTCCCTAGCGGGTACTTGGGCTATCTTAGTTACCTAGCGGGCACTTGGACTATATAGGTTAACGGACGGGCACTTGGACTATCAAGGTCAACTAGCGGGCCCTTGTACTATGTAGGTTAACTAGCGGGCACTTGGACAATCTAGGTTAACTAGTGGACCTTGGACTATGTAGGTTAACTAGCGGGCACTTGGACTATGTACGTCCCCTAGTGGGCCCTTGGACTATCTAGGTTAACTAACGGGCACTAGGACTATCTAGGTTACCTACCGGGCACGTGGACTATGTAGGTTAACTAGGGGACACTTGCACGATCTAGGTTAACTAGCGGGCCCTTGCACTATGTAGGTTAACTAGCGGGCCCATGGATTATGTAGGTTTACTAGCAGGCACTTGGACTATCTAGGTTAACTAGTGGGCACTTGTACTATGTAGTTTCCCTAGCGGGCATTTGGACTATTTAGGTTACCAAGCGGGAACTTGGACTATGTAAGTTCCCTAGCGGGCACTTGGACTGTCTAGGTTAACTAGCGTGCACTTGGACTATGTAGGTTCCTTAGTGGGCACTTGGACTATCTAGGTTGCCTAGCGGGCACTTGGACTATGTAGGTTAACTAGCGTGCCCTCGGACTATCTAGGTTACGTAGCGGGCACTTTGTATATAGGTTAACTAGCGGGTACTTGGACTATGTAGGTTAACTAGAGGACACTTGGATTATCTAGGTTAACTAGTGGGCCCTTGGACTATGTAGGTTAAGTAGCAGGCACTTGGACAATCTAGGTTAACTCGCGGGCTCTTTGAAGATCTAGGTTAACTAGCAGGCACTTGGACTATCAAAGTTAACAAGTGAGACCTTGGACTATATAGGTTACCTAGCGGGCACTTGGACTATATAGGTTACCTTGCGGGCACTTGGACTATGTAGGTTAACTAGCGAGCACTTGCCTCTAGGTTACCTAGCGGGCACTTGGACTATCTAGGTTAACCAACGGACACTTGGACTATGTAGGTTAACTAGCGGACACTTCGACTATCTAGGTTAGCTAACGGGCAATTGGACTATCTAGGTTAACTAACGGGCACTTGGACTATGTAGGTTCCCTAGAGAGCACTTGGACTATTTAGGTTACCTAGCAGGCACTTTGACTATCTAGGTTAACTAACGGGCACTTGGACTATGTAGGTTTCCTAGCGGGCACTTGGATTATATAGGTTCCCTATGGGCACGTGGAGTATGTAGGTTCCCTAACTGGCACTTGGAATATATAGGTTCCCTATCGGGCACTTGGACTATGTAGGTTCCTCAGCGGGCACTTGGACTATGTAGGTTCCCTATCGGGCATTGGACTATGTAGGTTAACTAGCAGGACCTTGGACTATCTAGGTTACCTAGCGGGCACTTGGACTATGTAGGGTAACTAGCGGACACTTGGACAATCTAGGTTACCTAGCGGGCACTTGAACTATGTACATACCCTAGGGGGCACTTGGACTATCTAGGTTAACTAGAGGGCCCTTGGACGATCTAGGTTAACTAGGGGGCACTTGGACTATCTAGGTTAACTAGCAGGCACTTGGACTATCTAGATTAACTAGCGGTCCCTTGGACTATCTGGGTTAACTAGCGGGCACTTGGATTATCTAGATTAACTAGCGGGCCCTTGGACTATCTAGGTTTACTAGCGGGCACTTGGACTATCTAGGTTAACTAGCGGGCACATGGACTATGTAGTTTTCCTAGCGGGCATTAGGATTACTTAGGTTACCTAGTGGGCACTTGGACTATGTAGGTTACCTAGCGGGCACTTGGACTATGTAGGTTAACTAGAAGGCACTTGGACTATCAAGATTACCTAGCGGGCCCTTGGATTATGTAGGTTACCAGCGGGCACTTGGACTATCTAGGTTAACTAACGTGCACTTGGACTATGTAGGTAACCTATCGGGCACTTGGACTGTCTAGGTTACCTAGAGGGCACTTGGCCTATCTAGGTTAACGAACGGACACTTGGACTATGTAGGTTAACTAGCGGACACTTCGACTATCTAGGTTAGCTAAAGGGCAATTGGACTATCTAGGTTACCTAGCGGACACTTGGACTATGTAGGTTCCCTAGCGGGCACTTGGACTATTTAGGTTACCTAGCAGGCACTTTGACTATCTAGGTTAACTAACAGGCACTTGGACTATGTAGGTTGCCTAGCGAGCTCTTGGACTATATAGGTTCCCTAGCGAGCACTTGGACTATGTAGGTTCCCTATCGGGTACTTGGACTGTCTAGGTTAATTAGCGGGCAATTGGACTGTCTAGGTTACCTAGTGGGTACTTGGACTATGTAGTTTACCTAGCAGGCACTTGGACTATGGAGGTTAACTAGCGGGCACTTGGACTGTCTAGGTAACCTAGCGGGCACTTGGACTATCTAGGTTAACGAACGGGCACTTGGACTATGTAGGTAACCTAGCGGGTACTTGGACTGTCTAGGTTACCTAGCGGGCACTTTTACTATCTAGGTTAACGAACGGACACTTGGATATGGAGGTTACGTAGCGGGCACTTGGACTATGTAGGATCCCTATCGGACATTTGGACTACTTAGGCTAACTAGCGGGCACTTGGACTCTCTAGGTTAACTAGCGGGCACTTGGACTATCTAGGTCAAGTAGCGGGCCCATGTACTATGTAGGTTAACTAGCGGGCACTTGGACTATCTAGATTTCCTAGCCAGCTCTCGGACTATGTACATACCCTAGCGCGCACTTGGACAAGCAAGGTTACCTAACGGGCACTTGGACTATGTACGTCCCCTAGTGGGCACTTGGACTATCTAGGTTAACTAACGGGCACTTGGACTATGTAGGTTACCTAGCGGGCACTTGGACTATGTAGATTACCAGCGGGCACTTGGACTATCTAGGTTAATGAACGTGCACTTGGACTATGTAGGTAACCTAGTGGGCACTTGGAATGTCTAGGTTACCTAGTGGGCACTTGGCCTATCTAGGTTAACGAAGGGGCACTTGGACTATGTAGGTTAACTAGCGGGCCCCTGGACTATCTAGGTTTACTAGCGGGCACTTGGACTATCTAGGTTAACAAGCGGGCACTTGGACTATCTAGGTTAACTAACGGGCACTTGGACTATGTAGGTTACCTAGCGGGCACTGGGACTATGTAGGTTAAATAGAAGGCGCTTGGACTATCAAGGTTACCTAGCGGGCCCTTGGACTATGTAGATTACCAGCGGGCACTTGGACTATCTAGGTTAACGAACGTGCACTTGGACTATATAGGTAACCTAGTGGGCACTTGGACTGTCTAGGTTACCTAGAGGGCACTTGGCCTATCTAGGTTAACGAACGGGCACTTGGACTATGTAGGTTAACTAGCGGGCCCTTGGACTATCTAGGTTTACTAGCGGGCACTTGGACTATCTAGTTTAACAAGCGGACACTTGGACTATCTAGGTTAACTAGCGGGCATTTGGATTATGTAGGTTAACTAGCGGACACTTCGACTATCTAGGTTAGCTAACGGGCAATTGGACTATCTAGGTTACCTAGTGGGCACTTCGACTATGTAGGCTCCCTAGCGGGCACTTGGACTATGTAGGTTACCTAGCAAGCACTTTGACTATCTAGGTTAACTAACGGGCACTTGGACTATATAGGTTAACTAGCGGTCACTGGACTATCTAGATTAACTAGCGGGCCCTTGGACTATCTAGGTTTACTAGCGGGCACTTGGACTATCTAGATTAACAAGCGGGCACTTGGACTATCTAGGTTAACTAGCGGGCATTTGGATTATTTAGGTTGCATAGTGGGCACTTGGACTATGTATGTTACCTAGCAGGCACTTGGACTATGTAGATTAAGTAGAAGGCACTTGGACTATCAAGGTTACCTAGCGGGCACTTGGACTGTCTAGGTTACCTAGCGGGCACTTGGCCTATCTAGGTTCACGAACGGGCACTTGGACTATGTAGGTTAACTAGCGGACACTTCGACTATCTAGGTTAGCTAACGGGCAATTGGACTATCTAGGTTCCCTAGCGGGCACTTGGACTATTTAGGTTACCTAGCAGGCACTTTGACTATCTAGGTTAACTAACGGGCACTTGGACTATGTAGGTTGTCTAGCGAGCACTTGGACTATGTAGATTCCCAGCGGGCACTTGGACTATGTAGGTTCCCTATCGGGTACTTGGACTGTCTCGCTTAACTAGCGGGCAATTGGACAGTCTAGGTTACCTAGTGGGCACTTGGACTATGTAGTTTACCTAGCAGGCACTTGGACTATGTAGGTTAACTATCGGGCACTTGGATTATCTAGGTTAACCAGCGGGCACTTGGACGATCTAGGTTAACTAGCGGGCACTTGGACTATCTAGGTTAACTAGTGGGCACTTGGACTATGTAGTTTACCTAGCAGGCACTTGGACTATGTAGGTTAACTATCGGGCACTTGGATTATCTAGGTTAACCAGCGGGCACTTGGACGATCTATGTTAACTAGCGGGCACTTGGACTATCTAGGTTAACTAGTGGGCACTTGGACTATCTAGATTAACTAGCGGGCCCTTGGACTATCTAGGTTAACTAGCGGGCACTTGGAATATATAGGTTAACTAGCGGGCACTGGACTATCTAGATGAACTAGCGGGCCCTTGGGCTATCTAGGTTTACTTGCGGGCACTTGGACTATCTAGGTTAACAAGCGGGCACTTGGACTATCTAGGTTAACTAGCGGGCATTTGGATTATTTAGGTTACATAGTGGGCACTTGGATCATGTATGTTACCTAGCGGGCACTTGGACTATGTAGGTTAACTAGAAGGCACTTGGACTATCAAGGTTAACTAGCGGGCACTTGGACTGTCTAGGTTACCTAGCGGGCACTTGGCCTATCTAGGTTAACGAACGGGCACTTGGACTATGTAGGTTAACTAGCGGACACTTCGACTATCTAGGTTAGCCAACGGGCAATTGGACTATCTAGGTTACCTAGCGGGCACTTGGACTATGTAGGTTCCCTAGCGGGCACTTGGACTATTTAGGTTACCTAGCAGGCACTTTGACTATCAAGGTTAACTAACGGGCACTTGGACTATGTAGGTTGCCTAGCGAGCACTTGGACTATGTAGGTTCCCAGCGGGCACTTGGACTATGTAGGTCCCCTATCGGGTACTTGGACTATCTCGCTTAACTAGTGGGCAATTGGACTGTCTAGGTTACCTAGTGGGCACTTGGAATATGTAGTTTACCTAGCAGGCACTTGGAGTATGTAGGTTAACTAGCGGGCACTTGGACTATCTAGGTTACCTAGAAGGCACTTGGACTATGTACGTTCCCTAGCGGGTACTTGGGCTATCTTAGTTACCTAGCGGGCACTTGGACTATATAGGTTAACGGACGGGCACTTGGACTATCAAGGTCAACTAGCGGGCCCTTGTACTATGTAGGTTAACTAGCGGGCACTTGGACAATCTAGGTTAACTAGTGGACCTTGGACTATGTAGGTTAACTAGCGGGCACTTGGACTATGTACGTCCCCTAGTGGGCCCTTGGACTATCTAGGTTAACTAACGGGCACTAGGACTATCTAGGTTACCTACCGGGCACGTGGACTATGTAGGTTAACTAGGGGACACTTGCACGATCTAGGTTAACTAGCGGGCCCTTGCACTATGTAGGTTAACTAGCGGGCCCATGGATTATGTAGGTTTACTAGCAGGCACTTGGACTATCTAGGTTAACTAGTGGGCACTTGTACTATGTAGTTTCCCTAGCGGGCATTTGGACTATTTAGGTTACCAAGCGGGAACTTGGACTATGTAAGTTCCCTAGCGGGCACTTGGACTGTCTAGGTTAACTAGCGTGCACTTGGACTATGTAGGTTCCTTAGTGGGCACTTGGACTATCTAGGTTGCCTAGCGGGCACTTGGACTATGTAGGTTAACTAGCGTGCCCTCGGACTATCTAGGTTACGTAGCGGGCACTTTGTATATAGGTTAACTAGCGGGTACTTGGACTATGTAGGTTAACTAGAGGACACTTGGATTATCTAGGTTAACTAGTGGGCCCTTGGACTATGTAGGTTAAGTAGCAGGTACTTGGACAATCTAGGTTAACTCGCGGGCTCTTTGAAGATCTAGGTTAACTAGCAGGCACTTGGACTATCAAAGTTAACAAGTGAGACCTTGGACTATATAGGTTACCTAGCGGGCACTTGGACTATATAGGTTACCTTGCGGGCACTTGGACTATGTAGGTTAACTAGCGAGCACTTGGCCTCTAGGTTACCTAGCGGGCACTTGGACTATCTAGGTTAACCAACGGACACTTGGACTATGTAGGTTAACTAGCGGACACTTCGACTATCTAGGTTAGCTAACGGGCAATTGGACTATCTAGGTTAACTAACGGGCACTTGGACTATGTAGGTTCCCTAGAGAGCACTTGGACTATTTAGGTTACCTAGCAGGCACTTTGACTATCTAGGTTAACTAACGGGCACTTGGACTATGTAGGTTTCCTAGCGGGCACTTGGATTATATAGGTTCCCTATGGGCACGTGGAGTATGTAGGTTCCCTAACTGGCACTTGGAATATATAGGTTCCCTATCGGGCACTTGGACTATGTAGGTTCCTCAGCGGGCACTTGGACTATGTAGGTTCCCTATCGGGCATTGGACTATGTAGGTTAACTAGCAGGACCTTGGACTATCTAGGTTACCTAGCGGGCACTTGGACTATGTAGGGTAACTAGCGGACACTTGGACAATCTAGGTTACCTAGCGGGCACTTGAACTATGTACATACCCTAGGGGGCACTTGGACTATCTAGGTTAACTAGAGGGCCCTTGGACGATCTAGGTTAACTAGGGGGCACTTGGACTATCTAGGTTAACTAGCAGGCACTTGGACTATCTAGATTAACTAGCGGTCCCTTGGACTATCTGGGTTAACTAGCGGGCACTTGGACTATCTAGATTAACTAGCGGTCCCTTGGACTATCTAGGTTTACTAGCGGGCACTTGGACTATCTAGGTTAACTAGCTGGCACTTGGACTATGTAGGTTAACCAGAAGGCACTTGGACTATCAAGATTACCTAGCGGGCCCTTGGATTATGTAGGTTACCAGCGGGCACTTGGACTATCTAGGTTAACTAACGTGCACTTGGACTATGTAGGTAACCTATCGGGCACTTGGACTGTCTAGGTTACCTAGAGGGCACTTGGCCTATCTAGGTTAACGAACGGACACTTGGACTATGTAGGTTAACTAGCGGACACTTCGACTATCTAGGTTAGCTAAAGGGCAATTGGACTATCTAGGTTACCTAGCGGACACTTGGACTATGTAGGTTCCCTAGCGGGCACTTGGACTATTTAGGTTACCTAGCAGGCACTTTGACTATCTAGGTTAACTAACAGGCACTTGGACTATGTAGGTTGCCTAGCGAGCTCTTGGACTATATAGGTTCCCTAGCGAGCACTTGGACTATGTAGGTTCCCTATCGGGTACTTGGACTGTCTAGGTTAATTAGCGGGCAATTGGACTGTCTAGGTTACCTAGTGGGTACTTGGACTATGTAGTTTACCTAGCAGGCACTTGGACTATGGAGGTTAACTAGCGGGCACTTGGACTGTCTAGGTAACCTAGCGGGCACTTGGACTATCTAGGTTAACGAACGGGCACTTGGACTATGTAGGTAACCTAGCGGGTACTTGGACTGTCTAGGTTACCTAGCGGGCACTTTTACTATCTAGGTTAACGAACGGACACTTGGATATGGAGGTTACGTAGCGGGCACTTGGACTATGTAGGATCCCTATCGGACATTTGGACTACTTAGGTTAACTAGCGGGCACTTGGACTCTCTAGGTTAACTAGCGGGCACTTGGACTATCTAGGTCAAGTAGCGGGCCCATGTACTATGTAGGTTAACTAGCGGGCACTTGGACTATCTAGATTTCCTAGCCAGCTCTCGGACTATGTACATACCCTAGCGCGCACTTGGACAAGCAAGGTTACCTAACGGGCACTTGGACTATGTACGTCCCCTAGTGGGCACTTGGACTATCTAGGTTAACTAACGGGCACTTGGACTATGTAGGTTACCTAGCGGGCACTTGGACTATGTAGATTACCAGCGGGCACTTGGACTATCTAGGTTAATGAACGTGCACTTGGACTATGTAGGTAACCTAGTGGGCACTTGGAATGTCTAGGTTACCTAGTGGGCACTTGGCCTATCTAGGTTAACGAAGGGGCACTTGGACTATGTAGGTTAACTAGCGGGCCCCTGGACTATCTAGGTTTACTAGCGGGCACTTGGACTATCTAGGTTAACAAGCGGGCACTTGGACTATCTAGGTTAACTAACGGGCACTTGGACTATGTAGGTTACCTAGCGGGCACTGGGACTATGTAGGTTAAATAGAAGGCGCTTGGACTATCAAGGTTACCTAGCGGGCCCTTGGACTATGTAGATTACCAGCGGGCACTTGGACTATCTAGGTTAACGAACGTGCACTTGGACTATATAGGTAACCTAGTGGGCACTTGGACTGTCTAGGTTACCTAGAGGGCACTTGGCCTATCTAGGTTAACGAACGGGCACTTGGACTATGTAGGTTAACTAGCGGGCCCTTGGACTATCTAGGTTTACTAGCGGGCACTTGGACTATCTAGTTTAACAAGCGGACACTTGGACTATCTAGGTTAACTAGCGGGCATTTGGATTATGTAGGTTAACTAGCGGACACTTCGACTATCTAGGTTAGCTAACGGGCAATTGGACTATCTAGGTTACCTAGTGGGCACTTCGACTATGTAGGCTCCCTAGCGGGCACTTGGACTATGTAGGTTACCTAGCAAGCACTTTGACTATCTAGGTTAACTAACGGGCACTTGGACTATATAGGTTAACTAGCGGTCACTGGACTATCTAGATTAACTAGCGGGCCCTTGGACTATCTAGGTTTACTAGCGGGCACTTGGACTATCTAGATTAACAAGCGGGCACTTGGACTATCTAGGTTAACTAGCGGGCATTTGGATTATTTAGGTTGCATAGTGGGCACTTGGACTATGTATGTTACCTAGCAGGCACTTGGACTATGTAGATTAAGTAGAAGGCACTTGGACTATCAAGGTTACCTAGCGGGCACTTGGACTGTCTAGGTTACCTAGCGGGCACTTGGCCTATCTAGGTTCACGAACGGGCACTTGGACTATGTAGGTTAACTAGCGGACACTTCGACTATCTAGGTTAGCTAACGGGCAATTGGACTATCTAGGTTCCCTAGCGGGCACTTGGACTATTTAGGTTACCTAGCAGGCACTTTGACTATCTAGGTTAACTAACGGGCACTTGGACTATGTAGGTTGTCTAGCGAGCACTTGGACTATGTAGATTCCCAGCGGGCACTTGGACTATGTAGGTTCCCTATCGGGTACTTGGACTGTCTCGCTTAACTAGCGGGCAATTGGACAGTCTAGGTTACCTAGTGGGCACTTGGACTATGTAGTTTACCTAGCAGGCACTTGGACTATGTAGGTTAACTATCGGGCACTTGGATTATCTAGGTTAACCAGCGGGCACTTGGACGATCTAGGTTAACTAGCGGGCACTTGGACTATCTAGGTTAACTAGTGGGCACTTGGACTATGTAGTTTACCTAGCAGGCACTTGGACTATGTAGGTTAACTATCGGGCACTTGGATTATCTAGGTTAACCAGCGGGCACTTGGACGATCTATGTTAACTAGCGGGCACGTGGACTATCTAGGTTAACTAGTGGGCACTTGGACTATCTAGATTAACTAGCGGGCCCTTGGACTATCTAGGTTAACTAGCGGGCACTTGGAATATATAGGTTAACTAGCGGGCACTGGACTATCTAGATGAACTAGCGGGCCCTTGGGCTATCTAGGTTTACTTGCGGGCACTTGGACTATCTAGGTTAACAAGCGGGCACTTGGACTATCTAGGTTAACTAGCGGGCATTTGGATTATTTAGGTTACATAGTGGGCACTTGGATCATGTATGTTACCTAGCGGGCACTTGGACTATGTAGGTTAACTAGAAGGCACTTGGACTATCAAGGTTAACTAGCGGGCACTTGGACTGTCTAGGTTACCTAGCGGGCACTTGGCCTATCTAGGTTAACGAACGGGCACTTGGACTATGTAGGTTAACTAGCGGACACTTCGACTATCTAGGTTAGCCAACGGGCAATTGGACTATCTAGGTTACCTAGCGGGCACTTGGACTATGTAGGTTCCCTAGCGGGCACTTGGACTATTTAGGTTACCTAGCAGGCACTTTGACTATCAAGGTTAACTAACGGGCACTTGGACTATGTAGGTTGCCTAGCGAGCACTTGGACTATGTAGGTTCCCAGCGGGCACTTGGACTATGTAGGTCCCCTATCGGGTACTTGGACTATCTCGCTTAACTAGTGGGCAATTGGACTGTCTAGGTTACCTAGTGGGCACTTGGAATATGTAGTTTACCTAGCAGGCACTTGGAGTATGTAGGTTAACTAGCGGGCACTTGGACTATCTAGGTTACCTAGAAGGCACTTGGACTATGTACGTTCCCTAGCGGGTACTTGGGCTATCTTAGTTACCTAGCGGGCACTTGGACTATATAGGTTAACGGACGGGCACTTGGACTATCAAGGTCAACTAGCGGGCCCTTGTACTATGTAGGTTAACTAGCGGGCACTTGGACAATCTAGGTTAACTAGTGGACCTTGGACTATGTAGGTTAACTAGCGGGCACTTGGACTATGTACGTCCCCTAGTGGGCCCTTGGACTATCTAGGTTAACTAACGGGCACTAGGACTATCTAGGTTACCTACCGGGCACGTGGACTATGTAGGTTAACTAGGGGACACTTGCACGATCTAGGTTAACTAGCGGGCCCTTGCACTATGTAGGTTAACTAGCGGGCCCATGGATTATGTAGGTTTACTAGCAGGCACTTGGACTATCTAGGTTAACTAGTGGGCACTTGTACTATGTAGTTTCCCTAGCGGGCATTTGGACTATTTAGGTTACCAAGCGGGAACTTGGACTATGTAAGTTCCCTAGCGGGCACTTGGACTGTCTAGGTTAACTAGCGTGCACTTGGACTATGTAGGTTCCTTAGTGGGCACTTGGACTATCTAGGTTGCCTAGCGGGCACTTGGACTATGTAGGTTAACTAGCGTGCCCTCGGACTATCTAGGTTACGTAGCGGGCACTTTGTATATAGGTTAACTAGCGGGTACTTGGACTATGTAGGTTAACTAGAGGACACTTGGATTATCTAGGTTAACTAGTGGGCCCTTGGACTATGTAGGTTAAGTAGCAGGTACTTGGACAATCTAGGTTAACTCGCGGGCTCTTTGAAGATCTAGGTTAACTAGCAGGCACTTGGACTATCAAAGTTAACAAGTGAGACCTTGGACTATATAGGTTACCTAGCGGGCACTTGGACTATATAGGTTACCTTGCGGGCACTTGGACTATGTAGGTTAACTAGCGAGCACTTGGCCTCTAGGTTACCTAGCGGGCACTTGGACTATCTAGGTTAACCAACGGACACTTGGACTATGTAGGTTAACTAGCGGACACTTCGACTATCTAGGTTAGCTAACGGGCAATTGGACTATCTAGGTTAACTAACGGGCACTTGGACTATGTAGGTTCCCTAGAGAGCACTTGGACTATTTAGGTTACCTAGCAGGCACTTTGACTATCTAGGTTAACTAACGGGCACTTGGACTATGTAGGTTTCCTAGCGGGCACTTGGATTATATAGGTTCCCTATGGGCACGTGGAGTATGTAGGTTCCCTAACTGGCACTTGGAATATATAGGTTCCCTATCGGGCACTTGGACTATGTAGGTTCCTCAGCGGGCACTTGGACTATGTAGGTTCCCTATCGGGCATTGGACTATGTAGGTTAACTAGCAGGACCTTGGACTATCTAGGTTACCTAGCGGGCACTTGGACTATGTAGGGTAACTAGCGGACACTTGGACAATCTAGGTTACCTAGCGGGCACTTGAACTATGTACATACCCTAGGGAGCACTTGGACTATCTAGGTTAACTAGAGGGCCCTTGGACGATCTAGGTTAACTAGGGGGCACTTGGACTATCTAGGTTAACTAGCAGGCACTTGGACTATCTAGATTAACTAGCGGTCCCTTGGACTATCTGGGTTAACTAGCGGGCACTTGGACTATCTAGATTAACTAGCGGTCCCTTGGACTATCTAGGTTTACTAGCGGGCACTTGGACTATCTAGGTTAACTAGCGGGCACTTGGACTATGTAGTTTTCCTAGCGGGCATTAGGATTACTTAGGTTACCTAGTGGGCACTTGGACTATGTAGGTTACCTAGCGGGCACTTGGACTATGTAGGTTAACTAGAAGGCACTTGGACTATCAAGATTACCTAGCGGGCCCTTGGATTATGTAGGTTACCAGCGGGCACTTGGACTATCTAGGTTAACTAACGTGCACTTGGACTATGTAGGTAACCTATCGGGCACTTGGCCTATCTAGGTTAACGAACGGACACTTGGACTATGTAGGTTAACTAGCGGACACTTCGACTATCTAGGTTAGCTAAAGGGCAATTGGACTATCTAGGTTACCTAGCGGACACTTGGACTATGTAGGTTCCCTAGCGGGCACTTGGACTATTTAGGTTACCTAGCAGGCACTTTGACTATCTAGGTTAACTAACAGGCACTTGGACTATGTAGGTTGCCTAGCGAGCTCTTGGACTATATAGGTTCCCTAGCGAGCACTTGGACTATGTAGGTTCCCTATCGGGGACTTGGACTGTCTAGGTTAACTAGCGGGCAATTGGACTGTCTAGGTTACCTAGTGGGCACTTGGACTATGTAGTTTACCTAGCAGGCACTTGGACTATGGAGGTTAACTAGCGGGCACTTGGACTGTCTAGGTAACCTAGCGGGCACTTGGACTATCTAGGTTAACGAACGGGCACTTGGACTATGTAGGTAACCTAGGGGGCACTTGGACTGTCTAGGTTACCTAGCGGGCACTTTGACTATCTAGGTTAACGAACGGGCACTTGGATATGTAGGTTACGTAGCGGGCACTTGGACTATGTAGGATCCCTATCGGACATTTGGACTACTTAGGTTAACTAGCGGGCACTTGGACTATCTAGGTTAACGAGCGGGCACTTGGACTATCTAGGTCAAGAAGCGGGCCCTTGTACTATGTAGGTTAACTAGCGGGCACTTGGACTATCTAGGTTAAATAGCGGACCTTGGACTATGTAGGTTAACTTGCGGGCCCTTGGACTATGTAGGTTAACTAGCGGGCACTTGGATTATCTAGGTTTCCTAGCCAGCACTCGGACTATGTACATACCCTAGCGCGCACTTGGACTATCAAGGTTACCTAGCGGGCACGTGGACTATGTACGTCCCCTAGTGGGCACTTGGACTATCTAGGTTAACTAACGGGCACTTGGACTATGTAGGTTACCTAGCGGGCACCGGGACTATGTAGGTTAAATAGAAGGCGCTTGGACTATCAAGGTTACCTAGCGGGCCCTTGGACTATGTAGATTACCAGCGGGCACTTTGACTATCTAGGTTAACGAACGTGCACTTGGACTATGTAGGTAACCTAGTGGGCACTTGGACTGTCTAGGTTACCTAGAGGGCACTTGGCCTATCTAGGTTAACGAACGGGCACTTGGACTATGTAGTTTAACTAGCGGGCCCTTGGACTATCTAGGTTTACTAGCGGGCACTTGGACTATCTAGGTTAACAAGCGGGCACTTGGACTATCTAGGTTAACTAGTGGGCACTTGGACTATCTAGATTAACTAGCGGGCCCTTGGACTATCTAGGTTAACTAGCAGGCACTTGGACTATATAGGCTAACTAGCGGGCACTGGACTATCTAGATGAACTAGCGGTCCCTTGGACTATCTAGGTTTACTAGCGGGCACTTGGACTATCTAATTTAACAAGCGGGCACTTGGACTATCTAGGTTAACTAGCGGGCATTTGGATTATTTAGGTTACATAGTGGGCACTTGGATCATGAATGTTACCTAGCGGGCACTTGGACTATGTAGGTTAACTAGAAGGCACTTGGACTATCAAGGTTAACTAGCGGGCACTTGGACTGTCTAGGTTCCCTAGCGGGCACTTGGCCTATCTAGGTTAACGAACGGGCACTTGGACTATGTAGGTTAACTAGCGGACACTTCGACTATCTAGGTTAGCTAACGGCAATTGGACTATCTAGGTTACCTAGCGGGCACTTGGACTATGTAGGTTCCCTAGCGGGAACTTGGACTATTTAGGTTACCTAGCAGGCACTTTGACTATCTAGGTTAACTAACGGGCACTTGGACTATGTAGGTTGCCTAGCGAGCACTTGGACTATGTAGGTTCCCAGCAGGCACTTGGACTATGTAGGTTCCCTATCGGGTACTTGGACTGTCTAGCTTAACTAGCGGGCAATTGGACTCTCTAGGTTACCTAGTGGGCACTTGGACTATGTAGTTTACCTAGCAGGCACTTGGAGTATGTAGGTTAACTAGCGGGCACTTGGGCTATCTAGGTTACCTAGAAGGCACTTGGACTATGTACGTTCCCTAGCGGGTACTTGGGCTATCTAAGTTACCTAGCGGGCACTTGGACTATGTAGGTTAACGGACGGGCACTTGGACTATGTAGGTAACATAATGGTCACTTGGACTGCCTAGGTTACCTAGCGGGGACTTGGACTATGTAGGTTAACTAGCGGGCACTTTGACTATGTAGGATCCCTATCGGACATTTGTACTACTTAAGTTAATTAGCGGGCACTTTGACTATCTAGGTTAAATAGCGGGAACTTGGACTATCAAGGTCAACTAGCGGGCCCTTGTACTATGTAGGTTAACTAGCGGGCACTTGGACTATATAGGTTAACTAGCGGACCTTGGACTATGTAGGTTAACTAGCGGGCACTTGGACTATGTACGTCCCCTAGTGGGCCCTTGGACTATCTAGGTTAACTAACGGGCACTAGGACTATCTAGGTTACCTACCGGGCACGTGGACTATGTAGGTTAACTAGCGGACACTTGCACGATCTAGGTTAACTAGCGGGCCCTTGCACTATGTAGGTTAACTAGCGGGCCCATGGATTATGTAGGTTTACTAGCAGGCACTTGGACTATCTAGGTTAACTAGTGGGCACTTGGACTATGTAGTTTCCCTAGCCGGCATTTGGACTATTTAGGTTACCAAGCGGGAACTTGGACTATGTAAGTTCCCTAGCGGGCACTTGGACTGTCTAGGTTAACTAGCGTGCACTTGGACTATGTAGGTTCCTTAGTGGGCACTTGGACTATCTAGGTTGCCTAGCGGGCACTTGGACTATGTAGGTTAACTAGCGTGCCCTTGGACTATCTAGGTTACGTAGCGGGCACTTTGTATATAGGTTAACTAGCGGGTACTTGGACTATGTAGGTTAACTAGAGGACACTGGGATTATCTAGTTTAACTAGCGGGCCCTTGGACTATGTAGGTTAAGTAGCAGGCACTTGGACAATCTAGGTTAACTCGCGGGCACTTTGAAGATTTAGGTTAACTAGCAGGCACTTGGACTATCAAAGTTTACAAGTGAGACCTTGGACTACGTAGGTTACCTAGCGGGCACTTGGACTATATAGGTTACCTAGCGGGCACTTAGACTATGTAGGTTAACTAGCGAGCACTTGGCCTCTAGGTTACCTAGCGGGCACTTGGACTATCTAGGTTAACCAACGGACACTTGGACTATGTAGGTTAACTAGCGGACACTTCGACTATGTAGGTTAGCTAACGGGCAATTGGACTATCTAGGTTAACTAACGGGCACTTGGACTATGTAGGTTCCCTTTAGAGCACTTGGACTATTTAGGTTACCTAGCAGGCACTTTGACTATCTAGGTTAACTAACGGGCACTTGGACTATGTAGGTTCCCTAGCGGGCACTTGGATTATATAGGTTCCCTATGGGCACGTAGAGTATGTAGGTTCCCTAACTGGCACTTGGAATATATAGGTTCCCTATCGGGCACTTGGACTATGTAGGTTCCTCAGCGGGCACTTGGACTATGTAGGTTCCCTATCAGGCATTGGACTATGTAGGTTAACTAGCAGGACCTTGGACTATCTAGGTTACCTAGCGGGCACTTGGACTATGTAGGGTAACTAGCGGACACTTGGACAATCTAGGTTACCTAGCGGGCACTTGAACTATGTACATACCCTAGGGGGCACTTGGACTATCTAGGTTACCTAGCGGGCACTTGGACTATGTACGTCCCCTAGCGGGCACTTGGACTATCTAGGTTAACTAGAGGGCCCTTGGACGATCTAGGTTAACTAGCGGGCACTTGGACTATCTAGGTTAACTAGCAGGCACTTGGACTATCTAGATTAACTAGCGGTCCCTTGGACTATCTAGGTTAACTAGCGGGCACTTGGACTATCTAGATTAACTAGCGGACCCTTGGACTATCTAGGTTTACTAGCATGCACTTGGACTATCTAGGTTAACTAGCGGGCACTTGGACTATGTAGTTTTCCTAGCGGGCATTAGGATTACTTAGGTTACCTAGTGGGCACTTGGACTATGTAGGTTACCTAGCGGGCACTTGGACTATGTAGGTTAACTAGAAGGCACTTGGACTATCAAGATTACCTAGCGGGCCCTTGGATTATGTAGGTTACCAGCGGGCACTTGGACTATCTAGGTTAACGAACGTGCACTTGGACTATATAGGTAACCTAGCGGGCACTTGGACTGTCTAGGTTACCTAGAGGGCACTTGGACTATCTAGATTAACTAGCAGGCCCTTGGACTATCTAGGTTAACTAGCGGGCACTTGGACTATCTAGGTTAACTAGCGGGCACTGGACTATGTAGATTAACTAGCGGGCCCTTGGACTATCTAGGTTTACTAGCGGGCACTTGGACTATCTAGGTTAACAAGCGGGCACTTGGACTATCTAGGTTAACTAGCGGGCATTTGGATTATTTAGGTTACCTAGTGGGCACTTGGACTATGTATGTTACCTAGCAGGCACTTGGAATATGTAGGTTCCCTATCGGGCATTGGACTATGTAGGTTAACTAGCAGGACCTTGGACTATCTAGGTTACCTAGCAGGCACTTGGACTATGTAGGGTAACTAGCGGACACTTGGACAATCTAGGTTACCTAGCGGGCACTTGAACTATGTACATACCCTAGTGGGATTGGACAATCTAGGTTACCTAGCGGGCACTTGGACTATGTACGTCCCCTAGCGGGCACTTGGACTATCTAGGTTAACTAACGGGCACTTGGACTATGTAGGTTGCCTAGCGAGCACTTGGACTATGTAGGTTCCCAGCGGGCACTTGGGCTATGTAGGTTCCCTATCGGGTACTTGGACTGTCTAGCTTAATTCGCAGGCAATTGGACTGTCTAGGTTACATAGTTGGCACTTGGACTATGTAGTTTACCTAGCAGGCCCTTGGACTATGTAGGTTAACTAGCGGGCACTTGGACTATCTAGGTTACCTAGAGGGCACTTGGAATATGTACGTTCCCTAGCGGGTACTTGGGCTATCTAAGTTACCTAGCGGGCACTTGGACTATGTAGGTTAACGGAAGGGCACTTGGACTATGTAGGTAACATAATGGTCACTTGGACTGCCTAGGTTACCTAGCGGGGTCTTGGACTATGTAGGTTAACTAGCGGGCACTTGGAGTATGTAGGATCCCTATCGGACATTTGTACTACTTAGGTTAATTAGCGGGCACTTTGACTATCTAGGTTAACTAGCGGAACTTGGACTATCAAGGTCAACTAGCGGGCCCTTGTACTATGTAGGTTAACTAGCGGGCACTTGACCTATCTAGGTTAACTAGCGGACCATGGACTATGTAGGTTAACTAGCGGGCACTTGGACTATGTACGTCCCCTAGTGGGCCCTTGGACTATCTAGGTTATCTAACGGGCACTAGGACTATCTAGGTTACCTAGCGGGCACGTGGACTATGTAGGTTAACTAGCGGACACTTGCATGATATAGGTTAACTAGAAGGCCCTTGCACTATGTAGGTTAACTAGCGGGCCCATGGATTATGTAGGTTTACTAGCAGGCAATTGGACTATCTAGGTTAACTAACGGGCACTAGGACTATCTAAGTTAACTAGCGAGCACTTGGATTATGAAGGATCCCTAGATGGCACTTGGACAATCTAGGTTAACTAGCGGGCACTTGGACGATCTAGGTTAATAGCGGGCACTTGGACTATCAAAGTTAACAAGTGAGCCCTTGGACTATGTAGGTTAACTAGCGGGCCTTTGGACTATCTAGGTTACCTAGCGGGCACTTGGACTATATAGGTTAACTAGTGGGCACTTGGACTATCTAAGTTAACGAACGGGCACTTGGAATATGTAGGTAACCTTGCGGGCACTTGGACTGTCTAGGTTACCTAGCGGGCACTTGGACTTCTAGGTTAACGAACGGGCACTTGGACTATGTAGGTTGCTTAGCGGGCACTTGGACTATCTAGGTTAGGTAACGGGCACTTTGAGTATCTAGGTTACCTAGGGGGAACTTGGACAATATATGTTACCTAGCGGGCACTTGGACTATCTAGGTTACCTAACGGGCACTTTGACTATCTAGGTTACATAGCGGGCACTTGGACTATGTAGGTTAACTAGCGAGCACTTGGATTCTAGGTTACCTAGCGGGCACTTGGACTATCTAGGTTACCTAGCGGGTCCTTGGACTATGTAGGTTTCCTAGCGGGCACTTGGACTATCTAGGTTAACGAACGGGCACTTGGAATATTTAGGTAACCTAGCGGGCACTTGGACAGTCTAGGTTAACTAGCGGGTACTTGGACTATCTAGGTTAACGAACGGGCTCTTGGACTATGTAGGTTACCTAGCGGACACTCGGACTATGTAGGATTCCTATCGGACATTTGGACTACTTAGGTTATCTAGCAGGCACTTGGACTATCTAGGTTAACTAGCGGGCACTTGGACTATCTAGGTCAACTAGCGGGCCCTTGTACTACGTAGGTTAACTAGCGAGCACTTGGAGTATCTAGGTTAACTAGCGGACCTTGGACTAGGTAGGTTTACTAGCAGGCCCTTGGACAATGTAGGTTAACTAGCGGGCCCTTGGACGATCTAGGTTAACTAGAGGGCACTTGGACTATCTAGGTTAACTAGCGTGCACTTGGACTATGTAGGTTAACTAGCACACACTTGCACGATCTAGGTTAAATAGCGGGCTCTTGCACTATGTAGGTTAACTAGTGGGCCCATTGACTATGTTGGTTAACTAGCGGGCACTTGGACGATCTAGGTTAACTAGCGGGCACTTGGACTATGTAGGTTCCCTAGCGGGCATTTGAACTATATAGATAACCTAGCGGGCACTTAGACTTTGTAGGTTACCTAGCGGGCCCTTGGACAATGTAGGTTAACTAGCGGGCCCTTGGACTATGTAGGTTACCTAGCGGGCAAATGGACGATCTAGGTTAACTAGCGGGTACTTGGACTATGTAGGTTAACTAGCGGGCCCTTGGACTATGTAGATTAACTAGCGACTCTTGGAGTATATACGTTAACTAGCGGGCCCTTGGACTATGTAGATTCCCTAGCGGGCATTTGGACGACATAAATAACCGAGCGGGCACTTAGATTTTGTAGGTTACCTAGCGGGCACTTGGAATATCTAGGTTACCTTGCTGGCACTTGAACTTTCTAAGTTAACTAGCGGGTTCTTGGAGGATGTTGGTTACTAGCGGGCTGTTGGACTATCTAGGTTACCAAGCGGGCACTTGGACTATCTAGGTTAACTAACGGGCACTTGGACTATGTAGGTTCCCTAGCGGGCCCTTGGACTATGTAGATTCCCTAGCGGGCCCTTGAACTATCTAGGTTTACTAGCGGGCACTTGGACTATCTAGGTAAACTAGCGGGCACTTGGATTATGTAGTTTCCCTAGCGGGCACTTGGACTATCTAGGTTAACGAACGTGCACTTGGACTATGTAGGTAACCTAGCGGTCACTTGGACTGTCTAGGTTACCAAGCGGGCACTTGGCCTATCTATGTTAATGAACGGGCACTTGGACTATGTAGGTTAACTAGCGGACACTTCGACTATCTAGGTTAGCTAACGGGCACTTGGACTATCTAGGTTACCAGCGGGCACTTGGTCTATGTAGGTTACCTAGCGGGCCTTGGACTATTTAGGTTACCTAGCAGGCACTTTGACTATCTACGTTAACTAACGGGCACTTGGACTATGTAGGTTGCCTAGCGAGCACTTGGACTATGTAGGTTCCCTAGCGAGAACTTAGACTATGTAGGTTCCCTATCGGGTACTTTGACTGTCTAGGTTAACTACGGGGCAATTGGACTGTCTAGGTTACCTAGTGGGCACTTGGACTATGTAGTTTACCTAGCAGGCACTTGGACTATGTAGGTTAACTAGCGTGCACTTGGACTATCTAGGTTACCTAGCGTGCACTTGGACTATGTACGTTCCCTAGCGGGCACTTGGGCTATCTACGTTACTTAGCGGGCACTTGGACTATGTAGGTTAACGAACGGGAATTTGGACTATGTAGGTAACCTAATGGTCACTTGGACTGTCTAGGTTACCTAGCGGGAACTTGAACTATGTAGTTTAACTAGCGGGCACTTGGACTTTCAAGGTTAACTAGCGGGCCCTTGCTCTATGTAGGTTAACTAGCAGGCCTTTGGACTATGTAAGTTAACTAGAGGGCACTTTGATGATCCTGGTTAACTAGCGGGCACTTGGACTATCTAGGTTAACTAGAGGGCACTTTGACTATGTAGGTTCCCTAGCGGGCACTTTGACTATGTAGGTTCCCTAGTGGGCATTTGGACTATATAGGTTAACTAGCGGGCACTTGGACTATGTAGGTTACCTAGCGGGCACTTGGATTATCTAGGTTAGCTCACAGGAACTTGGACTATCTAGGTTACCTAGTGGGCACTTGGACTATGTAGGTTACCTAGCGGGCACATGGACTATGTACGTCCCCTAGTGGGCACTTGGACTATCTTGGTTAACTAACGGGCACTTGGACTATCAAGGTTACCTAGCGGGTACTTGGACTATGTAGGTTACCAGCGGGCACTTGGACTATCTAGGTTAACGAACGGGCACTTGGACTATGTAGGTTAACTAGCGGACACTTCGACTATCTAGGTTAGCTAACGGGGAATTGGACTATCTAGGTTACCTAGCGGGCACTTGGACTATGTAGGTTCCCTAGCAGGCACTTGGACTATTTAGGTTACCTAGCAGGCACTTTGACTATCTAGGTTAACTAACGGGCACTTGGACAATTTAGGTTACCTAGCAGGCACTTTGACTATCTAGGTTAACTAACGGGCACTTGGACTATGTAGGTTGCCTAGCGAGCACTTGGGCTATGTTGGTTCCCTACCGAGCACTTAGACTATGTAGGTTCCCTATCGGGTACTTGGACTGTCTAGGTTAACTAGGGGGCAATTGGACTGTCTAGGTTACCTAGTGGGCACTTGGACTATGTAGTTTACCTAGCAGGCACTTGGACTATGTACGTTCCCTAGCGGGCACTTGGGCTATCTACGTTACCTAGCGGGCACTTGGACTATGAAGGTTAACGAACGGGCACTTGGACTATGTAGGTTACCTAATGGTCACTTGGACTGTCTAGCTTACCTAGCGGGAACTTGGACTATGTAGTTTAACTAGCGGGCACTTGGACTATCAAGGTTAACTAGCGGGCCCTTCCTCTATGTAGGTTAACTAGCAGGCCTTTGGACTATGTAAGTTAACTAGAGGGCACTTTGATGATCCTGGTTAACTAGCGGGCACTTGGACTATCTAGGTTAACTAGAGGGCACTTTGACTATGTAGGTTCCCTAGCGGGCACTTGGACTATATAGGTTAACTAGCGGGCCCTTGGACTATGTAGGTTAACTAGCGTGCACTTGGATGATCTAGGTTAACTAGCGGGTACTTGGACTATGTAGGTTAACTAGCGGGCCCTTGGACTATGTAGATTATCTAGCGGCACTTGGACTATCTACGTTAACTAGCGGGCCCTTGGACTATGTAGGTTAACTAGCGAGCACTTGGACTCTAGGTTACCTAGCGGGCACTTGGACTATCTAGGTTACCTAGCGGGCCCTTGGACTATGTAGGTTTTCTAGCGGGCACTTGGACTTTCTAGGTTAACGAACGGGCACTTGGAATATGTAGGTAACCTAGCGGCCACTTGGACAGTCCAGATTAACTAGCGGGTACTTGGACTATCTAGGTTAACGAACCGGCTCTTGGACTATGTAGGTTACCTAGCGGACACTTGGACTATCTAGGTTAACTAGCGGGCACTTGGACTATCTAGGTCAACTAGCGGGCACTTGTACTATGTAGGTTATCTAGCGAGCACTTGGAGTATCTAGGTTAACTAGCCTAGCGGACCTTGGACTACGTAGGTTTACTAGCAGGCCCTTGGACAATGTAGGTTAACTAGCATGCACTTGGACGATCTAGGTTAACTAGAGGGCACTTGGACTATCCAGGTTAACTAGCGTGCACTTGGACTCTCTAGGTTAACTAGCGGGCACTTGGATGATCAATGTTAACTAGCGGGCCCTTTGACTATCTAGGTTAGCTAACTGGCACTTGGACTATGTAGGTTAACTAGCAGACACTTGCACGATCTAGGTTAACTAGCGGGCTCTTGCACTATGTAGGTTAACTAGTGGGCCCATTGACTATGTTGGTTAACTAGCAGGCACTTGGACGTTCTAGGTTAACTAGCAGGCACTTGGACTATGTAGGTTCCCTAGCGGGCATTTGGACTATTTAGATAACCTAGCGGGCACTTAGACTTTGTAGGTTACCTAGCGGGCCCTTGGACAATGTAGGTTAACTAGCGGGCCCTTGGACTATGTAGATTCCCTAACGGGCATTTGGACTACATAGATAACCAAGCGGGCACTTAGATTTTGTAGGTTACCTAGCGGGCACTTGGAATATCTAGGTTACCTAGCTGGCACTTGAACTTTCTACGTTAACTAGCGGGTTCTTGGAGTATGTAGGTTACTAGCGGGCTGTTGGACTATCTAGGTTACCAAGCGGGCACTTGGACTATCTAGGTTAACTAACGGGCACTTGGACTATGTAGGTTCCCTAGCGGGCCCTTGGGCTATGTAGATTCCCTAGCGGGCCCTTGGACTACCTAGGTTTACTAGCGGGCACTTGGACTATCTAGGTTAACTAGCGGGCACTTGGATTATGTAGTTTCCCTAGCGGGCACTTGGACTATCTAGGTTAACGAACGTGCACTTGGACTATGTAGGTAACCTAGCGGTCACTTGGAATGTCTAGGTTAAAAAGCGGGCACTTGGCCTATCTATGTTAATGAACGGGCACTTGGACTATGTAGGTTAACTAGCGGACACTTCGACTATCTAGGTTAGCTAACAGGCACTTGGACTATCTAGGTTACCAGCGGGCACTTGGACTATGTAGGTTCCCTAGCGGGCCTTGGACTATTTAGGTTACCTAGCAGGCACTTTGACTATCTAGGTTAACTAATGGGCACTTGGACTATATAGTTTGCCTAGCGAGCACTTGGACTATGTAGGTTCCCTAGCGAGAACGTAGACTATGTAGGTTCCCTATCTGGTACTTTGACTGTCTAGGTTAACTAGGGGGCAATGGACTGTCTAGGTTACCTAGTGGGCACTTGGACTATGTAGTTTACCTAGCAGGCACTTGGACTATGCAGGTTAACTAGCGGGCACTTGGACTATGTAGGTCATCTAGCGGGCACTTGGGCTATCTACGTTACCTAGCGGGCACTTGGACTATGTAGGTTAACTAACGGGATTTGGACTATGTAGGTAACCTAATGGTCACTTGGACTGTCTAGGTTACCTAGCGGGAACTTGGACTCTGTCGTTTAACTAGCGGGCACTTGGACTATCAAGGTTAACTAGCGGGCCCTTGCTCTAGTAGGTTAACTAGCAGGCCTTTGGACTATGTAAGTTAACTAGAGGGCACTTTGATGATTCTGGTTAACTAGCGGGCACTAGGACTATCTAGGTTAACTAGAGGGCACATGGACTATGTAGGTTCCCTAGCGGGCACTTTGACTATGTAGGTTCCCTAGCGGGCACTTGGACTATATAGGTTAACTAGTGGGCCCTTGGACTATGTAGGTTAACTAGCATGCACTTTGGACGATCTAGGTTAACTAGCGGGTACTTGGACTATGTAGGTTAACTAGCGTGCACTTGGACGATCTAGGTTAACTAGCGGGTACTTGGACTATGTAGGTTAACTAGCGTGCACTTGCACTATGTAGATTATCTAGCGGCACTTGGACTATCTACGTTAACTAGCGGGCCCTTGGACTATGTAGATAACCTAGCGGGCACTTGGACTCTGTATGTTCCCTACGGACACTTGAACTATGTAGGTTCCCTAGCAGGCACTTGGATTATGTAGGTTCCAGAGCGGGCACTTGGACTATGTAAGCTAACTACCGGGCATTTGGACTATGTAAGTTACCTAGCGGGCACTTGGACTATCTAGGTTACCTAGCGGGCACTTGGACTATGTAGGTTAACTAGCGGGCACTTAGACTATGTATGTTGCATAGCGGGCAATTGGACTATCTAGGTTAGGTAACGGGCACTTGGACTATATAGGTTACCTAGCGGACCCTTTGACTATGTAGGTTACCTAGCGGGCACTTGGACTATCTAGGTTAACGAAAGGGCACTTGGATTATGTAGGTTACCTAGCGGGCACATGGATTATCTAGGTTAGCTCACAGGAACTTGGACTATGTAGGTGACCTAGTGGGCACTTGGACTATGTAGGTTACCTTGCGGCCACTTGTACTATCTAGGTTACCTAACGGGAACTTGGACTAGGTAGGTTAACTAGCGGCACTTGGACTATCTACGTTAACTAGCGGGTCCTTGGAATATGTAGATTCCCTAGCGGGCACTTGGACTATCTTGGTTAACGAACGTGCACTTGGACTATGTAGGTAACCTAGCGGTCACTTGGACTGTCTAGGTTACCAAGCCGTCACTGGCCTATCTATGTTAATGAACGGGCACTTGGACTATGTAGGTTAACTAGCGGACACTTCGACTATCTAGGTTAGCTAACGGGCACTTGGACTATCTAGGTTACCTAGCGGGCACTTGTACTATGTATGCTCCCTAGCGGGCACTAGGACTATTTAGGTTACCTAGCATGCTTTGACTATCTAGGTTAACTAACGGGCACTTGGACTATGTAGGTTGCCTAGCGAGCACTTGGACTATGTAGGTTCCCTATCGGGTACTTGGACTGTCTAGGTTAACTAGGGGGCAATTGGACTGTCTAGGTTACCTAGCAGGCACTTGGACTATGTACGTTCCCTCGCGGGCACTTGGGCTATCTACGTTACCTAGCGGGCACTTGGACTATGTAGATTAACGAACGGGCACTTGGACTATGTAGGTAACCTAATGGTCACTTGGAATGTCTAGCTTACCTAGCGGGAACTTGGACTATGTAGTTTAACTAGCGGGCACTTGGACTATCAAGGTTAACTAGCGGGCCCTTGCTCTATGTAGGTTAACGAGCAGGCCTTTGGACTATGTAAGTTAACTAGAGGGCACTTTGATGATCCTGCTTAACTAGCGGGCACTTGAACTATCTAGGTTAACTAGAGGGCACTTGGATTATGTAGATTCCCTAGCGGGCACTTTGACTATGTAGGTTCCCTAGCGGGCACTTGGACTATATAGGTTAACTAGCGGGCCCTTGCACTATGTACGTTAACTAGCGTGCACTTGGATGATCTAGATTAACTAGCGGGTACTTGGACTATGTAGGTTAACTAGCGGGCCCTTGGACTATGTAGATTATCTAGCGGCACTTGGACTATCTACGTTAACTAGCAGGCCCTTGGACTATGTATATTCCCTAGCGGGCACTTGGACTCCGTATGTTCCCTACGGACACTTGAACTATGTAGGTTCCCTACCAGGCACTTGGACTATGTAGGTTCCAGAGCGGGCATCTGGACTATGTAAGTTAACTACCGGGCACTTGGACAATGTAGGTAAACTAGCGGGCCCTTGGACTATCTAGGTTACCTAGCGGGCACTTGGACTATGTAGGTTAACTACCGGGCACATGCACTATCTAGGTTACCTAGCGGGCACTTGGACTATGTACGTTCCCTAGCGGGCACTTGGACTATCTATGTTAACTACCGGGCACTTGGACTATGTAGGTTAACTAGGGGACACTTGCACTATGTAGGTTACCTAGCGGCACTAGGACTATGTAGGTTAACTAGCGTGCACTTGGATTATGCAGGTTAACTAGAGGACACTTGGACGATCTAGGTTAACTAGTGGGCCCGTGGACTATGTAGGTTAACCAGCAGGCTTTTGGACTATGTAGGTTACCTAGCAGACACTTGGACTGTCTAGGTTACCTAGCGGGCACTTGGCTATCTAGGTTTACGAACGGGCACTTGGACTATCTAGGTTGCCTAGCGGGCATTTGGACTATGTAAGTTACCTAGCGGGCACTTGGACTATCTAGGTTACCTAGCGGGCACTTGGTCTATGTAGGTTAACTAGCGGGCACTTGGACTATGTATGTTGCATAGCGGGCAATTGGACTATCTAGGATAGGTAACGGGCACTTGGACTATATAGGTTACCTAGCGGACCCTTTGATTATGTAGGTTACCTAGCGGGCACTTGGACTAGCTAGGTTAACGAAAGGGCACTTGGACTATGTAGGTTACCTAGCGGGCACTTGGATTATCTAGGTTAGCTAAGAGGAACTTGGACTATCTAGGTTACCTAGTGGGCACTTGGATTTTTAGGTTACCTTGCGGGCACTTGTACTATCTAGGTTACCTAACGGGATCTTGGACTATGTAGGTTAACTAGCGAACACTTGGACGATCTAGGTTAACTAGCGGGCACTTGAATATCTAGGTTAACTATCAGGCACTTGGACTATCTAGGTTAACTAGCTGACCTTGGATTATGTAGGTTAACTAGCGGGCACTTGGACTATCTAGGTTAACTAGCTGACCTTGGACTATGTAAGTTAACTAGCGGGCACTTGGACGATCTAGGTTAACTTGCGGGCACTTGCACAATGCAGGTTCCCTAGCGGGCACTTTGAATATGGAGGTTCCCTAGCAGGCACTTGGACTATATAGGTTCCCTACGGGCACTTGGACTATCTAGGTTCCCTAACGGGCACTTGGAATATGTAGGTTCCCTATCGGGCACTTGGACTATGTAGGTTCCTCTGTGGGCAATTTGACTATGTAGGTTCCCTATCAGGCACTTGGACTATGTAGGTTAACTAGCGGGCACTTGGATGATCAAGGTTAAGTAGCAGGCACTTGGATTATCTAGGGTAACTAGCGGGCACTTGGACTATCTAGGTTGATTAGCCGGCACTTTTACAATGCAGGTGCCCTAGCGGGCACTTGGATTATATAGGTTCCCTAAGGGCACTTGGACTATGTAGGTTAACTAGCGGGCACTTGGAAAATCTAGGTTAACTAACGGGCCCTTGTACTATGTAGGTTAACTAGCGGGAACTTGGACTATCTAGGCTAACTAACGGGTTCTTGGACTATGTAGGTTAACTAGCGGGCACTTGAACTATCTAGGTTAACTAGCGGGCACTTGGACTATCTAGGTTAACTAGCGGGCACTTGGATGATCTAGGTTAACTAGCGGGCACTTGGACTATCTAGGTTAATTAGCGGGCACTTGTACAATGCAGGTTCCCTAGCGGGCAATTGGACTATATAGGTTCCCTACGGGCACTTGGACTATCTAGGTTCCCTAACGGGCACTTGGAATATGTAGGTTCCCTATCGGGTACGTGGACTATGTAGGTTCCTCAGCGGGCAATTGGACTATGTAGGTTCCCTATCGGGCATTGGACTATGTAGGTTAACTAGCAGGACCTTGGACTATCTAGGTTACTTAGCGGGCACTTGGACTATGTAGGTTAACCAGCGGGAACTTGGACTATCTAGGTTAACTAACGGGTTCTTGGACTATGTAGGTTAACTAGTGGGCACTTGGACTATCTAGGTTAACTAGCGGGCACTTGGACTATCTAGGTTAACTAGCGGGCACTTGGATTATCTAGGTTAACTAGCGGGCACTTAGACTATCTAGGTTAATTAGCGGGCACTTGTACAATGCAGGTTCCCTAGCGGGCAATTGGACTATATAGGTTCCCTACGGGCACTTGGACTATCTAGGTTCCCTAACGGGCACTTGGAATATGTAGGTTCCCTATCGGGTACTTGGATTATGTAGGTTCCTCAGCGGGAAATTGGACTATGGAGGTTCCCTATCGGGCATTGGACTATGTAGGTTAACTAGCAGGACCTTGGACTATCTAGGTTACTTAGCGGGCACTTGGACTATGTTGGTTAACTAGCGGACACTTGGACAATCTAGGTTACCTAGCGGGCACTTGAACTATGTACAACAATAGTGGGCACTTGGACTATCAAGGTTACCTAGCGGGCACTTGGACTATGTACGTCCCCTAGCGGGCACTTGGACTATCTAGGTTAACTAGAGGGCCCTTGGACTATGTAGGTTAACTAGCGGGCACTTGGAATATCTAGATTAACTAGCGGGCCCTTGGACTATCTAGGTTAACGAACGGGCACTTTGACTATGTAGGTTACCTAGTGGGCACTTGGACTATCTAGGTTAACTAGCGGGCACTTGGACTATGTAGTTTACCTAGCGGGCATTTGGATTATTTAGGTTACCTAGTGGGCACCTGGACTATGTAGGTTTCCTAGCGGGCACTTGGACTATCTATTTTAACGAAAGGGCACTTTGACTATGTAGGTTACCTAGTGGGCACTGGGACTATGTAGGTTACCTTGCGGGCACTTGTACTATCTAGGTTACCTAACGGGAACTTGGACTACGTATGTTAACTAGCAGGACCTTGGACTATCTAGGTTACTTAGCGGGCACTTGGACTATGTAGGTTAACTAGCGGACACTTGGACAATCTAGGTTACCTAGCGGGCACTTGAACTATATACATACAATAGTGGGCACTTGGACTATCTAGGTTAACTAGAAGGCCCTTGGACTATGTAGGTTAAATAGCGGGCACTTGGACTATCTAGGTTAACTAGCGGGCACTTGCACAATGCAGGTTCCCTAGCGGGCACTTGGATTATCTAGGTTAGCTAACAGGAAGTTGGACTATCTAGGTTACCTAGTGGGCACTTGGACTATGTAGGTTACCTGCGGGCACTTGTACTATCTAGGTTACCTAACAGGAACTTGGACTATGTAGGTTAACTAGCGGACACTTGGACGATCTAGGTTAACTAGCGGGCACTTGGAATATCTAGGTTAACTAGCGGGCACTTGGACTATCTAGTTTAATAGCTGACCTTGGACTATGTAAGTTAACTAGCGGTCACTTGGACTATCTAGGTTAACTAGCGGGCACTTTCACAATGCAGGTTCCCTAGCGGGCACATTGACTATGTAGGTTCCCTAGCGGGCACTTGGACTATATAGGTTCCCTACGGGCACTTGGATTATCTAGGTTCCCTAACGGGCACTTGGAATATGTAGCTTCCCTATCGGGCACTTGGACTATGTAGGTTCCTCTGCAGGGAATTTGACTATGTAGGTTCCCTATTAGGCACTTGGACTATGTAGATTAACTAGCGGGCACTTGGATGATCAAGGTTAAGTAGCAGGCACTTAGATTATCTAGGTTAACTAGCGGGCACTTGGACTATCTAGGTTGTTTAGCGGGCACTTGTACAATGCAGGTTCCCTAGCGGGCACTTGGAATATATAGGTTCCCTAAGGGCACTTTGACTATGTAGGTTAACTAGCGGGCACTTGGAATATCTAGGTTAACTAGCGGGCCCTTGGACTATGTAGGTTAACTAGCGGGAACTTGGACTATCAACGTTAACTAGCTGACCTTGGACTATGTAGGTTAACTAGCGGGCACTTAGACTATCTAGGTTAACTAGCTGACCTTGGACTATGTACGTCCCCTAGCGGGCACTTGGACTATCTAGGTGAACTAGAGGGCCCTTGGACTATATAGGTTAACTAGCGGGCACTTGGATTATCTAGGTTAACTAGCGGGCACTTGGACGATCTAGGTTAACTAGCGGGCACTGGGATTATCTAGGTTAATTAGCAGGCACTTGGACTATCTAGATTAACTAGCGGGCCCTTGGACTATCTAGGTTTACTAGCGGGCATTTGGACTATCTAGGTTAACTAGCGGGCACTTGGACTATGTAGGTTTCCTAGCGGGCATTTGGATTACTTAGGTTACCTAGTGGGCACTTGGATTATGTAGGTTACCTAACGGGCACTTGGACTATGTAGGTTAACTAGAAGGCACTTGGACTATCAAGGTTACCTAGCGGGCCCTTGGATTATGTAGGTTACCAGCGGGCACTTGGACTATCTAGGTTAACGAACGTGCACTTGGACTATGTAGGTAACCTAGCGGGCACTTGGTCTGTCTAGGTTACCTAGAGGGCACTTGGCCTATCTAGGTTAACGAACGGACACTTGGAGTATGTAGGTTAACTAGCGGACACTTCGACTATCTAGGTTAGCTAACGGGCAATTGGACTACCTAGGTTACCTAGCGGACACTTGGACTATGTAGGTTCCCTAGCGGGCACTTGGACTATTTAGGTTACCTAGCAGGCACTTTGACTATCTAGGTTAACTAACGGGCACTTGGACTATGTAGGTTGCCTATCGAGCACTTGGACTATATAGGTTCCCAAGCGGGCACTTGGACTATGTAGGTTCCCTATCAGGTACTTGGACTGTCTAGGTTAACTACAGGGCAATTGGACTGTCTAGGTTACCTAGTGGGCACTTGGACTATGTAGTTTACCTAGCAGGCACTTGGACTATGTAGGTTAACTAGCGGGCACTCGGACTGTCTAGGTAACCTAGCGGGCACTTGGACTATCTAGGTTAACGAACGGGCACTTGGACTATGTAGGTAACCTAGCGGGCACTTGGACTGTCTAGGTTACCTAGTGGGCACTTGGACTATCTAGGTTAACGAATGGGCACTTCGATATGTAGGTTACGTAGCGGTCACTTGGACTATGTTGGATCCCTATCGGACATTTGGACTAATTAGGTTAACTAGCGGGCACTTGGACTATCTAGGTTAACTAGCGGGCACTTGGACCATCTAGGTCAAGTAGCGGGCCCTTGTACTATGTAGGTTAACTAGCGGGCACTTGGACTATCTAGGTTAAATAGCGGACCTTGGACTATGTAGGTTAACTTGCGGGCCCTTGGACTATGTAGGTTAACTAGCGAGCACTTGGATTATCTAGGTTTCCTAGCCAGCACTCGGACTATGTACATACCTTAGCGCGCACTTGGACTATCAAGGTTACCTAGCGGGCACTTGGACTATGTACGTCCCCTAGAGGGCACTTGGACTATCTAGGTTAACTAACGGGCACTTGGACTATGTAGGTTACCTAGCGGGCACTTGGACTATGTAGGTTAACTAGAAGGCACTTGGACTATAAAGGTTACCTAGCGGGCCCTTGTACTATGTACGTTACCAGCGGGCACTTTGACTATGTAGGTTAACTAGCGGACACTTCGAGTATCTAGGTTAGCTAACGGGCAATTGGACTATCTAGGTTACCTAGTGGGCACTTGGACTATGTAGGTTCCCTAGCAGGCACTTTGACTATCTAGGTTAACTAATGGGCACTTGGACTATGTAGGTTGCTTAGCGAGCACTTGGACTATGTAGATTCCCTAGTGGGCACTTGGACTATGTATGTCCCCTAGCGGGCACTTGGACTATCTAGGAAAACTAGAGGGCCCTTGGACTATGTGGGTTAACTTTCGGGCACTTGGATTCTCTAGGTTAACCAGCGGGCACTTGGACGATCTAGGTTAACTAGAGGGCACTTGGACTATCTAGGTTAACTAGTGGGCACTTGGACTATCTAGATTAACTAGCGGGCCCTTGGACTATCTAGGTTAACTAGCGGGCACTTGGACTATCTAGGTTAACTAGCGGGCAGTGGACTATCTAGATTAACTAGCGGACCCTTGGACTATCTAGGTTTACTAGCGGGCACTTGGACTATCTAGGTTAACAAGCGGGCACTTGGACTATCTAGGTTAACTAGCGGGCATTTGGATTATTTAGGTTACCTAGTGGGCACTTGGACTATGTATGTTACCTAGCGGGCACTTGGACTATGTGGGTTAAATAGAAGGCACTTGGACTATCAAGGTTACCTAGCGGGCACTTGGACTGTCTAGGTTACCTAGCGAGCACTTGGCCTATCTAGGTTAACGAACGGGCACTTGGACTATGTAGGTTAACTAGCGGACACTTCGACTATCTAGGTTAGCTAACGGGCAATTGGACTATCTAGGTTTCCTAGCGGGCACTTGGACTATGTAGGTTCCCTAGCGGGCACTTGGACTATTTAGGTTACCTAGCAGGCACTTTGACTATCTAGGTTAACTAACGGGCACTTGACTATGTAGGTTGCCTAGCGAGCACTTGGACTATATAGGTTCACGAACGGGCACTTGGAATATGTAGGTAACCTAGCGGGCACTTGGACAGTCTAGGTTACCTAGCGGGTACTTGGACTATCTAGGTTAACGAACGGGCTATTAGACTATGTAGGTTACCTAGCAGACACTTGGACTATGTAGGATTCTTATCGGACATTTGGACTACTTAGGTTACCTAGCGGGCACTTGGACTATCTAGGTTAACTAGCGGGCACTTGGACTGTGTAGGTCAACTAGCGGGCCCTTGTACTATGTAGGTTAACTAGCGAGCACTTGGAGTATCTAGGTTAACTAGCGGACCTGGACTACGTAGGTTAACTAGCAGGCCCTTGGACAATGAAGGTTAACTAGCGGGAACTTGGACGATCTAGGTTAACTAGAGGGCACTTGGACTATCTAGGTTAACTAGTGTGCACTTGGACTACTAGGTTAACTAGCGGGCACTTGGATGATCAATGTTAACTAGCGGGCCCTTTGACTATCTAGGTTAGCTAACTGGCACTTGGACTATGTAGGTTAACTAGCAGACACTTGCACGATCTAGGTTAACTAGCGGGCTCTTGCTCTATGTAGGTTAGCTAGTGGGCCCATTGACTATGTTGGTTAACTAGCAGGCACTTGGACGATCTAGGTTAACTAGCGGGCACTTGGACTATGTAAGTTCCCTAGCGGGCATTTGGACTATATAGATAACCTAGCAGGCGCTTAGAATTTGTAGGTTACCTAGCGGGCCCTTGGACAATGTAGGTTAACTAGCAGGCCCTTGGACTATGTAGGTTACCTAGCGGGCAATTGGACGATGTAGGTTAACTAGCGGGTACTTGGACTATGTAGGTTAACTAGCGGGCCCTTGGACTATGTAGATTATCTAGCGGCTCTTGGACTATCTACGTTAACTAGCGCGCCCTTGGACTATATAGATTCCCTAGCGGGCATTTGGACTACATAGATAACCTAGCGGGCACTTAGATTTTGTAGGTTACCTAGCGGGCACTTGGAATATCTAGGTTACCTAGATGGCACTTGAACTTTCTTCGTTACCTAGCGGGTTCTTGGAGTATGTTGGTTACCAGCGGGCTGTTGGACTATCTAGGTTACCAAGCGGGCACTTGGACTATCTAGGTTAACTAACGGGCACTTGGACTATGTAGATTCCCTAGCGGGCCCTTGGACTATCTAGGTTTACTAGCGGGCACTTGGACTATCTAGGTTAACTAGCGGGCACTTGGATTATGTAGTTTCCCTAGCGGGCACTTGGACTATCTAGGTTAACGAACGTGCACTTGGACTATGTAAGTAACCTAGCGGTCACTTGGACTGTCTAGGTTACCAAGCGGGCACTTGGCCTATCTATGTTAATGAACGGGCACTTGGACTATGTAGGTTAACTAGCGGACACTTCGAATATCTAGGTTAGCTAACGGGCACTTGGACTATCTAGGTTACCTAGCGGGCACTTGGTCTATGTAGGTTCCCTAGCGGGCTTTGGACTATTTAGGTTACCTAGCAGGCACTTTGACTATCTAGGTTAACTAATGGGCACTTGGACTATGTAGGTTGCCTAGCGAGCACTTGGACTATGTAGGTTCCCTAGCGAGCACTTGGACTATGTAGGTTCCCTAGCGAGCACTTAGACTATGTAGGTTCCCTATCGGGTACTTGGACTGTCTAGGTTAACTAGGGGAAATTGCACTGTCTAGGTTAACTAGTGGGCACTTGGACTATGTAGTTTACCTAGCAGGAACTTGTACTATGTAGTTTAACTAGCGGGCACTTGGACTATCAAGGTTAACTAGCGGGCCCTTGCTCTATGTAGGTTAACTAGCAGGCCTTTGGACTATGTAAGTTAACTAGAGGGCACTCTGATAATCCTGGTTAACTAGCGGGCACTTGGACTATCTAGGTTAACTAGCGGGCATTTGGACTACCTAGGTTAACTAGAGGGCACTTGGACAATGTCGGTTCCCTAGCGGGCACTTTGACTATGTAGGTTCCCTAGCGGGCACTTGGACTATGTAGGTTAACTAGCGTGCACTTGGATTATGCAGGTTAACTAGAGGACACTTGGACGATCTAGGTTAACTAGTGGGCCCTTGGACTATGTAGGTTAACCAGCAGGCTTTTGGACTATGTAGGTTACCTAGCAGACACTTGGACTGTCTAGGTTACCTAGCGGGCACTTGGCTATCTAGGTTAACGAACGGACACTTGCACTATCTAGGTTGCCTAGCGGGCATTTGGACTATGTAAGTTACCTAGCGGGCACTTGGACTATCTAGGTTACCTAGCGGGCACTTGGACTATGTAGGTTAACTAGCGGGCACTTAGACTATGTATGTTGCATAGCGGGCAATTGGACTATCTAGGTTAGGTAACGGGCACTTGGACTATATAGGTTACCTAGCGGACCCTTTGACTATGTAGGTTACCTAGCGGGCACTTGGACTATCTAGGTTAACGAAAGGACACTTGGACTATGTAGGTTACCTAGCGGGCACTTGGATTATCTAGGTTAGCTCACAGGAACTTGGACTATCTAGGTTACCTAGTGGGCACTTGGAATATGTAGGTTACCTTGCGGGCACTTGGATTATCTAGGTTAACGAACGTGCCCTTGGATTATGTAGGTAACCTAGCAGTCACTTGGACTGTCTAGATTACCAAGCGGGCACTTGGCCTATCTATGTTAATGAACGGGCACTTGTACTATATAGGTTAACTAGCGGACACTTCGACTATCTAGGTTAGCTAACGGGCACTTGGACTATCTAGGTTACCTAGCGGGCACTTGGACTATGTAGGTTCCCTAGCGGGCACTTGGACTATTTAGGTTACCTAGAAGGCACTTTGACTATCTAGGTTAACTAACGGGCACTTGGACTATGTGGGTTGCCTAGCGAGCACTTGGACTATGTAGGTTCCCTAGCGAGCACTTAGACAATGTAGGTTCCCTATCGGGGACTTGGACTGTCTAGGTTAACTAGGGGGCAATTGGACTGTGTAGGTTACCTAGTGGGCACTTGGACTATGTAGTTTACCTAGCAGGCACTTGGACTATGTACGTTCCCTAGCGGGCACTTGGACTATCTATGTTAACTACCGGGCACTTGGACTATTTAGGTTAACTAGGGGACACTTGCACTATGTAGGTTACCTAGCGGCACTTGGACTATGTAGGTTAACTAGCGTGCACTTGGATTATGCAGGTTAACTAGAGGACACTTGGACGATCTAGGTTAACTAGTGGGCCCTTGTACTATGTAGGTTAACGAACAGGCATTTGGACTATGTAGGTTACCTAGCAGACACTTGGACTGTCTAGGTTACCTAGCGGGCACTTGGCTATCTAGGTTAACGAACGGACACTTGGACTATCTAGGTTGCCTAGCGGGCATTTGGACTATGTAAGTTACCTAGTGGGCACTTGGACTATCTAGGTTACCTAGCGGGCACTTGGACTATGTAGGTTAACTAGCGGGCACTTAGACTATGTATGTTGTATAGCGGGCAATTGGACTATCTAGGATAGGTAACGGGCACTTGGACTATATAGGTTACCTAGCGGACCCTTTGATTATGTAGGTTACCTAGCGGGCACTTGGACTATCTAGGTTAACGAAATGGCACTTGGACTATGTAGGTTACCTAGCGGGCACTTGGATTATCTAGGTTAGCTAAGAGGAACTTGGACTATCTAGGTTACCTAGTGGGCACTTGGACTATGTAGGTTACCTTGCGGGCACTTGTAGTATCTAGGTTACCTAACAGGAACGTGGACTATGTAGGTTAACTAGCGGACACTTGGACGATCTATGTTAACTAGCGAGCACTTGGAATATCTAGGTTAACTAGCGGGCACTTGGACTATCTAGGTTAACTAGCTGACCTTGGACTATGTAGGTTAACTAGCGGGCACTTGGACTATCTAGGTTAACTAGCTGACCTTGGACTATGTAAGTTAACTAGCGGGCACTTGGACTATCTAGGTTAACTAGTGGGCACTTGCACAATGCAGGTTCCCTAGCGGGCACTTGGACTATATAAGTTCCCTACGGGCACTTGGACTATCTAGGTTCCCTAACGGGCACTTGGAATATGTAGGTTCCCTATCGGGCACTTGGACTATGTAGGTTCTTCTGCGGGCAATTTGACTATGTAGGTTCCCTATCAGGCACTTGGACTATGTAGGTTAACTAGCGGGCACTTGGATGATCAAGGTTAAGAAGCAGGCACTTGGATTATCTAGGTTAACTAGCGGGCACTTGGACTATCTAGGTTGATTAGCGGGCACTTGTACAATGCAGGTTCCCTAGCGGGCACTTGGACTATATAGGTTCCCTAAGGGCACTTTGACTATGTAGGTTAACTAGCCGGCACTTGGAATATCTAGGTTAACTAGCGGGCCTTGGACTATGTAGGTTAACTAGCAGGAACTTGGACTATCTAGGTTAACTAGCGGGTTCTTGGACTATGTAGGTTAACTAGCGGGCACTTGGACTATCAAGTTAATTAGCTGACCTTGGACTATGTAGGTTAACTAGCGGGCACTTGGACTATCTAGGTTAACTAGCTGACCTTGGACTATGTAAGTTAACTAGCGGGCACTTGGACTATCTAGGTTAACTAGCGGGCACTTGCACAATGCAGGTTCCCTAGCGGGCAATTTGACTATGTAGGTTCCCTTGCGGGCACTTGGACTATATAGGTTCCCTAACGGGCACTTGGAATATGTAGGTTCCCTATCGGACACTTGGACTATGTAGGTTCCTCTGCGGGCACTTGGACTATGTAGGTTCCCTATCAGGCACTTGGACTATTTAGGTTAACTAGCGGGCACTTGGATGATCAAGGTTAACTAGCGGGCACTTGGACTATCTAGGTTAATTAGCGGGCACTTTTACAATGCATGTTCCCTAGCGGGCTCTTTGACTCTGTAGGTTCCCTAGCGGGCAATTGGACTATATAGGTTCCCTACGGGCACTTGGACTATCTAAGTTCCTTAACGGGCACTTGGAATATGTAGGTTCCCTATCGGACACTTGTACTATGTAGGTTCCTCTGCGGGCACTTGTACTATGTAGGTTCCCTATCAGGCACTTGGACTATGTAGGTTAACTAGCGGGGACTTGGATGATCAAGGTTAACTAGCGGGCACTTGGACTATCTAGGTTAACTAGCGGGCACTTGGACTATCTAGGTTGATTAGCGGGTACTTGTACAATGCAGGTTCCCTAGCGGGCACTTGGACTATATAGGTTCCCTAAGGGCACTTTGACTATATAGGTTAACTAGCCGGCACTTTGAATATCTAGGTTAACTAGTGGGCCTTGGACTATGTACGTCCCCTAGCGGGCACTTGGACTATCTAGGTGAACTAGAGGGCCCTTGGACTATGTAGGTTAACTAGCGGGCACTTGGATTATCTAGGTTAACTAGCGGGCACTTGGACGATCTAGGTTAACTAGCGGGCTCTTGGACTATCTAGGTTAATTAGCAGGCACTTGGACTATCTAGATTAACTAGCGGTCCCTTGGACTATCTAGGTTAACTAGCGGGCACTTGGATTATCTAGGTTACCTAGCGGGCACTTGGACTATCTAGGTTAACTAGCGGGCACTTGAACTATGTAGTTTTCCTAGCGGGCATTTGGATTACTTAGGTTACCTAGTGGGCACTTGGATTATGTAGGTTTCCTAGCGGGCACTTGGACTATGTACGTTAACTAGAAGGCACTTGGACTATCAAGGTTACCCAGCGGGCCCTTGGATTATGTAGGTTAGCAGCGGGCACTTGGACTATCTAGGTTAACGAACGTGCACTTGGACTTTGTAGGTAACCTAGCGGGCACTTGGACTGTCTAGGTTACCTAGAGGGCACTTGGCCTATCTAGGTTAACGAACGGACACTTGGACTATGTAGGTTAACTAGCGGACACTTCGACTATCTAGGTTAGCTAACGGGCAATTGGACTATCTAGGTTACCTAGCGGACACTTGGACTATGTAGGTTCCCTAGCGGTCACTTGGACTATTTAGGTTACCTAGCAGGCACTTTGACTATCTAGGTTAACTAACGGGCACTTGGACTATGTAGGTTGCCTAGCGAGCACTTGGACTGTATAGGTTCCCAAGCTGGCACTTGGACTATCTTGGTTCCCTATCAGGTACTTGGACTGTCTAGGTTAACTACCGGGCAATTGGACTGTCTAGGTTACCTAGTGGGCACTTGGACTATGTAGTTTACCTAGCAGGCACTTGGACTATGTAGGTTAACTAGCGGGCACTTGGACTGTCTAGGTAACCTAGCGGGCACTTGGACTATCTAGGTTAACGAACGGGCACTTGGACTATGTAGGTAACCTAGCGGGCAATTGGACTGTCTAGGTTACCTAGTGGGCACTTTGACTATCTAGGTTATCGAATGGGCACTTGGATATGTAGGTTACGTAGCGGACACTTGGACTATGTAGGATCCCTATCGGACATTTGGACTACTTATGTTAACTAGCTGGCACTTGGACTATCTAGGTTAACTAGCGGGCACTTGGACCATCTAGGTCAAGTAGCGGGCCCTTGTACTATGTAGGTTAACTAGCGGGCACTTGGACTATCTAGGTTAACTAATGGACCTTGCACTATCTAGGTTAACTAGCGGGCACTTGGACTATGTAGGTTAACTAGCGGGCACTTGGATTATCTAGGTTTCCTAGCCAGCACTCGGACTATGTACATACCCTAGCGCGCACTTGGACTATCAAGGTTACCTAGCGGGCACTTGGACTATGTACGTCCCCTAGAGGGCACTTGGACTATCTAGGTTAACTAATGGGCACTTGGACTATGTAGGTTACCTAGCGGGCACTTGGACTATGTAGGTTAACTAGAAGGCACTTGGACTATCAAGGTTACCTAGCGGGCCCTGGGACTATGTAGGTCACCAGCGGGCACTTTGACTATGTAGGTTAACTAGCGGACACTTCGAGTATCTAGGTTAGCTAACGGGCAGTTGGACTATCTAGGTTACCTAGTGGGCACTTGGAGTATGTAGGTTCCCTAGCGGGCACTTGGACTATTGAGGTTACCTAGCAGGCACTTTGACTATCTAGGTTAACTAACGGGCACTTGGACTATGTAGGTTGCTTAGCGAGCACTTGGACTATGTAGATTTTCTAGGGTGCACTTGGACTATGTATGTCCTCTAGCGGGCACTTGGACTATCTAGGTAAACTAGAGGGCCCTTGGACTATGTAGGTTAACTATCGGGCACTTGGATAATCTAGGTTAACCAGCGGGTACTTGGACGATCTAGGCTAACTAGCTGGCACTTGGACTATCTAGGTTAACTAGTGGGCACTTGGACTATCTAGATTAACTAGCGGGCCCTTGGACTATCTAGGTTAACTAGCGGGCACTTGGACTATCTAGGTTAACTAGCGGGAACTGGACTATCTAGATTAACTAGCGGGCCCTTGGACTATCTAGGTTTACTAGCGGGCACTTGGACTATCTAGGTTAACAAGCGGGCACTTGGACTATCTAGGTTAACTAGTGGGCATTTGGATTATTTACGTTACCTAGTGGGCACTTGGACTATGTATGTTACCTAGCGGGCACTTGGACTATGTAGGTTAACTACAAGGCACTTGGACTATCAAGGTTACCTAGCGGGCACATGGACTGTCTAGGTTACCTAGCGGGCACTTGGCCTATCTAGGTTAACGAACGAGCACTTGGACTATGTAGGTTAACTAGCGGACACTTCGACTATCTAGGTTAGCTAACGGCAATTGGACTATCTAGGTTCCCTAGCGGGTACTTGGACTATTTAGGTTACCTAGCAGGCACTTTGACAATCTAGGTTAACTAACGGGCACTTGGACTATGTAGGTTGCCTAGTGAGCACTTGGACTATATAGGTCCACGAACGGGCACTTGGAATATGTAGGTAACCTAGCGGGCACTTGGACAGTCTAGGTTACCTATCGGGTACTTGGACTATCTAGGTTAACGAACAGGCTCTTGGACTATGTAGGTTACCTAGCGGACACTTGGACTATGTAGGATTCTTATCGGACATTTGGACTACTTAGGTTACCTATCGGGCACTTGGACTATCAAGGTTAACTAGCGGGCACTTGGACTATCTAGGTCAACTAGCGGGCCCTTGTACTATGTAGGTTAACTAGCGAGCACTTGGAGTATCTAGGTTAATTAGCGGACCTTGGACTACGTAGGTTAACTAGCAGGCCCTTGGACAATGTAGGTTAACTAGCGGGCACTTGGACGATCTAGGTTAACTAGAGGGCACTTGGACTATCTAGGTTAACTAGCGTGCACTTGGACTCTCTAGGTTAACTAGCGGGCACTTGGATGATCAATGTTAACTAGCGGGCCCTTTGACTATCTAGGTTAGCTAACTGGCACTTAGACTATGTAGGTTAACTAGCAGACACTTGCACGATCTAGGTTAACTTGCGGGCTCTTGCACTATGTAGGTTAACTAGTGGGCCCATTGACTATGTTGGTTAACTAGCGGGCACTTGGACGATCTAGGTTAACTAGCGGGCACTTGGACTATGTAGGTTCCCTAGCGGGCATTTGGACTATATAGATAACCTAGCGGGCACTTAGAATTTGTAGGTTACCTAGCGGGCCCTTGGACAATGTAGGTTAACTAGCGGGCCCTTGGACTATGTATGTTACCTAGCGGGCAATTGGACGATCTAGGTTAACTAGCGGGTACTTGGACTATGTATGTTAACTAGAGGGCCCTTGGACTATGTAGATTATCTAGCGGCTCTTGGACTATCTACGTTAACTAGCAGGCCCTTGGACAATGTAGATTCCCTAGCGGGCATTTGGACTACATAGATAACCTAGCGGGCACTTAGATTTTGTAGATTACCTAGCGGGCACTTGGAATATCTAGGTTACCTAGATGGCACTTGAACTTTCTACGTTACCTAGCGGGTTCTTGGAGTATGTAGGTTACTATCGGGCTGTTGGACTATCTAGGTTACCAAGCGGGCACTTGGACTATCTAGGTTAACTAACGGGCACTTGGACTATGTAGGTTCCCTAGCGGGCCCTTGGTCTATGTAGATTCCCTAGCTGGCCCTTGGACTATCTAGGTTTACTAGCGGGTACTTGGACTATGTAGGTTAACTAGCGGGCACTTGGATTATGTAGTTTCCCTAGCGGGCACTTGGACTATCTAGGTTAACGAACGTGCACTTGGACTATGTAGGTAACCTAGCGGTCACTTGGCATGTCTAGGTTGCCAAGCGGGCACTTGGCCTATCTATGTTAATGAACGGGCACTTGGACTATGTAGGTTAACTAGCGGACACTTCGACTATCTAGGTTAGCTAACGGGCACTTGGACTATCTAGGTTACCAGCGGTCACTTGGTCTATGTAGGTTCCCTAGAGGGCCTTGGACAATTTAGGTTACCTAGCAGGCACTTTGACTATCTAGGTTAATTAATGGGCACTTGGACTATGTAGGTTGCCTAGCGAGCACTTGGACTATGTAGGTTCCCTAGCGAGCACTTAGACTATGTAGGTTCCCTATCGGGTACTTGGACTGTCTAGGTTAACTAGGGGGAAATTGGACTGTCTAGGTTAACTAGTGGGCACTTGGACTATGTAGTTTACCTAGCAGGAACTTGGACTATGTAGGTTAACTAGTGGGCACTTGGACTATCTAGGTTACCTAGCGGGCACTTGGACTATGTACGTTCCCTAGCGGGCACTTGGGCTATCTACGTTACCTAGCGGGCACTTGGACTATGTAGGTTAACGAACGGGCACTTGGACTATGTAGGTAACCTAATGGTCACTTGGACTGTCTAGGTTACCTAGCGGAAAGTTGGACTATGTAGTTTAACTAGCGGACACTTCGACTATCTAGGTTAGCTAATGGGCACTTGGACTATCTAGGTTACCTAGCGGGCACTTGGACTATGTAGGTTCCCTAGCGGGCACTTGGACTATTTCGGTTATCTAGCAGGCACTTTGACTATCTAGGTTAACTAACGGGCACTTGGACTATGTTGGTTGCCTAGCGAGCACTTGGCTATGTAGGTTCCCTAGCGAGCACTTAGACAATGTAGGTTCCCTATCGGGTACTTGGACTGTCTAGGTTAACTAGGGGGCAATTGGACTGTGTAGGTTACCTAGTGGGCACTTGGACTATGTAGTTTACCTAGCAGGCACTTGGACTATGTACGTTCCCTAGCGGGCACTTGGGCTATCTACGTTACCTAGCGGGCACCTGGACTATGTAGGTTAACGAACGGGCACTTGGACTATGTAGGTAACCTAATGGTCACTTGGACTGTCTAGGTTACCTAGCGGGAACTTGGACTATGTAGTTTAACTAGCGGGCACTTGGACTTTCAAGGTTAACTAGCGGGCCCTTGCTCTATGTAGGTTAACTAGCAGGCCTTTGGACTATGTAAGTTAACTAGAGGGCACTTTGATGATCCTGGTTAACTAGCGGGCACTTGGACTATCTAGGTTAACTAGCGGGCATTTGGACTATCTAGGTTAACTAGAGGGCACTTGGACTATGTAGGTTCCCTAGCGGGCACTTTGACTATGTAGGTTCCCTAGCGGGCACTTGGACTATATAGGTTAACTAGCGGGCCCTTGGACTATGTAGGTTAACTAGCGTGCACTTGGATGATCTAGGTTAACTAGCGGGTACTTGGACTATTTAGGTTAACTAGCGGGCCCTTGCACTATGTAGATTATCTAGCGGCACTTGGACTATCTACGTTAACTAGCGGGCCCTTGGACTATGTAGATTCCCTAGCGGGCACTTGGACTCCGTATTTTCCCTACGGACACTTGAACTATGTAGGTTCCCTAGCAGGCACTTGGACTATGTAGGTTCCAGAGCGGGCACTTGGACTATGTAAGTTAACTACCGGGCACTTGGACTATGTAGGTAAACTAGCGGGCCCTTGGACTATCTAGGTTACCTAGCGGGCACTTGGACTATGTAGGTTAACTACCGGGCACATGCACTATCTAGGTTACCTAGCGGGCACTTGGAGTATGTACGTTCCCTAGCGGGCACTTGGACTATCTATGTTAACTACCGGGCACTTGGACTATGTAGGTTAACTAGGGGACACTTGCACTATGTAGGTTACCTAGCGGGCCCTTGGACTATGTAGATTCCCTAGCGGGCACTTGGACTCCGTATGTTCCCTACGGACACTTGAACTATGTAGGTTCCCTAGCAGGCACTTGGACTATGTAGGTTCCAGAGCGGGCACTTGGACTATGTAAGTTAACTACCGGGTACTTGGACTATGTACGTAAACTAGCGGGCCCTTGGACTACCTAGGTTACCTAGCGGGCACTTGGACTATGTAGGTTAACTACCCGGGCACATGCGCTATCTAGGTTAACTAGGGGACACTTGCACTATGTAGGTAACCTAGCGGCACTTGGACTATGTAGGTTAACTAGCGTGCACTTGGATTATGCAGGTTAACTAGAGGACACTTGGACAATCTAGGTTAACTAGTGGGCCCTTGGACTATGTAGGTTAACGAACAGGCATTTGGACTATGTAGGTTACCTAGCAGACACTTGGACTGTCTAGGTTACCTAGCGGGCACTTGGCTATCTAGGTTAACGAACGGACACTTGGACTATCTAGGTTGCCTAGCGGGCATTTGGACTATGTAAGTTACCTAGCGGGCACTTGGACTATCTAGGTTACCTAGCGGGCACTTGGACTATGTAGGTTAACTAGCGGGCACTTAGACTATGTATGTTGCATAGAGGGCAATTGGACTATCTAGGATAGGTAACGGGCACATGGACTATATAAGTTACCTAGCGGACCCTTTGATTATGTAGGTTACCCAGCGGGTACTTGGACTATCTAGGTTAACGAAAGGGCACTTGGACTATGTAGGTTACCTAGCGGGCACTTGGATTATCTAGGTTAGCTAAGAGGAACTTGGACTATCTAGGTTACCGTGCGGGCACTTGTACTATCTAGGTTACCTAACAGGAACTTGGATTATGTAGGTTAACTAGCGGACACTTGGACGATCTAGGTTAACTAGCGGTCACTTGGAATATCTAGGTTAACTAGCGGGCACTTGGACTATCTAGGTTAACTAGCTGACCTTGGACTATGTAGGTTAACTAGCGGGCACTTGGACTATCTAGGTTAACTAGCTGACCTTGGACTATGTAAGTTAACTAGCGGGCACTTGGACTATCTAGGTTAACTAGCGGGCACTTGCACAATGCAGGTTCCCTAGTGGGCACTTTGACTATGTAGGTTCCCTAGCGGGCATTTGGACTATATAGGTTCCCTACGGGCACTTGGACTATCTAGGTTCCCTAACGGGCACTTGGAATATGTAGGTTCCCTATCGGACACTTGGACTATGTAGGTTCCTCGGCGGGCACTTGGACTCTGTAGGTTCCCTATCAGGCACTTGGACTATGTAGGTTAACTAGCGGGGACTTGGATGATCAAGGTTAACTAGCGGGCACTTGGACTATCTAGGTTAATTAGCGGGCACTTGTACAATGCAGGTTCCCTAGCGGGCTCTTTGACTATGTAGGTTTCCTAGCGGGCAATTGGACTATATAGGTCCCCTACGTGCACTTGGACTATCTAGGTTCCCTAATGGGAACTTGGATTATGTAGGTTCCCTATCGGGTACATGGACTATGTAGGTTAACTAGCAGGACCTTGGACTATCTAGGTTACCTAGCGGGAACTTGAACTATGTACATACAATAGTGGGCACTTGGACTATCAAGGTTACCTAGCGGGCACTTGGACTATGTACGTCCCCTAGCGGGCACTTTGACTATCTAGGTTAACTAGAGGGTCCTTGGACTATGTAGGTTAACTTGCGGGCACTTGGACTATCTAGATTAACTAGCGGGCCCTTGGACTATCTAGGTTTACTAGCCGGCACTTGGACTATCTAGGTTAACTAGCGTGCACTTGGACTATGTTGTTTCCCTAGCGGGCATTTGGATTATTTAGGTTACCTAGTGGGCACTTGGACTATATAGGTTTCCTAGCGGGCACTTGGACTATCTAGGTTAACGAACGGGCACTTTGACTATGTAGGTGACCTAGTGGGCACTTGGACTATGTAGGTTACCTTGCGGGCACTTGTACTATCTAGGTTACCTAACGGGAACTTGGACTATGTAGGTTAACTAGCGGCACTTGGACTATCTACGTTAACTAGAGGGCCCTTGGACTATGTAGATTCCCTAGCGGGCACTTGGACTATCTAGGTTAATGAACGTGCACTTGGACTATGTAGGTAACCTAGCGGTCACTTGGACTGTCTAGGTTACCAAGCGGGCACTTGGCCTATCTATGTTAATGAATGGGCATTTGGACTATGTAGGTTAACTAGCGGACACTTCGACTATGTAGGTTAGCTAACGGGCACTTGGACTATCTAGGTTACCTAGCGGGCACTTGGACTATGTAGGTTCCCTAGCGGGCACTTGGTCTATGTAGGTTACTCTGCGGGCAATTTGAATATGTAGGTTCCCTATCAGGCACTTGGACTATGTAGGTTAACTAGCGGGCACTTGGATGATCAAGGTTAAGTAGCAGGCATTTGGATTATCTAGGTTAACTAGCGAGCACTTGGACTATCTAGGTTGATTGGCGGGCACTTGTATAATACAGGTTCCCTAGCGGGCACTTGGACTATATAGGTTCCCTAAGGGCACTTTCACTATGTAGGTTAACTAGCGGGCACTTGGAATATCTAGGTTAACTAGCGGGCCCTTGGACTATGTAGGTTAACTAGCGGGAACTTGGACTATCTAGGTTATCTAGCGGGATCTTGGACTATGTTGGTTAACTAGCGGGCACTTGGACTATCTAGGTTAACTAGCTGACCTTGGACTATGTAGGTTAACTAGCGGGCACTTGGATTATCTAGGTTAACTAGTTGACCTTGGACTATGTAAGTTAACTAGCGGGCACTTGGACTATCTAGGTTAACTAGCGGGCACTTGCACAATGCAGGTTCCCTAGCGGGCACTTGACTATGTAGTTTCCCTAGCGGGCACTTGGACTATATAGGTTCCCTACGGGCACTTGGACTATCTAGGTTCCCTAACGGACACTTGGAATATGTATGTTCCCTATCGGACACTTGGACTATGTAGGTTCCTCTGCGGGCACTTGGACTATGTAGGTTCCCTATCAGGCACTTGGACTACGTAGGTTAACTAGCGGGCACTTTGATGATCAAGGTTAACTAGCGGGCACTTGGACTATCTAGGTTAATTAGCGGGCACTTGTACAATGCAGGTTCCCTAGCGGGCTCTTTGACTATGTAGGTTCCCTAGTGGGCACTTGGACTATATAGGTACCCTACGGGCACTTGGACTATCTAGGTTCCCTAACGGGCACTTGGAATATGTAGGTTCCCTATCGGACACTTGTACTATGTAGGTTCCTCTGCGGGCACTTGTACTATGTAGGTTCCCTATCAGGCACTTGGACTATGTAGGTTAACTTGCGGGCACTTGGATGATCAAGGTTAACTAGCGGGCACTTGGAATTTCTAGGTTAATTTGCGGGCACTTGTACAATGCAGGTTCCCTAGCGGGCTCTTTAATATGTAGGTTCCCTAGCGGGCAATTGGACTATATAGCTTCCCTACATGCACTTGGACTATCTAGGTTCCCTAACGGGCACTTGGAATATGTAGGTTCCCTATCGGGTACTTGGACTATGTAGGTTCCTCAGCGGGCACTTGGACTATGTAGGTTCCCTATCGGGCATTGGACTATGTAGGTTAACTAGCAGGACCTTGGACTATCTAGGTTACTTAGCGGGCACTTGGACTATGTAGGTTAACTAGCGGACACTTGGACAATCTAGGTTACCTAGCGGGGAATTGAAGTATGTACATACAATCGTGGGCACTTGGACTATCAAGATTACCTAGCGGGCACTTGGACTATGTACGTCCCCTAGCGGGCACATGGACTATCTAGGTTAACTAGAGGGCCCATGGACTATGTAGATTTACTAGCGGGCACTTGGACTATCTAAGTTAACTAGCGGGCACTTGGACTATGTAGTTTCCCAAGCGGGCATTTGGACTATCTTGGTTCCCTATCAGGTACTTGGACTGTCTAGGTTAACTACCGGGCAATTGGACTGTCTAGGTTACCTAGTGGGCACTTGGACTATGTAGTTTACCTAGCAGGCACTTGGACTATGTAGGTTAACTAGCGGGCACTTGGACTGTCTAGGTAACCTAGCGGGCACTTGGACTATCTAGGTTAACGAACGGGCACTTGGACCATGTAGGTAAACTAGCGGGCAATTGGACTGTCTAGGTTACCTAGTGGGCACTTTGACTATCTAGGTTATCGAATGGGCACTTGGATATGTAGGTTACGTAGCGGTCACTTGGACTATGTAGGATCCCTATCGGACATTTGGACTACTTATGTTAACTAGCTTGCACTTGGACTATCTAGGTTAACTAGCGGGCACTTGGACCATCTAGGTCAAGTAGCGGGCCCTTGTACTATGTAGGTTAACTAGCGGGCACTTGGACTATCTAGGTTAACTAACGGACCTTGCACTATCTAGGTTAACTAGCGGGCACTTGGACTATGTAGGTCAAGTAGCGGGCCCTTGGACTATGTAGGTTGACTAGCGGGCACTCGGACTATCTAGGTTAACTAGCGGGTTCTTTGACTATGTAGGTTAACTAGCGGGCACTTGGATTATCAAGGTTAACTAGCGGGCACTTGGACTATCTAGGTTAATTAGCGGGCACTTGTACAATGCAGGTTCCCTAGCAGGCTCTTTGATTATGTAGGTTCCCTAGCGGGCAATTGGACTATATAAGTTCCCTACGGGCACTTGGTCTATCTAGGTTCCCTAAAGGGCATTTGGAATATGTAGGTTCGCTATCGGGTACTTGGACTATGTAGGTTCCTCAGCGGGCACTTGGACTATGTAGGTTCCCTATCGGGCATTGGACTATGTAGGTTAAGTAGCAGGACCTTGGACTATCTAGGTTACTTAGCGGGTACTTGGACTATGTAGGTTAACTAGCGGATACTTGGACAATCTAGGTTACCTAGCGGGCATTTGAACTATGTACATACAATAGTGGGCACTTGGACTATCAAGGTTACGTAGCGGGCACTTGGTCTATGTACGTCCCCTAGCGGGCACTTGGACTATCTAGGTTAACTAGAGGGCCCTTGGACTATGTAGGTTTACTAGCAGGCACTTGGACTATCTAGGTTAACTAGAGGGCCCTTGGACTATGTAGGTTAACTAGCGGGCACTTGGACTATCTAGATTAACTAGCGGGCCCTTGGACTATCTAGGTTTACTAGCGGGCAGTTGGACTATCTAGGTTAACTAGCGGGCAGTTGGACTATGTAGTTTCCCTAGCGGGCATTTGGATTATTTAGGTTACCTAGTGGGCACTTGGACTATGTAGGTTTCCTAGCGGGCACTTGGACCATCTAGGTTAACGAACGGGCACTTTGACTATGTAGGATACCTAGTGGGCACTTGGACTATGTAGGTTACCTTGCGGGCACTTGTACTATCTAGGTTACCTAACGGGAACTTGGACTATGTAGGTTAACTAGCGGACACTTGGACGATCTAGGTTAACTAGCGGGCACTTGGAATATCTAGGTTAACTAGCGGGCCCTTGGACTATGTAGGTTGACTAGCGGGCACTTGGACTATCTAGGTTAACTAGCGGGCCCTTGGACTATGTAGGTTAACTAGCGGGCACTTGGACTAACTAGGTTAACTAGCTGACCTTGGACTATGTAGGTTAACTAGCGGGCACTTGGACTATCTAGGTTAACTAGCTGACCTTGGAGTATGTAAGTTAACTAGCGGGCTTTTGGACTATCTAGGTTAACTAGCGGGCACTTGCACAATGCAGGTTCCCTAGCGGGCACTTTGACTATGTAGGTTCCCTAGCGGACACTTGGACTATATAGGTTCCCTACGGGCACTTGGACTATCTAGATTCCCTAACGGGCATGGAATATATAGGTTCCCTATCGGACACTTGTACTATGTAGGTTCCTCTGCGGGCACTTGTACTATGTAGGTTCCCTATCAGGCACTTTGACTATGTAGGTTATCTAGCGGGCACTTGGATGATCAAGGTTAACTAGCGGGCACTTGGACTATCTAGGTTAATTAGGGGGCACTTGTACAATGCAGGTTCCCTAGCGGGCTCTTTGACTATGTAGGTTCCATAGCGGGCAATTGGACTATATAGGTTCCCTACGTGCACTTGGACTATCTAGGTTCCCTAACGGGCACTTGGAATATGTAGGTTCCCTATCGGGTACTTGGACTATGTAGGTTCCTCAGCGGGCACTTGGACTATGTAGGTTCCCTATCGGGCATTGGACTATGTAGGTTAACTAGCAGGACCTTGGACTATCTAGGTTACTTAGCGGGCACTTGGACTATGTAGGTTAACTAGCGGACACTTGGACAATCTAGGTTACCTAGCGGGCACTTGAACTATGCACATACAATAGTGGGCACTTGGACTATCAAGATTACCTAGCGGGCACTTGGACTATGTATGTCCCCTAGCAGGCACTTGGACTATCTAGGTTAACTAGAGAGCCCTTGTACTATGTAGATTTACTAGCGGGCACTTGGACTATCTAGGTTAACTAGCGGGCACTTGGACTATGTAGTTTCCCAAGTGGGCATTTGGATTATTTAGGTTACCTAGTGGGCACTTGGACTATGTAGGTTTCCTAGCGGGCACTTGGACTATCTAGGTTAACGAAAGGGCACATGGACTATGTAGGTTACCTAGTGGTCACTTGGACTATGTAGGTTACCTTGCGGGCATTTGTACTATCTAGGTTACCTAAAGGGAACTTGGACTATGTAGGTTAACTAGCGGACACTTGGACGATCTAGGTTAACTAGCGGGCACTTGGAATATCTAGGTTAACTAGCGGGCCCTTGGACTATGTAGGTTGACTAGCGGGCACTTGGATGATCAAGGTTAACTTGCGGGCACTTGGACTATCTAAGTTAATTAGCGGGCACTTGTACAATGCAGGTTCCCTAGCGGGCTCTTTGATTATGTAGGTTCCCTAGCGGGCAATTGGACTAAATAGGTTCCCTACTGGCACTTGGACTATCTATGTTCCCTAAAGGGCATTTGGAATATGTAGGTTCCCTATCGGGTACTTGGACTATGTAGGTTCCTCAGCAGGCACTTGGACTATTTAGGTTCCCTATCGGGCATTGGACTATGTAGGTTAAGTAGCAGGACCTTGGACTATCTAGGTTACTTAGCGGGCACTTGGACTATGTAGGTTAACTGGCGGATACTTGGACAATCTAGGTTACCTAGAGGGCACTTGAACTATGTACATACAATAGTGGACACTTGGACTAACAAGGTTACCTAGCGGGCACTTGGACTATGTACGTCCCCTAGCGGGCACTTGGACTATCTAGGTTAACTAGAGGGCCCTTGGACTATGTAGGTTAACTAGCGGGCACTTGGACTATCTAGATTAACTAGCGGGCCCTTGGACTATCTAGGTTTACTAGCGGGCACTTGGACTATCTAGGTTAACGAAAGGGCACTTGGACTATGTAGGTTTCCTAGCGGGCACTTGGACCATCTAGGTTAACGAACGGGCACTTTGACTATGTAGGTTACCTAGTGGGCACTTGGACTATGTAGGTTACCTTGCGGGCACTTGTACTATCTAGGTTACCTAACGGGAACTTGGACTATGTAGGTTAACTAGCGGACACTTGGACGATCTAGGTTAACTAGCGGGTACTTGGAATATCTAGGTTAACTAGCGGGACCTTGGACTATGTAGGTTGACTAGCGGGCACTTGGACTATCTAGGTTAACTAGCGGGTTCTTGGACTATGTAGGTTAACTAGCGGGCACTTGGACTATCTAGGTTAACTAGCTGACCTTGGACTATGTAAGTTAACTAGCGGGCTTTTGGACTATCTAGGTTAACTAGCGGCCACTTGCACAATGCAGGTTCCCTAGCGGGCACTTTGACTATGTAGGTTCCCTAGCGGGCACTTGGATTATATAGGTTCCATACGGGCACTTGGACTATCTAGGTGCCCTAACGGGCACTTGGAATATGTAGGTCCCCTATCGCGCACTTGGACTATGTAGGTTCCTCTGCGGTCACTTGGACTATGTAGGTTCCCTATCAGGCACTTGGACTATGTAGGTTAACTAGCGGGCACTTGGATGATTAAGGTTAACTAGCAGGCACTTGGATTATCTAGGTTAACTAGCGGGCACTTGGACTATCTAGGTTGATTAGCTGGCACTTGTACAATGCAGGTTCCCTAGCGGGCACTTGGACTATATAGGTTCCCTATGGGCACTTTGACTATGTAGGTTAACTAGCGGGCACTTGGAATATCTAGGTTAACTAGCGGGCACTTGCACAATGCAGGTTCCCTAGCGGGCACTTTGACTATGTAGGTTCCCTAGCAGGCACTTGGATTATATAGGTTCCCTACGGGCACTTGGACTATCTAGGTTCCCTAACGGGCACTTGGAATATGTAGGTTCCCTATCGGACACTTGGACTATGTAGGTTCCTCTGCATGCAATTGGACTATGTAGGTTCCCTATCAGGCACTTGGAATATTTAGGTCAACTAGCGGGCACTTGGATGATCAAGGTTAACTAGCGGGCACTTGGACTATCTAGGTTAACTAGCGGGCACTTGGACTATCTAGGTTAATTAGCGGGCACTTGTACAATGCAGGTTCCCTAGCGGGCTCTTTGACTATGTAGGTTCCCTAGCGGGCAATTGGATTATATAGGTTCCCTACGGGCACTTGGACTATCTAGGTTCCCTAATGGGCACTTGGAATATGTAGGTTCCCTATCGGGTACTTGGGCTATGTACCTTCCTCAGCGGGCACTTGGACTATGTAGGTTCCCTATCGGGCATTGGACTATGTAGGTTACCTAGCAGGACCTTGGACTATCTAGGTTACTTAGCGGGCACTTGGATGAGTAGGTTAACTAGCGGACACTTGGACAATCTAGGTTATCTAGCGGGCACTTGAACTATGTACATACAATAGTGGGCTCTTGGACTATCAAGATTACCTAGCGGGCACTTGGACTATGTACGTCCCCTAGCGGGCACTTGGACTATCTAGGTTAACTAGAGGGCCCTTGGACTATGTAGGTTTACTAGCGGGCACTTGGACTATTTAAGTTAACTAGCGGGCACGTGGACTATGTAGTTTCCCAAGCGGGCATTTGGATTATTTAGGTTACCTAGTGGGCACTTGGACAATGTAGGTTTCCTAGCAGGCACTTGGACTATCTAGGTGAATGATCGGGCACTTTGACTATGTAGGTTACCTAGTGGGCACTTGGACTATGTAGGTTACTTTGCGGGCACTTGGACTATGTAGGTTACTTTGCGGGCACTTGTACTATCTAGGTTACCTAAAGGGAACTTGGACTATGTAGGTTAACTAGCGGACACTTGGACGATCTAGGTTAACTAGCGGGCACTTGGAATATCTAGGTTAACTAGCGGGCCCTTGGACTATGTAGGTTGACTAGCGGGCACTTGGACTATCTAGGTTAACTAGCGGGTTCTTGGACTATGTAGGTTAACTAGCGGGCACTTGGATGATCAAGGTTAACTAGCGGGCACTTGGACTATCTAGGTTAATTAGCGGGCACTTGTACAATGCAGGTTCCCTAGCGGGCTCTTTGACTATGTAGGTTCCCTACGGTCACTTGTACTATCTAGGTTCCCTAAAGGGCATTTGGAATATGTAGGTTCCCTATCGGGTACTTGGACTATGTAGGTTCCTCAGCGGGCACTTGGAATATGTAGGTTCCCTATCGGGCATTGGACTATGTAGGTTAACTAGCAGGACCTTGGACTATCTAGGTTACTTAGCGGGCACTTGGACTATGTCGATTAACTAGCGAATACTTGGACAATGTAGGTTACCTAGCGGGCACTTGAACTATGTACATACAATAGTGGGCACTTGGACTATCAAGTTTCCCTAGCGGGCAATTTGAGTATGTAGGTTCCCTAGCGGGCACTTGGACTATCTAGGTTCCCTACGGGCACTTGGACTATCTAGGATCCCTAACGGGCACTTGGAATATGTAGGTTCCCTATCGGACACTTGGACTATGTAGGTTCCTCTGCAGGCACTTGGACTATGTATGTCCCCTAGCGGGCACTTGGACTATCTAGGTTAACTAGAGGGCCCTTGGACTATGTAGGTTAACTAGCGGGCACTTGGACTATCTAGATCAACTAGCGGGCCCTTGGACTATACAGGTATACTAGTGGGTACTTGGACTATCTAGGTTAACTAGCGGGCACTTGGACTATGTAGTTTCCCTAGCGGGCATTTGGATTATTTAGGTTACCTAGTGGGCACTTGGACTATGTAGGTTTCCTAGTGGGCACTTGGACCATCTAGGTTAACGAAAGGGCACTGTGACTATGTAGGTTACCTAGTGGGCACTTGGACTATGTAGGTTACCTTGCGGGCACTTTTACTATCTAGGTTACCTAACGGGAACTTGGACTATGTAGGTTAACTAGCGGACACTTGGACGGTCTAGGTTAACTAGCGGGCACTTGGACTATCTAGGTTAACTAGCTGACCTTGGACTATGTAGGTTAACTCGCGGGCACTTGGACTGTCTAGGTTAACTAGCTGACCTTGGACTATGTAAGTTAACTAGCGGGCTTTTGGACTATCTAGGTTAACTAGCGGGCACTTGCACAATGCAGGTTCCCTAGCGGGCACTTTGACTATGTAGGTTCCCTAGCGGGCACTTGGACTCTATAGGTTCCCTACGGGCACTTGGACTATCTAGGTTCCCTAACGGGCACTTGGAATATGTAGGTTCCCTATCGGGCACTTGGACTATGTAGGTTCCTCTGCGGGCACTTGGACTATGTAGGTTCCCTATCAGGCACTTGGACTATGTAGGTTAACTAGCGGGCACTTGGATGATTAAGGTTAACTAGCAGGCACTTGGATTATCTAGGTTAACTAGCGGGCACTTGGACTATCTAGGTTGATTAGCTGGCACTTGTACAATGCAGGTTCCCTAGCGGGTACTTGGACTATATAGGTTCCCTATGGGCACTTTGACTATGTAGGTTAACTAGCGGGTACTTGGAATATCTAGGTTAACTAGCGGGCACTTGCACAATGCAGGTATCCAAGCGGGCACTTTGACTATGTAGGTTCCCTACGGGCACTTGGACTATCTAGGTTCCATAACGGGCACTTGGAATATGTAGGTTCCCTATCGGACACTTGGACTATGTAGGTTCCTCTGCAGGCAATTGGACTATGTAGGTTCCCTATCAGGCACTTGGAATATGTAGGTTAACTAGCGGGCACTTGGATGATCAAGGTTAACTAGCGGGCACTTGGACTATCTAGGTTAACTAGCGGGCACTTGGACTATCTAGGTTAATTAGCGGGCACTTGTACAATGCAGGTTCCCTAGCGGGCTCTTTGACTATGTAGGTTCCCTAGCGGGCAATTGGACTATATAGGTTCCCTACGGGCACTTGGACTATCTAGGTTCCCTAACGGGCACTTGGAATATGTAGGTTTCCTATCGGGTACTTGGACTATGTAGCTTCCTCAGCGGGCACTTGGACTATGTAGGTTCCCTATCGGGCATTGGACTATGTAGGTTAACTAGCAGGACCTTGGACTATCTAGGTTACTTAGCGGGCACTTGGACTATGTAGGTTAACTAGCGGACACTTGGACAATCTAGGTTACCTAGCGGGCACTTGAACTACGTACATACAATAGTGGGCTCTTGGACTATCAAGATTACCTAGCGGGCACTTGGACTATGTACATCCCCTAGCGGGCACTTGGACTATCTAGGTTAACTAGAGGGCCCTTGGACTATGTAGGTTTACTAGCGGGCACTTGGACTATCTAAGTTAACTAGCGGGCACGTGGACTATGTAGTTTCCCAAGCGGGCATTTGGATTATTTAGGTTACCTAGTGGGCACTTGGACAATGTAGGATTCCTAGCGGGCACTTGGACTATCTACGTGAACGATCGGGCACTTTGACTATGTAGGTTACCTAGTGGGCACTTGGACTATGTAGGTTACCTTGCGGGCACTTGTACTATCTAGGTTACCTAAAGGGAACTTGGACTATGTAGGTTAACTAGCGGACACTTGGACGATCTAGGTTAACTAGCGGGCACTTGGAATATCTAGGTTAACTAGCGGGCCTTTGGACTATGTAGGTTGACTAGCGGGCACTTGGACTATCTAGGTTAACTAGCGGGTTCTTGGACTATGTAGGTTAACTAGCGGGCACTTGGATGATCAAGGTTAACTAGCGGGCACTTGGACTATCTAGGTTAATTAGCGGGCACTTGTACAATGCAGGTTCCCTAGCGGGCTCTTTGACTATGTAGGTTCCCTAGCGGGCAATTGGACTATATAGGTTCCCTACGGGCACTTGGACTATCTAGGTTCCCTAAAGGGCACTTGGAATATGTAGGTTCCCTATCGGGTACTTGGACTATGTAGGTTCCTCAGCGGGCACTTGGACTATGTAGGTTCCCTATCGGACATTGGACTATGTAGGTTAAGTAGCAGGACCTTGGACTATCTAGGTTACCTAGCGGGCACTTGGACTATGTAGGTTAACTAGCGGATACTTGGACAATCAAGGTTACCTAGCGGGGACTTGAACTATGTACATACAATAGTGGGCACTTGGACTATCAAGGTTCCCTAGCGGGCACTTTGACTATGTAGGTTCCCTAGAGGGCACTTGGACTATCTAGGTTCCCTACGGGCACTTGGACTATCTAGGATCCCTAAGGGGCACTTGGAATATGTAGGTTCCCTATCGGACACTTGGACTATGTAGGTTCCTCTGAAGGCACTTGGACTATGTACATCCCCTAGCGGGCACTTGGACTATCTAGGTTAACTAGAGGGCCCTTGGACTATGTAGGTTAACTAGCGGGCACTTGGACTATCTAGATTAACTAGCGGGCCCTTGGACTATCTAGGTTAACTAGCGGGCACTTAGACTATGTAGTTTCCCTAGCGGGCATTTGGATTATTTAGGTTACCTAGTGGGCACTTGGACTATGTAGGTTTCCTAGCGGGCACTTGGACCATCTAGGTTAACGAAAGGGCACTTTGATTATGTAGGTTACCTAGTGGGCACTTGGACTATGTAGGTTACCTTGCGGGCACTTTTACTATCTAGGTTACCTAACGGGAACTTGGACTATGTAGGTTAACTAGCGGACACTTGGACGATCTAGGTTAACTAGCGGGCACTTGGAATATATAGGTTAACTAGCGGGCCCTTGGACTATGTAGGTTGACTAGCGGGCACATTGACTATCTAGGTTAACTAGCGGTTTCTTGGAATATGTAGGTTAACTAGCGGGCACTAGGACTATGTAGGTTCCCTATCAGGCACTTGGACTATGTAGGTTAACAAGCGGGCACTTGGATGATTAAGGTTAACTAGCAGGCACTTGGATTATCTAGGTTAACTAGCGGGCACTTGGACTATCTAGGTTGATTAGCTGGCACTTGTACAATGCAGGTTCCCTAGCGGGCACTTGGACTATATAGGTTCCCTAAGGGCACTTTGACTATGTAGGTTAAGTAGCGGGAACTTGGAATATCTAGGTTAACTAGCGGGCCCTTGGACTATGTAGGTTGACTAGCGGGCACTTGGACTATCTAGGTTAACTAGCGGGTTCTTGGACTATGTATTTTAACTAGCGGGCACTTGGACTATCTTGGTTAACTAGCTGACCTTGGACCATGTAGGTTAACTAGCGGGCGCTTGGACTATCTAGGTTAACTAGCTGACCTTGGACTATGTAGGTTAACTCGCGGGCACTTGGACTGTCTAGGTTAACTAGCTGACCTTGGACTATGTAAGTTAACTAGCGGGCTTTTGGACTATCTAGGTTAACTAGCGGGCACTTGCACAATGCAGGTTCCCTAGCGGGCACTTTGACTATGTAGGTTCCCTAGCGGGCACTTGGACTATATAGGTTCCCTACGGGCACTTGGACTATCTAGGTTCCCTAACGGGCACTTGGAATATGTAGGTTCCCTATCGGGCACTTGGACTATGTAGGTTCCTCTGCGGGCACTTGGACTATGTAGGTTCCCTATCAGGCACTTGGACTATGTAGGTTAACTAGCGGGCACTTGGATGATTAAGGTTAACTAGCAGGCACTTGGATTATCTAGGTTAACTAGCGGGCACTTGGACTATCTAGGTTGATTAGCTGGCACTTGTACAATGCAGGTTCCCTAGCGGGTACTTGGACTATATAGGTTCCCTATGGGCACTTTGACTATGTAGGTTAACTAGCGGGCACTTGGAATATCTAGGTTAACTAGCGGGCACTTGCACAATGCAGGTATCCAAGCGGGCACTTTGACTATGTAGGTTACCTAGTGGGCACTTGGACTATGTAGGTTACCTTGCGGGCACTTGTACTATCTAGGTTACCTAAAGGGAACTTGGACTATGTAGGTTAACTAGCGGACACTTGGACGATCTAGGTTAACTAGCGGGCACTTGGAATATCTAGGTTAACTAGCGGGCCCTTGGACTATGTAGGTTGACTAGCGGGCACTTGGACTATCTAGGTTAACTAGCGGGTTCTTGGACTATGTAGGTTAACTAGCGGGCACTTGGATGATCAAGGTTAACTAGCGGGCACTTGGACTATCTAGGTTAATTAGCGGGCACTTGTACAATGCAGGTTCCCTAGCGGGCTCTTTGACTATGTAGGTTCCCTAGCGGGCAATTGGACTATATAGGTTCCCTACGGGCACTTGGACTATCTAGGTTCCCTAAAGGGCACTTGGAATATGTAGGTTCCCTATCGGGTACTTGGACTATGTAGGTTCCTCAGCGGGCACTTGGACTATGTAGGTTCCCTATCGGGCATTGGACTATGTAGGTTAAGTAGCAGGACCTTGGACTATCTAGGTTACCTAGCGGGCACTTGGACTATGTAGGTTAACTAGCGGATACTTGGACAATCAAGGTTACCTAGCGGGGACTTGAACTATGTACATACAATAGTGGGCACTTGGACTATCAAGGTTCCCTAGCGGGCATTTTGACTATGTAGGTTCCCTAGCGGGCACTTGGACTATCTAGGTTCCCTACGGGCACTTGGACTATCTAGGATCCCTAAGGGGCACTTGGAATATGTAGGTTCCCTATCGGACACTTGGACTATGTAGGTTCCTCTGAAGGCACTTGGACTATGTACATCCCCTAGCGGGCACTTGGACTATCTAGGTTAACTAGAGGGCCCTTGGACTATGTAGGTTAACTAGCGGGCACTTGGACTATCTAGATTAACTAGCGGGCCCTTGGACTATCTAGGTTAACTAGCGGGCACTTAGACTATGTAGTTTCCCTAGCGGGCATTTGGATTATTTAGGTTACCTAGTGGGCACTTGGACTATGTAGGTTTCCTAGCGGGCACTTGGACCATCTAGGTTAACGAAAGGGCACTTTGATTATGTAGGGTACCTAGTGGGCACTTGGACTATGTAGGTTAAATTGCGGGCACTTTTACTATCTAGGTTACCTAACGGGAACTTGGACTATGTAGGTTAACTAGCGGACACTTGGACGATCTAGGTTAACTAGCGGGCACTTGGAATATATAGGTTAACTAGCGGGCCCTTGGACTATGTAGGTTGACTAGCGGGCACATTGACTATCTAGGTTAACTAGCGGTTTCTTGGAATATGTAGGTTAACTAGCGGGCACTAGGACTATGTAGGTTCCCTTTCAGGCACTTGGACTATGTAGGTTAACTAGCGGGCACTTGGATGATTAAGGTTAACTAGCAGGCACTTGGATTATCTAGGTTAACTAGCGGGCACTTGGACTATCTAGGTTGATTAGCTGGCACTTGTACAATGCAGGTTCCCTAGCGGGCACTTGGACTATATAGGTTCCCTAAGGGCACTTTGACTATGTAGGTTAAGTAGCGGGCACTTGGAATATCTAGGTTAACTAGCGGGCCCTTGGACTATGTAGGTTGACTAGCGGGCACTTGGACTATCTAGGTTAACTAGCGGGTTCTTGGACTATGTATTTTAACTAGCGGGCACTTGGACTATCTTGGTTAACTAGCTGATCTTGGACCATGTAGGTTAATTAGCGGGCGCTTGGACTATCTAGGTTAACTAGCTGACCTTGGACTATGTAAGTTAACTAGCGGGCTTTTGGACTATCTAGGTTAACTAGCGGGCACTTGCACAATGCAGGTTCCCTAGCGGGCAGTTTGACTATGTAGGTTTCCTAGCGGGCACTTGGAGTATATAGGTTCCCAACGGGCACTTGGACTATCTAGGTTCCCTAACGGGCACTTGGAATATGTAGGTTCCCTATCGGGCACTTGGACTATGTAGGTTCCTCTGCGGGCAGTTGGACTCTGTAGGTTCCCTATCAGGCACTTGGAATATCTAGGTTAACTAGCGGGCACTTGCACAATGCAGGTTCCCTAGAGGGCACGTGGACTATATAGGTTCCCTATGGGCACTTTGACTATGTAGGTTAACTAGCGGGCACTTGGAATATCTAGGTTAACTATCAGGCACTTGCACAATGCAGGTTCCCTAGCGGGCACTTTGACTATATAGGTTCCCTAGCGGGCACTTGGACTATATAGGTTCCCTACGGGCACTTGGACTATCTAGGTTCCCCAACGGGCACTTGGAATATGTAGGTTCCCTATCGGGCACTTGGACTATGTAGCTTCCTCAGCGGGCACTTGGACTATGTAGGTTCCCTATCGGGCACTTAGACTATCTAGGTTAACTAGCTGACCTTGGACTATGTAAGTTAACTAGCGGGCTTTTGGACTATCTAGGTTAACTAGCAGGCACTTGCACAATGCATGTTCCCTAGCGGGCACTTTGACTATGTAGGTTCCCTAGCGGTCACTTGGACTATATAGGTTCCTCCGGGCACTTGGACTATCTAGGTTCCCTAATGGGCACTTGGAATATGTAGGTTCCCTATCGGGCACTTGGACTATGTAGGTTCCCTATCAGGCACTTGGACTATGTAGGTTAACTAGCGGGCACTTGGATGATTAAGGTTAACTAGCAGGCACTTGGATTATCTAGGTTAACTAGCGGGCACTTGGACTATCTAGGTTGATTAGCTGGCACTTGTACAATGCAGGTTCCTTAGCGGGCACTTGGACTATATAAGTTCCCTAAGGGCACTTTGACTATGTAGGTTAACTAGCGGGCACTTGGAATATCTAGGTTAACTAACGGGCACTTGCACAATGCAGGTCCCCTAGCGGGCACTTTGACTATGTAGGTTCCCTAGCGGGCACTTGGACTTTCTAGGTTCCCTAATGGGCACTTGGAATATGTAGGTTCCCTATCGGACACTTGGACTATGTAGGTTCCTCTGCAGGCAATTGGACTATGTAGGTTCCCTATCAGGCACTTGGAATATGTAGGTTAACTAGCGGGCCCTTGGATGATCAAGGTTAACTAGCGGGCACTTGGACTATCTAGGTTAACTAGCGGGCACTTGGACTATCTAGGTTAATTAGCGGGCACTTGTACAATGCAGGTTCCCTAGCGGGCTCTTTGACTATGTAGGTTCCCTGGCGGGCAATTGGACTATATAGGTTCCCTACGGGCACTTGGACTATCTAGGTTCCCTAACGGGCACTTGGAATATGTAGGTTCCCTATTGGGTACTTGGACTATGTAGCTTCCTCAGCGGGCACTTGGACTATGTAGGTTCCCTATCGGGCATTGGACTATGTAGGTTAACTAGCAGGACCTTGGACTACCTAGGTTACCTAGCGGGCACTTAGACTATGTAGGTTAACTAGCGGACACTTGGACAATCTAGGTTACCTAGCGGGCACTTGAACTATGTATATACAATAGTGGGCACTTGGACTATCTAGGTTACCTAGCGGCCACTTGGAATATGTACGTCACCTAGCGGGCACTTGGACTATCTACGTTAACTAGAGGGCCCTTGGAATATGTAGGTTAACTAGCGGGCACTTGGACTATCTAGATTAACTAGCGGGCCCTTGGACTATCTAGGTTTACTAGCGGGCACTTGGACTATCTAAGTTAACTAGCGGGCACTTGGATGATCAATGTTAACTAGAGGGCCCTTTGACTCTCTTGGTTAGCTAACTGGCACGTGGACTATGTAGGTTAACTAGCAGACACTTGTACGATCTAGGTTAACTAGCGGGCTCTTGCACTATGTAGGTTAACTAGTGGGCCCATTGACTATGTTGGTTAACTAGCGGGCACTTGGACGATCTAGGTTAACTAGCGGGCACTTGGACTATGTAGGTTCCCTAGCGGGCACTTGGACTATATAGGTTCCCTACGGGCACTTGGACTATCTAGGTTCCCTAACGGGCACTTTGAATATGTAGGTTCCCTATCGGGTTCTTGGACTATGTAGCTTCCTCAGCAGGCACTTGGACTATGTAGGTTCCCTATCGGGCACTTGGACTATCTAGGTTAACTAGCTGACCTTGGACTATGTAAGTTAACTAGCGGGCTTTTGGACTATCTAAGTTAACTAGCGGGCACTTGCACAATGCAGGTTCCCTAGCGGGCACTTTGACTATGTAGGTTCCCTAGCGGGCACTTGGACTATATAGGTTCCGTACGGACACTTGGACTATCTAGGTTCCCTAATGGGCACTTGGAATATGTAGGTTCCCTATCGGGCACTTGGACCATGTAGGTTAACTAGCGGACACTTGGACAATCTAGGTTACCTAGCGGGCACTTGAACTATGTACATACAATAGTGGGCACTTGGACTATCTAGGTTACCTAGCGGCCACTTGGACTATGTACGTCACTTAGCGGGCACTTGGACTATGTACGTTAACTAGAGAGCCCTTGGAATATGTAGGTTAACTAGCGGGCTCTTGGACTATCTAGATTATCTAGCGGGCCCTTGGACTATCTAGGTTTACTAGCGGGCACTTGGACTATCTAGGTTAACTAGCGGGCACTTGGACTATGTAGTTTCCCTAGCGGGCATTTGGATTATTTAGGTTACCTAGTGGGCACTTGGACTATGTAGGTTTCCTAGCGGGCACTTGGACTATCTAGGTTAACGAACGGGCACTTTGACTATGTAGGTTACCTAGCGGGCACTTGGACTATGTAGGATCCCTATCGGACATTTGGACTAATTAGGTTACCGATCGGGCACTTGGACTATCTAGGTTAACTAGCGGGCACTTGGACTATGTAGGTTAACTAGCGGGCCCTTGTACTATGTAGGTTATCTAGCGAGCACTTGGAGTATCTAGGTTAACTAGCGGACCTTGGATTACGTAGGTTAACTAGCAGGCCCTTGGACAATGTAGGTTAACTAGCGGGCACTTGGATGATCTAGGTTAACTAGAGGGCACTTGGAATCTCTAAGTTAACTAGCGTGCACTTGGACTATCTAAGTTAACTAGCGGGCACTTGGATGATCAATGTTAACTAGCGGGCCCTTTGACAATCTTGGTTAGCTAACTGGCACGTGGACTATGTAGGTTAACTAGCAGACACTTGTACGATCTAGGTTAACTAGCGGGCTCTTGCACTATGTAGGTTAACTAGTCGGCCCATTGACTATGTTGGTTAACTAGCGGGCACTTGGACGATCTAGGTTAACTAGCGGGCACTTGGACTATGTAGGTTCCCTAGCGGGCATTTGGATTATATAGACAACCTAGCGGGCTCTTAGACTTTGTAGGTTACCTAGCGGGCCCTTGGACAATGAAGGTTAACTAGCGGGCCCTTGGACTATGTAGGTTACCTAGCGGGCACTTGGACGATCTAGGTTAACTAGCGGGTACTTGGACTATGTAGGTTAACTAGTGGGCCCTTGGACTATGTAGATTAACTAGCGGCTCTTGGACTATCTACGTTAACTAGCGGGCCCTTGGACTATGTAGATTCCTTAGCGGGCATTTGGACTACATAGATAACCTAGTGGGCACTTAGATTTTGTAGGTTACCTAGCGGGCACTTGGAATATCTAGCTTACCTAGCTGGCACTTGAACTATCTACGTTACCTAGCGGGTTCTTGGAGTATGTAGGTTACCTAGCGGGCTGTTGGACTATCTAGGTTACCAAGCAGGCACTTGGACTATCTAGGTTAACTAACGGGCATATGGACTATGTAGGTTCTCTAGCGTGCCCTTGGAGTATGTAGGTTCCCTAGCGGGCCCTTGGACTATCTAGGTTTACTAGCGGGCACTTGGACTATCTAGGTTAACTAGGGGGCACTTGGATTATGTAGTTTCCCTAGCGGGCACTTGGACTATCAAGGTTAACGAACGTGCACTTGGACTATGTAGGTAACCTAGCGGTCACTTGGAATGTCTACGTTACCAAGCGGGCACTTGGACTATGTAGGTTAACTAGCGGACACTTCGACTATCTAGGTTAGCTAACGGGCACTTGGACTATCTAGGTTACCTAGCGGGCACTTGGACTATGTAGGTTCCCTAGCGGGCACTTGGACGATTTAGGTTACCTAGCAGGCACTTTGACTATCTAGGTTAACTATCGGGCACTTGCACAATGTAGGTTGCCTAGCGAGCACTTGGACTATGTAGGTTCCCTAGCGAGCACTTAGACTATGTAGGTTCCCAATCGGGTACTTGGACTCTCTAGGTTATGTATGGGGCAATCGGACTGTCTAGGTTACCTAGTGGGCACTTGGACTATGTAGTTTACCTAGCAGGCACTTGGACTATGTAGGTTAACTAGAGGGCACTTGGACTATGTAGGTTCCCTAGCGGGCACTTTGACTATGTAGATTATGTAGCGGCACTTGGACTATCTACGTTAACTAGCGGGCCCTTGGACTATGTAGATTCCCTAGCGGGCACTTGGACTCTGTATGTTCCCTACGGTCACTTGAACTATGTAGGTTCCCTAGCAGGCACTTGGACTATGTAGGTTCCAGAGTGGGCACTTGGACTATGTAAGTTAACTACCGGGCACTTGGACTATGTAGGTAAAATAGCGGGCCCTTGGACTATCTAGGTTACCTAGCGGGCACTTGGACTATGTAGGTCAATACCGGGCACATGCACTATCTAGGTTACCTAGCGGGCACTTGGACTATGTACGTTCCCTAGCGGGCACTTGGACTATCTATGTTAACTACCGGGCACTTGCACTATGTAGGTTACCTAGCGGCACTTGGACTATGTAGGTTAACTAGCATGCACTTGGACTATGCAGGTTAACTAGAGGACACTTGGATGATCTAGGTTAACTAGTGGGCCCTTGGAATATGTAGGTTAACGAACAGGCATTTGGACTATGTAAGTTACCTAGCAGACACTTGGACTGTCTAGGTTACCTAGCGGGCACTTGGCTATCTAGGTTAACGAACGGACACTTGGACTATCTAGGTTGCCTAGCGGGCATTTGGACTATGTAAGTTACCTAGCGGGCACTTGGACTATCTAGGTTACCTAGTGGGCTCTTGGACTATGTAGGTTAACTAGTGGGCACTTAGACTATGTATGTTGCATAGCGGGCAATTGGACTATCTAGGTTAGGTAACGGGCACATGGACTATATAGGTTACCTAGCGGACCCTTTGACTATGTATGTTACCTAGCGGGCACTTGGACTATCTAGGTTAACGAAAGGGCACTTGGACTATGTAGGTTACCTAGCGGGCACTTGGATTATCTAGGTTAGCTAACAGGAACTTGGACTATCTAGGTTACCTAGTGGGCACTTGGACTATGTAGGTTACCTTGCGGGCACTTGTACTATCTAGGTTACCTAACGGGAACTTGGACTATGTAGGTTAACTAGCGGACACTTGGACGATCTAGGTTAACTAGAGCGCCCTTGAAATATCTAGGTTAACTAGCGGGCCCTTGGACTATGTAGGTTCCCAAGCGGGCACTTGGACTATCTAGATTAACTAACGGGTTCTTGTACTATGTAGGTTCCCTAGCGGGCACTTGGACTATCTAGGTTAACTAGCTGACCTTGGACTATGTAGGTTAACTAGCGGGCACTTGGACTATCTAGGTTAACTAGCGGGCACTTGCACAATGCAGGTTCCCTAGCGGGCACTTTGACTATGTAGCTTCCCTAGCGGGCACTTGGACTATATAGGTTCCCTACGGGCACTTGGACCATCTAGGTTCCCTAACGGGCACTTGGAATATGTAGGTTCCCTATCGGGCACTTGTACTATGTAGGTTCCTCTGCGGGCACTTGGACCATGTAGGTTCCCTATCAGGCACTTGGACTATGTAGGTTAACTAGCGGGCACTTGGATGATCAAGGTTAACTAGCGGGCACTTGGATTATCTAGGTTAATTAGCGGGCACTTGGACTATCTAGGTTGATTAGCGGGCACTTGTACAATGCAGGTCCCCTAGCGGGCACTTGGACTATATAGGTTCCCTAAGGGCACTTTGACTATGTAGGTTAACTAGCGGGCACTTGGAATATCTAGGTTAACTAGCGGGCCCTTGGACTATGCAGGTTAACTAGCGGGAACTTGGACTATCTAGGATAACTAGCGGGTTCTTGGAGTATATAGGTTAACTAGCGGGCACTTGGACTATCTAGGTTAAGTAGCTGACCTTGGACTATATAGGTTAACTAGCGGGCACTTGGACTATCTAGGTAAACTAGCTGACCTTGGACTATGTAAGTTAACTAGCGGGCACTTGGACTATCTAGGTTAACTAGCGGGCATTTGCACAATGCAGGTTCCCTAGCGGGCACTTTGACTATGTAGGTTCCCTAGCGGGCACTTGGAGTGTATAGGTACCCTACGGGTACTTGGACTATCTAGGTTCCCTAACGGGCTCTTGGAATATGTAGGTTCCCTATCAGACACTTGGACTATGTAGGTCCTCTGAGGGCACTTGGACTATGTAGGTTCCCTATCAGGCACTTGGACTATGTAGGTTAACTAGCGGGCACTTGGACTATCTAGGTTAACTAGCGGGCACTTGAACCATCTAGGTTAATTAGCGGGCACTTGTACAATGCAGGTTCCCTAGCGGGCTCTTTGACTATGTAGGTTCCCTAGCGGGCAATTGAACTATATAGGTTCCCTACGGGCACTTGGACTATCTAGGTTCCCTAACGGGCACTTTGAATATGTAGGTTCCCTATCGGGTACTTGGACTATGTAGGTTCCTCAGCGGGCACTTGGACTATCTAGGTTAACTAGCGGGTTCTTGGACTATATAGGTTAACTAGCGGGCACTTGGACTATCTAAGTTAACTAGCGGGCACTTGGATGATCAATGTTAACTAGCGGGCCCTTTGACAATCTTGGTTAGCTAACTGGCACGTGGACTATGTAGGTTAACTAGCAGACACTTGTACGATCTAGGTTAACTAGCGGGCTCTTGCACTATGTAGGTTAACTAGTCGGCCCATTGACTATGTTGGTTAACTAGCGGGCACTTGGACGATCTAGGTTAACTAGCGGGCACTTGGACTATGTAGGTTCCCTAGCGGGCATTTGGATTATATAGACAACCTAGCGGGCTCTTAGACTTTGTAGGTTACCTAGCGGGCCCTTGGACAATGAAGGTTAACTAGCGGGCCCTTGGACTATGTAGGTTACCTAGCGGGCACTTGGACGATCTAGGTTAACTAGCGGGTACTTGGACTATGTAGGTTAACTAGTGGGCCCTTGGACTATGTAGATTAACTAGCGGCTCTTGGACTATCTACGTTAACTAGCGGGCCCTTGGACTATGTAGATTCCCTAGCGGGCATTTGGACTACATAGATAACCTAGTGGGCACTTAGATTTTGTAGGTTACCTAGCGGGCACTTGGAATATCTAGCTTACCTAGCTGGCACTTGAACTATCTACGTTACCTAGCGGGTTCTTGGAGTATGTAGGTTACCTAGCGGGCTGTTGGACTATCTAGGTTACCAAGCAGGCACTTGGACTATCTAGGTTAACTACCGGGCATATGGACTATGTATGTTCTCTAGTGTGCCCTTGGAGTATGTAAGTTCCCTAGCGGGCCCTTGGACTATCTAGGTTTACTAGCGGGCACTTGGACTATCTAGGTTAATTAGGGGGCACTTGGATTATGTAGTTTCCCTAGCGGGCACTTGGACTATCAAGGTTAACGAACGTGCACTTGGACTATGTAGGTAACCTAGCGGTCACTTGGAATGTCTAGGTTACCAAGCGGGCACTTGGACTATGTAGGTTAACTAGCGGACACTTCGACTATCTAGGTTAGCTAACGGGCACTTGGACTATCTAGGTTACCTAGCGGGCACTTGGACTATGTAGGTTCCCTAGCGGGCACTTGGACGATTTAGGTTACCTAGCAGGCACTTTGACTATCTAGGTTAACTAACGGGCACTTGCACAATGTAGGTTGCCTAGCGAGCACTTGGACTATGTAGGTTCCCTAGCGAGCACTTAGACTATGTAGGTTCCCAATCGGGTACTTGGACTCTCTAGGTTATGTATGGGGCAATCGGACTGTCTAGGTTACCTAGTGGGCACTTGGACTATGTAGTTTACCTAGCAGGCACTTGGACTATGTAGGTTAACTAGAGGGCACTTGGACTATGTAGGTTCCCTAGCGGGCACTTTGACTATGTAGATTATGTAGCGGCACTTGGACTATCTACGTTAACTAGCGGGCCCTTGGACTATGTAGATTCCCTAGCGGGCACTTGGACTCTGTATGTTCCCTACGGTCACTTGAACTATGTCGGTTCCCTAGCAGGCACTTGGACTATGTAGGTTCCAGAGTGGGCACTTGGACTATGTAAGTTAACTACCGGGCACTTGGACTATGTAGGTAAACTAGCGGGCCCTTGGACTATCTAGGTTACCTAGCGGGCACTTGGACTATGTAGGTCAATACCGGGCACATGCACTATCTAGGTTACCTAGCGGGCACTTGGACTATGTACGTTCCCTAGCGGGCACTTGGGCTATCTATGTTAACTACCGGGCACTTGCACTATGTAGGTTACCTAGCGGCACTTGGACTATGTAGGTTAACTAGCATGCACTTGGACTATGCAGGTTAACTAGAGGACACTTGGACGATCTAGGTTAACTAGTGGGCCCTTGGACTATGTAGGTTAACGAACAGGCATTTGGACTATGTAAGTTACCTAGCAGACACTTGGACTGTCTAGGTTACCTAGCGGGCACTTGGCTATCTAGGTTAACGAACGGACACTTGGACTATCTAGGTTGCCTAGCGGGCATTTGGACTATGTAAGTTACCTAGCGGGCACTTGGACTATCTAGGTTACCTAGTGGGCTCTTGGACTATGTAGGTTAACTAGTGGGCACTTAGACTATGTATGTTGCATAGCGGGCAATTGGACTATCTAGGTTAGGTAACGGGCACATGGACTATATAGGTTACCTAGCGGACCCTTTGACTATGTATGTTACCTAGCGGGCACTTGGACTATCTAGGTTAACGAAAGGGCACTTGGACTATGTAGGTTACCTAGCGGGCACTTGGATTATCTAGGTTAGCTAACAGGAACTTGGACTATCTAGGTTCCCTAGCGGGCACTTGGACTATCTAGGTTAACTAGCTGACCTTGGACTATCTAGGTTAACTAGCGGGCACTTGCACAATGCAGGTTCCCTAGCGGGCACTTTGACTATGTAGCTTCCCTAGCGGGCACTTGGACTATATAGGTTCCCTACGGGCACTTGGACCATCTAGGTTCCCTAACGGGCACTTGGAATATGTAGGTTCCCTATCGGGCACTTGTACTATGTAGGTTCCTCTGCGGGCACTTGGACTATGTAGGTTCCCTATCAGGCACTTGGACTATATAGGTTAACTAGCGGGCACTTGGATGATCAAGGTTAACTAGCGGGCACTTGGATTATCTAGGTTAATTAGCGGGCACTTGGACTATCTAGGTTGATTAGCGGGCACTTGTACAATGCAGGTCCCCTAGCGGGCACTTGGACTATATAGGTTCCCTAAGGGCACTTTGACTATGTAGGTTAACTAGTGGGCACTTGGAATATCTAGGTTAACTAGCGGGCCCTTGGACTATGTAGGTTAACTAGCGGGAACTTGGACTATCTAGGTTAACTAGCGGGTTCTTGCAGTATATAGGTTAACTAGCGGGCACTTGGACTATCTAGGTTAAGTAGCTCACCTTGGACTATATAGGTTAACTAGCGGGCACTTGGACTATCTAGGTAAACTAGCTGACCTTGGACTATGTAAGTTAACTAGCGGGCACTTGGACCATCTAGGTTAATTAGCGGGCACTTGTACAATGCAGGTTCCCTAGCGGGCTCTTTGACTATGTAGGTTCCCTAGCGGGCAATTGAACTATATAGGTTCCCTACGGGCACTTGGACTATCTAGGTTCCCTAACGGGCACTTTGAATATGTAGGTTCCCTATCGGGTACTTGGACTATGTAGGTTCCTCAGCGGGCACTTGGACTATCTAGGTTAACTAGCGGGTTCTTGGACTATATAGGTTAACTAGCGGGCACTTGGACTATCTAGGTTAACTAGCGGACACTTGGACAATCTAGGTTACCTAGCGGGCACTTGAACTATGTACATACAATAGTGGGCACTTGGACTATCTAGGTTAACTAGTGGGCACTTGGACTATCTAGGTTAACTAGCGGGCACTTGCACAATGCAGGTTCCCTAGCGGGCACTTTGACTATGTAGGTTCCCTAGCGGGCACTTGGACTATATAGGTTCCCTAGGGGCACTTGGAGTATCTAGGTTCCCTAACGCGCACTTGGAATATGTAGGTTCCCTATCGGGTACTTGGACTATGTAGGTTCCTCAGCGGGCACTTGGACTATGTAGGTTCCCTATCGGGCATTGGACAATGTAGGTTAACTAGCAGGACCTTGGACTATATAGGTTACTTAGCGGGCACTTGGACTATGTAGGTTAACTAGCGGAAACTTGGACAATCTAGGTTACCTAGCGGGCACTTGAACTATGTACATACAATATTGGGCACTTTGACTATCTAGGTTAACTAGAGGGCCCTTGGACTATGTAGGTTAACGAGGGGGCACTTGGACTATCTAGGTTAACAAGCGGGCATTTGCACAATGCAGGTTCCCTAGCGGGCACTTTGACTATGTAGGTTCCCTAGCGGGCACTTGGACTATCTAGGTTCCCTACGGGCACTTGGACTATCTAGGTTCCCTAACGGGCACGTGGAATATGAAGGTTCCCTATCGGACACTTGGACTATGTAGGTTCCTCTGGAGGCACTTGGACTATGTACGTCCCCTAGCGGGCACTTGGACTATCTAGGTTAACTAGAGGGCCCTTGGACTATGTATGTTAACTAGCGGGCACTTCGACTATCTAGATTAACTAGCGGGCCCTTGGACTATCTAGGTTTACTAGCGGGCACTTGGACTATCTAGGTTAACTAGTGGGCACTTGGACTATGTAGTTTCCCTAGCGGGCATTTGGATTATTTAGGTTACCTAGTGGGCACTTGGACTTTGTTGGTTTCCTAGCGGGCACTTGGACTATCTAGGTTAACGAACGGGCACTTTGACTATGTAGGTTACCTAGTGGGCACTTGGACTATGTAGGTTACCTTGCGGGCACTTGTACTATCTAGGTTACCTAACGGGAACTTGGACTATGTAGGTTAACTAGCGGACACTTGGACGATCTAGGTTAACTAGCGGGCACTTGGAATATCTAGGTTAACCAGCAGGCCCTTGGACTATGTAGGTGGAGTAGCGGACACTTGGACTATCTAGGTTAACTAGTGGGTACTTGGACTATGTAGGTTAACTAGCGGGCACTTGGACTATCTAGGTTAACTAGCTGACCTTGGACTATGTAAGTTAACTAGGGGCACTTGGACTATCTAGGTTAACTAGCGGGCACTTACACAATGCAGGTTCCCTAGTGGGCACTTTGACTATGTAGGTTCCATAGTGGGCACCTGGACTATATAGGTTCCCTAGGGGCACTTGGAATGTGTAGGTTCCCTATCGGGCACTTGGACTATGTAGGTTCCTCTGCGGACACTTGGACTATGTAGGTTCCCTATCAGGCACTTGGACTATGTAGGTTAACTAGCGGGCACTTGGATTATCTAGGTTAACCAGTGGGCACTTGGACTATCTAGATTGATTAGAGGGCACTTGTACAATGCAGGTTCCATAGCCGGCACATGGACTATCTATTTTAACTAGCGGGTTCTTGGACTATGTAGGTTAACTAGCGGGCACTTGGACTATCTAGGTAAACTAGCGGACCTTGGACTATGTAAATTAACTAGAGGGCACTTGGACTATCTAGGTTAACTAGCGGGCACTTGCACAATGCAGGTTCCCTAGCGGGCACTTTGACTATGTAGGTTCCCTAGCGGGCACTTGGACTATATAGGTTCCCTACGGACACTTGGAGTATCTAGGTTCCCTAAACGGCACTTGGAATATGTAGGTTCCCTATCGGACACTTGGACTATGTAGGTTCCTCTTCGGGTACTTGGACTATGTAGGTTCCCTATCAGGCACTTGGACTATGTAGGTTAACTAGCGGGCACTTGGATGATCAAGGTTAACTAGCAGGCACTTGGACTATCTAGGTTAACTAGCGGACACTTGTACTATCTAGGTTAATTAGTGAGCACTTGTACACTGCAGGTTCCCTAGCGGGTACTTAGATTATCTAGGTTCCCTAACGGGCACTTGGAATATGTAGGTTCCCTAGTACAAATGCCCGCAAGGAAACCTACATAGTCTAAATGGCCGCTAGGCAACCTACATAATCCAAGTGCCCACTCTGGAACCTACATAGTCCAAGTGCCCGCTAGGTAACCTAGATAGTCCAATTGCCCGTTAGCTAACCTAGATAGTCGAAGTGTCCGCTAGTTAACCTACATAGTCTAAGTGCCCGTTCGTTAACCTAGAAAGTCCAAGTGCCCGCTAGGTAACCTAGACAGTCCAAGTGCCCGTTAGGTTACCTACATAGTCCAAGTGCACGTTCGTTAACCTAGATTGTCCAAGTTCACGCTGGTAACCTACATAGTCCAAATGCCCGTAAGGAAACCTACATAGTCTAAATGTCCGCTAGGCAACCTACATAATACAAGTGCCCACTATGGAACATACATAGTCCAAGTGCCCGTTAGCTAACCTAGATAGTCCAAGGGCCCGCTAGTTGACCTACATAGTCCAAGTGCCAGCTAGGTAACCTAGATAGTACAAGTGCCCGCTAGGGAACCTAGATAGTCCAAGTGCCCGTTCGTTAACCTAGATGATCCAAGTGCCCGTTAGGTAACCTAGACAGTCCAAGTGCCCGCTAGTTGCCCTACATAGTCCAAGTGCCCGTTAGTTAACCTTGATAGTCAAAGTGCCTGCTAGGTAACCTAGATAGTCCAAGTGCCCGCTAGATAACCTACATAGTCCAAGTGCCCGCTAGGTAACTTAAATAGTCCAAATGTCCGCTAGGGAAACTACATAGTCCAAGTGCCCGCTAGTTAACCTAGATAGTCCAAGTGCCCCCTAGTAAACCTACATAATCCATGGCCCCGCTAATTAACCTACATAGTGCAAGGGCCCGCTAGTTAACCTAGATAGTCCAAGTGCCCGCTAGTTAACCTAGATAGTCCAAGTGCCCGCTAGTTAACCTACATAGTCCAAGTGCCCGCTAGGTAACCTAGACAGTCCAAGTGACCATTGGTTACCTACATAGTCCAAGTGCCCATTCGTTAACCTACATAGTCCAAGTGCCCGCTAGGTAATGTAGATAACCCAAGTGCCCGCTAGGGAACGTACATAGTCCAAGTGCCCACTAGGTAACCTAGACAGTCCAATTGCCCCCTAGTTAACCTAGACAGTCCAAGTACCCGATAGGGAACCTACATAGTCCAAGTGACCACTAGGGAACCTACATAGTCCAAGTGCTCGCTAGGCAACCTACATAGTCCAAGTGCCCGTTAGTTAACCTAGAATGTCCAATTGCCCGTTAGCAAACCTAGATAGTCGAAGTGTCCGCTAGTTAACCTACATAGTCCAAGTGCCCGTTCGTTAACCTAGATAGTCCTAGTGCCCGCTAGGTAACCTAGACAGTCCAAGTGCCCGCTAGGTTACCTACATAGTCCAAGTGCACGTTCGTTAACTTGGATAATCCAAGTGCCCGTTAGGTAACCTAGATAGTCCAAGTGCCCGCTAGTTACCCTACATAGTCCAAGTGCCCGTTAGTTAACCTAGATAGTCAAAGTGCCTGCTAGGTAACCTAGAGAGTCCAAGTGTCCGCTAGATAACCTACATAGTCCAAGTGACCACTAGGTTACCTACATAGTCCAAGTGACCACTAGGTTACCTAAATAGTCCAAGTGCCCGTTCGTTAACCTACATAGTCCAAGTGCCAGCTAGGTAACGTAGATAGCCCAAGTGCCCGCTGGGAAGGTACATAGTCCAAGTGCCCGTAGGTAACCTAGATAGTCCAAGTGCCCGCTAGTTAACCTACATAGTCCAAGTACCTGCTAGGTAAACTACATAATCCACGTGCCCGTTCGTTAACCTACATAGTCCAAGTGCCCGTTCGTTAACCTACATAGTCCAAGTGCCCGTTAAGTAACGTAGAAAGCCCAAGTGCCCGCTAGGGAACGTACATACTCCAAGTGCCCACTAGGTAACCTAGACAGTCCAATTGCCCGCTAGTTAACCTAGACAGTCCAAGTACCCGATAGGGAACCTACATAGTCCAATTGCCCGCTAGGGAACCTACATACTCCAAGTGCTCGCTAGGCAACCTACAGAGTCCAAGACCCCGTTAGTTAACCTAGATAGTCAAAGTGCCTGCTAGGTAACCTAAATAGTCCAAGTGACCGCTAGGGAACTTACATAGTCCAAATGCCCGCTAGGTAACCTAGATAGTCCAATTGCCCGTTAGCTAACCTAGATAGTCGAAGTGTCCGCTAGTTAACCTACATAGTCCAAGTCCCCGTTCGTTAACCTAGAAAGTCCAAGTGCCAGCTAGGTAACCTAGACAGTCCAAGTGCCCGCTAGGTTACCTATATAGTCCAAGTGCACGTTCGTTAACCTAGATTGTCCAAGTGCCCGCTGGTAACCTACATAGTCCAAATGCCCGCAAGGAATCCTACATAGTCTAAATGTCCGCTAGGCAACCTACATACTCCAAGTGCCCACTCTGGAACATACATAGTCCAAGTGCCCGTTAGCTAACCTAGATAGTCCAAGTACCCGCTAGTTGACCTACATAGTCCAAGTGCCAGCTAGGTAACCTAGATAGTACAAGTGCCCGCTAGGGAACTTAGATAGTCCAAGTGCCTGTTAGCTAACCTAGATAGTCCAAGTGGTGGCTAGGTACCCTACATAGTCCAAGTGCCCGTTCGTTAACCTAGATAATCCAAGTGCCCGTTAGGTAACCTAGACAGTCCAAGTGCCCGCTAGTTGCCCTACATAGTCCAAATGCCCGTTAGTTAACCTAGATAGTCATAGTACCTGCTAGGTAACCTAGATAATCCAAGTGCCCGTTAGGTAACCTAGACAGTCCAAGTGCCCCCTAGTTGCCCTAAATAGTCCAAATGCCCGTTAGTTAACCTAGATAGTCAAAGTGCCTGCTAGGTAACCTAGATAGTCCAAGTGCCCGCTAGATAACCTACATATCCAAGTGCCTGCTAGGTAACCTAAATAGTCCAAATGTCCGCTAGGGAAACTACATAGTTCAAGTGCCCGCAAGTTAACCTAGATAGGCCAAGTGCCCGCTAGTTAACCTAGATAGTCCAAGTGCCCGCTAGTTAACCTACATAGTCCAAGTGCCCGCTAGGTACCCTAGACAGTCCAAGTGACCACTAGGTTACCTACATAGTCCAAGTGCCCATTCGTTAACCTACATAGTCCAAGTGCCCGCTAGGTAACGTAGATAGCCCAATTGCCCGCTAGGGAACGTACATAGTCCACGTGCCCGCTAGGTAACCTAGATAGTCTAAGTGCCTGCTAGTAAACCTACATAGTCCAAGTGCCTGCTAGGTAAACTACATAGTCCAAGTTCCCACTAGGTAACCTAGACAGTCCAATTGCCCGCTAGTTAACCTAGACAGTCCAAGTAACGCTAGGGAATCTACATAGTCCAAGCGCCCGCTAGGGAACCTACATAATCCAGGAGCTCGCTAGGCAACCTACATAGTCCACGTGCCCGTTAGTTAACCTAGATAGTCAAAGTGCCTGCTACGTAACCTAGATAGTCCAAGTGGCCGCTAGGTAACCTACATAGTCCAAGTGCCCGTTAGGTAACCTTGATAGTCCAATTGCCCGTTAGCTATCCTAGATAGTCCAAGTGTCCGCTAGTTAACCCACATAGTCCAAGTGCCCATGCGTTAACTTACATTGTCCAAGTGCCCGCTAGGTAACGTAGATAACCCAAGTGCCCGCTAGGGAACGTACATAGTCCAAGTGCCCACTAGGTAACCTAGACACTCCAATTGCCCCCTAGTTAACCTAGACAGTCCAAGTACCCGATAGGGAACCTACATAGTCCAAGTGCCCACTAGGGAACCTACATAGTCCAAGTGCTCGCTAGGCAACCTACATGGTCCAAGTGCCCGTTAGTTAACATAGATTGTCCAATTGCCCGTTAGCTAACCTAGATAGTCGAAGTGTCCGCTAGTTAACCTACATAGTCCAAGTGCCCGTTCGTTAACCTAGATAGTCCAAGTGCCCGCTAGGTAACCTAGACAGTCCAAGTGCCCGCTAGGTTACCTACATAGTCCAAGTGCATGTTCGTTAACCTAGATAGTCCATGTGCCCGCTGGTAACCTACATAGTCCAAGGGCCCGCTAGGTAACCTTGATAGTCCAAGTGCCTTCTAGTTAACCTACGTAGTCCAAGTGCCCGCTAGATAACCTACATAGTCCAAGTGCCCACTAGGTAACCTAAATAATCCAAATGCCCTGTAGGGAAACTACATAGTCCAAGTGCCCGTTAGTTAACCTAGATAGTCCAAGTGCCCGCTAGTTAACCTAGATAGTCCAAGGGCCTGGTAGTTAACCTAGATAGTCCAAGTGCCTGATAGCTAACCTACATAGTCCAAGTGTCCGTTCGTTAACCTAGATAGTCCAAGTGCCCATTGGGTAACCTACATAGTCCAAGTGCCCGCTAGTTAACCTACATAGTCCAAGTGCCTTCTAGGGAGCCTGATAGTCCACGTGACCCCTAGGGAACCTACATAGTCCAAGTGCCCGTTAGGGAACCTACATAATCCAAGTGCCCCCTAGGTAAACTACATAGTCCAAATGCCCGCAAGGACACCTACATAGTCTAAATGTCCGCTAGGCAACCTACATAATCCAAGTGCCCGCTCTGGAACATACATAGTCCAAGTGCCCGTTAGCTAACCTAGATAGTACAAGGGCCCGCTAGTTGACCTACATAGTCCAAGTGCCAGCTAGGTAACCTAGATAGTACAAGTGCCCGCTAGGGAACCTAGATAGTCCAAGTGGTGGCTAGGTAACCTACATAGTCCAAATGCCCGTTCGTTAACCTAGATAATCCAAGTGCCCGTTAGTTAACCTAGATAGTCCAAGTGCCCGCTAGTTAACCTACATAGTCCAAGTGCCCGCTAGGCAACCTAAATAGTCCAAATGCCCGCTAGGGAAACTACATAGTCCAAGTGCCCACTAGTTAACCTAGATGTCCCACGTGCCCCCTAGTAAACCTACATAATCCATGGGCCCGCTAGTTAACCTACATAGTGCAAAGGCCCGCTAGTTAACCAAGATCGTGCAAGTGTCCGCTAGTTAACCTACATAGTCCAAGTGCCAGCTAGGTAACCTAGATACTCCAATTGCCCGCTAGGGATCCTTCATAATCCAAGTGCCTGCTAGGTAACCTAGATAGTCCAAGTGCCCGCTAGGGAAGGTACATAGTCCAAGTGTCCGCTAGGTAACCTAGATAGTTCAAGTGCCCGCTAGTTAACCTATATAGTCCAAGTTCCCGCTAGTTAACCTAGATAGTCCTAGTGCCCGCTAGTAAACCTAGATAGTCCAAGGGCCTGCTAGTTAACCTAGATAGTCCAAGTGCCCGCTAGTTAACCTAAATCGTCCAAGTGTCCGCTAGGTAACCTACATAGTCCAAGTGCCTGCTAGGTAACCTAGATAGTCCATGTGCCTGATACCTAACCTACATAGTCCAAGTGTCCGTTCGTTAACCTAGATAGTCCAAGTGCCCATTGGGTAACCTACATAGTCCATGTGCCCGCCTGGTAACCTGGTTAGTCCAAGTGCCCGCTAGTTAACCTACATAGTCCAAGTGCCTTCTAGGGAGCCTACATAGTCCACGTGACCGCTAGGGAACCTACATTGTCCAAGTGCCTGCTAGGTAACCTACATAGTCCAAATGCCCGCAAGGAAACCTACATAGTCTAAATGTCCGCTAGGCAACCTACATAATCCAAGTGCCCACTCTGGAACATACATAGTCCAAGTGCCCGTTAGCTAACCTAGATAGTCCAAGGGCCCGCTAGTTAACCTACATAGTCCAAGTGCCAGCTAGGTAACCTAGATAGTCCAAGTGCCTGTTAGCTAACCTAGATAGTCCAAGTGGTGGCTGGGTAACCTACATAGTCGAAGTGCCCGTTCGTTAACCTAGATAATCCAAGTGCCCGTTAAGTAACCTAGACAGTCCAAGTGCCCGATAGTTACCCTACATAGTCCAAGTGCCTGTTAGTTAACCTAGATAGTCAAAGTGCCTGCTAGATAACCTAGATAGTCCAAGTGTCCGCTAGATAACCTACATAGTCCAAGTGACCACTAGGTTACCTACATAGTCCAAGTGCCCGTTCGTTAACCTACATAGTCCAAGTGCCAGATAGGTAACGTAGATAGCCCAAGTGCCCGCTAGGGAAGGTACATAGTACAAGTGCCCGTAGGTAACCAAGATAGTCCAAGTGCCCGCTAGTTAACCTACATAGTCCAAGTACCTGCTAGGTAAACTACATAATCCAAGTGCCCGTTCGTTAACCTACATAGTCCAAGTGCCCGTTCGTTAACCTACATAGTCCAAGTGCCCGCTAGGTAACGTAGAAAGCCCAAGTGCCCGCTAGGGAACGTACATACTCCAAGTGCCCACTAGGTAACCTAGACTGTCCATATGCCCGCTAGTTAACCTAGACAGTCCAAGTACCCGATAGGGAACCTACATAGTCCAATTGCCCGCTAGGGAACCTACATACTCCAAGTGCTCGCTAGGCAACATACATAGTCCAAGTGCCCGTTAGTTAACCTAGATAGTCAAAGTGCCTGCTAGGTAACCTAGATAGTCCAAGTGCCCGCTAGATAACCTACATAGTCCAAATGCCCGCTAGGCAACCTAAATAGTCCAAATGTCCGCTAGGGAAACTACATAGTCCAAGTGCCCACTAGTTAACCTAGATAGTCCAAGTGCCCCCTAGTAAACCTACATAATCAATGGGCCCGCTAGTTAACCTACATAGTGCAAGGGCCCGCTAGTTAACCTAGATAGTACAAGTGCCCGCTAGTTAACCTAGATAGTCCAAGTGCCCGCTAGTTAACCTAGATAGTCCAAGTGCCCGCTAGTTAACCTACATAGTCCAAGTGCCCGCTAGGTAACCTAGACAGTTCAAGTGACCACTAGGTTACCTACATACTCCAAGTGCCCGCTAGGTAACGTAGATAGCCCAAGTGCCCGCTAGGAAACGTACATAGTCCAAGTGCCCGCTAGGTAACCTAGATAGTCTAAGTGCCTGCTAGTAAACCTACATACTCCAAGTGCCTGCTAGGTAAACTACATAGTCCAAGTGCCCACTAGGTAACCTAGACAGTCCAATTGCCCGCTAGTTAACCTAGACAGTCCAAGTACCGCTAGGGAATATACATAATCCAAGCGCCCGCTAGGGGACCTACATAGTCCAGGTGCTCGCTAGGCAACCTACATAGTCCAAGTGCCCGTTAGTTAACCTAGATAGTCAAAGTACCTGCTAGGTAACCTAGATAGTCCAAGTGCCCGCTAGGTAACCTTCATAGTCCAAGTGTCCGTTAGGTAACCTTGATAGTCCAATTTCCCGTTAGCTATCCTAGATAGTCCAAGTGTCCGCTAGTTAACCTACATAGTCCAAGTGCCCGTTCGTTAACTTACATTGTCCAAGTGCCCGCTAGGTAACGTAGATAGCCCAAGTGCCCGCTAGGGAACGTACATAGTCCAAGTGCCCACTAGGTAACCTAGACAGTCCAATTGCCCCCTAGTTAACCTAGACGGTCCAAGTACCCGATAGGGAACCTACATAGTCCAAGTGCCCACTAGGGAACCTAGATTGTCCAATTGCCCGTTAGCTAACCTAGATAGTCGAAGTGTCCGCTAGTTAACGTACATAGTCCAAGTGCCCGTTCGTTAACCTAGGTAGTCCAAGTGCCCGCTAGGTAACCTAGACAGTCCAAGTGCCCGCTAGGTTACCTACATAGTCCAAGTGCACGTTCGTTAACCTAGATAATCCAAGTGCCCGTTAGGTAACCTAGACAGTCCAAGTGCCCGCTAGTTACCCTACATAGTCCAAGTGCCTGTTAGTTAACCTAGATAGTCAAAGTGCCTGCTAGGTAACCTAGATATTCCAAGTGTCCGCTAGATAACCTACATAGTCCAAGTGACCACTAGTTTACCTACATAGTCCAAGTGCCCGTTCGTTCACCTACATAGTCCAAGTGCCCACTAGGTAACGTAGATAGCCCAAGTGCCCGCTAGGGAAGGTACATATTCCAAGTACCCGTAGGTAACCTAGATAGTCCAAGTGCCCGCTAGTTAACCTACATTGTCCAAGTTCCTGCTAGGTAAACTACATAATCCAAGTGCCCGTTCGTTAACCTACATAGTCCAAGTGCCCGTTCGTTAACCTACATAGTCCAAGTGCCCGCTAGGTAACGTAGAAAGCCCAAGTGCCTGCTAGGGAACGTACATAGTCCAAGTGCCCGCTAGGTAACCTGGATAGTCTAAGTGCCTGGTAGTAAACCTACATAGTCCAAGTGCCTGCTAGGTAAACTACATAGTCCAAGTGCCCACTAGGTAACATAGACAGTCCAATTGCCCGCTAGTTAACCTAGACAGTCCAAGTACCGCTAGGGAATCTACATAGTCCAAGCGCCCGCTAGGGAACCTACATAGTCCAGGTGCTCGCTAGGCAACCTACATAGTCCAAGTGCCCGTTAGTTAACCTAGTTAGTCAAAGTGCCTGCTAGGTAACCTAGATAGTCCAAGTGCCCGCTAGGTAACCTACATAGTCCAAGTGCCCGTTAGGTAACCTTGATAGTCCAATTGCCCGTTAGCTATCCTAGATAGTCCAAGTGTCCGCTAGTTAACCTACATAGTCCAAGTGCCCGTTCGTTAACTTACATTGTCCAAGTGCCCGCTAGGTAACGTAGATAACCCAAGTGCCCGCTAGGGAACGTACATAGTCCAAGTGCCCACTAGGTAACCTAGACACTCCAATTGCCCCCTAGTTAACCTAGACAGTCCAAGTACCCGATAGGGAACCTACATAGTCCAAGTGCCCACTAGGGAACCTACATAGTCCAAGTGCTCGCTAGGCAACCTACATAGTCCAAGTGCCCGTTAGTTAACCTAGATTGTCCAATTGCCCGTTAGCTAACCTAGATAGTCGAAGTGTCTGCTAGTTAACCTACATAGTCCAAATGCCCGTTCGTTAACCTAGATAGTCCAAGTGCCCGCTAGGTAACCTAGACAGTCCAAGTGCCCGCTAGGTTACCTACATAGTCCAAGTGCACGTTCGTTAACCTAGATAGTCCATGTGCCCGCTGGTAACCTACATAGTCCAAGGGCCCGCTAGGTAACCTTGATAGTCCAAGTGCCTTCTAGTTAACCTACGTAGTCCAAGTGCCCGCTAGATAACCTACATAGTCCAAGTGCCCACTAGGTAACCTAAATAATCCAAATGCCCGCTAGGGAAACTACATAGTCCAAGTGCCCGTTAGTTAACCTAGATAGTCCAAGTGCCCGCTAGTAAACCTAGATAGTCCAAGGGCCTGCTAGTTAACCTAGATAGTCCAAGTGCCCGCTAGTTATCCTAAATCGTCCATGTGTCCGCTAGGTAACCTAGATAGTCCAAGTGCCTGATAGCTAGCCTACATAGTCCAAGTGTCCGTTCGTTAACCTAGATAGTCCAAGTGCCCATTGGGTAACCTACATAGTCCAAGTGCCCGCTAGTTAACCTACATAGTCCAAGTGCCTTCTAGGGAGCCTACATAGTCCACGTGACCCCTAGGGAACCTACATAGTCCAAGTGCCCGTTAGGGAACCTACATAGTCCAAGTGCCCGCTAGGTAAACAACATAGTCCAAATGCCCGCAAGGAAACCTACATAGTCTAAATGTCCGCTAGGCAACCTACATCATCCAAGTGCCCGCTCTGGAACATACATAGTCCAAGTGCCCGTTAGCTAACCTAGATAGTCCAAGGGCCCGCTAGTTGACCTACATAGTCCAAGTGCCAGCTAGGTAACCTAGATAGTACAAGTGCCCGCTAGGGAACCTAGATAGTCCAAGTGGTGGCTAGGTAACCTACATAGTCCATGTGCCCGTTCGTTAACCTAGATAATCCAAGTGCCCGTTAGGTAACCTAGACAGTCCAAGTGCCCGCTAGTTACCCTACATAGTCCAAGTGCCCGTTAGTTAACCTAGATAGTCCAAGTGCCCGCTAGTTAACCTACATAGTCCAAGTGCCCGCTAGGCAACCTAAATAGTCCAAATGCCCACTAGGGAAACTACATAGTCCAAGTGCCCGCTAGTTAACCTAGATAGTCCAAGTGCCCGCTAGTAAACCTAGATAGTCCAAGGGCCTGCTAGTTCACCTAGATAGTCCAAGTGCCCGCTAGTTAACCTAAATCGTCCAAGTGTCCGCTAGGTAACCTACATAGTCCAAGTGCCTGCTAGGTAACCTAGATAGTCCAAGTGCCTGATACCTAACCTACATAGTCCAAGTGTCCGTTCGTTAACCTAGATAGTCCAAGTGCCCATTGGGTAACCTACATAGACCATGTGCCCGCCTGGTATCCTGGTTAGTCCAAGTGCCCGCTAGTTAACCTACATAGTCCAAGTGCCTTCTAGGGAGCCTACATAGTCCACGTGACCGCTAGGGAACCTACATTGTCCAAGTGCCTGCTAGGTAACCTACATAGTCCAAATGCCCGCAAGGAAACCTACATAGTCTAAATGTCCGCTAGGCAACCTACATAATACAAGTGCCCACTCTGGAACAAACATAGTCCAAGTGCCCGTTAGCTAACCTAGATAGTCCAAGGGCCCGCTAGTTGACCTACATAGTCCAAGTGCCAGCTAGGTAACCTAGATAGTACAAGTGCCCGCTAGGGAACCTAGATAGTCCAAGTGCCTGTTAGCTAACCTAGATAGTCCAAGTGGTGGCTGGGTAACCTACATAGTCCAAGTGCCCGTTCGTTAACCTAGATAATCCAAGTGCCCGTTAGGTAACCTAGACAGTCCAAGTGCCCGCTAGTTACCCTACATATTCCAAGTGCCCGTTAGTTAACCTAGATAGTCAAAGTGCCTGCTAGATAACCTAGATAGTCCAAGTGTCCGCTAGATAACCTACATAGTCCAAGTGACCACTAGGTTACCTACATAGTCCAAGTGCCCGTTCGTTAACCTACATAGTCCAAGTGCCTGCTAGGTAACGTAGATAGCCCAAGTGCCCGCTAGGGAAGGTACATAGTCCAAGTGCCCGTAGGTAACCTAGATAGTCCAAATGCCCGCTAGTTAACTTACATAGTCCAAGTACCTGCTAGGTAAACTACATAATCCAAGTGCCCGTTCGTTAACCCGCTAGTTAACCTAGATAGTCCAAGTGCCCGCTAGTTAACCTAGATAGTCCAAGTGCCCGCTAGTTAACCTACATAGTCCAAGTGCCCGCTAGGTAACCTAGACAGTTCAAGTGACCACTAGGTTACCTACATAGTCCAAGTGCCCATTCGTTAACCTACATAGTCCAAGTGCCCTCTAGGTAACGTAGATAGCCCAAGTGCCCGCTAGGGAACGTACATAGTCCAAGTGCCCGCTAGGTAACCTAGATAGTCTAAGTGCCTGCTAGTAAACCTACATACTCCAAGTGCCTGCTAGGTAAACTATATAGTCCAAGTGCCCACTAGGTAACCTAGACAGTCCAATTGCCCGCTAGTTAACCTAGACAGTCCAAGTACCGCTAGGGAATCTACATAGTCCAAGCGCCCGCTAGGGGACCTACATAGTCCTGGTGCTCGCTAGGCAACCTACATAGTCCAAGTGCCCGTTAGTTAACCTAGATAGTCAAAGTGCCTGCTAGGTAACCTAGATAGTCCAAGTGCCCGCTAGGTACCCTTCATAGTCCAAGTGCCCGTTAGGTAACCTTGATAGTCCAATTGCCCGTTAGCTATCCTAGATAGTCCAAGTGTCCGCTAGTTAACCTACATAGTCCAAGTGCCCGTTCGTTAACTTACATTGTCCAAGTGCCCGCTAGGTAACGTAGATAGCCCAAGTGCCCGCTAGGGAACGTACATAGTCCAAGTGCCCACTAGGTAACCTAGACAGTCCAATTGCCCCCTAGTTAACCTAGACGGTCCAAGTACCCGATAGGGAACCTACATAGTCCAAGTGCCCACTAGGGAACCTACATAGTCCAAGTGCTCGCTAGGCAACCTACATAGTCCAAGTGCCCGTTAGTTAACCTAGATTGTCCAATTGCCCGTTAGCTAACCTAGATAGTCGAAGTGTCCGCTAGTTAACCTACATAGTCCAAGTGCCCGTTCGTTAACCTAGATAGTCCAAGTGCCCGCTAGGTAACCTAGACAGTCCAAGTGCCCGCTAGGTTACCTACATAGTCCAAGTGCACGTTCGTTAACCTAGATAATCCAAGTGCGCGTTAGGTAACCTAGACAGTCCAAGTGTCCGCTAGTTACCCTACATAGTCCAAGTGCCCGATAGTTAACCTAGATAGTCAAAGTGCCTGCTAGGTAACCTAGATATTCCAAGTGTCAGCTAGATAACCTACATAGTCCAAGTACCTGCTAGGTAAACTACATAATCCAAGTGCCCGTTCGTTAACCTACATAGTCCAAGTGCCCGTTCGTTAATCTACATAGTCCAAGTGCCCGCTAGGTAACGTAGAAAGCCCAAGTGCCCGCTAGGGAACGTACACACTCCAAGTGCCCACTAGGTAACCTAGACAGTCCAATTGCCCGCTAGTTAACCTGGACAGTCCAAGTACCCGATAGTGAACCTACATAGTCCAAATGCCCGCTAGGGAACCTACATACTCCAGGTGCCCGCTAGGGAACCTACATAGTCCAAGTGCCCGCTAGGTAACCTAGATAGTCCAATTGCCCGTTAGCTAACCTAGATAGTCGAAGGGTCCGCTAGTTAACCTACATAGTCCAAGTGCCCGTTCGTTAAACTAGAAAGTCCAAGTGCCCGCTAGGTAACCTAGACAGTCCAAGTGCCCGCTAGGTTACCTACATAGTCCAAGTGTACGTTCGTTAACCTAGATAATCCAAGTGCCCGTTAGGTAACCTAGACAGTCCAAGTGCCCGCTAGTTACCCTACATAGTACAAGTGCCCGTAAGTTAACCTAGATAATCAAAGTGCCTGGTAGGTAACCTAGATAGTCCAAGTGTCCGCTAGATAACCTACATAGTCCAAGTGACCACTAGGTTACCTACATAGTCCAAGTGTCCGTTCGTTAACCTACATAGTCCAAGTGCCCACTAGGTAACGTAGATAGCCCAAGTGCCTGCTAGGGAAGGTACATATTCCAAGTGCCCGTAGGTAACCTAGGTAGTCCAAGTGCCCGCTAGTTAACCTACATAGTCCAAGTACCTGCTAGGTAAACTACATAATCCAAGTGCCCGTTCGTTAACCTACATAGTCCAAGTGCCCGTTCGTTAACCTACATAGTCCAAGTGCCCGCTAGGTAACGTAGAAAGCCCAAGTGCCCGCTAGGGAACGTACATACTCCAAGTGCCCACTAGGTAACCTAGACAGTCCAATTGCCCGCTAGTTAACCTAGACAGTCCAAGTACCCGATAGGGAACCCACATAGTCCAATTGCCCGCTAGGGAACCTACATACTCCAAGAGCCCGCTAGGGAACCTACATAGTCCATGTGCCCGCTAGGTAACGTAGATAGTCCAATTGCCCGTTAGCTAACCTAGATAGTCGAAGTGTCCGCTAGTTAACCTACATAGTCCAAGTGCCCGTTCGTTAACCTAGAAAGTCCAAGTGCCCGCTAGGTAACCTAGACAGTCCAAGTGCCCGCTAGGTTACCTACATAGTCCAAGTGCACGTTCATTAACCTAGATTGTCCAAGTGCCCGCTGGTAACCTACATAGTCCAAATGCCCGCAAGGAAACCTACATAGTCTAAATGTCCGCTAGGCAACCTACATAATCCAAGTGCCCACTCTGGAACATACATAGTCCAAGTGCCCGTTAGCTAACCTAGATAGTCCAAGGGCCCGCTAGTTGACCTACATAATCCAAGTGCCAGCTAGGTAACCTAGATAGTACAAGTGCCCACTAGGGAACCTAGATAGTCCAAGTGCCTTTTAGCTAACCTAGATAGTCCAAGTGGTGGCTAGGTAACCTACATAGTCCAAGTGCCCGTTCGTTAACCTAGATAATCCAAGTGCCCGTTAGGTAACCTAGACAGTCCAAGTGCCCGCTAGTTGCCCTACATAGTCCAAATGCCCGTTAGTTAACCTAGATAGTCAAAGTGCCTGCTAGGTAACCTAGATAATCCATGTGTCCGCTAGATAACCTACATAATCCAAGTGCGCGCAAGGTAAGCTAAATAGTCCAAATGTCCGCTAGGGAAACTACATAGTCCAAGTGCCCGCTAGTTAACGTAGATAATCCAAGTGCCCCCTAGTAAACCTACATAATCCATGGGCCCGCTAGTTAACCTACATAGTGTAAGGGCCCGCTAGTTAACCTAGATAGTCCAAGTGCCCGCTAGTTAACCTACATTGTCCAAGTGCCCGCTAGTTAACCTAGATAGTCCAAGGGACCACTAGGTTACCTACATAGTCCATGTGCCCATTCGTTAACCTACATACTCCAAGTGCCCGCTAGGTAACGTAGATAGCCCAAGTGCAAGCTAGGGAATGTACATAGTCCAAGTGCCCGCTAGGTAACCTAAATAGTCTAAGTACCTGCTAGTAAACATAGATAGTCCAAGGGCCCGCTAGTTAACTTACATAGTCCAAGTGCCCGCTAGGTAACCTAGACAGTCCAAGTGACCACTAGGTTACCTACATAGTCCAAGTGCTCATTCGTTAACCTACATAGTCCAAGTGCCCGCTAGGTAACGTAGATAGGCCAAGTGCCCACTAGGTAACGTAGATAGCCCAAGTGCCCGCTAGGGAACGTACATAGTCCAAATGCCCGCTAGTTAACCTAGATAGTCCAAGTGCCCGCTAGTTAACCTACATAGTCCAAGTGCCCGCTAAGTAACCTAGACAGTCCAAGTGACCACTAGGTTACCTACATAGTCCAAGTGCCCATTCGTTAACCTACATAGTCCAAGTGCCCGCTATGATACGTAGATAGCCCAAGTGCCAGCTAAGGAACGTACATAGTCCAAGTGCCCGCTAGGTAACCTAGATAGTCTAAGTGCCTGCTAGTAAACCTACATAGTCCAAGTGCCTGCTAGGTAAACTACATAGTCCAAGTGCCCACTAGGTAACCTAGACAGTCCAATTGCCCGCTAGTTAACCTAGACAGTCCAAGTACCGCTAGGGAATCTACATAGTCCAAGCGCCCGCTAGGGAACATACATAGTCCAGGTGCTCGCTAGGCAACCTACATAGTCCACGTGCCCGTTAGTTAACCTAGATAGTCAAAGTGCCTGCTAGGTAACCTAGATAGTCCAAGTGCCCGCTAGGTAACCTACATAATCCAAGTGCCCGTTAGGTAACCTTGATAGTCCAATTGCCCGTTAGCTATCCTAGATAGTCCAAGTGTCCGCTAGTTAACCTACATAGTCCAAGTGCCCGTTCGTTAACTTACATTGTCCAAGTACCCGCTAGGTAACCTAGACAGTCCAATTGCCCCCTAGTTAACCTAGACAGTCCAAGTACCCGATAGGGAACCTACATAGTCCAAGTGCCCACTAGGGAACCCACATAGTCCAAGTGCTCGCTAGGCAACCTACATAGTCCAAGTGCCCGTTAGTTAACCTAGATTGTCCAATTGCCCGTTAGCTAACCTAGATAGTCGAAGTGTCCGCTAGTAAACCTACATAGTCCAAGTGCATGTTCGTTAACCTAGATAGTCCAAGTGCCCGCTAGGTAACCTAGACAGTCCAAGTGCCCGCTAGGTTACCTACATAGTCCAAGTGCACGTTCGTTACCCTAGATAGTCCAAGTGCCCGCTGGTAACCTACATAGTCCAAGGGCCCGTTAGGTAACCTTGATAGTCCAAGTGCCTTCTAGTTAACCTACGTAGTCCAAGTGCCCGCTAGATAACCTACATAGTCCAAGTGCCCACTAGGTAACCTAAATAATCCAAATGCCCGCTAGGGAAACTACATAGTCCAAGTGCCCGTTAGTTAACCTAGATAGTCCAAATGCCCGCTAGTAAACCTAGATAGTCCAAGTGCCTGATAGCTAACCTACATTGTCCAAGTGTCCGTTCGTTAACCTACATAGTCCAAGTGCCCATTGGGTAACCTACATAGTCCAAGTGCCCGCTAGTTAACCTACATAGTCCAAGTGCCTTCTAGGGAGCCTACATAGTCCACGTGACCGCTAGGGAACCTACATAGTCCAAGTGCCCGTTAGGGAACCTACATAGTCCAAGTGCCCGCTAGGTAACCTACATAGTCCAAATGCCCGCAAGGAAACCTACATAGTCTAAATGTCCGCTAGGCAACCTACATAATCCAAGTGCACACTCTGGAACATACATAATCCAAGTGCCCGTTAGCTAACCTAGATAGTCCAAGGGCCCGCTAGTTGACCTACATAGTCCAAGTGCCAGCTAGGTAACCTAGATAGTACAAGTGCCCGCTAGGGAACCTAGATAGTCCAAGTGGTGGCTAGGTAACCTACATAGTCCAAGTGCCCGTTCGTTAACCTAGATAATCCAAGTGCCCGTTAGGTAACCTAGACAGTCCAAGTGCCCGCTAGTTACCCTACATATTCCAAGTGCCCTTAGTTATCCTAGATAGTCAAAGTGCCTGCTAGGTAAATTACGTAGTCCAAGTGCCCGCTAGGCAACCTAAATAGTCCAAATGCCCGCTAGGGAAACTACATAGTCCAAGTGCCCGCTAGTTAACCTAGATGTTCCAAGTGCCCCCTAGTAAACCTACATAATCCATGGGCCCGCTAGTTAAACTACATAGTGCAAGGGCCCGCTAGTTAACCTAGATCGTGCAAGTGTCCACTAGTTAACCAAATAGTCCATGTGCCAGCTAGGTAACCTAGATAGTCCAATTGCCCGCTAGGGATCCTTCATAATCCAAGTGCCTGCTAGGTAACCTAGATAGTCCAAGTGCCCGCTAGGGAAGGTACATAGTCCAAGTGTCCGCTAGGTAACCTAGATAGTCCAAGTGCCCGCTAGTAAACCTAGATAGTCCAAGGGCCTGCTAGTTAACCTAGATAGTCCAAGTGCCCGCTAGTTAACCTAAATCGTCCAAGTGTCCGCTAGGTAACCTACATAGTCCAAGTGCCTGCTAGGTAACCTAGATAGTCCAAGTGCCTGATACCTAACCTACATAGTCCAAGTGTCCGTTCGTTAACCTAGATAGTCCAAGTGCCCATTGGGTAACCTACATAGTCCAAGTGCCCGCCTGGTAACCTGGTTAGTCCAAGTGCCCGCTAGTTAACCTACATAGTCCAAGTGCCTTCTAGGGAGCCTACATAGTCCACGTGACCGCTAGGGAACCTACATAGTCCAAGTGCCCGCTAGGTAACCTACATAGTCCAAATGCCCGCAAGGAAACCTACATAGTCTAAATGTCCGCTAGGCAACCTACATAATACAAGTGCCCACTCTGGAACATACATAGTCCAAGTGCCCGTTAGCTAACCTAGATAGTCCAAGGGCCCACTAGTTGACCTACATAGTCCAAGTGCCAGCTAGGTAACTTAGATAGTACAAGTGCCCGCTAGGGAACCTAGATAGTCCAAGTGCCTGTTAGCTAACCTAGATAGTCCAAGTGGTGGCTAGGTAACCTAGATAGTCCAAGTGCCCGCTAGGTAACCTACATAGTCCAAGTGCCCGTTAGGTAACCTTGATAGTCCAATTGCCCGTTAGCTATCCTAGATAGTCCAAGTGCCCGTTCGTTAACTTACATTGTCCAAGTGCCCGCTAGGTAACGTAGATAGCCCAAGTGCCCGCAAGGGAATGTACATAGCCCAAGTGCCCAATAGGTAACCTAGACAGTCCAATTGCCCCCTAGTTAACCTAGACAGTCCAAGTACCCACTAGGGAACCTACATAGTCCAAGTGCTCGCTAGGCAACCTACATAGTCCAAGTGCCCGTTAGTTAACCTAGATTGTCAAATTGCCTGTTAGCTAACCTAGATAGTCGAAGTGTCCGCTAGTTAACCTACATAGTCCAAGTGCCCGTTCGTTAACCTAGATAGTCCAAGTGCCCGCTAGGTAACCTAGACAGTCCAAGTGCCCGCTAGGTTACCTACATAGTCCAAGTGCACGTTCGTTAATCTAGATAATCCAAGTGCCCGTTAGGTAACCTAGACAGTACAAGTGCCCGCTAGTTACCCTACATAGTCCAAGTGCCCGTTAGTTAACCTAGATAGTCAAAGTGCCTGCTAGGTAACCTAGATAGTCCAAGTGCCCGCTAGCTAACCTACATAGACCAAGTACCTGCTAGGTAAACTACATAATCCAAGTGCCCGTTCGTTAACCTACATAGTCCAAGTGCCCGTTCGTTAACCTACATAGTCCAAGTGCCCGCTAGGTAACGTAGAAAGCCCAAGTGCCCGCTAGGGAACGTACATACTCCAAGTGCCCACTAGGTAACCTAGACAGTCCAATTTCCCGCCAGTTAACCTAGACAGTCCAAGTACCCGATAGGGAACCTACATAGTCCAATTGCCCGCTAGGGAACCTACATACTCCAAGTGCTCGCTAGGCAACCTACATAGTCCAAGTGCCCGTTAGTTAACCTAGATAGTCAAAGTGCCTGCTAGGTAACCTAAAAAGTCCAAGTGCCCGCTAGGGAACCTACATAGTCCAAGTGCCCGCTAGGTAACCTAGATAGTCCAATTGCCCGTTAGCTAACCTAGATAGTCGAAGTGTCCGCTAGTTAACCTACATAGTCCAAGTACCCTTCGTTAACCTAGAAAGTCCAAGTGCCCACTAGGTAACCTAGACAGTCCAATTGCCCGCTAGTTAACCTAGACAGTCCAAGTGCCAGCTAGGTAACCTAGATAGTACAAGTGCCCGCTAGGGAACCTAGATAGTCCAAGTGGTGGCTAGGTAACCTACATAGTCCAAGTGCCCGTTCGTTAACCTAGATAATCCAAGTGCCCGTTAGGTAACCTAGACAGTCCAAGTGCCCGCTAGTTACCCTACATAGACCAAGTGCCCTTAGTTAACCTAGATAGTCAAAGTGCCTTTTAGGTATCCTACATAGTCCAAGTGCCCGCTAGGCAACCTAAATAGTCCAAATGCCCACTAGGGAAACTACGTAGTCCAAGTGCCCGCTAGTTAACCTAGATGTTCCAAGTGCCCCCTAGTAAACCTACATAATCCATGGGCCCGCTAGTTAACCTACATAGTGCAAGGGCCCGCTAGTTAACCCATGATCTTGCAAGTGTCCGCTAGTTAACCTACATAATCCAAGTGCCAGCTAGGTAACCTAGATAGTCCAATTGCCCGCTAGGGAAGGTACATAGTCCAAGTGTCCGCTAGGTAACCTAGATAGTCCAAGTGCCCGCTAGTAAACCTAGATAGTCCAAGGGCCTGCTAGTTAACCTAGATAGTCCAAGTGCCCGCTAGTTAACCTAAATCGTCCAAGTGTCCGCTAGGTAACCTACATAGTCCAAGTGCCTGCTAGGTAACCTAGATAGTCCATGTGCCTGATACCTAACCTACATAGTCCAAGTGTCCGTTCGTTAACCTCGATAGTCCAAGTGCCCATTGGGTAACCTACATAGTCCAAGTGCCCGCCTGGTAACCTGGTTAGTCCAAGTGCCCGCTAGTTAACCTACATAGTCCAAGTGCCTTCTAGGGAGCCTACATAGTCCACGTGACCGCTAGGGAACCTACATAGTCCAAGTGCCCGCTAGGTAACCTACATAGTCCAAATGCCCGCAAGGAAACCTACATAGTCTAAATGTCCGCTAGGCAACCTACATAATACAAGTGCCCACTCTGGAACATGCATAGTCCAAGTGCCCGTTAGCTAACCTAGATAGTCCAAGGGCCCGCTAGTTACCTACATAGTCCAAGTGCCAGCTAGGTAACTTAGATAGTACAAGTGCCCGCTAGGGAACCTAGATAGTCCAAGTGCCTGTTAGCTAACCTAGATAGTCCAAGTGGTGGCTAGGTAACCTAGATAGTCCAAGTGCCCGCTAGGTAACCTACATTGTCCAAGTGCCCGTTAGGTAACCTTGATAGTCCAATTGCCCTTTAGCTATCCTAGATAGTCCAAGTGTCTGCTAGTTAACCTACATAGTCCAAGTGCCCGTTCGTTAACTTACATTGTCCAAGTGCCCGCTAGGTAACGTAGATAGCCCAAGTGCCCACTAGGGAATGTACATAGTCCAAGTGCCCACTAGGTAACCTAGACAGTCCAATTGCCGCCTAGTTAACCTAGACAGTCCAAGTACCCGATAGGGAACCTACATAGTCCAAGTGCCCACTAGCGAACCTACATAGTCCAAGTGCTCGCTAGGCAACCTACATAGTCCAAGTGCCCGTTAGTTAACCTAGATTGTCCAATTGCCCGTTAGCTAACCTAGATAGTCGAAGTGTCCGCTAGTTAACCTACATAGTCCAAGTGCCCGTTCGTTAACCTAGATAGTCCAAGTGCCCGCTAGGTAACCTAGACAGTCCAAGTGCCCGCTAGGTTACCTACATAGTCCAAGTGCACGTTCGTTAATCTAGATAATCCAAGTGCCCGTTAGGTAACCTAGACAGTCCAAGTGCCCGCTAGTTACCCTACATAGTCCAAGTGCCCGTTAGTTAACCTAGATAGTCAAAGTGCCTGCTAGGTAACCTAGATAGTCCAAGTGTCCGCTAGATAACCTACATAGTCCAAGTGACCACTAGGTTACCTACATAGTCCAAGTGCCCGTTCGTTAACCTACATAGTCCAAGTGCCCGCTAGGTAACGTAGATAGCCCAAGTGCCCGCTAGGGAAGGTACATAGTCCAAGTGCCCGTAGGTAACCTAGATAGTCCAAGTGCCCGCTAGTTAACCTACATAGTCCAAGTACCTGCTAGGTAAACTACATAATCCAAGTGCCCGTCGTTAACCTACATAGTCCAAGTGCGCGCTAGGTAACGTAGAAAGCCCAAATGCCCGCTAGGGAACGTACATACTCCAAGTGCCCACTAGGTAACCTAGACAGTCCAATTGCCCGCTAGTTAACCTAGACAGTCCAAGTACCCGATAGGGAACCTACATAGTCCAATTGCCCGCTAGGGAACCTACATACTCCAAGTGCTCGCTAGGCAACCTACATAGTCCAAGTGCCCGTTAGTTAACCTAGATAGTCAAAGTGCCTGCTAGGTAACCTAAATAGTCCAAGTGCCCGCTAGGGAACATACGTAGTCCAAGTGCCCGCTAGGTAACCTAGATAGTCCAATTGCCCGTTAGCTAACCTAGATAGTCGAAGTGTCCGCTAGTAAACCTACATAGTCCAAGTGCCCGTTCGTTAACCTAGAAAGTCCAAGTGCCCGCTAGGTAACCTAGACAGTCCAAGTGCCCGCTAGGTTACCTACATAGTCCAAGCGCACGTTCATTAACCTAGATTGTCCAAGTGCCCGCTGGTAACATACATAGTCCAAATGCCCGCAAGGAAACCTACATAGTCTAAATGTCCGCTAGGCAACCTACATAATCCAAGTGACCACTCTGGAACATACATAGTCCATGTGCCCGTTAGCTAACCTAGATAGTCCAAGGGCCCGCTAGTTGACCTACAAAGTCCAAGTGCCAGCTAGGTAACCTAGATAGTACAAGTGCCCGCTAGGGAACCTAGATAGTCCAAGTGCCTGTTAGCTAACCTAGATAGTCCAAGTGGTGGCTAGGTAACCTACATAGTCCAAGTGCCCGTTCGTTAACCTAGATAATCCAAGTGCCCGTTAGGTAACCTAGACAGTCCAAGTGCCCGCTAGTTGCCCTACATAGTCCAAATGCCCGTTAGTTAACCTAGATAGTCAAAGTGCCTGCTAGGTAACCTACATAGTCCAAGTGCCCGCTAGGTAACCTAGATAGTCCAAGTGCCCGCTAGTTAACCTAGATAGTCCAAGTGCCCGCTAGTTAACCTAGATAGTCCAAGTGCCCCCTAGTAAACCTACATAATCCATGGGCCCAAAGTTAACCTACATAGTGCAAGGGCCCGCTATTTAACCTAGATAGTCCAAGTGCCCGCTAGTTAACCTAGATAGTCCAAGTGCCCGCTAGTTAACCTAGATAGTCCAAGTGCCCGCTAGTAAACCTACATAGTCCAAGTGCCCGCTAGGTAACCTAGACAGTCCAAGTGACCACTAGGTTACCTACGTAGTCCATGTGCCCATTCGTTAACCTACATAGTCCAAGTGCCCACTAGGTAACCTAGATAGTCTAAGTGCCTGCTAGTAAACTTACATAGTCCAAGTGCCTGCTAGGTAAACTACATAGTCCAAGTGCCCACTAGGTAACCTAGACAGTCCAATTGCCCGCTAGTTAACCTAGACAGTCCAAGTACCGCTAGGGAATCTACATAGTCCAAGCGCCCGCTAGGGAACCTACATAGTCCAGGTGCTCGCTAGGCAACCTACATAGTCCACGTGCCCGTTAGTTAACCTAGATAGTCAAAGTGCCTGCTAGGTAACCTAGATAGTCCAAGTGCCCGCTAGGTAACCTACATAGTCAAAGTGCCCGTTAGGTAACCTTGATAGTCCAATTGCCCGTTAGCTATCCTAGATAGTCCAAGTGTCCGCTAGTTAACCTACATAGTCCAAGTGCCCGTTCGTTAACTTACATTGTCCAAGTGCCCGCTAGGTAACATAGATAACCCAAGTGCCCGCTAGGGAACGTACATAGTCCAAGTGCCCACTAGGTAACCTAGACAGTCCAATTGCCCCCTAGTTAACCTAGACAGTCCAAGTACCCGATAGGGAACCTACATAGTCCAAGTGCCCACTAGGGAACCTACATAGTCCAAGTGCTCGCTAGGCAACCTACATAGTCCAAGTGCCCGTTAGTTAACCTAGATTGTCCAATTGCCCGTTAGCTAACCTAGATAGTCGATGTGTCTGCTAGTTAACCTACATAGTCCAAGTGCCCTTTCGTTAACCTAGATAGTCCAAGTGCCCGCTAGGTAACCTAGACAGTCCAAGTGCCCGCTAGGTTACCTACATAGTCCAAGTGAACGTTCGTGAACCTAGATAGTCCAAGTGCCCGCTGGTAACCTACATAGTTCAAGGGCCCCCTAGGTAACCTTGATAGTCCAAGTCCCTTCTAGTTAACCTACGTAGTCCAAGTGCCCGCTAGATAACCTACATAGTCCAAGAGCCCACTAGGTAACCTAAATAATCCAAAAGCCCGATAGGGAAACTACATAGTCCAAGTGCCCGTTACTTAACCTAGATAGTCCCAGTGCCCGCTAGTAAACCTAGATAGTCCAAGGGCCTGCTAGTTAACCTAGATAGTCCAAGTGCCCGCTAGTTATCCTAAATCGTCCAAGTGTCCACTAGGTAACCTAGATAGTCCAAGTGCCTGATAGCTATCCTACATAGCCCAAGTGTCCGTTCGTTAACCTATGTAGTCCAAGTGCCCATTGGGTAACCTACATAGTCCAAGTGCCCGCTAGTTAACCTACATAGTCCAAGTGCGTTCTAGGGAGCCTACATAGTCCACGTGACCCCTAGGGAACCTACATAGTCCAAGTGCCCGTTAGGGAACCTACAAAGTCCAAGGGCCCGCAAGGTAACCCACATAGTCCAAATGCCCGCAAGGAAACCTACATAGTCTAAATGTCCGCTAGGCAACATACATAATCCAAGTGCCCACTCTGGAACATACATAGTCCAAGTGCCCGTTAGCTAACCTAGATAGTCCAAGGGCCCGCTAGTTGACCTACATAGTCCAAGTGCCCGCTAGGGAACCTAGATAGTCCAAGTGGTGGCTAGGTAACCTACATAGTCCACGTACCCGTTCGTTAACCTAGATAATCCAAGTGCCCGTTAGGTAACCTAGACAGTCCAAGTGGCCGCTAGTTACCCTACATAGTCCAAGTGCCCGTTAGTTAACCTAGATAGTCAAAGTGCCTACTAGGTAACCTACATAGTCCAAGTGCCCGCTAGGCAACCTAAATAGTCCAAATGCCCGCTAGGGAAACTACATAGTCCAAGTGCCCGCTAGTTAACCTAGATGTCCCAAGTGCCCCCTAGTAAACCTACATAATCCATGGGCCCGCTAGTTAACCTACATAGTGCAAGGGCCCGCTAGTTAACCTAGATCGTACAAGTGTCCGCTAGTTAACCTACATAGTCCAAGTGCCAGCTAGGTAACCTAGATAGTCCAATTGCCCGCTAGGGATCCTTCATAATCCAAGTGCCTGCTAGGTAACCTAGATAGTCCAAGTGCCCGCTAGGGAAGGTACATAGTCCAAGTGTCCGCTAGGTAACCTAGAGAGTTCAAGTGCCCGCTAGTTAACCTACATAGTCCAAGAGCCCGCTAGTTAACCTAGATAGTCCAAGTGCCCGCTAGTAAACCTAGATAGTCCAAGGGCCTGCTAGTTAACCTAGATAGTCCAAGTGCCCGCTAGTTAACCTAAATCGTCCAAGTGTCCGCTAGGTAACCTACATAGTCCCAGTGCCTGCTAGGTAACCTAGATAGTCCAAGTGCCTGATACCTAACCTACATAGTCCAAGTGTCCGTTCGTTAACCTAGATAGTCCAAGTGCCAATTGGGTAACCTACATAGTCCATGTGCCCGCCTGGTAACCTGGTTAGTCCAAGTGCCCGCTAGTTAACCTACATAGTCAAAGTGCCTTCTAGGGAGCCTACATAGTCCACGTGACCGCTAGGGAACCTAAATAGTCCAAGTGCCCGCTAGGTAACCTACATAGTCCAAATGCCCGCAAGGAAACCTATATAGTCTAAATGTCCGCTAGGCAACCTACATAATACAAGTGCCCACTCTGGAACATACATAGTCCAAGTGCCCGTTAGCTAACCTAGATAGTCCAAGGGCCCGCTAGTTGACCTACATAGTCCAAGTGCCCGCTAGGGAACCTAGATAGTCCAAGTGGTGGCTAGGTAACCTACATAGTCCACGTACCCGTTCGTTAACCTAGATAATCCAAGTGCCCGTTAGGTAACCTAGACAGTCCAAGTGCCCGCTAGTTACCCTACATAGTCCAAGTGCCCGTTAGTTAACCTAGATAGTCAAAGTGCCTACTAGGTAACCTACATAGTCCAAGTGCCCGCTAGGCAACCTAAATAGTCCAAATGCCCGCTAGGGAAACTACATAGTCCAAGTGCCCGCTAGTTAACCTAGATGTCCCAAGTGCCCCCTAGTAAACCTACATAATCCATGGGCCCGCTAGTTAACCTACATAGTACAAGGGCCCGCTAGTTAACCTAGATCGTACAAGTGTCCGCTAGTTAACCTACATAGTCCAAGTGCCAGCTAGGTAACCTAGATAGTCCAATTGCCCGCTAAGGATCCTTCATAATCCAAGTGCCTGCTAGGTAACCTAGATAGTCCAAGAGCCCGCTAGGGAAGGTACATAGTCCAAGTGTCCGCTAGGTAACCTAGAGAGTTCAAGTGCCCGCTAGTTAACCTACATAGTCCAAGAGCCCGCTAGTTAACCTAGATAGTCCAAGTGCCCGCTAGTAAACCTAGATAGTCCAAGGGCCTGCTAGTTAGCCTAGATAGTCCAAGTGCCCTCTAGTTAACCTAAATCGTCCAATTGTCCGCTAGGTAACCTACATAGTCCCAGTGCCTGCTAGGTAACCTAGATAGTCCAAGTGCCTGATACCTAACCTACATAGTCCAAGTGTCCGTTCGTTAACCTAGATAGTCCAAGTGCCCATTGGGTAACCTACATAGTCCAAGTGCCCGCCTGGTAACCTGGTTAGTCCAAGTGCCCGCTAGTTAACCTACATAGTCCAAGTGCCTTCTAGGGAGCCTACATAGTCCACGTGACCGCTAGGTAACCTACATAGTCCAAATGCCCGCAAGGAAACCTACATAGTCTAAATGTCCGCTAGACAACCTACATAATACAAGTGCCCACTCTGGAACATACATAGTCCAAGTGCCCGTTAGCTAACCTAGATAGTCCAAGGGCCCGCTAGTTGACCTACATAGTCCAAGTGCCAGCTAGGTAACCTAGATAGTACAAGTGCCCGCTAGGGAACCTAGATAGTCCAATGCCTGTTAGCTAACCTAGATAGTCCAAGTGGTGGCTAGGTAACCTACATAGTCCAAGTGCCCGTTCGTTAACCTAGATAATCCAAGTGCCCGTTAGGTAACCTAGACAGTCCAAGTGCCCGCTAGTTACCCTACATAGTCCAAGTGCCCGTTAGTTAACCTAGATAGTCAAAGTGCCTGCTAGGTAACCTAGATAGTCCAAGTGTCCGCTAGATAACCTACATAGTCCAAGTGACCACTAGGTTACCTACATAGTCCAAGTGCCCGTTCGTTAACCTACATAGTCCAAGTGCCCCCTAGGTAACGTAGATAGCCCAAGTGCCCGCTAGGGAAGGTACATAGTCCAAGTGCCCGTAGGTAACCTAGATAGTCCAAGTGCCCGCTAGGTAACCTACATAGTCCAAATGCCCGCAAGGAAACCTACATAGTCTAAATGTCCGCTAGGCAACCTACATAATACAAGTGCCCACTCTGGAACATATATAGTCCAAGTGCCCGTTAGCTAACAAAGATAGTCCAAGGGCCCACTAGTTGACCTACATAGTCCAAGTGCCAGCTAGGTAACTTAGATATTACAAGTGCCCGCTAGGGAACCTACATAGTCCAAGTGCCTGTTAGCTAACCTAGATAGTCCAAGTGGTGGCTAGGTAACCTAGATAGTCCAAGTGCCCGCTAGGTAACCTACATAGTTCAAGTGCCCGTTAGGTAACCTTGATAGTCCAATTGCCCGTTAGATATCCTAGATAGTCCAAGTGTCCGCTAGTTAACCTACATAGTCCAAGTGCCCGTTCGTTAACTTACATTGTCCAAGTGCCCGCTAGGTAACGTAGATAGCCCAAGTGCCCGCTAGGGAATGTATATAGTCCAAGTGCCCACTAGGTAACCTAGACAGTCCAATTGCCCCCTAGTTAACCTAGACAGTCCAAATACCCGATAGGGAACCTACATAGTCCAAGTGCCCACTAGGGAACCCACATAGTCCAAGTGCTCGCTAGGCAACCTACATAGTCCAAGTGCCCGTTAGTTAACCTAGATTGTCCAATTGCCCGTTAGCTAACCTAGATAGTCGAAGTGTCCGCTAGTTAACCTACATAGTCCAAGTGCCCGTTCGTTAACCTAGATAGTCCAAGTGCCCGCTAGGTAACCTAGACAGTCCAAGTGCACGCTAGGTTACCTACATAGTCCAAGTGCACGTTCGTTAATCTAGATAATCCAAGTGCCCGTTAGGTAACCTAGACAGTCCAAGTGCCCGCTAGTTACCCTACATAGTCCAAGTGCCCGTTAGTTAACCTAGATAGTCAAAGTGCCTGCTAGGTAACCTAGATAGTCCAAGTGTCCGCTAGATAACCTACATAGTCCAAGTGACCACTAGGTTACCTACATAGTCCAAGTGCCCGTTCGTTAACCTACATAGTCCAAGTGCCCGTAGGTAACCTAGATAGTCCAAGTGCCCGCTAGTTAACCTACATAGTCCAAGTACCTGCTAGGTAAACTACATAATCCAAGTGCCCGTTCGTTAACCTACATAGTCCAAGTACCCGTTCGTTAACCTACATAGTCCAAGTGCCCGCTAGGTAACGTAGAAAGCCCAAATGCCCGCTAGGGAATGTACATACTCCAAGTGCCCACTAGGTAACCTAGACAGTCCAATTGCCCGCTAGTTAACCTAGACAGTCCAAGTACCCGATAGGGAACCTACATAGTCCAATTGCCCGCTAGGGAACCTACATACTCCAAGTGCTCGCTAGGCAACCTACATAGTCCAAGTGCCCGTTAGTTAACCTAGATAGTCAAAGTGCCTGCTAGGTAACCTAAATAGTCCAAGTGCCCGCTAGGGAACCTACATAGTCCAAGTGCCTGCTAGGTAACCTAGATAGTCCAATTGCCCGTTAGCTAACCTAGATAGTCGAAATATCCGCTAGTTAACCTACATAGTCCAATTGCCCGTTCGTTAACCTAGAAAGTCCAAGTACCCGCTAGGTAACCTAGACAGTCCAAGTGCCCGCTAGGTTACCTACATAGTCCAAGTGCACGTTCGTTAACCTAGATTGTCCAAGTGCCCGCTGGTAACATACATAGTCCAAATGCCCGCAAGGAAACCTACATAGTCTAAATGTCCGCTAGGCAACCTACATAATCCAAGTGACCACCCTGGAACATTCATAGTCCATGTGCCCGTTAGCTAACCTAGATAGTCCAAGGGCACGCTAGTTGACCTACATAGTCCAAGTGCCAGCTAGGTAACCTAGATAGTACAAGTGCCCGCTAGGGAACCTAGATAGTCCAAGTGCCTGTTAGCTAACCTAGATAGTCCAAGTGGTGGCTAGGTAACCTACATAGTCCAGGTGCCCGTTCGTTAACCTAGATAATCCAAGTGCCCGTTAGGTAACCTAGACAGTTCAAGTGCCCGCTAGTTGCCCTACATAGTCCAAATGCCCGTTAGTTAACCTAGATAGTCAAAGTGCCTGCTAGGTAACCTAGATAGTCCAAGTGCCCGCTAGATAACCTACATAGTCCAAGTGCCCGCTAGGTAACCTAAATAGTCCAAATGTCCGCTAGGGAAACTACATAGTCCAAGTGCCCGCTAGTTAACCTAGATAGTCCAAGTGCCCGCTAGTAAACCTAGATAGTCCAAGGGCCTGCTAGTTAACCTAGATAGTCCAAGTGCCCGCTAGTTAACCTAAATCGTCCAAGTGTCCGCTAGGTAACCTACATATTCCCAGTGCCTGCTAGGTAACCTACATAGTCCAAGTGTCCGTTCGTTAACCTAGATAGTCCAAGTGCCAATTGGGTAACCTACATAGTCCATGTGCCTGCCTGGTAACCTGGTTAGTCCATGTGCCCGCTAGTTAACCTACATAGTCCAAGTGCCTTCTAGGGAGCCTACATAGTCCACGTGACCGCTAGGGAACCTACATAGTCCAAGTGCCCGCTAGGTAACCTACATAGTCCAAATGCCCGCAAGGAAACCTACATAGTCTAAATGTCCGCTAGGCAACCTACATAATACAAGTGCCCACTCTGGAACACACATAGTCCAAGTGCCCGTTAGCTAACCTAGATAGTCCAAGGGCCCGCTAGTTGACCTACATAGTCCCAGTGCCAGCTAGGTAACCTAGATAGTACAAGTGCCCGCTAAGGAACCTAGATAGTCCAAGTGCCTGTTAGCTAAGCTAGATAGTCCAAGTGGTGGCTAGGTAACCTACATACTCGAAGTGCCCGTTCGTTAACCTAGATAATCCAAGTGCCCGTTAGGTAACCTAGACAGTCCAAGTGCCCGCTAGTTACCCTACATAGTCCAAGTGCCCGTTAGTTAACCTAGATAGTCAAAGTGCCTGCTAGGTAACCTAGATAGTCCAAGTGTCCGCTAGATAACCTACATAGTCCAAGTGACCACTAGGTTACCTACATTGTCCAAGTGTCCGTTCGTTAACCTACATAGTCCAAGTGCCCGCTAGGTAACGTAGATAGCCCAAGTGCCCGCTAGGGAAGGTACATAGTCCAAGTGCCCGTAGGTAACCTAGATAGTCCAAGTGCCCGCTAGTTAACCTACATAGTCCAAGTACCTGCTAGGTAAACTACATAGTCCAAGTGCCCGTTCGTTAACCTACATAGTCCAAGTGCCCGCTAGGTAACGTAGAAATCCCAAGTGCCCGCTAGGGAACGTACATACTCCAAGTGCCCACTAGGCAACCTAGACAGTCCAATTGCCCGCTAGTTAACCTAGACAGTCCAAGTACCTGACAGGGAACCTACATAGTCCAATTGCCCGCTAGGGAACCTACATACTCCAAGTGCTCGCTAGGCAACCTACATAGTCCCAGTGCCCGTTAGTTAACCTAGACAGTCAAAGTGCCCGCTAGGTAACCTAGACAGTCCAAGTGCCCGCTAGGTTACCTACATAGTCCAAGTGCACGTTCGTTAACCTAGATTGTCCAAGTGCCCTCTGGTAACCTACATAGTCCAAATGCCCGCAAGGAAACCTACATAGTCTAAATGTCCGCTAGGCAACCTACATAATCCAAGTGCACACTCTGGAACATACATAATCCAAGTGCCCATTAGCTAACCTAGATAGTCCAAGGGCCCGCTAGTTGACCTACATAGTCCAAGTTCCAGCTAGGTAACCTAGATAGTACAAGTGCCCGCTAGGGAACCTAGATAGTCCAAGTGCCTATTAGCTAACCTAGATAATCCAAGTGGTGGCTAGGTAACCTACATAGTCCAAGTGCCCGTTCGTTAACCTAGATAATCCAAGTGCCCGTTAGGTAACCTAGACAGTCCAAGTGCCCGCTAGTTGCCCTACATAGTCCAAGTGACCGTTAGTTAACCTAGATAGTCAAATTGCCTGCTAGGTAACCTAGATAGTCCAAGTGCCCGCTAGATAACCTACATAGTCCAAGTGCCCGCTAGGTAACCTAAATAGTCCAAATGTCCGGTAGGGAAACTACATAGTCCAAGTGCCCGCTAGTTAACCTAGATAGTCCAAGTGCCCCCTAGTAAACCTACATAATCAATGGGCCCGCTAGTTAACCTACATAGTGCAAGGGCCCGCTAGTTAACCTAGATAGTCCAAGTGCCCGCTAATTAACCTAGATAGTCCAAGTGCCCGCTAGTTAACCTACATAGTCCAAGTGCCCGCTAGGTAACCTAGACAGTCCAAGTGACCACTAGGTTACCTACGTAGTCCATGTGCCCATTCGTTAACCTACATAGTCCAAGTGCCCGCTAGGTAACGTAGATAGCCCAAGTGCCCGCTAGGGAACGTACATAGTCCAAGTGCCCGCTAGGTAACCTAGATAGTCTAAGTGCCTGCTAGTAAACCTACATACTCCAAGTGCCTGCTAGGTAAACTACATAGTCCAAGTGCCCACTAGGTAACCTAGACAGTCCAATTGCCCGCTAGTTAACCTAGACAGTCCAAGTACCGCTTGGGAATCTACATAGTCCAAGCGCCCGCTAGGGGACCTACATAGTCCAGGTGCTCGCTAAGCAACCTACATAGTCCAAGTGCCCGTTAGTTAACCTTGATAGTCCAATTGCCCGTTAGCTATCCTAGATAGTCCAAGTGTCCGCTAGTTAACCTACATAGTCCAAGTGCCCGTTCGTTAACTTACATTGTCCAAGTGCCCGCTAGGTAACGTAGATAGCCCAAGTGCCCACTAGGGAACGTACATAGTCCAAGTGCCCACTAGGTAACCTAGACAGTCCAATTGCCCCCTAGTTAACCTAGACAGTCCAAGTACCCGATAGGGAACCTACATAGTCCAAGTGCCCACTAGGGAACCTACATAGTCCAAGTGCTCGCTAGGTAACCTACATAGTCCAAGTGCCCGTTAGTTAACCTAGATTGTCCAATTGCCCGTTAGCTAACCTAGATAGTCGAAGTGTCCGCTAGTTAACATACATAGTCCAAGTGCCCGTTCGTTAACCTAGATTGTCCAAGTGCCCGCTAGGTAACCTAGACAGTCCAAGTGCCCGCTAGGTTACCTACATAGTCCAAGTGCACGTTCGTTAACCTAGATAATCCAAGTGCCCGTTAGGTAACCTAGACAGTCCAAGTACCCGCTAGTTACCCTACATAGTCCAAGTGCCCGTTAGTTAACCTAGATAGTCAAAGTGCCTGCTAGGTAACCTAGATAGTCCAAGTGTCCGCTAGATAACCTACATAGTCCAAGTGACCACTAGGTTACCTACATAGTCCAAGTGCCCGTTCGTTAACCTACATAGTCCAAGTGCCCACTAGGTAACGTAGATAGCCCAAGTGCCCGCTAGGGAAGGTATATATTCCAAGTGCCCGTAGGTAACCTAGATAGTCCAAGTGCCCGCTAGTTAACCTACATAGTCCATGTACCTGCTAGGTAAACTACATAATCCAAGTGCCCGTTCGTTAACCTACATAGTCCAAGTGCCCGTTCGTTAACCTACATAGTCTAAGTGCCCGCTAGGTAACGTAGAAAGCCCAAGTGCCCGCTAGGGAACGTACATACTCCAAGTGCCCACTAGGTAACCTAGACAGTCCAATTGCCCGCTAGTTAACCTAGACAGTCCAAGTACCCGATAGGGAACCTACATAGTCCAATTGCCCGCTAGGGAACCTACATACTCCAAGTGCTCGCTAGGCAACCTACATAGTCCAAGTGTCCGTTAGTTAACCTAGATAGTCAAAGTGCCTGCTAGGTAACCTAAATAGTCCAAGTGCCCGCTAGGGAACATACGTAGTCCAAGTGCCCGCTAGGTAACCTAGATAGTCCAATTGCCCGTTAGCTAACCTAGATAGTCGAAGTGTCCGCTAGTTAACCTACATAGTCCAAGTGCCCGTTCGTTAACCTAGAAAGTCCAAGTGCCCGCTAGGTAACCTAGACAGTCCAAGTGCCCGCTAGGTTACCTACATAGTCCAAGTACACGTTCGTTAACCTAGATTGTCCAAGTGCCCGCTGGTAACCTACATAGTCCAAATGCCCGCAAGGAAACCTACATAGTCTAAATGTCCGCTAGGCAACCTACATAATACAAGTGCCCACTCTGAAACATACATAGTCCAAGTGCCCGTTAGCTAACCTAGATAGTTCAAGGGCCCACTAGTTGACCTACATAGTCCAAGTGCCAGCTAGGTAACCTAGATAGTACAAGTGCCCGCTAGGGAACCTAGCTAGTCCACGTGCCTGTTAGCTAACCTAGATAGTCCAAGTGGTGGCTAGGTAACCTACATAGTCCAAGTGCCCGTTCGTTAACCTAGATAATCCAAGTACCCGTTAGGTAACCTAGACAGTCCAAGTGCCCGCTAGTTGCCCTACATAGTCCAAATGCCCGTTAGTTAACCTAGATAGTCAAAGTGCCTGCTAGGTAACCTAGATAGTCCAAGTGCCCCCTAGATAACCTACATAGTCCAAGTGCCCGCTAGGTAACCTAAAGAGTCCAAATGTCCGCTAGAGAAACTACATAGTCCAAGTGCCCGCTAGTTAACTTAGATAGTCCAAGTGCCCCCTAGTAAACCTACATAATCCATGGGCCCGCTAGTTAACCTACATAGTGCAAGGGCCCGCTAGTTAACCTAGATAGTCCAAGTGCCCGCTAGTTAAACTAGATAGTCCAAGTGCCCGCTAGTTAACCTAGATAGTCCAAGTGCCCGCTAGTTAACCTACATAGTCCAAGTGCCCGCTAGGTAACCTAGACAGTCCAAGTGACCACTAGGTTACCTACATAGTCCAAGTGCCCGTTAGTTAACCTAGATAGTCAAAGTGCCTGCTAGGTAACCTAGATAGTCCAAGTGTCCGCTAGATAACATACATATTCCAAGTGACCACTAGGTTACCTACATAGTCCAAGTGCCCGTTCGTTAACCTACATAGTCCAAGTGCCCACTAGGTAACGTAGATAGCCCAAGTGCCCGCTAGGGAAGGTACATATTCCAAGTGCCCGTAGGTAACCTAGATAGTCCAAGTGCCCGCTAGTTAACCTACATAGTCCAAGTACCTGCTAGGTAAACTACATAATCCAAGTGCCCGTTCGTTAACCTACATAGTCCAAGTGCCCGTTCGTTAACCTAGAAAGTCCAAGTGCCCGCTAGGTAACCTAGACAGTCCAAGTGCCCGCTAGGTTACCTACATAGTCCAAGTACACGTTCGTTAACCTAGATTGTCCAAGTGCCCGCTGGTAACCTACATAGTCCAAATGCCCGCAAGGAAACCTACATAGTCTAAATGTCCGCTAGGCAACCTACATAATACAAGTGCCCACTCTGAAACATACATAGTCCAAGTGCCCGTTAGCTAACCTAGATAGTCCAAGGGCCCACTAGTTGACCTACATAGTCCAAGTGCCAGCTAGGTAACCTAGATAGTACAAGTGCCCGCTAGGGAACCTAGATAGTCCAAGTGCCTGTTAGCTAACCTAGATAGTCCAAGTGGTGGCTAGGTAACCTACATAGTCCAAGTGCCCGTTCGTTAACCTAGATAATCCAAGTGCCCGTTAGGTAACCTAGACAGTCCAAGTGCCCGCTAGTTGCCCTACATAGTCCAAGTGCCCGTTAGTTAACCTAGATAGTCAAAGTGCCTGCTAGGTAACCTAGATAGTCAAAGTGCCCCCTAGATAACCTACATAGTCCAAGTGTCCGCTAGATAACCTACATAATCCAAGTGCGCGCAAGGTAAGCTAAATAGTCCAAATGTCCGCTAGGGAAACTACATAGTCCAAGTGCCCGCTAGTTAACGTAGATAATCCAAGTGCCCCCTAGTAAACCTACATAATCCATGGACCCGCTAGTTAACCTACATAGTGTAAGGGCCCGCTAGTTAACCTAGATAGTCCAAGTGCCCGATAGTTAACCTAGATAGTTCAAGTGCCCGCTAGGTAACCTAGATAGTCCAAGTGCCCGCTAGTTAACCTACATTGTCCAAGTGCCCGCTAGTTAACCTAGATAGTCCAAGGGACCACTAGGTTACCTACATAGTCCATGTGCCCATTCGTTAACCTACATACTCCAAGTGCCCGCTAGGTAACGTAGATAGCCCAAGTGCAAGCTAGGGAATGTACATAGTCCAAGTGCCCGCTAGGTAACCTAAATAGTCTAAGTGCCTGCTAGTAAACATAGATTGTCCAAGTGCCCGCTAGTTAACTTACATAGTCCAAGTGCCCGCTAGGTAACCTAGACAGTCCAAGTGACCACTAGGTTACCTACATAGTCCAAGTGCTCATTCGTTAACCTACATAGTCCAAGTGCCCGCTAGGTAACGTAGATAGGCCAAGTGCCCACTAGGTAACGTAGATAGCCCAAGTGCCCGCTAGGGAACGTACATAGTCCAAATGCCCGCTAGTTAACCTAGATAGTCCAAGTGCCCGCTAGTTAACCTACATAGTCCAAGTGCCCGCTAAGTAACCTAGACAGTCCAAGTGACCACTAGGTTACCTACATAGTCCAAGTGCTCATTCGTTAACCTACATAGTCCAAGTGCCCGCTAGGTAACGTAGATAGTCCAAGTGCCCACTAGGTAACGTAGATAGCCCAAGTGCCCGCTAGGGAACGTACATAGTCCAAATGCCCGCTAGTTAACCTAGATAGTCCAAGTGCCCGCTAGTTAACCTACATAGTCCAAGTGCCCGCTAAGTAACCTAGACAGTCCAAGTGACCACTAAGTTACCTACATAGTCCAAGTGCCCATTCGTTAACCTACATAGTCCAAGTGCCCGCTATGATACGTAGATAGCCCAAGTGCCAGCTAAGGAACGTACATAGTCCAAGTGCCCGCTAGGTAACCTAGATAGTCTAAGTGCCTGCTAGTAAACCTACATAGTCCAAGTGCCTGCTAGGTAAACTACATAATCCAAGTGCCCACTAGGTAACCTAGACAGACCAATTGCCCGCTAGTTAACCTAGACAGTCCAAGTACCGCTAGGGAATCTACATAGTCCAAGCGCCCGCTAGGGAACATACATAGTCCAGGTGCTCGCTAGGCAACTTACATAGTCCACGTGCCCGTTAGTTAACCTAGATAGTCAAAGTGCCTGCTAGGTAACCTAGATAGTCCAAGTGCCCGATAGGTAACCTACAAAATCCAAGTGCCCGTTAGGTAACCTTGATAGTCCAATTGCCCGTTAGCTATCCTAGATAATCCAAGTGTCCGCTAGTTAACCTACATAGTCCAAGTGCCCGTTCGTTAACTTACATTGTCCAAGTACCCGCTAGGTAACGTAGATAACCCAAGTGCCCGCTAGGGAACGTACATAGTCCAAGTGCCCACTAGGTAACCTAGACAGTCCAATTGGCCCCTAGTTAACCTAGACAGTCCAAGTACCCGATAGGGAACCTACATAGTCCAAGTGCCCACTAGGGAACCCACATAGTCCAAGTGCTCGCTAGGCAACCTACATAGTCCAAGTGCCCGTTAGTTAACCTAGATTGTCCAATTGCCCGTTAGCTAACCTAGATAGTCGAAGTGTCCGCTAGTAAACCTACATAGTCCAAGTGCCCGTTCGTTAACCTAGATAGTCCAAGTGCCCGCTAGGTAACCTAGACAGTCCAAGTGCACGCTAGGTTACCTACATAGTCCAAGTGCACGTTCGTTACCCTAGATAGTCCAAGTGCCCGCTGGTAACCTACATAGTCCAAGGGCCCGTTAGGTAACCTTGATAGTCCAAGTGCCTTCTAGTTAACCTACGTAGTCCAAGTGCCCGCTAGATAACCTACATAGTCCAAGTGCCCACTAGGTAACCTAAATAATCCAAATGCCCGCTAGGGAAACTACATAGTCCAAGTGCCCGTTAGTTAACCTAGATAGTCCAAATGCCCGCTAGTAAACCTAGATAGTCCAAGTGCCTGATAGCTAACCTACATAGTCCAAGTGTCCGTTCGTTAACCTACATAGTCCAAGTGCCCATTGGGTAACCTACATAGTCCAAGTGCCCGCTAGTTAACCTACATAGTCCAAGTGCCTTCTAGGGAGCCTACATAGTCCACGTGACCGCTAGGGAACCTACATAGTCCAAGTGCCCGTTAGGGAACCTACATAGTCCAAGTGCCCGCTAGGTAACCTACATAGTCCAAATGCCCGCAAGGAAACCTACATAGTCTAAATGTCCGCTAGGCAACCTACATAATCCAAGTGCCCGCTCTGGAACATACATAGTCCAAGTGCCCGTTAGCTAACCTAGATAGTCCAAGGGCCCGCTAGTTGACCTACATAGTCAAAGTGCCAGCTAGGTAACCTAGATAGTACAAGTGCCCGCTAGGGAACCTAGATAGTCCAAGTGCCCGTTCGTTAACCTAGATAATCCAAGTGCCCGTTAGGTAACCTAGACCGTCCAAGTGCCCGCTAGTTACCCTACATAGTCCAAGTGCCCTTAGTTATCCTAGATAGTCAAAGTGCCTGCTAGGTAACTTACGTAGTCCAAGTGCCCGCTAGGCAACCTAAATAGTCCAAATGCCCGCTAGGGAATCTACATAGTCCAAGTGCCCGCTAGTTAACCTAGATGTTCCAAGTGCCCCCTAGTAAACCTACATAATCCATGGGCCCGCTAGTTAAACTACATAGTGCAAGGGCCCGCTAGTTAACCTAGATCGTGCAAGTGTCCGCTAGTTAACCAAATAGTCCATGTGCCAGCTAGGTAACCTAGATAGTCCAATTGCCCGCTAGGGATCCTTCATAATCCAAGTGCCTGCTAGGTAACCTAGATAGTCCAAGTGCCCGCTAGGGAAGGTACATAGTCCAAGTGTCCGCTAGGTAACCTAGATAGTCCAAGTGCCCGCTAGTAAACCTAGATAGTCCAAGGGCCTGCTAGTTAACCTAGATAGTCCAAGTGCCCGCTAGTTAACCTAAATCGTCCAAGTGTCCGCTAGGTAACCTACATAGTCCAAGTGCCTGCTAGGTAACCTAGATAGTCCAAGTGCCTGATACCTAACCTACATAGTCCAAGTGTCCGTTCGTTAACCTAGATAGTCCAAGTGCCCATTGGGTAACCTACATAGTCCAAGTGCCCGCCTGGTAACCTGGTTAGTCCATGTGCCCGCTAGTTAACCTACATAGTCCAAGTGCCTTCTAGGGAGCCTACATAGTCCACGTGACCGCTAGGGAACCTACATAGTCCAAGTGCCTGCTAGGTAACTACATAGTCCAAATGCCCGCAAGGAAACCTACATAGTCTAAATGTCCGCTAGGCAACCTACATAATACAGGTGCCCACTCTGGAACATACATAGTCCAAGTGCCCGTTAGCTAACCTAGATAGTCCAAGGGCCCACTAGTTGACCTACATAGTCCAAGTGCCAGCTAGGTAACTTAGATAGTACAAGTGCCCGCTAGGGAACCTAGATAGTCCAAGTGCCTGTTAGCTAACCTAGATAGTCCAAGTGGTGGCTAGGTAACCTAGATAGTCCAAGTGCCCGCTAGGTAACCTACATAGTCCAAGTGCCCGTTAGGTAACCTTGATAGTCCAATTGCCCGTTAGCTATCCTAGATAGTCCAAGTGCCCGTTCGTTAACTTACATTGTCCAAGTGCCCGCTAGGTAACGTAGATAGCCCAAGTGCCCGCAAGGGAATGTACATAGCCCAAGTGCCCACTAGGTAACCTAGACAGTCCAATTGCCCCCTAGTTAACCTAGACAGTCCAAGTACCCACTAGGGAACCTACATAGTCCAAGTGCTCGCTGGCAACCTACATAGTCCAAGTGCCCGTTAGTTAACCTAGATTGTCAAATTGCCTGTTAGCTAACCTAGATAGTCGAAGTGTCCGCTAGTTAACCTACATAGTCCAAGTGCCCGTTCGTTAACCTAGATAGTCCAAGTGCCCGCTAGGTAACCTAGACAGTCCAAGTGCCCGCTAGGTTACCTACATAGTCCAAGTGCACGTTCGTTAATCTAGATAATCCAAGTGCCCGTTAGGTAACCTAGACAGTCCAAGTGCCCGCTAGTTACCCTACATAGTCCAAGTGCCCGTTAGTTAACCTAGATAGTCAAAGTGCCTGCTAGGTAACCTAGATAGTCCAAGTGTCCGCTAGATAACCTACATAGTCCAAGTGACCACTAGGTTACCTACATAGTCCAAGTGCCCGTTCGTTAACCTACATAGTCCAAGTGCCCGCTAGGTAACGTAGATAGCCCAAGTGCCCGCTAGGGAAGGTACATAGTCCATGTGCCCGTAGGTAACCTAGATAGTCCAAGTGCCCGCTAGCTAACCTACATAGACCAAGTACCTGCTAGGTAAACTACATAATCCAAGTGCCCGTTCGTTAACCTACATAGTCCAAGTGCCCGTTCGTTAACCTACATAGCCCAAGTGCCCGCTAGGTAACGTAGAAAGCCCAAGTGCCCGCTAGGGAACGTACATACTCCAAGTGCCCACTAGGTAACCTAGACAGTCCAATTTCCCGCCAGTTAACCTAGACAGTCCAAGTACCCGATAGGGAACCTACATAGTCCAATTGCCCGCTAGGGAACCTACATACTCCAAGTGCTCGCTAGGCAACCTACATAGTCCAAGTGCCCGTTAGTTAACCTAGATAGTCAAAGTGCCTGCTAGGTAACCTAAAAAGTCCAAGTGCCGGCTAGGGAACCTACATAGTCCAAGTGCCCGCTAGGTAACCTAGATAGTCCAATTGCCCGTTAGCTAACCTAGATAGTCGAAGTGTCCGGTAGTTAACCTACATAGTCCAAGTACCCTTCGTTAACCTAGAAAGTCCAAGTGCCCACTAGGTAACCTAGACAGTCCAATTGCCCGCTAGTTAACCTAGACAGTCCAAGTGCCAACTAGGTAACCTAGAAAGTACAAGTGCCCGCTAGGGAACCTAGATAGTCCAAGTGGTGGCTAGGTAACCTACATAGTCCAAGTGCCCGTTCGTTAACCTAGATAATCCAAGTGCCCGTTAGGTAACCTAGACAGTCCAAGTGCCCGCTAGTTACCCTACATAGTCCAAGTGCCCTTAGTTAACCTAGATAGTCAAAGTGCCTGTTAGGTATCCTACATAGTCCAAGTGCCCGCTAGGCAACCTAAATAGTCCAAATGCCCGCTAGGGAAACTACGTAGTCCATGTGCCCGCTAGTTAACCTAGATGTTCCAAGTGCCCCCTAGTAAACCTACATAATCCATGGGCCCGCTAGTTAACCTACATAGTGCAAGGGCCCGCTAGTTAACCCATGATCGTGCAAGTGTCCGCTAGTTAACCTACATAATCCAAGTGCCAGCTAGGTAACCTAGATAGTCCAATTGCCCGCTAGGGAAGGTACATAGTCCAAGTGTCCGCTAGGTAACCTAGATAGTCCAAGTGCCCGCTAGTAAACCTAGATAGTCCAAGGGCCTGCTAGTTAACCTAGATAGTCCAAGTGCCCGCTAGTTAACCTAAATCGTCCAAGTGTCCGCTAGGTAACCTACATAGTCCAAGTGCCTGCTAGGTAACCTAGATAGTCCATGTGCCTGATACCTAACCTACATAGTCCAAGTGTCCGTTCGTTAACCTAGATAGTCCAAGTGCCCATTGGGTAACCTACATAGTCCAAGTGCCCGCCTGGTAACCTGGTTAGTCCAAGTGCTCGCTAGTTAACCTACATAGTCCAAGTGCCTTCTAGGGAGCCTACATAGTCCACGTGACCGCTAGGGAACCTACATAGTCCAAGTGCCCGCTAGGTAACCTACATAGTCCAAATGCCCGCAAGGAAACCTACATAGTCTAAATGTCCGCTAGGCAACCTACATAATACAAGTGACCACTCTGGAACATACATAGTCCAACTGCCCGTTAGCTAACCTAGATAGTCCAAGGGCCCACTAGTTGACCTACATAGTCCAAGTGCCAGCTAGGTAACTTAGATAGTACAAGTGCCCGCTAGGGTACCTAGATAGTCCAAGTGCCTGTTAGCTAACCTAGATAGTCCAAGTGGTGGCTAGGTAACCTAGATAGTCCAAGTGCCCGCTAGGTAACCTACATTGTCCAAGTGCCCGTTAGGTAACCTTGATAGTCCAATTGCCCGTTAGCTATCCTAGATAGTCCAAGTGTCCGCTAGTTAACCTACATAGTCCAAGTGCCCGTTCGTTAACTTACATTGTCCAAGTGCCCGCTAGGTAACGTAGATAGCCCAAGTGCCCACTAGGGAATGTACATAGTCCAAGTGCCCACTAGGTAACCTAGACAGTCCAATTGCCGCCTAGTTAACCTAGACAGTCCAAGTACCCGATAGGGAACCTACATAGTCCAAGTGCCCACTAGCGAACCTACATAGTCCAAGTGCTCGCTAGGCAACCTACATAGTCCAAGTGCCCGTTAGTTAACCTACATAGTCCAAGTGCCCGTTCGTTAACCTAGATAGTCCAAGTGCCCGCTAGGTAACCTAGACAGTCCAAGTGCCCGCTAGGTTACCTACATAGTCCAAGTGCACGTTCGTTAATCTAGATAATCCAAGTGCCCGTTAGGTAACCTAGACAGTCCAAGTGCCCGCTAGTTACCCTACATAGTCCAAGTGCCCGTTAGTTAACCTAGATAGTCAAAGTGCCTGCTAGGTAACCTAGATAGTCCAAGTGTCCGCTAGATAACCTACATAGTCCAAGTGACCACTAGGTTACCTACATAGTCCAAGTGCCCGTTCGTTAACCTACGTAGTCCAAGTGCCCGCTAGGTAACGTAGATAGCCCAAGTGCCCGCTAGGGAAGGTACATAGTCCAAGTGCCCGTAGGTAACCTAGATAGTCCAAGTGCCCGCTAGTTAACCTACATAGTCCAAGTACCTGCTAGGTAAACTACATAATCCAAGTGCCCGTCGTTAACCTACATAGTCCAAGTACCCGTTCGCTAACCTACATAGTCCAAGTGCGCGCTAGGTAACGTAGAAAGCCCAAATGCCCGCTAGGGAACGTACATACTCCAAGTGCCCACTAGGTAACCTAGACAGTCCAATTGCCCGCTAGTTAACCTAGACAGTCCAAGTACCCGATAGGGAACCTACATAGTCCAATTGCCCGCTAGGGAACCTACATACTCCAAGTGCTCGCTAGGCAACCTACATAGTCCAAGTGCCCGTTAGTTAACCTAGATAGTCAAAGTGCCTGCTAGGTAACCTAAATAGTCCAAGTGCCCGCTAGGGAACATACGTAGTCCAAGTGCCCGCTAGGTAACCTAGATAGTCCAATTGCCCGTTAGCTAACCTAGATAGTCGAAGTGTCTGCTAGTTAACCTACATACTCCAAGTGCCCGTTCGTTAACCTAGAAAGTCCAAGTGCCCGCTAGGTAACCTAGACAGTCCAAGTGCCCGCTAGGTTACCTACATAGTCCAAGTGCACGTTCATTAACCTAGATTGTCCAAGTGCCCGCTGGTAACATACATAGTCCAAATGCCCGCAAGGAAACCTACATAGTCTAAATGTCCGCTAGGCAACCTACATAATCCAAGTGACCACTCTGGAACATACATAGTCCATGTGCCCGTTAGCTAACCTAGATAGTCCAAGGGCCCGCTAGTTGACCTACATAGTCCAAGTGCCAGCTAGGTAACCTAGATAGTACAAGTGCCCGCTAGGGAACCTAGATAGTCCAAGTGCCTGTTAGCTAACCTAGATAGTCCAAGTGGTGGCTAGGTAACCTACATAGTCCAAGTGCCCGTTCGTTAACCTAGATAATCCAAGTGCCCGTTAGGTAACCTAGACAGTCCAAGTGCCCGCTAGTTGCCCTACATAGTCCAAATGCCCGTTAGTTAACCTAGATAGTCAAAGTGCCTGCTAGGTAACCTACATAGTCCAAGTGCCCGCTAGGTAACCTAGATAGTCCAAGTGCCCGCTAGTTAACCTAGATAGTCCAAGTGCCCGCTAGTTAACCTAGATAGTCCAAGTGCCCCCTAGTAAACCTACATAATCCATGGGCCCGCTAGTTAACCTACATAGTGCAAGGGCCCGCTAGTTAACCTAGATAGTCCAAGTGCCCACTAGTTAACCTAGATACTCCAAGTGCCCGCTAGTTAACCTAGATAGTCCAAGTGCCCCCTAGTAAACCTACATAATCCAAGGGCCCGAAGTTAACCTACATAGTGCAAGGGCCCGCTAGTTAACCTAGATAGTCCAAGTGCCCGCTAGTTAACCTAGATAGTCCAAGTGCCCGCTAGTTAACCTAGATAGTCCAAGTGCCCGCTAGTTAACCTACATAATCCAAGTGCCCGCTAGGTAACCTAGACAGTCCAAGTGACCACTAGGTTACCTACGTAGTCCATGTGCCCATTCGTTAACCTACATAGTCCAAGTGCCCGCTAGGTAACGTAGATAGCCCAAGTGCCCGCTAGGGAACGTACATAGTCCAAGTGCCCGCTAGGTAACCTAGATAGTCTAAGTGCCTGCTAGTAAACCTACATAGTCCAAGTGCCTGCTAGGTAAACTACATAGTCCAAGTGCCCACTAGGTAACCTAGACAGTCCAATTGCCCGCTAGTTAACCTAGACAGTCCAAGTACCGCTAGGGAATCTACATAGTCCAAGTGCCCGCTAGGTAACCTAGATAGTCCAAGTGCCCGCTAGTTAACCTAGATAGTCCCAGTGCCCGCTAGTAAACCTAGATAGTCCAAGGGCCTGCTAGTTAACCTAGATAGTCCAAGTGCCCGCTAGTTATCCTAAATCGTCCAAGTGTCCGCTAGGTATCCTAGATAGTCCAAGTGCCTGATAGCTAACCTACATAGCCCAAGTGTCCGTTCGTTAACCTATGTAGTCCAAGTGCCCATTGGGTAACCTACATAGTCCAAGTGCCCGCTAGTTAACCTACATAGTCCAAGTGCGTTCTAGGGAGCCTACATAGTCCACGTGACCCCTAGGGAACCTACATAGTCCAAGTGCCCGTTAGGGAACCTACAAAGTCCAAGGGCCCGCAAGGTAACCCACATAGTCCAAATGCCCGCAAGGAAACCTACATAGTCTAAATGTCCGCTAGGCAACCTACATAATCCAAGTGCCCGCTCTGGAACATACATAGTCCAAGTGCCCGTTAGCTAACCTAGATAGTCCAAGGGCCCGCTAGTTGACCTACATAGTCCAAGTGCCCGCTAGGGAACCTAGATAGTCCAAGTGGTGGCTAGGTAACCTACATAGTCCACGTACCCGTTCGTTAACCTAGATAATCCAAGTGCCCGTTAGGTAACCTAGACAGTCCAAGTGCCCGCTAGTTACCCTACATAGTCCAAGTGCCCGTTAGTTAACCTAGATAGTCAAAGTGCCTACTAGGTAACCTACATAGTCCAAGTGCCCGCTAGGCAACCTAAATAGTCCAAATGCCCGCTAGGGAAACTACATAGTCCAAGTGCCCGCTAGTTAACCTAGATGTCCCAAGTGCCCCCTAGTAAACCTACATAATACATGGGCCCGCTAGTTAACCTACATAGTGCAAGGGCCCGCTAGTTAACCTAGATCGTACAAGTGTCCGCTAGTTAACCTACATAGTCCAAGTGCCAGCTAGGTAACCTAGATAGTCCAATTGCCCGCTAGGGATCCTTCATAATCCAAGTGCCTGCTAGGTAACCTAGATAGTCCAAGTGCCCGCTAGGGAAGGTACATAGTCCAAGTGTCCGCTAGGTAACCTAGAGAGTTCAAGTGCCCGCTAGTTAACCTACATAGTCCAAGAGCCCGCTAGTTAACCTAGATAGTCCAAGTGCCCGCTAGTAAACCTAGATAGTCCAAGGGCCTGCTAGTTAACCTAGATAGTCCAAGTGCCCGCTAGTTAACCTAAATCGTCCAAGTGTCCGCTAGGTAACCTACATAGTCCCAGTGCCTGCTAGGTAACCTAGATAGTCCAAGTGCCTGATACCTAACCTACATAGTCCAAGTGTCCGTTCGTTAACCTAGATAGTCCAAGTGCCAATTGGGTAACCTACATAGTCCATGTGCCCGCCTGGTAACCAGGTTAGTCCAAGTGCCCGCTAGTTAACCTACATAGTCAAAGTGCCTTCTAGGGAGCCTACATAGTCCACGTGACCGCTAGGGAACCTAAATAGTCCAAGTGCCCGCTAGGTAACCTACATAGTCCAAATGCCCGCAAGGAAACCTACATAGTCTAAATGTCCGCTAGGCAACCTACATAATACAAGTGCCCACTCTGGAACATACATAGTCCAAGTGCCCGTTAGCTAACCTAGATAGTCCAAGGGCCCGCTTGTTGACCTACATAGTCCAAGTGCCAGCTAGGTAACCTAGATAGTACAAGTGCCCGCTAGGGAACCTAGATAGTCCAAGTGCCTGTTAGCTAACCTAGATAGTCCAAGTGGTGGCTAGGTAACCTACATAGTCCAAGTGCCCGTTCGTTAACCTAGATAATCCATGTGCCCGTTAGGTAACCTAGACAGTCCAAGTGCCCGCTAGTTGCACTACATAGTCCAAATGCCCGTTAGTTAACCTAGATAGTCAAAGTGCCTGCTAGGTAACCTACATAGTCCAAGTGCCCGATAGGTAACCTAAATAGTCCAAATGTCCGCTAGGGAAACTACATAGTTCAAGTGCCCGCTAGTTAACCTAGATAGTCCAAGTGCCCCCTAGTAAACCTACATAATCCATGGGCCCGCTAGTTAACCTACATAGTGCAAGGGCCCGCTAGTTAACCTAGATAGTCCAAGTGCCCACTAGTTAACCTAGATAGTCCAAGTGCCCGCTAGTTAACCTAGATAGTCCAAGTGCCCCCTAGTAAACCTACGTAATCCATGGGCCCGAAGTTAACCTACATAGTGCAAGGGCCCGCTAGTTAACCTAGATAGTCCAAGTGCCCGCTAGTTAACCTAGATAGTCCAAGTGCCCGCTAGTTAACCTAGATAGTCCAAGTGCCCGCTAGTTAACCTACATAGTCCAAGTGCCCGCTAGGTAACCTAGACAGTCCAAGTGACCACTAGGTTACCTACGTAGTCCATGTGCCCATTCGTTAACCTACATAGTCCAAGTGCCCGCTAGGTAACGTAGATAGCCCAAGTGCCCGCTAGGGAACGTACATAGGCCAAGTGCCTGCTAGGTAACCTAGATAGTCTAAGTGCCTGCTAGTAAACCTACATAGTCCAAGTGCCTGCTAGCTAAACTACATAGTCCAAGTGCCCACTAGGTAACCTAGACAGTCCAATTGCCCGCTAGTTAACCTAGACAGTCCAAGTACCGCTAGGGAATCTACATAGTCCAAGCGCCCGCTAGGGAACCTACATAGTCCAGGTGCTCGCTAGGCAACCTACATAGTCCACGTGCCCGTTAGTTAACCTAGATAGTCAAAGTGCCTGCTAGGTAACCTACATAGTTCAAGTGCCCGTTAGGTAACCTTGATAGTCCAATTGCCCGTTAGCTATCCTAGATAGTCCAAGTGTCCGCTAGTTAACCTACATAGTCCAAGTGCCCGTTCGTTAACTTACATTGTCCAAGTGCCCGCTAGGTAACATAGATAACCCAAGTGCCCGCTAGGGAACGTACATAGTCCAAGTGCCCACTAGGTAACCTAGACAGTCCAATTGCCCCCTAGTTAACCTAGACAATCCAAGTACCCGATAGGGAACCCACATAGTCCAAGTGCCCACTAGGGAACCTACATAGTCCAAGTGCTCGCTAGGCAACCTACATAGTCCAAGTGCCCGTTAGTTAACCTAGATTGTCCAATTGCCCGTTAGCTAACCTAGATAGTCGATGTGTCTGCTATTTAACCTACATAGTCCAAGTGCCCGTTCGTTAACCTAGATAGTCCAAGTGCCCGCTAGGTAACCTAGACAGTCCAAGTGCCCGCTAGGTTACCTACATAGTCCAAGTGCACGTTTGTTAACCTAGATAGTCCAAGTGCCCGCTGGTAACCTACATAGTCCAAGGGCCCGCTAAGTAACCTTGATAGTCCAAGTCCCTTCTAGTTAACCTACGTAGTCCAAGTGCCCGCTAGATAACCTACATAGTCCAAGTGCCCACTAGGTAACCTAAATAATCCAAATGCCCGCTAGGGAAACTACATAGTCCAAGTGCCCGTTAGTTAACCTAGATAGTCCAAGTGCCCGCTAGTAAACCTAGATAGTCCAAGGGCCTGCTAGTTAACCTAGATAGTCCAAGTGCCCGCTAGTTATCCTAAATCGTCCACGTGTCCGCTAGGTAACCTAGATAGTCCAAGTGCCTGATAGCTAACCTACATAGCCCAAGTGTCCGTTCGTTAACCTATGTAGTCCAAGTGCCCATTGGGTAACATACATAGTCCAAGTGCCCGCTAGTTAACCTACATAGTCCAAGTGCCTTCTAGGGAGCCTACATAGTCCACGTGACCCCTAGGGAACCTACATAGTCCAAGTGCCGTTAGGGAACCTACATAGACCAAGGGCCCGCTAGGTAACCTACATAGTCCAAATGCCCGCAAGGAAACCTACATAGTCTAAATGTCCGCTAGGCAACCTACATAATCCAAGTGCCCGCTCTGGAACATACATAGTCCAAGTGCCCGTTAGCTAACCTAGATAGTCCAAGGGCCCGCTAGTTGACCTACATAGTCCTAGTGCCCGCTAGGGAACCTAGATAGTCCAAGTGGTGGCTAGGTAACCTACATAGTCCACGTACCCGTTCGTTAACCTAGATAATCCAAGTGCCCGTTAGGTAACCTAGACAGTCCAAGTGCCCGCTAGTTACCCTACATAGTCCAAGTGCCCGTTAGTTAACCTAGATAGTCAAAGTGCCTGCTAGGTAACCTACATAGTCCAAGTGCCCGCTAGGCAACCTAAATAGTCCAAATGCCCGCTAGGGAAACTACATAGTCCAAGTGCCCGCTAGTTAACCTAGATGTCCCAAGTGCCCCCTAGTAAACCTACATAATCCATGGGCCCGCTAGTTAACCTACATAGTGCAAGGGCCCGCTAGTTAACCTAGATCGTGCAAGTGTCCGCTAGTTAACCTACATAGTCCAAGTGCCAGCTAGGTAACCTAGATAGTCCAATTGCCCGCTAGGGATCCTTCATAATCCAAGTGCCTGCTAGGTAACCTAGATAGTCCAAGTGCCCGCTAGGGAAGGTACATAGTCCAAGTGTTCGCTAGGTAACCTAGAGAGTTCAAGTGCCCGATAGTTAACCTACATAGTCCAAGAGCCCGCTAGTTAACCTAGATAGTCCAAGTGCCCGCTAGTAAACCTAGATAGTCCAAGGGCCTGCTAGTTAACCTAGATAGTCCAAGTGCCCTCTATTAACCTAAATCGTCCAATTGTCCGCTAAGTAACCTACATAGTCCCAGTGCCTGCTAGGTAACCTAGATAGTCCAAGTGCCTGATACCTAACCTACATAGTCCAAGTGTCCGTTCGTTAACCTAGATAGTCCAAGTGCCAATTGGGTAACCTACATAGTCCATGTGCCCGCCTGGTAACCAGGTTAGTCCAAGTGCCCGCTAGTTAACCTACATAGTCCAAGTGCCTTCTAGGGAGCCTACATAGTCCACGTGACCGCTAGGGAACCTACATAGTCCAAATGCCCGCAAGGAAACCTACATAGTCTAAATGTCCGCTAGGCAACCTACATAATACAAGTGCCCACTCTGGAACATACATAGTCCAAGTGCCCGTTAGCTAACCTAGATAGTCCAAGGGCCCGCTAGTTGACCTACATAGTCCAAGTGCCAGCTAGGTAACCTAGATAGTACAAGTGCCCGCTAGGGAACCTAGATAGTCCAAGTGCCTGTTAGCTAACCTAGATAGTCCAAGTGGTGGCTAGGTAACCTACATAGTCCAAGTGCCCCTTCGTTAACCTAGATAATCCAAGTCCCCTTTAGGTAACCTAGACAGTCCAAGTGCCCGCTAGTTACCCTACATAGTCCAAGTGCCCGTTAGTTAACCTAGATAGTCAAAGTGCCTGCTAGGTAACCTAGATAGTCCAAGTGTCCGCTAGATAACCTACATAGTCCAAGTGACCACTAGGTTACCTACATAGTCCAAGTGCCCGTTCGTTAACCTACATAGTCCAAGTGCCCACTAGGTAACGTAGATAGCCCAAGTGCCCGCTAGGGAAGGTACATAGTCCAAGTGCCCGTAGGTAACCTAGATAGTCCAAGTGCCCGCTAGGTAACCTACATAGTCCAAATGCCCGCAAGGAAACCTACATAGTCTAAATGTCCGCTAGGCAACCTACATAATACAAGTGCCCACTCTGTAACATACATAGTCCAAGTGCCCGTTAGCTAACCTAGATAGTCCAAGGGCCCACTAGTTGACCTACATAGTCCAAGTGCCAGCTAGGTAACTTAGATATTACAAGTGCCCGCTAGGGAACCTACATAGTCCAAGTGCCTGTTAGCTAACCTAGATAGTCCAATTGCCCGTTAGATATCCTAGATAGTCCAAGTGTCCGCTAGTTAACCTACATAGTCCAAGTGCCCGTTCGTTAACTTACATTGTCCAAGTGCCCGCTAGGTAACGTAGATAGCCCAAGTGCCCGCTAGGGATGTATATAGTCCAAGTGCCCACTAGGTAACCTAGACAGTCCAATTGCCCCCTAGTTAACCTAGACAGTCCAAGTACCCGATAGGGAACCTACATAGTCCAAGTGCCCACTAGGGAAACTACATAGTCCAAGTGCTCGCTAGGCAACCTACATAGTCCAAGTGCCCGTTAGTTAACCTAGATTGTCCAATTGCCCGTTAGCTAACCTAGATAGTCGAAGTGTCCGCTAGTTAACCTACATAGTCCAAGTGCCCGTTCGTTAACCTAGATAGTCCAAGTGCCCGCTAGGTAACCTAGACAGTCCAAGTGCACGCTAGGTTACCTACATAGTCCAAGTGCACGTTCGTTAACCTAGATAGTCAAAGTGCCTGCTAGGTAACCTAGATAGTCCAAGTGTCCGCTAGATAACCTACATAGTCCAAGTGACCACTAGGTTACCTACATAGTCCAAGTGCCCTTTCGTTAACCTACATAGTCCAAGTGCCCGTAGGTAACCTAGATAGTCCAAGTGCCCGCTAGTTAACCTACATAGTCCAAGTACCTGCTAGGTAAACTACATAATCCAAGTGCCCGTTCGTTAACCTACATAGTCCAAGTACCCGTTCGTTAACCTACATAGTCCAAGTGCCCGCTAGGTAACGTAGAAAGCCCAAATGCCCGCTAGGGAACGTACATACTCTAAGTGCCCACTAGGTAACCTAGACAGTCCAATTGCCCGCTAGTTAACCTAGACAGTCCAAGTACCCGATAGGGAACCTACATAGTCCAATTGCCCGCTGGGAACCTACATAATCCAAGTGCTCGCTAGGCAACCTACATAGTCCAAGTGCCCGTTAGTTAACCTAGATAGTCAAAGTGCCTGCTAGGTAACCTAAATAGTCCAAGTGCCCGCTAGGGAACCTACATAGTCCAAGTGCCCGCTAGGTAACCTAGATAGTCCAATTGCCCGTTTGTTAACCTAGAAAGTCCAAGTGCCCGCTAGGTAACCTAGACAGTCCAAGTGCCCGCTAGGTTACCTACATAGTCCAAGTGCACGTTCGTTAACCTAGATTGTCCAAGTGCCCGCTGGTAACATACATAGTCCAAATGCCCGCAAGGAAACCTACATAGTCTAAATGTCCGCTAGGCAACCTACATAATCCAAGTGACCACTCTGGAACATACATAGTCCATGTGCCCGTTAGCTAACCTAGATAGTCCAAGGGCACGCTAGTTGACCTACATAGTCCAAGTGCCAGCTAGGTAACCTAGATAGTACAAGTGCCCGCTAGGGAACCTAGATAGTCCAAGTGCCTGTTAGCTAACCTAGATAGTCCAAGTGGTGGCTAGGTAACCTACATAGTCCAGGTGCCCGTTCGTTAACCTAGATAATCCAAGTGCCCGTTAGGTAACCTAGACAGTTCAAGTGCCCGCTAGTTGCCCTACATAGTCCAAATGCCCGTTAGTTAACCTAGATAGTCAAAGTGCCTGCTAGGTAACCTAGATAGTCCAAGTGCCCGCTAGATAACCTACATAGTCCAAGTGACCGCTAGGTAACCTAAATAGTCCAAGTGCCCCCTAGTAAACCTACATAATCCATGGGCCCGCTAGTTAACCTACATAGTGCAAGGGCCCGCTAGTTAACCTAGATAGTCCAAGTGCCCGCTAGTAAACCTAGATAGTCCAAGTGCCCGCTAGTTAACCTAGATAGTCCAAGTGCCCGCTAGTTAACCTACATAGTCCAAGTGCCCGCTAGGTAACCTAGACAGTCCAAGTGACCACTAGGTTACCTACGTAGTCCATGTGCCCATTCGTTAACCTACATAGTCCAAGTGCCCGCTAGGTAACGTAGATAGCCCAAGTGCCCGCTAGGGAACGTACATAGTCCAAGTGCCCGCTATGTAACCTAGATAGTCTAAGTGCCTGCTAGTAAACCTACATAGTCCAAGTGCCTGCTAGGTAAACTACATAGTCCAAGTGCCCACTAGGTAACCTAGACAGTCCAATTGCCCGCTAGTTAACCTAGACAGTCCAAGTACCGCTAGGGAATCTGCATAGTCCAAGCACCCGCTAGGGAACCTACATAGTCCAGGTGCTCGCTAGGCAAACTACATAGTACACGTGCCCGTTAGTTAACCTAGATAGTCAAAGTGCCTGCTAGGTAACCTAGATAGTCCAAGTGCCCGCTAGGTAACCTACATAGTCCAAGTGCCCGTTAGGTAACCTTGATAGTCCAATTGCCCGTTAGCTATCCTAGATAGTCCAAGTGTCCGCTAGTTAACCTACATAGTCCAAGTGCCCGTTCGTTAACTTACATTGTCCAAGTGCCAGCTAGGTAACGTAGATAACCCAAGTGCCCGCTAGGGAACGTACATAGTCCAAGTGCCCACTAGGTAACCTAGACAGTCCAATTGCCCCCTAGTTAACCTAGACAGTCCAAGTACCCGATAGGGAACCTACATAGTCCAAGTGCCCACTAGGGAACCTACATAGTCCAAGTGCCCGTTAGTTAACCTAGATTGTCCAATTGCCCGTTAGCTAACCTAGATAGTCGAAGTGTCTGCTAGTTAACCTACATAGTCCAAGTGCCCGTTCGTTAACCTAGATAGTCCAAGTGCCCGCTAGGTAACCTAGACAGTCCAAGTGCCCGCTAGGTTACCTACATAGTCCAAGTGCACGTTCGTTAACCTAGATAGTCCAAGTGCCCGCTGGTAAACTACATAGTCCAAGGGCCCGCTAGGTAACCTTGATAGTCCAAGTCCCTTCTAGTTAAACTACGTAGTCCAAGTGCCCGCTAGATAACCTACATAGTCCAAGTGCCCACTAGGTAACCTAAATAATCCAAATGCCCGCTAGGGAAACTACATAGTCCAAGTGCCCGTTAGTTAACCTAGATAGTCCAAGTGCCCGCTAGTAAAACTAGATAGTCAAAGGGCCTGCTAGTTAACCTAGATAGTCCAAGTGTCCGCTAGTTATCCTAAATCGTCCAAGTGTCCGCTAGGTAACCTAGATAGTCCAAGTGCCTGATAGCTAACCTACATAGCCAAGTGTCCGTTCGTTAACCTAGATAGTCCAAGTGCCCATTGGGTAACCTACATAGTCCAAGTGCCCGCTAGTTAACCTACATAGTCCAAGTGCGTTCTAGGGAGCCTACATAGTCCACGTGACCCCTAGGGAACCTACATAGTCCAAGTGCCCGTTAGGGAACCTACATAGTCCAAGGGCCCGCTAGGTAACCTACATAGTCCAAATGCCCGCAAGGAAACCTACATAGTCTAAATGTCCGCTAGGCAACCTACATAATCCAAGTGCCCACTCTGGAACATACATAGTCCAAGTGCCCGTTAGCTAACCTAGATAGTCCAAGGGCCCGCTAGTTGACCTACATAGTCCAAGTGCCCGCTAGGGAACCTAGATAGTCCAAGTGGTGGCTAGGTAACCTACATAGTCCACGTACCCGTTCGTTAACCTAGATAATCCAAGTGCCAGCTAGGTAACCTAGATAGTCCAATTGCCCGCTAGGGAAGGTACATAGTCCAAGTGTCCGCTAGGTAACCTAGATAGTCCAAGTGCCCGCTAGTAAACCTAGATAGTCCAAGGGCCTGCTAGTTAACCTAGATAGTCCAAGTGCCCGCTAGTTAACCTAAATCGTCCAAGTGTCCGCTAGGTAACCTACATAGTCCAAGTGCCTGCTAGGTAACCTAGATAGTCCATGTGCCTGATACCTAACTTACATAGTCCAAGTGTCCGTTCGTTAACCTAGATAGTCCAAGTGCCCATTGGGTAACCTACATAGTCCAAGTGCCCGCCTGGTAACCTGGTTAGTCCAAGTGCTCGCTAGTTAACCTACATAGTCCAAGTGCCTTCTAGGGAGCCTACATAGTCCACGTGACCGCTAGGGAACCTACATAGTCCAAGTGCCCGCTAGGTAACCTACATAGTCCAAATGCCCGCAAGGAAACCTACATAGTCTAAATGTCCGCTAGGCAACCTACATAATACAAGTGACCACTCTGGAACATACATAGTCCAACTGCCCGTTAGCTAACCTAGATAGTCCAAGGGCCCACTAGTTGACCTACATAGTCCAAGTGCCAGCTAGGTAACTTAGATAGTACAAGTGCCCGCTAGGGTACCTAGATAGTCCAAGTGCCTGTTAGCTAACCTAGATAGTCCAAGTGGTGGCTAGGTAACCTAGATAGTCCAAGTGCCCGCTAGGTAACCTACATTGTCCAAGTGCCCGTTAGGTAACCTTGATAGTCCAATTGCCCGTTAGCTATCCTAGATAGTCCAAGTGTCCGCTAGTTAACCTACATAGTCCAAGTGCCCGTTCGTTAACTTACATTGTCCAAGTGCCCGCTAGGTAACGTAGATAGCCCAAGTGCCCACTAGGGAATGTACATAGTCCAAGTGCCCACTAGGTAACCTAGACAGTCCAATTGCCGCCTAGTTAACCTAGACAGTCCAAGTACCCGATAGGGAACCTACATAGTCCAAGTGCCCACTAGCGAACCTACATAGTCCAAGTGCTCGCTAGGCAACCTACATAGTCCAAGTGCCCGTTAGTTAACCTACATAGTCCAAGTGCCCGTTCGTTAACCTAGATAGTCCAAGTGCCCGCTAGGTAACCTAGACAGTCCAAGTGCCCGCTAGGTTACCTACATAGTCCAAGTGCACGTTCGTTAATCTAGATAATCCAAGTGCCCGTTAGGTAACCTAGACAGTCCAAGTGCCCGCTAGTTACCCTACATAGTCCAAGTGCCCGTTAGTTAACCTAGATAGTCAAAGTGCCTGCTAGGTAACCTAGATAGTCCAAGTGTCCGCTAGATAACCTACATAGTCCAAGTGACCACTAGGTTACCTACATAGTCCAAGTGCCCGTTCGTTAACCTACGTAGTCCAAGTGCCCGCTAGGTAACGTAGATAGCCCAAGTGCCCGCTAGGGAAGGTACATAGTCCAAGTGCCCGTAGGTAACCTAGATAGTCCAAGTGCCCGCTAGTTAACCTACATAGTCCAAGTACCTGCTAGGTAAACTACATAATCCAAGTGCCCGTCGTTAACCTACATAGTCCAAGTACCCGTTCGCTAACCTACATAGTCCAAGTGCGCGCTAGGTAACGTAGAAAGCCCAAATGCCCGCTAGGGAACGTACATACTCCAAGTGCCCACTAGGTAACCTAGACAGTCCAATTGCCCGCTAGTTAACCTAGACAGTCCAAGTACCCGATAGGGAACCTACATAGTCCAATTGCCCGCTAGGGAACCTACATACTCCAAGTGCTCGCTAGGCAACCTACATAGTCCAAGTGCCCGTTAGTTAACCTAGATAGTCAAAGTGCCTGCTAGGTAACCTAAATAGTCCAAGTGCCCGCTAGGGAACATACGTAGTCCAAGTGCCCGCTAGGTAACCTAGATAGTCCAATTGCCCGTTAGCTAACCTAGATAGTCGAAGTGTCTGCTAGTTAACCTACATACTCCAAGTGCCCGTTCGTTAACCTAGAAAGTCCAAGTGCCCGCTAGGTAACCTAGACAGTCCAAGTGCCCGCTAGGTTACCTACATAGTCCAAGTGCACGTTCATTAACCTAGATTGTCCAAGTGCCCGCTGGTAACATACATAGTCCAAATGCCCGCAAGGAAACCTACATAGTCTAAATGTCCGCTAGGCAACCTACATAATCCAAGTGACCACTCTGGAACATACATAGTCCATGTGCCCGTTAGCTAACCTAGATAGTCCAAGGGCCCGCTAGTTGACCTACATAGTCCAAGTGCCAGCTAGGTAACCTAGATAGTACAAGTGCCCGCTAGGGAACCTAGATAGTCCAAGTGCCTGTTAGCTAACCTAGATAGTCCAAGTGGTGGCTAGGTAACCTACATAGTCCAAGTGCCCGTTCGTTAACCTAGATAATCCAAGTGCCCGTTAGGTAACCTAGACAGTCCAAGTGCCCGCTAGTTGCCCTACATAGTCCAAATGCCCGTTAGTTAACCTAGATAGTCAAAGTGCCTGCTAGGTAACCTACATAGTCCAAGTGCCCGCTAGGTAACCTAGATAGTCCAAGTGCCCGCTAGTTAACCTAGATAGTCCAAGTGCCCGCTAGTTAACCTAGATAGTCCAAGTGCCCCCTAGTAAACCTACATAATCCATGGGCCCGCTAGTTAACCTACATAGTGCAAGGGCCCGCTAGTTAACCTAGATAGTCCAAGTGCCCACTAGTTAACCTAGATACTCCAAGTGCCCGCTAGTTAACCTAGATAGTCCAAGTGCCCCCTAGTAAACCTACATAATCCAAGGGCCCGAAGTTAACCTACATAGTGCAAGGGCCCGCTAGTTAACCTAGATAGTCCAAGTGCCCGCTAGTTAACCTAGATAGTCCAAGTGCCCGCTAGTTAACCTAGATAGTCCAAGTGCCCGCTAGTTAACCTACATAATCCAAGTGCCCGCTAGGTAACCTAGACAGTCCAAGTGACCACTAGGTTACCTACGTAGTCCATGTGCCCATTCGTTAACCTACATAGTCCAAGTGCCCGCTAGGTAACGTAGATAGCCCAAGTGCCCGCTAGGGAACGTACATAGTCCAAGTGCCCGCTAGGTAACCTAGATAGTCTAAGTGCCTGCTAGTAAACCTACATAGTCCAAGTGCCTGCTAGGTAAACTACATAGTCCAAGTGCCCACTAGGTAACCTAGACAGTCCAATTGCCCGCTAGTTAACCTAGACAGTCCAAGTACCGCTAGGGAATCTACATAGTCCAAGTGCCCGCTAGGTAACCTAGATAGTCCAAGTGCCCGCTAGTTAACCTAGATAGTCCCAGTGCCCGCTAGTAAACCTAGATAGTCCAAGGGCCTGCTAGTTAACCTAGATAGTCCAAGTGCCCGCTAGTTATCCTAAATCGTCCAAGTGTCCGCTAGGTATCCTAGATAGTCCAAGTGCCTGATAGCTAACCTACATAGCCCAAGTGTCCGTTCGTTAACCTATGTAGTCCAAGTGCCCATTGGGTAACCTACATAGTCCAAGTGCCCGCTAGTTAACCTACATAGTCCAAGTGCGTTCTAGGGAGCCTACATAGTCCACGTGACCCCTAGGGAACCTACATAGTCCAAGTGCCCGTTAGGGAACCTACAAAGTCCAAGGGCCCGCAAGGTAACCCACATAGTCCAAATGCCCGCAAGGAAACCTACATAGTCTAAATGTCCGCTAGGCAACCTACATAATCCAAGTGCCCGCTCTGGAACATACATAGTCCAAGTGCCCGTTAGCTAACCTAGATAGTCCAAGGGCCCGCTAGTTGACCTACATAGTCCAAGTGCCCGCTAGGGAACCTAGATAGTCCAAGTGGTGGCTAGGTAACCTACATAGTCCACGTACCCGTTCGTTAACCTAGATAATCCAAGTGCCCGTTAGGTAACCTAGACAGTCCAAGTGCCCGCTAGTTACCCTACATAGTCCAAGTGCCCGTTAGTTAACCTAGATAGTCAAAGTGCCTACTAGGTAACCTACATAGTCCAAGTGCCCGCTAGGCAACCTAAATAGTCCAAATGCCCGCTAGGGAAACTACATAGTCCAAGTGCCCGCTAGTTAACCTAGATGTCCCAAGTGCCCCCTAGTAAACCTACATAATACATGGGCCCGCTAGTTAACCTACATAGTGCAAGGGCCCGCTAGTTAACCTAGATCGTACAAGTGTCCGCTAGTTAACCTACATAGTCCAAGTGCCAGCTAGGTAACCTAGATAGTCCAATTGCCCGCTAGGGATCCTTCATAATCCAAGTGCCTGCTAGGTAACCTAGATAGTCCAAGTGCCCGCTAGGGAAGGTACATAGTCCAAGTGTCCGCTAGGTAACCTAGAGAGTTCAAGTGCCCGCTAGTTAACCTACATAGTCCAAGAGCCCGCTAGTTAACCTAGATAGTCCAAGTGCCCGCTAGTAAACCTAGATAGTCCAAGGGCCTGCTAGTTAACCTAGATAGTCCAAGTGCCCGCTAGTTAACCTAAATCGTCCAAGTGTCCGCTAGGTAACCTACATAGTCCCAGTGCCTGCTAGGTAACCTAGATAGTCCAAGTGCCTGATACCTAACCTACATAGTCCAAGTGTCCGTTCGTTAACCTAGATAGTCCAAGTGCCAATTGGGTAACCTACATAGTCCATGTGCCCGCCTGGTAACCAGGTTAGTCCAAGTGCCCGCTAGTTAACCTACATAGTCAAAGTGCCTTCTAGGGAGCCTACATAGTCCACGTGACCGCTAGGGAACCTAAATAGTCCAAGTGCCCGCTAGGTAACCTACATAGTCCAAATGCCCGCAAGGAAACCTACATAGTCTAAATGTCCGCTAGGCAACCTACATAATACAAGTGCCCACTCTGGAACATACATAGTCCAAGTGCCCGTTAGCTAACCTAGATAGTCCAAGGGCCCGCTTGTTGACCTACATAGTCCAAGTGCCAGCTAGGTAACCTAGATAGTACAAGTGCCCGCTAGGGAACCTAGATAGTCCAAGTGCCTGTTAGCTAACCTAGATAGTCCAAGTGGTGGCTAGGTAACCTACATAGTCCAAGTGCCCGTTCGTTAACCTAGATAATCCATGTGCCCGTTAGGTAACCTAGACAGTCCAAGTGCCCGCTAGTTGCACTACATAGTCCAAATGCCCGTTAGTTAACCTAGATAGTCAAAGTGCCTGCTAGGTAACCTACATAGTCCAAGTGCCCGATAGGTAACCTAAATAGTCCAAATGTCCGCTAGGGAAACTACATAGTTCAAGTGCCCGCTAGTTAACCTAGATAGTCCAAGTGCCCCCTAGTAAACCTACATAATCCATGGGCCCGCTAGTTAACCTACATAGTGCAAGGGCCCGCTAGTTAACCTAGATAGTCCAAGTGCCCACTAGTTAACCTAGATAGTCCAAGTGCCCGCTAGTTAACCTAGATAGTCCAAGTGCCCCCTAGTAAACCTACGTAATCCATGGGCCCGAAGTTAACCTACATAGTGCAAGGGCCCGCTAGTTAACCTAGATAGTCCAAGTGCCCGCTAGTTAACCTAGATAGTCCAAGTGCCCGCTAGTTAACCTAGATAGTCCAAGTGCCCGCTAGTTAACCTACATAGTCCAAGTGCCCGCTAGGTAACCTAGACAGTCCAAGTGACCACTAGGTTACCTACGTAGTCCATGTGCCCATTCGTTAACCTACATAGTCCAAGTGCCCGCTAGGTAACGTAGATAGCCCAAGTGCCCGCTAGGGAACGTACATAGGCCAAGTGCCTGCTAGGTAACCTAGATAGTCTAAGTGCCTGCTAGTAAACCTACATAGTCCAAGTGCCTGCTAGCTAAACTACATAGTCCAAGTGCCCACTAGGTAACCTAGACAGTCCAATTGCCCGCTAGTTAACCTAGACAGTCCAAGTACCGCTAGGGAATCTACATAGTCCAAGCGCCCGCTAGGGAACCTACATAGTCCAGGTGCTCGCTAGGCAACCTACATAGTCCACGTGCCCGTTAGTTAACCTAGATAGTCAAAGTGCCTGCTAGGTAACCTACATAGTTCAAGTGCCCGTTAGGTAACCTTGATAGTCCAATTGCCCGTTAGCTATCCTAGATAGTCCAAGTGTCCGCTAGTTAACCTACATAGTCCAAGTGCCCGTTCGTTAACTTACATTGTCCAAGTGCCCGCTAGGTAACATAGATAACCCAAGTGCCCGCTAGGGAACGTACATAGTCCAAGTGCCCACTAGGTAACCTAGACAGTCCAATTGCCCCCTAGTTAACCTAGACAATCCAAGTACCCGATAGGGAACCCACATAGTCCAAGTGCCCACTAGGGAACCTACATAGTCCAAGTGCTCGCTAGGCAACCTACATAGTCCAAGTGCCCGTTAGTTAACCTAGATTGTCCAATTGCCCGTTAGCTAACCTAGATAGTCGATGTGTCTGCTATTTAACCTACATAGTCCAAGTGCCCGTTCGTTAACCTAGATAGTCCAAGTGCCCGCTAGGTAACCTAGACAGTCCAAGTGCCCGCTAGGTTACCTACATAGTCCAAGTGCACGTTTGTTAACCTAGATAGTCCAAGTGCCCGCTGGTAACCTACATAGTCCAAGGGCCCGCTAAGTAACCTTGATAGTCCAAGTCCCTTCTAGTTAACCTACGTAGTCCAAGTGCCCGCTAGATAACCTACATAGTCCAAGTGCCCACTAGGTAACCTAAATAATCCAAATGCCCGCTAGGGAAACTACATAGTCCAAGTGCCCGTTAGTTAACCTAGATAGTCCAAGTGCCCGCTAGTAAACCTAGATAGTCCAAGGGCCTGCTAGTTAACCTAGATAGTCCAAGTGCCCGCTAGTTATCCTAAATCGTCCACGTGTCCGCTAGGTAACCTAGATAGTCCAAGTGCCTGATAGCTAACCTACATAGCCCAAGTGTCCGTTCGTTAACCTATGTAGTCCAAGTGCCCATTGGGTAACATACATAGTCCAAGTGCCCGCTAGTTAACCTACATAGTCCAAGTGCCTTCTAGGGAGCCTACATAGTCCACGTGACCCCTAGGGAACCTACATAGTCCAAGTGCCGTTAGGGAACCTACATAGACCAAGGGCCCGCTAGGTAACCTACATAGTCCAAATGCCCGCAAGGAAACCTACATAGTCTAAATGTCCGCTAGGCAACCTACATAATCCAAGTGCCCGCTCTGGAACATACATAGTCCAAGTGCCCGTTAGCTAACCTAGATAGTCCAAGGGCCCGCTAGTTGACCTACATAGTCCTAGTGCCCGCTAGGGAACCTAGATAGTCCAAGTGGTGGCTAGGTAACCTACATAGTCCACGTACCCGTTCGTTAACCTAGATAATCCAAGTGCCCGTTAGGTAACCTAGACAGTCCAAGTGCCCGCTAGTTACCCTACATAGTCCAAGTGCCCGTTAGTTAACCTAGATAGTCAAAGTGCCTGCTAGGTAACCTACATAGTCCAAGTGCCCGCTAGGCAACCTAAATAGTCCAAATGCCCGCTAGGGAAACTACATAGTCCAAGTGCCCGCTAGTTAACCTAGATGTCCCAAGTGCCCCCTAGTAAACCTACATAATCCATGGGCCCGCTAGTTAACCTACATAGTGCAAGGGCCCGCTAGTTAACCTAGATCGTGCAAGTGTCCGCTAGTTAACCTACATAGTCCAAGTGCCAGCTAGGTAACCTAGATAGTCCAATTGCCCGCTAGGGATCCTTCATAATCCAAGTGCCTGCTAGGTAACCTAGATAGTCCAAGTGCCCGCTAGGGAAGGTACATAGTCCAAGTGTTCGCTAGGTAACCTAGAGAGTTCAAGTGCCCGATAGTTAACCTACATAGTCCAAGAGCCCGCTAGTTAACCTAGATAGTCCAAGTGCCCGCTAGTAAACCTAGATAGTCCAAGGGCCTGCTAGTTAACCTAGATAGTCCAAGTGCCCTCTATTAACCTAAATCGTCCAATTGTCCGCTAAGTAACCTACATAGTCCCAGTGCCTGCTAGGTAACCTAGATAGTCCAAGTGCCTGATACCTAACCTACATAGTCCAAGTGTCCGTTCGTTAACCTAGATAGTCCAAGTGCCAATTGGGTAACCTACATAGTCCATGTGCCCGCCTGGTAACCAGGTTAGTCCAAGTGCCCGCTAGTTAACCTACATAGTCCAAGTGCCTTCTAGGGAGCCTACATAGTCCACGTGACCGCTAGGGAACCTACATAGTCCAAATGCCCGCAAGGAAACCTACATAGTCTAAATGTCCGCTAGGCAACCTACATAATACAAGTGCCCACTCTGGAACATACATAGTCCAAGTGCCCGTTAGCTAACCTAGATAGTCCAAGGGCCCGCTAGTTGACCTACATAGTCCAAGTGCCAGCTAGGTAACCTAGATAGTACAAGTGCCCGCTAGGGAACCTAGATAGTCCAAGTGCCTGTTAGCTAACCTAGATAGTCCAAGTGGTGGCTAGGTAACCTACATAGTCCAAGTGCCCCTTCGTTAACCTAGATAATCCAAGTCCCCTTTAGGTAACCTAGACAGTCCAAGTGCCCGCTAGTTACCCTACATAGTCCAAGTGCCCGTTAGTTAACCTAGATAGTCAAAGTGCCTGCTAGGTAACCTAGATAGTCCAAGTGTCCGCTAGATAACCTACATAGTCCAAGTGACCACTAGGTTACCTACATAGTCCAAGTGCCCGTTCGTTAACCTACATAGTCCAAGTGCCCACTAGGTAACGTAGATAGCCCAAGTGCCCGCTAGGGAAGGTACATAGTCCAAGTGCCCGTAGGTAACCTAGATAGTCCAAGTGCCCGCTAGGTAACCTACATAGTCCAAATGCCCGCAAGGAAACCTACATAGTCTAAATGTCCGCTAGGCAACCTACATAATACAAGTGCCCACTCTGTAACATACATAGTCCAAGTGCCCGTTAGCTAACCTAGATAGTCCAAGGGCCCACTAGTTGACCTACATAGTCCAAGTGCCAGCTAGGTAACTTAGATATTACAAGTGCCCGCTAGGGAACCTACATAGTCCAAGTGCCTGTTAGCTAACCTAGATAGTCCAATTGCCCGTTAGATATCCTAGATAGTCCAAGTGTCCGCTAGTTAACCTACATAGTCCAAGTGCCCGTTCGTTAACTTACATTGTCCAAGTGCCCGCTAGGTAACGTAGATAGCCCAAGTGCCCGCTAGGGATGTATATAGTCCAAGTGCCCACTAGGTAACCTAGACAGTCCAATTGCCCCCTAGTTAACCTAGACAGTCCAAGTACCCGATAGGGAACCTACATAGTCCAAGTGCCCACTAGGGAAACTACATAGTCCAAGTGCTCGCTAGGCAACCTACATAGTCCAAGTGCCCGTTAGTTAACCTAGATTGTCCAATTGCCCGTTAGCTAACCTAGATAGTCGAAGTGTCCGCTAGTTAACCTACATAGTCCAAGTGCCCGTTCGTTAACCTAGATAGTCCAAGTGCCCGCTAGGTAACCTAGACAGTCCAAGTGCACGCTAGGTTACCTACATAGTCCAAGTGCACGTTCGTTAACCTAGATAGTCAAAGTGCCTGCTAGGTAACCTAGATAGTCCAAGTGTCCGCTAGATAACCTACATAGTCCAAGTGACCACTAGGTTACCTACATAGTCCAAGTGCCCTTTCGTTAACCTACATAGTCCAAGTGCCCGTAGGTAACCTAGATAGTCCAAGTGCCCGCTAGTTAACCTACATAGTCCAAGTACCTGCTAGGTAAACTACATAATCCAAGTGCCCGTTCGTTAACCTACATAGTCCAAGTACCCGTTCATTAACCTACATAGTCCAAGTGCCCGCTAGGTAACGTAGAAAGCCCAAATGCCCGCTAGGGAACGTACATACTCTAAGTGCCCACTAGGTAACCTAGACAGTCCAATTGCCCGCTAGTTAACCTAGACAGTCCAAGTACCCGATAGGGAACCTACATAGTCCAATTGCCCGCTGGGAACCTACATAATCCAAGTGCTCGCTAGGCAACCTACATAGTCCAAGTGCCCGTTAGTTAACCTAGATAGTCAAAGTGCCTGCTAGGTAACCTAAATAGTCCAAGTGCCCGCTAGGGAACCTACATAGTCCAAGTGCCCGCTAGGTAACCTAGATAGTCCAATTGCCCGTTTGTTAACCTAGAAAGTCCAAGTGCCCGCTAGGTAACCTAGACAGTCCAAGTGCCCGCTAGGTTACCTACATAGTCCAAGTGCACGTTCGTTAACCTAGATTGTCCAAGTGCCCGCTGGTAACATACATAGTCCAAATGCCCGCAAGGAAACCTACATAGTCTAAATGTCCGCTAGGCAACCTACATAATCCAAGTGACCACTCTGGAACATACATAGTCCATGTGCCCGTTAGCTAACCTAGATAGTCCAAGGGCACGCTAGTTGACCTACATAGTCCAAGTGCCAGCTAGGTAACCTAGATAGTACAAGTGCCCGCTAGGGAACCTAGATAGTCCAAGTGCCTGTTAGCTAACCTAGATAGTCCAAGTGGTGGCTAGGTAACCTACATAGTCCAGGTGCCCGTTCGTTAACCTAGATAATCCAAGTGCCCGTTAGGTAACCTAGACAGTTCAAGTGCCCGCTAGTTGCCCTACATAGTCCAAATGCCCGTTAGTTAACCTAGATAGTCAAAGTGCCTGCTAGGTAACCTAGATAGTCCAAGTGCCCGCTAGATAACCTACATAGTCCAAGTGACCGCTAGGTAACCTAAATAGTCCAAGTGCCCCCTAGTAAACCTACATAATCCATGGGCCCGCTAGTTAACCTACATAGTGCAAGGGCCCGCTAGTTAACCTAGATAGTCCAAGTGCCCGCTAGTAAACCTAGATAGTCCAAGTGCCCGCTAGTTAACCTAGATAGTCCAAGTGCCCGCTAGTTAACCTACATAGTCCAAGTGCCCGCTAGGTAACCTAGACAGTCCAAGTGACCACTAGGTTACCTACGTAGTCCATGTGCCCATTCGTTAACCTACATAGTCCAAGTGCCCGCTAGGTAACGTAGATAGCCCAAGTGCCCGCTAGGGAACGTACATAGTCCAAGTGCCCGCTATGTAACCTAGATAGTCTAAGTGCCTGCTAGTAAACCTACATAGTCCAAGTGCCTGCTAGGTAAACTACATAGTCCAAGTGCCCACTAGGTAACCTAGACAGTCCAATTGCCCGCTAGTTAACCTAGACAGTCCAAGTACCGCTAGGGAATCTGCATAGTCCAAGCACCCGCTAGGGAACCTACATAGTCCAGGTGCTCGCTAGGCAACCTACATAGTACACGTGCCCGTTAGTTAACCTAGATAGTCAAAGTGCCTGCTAGGTAACCTAGATAGTCCAAGTGCCCGCTAGGTAACCTACATAGTCCAAGTGCCCGTTAGGTAACCTTGATAGTCCAATTGCCCGTTAGCTATCCTAGATAGTCCAAGTGTCCGCTAGTTAACCTACATAGTCCAAGTGCCCGTTCGTTAACTTACATTGTCCAAGTGCCAGCTAGGTAACGTAGATAACCCAAGTGCCCGCTAGGGAACGTACATAGTCCAAGTGCCCACTAGGTAACCTAGACAGTCCAATTGCCCCCTAGTTAACCTAGACAGTCCAAGTACCCGATAGGGAACCTACATAGTCCAAGTGCCCACTAGGGAACCTACATAGTCCAAGTGCCCGTTAGTTAACCTAGATTGTCCAATTGCCCGTTAGCTAACCTAGATAGTCGAAGTGTCTGCTAGTTAACCTACATAGTCCAAGTGCCCGTTCGTTAACCTAGATAGTCCAAGTGCCCGCTAGGTAACCTAGACAGTCCAAGTGCCCGCTAGGTTACCTACATAGTCCAAGTGCACGTTCGTTAACCTAGATAGTCCAAGTGCCCGCTGGTAAACTACATAGTCCAAGGGCCCGCTAGGTAACCTTGATAGTCCAAGTCCCTTCTAGTTAAACTACGTAGTCCAAGTGCCCGCTAGATAACCTACATAGTCCAAGTGCCCACTAGGTAACCTAAATAATCCAAATGCCCGCTAGGGAAACTACATAGTCCAAGTGCCCGTTAGTTAACCTAGATAGTCCAAGTGCCCGCTAGTAAAACTAGATAGTCAAAGGGCCTGCTAGTTAACCTAGATAGTCCAAGTGTCCGCTAGTTATCCTAAATCGTCCAAGTGTCCGCTAGGTAACCTAGATAGTCCAAGTGCCTGATAGCTAACCTACATAGCCAAGTGTCCGTTCGTTAACCTAGATAGTCCAAGTGCCCATTGGGTAACCTACATAGTCCAAGTGCCCGCTAGTTAACCTACATAGTCCAAGTGCGTTCTAGGGAGCCTACATAGTCCACGTGACCCCTAGGGAACCTACATAGTCCAAGTGCCCGTTAGGGAACCTACATAGTCCAAGGGCCCGCTAGGTAACCTACATAGTCCAAATGCCCGCAAGGAAACCTACATAGTCTAAATGTCCGCTAGGCAACCTACATAATCCAAGTGCCCACTCTGGAACATACATAGTCCAAGTGCCCGTTAGCTAACCTAGATAGTCCAAGGGCCCGCTAGTTGACCTACATAGTCCAAGTGCCCGCTAGGGAACCTAGATAGTCCAAGTGGTGGCTAGGTAACCTACATAGTCCACGTACCCGTTCGTTAACCTAGATAATCCAAGTGCCCGTTAGGTAACCTAGACAGTCCAAGTGCCCGCTAGTTACCCTACATACTCCAAGTGCCCGTTAGTTAACCTAGATAGTCAAAGTGCCTGCTAGGTAACCTACATATTCCAAGTGCCCGCTAGGCAACCTAAATAGTCCAAATGCCCGCTAGGGAAACTACATAGTCCAAGTGCCCGCTATTTAACCTAGATGTCCCAAGTGCCCCCTAGTAAACCTACATAATCCATGGGCCCGCTAGTTAACCTACATAGTGCAAGGGCCCGCTAGTTAACCTAGATCATGCAAGTGTCCACTAGTTAACCTACATAGGCCATGTGCCAGCTAGGTAACCTAGATAGTCCAATTGCCCGCTAGGGATCCTTCATAATCCAAGTGCCTGCTAGGTAACCTAGATAGTCCAAGTGCCCGCTAGGGAAGGTACATAGTCCAAGTGTCCGCTAGGTAACCTAGAGAGTTCAAGTGCCCGCTAGTTAACCTACATAGTCCAAGAGCCCGCTATTTAACCTAGATAGTCCAAGTGCCCGCTAGTAAACCTAGATAGTCCAAGGGCCTGCTAGTTAACCTAGATAGTCCAAGTGCCCGCTAGTTAACCTAAATCGTCCAAGTGTCCGCTAGGTAACCTACATATTCCCAGTGCCTGCTAGGTAACCTAGATAGTCCAAGTGCCTAATACCTAACCTACATAGTCCAAGTGTCCGTTCGTTAACCTAGATAGTCCAAGTGCCAATTGGGTAACCTACATAGTCCATGTGCCTGCCTGGTAACCTGGTTAGCCAAGTGCCCGCTAATTAACCTACATAGTCCAAGTGCCTTCTAGGGAGCCTACATAGTCCACATGACCGCTAGGGAACCTACATAGTCTAAGTGCCCGCTAGGTAACCTACATAGTCCAAATGCCCGCAAGGAAACCTACATAGTCTAAATGTCCGCTAGGCAACCTACATAATACAAGTGCCCACTCTGGAACATAAATAGTCCAAGTGCCCGTTAGCTAACCTAGATAGTCCAAGGGCCCGCTAGTTGACCTACATAGTCCCAGTGCCAGCTAGGTAACCTAGATAGTACAAGTGCCCGCTAAGGAACCTAGATAGTCCAAGTGCCTGTTAGCTAAGCTAGATAGTCCAAGTGGTGGCTAGGTAACCTACATAGTCCAAGTGCCCGTTCGTTAACCTAGATAATCCAAGTGCCCGTTAGGTAACCTAGACAGTCCAAGTGCCCGCTAGTTACCCTACATAGTCCAAGTGCCCGTTAGTTAACCTAGATAGTCAAAGTGCCTGCTAGGTAACCTAGATAGTCCAAGTGTCCGCTAGATAACCTACATAGTCCAAGTGACCACTAGGTTACCTACATTGTCCAAGTGCCCGTTCGTTAACCTACATAGTCCAAGTGCCCGCTAGGTAACGTAGATAGCCCAAGTGCCCGCTAGGGAAGGTACATAGTCCAAGTGCCCGTAGGTAACCTAGATAGTCCATGTGCCCGCTAGTTAACCTACATAGTCCAAGTACCTGCTAGGTAAACTACATAGTCCAAGTGCCCGTTCGTTAACCTACATAGTCCAAGTGCCCGCTAGGTAACGTAGAAATCCCAAGTGCCCGCTAGGGAACGTACATACTCCAAGTGCCCACTAGGCAACCTAGACAGTCCAATTGCCCGCTAGTTAACCTAGACAGTCCAAGTACCCGACAGGGAACCTACATAGTCCAATTGCCCGCTAGGGAACCTACATACTCCAAGTGCTCGCTAGGCAACCTACATAGTCCAAGTGCCCGTTAGTTAACCTAGACAGTCAAAGTGCCCGCTAGGTAACCTAGACAGTCCAAGTGCCCGCTAGGTTACCTACATAGTCCAAGTGCACGTTCGTTAACCTAGATTGTCCAAGTGCCCTCTGGTAACCTACATAGTCCAAATGCCCGCAAGGAAACCTACATAGTCTAAATGTCCGCTAGGCAACCTACATAATCCAAGTGCACACTCTGGAACATACATAATCCAAGTGCCCGTTAGCTAACCTAGATAGTCCAAGGGCCCGCTAGTTGACCTACATAGTCCAAGTGCCAGCTAGGTAACCTAGATAGTACAAGTGCCCGCTAGGGAACCTAGATAGTCCAAGTGCCTATTAGCTAACCTAGATAATCCAAGTGGTGGCTAGGTAACCTACATAGTCCAAGTGCCCGTTCGTTAACCTAGATAATCCAAGTGCCCGTTAGGTAACCTAGACAGTCCAAGTGCCCGCTAGTTGCCCTACATAGTCCAAGTGACCGTTAGTTAACCTAGATAGTCAAAGTGCCTGCTAGGTAACCTAGATAGTCCAAGTGCCCGCTAGATAACCTACATAGTCCAAGTGCCCGCTAGGTAACCTAAATAGTCCAAATGTCCGGTAGGGAAACTACATAGTCCAAGTGCCCGCTAGTTAACCTAGATAGTCCAAGTGCCCCCTAGTAAACCTACATAATCAATGGGCCCGCTAGTTAACCTACATAGTGCAAGGGCCCGCTAGTTAACCTAGATAGTCCAAGTGCCCGCTAGTTAATCTAGATAGTCCAAGTGCCCGCTAGTTAACCTACATAGTCCAAGTGCCCGCTAGGTAACCTAGACAGTCCAAGTGACCACTAGTTTACCTACATAGTCCAAGTGCCCATTCGTTAACCTACATAGTCCAAGTGCCCGCTAGGTAACGTAGATAGCCCAAGTGCCCGCTAGGGAACGTACATAGTCCAAGTGCCCGCTAGGTAACCTAGATAGTCTAAGTGCCTGCTAGTAAACCTACATACTCCAAGTGCCTGCTAGGTAAACTACATAGTCCAAGTGCCCACTAGGTAACCTAGACAGTCCAATTGCCCGCTAGTTAACCTAGACAGTCGAAGTACCGCTAGGGAATTTACATAGTCCAAGCGCCCGCTAGGGGACCTACATAGTCCAGGTGCTCGCTAAGCAACCTACATAGTCCAAGTGCCCATTAGTTAAGCTTGATAGTCCAATTGCCCGTTAGCTATCCTAGATAGTCCAAGTGTCCGCTAGTTAACCTACATAGTCCAAGTGCCCGTTCGTTAACTTACATTGTCCAAGTGCCCGCTAGGTAACGTAGATAGCCCAAGTGCCCACTAGGGAACGTACATAGTCCAAGTGCCCACTAGGTAACCTAGACAGTCCAATTGCCCCCTAGTTAACCTAGACAGTCCAAGTGCCCACTAGGGAACCTAAATAGTCCAAGTGCTCGCTAGGCAACCTACATAGTCCAAGTGCCCGTTAGTTAACCTAGATTGTCCAATTGCCCGTTAGCTAACCTAGATAGTCGAAGTGTCCGCTAGTTAACATACATAGTCCAAGTGCCCGTTCGTTAACCTAGATAGTCCAAGTGCCCGCTAGGTAACCTAGACAGTCCAAGTGCCCGCTAGGTTACCTACATAGTCCAAGTGCACGTTCGTTAATCTAGATAATCCAAGTACCCGTTAGGTAACCTAGACAGTCCATGTGCCCGCTAGTTACCCTACATAGTCCAAGTGCCCGTTAGTTAACCTAGATAGTCAAAGTGCCTGCTAGGTAACCTAGATAGTCCAAGTGTCCGCTAGATAACCTACATAGTCCAAGTGACCACTAGGTTACCTACATAGTCCAAGTTCCCGTTCGTTAACCTACATAGTCCAAGTGCCCACTAGGTAACGTAGATAGCCCAAGTGCCCGCTAGGGAAGGTACATATTCCAAGTGCCCGTAGGTAACCTAGATAGTCCAAGTGCCCGCTAGTTAACCTACATAGTCCAAGTACCTGCTAGGTAAACTACATAATCCAAGTGCCCGTTCGTTAACCTACATAGTCCAAGTGCCCGTTCGTTAACCTACATAGTCTAAGTGCCCGCTAGGTAACGTAGAAAGCCCAAGTGCCCGCTAGGGAACGTACATACTCCAAGTGCCCACTAGGTAACCTAGACAGTCCAATTGCCCGCTAGTTAACCTAGACAGTCCAAGTACCCGATAGGGAACCTACATAGTCCAATTGCCCGCTAGGGAACCAACATACTCCAAGTGCTCGCTAGGCAACCTACATAGTCCAAGTGCCCGTTAGTTAACCTAGATAGTCAAAGTGCCTGCTAGGTAACCTAAATAGTCCAAGTGCCCGCTAGGGAACCTACATAGTCCAAGTGCCCGCTAGGTAACCTAGATAGTCCAATTGCCCGTTAGCTAACCTAGATAGTCGAAGTGTCCGCTAGTTAAAATACACAGTCCAAGTGCCCGTTCGTTAACCTAGAAAGTCCAAGTGCCCGCTAGGTAACCTAGACAGTCCAAGTGCCCGCTAGGTTACCTACATAGTCCAAGTACACGTTCGTTAACCTAGATTGTCCAAGTGCCCGCTGGTAACCTACATAGTCCAAATGCCCGCAAGGAAACCTACATAGTCTAAATGTCCGCTAGACAACCTACATAATACAAGTGCCCACTCTGAAACATACATAGTCCAAGTGCCCGTTAGCTAACCTAGATAGTCCAAGGGCCCACTAGTTGACCTACATAGTCCAAGTGCCAGCTAGGTAACCTAGATAGTACAAGTGCCCGCTAGGGAACCTAGATAGTCCAAGTGCCTGTTAGCTAACCTAGATAGTCCAAGTGGTGGCTAGGTAACCTACATAGTCCAAGTGCCCGTTCGTTAACCTAGATAATCCAAGTGCCCGTTAGGTAACCTAGACAGTCCAAGTGCCCGCTAGTTGCCCTACATAGTCCAAATGCCCGTTAGTTAACCTAGATAGTCAAAGTGCCTGCTAGGTAACCTACATAGTCCAAGTGCCCCCTAGATAACCTACATAGTCCAAGTGCCCGCTAGGTAACCTAAAGAGTCCAAATGTCCGCTAGGGAAACTACATAGTCCAAGTGCCCGCTAGTTAACTTAGATAGTCCAAGTGCCCCCTAGTAAACCTACATAATCCATGGGCCCGCTAGTTAACCTACATAGTGCAAGGGCCCGCTAGTTAACCTAGATAGTCCAAGTGCCCGCTAGTTAAACTAGATAGTCCAAGTGCCCGATAGTTAACCTAGATAGTCCAAGTGCCCGCTAGTTAACCTACATAGTCCAAGTGCCCGCTAGGTAACCTAGACAGTCCAAGTGACCACTAGGTTACCTACATAGTCCAAGTGCCCGTTAGTTAACCTAGATAGTCAAAGTGCCTGCTAGGTAACCTAGATAGTCCAAGTGTCCGCTAGATAACCTACATAGTCCAAGTGACCACTAGGTTACCTACATAGTCCAAGTGCCCGTTCGTTAACCTACATAGTCCAAGTGCCCACTAGGTAACGTAGATAGCCCAAGAGCCCGCTAGGGAAGGTACATATTCCAAGTGCCCGTAGGTAACCTAGATAGTCCAAGTGCCCGCTAGTTAACCTACATAGTCCAAGTACCTGCTAGGTAAACTACATAATCCAAGTGCCCGTTCGTTAACCTACATAGTCCAAGTGCCCGTTCGTTAACCTAGAAAGTCCAAGTGCCCGCTAGGTAACCTAGACAGTCCAAGTGCCCGCTAGGTTACCTACATAGTCCAAGTACACGTTTGTTAACCTAGATTGTCCAAGTGCCCGCTGGTAACCTACATAGTCCAAATGCCCGCAAGGAAACCTACATAGTCTAAGTGTCCGCTAGGCAACCTACATAATACAAGTGCCCACTCTGAAACATACATAGTCCAAGTGCCCGTTAGCTAACCTAGATAGTCCACGGGCCCACTAGTTGACCTACATAGTCCAAGTGCCAGCTAGGTAACCTAGATAGTACAAGTGCCCGCTAGGGAACCTAGATAGTCCAAGTGCCTGTTAGCTAACCTAGATAGTCCAAGTGGTGGCTAGGTAACCTACATAGTCCAAGTGCCCGTTCGTTAACCTAGATAATCCAAGTGCCCGTTAGGTAACCTAGACAGTCCAAGTGCCCGCTAGTTGCCCTACATAGTCCAAATGCCCGTTAGTTAACCTAGATAGTCAAAGTGCCTGCTAGGTAACCTAGATAGTCCAAGTGCCCCCTAGATAACCTACATAGTCCAAGTGCCCGCTAGGTAACCTAAAGAGTCCAAATGTCCGCTAGGGAAACTACATAGTCCAAGTGCCCGCTAGTTAACTTAGATAGTCCAAGTGCCCCCTAGTAAACCTACATAATCCATGGGCCCGCTAGTTAACCTACATAGTGCAAGGGCCCGCTAGTTAACCTAGATAGTCCAAGTGCCCGCTAGTTAAACTAGATAGTCCAAGTGCCCGCTAGTTAACCTAGATAGTCCAAGTGCCCGCTAGTTAACCTACATAGTCCAAGTGCCCGCTAGGTAACCTAGACAGTCCAAGTGACCACTAGGTTACCTACATAGTCCAAGTGCCCATTCGTTAACCTACATAGTCCAAGTGCCCGCTAGGTAACGTAGATAGCCCAAGTGCCCGCTAGGGAACGTACATAGTCCAAGTGCCCGCTAGGTAACCTAGATAGTCTAAGTGCCTGCTAGTAAACCTAGATAGTCCAAGTGCCCGCTAGTTAACCTACATAGTCCAAGTGCCCGTTAGTTAACCTAGATAGTCAAAGTGCCTGCAAGGTAACCTACACAGTCCAAGTGCCCGCTAGGGAATCTACATAGTCCAGGTGCCCGCTAGTTAACCTAGATGTCCCAAGTGCCCCCTAGTAAACCTACATAATCCATGGGCCCGCTAGTTAACCTACATAGTGCAAGCGCCCGCTAGTTAACCTAGATCGTGCAAGTGTCCGCTAGTTAACCTACATAGTCCAAGTGCCAGCTAGGTAACCTAGATAGTCCAATTGCCCGCTAGGGATCCTTCATAATCCAAGTGCCTGCTAGGTAACCTAGATAGTCCAAGTGCCCGCTAGGGAAGGTACATAGTCCAAGTGTCCGCTAGGTAACCTAGAGAGTTCAAGTGCCCGCTAGTTAACCTACATAGTCCAAGTGCCCGCTAGTTAACCTAGATAGTCCAAGTGCCCGCTAGTAAACCTAGATAGTCCAAGGGCCTGCTAGTTAACCTAGATAGTCCAAGTGCCCGCTAGTTAACCTAAATCATCCAAGTGTCCGCTAGGTAACCTACATAGTCCAAGTGCCTGCTAGGTAACCTAGATAGTCCAAGTGCCTGATACCTAACCTACATAGTCCAAGTATCCGTTCGTTAACCTAGATAGTCCAAGTGCCCACTGGGTAACCTACATAGTCCATGTGCCCGCCTGGTAACCTGGTTAGTCCAAGTGCCCGCTAGTTAACCTACATATTCCAAGTGCCTTCTAGGGAGCCTACATAGTCCACGTGACCGCTAGGGAACCTACATAGTCCAAGTGCCCGCTAGGTAACCTACATAGTCCAAATGCCCGCAAGGAAACCTACATAGTCTAAATGTCCGCTAGGCAACCTACATAATACAAGTGCCCACTCTGGAACATACATAGTCCAAGTACCCGTTAGCTAACCTAGATAGTCCAAGGGCCCGCTAGTTGACCTACATAGTCCAAGTGCCAGCTAGGTAACCTAGATAGTACAAGTGCCCGCTAGGGAACCTAGATAGTCCAAGTGCCTGTTAGCTAACCTAGATAGTCCAAGTGGTGGCTAGGTAACCTAGATAGTCCAAGTGCCCGTTCGTTAACCTAGATAATCCAAGTGCCCGTTCGTTAACCTAGACAGTCCAAGTGCCCGCTAGTTGCCCTACATAGTCCAAATGCCCATTAGTTAACCTAGATAGTCAAAGTGCCTGCTAGGTAACCTAGATAGTCCAAGTGCCCATTGGGTAACCTACATAGTCCATGTGCCCGCCTGGTAACCTGGTTAGTCCAAGTGCCCGCTAGTTAACCTACATAGTCCAAGTGCCTTCTAGGGAGCCTACATAGTCCACGTGACCGCTAGTTAACCTAGATAGTACAAGTGCCCGCTAGGTAACCTACATAGTCCAAATGCCCGCAAGGAAACCTACATAGTCTAAATGTCCGCTAGGCAACCTACATAATACAAGTGCCCACTCTGGAACATACATAGTCCAAGTGCCCGTTAGCTAACCTAGATAGTCCAAGGGCCCGCTAGTTGACCTACATAGTCCAAGTGCCAGCTAGGTAACCTAGATAGTACAAGTGCCCGCTAGGGAACCTAGATAGTCCAAGTGCCTGTTAGCTAACCTAGATACTCCAAGTGGTGGCTAGGTAACCTACATAGTCCAAGTGCCCGTTCGTTAACCTAGATAATCCAAGTGACCGTTAGGTATCCTAGACAGTCCAAGTGCCCGCTAGTTGCCCTACAAAGCCCAAATGCCCGTTAGTTAACCTAGATAGTCAAAGTGCCTGCTAGGTAACCTAGATAGTCCAAGTGCCCCCTAGATAACCTACATAGTCCAAGTGCCCGCTAGGTAACCTAAATAGTCCAAATGTCCGCTAGGGAAACTACATAGTCCAAGTGCCCGCTAGTTAACCTAGATAGTCTAAGTGCCCCCTAGTAAACCTACATAATCCATGGGCCCGCTAGGTAACCTATATAGTGCAAGGGCCCGCTAGTTAACCTAGATAGTCCAAGTGCCCGCTAGTTAACCTAGATAGTCCAAGTGCCCGCTAGTTAACCTAGATAGTCCAAGTGCCCGCTAGTTAACCTAGATAGTCCAAGTGCCCGCTAGTTAACCTACATAGTCCAAGTGCCCGCTAGGTAACCTAGACAGTCCAAGTGACCACTAGGTTACCTACATAGTCCAAGTGCCCATTCGTTAACCTACATAGTCCAAGTGCCCGCTAGGTAACGTAGATAGCCCAAGTGCCCGCTAGGGAACGTACATAGTCCAAGTGCCCGCTAGGTAACCTAGATAGTCTAAGTGCCTGCTAGTAAACCTAGATAGTCCAAGTGCCCGCTAGTTAACCTACATAGTCCAAGTGCCCGCTAGGTAACCTAGACAGTCCAAGTGACCACTAGGTTACCTACATAGTCCAAGTGCCCATTCGTTAACCTACATAGTCCAAGTGCCCGCTAGGTAACGTAGATAGCCCAAGTGCCCGCTAGGGAACGTACATAGTCCAAGTGCCCGCTAGGTAACCTAGATAGTCTAAGTGCCTGCTAGTAAACCTAGATAGTCCAAGTGCCCGCTAGTTAACCTACATAGTCCAAGTGCCCGCTAGGTAACCTAGACAGTCCAAGTGACCACTAGGTTACCTACATAGTCCAAGTGCCCATTCGTTAACCTACATAGTCCAAGTGCCCGCTAGGTAACGTAGATAGCCCAAGTGCCCGCTAGGTAACGTAGGTAGCCCAAGTGCCCACTAGGGAACGTACATAGTCCAAGTGCCCGCTAGTTAACCTAGATAGTCCAAGTGCCCACTAGGTAACCTACATAGTCCAAGTGCCCGTTAGGTAACCTTGATAGTCCAATTGCCCGTTAGCTATCCTAGATAGTCCAAGTGTCCGCTAGTTAAAATACATAGTCCAAGTGCCCGTTTGTTAACTTACATTGTCCAAGTGCCCGCTAGGTAACGTAGATAACCCAAGTGCCCGCTAGGGAACGTACATAGTCCAAGTGCCCACTAGGTAACCTAGACAGTCCATTTGCCCCCTAGTTAACCTAGACAGTCCAAGTACCCGATAGGGAACCTACATATTCCAAGTGCCCACTAGGGAACCTACATAGTCCAAGTGCTCGCTAGGCAACCTACATAGTCCAAGTGCCCGTTAGTTAACCTAGATTGTCCAATTGCCCATTAGCTAACCTAGATAGTCGACGTGTCCGCTCGTTAACCTACATAGTCCAAGTGCCCGTTCGTTAACCTAGATAGTCCAAGTGCCCGCTAGGTAACCTAGACAGTCCAAGTGCCCGCTAGGTTACCTACATAGTCCAAGTGCACGTTCGTTAACCTAGATAGTCCAAGTGCCCGCTGGTAACCTACATAGTCCAAGGGCCCGTTAGGTAACCTTGATAGTCCAAGTGCCTTCTAGTTAACCTACGTAGTCCAAGTGCCCGCTAGATAACCTACATAGTCCAAGTGCCCACTAGATAACCTAAATAATCCAAATGCCCGCTAGGGAAACTACATAGTCCAAGTGCCCATTAGTTAACCTAGATAGTCCAAGTGCCCGCCAGTAAACCTAGATATTCCAAGGGCCTGCTAGTTAACCTAGATAGTCCAAGTGCCCGCTAGTTAACCTAAAGCGTCCACGTGTCCGCTAGGTAACCGAGATAGTCTAAGTGCCTGATAGCTAACCTACATAGTCCAAGTGTCCGTTCGTTAACCTAGATAGTCCAAGTGCCCATTGGGTAACCTACATAGTCCAAGTACCCGCTAGTTAACCTACATAGTCCAAGTGCCTTCTAGGGAGCCTACATGGTCCACGTTACCGCTCGGGAACCTACATAGTCCAAGTGCCCATTAGGGAACCTACATAGTCCAAGTGCCTGCTAGGTAACTTACATAGTCCAAATGCCCGCAAGGAAACCTACATAGTCTAAATGTCCGCTAGGCAACCTACATAATCCAAGTGCCCGCTCTGGAACATACATAGTCCAAGTGCCCGTTAGCTAACCTAGATAGTCCAAGGGCCCGCTAGTTGACCTACATAGTCCAAGTGCCAGCTAGGTAACCTAGATAGTACAAGTGCCCGCTAGGTTACCTATATAGTCCAAGTGCCCGTTCGTTAACCTAGATAATCCAAGTGCCCGTTAGGTAACCTAGACAGTCCAAGTGCCCGCTAGTTACCCTACATAGTCCAAGTGCCCTTAGTTAACCTAGATAGTCAAAGTGCCTGCTAGGTAACCTACATAGTCCAAGTGCCCGCTAGGAAACCTAAATAGTCCAAATGCCCGCTAGGGAAACTACATAGTCCAAGTGCCCGCTAGTTAACCTAGATGTTCCAAGTGCCCCCTAGTAAACCTACATAATCCATGGGCCCGCTAGTTAACCTACATAGTGCAAGGGCCCGCTAGTTAACCTAGATCGTGCAAGTGTCCGCTAGTTAACCTACATAGTCCAAGTGCCAGCTAGGTAACCTAGATAGTCCAATTGCCCGCTAGGGTTCCTTCATAATGCAAGTGCCTGCTAGGTAACCTAGATAGTCCAAGTGCCCACTAGGGAAGGTACATAGTCCAAGTGTCCGCTAGGTAACCTGGAGAGTTCAAGTGCCCGCTAGTTAACCTACATAGTCCAAGTGCCCGCTAGTTAACCTAGATAGTCCAAGTGCCCGCTAGTAAACCTAGATAGTCCAAGTGCCCGCTAGTTAACCTAAATCGTCCAAGTGTCCGCTAGGTAACCTACATAGTCCAAGTGCCTTCTAGGGAGCCTACATAGTCCACGTGACCACTAGGGAACCTACATAGTCCAAGTGCCCGCTAGGTAACCTACATAGTCCAAATGCCCGCAAGGAAACCTACATAGTCTAAATGTCCGCTAGGCAACCTACATAATACAAGTGCCCACTCTGGAACATACATAGTCCAAGTGCCCGTTAGCTAACCTAGATAGTCCAAGGGCCCGCTAGTTGACCTACATAGTCCAAGTGCCATCTAGGTAACCTAGATAGTACAAGTGCCCGCTAGGGAACCTAGATAGTCCAAGTGCCTGTTAGCTAACCTAGATAGTCCAAGTGGTGGCTAGGTAACCTAGATAGTCCAAGTGCCCGCTAGGTAAACTACATAGTCCAAGTGCCCGTTAGGTAACCTTGATAGTCCAATTGCCCGTTAGCTATCCTAGATAGTCCAAGTGTCTGCTAGTTAACCTACATAGTCCAAGTGCCCGTTCGTTAACTTACATTGTCCAAGTGCCCGCTAGGTAACGTAGATAGCCTAAGTGCCCGCTAGGGAACGTACATAGTCCAAGTCCCCACTAGGTAACCTAGACAGTCCAATTGCCCCCTAGTTAACCTAGACAGTCCAAGTACCCGATAGGGAACCTACATAGTCCAAGTGCCCACTAGGGAACCTACATAGTCCAAGTGCTCGCTAGGCAACCTACATAGTCCAAGTGCCCGCTATGTAACCTAGACAGTCCAAGTGACCACTAGGTAACGTAGGTAGCCCAAGTGCCCGCTAGGGAACGTACATAATCCAAGTGCCCGCTAGTTAACCTAGATAGTCCAAGTGCCCGCTAGTTAACCTACATAGTCCAAGTGCCCGCTAGGTAACCTAGACAGTCCAAGTGACCACTAGGTTACCTACATAGTCCAAGTGCCCATTCGTTAACCTACATAGTCCAAGTGTCCGCTAGGGAACGTAGATAGCCCAAGTGCCCGCTAAGGAACGTACATAGTCCAAGTGCCCGCTAGGTAACCTAGATAGTCTAAGTGCCTGCTAGTAAACCTACATAGTCCAAGTGCCTGCTAGGTAAACTACATAGTCCAAGTGCAAACTAGGTAACCTAGACAGTCCAATTGCCCGCTAGTTAACCTAGACAGTCGAAGTACCGCTAGGGTATCTACATAGTCCAAGCGCCCGCTAGGGAACCTACATAGTCCAGGTGCTCACTAGGCAACCTACATAGTCCACGTGCCCGTTAGTTAACCTAGATAGTCAAAGTGCCTGCTAGGTAACCTAGATAGTCCAAGTGCCCGCTAGGTAACCTACATAGTCCAAGTGCCCGTTAGCTATCCTAGATAGTCCAAGTGTCCGCTAGTTAACCTACATAGTCCAAGTGCTCGTTCGTTAACTTACATTGTCCAAGTGCCCGCTAGGTTACGTAGATAACCCAAGTGCCCGCTAGGGAACGTACATAGTCCAAGTGCCCACTAGGTAACCTAGACAGTCCATTTGCCCCCTAGTTAACATAGACTGTCCAAGTACCCGATAGGGAACCTCCATAGTCCAAGTGCCCACTAGGGAACCTACATAGTCCAAGTGCCCGTTAGGTAACCTTGATAGTCCAATTGCCTTCTAGTTAACCTACATAGTCCAAGTGCCCGCTAGATAACCTACATAGTCCAAGTGCCCACTAGGTAACCTAAATAATCCAAATGCCCGCTAGGGAAACTACATAGTCCAAGTGCCCATTAGTTAACCTAGATAGTCCAAGTGCCCGCTAGTAAACCTAGATATTCCAAGGGCCTGCTAGTTAACCTAGATAGTCCAAGTGCCCGCTAGTTAACCTAAATCGTCCCAGTGTCCGCTAGGTAACCTAGATAGTCCAAGTGCCTGATAGCTAACCTACATAGTCCAAGTGTCCGTTCGTTAACCTAGATAGTCCAAGTGCCCATTGGGTAACCTACATAGTCCAAGTGCCCGCTAGTTAACGTACATAGTCCAAGTGCCTTCTAGGGAGCCTACATAGTCCACGTGACCCCTAGGGAACCTACATAGTCCAAGTGCCCGTTAGGGAACCTACATAGTCCAAGTGCCTGCTAGGTAACCTACATAGTCCAAATGCCCGCAAGGAAACCTAAATAGTCTAAATGTCCGCTAGGCAACCTACATAATCCAAGTGCCCGCTCTGGAACATACATAGTCCAAGTGCCCGTTAGCTAACCTAGATAGTCCAAGGGCCCGCTAGTTGACCTACATAGTCCAAGTGCCAGCTAGGTAACCTAGATAGTACAAGTGCCCGCTAGGTAACCTATATAGTCCAAGTGCCCGTTCGTTAACCTAGATAATCCAAGTGCCCGTTAGGTAACCTTGACAGTCCAAGTGCCCGCTAGTTACCCTACATAGTCCAAGTGCCCTTAGTTAACCTAGATAGTCAAAGTGCCTGCTACGTAACCTACATAGTCCAAGTGCCCGCTAGGCAACCTAAATAGTCCAAATGCCCGCTAGGGAAACTACATAGTCCAAGTGCCCGCTAGTTAACTAGATGTTCCAAGTGCCCCCTAGTAAACCTACATAATCCATGGGCCCGCTAGTTAACCTACATAGTGCAAGGGCCCGCTAGTTAACCTAGATCGTGCAAGTGTCCGCTAGTTAACCTACATAGTCCAAGTGCCAGCTAGGTAACCTAGATAGTCCAATTGCCCGCTAGGGATCCTTCATAATGCAAGTGCCTGCTAGGTAACCTAGATAGTCCAAGTGCCCGCTAGGGAAGGTACATAGTCCAAGTGTCTGCTAGGTAACCTGGAGAGTTCAAGTGCCCGCTAGTTAACCTATATAGTCCAAGTGCCCGCTAGTTAACCTAGATAGTACAAGTGCCCGCTAGTAAACCTAGATAGTCCAAGGGCCTGCTAGTTAACCTAGATTGTCCAAGTGCCCGCTAGTTAACCTAAATCATCCAAGTGTCCGCTAGGTAACCTACATAGTCCAAGTGCCTGCTAGGTAACCTAGATAGTCCAAGTGCCCGCTAGGGAAGGTACATAGTCCAAGTGTCCGCTAGGTAACCTGGAGAGTACAAGTGCCCGCTAGTTAACCTACATAGTCCAAGTGCCTGCTAGTTAACCTAGATAGTCCAAGTGCCCGCTAGTAAACCTAGATAGTCCAAAGGCTTGCTAGTTAACCTAGATTGTTCAAGTGCCCGCTAGTTAACCTAAATCGTCCAAGTGTCCGCTAAGTAACCTACATAGTCCAAGTGCCTGCTAGGTAACCTAGATAGTCCAAGTGCCTGATACCTAACCTACATAGTCCAAGTGTCCGTTCGTTAACCTAGATAGTCCAAGTGCCCATTGGGTAACCTACATAGTCCAAGTGCCCGCCTGGTAACCTGGTTAGTCCAAGTGCCCGCTAGTTAACCTACATAGTCCAAGTGCCTTCTAGGGAGCCTACATAGTCCACGTGACCGCTAGGGAACCTACATAGTCCAAGTGCCCGCTAGGTAACCTACATAGTCCAAATGCCCGCAAGGAAACCTGCATAGTCTAAATGTCCGCTAGGCAACCTACATAATACAAGTGCCCACTCTGGAACATACATAGTCCAAGTGCCCGTTAGCTAACCTAGATAGTCCAAGGACCCGCTAGTTGACCTACATAGTCCAAGTGCCAGCTAGGTAACCTAGATAGTACAAGTGCCAGCTAGGGAACCTAGATAGTCCAAGTGCCTGTTAGCTAACCTAGATAGTCCAAGTGGTGGCTGGGTAACCTACATAGTCCAAGTGCCCGCTAGGTAACCTACATAGTCCAAGTGCCCGTTCGGTAACCTTGATAGTCCAATTGCCCGTTAGCTATCCTAGATAGTCCAAGTGTCCGCTAGTTAACCTACATAGTCCAAGTGCCCGTTCGTTAACTTACATTGTCCAAGTGCCCGCTAGGTAACGTAGATAGCCCAAGTGCCCGCTAGGGAACGTACATAGTCCAAGTGCCCACTAGGTAACCTAGACAGTACAATTGCCCCCTAGTTAACCTAGACAGTCCAAGTACCCGATAGGGAACCTACATAGTCCAAGTGCCCACTAGCGAACCTACATAGTCCAAGTGCCCGTTAGTTAACCTAGATTGTCCAATTGCCCGTTAGCTAACCTAGATAGTCGAAGTGTCCGCTAGTTAACCTACATAGTCCAAGTGCCCGTTCGTTAACCTAGATAGTCCAAGTGCCCGCTAGGTAACCTAGACAGTCCAAGTGCCCGCTAGGTTACCTACATAGTTCAAGTGCACGTTCGTTAACCTAGATAATCCAAGTGCCCGTTAGGTAACCTAGACAGTCCAAGTGCCCGCTAGTTACCCTACATAGTCCAAGTGCCCGTTAGTTAACCTAGATAGTCAAAGTGCCAGCTAGGTAACCTAGATAGTCCAATTGCCCGCTAGGGATCCTTCATAATCCAAGTGCCTGCTAGGTAACCTAGATAGTCCAAGTGCCCGCTAGGGAAGGTACATAGTCCAAGTGTCCGCTAGGTAACCTAGAGAGTTCAAGTGCCCGCTAGTTAACCTACATAGTCCAAGTGCCCGCTAGTTAACCTAGATAGTCCAAGTGCCCGCTAGTAAACCTAGATAGTCCAAGGGCCTGCTAGTTAACCTAGATAGTCCAAGTGCCCGCTAGTTAACCTAAATCGTCCAAGTGTCCGCTGGGTAACCTACATAGTCCAAGTGCCTGCTAGGTAACCTAGATAGTCCAAGTGCCTGATACCTAACCTACATAGTCCAAGTGTCCGTTCGTTAACCTAGATAGTCCAAGTGCCCATTGGGTAACCTACATAGTCCAAGTGCCCGCCTGGTAACCTGGTTAGTCCAAGTGCCCGCTAGTTAACCTACATAGTCCAAGTGCCTTCTAGGGAGCCTACATAGTCCACGTGACCGCTAGGGAACCTACATAGTCCAAGTGCCCGCTAGGTAACCTACATAGTACAAATGCCCGCAAGGAAACCTGCATAGTCTAAATGTCCGCTAGACAACCTACATAATACAAGTGCCCACTCTGGAACATACATAGTCCAAGTGCCCGTTAGCTAACCTAGATAGTCCAAGGGCCCGCTAGTTGACCTACATAGTCCAAGTGCCAGCTAGGTAACCTAGATAGTACAAGTGCCCGCTAGGGAACCTAGATAGTCCAAGTGCCTGTTAGCTAACCTAGATAGTCCAAGTGGTGGCTGGGTAACCTACATAGTCCAAGTGCCCGCTAGGTAACCTACATAGTCCAAGTGCCCGTTCGGTAACCTTGATAGTCCAATTGCCCGTTAGCTATCCTAGATAGTCCAAGTGTCCGCTAGTTAACCTACATAGTCCAAGTGCCCGTTCGTTAACTTACATTGTCCAAGTGCCCGCTAGGTAACGTAGATAGCCCAAGTGCCCGCTAGGGAACGTACATAGTCCAAGTGCCCACTAGGTAACCTAGACAGTACAATTGCCCCCTAGTTAACCTAGACAGTCCAAGTACCCGATAGGGAACCTACATAGTCCAAGTGCCCACTAGCGAACCTACATAGTCCAAGTGCCCGTTAGTTAACCTAGATTGTCCAATTGCCCGTTAGCTAACCTAGATAGTCGAAGTGTCCGCTAGTTAACCTACATAGTCCAAGTGCCCGTTCGTTAACCTAGATAGTCCAAGTGCCCGCTAGGTAACCTAGACAGTCCAAGTGCCCGCTAGGTTACCTACATAGTTCAAGTGCACGTTCGTTAACCTAGATAATCCAAGTGCCCGTTAGGTAACCTAGACAGTCCAAGTGCCCGCTAGTTACCCTACATAGTCCAAGTGCCCGTTAGTTAACCTAGATAGTCAAAGTGCCAGCTAGGTAACCTAGATAGTCCAATTGCCCGCTAGGGATCCTTCATAATCCAAGTGCCTGCTAGGTAACCTAGATAGTCCAAGTGCCCGCTAGGGAAGGTACATAGTCCAAGTGTCCGCTAGGTAACCTAGAGAGTTCAAGTGCCCGCTAGTTAACCTACATAGTCCAAGTGCCCGCTAGTTAACCTAGATAGTCCAAGTGCCCACTAGTAAACCTAGATAGTCCAAGGGCCTGCTAGTTAACCTAGATAGTCCAAGTGCCCGCTAGTTAACCTAAATCGTACAAGTGTCCGCTGGGTAACCTACATAGTCCAAGTGCCTGCTAGGTAACCTAGATAGTCCAAGTGCCTGATACCTAACCTACATAGTCCAAGTGTCCGTTCGTTAACCTAGATAGTCCAAGTGCCCATTGGGTAACCTACATAGTCCAAGTGCCCGCCTGGTAACCTGGTTAGTCCAAGTGCCCGCTAGTTAACCTACATAGTCCAAGTGCCTTCTAGGGAGCCTACATAGTCCACGTGACCGCTAGGGAACCTACATAGTCCAAGTGCCCACTAGGTAACCTACATAGTCCAAATGCCCGCAAGGAAACCTGCATAGTCTAAATGTCCGCTAGGCAACCTACATAATACAAGTGCCCACTCTGGAACATACATAGTCCAAGTGCCCGTTAGCTAACCTAGATAGTCCAAGGGCCCGCTAGTTGACCTACATAGTCCAAGTGCCAGCTAGGTAACCTAGATAGTACAAGTGACCGCTAGGGAACCTAGATAGTCCAAGTGCCTGTTAGCTAACCTAGATAGTCCAAGTGGTGGCTAGGTAACCTACATAGTCCAAGTGCCTGCTAGGTAACCTACATAGTCCAAGTGCCCGTTAGGTAACCTTGATAGTCCAATTGCCCGTTAGCTATCCTAGATAGTCCAAGTGTCCGCTAGTTAACCTACATAGTCCAAGTGCCCGTTCGTTAACTTACATTGTCCAAGTGCCCGCTAGGTAACGTAGATAGCCCAAGTGCCCTCTAGGGAACGTACATAGTCCAAGTGCCCACTAGGTAACCTAGACAGTACAATTGCCCCCTAGTTAACCTAGACAGTCCAAGTACCCGATAGGGAACCTACATAGTCCAAGTGCCCACTAGCGAACCTACATAGTCCAAGTGCTCGCAAGGCAACCTACATAGTCCAAGTGCCCGTTAGTTAACCTAGATTGTCCAATTGCCCGTTAGCTAACCTAGATAGTCGAAGTGTCCGCTAGTTAACCTACATAGTCCAAGTGCCCGTTCGTTAACCTAGATAGTCCAAGTGCCCGCTAGGTAACCTAGACAGTCCAATTGCCCGCTAGGTTACCTACATAGTCCAAGTGCACGTTCGTTAACCTAGATAATCCAAGTGCCCGTTAGGTAACCTAGACAGTCCAAGTGCCCGCTAGTTACCCTACATAGTCCAAGTGCCCGTTAGTTAACCTAGATAGTCAAAGTGCCAGCTAGGGAAGGTACATAGTCCAAGTGTCCGCTAGGTTACCTAGAGAGTTCAAGTGCCCCCTAGTTAACCTACATAGTCCAAGTGCCCGCTAGTTACATTAGATAGTCCAATTCCCCCTAATAAACCTAGATAGTCCAAGGGCCTGCTAGTTAACCTAGATAGTCCAAGTGCCCGCTAGTTAACCTAAATCGTCCACGTGTCCGCTAGGTAACCTAGATAGTCCAAGTGCCTGATAGCTAACCTACATAGTCCAAGTGTCCGTTCGTTAACCTAGATAGTCCAAGTGCCCATTGGGTAACCTGCATAGTCCAAGTGCCCGCTAGTTAACCTACATAGTCCAAGTGCCTTCTAGGGAGCCTACATAGTCCACGTGACCGCTCGGGAACCTACATAGTCCAAGTGCCCGTTAGGGAACCTACATAGTCCAAGGGCCCGCTAGGTAACCTACATAGTCCAAATGCCCGCAAGGAAACCTACATAGTCTAAATGTCCGCTAGGCAACCTACATAATCCAAGTGCCCGCTCTGGAACATACATAGTCCAAGTGCCCGTTAGCTAACCTAGATAGTCCAAGGGCCCGCTAGTTGACCTACATAGTCCAAGTGCCAGCTAGGTAACCTAGATAGTACAAGTGCCCGCTAGGTTACCTATATAGTCCAAGTGCCCGTTCGTTAACCTAGATAATCCAAGTGCCCGTTAGGTAACCTAGACAGTCCAAGTGCCCGCTAGTTACCCTACATAGTCCAAGTGCCCTTAGTTAACCTAGATAGTCAAAGTGCCTGCTAGGTAACCTACATAGTCCAAGTGCCCGCTAGGAAACCTAAATAGTCCAAATGCCCGCTAGGGAAACTACATAGTCCAAGTGCCCGCTAGTTAACCTAGATGTTCCAAGTGCCCCCTAGTAAACCTACATAATCCATGGGCCCGCTAGTTAACCTACATAGTGCAAGGGCCCGCTAGTTAACCTAGATCGTGCAAGTGTCCGCTAGTTAACCTACATAGTCCAAGTGCCAGCTAGGTAACCTAGATAGTCCAATTGCCCGCTAGGGTTCCTTCATAATGCAAGTGCCTGCTAGGTAACCTAGATAGTCCAAGTGCCCACTAGGGAAGGTACATAGTCCAAGTGTCCGCTAGGTAACCTGGAGAGTTCAAGTGCCCGCTAGTTAACCTACATAGTCCAAGTGCCCGCTAGTTAACCTAGATAGTCCAAGTGCCCGCTAGTAAACCTAGATAGTCCAAGTGCCCGCTAGTTAACCTAAATCGTCCAAGTGTCCGCTAGGTAACCTACATAGTCCAAGTGCCTTCTAGGGAGCCTACATAGTCCACGTGACCACTAGGGAACCTACATAGTCCAAGTGCCCGCTAGGTAACCTACATAGTCCAAATGCCCGCAAGGAAACCTACATAGTCTAAATGTCCGCTAGGCAACCTACATAATACAAGTGCCCACTCTGGAACATACATAGTCCAAGTGCCCGTTAGCTAACCTAGATAGTCCAAGGGCCCGCTAGTTGACCTACATAGTCCAAGTGCCATCTAGGTAACCTAGATAGTACAAGTGCCCGCTAGGGAACCTAGATAGTCCAAGTGCCTGTTAGCTAACCTAGATAGTCCAAGTGGTGGCTAGGTAACCTAGATAGTCCAAGTGCCCGCTAGGTAAACTACATAGTCCAAGTGCCCGTTAGGTAACCTTGATAGTCCAATTGCCCGTTAGCTATCCTAGATAGTCCAAGTGTCTGCTAGTTAACCTACATAGTCCAAGTGCCCGTTCGTTAACTTACATTGTCCAAGTGCCCGCTAGGTAACGTAGATAGCCTAAGTGCCCGCTAGGGAACGTACATAGTCCAAGTCCCCACTAGGTAACCTAGACAGTCCAATTGCCCCCTAGTTAACCTAGACAGTCCAAGTACCCGATAGGGAACCTACATAGTCCAAGTGCCCACTAGGGAACCTACATAGTCCAAGTGCTCGCTAGGCAACCTACATAGTCCAAGTGCCCGCTATGTAACCTAGACAGTCCAAGTGACCACTAGGTAACGTAGGTAGCCCAAGTGCCCGCTAGGGAACGTACATAATCCAAGTGCCCGCTAGTTAACCTAGATAGTCCAAGTGCCCGCTAGTTAACCTACATAGTCCAAGTGCCCGCTAGGTAACCTAGACAGTCCAAGTGACCACTAGGTTACCTACATAGTCCAAGTGCCCATTCGTTAACCTACATAGTCCAAGTGTCCGCTAGGGAACGTAGATAGCCCAAGTGCCCGCTAAGGAACGTACATAGTCCAAGTGCCCGCTAGGTAACCTAGATAGTCTAAGTGCCTGCTAGTAAACCTACATAGTCCAAGTGCCTGCTAGGTAAACTACATAGTCCAAGTGCAAACTAGGTAACCTAGACAGTCCAATTGCCCGCTAGTTAACCTAGACAGTCGAAGTACCGCTAGGGTATCTACATAGTCCAAGCGCCCGCTAGGGAACCTACATAGTCCAGGTGCTCACTAGGCAACCTACATAGTCCACGTGCCCGTTAGTTAACCTAGATAGTCAAAGTGCCTGCTAGGTAACCTAGATAGTCCAAGTGCCCGCTAGGTAACCTACATAGTCCAAGTGCCCGTTAGCTATCCTAGATAGTCCAAGTGTCCGCTAGTTAACCTACATAGTCCAAGTGCTCGTTCGTTAACTTACATTGTCCAAGTGCCCGCTAGGTTACGTAGATAACCCAAGTGCCCGCTAGGGAACGTACATAGTCCAAGTGCCCACTAGGTAACCTAGACAGTCCATTTGCCCCCTAGTTAACATAGACTGTCCAAGTACCCGATAGGGAACCTCCATAGTCCAAGTGCCCACTAGGGAACCTACATAGTCCAAGTGCCCGTTAGGTAACCTTGATAGTCCAATTGCCTTCTAGTTAACCTACATAGTCCAAGTGCCCGCTAGATAACCTACATAGTCCAAGTGCCCACTAGGTAACCTAAATAATCCAAATGCCCGCTAGGGAAACTACATAGTCCAAGTGCCCATTAGTTAACCTAGATAGTCCAAGTGCCCGCTAGTAAACCTAGATATTCCAAGGGCCTGCTAGTTAACCTAGATAGTCCAAGTGCCCGCTAGTTAACCTAAATCGTCCCAGTGTCCGCTAGGTAACCTAGATAGTCCAAGTGCCTGATAGCTAACCTACATAGTCCAAGTGTCCGTTCGTTAACCTAGATAGTCCAAGTGCCCATTGGGTAACCTACATAGTCCAAGTGCCCGCTAGTTAACGTACATAGTCCAAGTGCCTTCTAGGGAGCCTACATAGTCCACGTGACCCCTAGGGAACCTACATAGTCCAAGTGCCCGTTAGGGAACCTACATAGTCCAAGTGCCTGCTAGGTAACCTACATAGTCCAAATGCCCGCAAGGAAACCTAAATAGTCTAAATGTCCGCTAGGCAACCTACATAATCCAAGTGCCCGCTCTGGAACATACATAGTCCAAGTGCCCGTTAGCTAACCTAGATAGTCCAAGGGCCCGCTAGTTGACCTACATAGTCCAAGTGCCAGCTAGGTAACCTAGATAGTACAAGTGCCCGCTAGGTAACCTATATAGTCCAAGTGCCCGTTCGTTAACCTAGATAATCCAAGTGCCCGTTAGGTAACCTTGACAGTCCAAGTGCCCGCTAGTTACCCTACATAGTCCAAGTGCCCTTAGTTAACCTAGATAGTCAAAGTGCCTGCTACGTAACCTACATAGTCCAAGTGCCCGCTAGGCAACCTAAATAGTCCAAATGCCCGCTAGGGAAACTACATAGTCCAAGTGCCCGCTAGTTAACTAGATGTTCCAAGTGCCCCCTAGTAAACCTACATAATCCATGGGCCCGCTAGTTAACCTACATAGTGCAAGGGCCCGCTAGTTAACCTAGATCGTGCAAGTGTCCGCTAGTTAACCTACATAGTCCAAGTGCCAGCTAGGTAACCTAGATAGTCCAATTGCCCGCTAGGGATCCTTCATAATGCAAGTGCCTGCTAGGTAACCTAGATAGTCCAAGTGCCCGCTAGGGAAGGTACATAGTCCAAGTGTCTGCTAGGTAACCTGGAGAGTTCAAGTGCCCGCTAGTTAACCTATATAGTCCAAGTGCCCGCTAGTTAACCTAGATAGTACAAGTGCCCGCTAGTAAACCTAGATAGTCCAAGGGCCTGCTAGTTAACCTAGATTGTCCAAGTGCCCGCTAGTTAACCTAAATCATCCAAGTGTCCGCTAGGTAACCTACATAGTCCAAGTGCCTGCTAGGTAACCTAGATAGTCCAAGTGCCCGCTAGGGAAGGTACATAGTCCAAGTGTCCGCTAGGTAACCTGGAGAGTACAAGTGCCCGCTAGTTAACCTACATAGTCCAAGTGCCTGCTAGTTAACCTAGATAGTCCAAGTGCCCGCTAGTAAACCTAGATAGTCCAAAGGCTTGCTAGTTAACCTAGATTGTTCAAGTGCCCGCTAGTTAACCTAAATCGTCCAAGTGTCCGCTAAGTAACCTACATAGTCCAAGTGCCTGCTAGGTAACCTAGATAGTCCAAGTGCCTGATACCTAACCTACATAGTCCAAGTGTCCGTTCGTTAACCTAGATAGTCCAAGTGCCCATTGGGTAACCTACATAGTCCAAGTGCCCGCCTGGTAACCTGGTTAGTCCAAGTGCCCGCTAGTTAACCTACATAGTCCAAGTGCCTTCTAGGGAGCCTACATAGTCCACGTGACCGCTAGGGAACCTACATAGTCCAAGTGCCCGCTAGGTAACCTACATAGTCCAAATGCCCGCAAGGAAACCTGCATAGTCTAAATGTCCGCTAGGCAACCTACATAATACAAGTGCCCACTCTGGAACATACATAGTCCAAGTGCCCGTTAGCTAACCTAGATAGTCCAAGGACCCGCTAGTTGACCTACATAGTCCAAGTGCCAGCTAGGTAACCTAGATAGTACAAGTGCCAGCTAGGGAACCTAGATAGTCCAAGTGCCTGTTAGCTAACCTAGATAGTCCAAGTGGTGGCTGGGTAACCTACATAGTCCAAGTGCCCGCTAGGTAACCTACATAGTCCAAGTGCCCGTTCGGTAACCTTGATAGTCCAATTGCCCGTTAGCTATCCTAGATAGTCCAAGTGTCCGCTAGTTAACCTACATAGTCCAAGTGCCCGTTCGTTAACTTACATTGTCCAAGTGCCCGCTAGGTAACGTAGATAGCCCAAGTGCCCGCTAGGGAACGTACATAGTCCAAGTGCCCACTAGGTAACCTAGACAGTACAATTGCCCCCTAGTTAACCTAGACAGTCCAAGTACCCGATAGGGAACCTACATAGTCCAAGTGCCCACTAGCGAACCTACATAGTCCAAGTGCCCGTTAGTTAACCTAGATTGTCCAATTGCCCGTTAGCTAACCTAGATAGTCGAAGTGTCCGCTAGTTAACCTACATAGTCCAAGTGCCCGTTCGTTAACCTAGATAGTCCAAGTGCCCGCTAGGTAACCTAGACAGTCCAAGTGCCCGCTAGGTTACCTACATAGTTCAAGTGCACGTTCGTTAACCTAGATAATCCAAGTGCCCGTTAGGTAACCTAGACAGTCCAAGTGCCCGCTAGTTACCCTACATAGTCCAAGTGCCCGTTAGTTAACCTAGATAGTCAAAGTGCCAGCTAGGTAACCTAGATAGTCCAATTGCCCGCTAGGGATCCTTCATAATCCAAGTGCCTGCTAGGTAACCTAGATAGTCCAAGTGCCCGCTAGGGAAGGTACATAGTCCAAGTGTCCGCTAGGTAACCTAGAGAGTTCAAGTGCCCGCTAGTTAACCTACATAGTCCAAGTGCCCGCTAGTTAACCTAGATAGTCCAAGTGCCCGCTAGTAAACCTAGATAGTCCAAGGGCCTGCTAGTTAACCTAGATAGTCCAAGTGCCCGCTAGTTAACCTAAATCGTCCAAGTGTCCGCTGGGTAACCTACATAGTCCAAGTGCCTGCTAGGTAACCTAGATAGTCCAAGTGCCTGATACCTAACCTACATAGTCCAAGTGTCCGTTCGTTAACCTAGATAGTCCAAGTGCCCATTGGGTAACCTACATAGTCCAAGTGCCCGCCTGGTAACCTGGTTAGTCCAAGTGCCCGCTAGTTAACCTACATAGTCCAAGTGCCTTCTAGGGAGCCTACATAGTCCACGTGACCGCTAGGGAACCTACATAGTCCAAGTGCCCGCTAGGTAACCTACATAGTACAAATGCCCGCAAGGAAACCTGCATAGTCTAAATGTCCGCTAGACAACCTACATAATACAAGTGCCCACTCTGGAACATACATAGTCCAAGTGCCCGTTAGCTAACCTAGATAGTCCAAGGGCCCGCTAGTTGACCTACATAGTCCAAGTGCCAGCTAGGTAACCTAGATAGTACAAGTGCCCGCTAGGGAACCTAGATAGTCCAAGTGCCTGTTAGCTAACCTAGATAGTCCAAGTGGTGGCTGGGTAACCTACATAGTCCAAGTGCCCGCTAGGTAACCTACATAGTCCAAGTGCCCGTTCGGTAACCTTGATAGTCCAATTGCCCGTTAGCTATCCTAGATAGTCCAAGTGTCCGCTAGTTAACCTACATAGTCCAAGTGCCCGTTCGTTAACTTACATTGTCCAAGTGCCCGCTAGGTAACGTAGATAGCCCAAGTGCCCGCTAGGGAACGTACATAGTCCAAGTGCCCACTAGGTAACCTAGACAGTACAATTGCCCCCTAGTTAACCTAGACAGTCCAAGTACCCGATAGGGAACCTACATAGTCCAAGTGCCCACTAGCGAACCTACATAGTCCAAGTGCCCGTTAGTTAACCTAGATTGTCCAATTGCCCGTTAGCTAACCTAGATAGTCGAAGTGTCCGCTAGTTAACCTACATAGTCCAAGTGCCCGTTCGTTAACCTAGATAGTCCAAGTGCCCGCTAGGTAACCTAGACAGTCCAAGTGCCCGCTAGGTTACCTACATAGTTCAAGTGCACGTTCGTTAACCTAGATAATCCAAGTGCCCGTTAGGTAACCTAGACAGTCCAAGTGCCCGCTAGTTACCCTACATAGTCCAAGTGCCCGTTAGTTAACCTAGATAGTCAAAGTGCCAGCTAGGTAACCTAGATAGTCCAATTGCCCGCTAGGGATCCTTCATAATCCAAGTGCCTGCTAGGTAACCTAGATAGTCCAAGTGCCCGCTAGGGAAGGTACATAGTCCAAGTGTCCGCTAGGTAACCTAGAGAGTTCAAGTGCCCGCTAGTTAACCTACATAGTCCAAGTGCCCGCTAGTTAACCTAGATAGTCCAAGTGCCCACTAGTAAACCTAGATAGTCCAAGGGCCTGCTAGTTAACCTAGATAGTCCAAGTGCCCGCTAGTTAACCTAAATCGTACAAGTGTCCGCTGGGTAACCTACATAGTCCAAGTGCCTGCTAGGTAACCTAGATAGTCCAAGTGCCTGATACCTAACCTACATAGTCCAAGTGTCCGTTCGTTAACCTAGATAGTCCAAGTGCCCATTGGGTAACCTACATAGTCCAAGTGCCCGCCTGGTAACCTGGTTAGTCCAAGTGCCCGCTAGTTAACCTACATAGTCCAAGTGCCTTCTAGGGAGCCTACATAGTCCACGTGACCGCTAGGGAACCTACATAGTCCAAGTGCCCACTAGGTAACCTACATAGTCCAAATGCCCGCAAGGAAACCTGCATAGTCTAAATGTCCGCTAGGCAACCTACATAATACAAGTGCCCACTCTGGAACATACATAGTCCAAGTGCCCGTTAGCTAACCTAGATAGTCCAAGGGCCCGCTAGTTGACCTACATAGTCCAAGTGCCAGCTAGGTAACCTAGATAGTACAAGTGACCGCTAGGGAACCTAGATAGTCCAAGTGCCTGTTAGCTAACCTAGATAGTCCAAGTGGTGGCTAGGTAACCTACATAGTCCAAGTGCCTGCTAGGTAACCTACATAGTCCAAGTGCCCGTTAGGTAACCTTGATAGTCCAATTGCCCGTTAGCTATCCTAGATAGTCCAAGTGTCCGCTAGTTAACCTACATAGTCCAAGTGCCCGTTCGTTAACTTACATTGTCCAAGTGCCCGCTAGGTAACGTAGATAGCCCAAGTGCCCTCTAGGGAACGTACATAGTCCAAGTGCCCACTAGGTAACCTAGACAGTACAATTGCCCCCTAGTTAACCTAGACAGTCCAAGTACCCGATAGGGAACCTACATAGTCCAAGTGCCCACTAGCGAACCTACATAGTCCAAGTGCTCGCAAGGCAACCTACATAGTCCAAGTGCCCGTTAGTTAACCTAGATTGTCCAATTGCCCGTTAGCTAACCTAGATAGTCGAAGTGTCCGCTAGTTAACCTACATAGTCCAAGTGCCCGTTCGTTAACCTAGATAGTCCAAGTGCCCGCTAGGTAACCTAGACAGTCCAATTGCCCGCTAGGTTACCTACATAGTCCAAGTGCACGTTCGTTAACCTAGATAATCCAAGTGCCCGTTAGGTAACCTAGACAGTCCAAGTGCCCGCTAGTTACCCTACATAGTCCAAGTGCCCGTTAGTTAACCTAGATAGTCAAAGTGCCAGCTAGGGAAGGTACATAGTCCAAGTGTCCGCTAGGTTACCTAGAGAGTTCAAGTGCCCCCTAGTTAACCTACATAGTCCAAGTGCCCGCTAGTTACATTAGATAGTCCAATTCCCCCTAATAAACCTAGATAGTCCAAGGGCCTGCTAGTTAACCTAGATAGTCCAAGTGCCCGCTAGTTAACCTAAATCGTCCACGTGTCCGCTAGGTAACCTAGATAGTCCAAGTGCCTGATAGCTAACCTACATAGTCCAAGTGTCCGTTCGTTAACCTAGATAGTCCAAGTGCCCATTGGGTAACCTGCATAGTCCAAGTGCCCGCTAGTTAACCTACATAGTCCAAGTGCCTTCTAGGGAGCCTACATAGTCCACGTGACCGCTCGGGAACCTACATAGTCCAAGTGCCCGTTAGGGAACCTACATAGTCCAAGGGCCCGCTAGGTAACCTACATAGTCCAAATGCCCGCAAGGAAACCTACATAGTCTAAATGTCCGCTAGGCAACCTACATAATCCAAGTGCCCGCTCTGGAACATACATAGTCCAAGTGCCCGTTAGCTAACCTAGATAGTCCAAGGGCCCGCTAGTTGACCTACATAGTCCAAGTGCCAGCTAGGTAACCTAGATAGTACAAGTGCCCACTAGGTAACCTATATAGTCCAAGTGCCCGTTCGTTAACCTAGATAATCCAAGTGCCCGTTAGGTAACCTAGACAGTCCAAGTGCCCGCTAGTTACCCTACATAGTCCAAGTGCCCTTAGTTAACCTAGATAGTCAAAGTGCCTGCTACGTAACCTACATAGTCCAAGTGCCCGCTAGGCAACCTAAATAGTCCAAATGCCCGCTAGGGAAACTACATAGTCCAAGTGCCCGCTAGTTAACTAGATGTTCCAAGTGCCCCCTAGTAAACCTACATAATCCATGGGCCCGCTAGTTAACCTCCATAGTGCAAGGGCCCGCTAGTTAAACTAGATCGTGCAAGTGTCCGCTAGTTAACCTACATAGTGCAAGTGCCAGCTAGGTAACCTAGATAGTCCAATTGCCTGCTAGGGATCCTTCATAATGCAAGTGCCTGCTAGGTAACCTAGATAGTCCAAGTGCCAGCTAGGGAAGGTACATAGGCCAAGTGTCCGCTAGGTAACCTGGAGAGTTCAAGTGCCCGCTAGTTAACCTACATAGTCCAAGTGCCCGCTAGTTAACCTAGATAGTCCAAGTGCCCGTTAGTAAACCTAGATAGTCCAAGGGCCTGCTAGTTAACCTAGATTGTCCAAGTGCCCGCTAGTTAACCTAAATCGTCCAAGTGTCCGCTAAGTAACCTACATAGTCCAAGTGCCTGCTAGGTAACCTAGATAGTCCAATTGCCTGATACCTAACCTACATAGTCCAAGTGTCCGTTCGTTAACCTAGATAGTCCAAGTGCCCATTGGGTAACCTACATAGTCCAAGTGCCCGCCTGGTAACCTGGTTAGTCCAAGTGCCCGCTAGTTAACCTACATAGTCCAAGTGCCTTCTAGGGAGCCTACATAGTCCACGTGACCGCTAGGGAACCTACATAGTCCAAGTGCCCGCTAGGTAACCTACATAGTCCAAATGCCCGCAAGGAAACCTACATAGTCTAAATGTCCGCTAGGCAACCTACATAATACAAGTGCCCACTCTGGAACATACATAGTCCAAGTGCCCGTTAGCTAACCTAGATAGTCCAAGGGCCCGCTAGTTACCTACATAGTCCAAGTGCCAGCTAGGTAACCTAGATAGTACAAGTGCCCGCTAGGGAACCTAGATAGTCCAAGTGCCTGTTAGCTAACCTAGATAGTCCAAGTGGTGGCTAGGTAACCTACATAGTCCAAGTGCCCGTTCGTTAACCTAGATAATCCAAGTGCCCGTTAGGTAACCTAGACAGTCCAAGTGCCCGCTAGTTACCCTACATAGTCCAAGTGCCCTTAGTTAACCTTGATAGTCAAAGTGCCTGCTAGGTAACCTACATAGTCCAAGTGCCCGCTAGGCAACCTAAATAGTCCAAATGCCCGCTAGGGAAACTACATAGTCCAATTGCCCGCTAGTTAACCTAGATGTTCCAAGTGCCCCCTAGTAAACCTACATAATCCATGGGCCAGCTAGTTAACCTACATAGTGCAAGGGCCCGCTAGTTAACCTAGATCGTGCAAGTGTCCGCTAGTTAACCTACATAGTCCAAGTGCCATCTAGGTAACCTAGGTAGTCCAATTGCCCGCTAGGGATCCTTCATAATCCAAGTGCCTGCTAGGTAACCTAGATAGTCCAAGTGCCCGCTAGGGAAGGTACATAGTCCAAGTGTCCGCTAGGTAACCTAGAGTGTTCAAGTGCCCGCTAGTTAACCTACATAGTCCAAGTGCCCGCTAGTTAACCTAGATAGTCCAAGTGCCCGCTAGTAAACCTAGATAGTCCAAGGGCCTGCTAGTTAACCTAGATAGTCCAAGTGCCCGCTAGTTAACCTAAATCGTCCAAGTGTCCGCTATGTAACCTACATAGTCCAAGTGCCTGCTAGGTAACCTAGATAGTCCAAGTGCCTGATACCTAACCTACATAGTCCAAGTGTCCGTTCGTTAACCTAGATAGTCCAAGTGCCCATTGGGTAACCTACATAGTCCAAGTGCCCGCCTGGTAACCTGGTTAGTCCAAGTGCCCGCTAGTTAACCTACATAGTCCAAGTGCTTTCTAGGGAGCCTACATAGTCCACGTGACCGCTAGGGAACCTACATAGTCCAAGTGCCCGCTAGGTAACCTACATAGTCCAAATGCCCGCAAGGAAACCTACATAGTCTAAATGTCCGCTAGGCAACCTACATAATACAAGTGCCCACTCTGGAACATACATAGTCCAAGTGCCCGTTAGCTAACCTAGATAGTCCAAGGGCCCGCTAGTTGACCTACATAGTCCAAGTGCCAGCTAGGTAACCTAGATAGTACAAGTGCCCGCTAGGGAACCTAGATAGTCCAAGTGCCTGTTAGCTAACCTAGATAGTCCAAGTGGTGGCTAGGTAACCTACATAGTCCAAGTGCCCGCTAGGTAACCTACATAGTCCAAGTGCCCGTTAGGTAACCTTGATAGTCCAATTGCCCGTTAGCTATCCTAGATAGTCCAAGTGTCCGCTAGTTAACCTACATAGTCCAAGTGCCCGTTCGTTAACTTACATTGTCCAAGTGCCCGCTAGGTAACGTAGATAGCCCAAGTGCCCGCTAGGGAACGTACATAGTCCAAGTGCCCACTAGGTAACCTAGACAGTACAATAGCCCCCTAGTTAACCTAGACAGTCCAAGTACCCGATAGGGAACCTACATAGTCCAAGTGCCCACTAGCGAACCTACATAGTCCAAGTGCTCGCTAGGCAACCTACATAGTCCAAGTGCCCGTTAGTTAACCTAGATTGTCCAATTGCCCGTTAGCTAACCTAGATAGTCGAAGTGTCCGCTAGTTAACCTACATAGTCCAAGTGCCCGTTCGTTAACCTAGATAGTCCAAGTGCCCGCTAGGTAACCTAGACAGTCAAAGTGCCCGCTAGGTTACCTACATAGTCCAAGTGCACGTTCGTTAACCTAGATAATCCAAGTGCCCGTTAGGTAACCTAGACAGTCCAAGTGCCCGCTAGTTACCCTACATAGTCCAAGTGCCCGTTAGTTAACCTAGATAGTCAAAGTGCCAGCTAGGTAACCTAGATAGTCCAATTGCCCGCTAGGGATCCTTCATAATCCAAGTGCCTGCTAGGTAACCTAGATAATCCAAGTGCCCGCTAGGGAAGGTACATAGTCCAAGTGTCCGCTAGGTAACCTAGAGAGTTCAAGTGCCCGCTAGTTAACCTACATAGTCCAAGTGCCCGCTAGATAACCTAGATAGTCCAAGTGCCCGCTAGTAAACCTAGATAGTCCAAGGGCCTGCTAGTTAACCTAGATAGTCCAAGTGCCCGCTAGTTAACCTAAATCGTCCAAGTGTCCGCTAGGTAACCTACATAGTCCAAGTGCCTGCTAGGTAACCTAGATAGTCCAAGTGCCTGATACCTAACCTACATAGTCCAAGTGTCCGTTCGTTAACCTAGATAGTCCAAGTGCCCATTGGGTAACCTACATAGTCCAAGTGCCCGCCTGGTAACTTGGTTAGTCCAAGTGCCCGCTAGTTAACCTACATAGTCCAAGTGCCTTCTAGGGAGCCTACATAGTCCACGTGACCGCTCGGGAACCTACATAGTCCAAGTGCCCGTTAGGGAACCTACATAGTCCAAGTGCCCGCTAGGTAACCTACATAGTCCAAATGCCCGCAAGGAAACCTACATAGTCTAAATGTCCGCTAGGCAACCTACATAATCCAAGTGCCCGCTCTGGAACATACATAGTCCAAGTGCCCGTTAGCTAACCTAGATAGTCCAAGGGCCCGCTAGTTGACCTACATAGTCCAAGTGCCAAATAGGTAACCTAGATAGTACAAGTGCCCACTAGGTAACCTATATAGTCCAAGTGCCCGTTCGTTAACCTAGATAATCCAAGTGCCCGTTAGGTAACCTAGACAGTCCAAGTGCCCGCTAGTTACCCTACATAGTCCAAGTGCCCTTAGTTAACCTAGATAGTCAAAGTGCCTGCTACGTAACCTACATAGTCCAAGTGCCCGCTAGGCAACCTAAATAGTCCAAATGCCCGCTAGGGAAACTACATAGTCCAAGTGCCCGCTAGTTAACTAGATGTTCCAAGTGCCCCCTAGTAAACCTACATAATCCATGGGCCCGCTAGTTAACCTCCATAGTGCAAGGGCCCGCTAGTTAACCTAGATCGTGCAAGTGTCCGCTAGTTAACCTACATAGTCCAAGTGCCAGCTAGGTAACCTAGATAGTCCAATTGCCCGCTAGGGATCCTTCATAATGCAAGTGCCTGCTAGGTAACCTAGATAGTCCAAGTGCCCGCTAGGGAAGGTACATAGGCCAAGTGTCCGCTAGGTAACCTGGAGAGTTCAAGTGCCCGCTAGTTAACCTACATAGTCCAAGTGCCCGCTAGTTAACCTAGATACTCCAAGTGCCCGTTAGTAAACCTAGATAGTCCAAGGGCCTGCTAGTTAACCTAGATTGTCCAAGTGCCCGCTAGTTAACCTAAATCGTCCAAGTGTCCGCTAAGTAACCTACATAGTCCAAGTGCCTGCTAGGTAACCTAGATAGTCCAAGTGCCTGATACCTAACCTACATAGTCCAAGTGTCCGTTCGTTAACCTAGATAGTCCAAGTGCCCATTGGGTAACCTACATAGTCCAAGTGCCCGCCTGGTAACTTGGTTAGTCCAAGTGCCCGCTAGTTAACCTACATAGTCCAAGTGCCTTCTAGGGAGCCTACATAGTCCACGTGACCGCTCGGGAACCTACATAGTCCAAGTGCCCGTTAGGGAACCTACATAGTCCAAGTGCCCGCTAGGTAACCTACATAGTCCAAATGCCCGCAAGGAAACCTACATAGTCTAAATGTCCGCTAGGCAACCTACATAATCCAAGTGCCCGCTCTGGAACATACATAGTCCAAGTGCCCGTTAGCTAACCTAGATAGTCCAAGGGCCCGCTAGTTGACCTACATAGTCCAAGTGCCAGCTAGGTAACCTAGATAGTACAAGTGCCCACAAGGTAACCTATATAGTCCAAGTGCCCGTTCGTTAACCTAGATAATCCAAGTGCCCGTTAGGTAACCTAGACAGTCCAAGTGCCCGCTAGTTACCCTACATAGTCCAAGTGCCCTTAGTTAACCTAGATAGTCAAAGTGCCTGCTACGTAACCTACATAGTCCAAGTGCCCGCTAGGCAACCTAAATAGTCCAAATGCCCGCTAGGGAAACTACATAGTCCAAGTGCCCGCTAGTTAACTAGATGTTCCAAGTGCCCCCTAGTAAACCTACATAATCCATGGGCCCGCTAGTTAACCTCCATAGTGCAAGGGCCCGCTAGTTAACCTAGATCGTGCAAGTGTCCGCTAGTTAACCTACATAGTCCAAGTGCCAGCTAGGTAACCTAGATAGTCCAATTGCCCGCTAGGGATCCTTCATAATGCAAGTGCCTGCTAGGTAACCTAGATAGTCCAAGTGCCCGCTAGGGAAGGTACATAGGCCAAGTGTCCGCTAGGTAACCTGGAGAGTTCAAGTGCCCGCTAGTTAACCTAAATAGTCCAAGTGCCCGCTAGTTAACCTAGATACTCCAAGTGCCCGTTAGTAAACCTAGATAGTCCAAGGGCCTGCTAGTTAACCTAGATTGTCCAAGTGCCCGCTAGTTAACCTAAATCGTCCAAGTGTCCGCTAAGTAACCTACATAGTCCAAGTGCCTGCTAGGTAACCTAGATAGTCCAAGTGCCTGATACCTAACCTACATAGTCCAAGTGTCCGTTCGTTAACCTAGATAGTCCAAGTGCCCATTGGGTAACCTACATAGTCCAAGTGCCCGCCTGGTAACTTGGTTAGTCCAAGTGCCCGCTAGTTAACCTACATAGTCCAAGTGCCTTCTAGGGAGCCTACATAGTCCACGTGACCGCTCGGGAACCTACATAGTCCAAGTGCCCGTTAGGGAACCTACATAGTCCAAGTGCCCGCTAGGTAACCTACATAGTCCAAATGCCCGCAAGGAAACCTACATAGTCTAAATGTCCGCTAGGCAACCTACATAATCCAAGTGCCCGCTCTGGAACATACATAGTCCAAGTGCCCGTTAGCTAACCTAGATAGTCCAAGGGCCCGCTAGTTGACCTACATAGTCCAAGTGCCAGCTAGGTAACCTAGATAGTACAAGTGCCCACAAGGTAACCTATATAGTCCAAGTGCCCGTTCGTTAACCTAGATAATCCAAGTGCCCGTTAGGTAACCTAGACAGTCCAAGTGCCCGCTAGTTACCCTACATAGTCCAAGTGCCCTTAGTTAACCTAGATAGTCAAAGTGCCTGCTACGTAACCTACATAGTCCAAGTGCCCGCTAGGCAACCTAAATAGTCCAAATGCCCGCTAGGGAAACTACATAGTCCAAGTGCCCGCTAGTTAACTAGATGTTCCAAGTGCCCCCTAGTAAACCTACATAATCCATGGGCCCGCTAGTTAACCTCCATAGTGCAAGGGCCCGCTAGTTAAACTAGATCGTGCAAGTGTCCGCTAGTTAACCTACATAGTCCAAGTGCCAGCTAGGTAACCTAGATAGTCCAATTGCCTGCTAGGGATCCTTCATAATGCAAGTGCCTGCTAGGTAACCTAGATAGTCCAAGTGCCAGCTAGGGAAGGTACATAGGCCAAGTGTCCGCTAGGTAACCTGGAGAGTTCAAGTGCCCGCTAGTTAACCTACATAGTCCAAGAGCCCGCTAGTTAACCTAGATAGTCCAAGTGCCCGTTAGTAAACCTAAATAGTCCAAGGGCCTGCTAGTTAACCTAGATTGTCCAAGTGCCCGCTAGTTAACCTAAATCGTCCAAGTGTCCGCTAAGTAACGTACATAGTCCAAGTGCCTGCTAGGTAACCTAGATAGTCCAAGTGCCTGATACCTAACCTACATAATCCAAGTGTCCGTTCGTTAACCTAGATAGTCCAAGTGCCCATTGGGTAACCTACATAGTCCAAGTGCCCGCCTGGTAACCTGGTTAGTCCAAGTGCCCGCTAGTTAACCTACATAGTCCAAGTGCCTTCTAGGGAGCCTACATAGTCCACGTGACCGCTAGGGAACCTACATAGTCCAAGTGCCCGCTAGGTAACCTACATAGTCCAAATGCCCGCAAGGAAACCTACATAGTCTAAATGTCCGCTAGGCAACCTACATAATACAAGTGCCCACTCTGGAACATACATAGTCCAAGTGCCCGTTAGCTAACCTAGATAGTCCAAGGGCCCGCTAGTTGACCTACATAGTCCAAGTGCCAGCTAGGTAACCTAGATAGTACAAGTGCCCGCTAGGGAACCTAGATAGTCCAAGTGCCTGTTAGCTAACCTAGATAGTCCAAGTGGTGGCTAGGTAACCTACATAGTCCAAGTGCCCGTTCGTTAACCTAGATAATCCAAGTGCCCGTTAGGTAACCTAGACAGTCCAAGTGCCCGCTAGTTACCCTATATAGTCCAAGTGCCCTTAGTTAACCTTGATAGTCAAAGTGCCTGCTAGGTAACCTACATAGTCCAAGTGCCCGCTAGGCAACCTAAATAGTCCAAATGCCCGCTAGGGAAACTACATAGTCCAATTACCCGCTAGTTAACCTAGATGTTCCAAGTGCCCCCTAGTAAACCTACATAATCCATGGGCCAGCTAGTTAACCTACATAGTGCAAGGGCCCGCTAGTTAACCTAGATCGTGCAAGTGTCCGCTAGTTAACCTACATAGTCCAAGTGCCATCTAGGTAACCTAGGTAGTCCAATTGCCCGCTAGGGATCCTTCATAATCCAAGTGCCTGCTAGGTAACCTAGATAGTCCAAGTGCCCGCTAGGGAAGGTACATAGGCCAAGTGTCCGCTAGGTAACCTAGAGAGTTCAAGTGCCCGCTAGTTAACCTACATAGTCCAAGTGCCCGCTAGTTAACCTAGATAGTCCAAGTGCCCGCTAGTAAACCTAGATAGTCCAAGGGCCTGCTAGTTAACCTAGATAGTCCAAGTGCCCGCTAGTTAACCTAAATCGTCCAAGTGTCCGCTATGTAACCTACATAGTCCAAGTGCCTGCTAGGTAACCTAGATAGTCCAAGTGCCTGATACCTAACCTACATAGTCCAAGTGTCCGTTCGTTAACCTAGATAGTCCAAGTGCCCATTGGGTAACCTACATAGTCCAAGTGCCCGCCTGGTAACCTGGTTAGTCCAAGTGCCCGCTAGTTAACCTACATAGTCCAAGTGCCTTCTAGGGAGCCTACATAGTCCACGTGACCGCTAGGGAACCTACATAGTCCAAGTGCCCGCTAGGTAACCTACATAGTCCAAATGCCCGCAAGGAAACCTACATAGTCTAAATGTCCGCTAGGCAACCTACATAATACAAGTGCCCACTCTGGAACATACATAGTCCAAGTGCCCGTTAGCTATCCTAGATAGTCCAAGGGCCCGCTAGTTGACCTACATAGTCCAAGTGCCAGCTAGGTAACCTAGATAGTACAAGTGCCCGCTAGGGAACCTAGATAGTCCAAGTGCCTGTTAGCTAACCTAGATAGTCCAAGTGGTGGCTAGGTAACCTACATAGTCCAAGTGCCCGCTAGGTAACCTACATAGTCCAAGTGCCCGTTAGGTAACCTTGATAGTCCAATTGCCCGTTAGCTATCCTAGATAGTCCAAGTGTCCGCTAGTTAACCTACATAGTCCAAGTGCCCGTTCGTTAACTTACATTGTCCAAGTGCCCGCTAGGTAACGTAGATAGCCCAAGTGCCCGCTAGGGAACGTACATAGTCCAAGTGCCCACTAGGTAACCTAGACAGTACAATTGCCCCCTAGTTAACCTAGACAGTCCAAGTACCCGATAGGGAACCTACATAGTCCAAGTGCCCACTAGCGAACCTACATAGTCCAAGTGCTCGCTAGGCAACCTACATAGTCCAAGTGCCCGTTAGTTAACCTAGATTGTCCAATTGCCCGTTAGCTAACCTAGATAGTCGAAGTGTCCGCTAGTTAACCTACATAGTCCAAGTGCCCGTTCGTTAACCTAGATAGTCCAAGTGCCCGCTAGGTAACCTAGACAGTCCAAGTGCCCGCTAGGTTACCTACATAGTCCAAGTGGACGTTCGTTAACCTAGATAATCCAAGTGCCCGTTAGGTAACCTAGACAGTCCAAGTGCCCGCTAGTTACCCTACATAGTCCAAGTGCCCGTTAGTTAACCTAGATAGTCAAAGTGCCAGCTAGGTAACCTAGATAGTCCAATTGCCCGCTAGGGATCCTTCATAATCCAAGTGCCTGCTAGGTAATCTAGATAGTCCAAGTGCCCGCTAGGGAAGGTACATAGTCCAAGTGTCCGCTAGGTAACCTAGAGATTTCAAGTGCCCGCTAGTTAACCTACATAGTCCAAGTGCCCGCTAGTTAACCTAGATAGTCCAAGTGCCCGCTAGTAAACCTAGATAGTCCAAGGGCCTGCTAGTTAACCTAGATAGTCCAAGTGCCCGCTAGTTAACCTAAATCGTCCAAGTGTCCGCTAGGTAACCTACATAGTCCAAGTGCCTGCTAGGTAACCTAGATAGTCCAAGTGCCTGATACCTAACCTACATAGTCCAAGTGTCCGTTCGTTAACCTAGATAGTCCAAGTGCCCATTGGGTAACCTACATAGTCCAAGTGCCCGCCTGGTAACTTGGTTAGTCCAAGTGCCCGCTAGTTAACCTACATAGTCCAAGTGCCTTCTAGGGAGCCTACATAGTCCACGTGACCGCTCGGGAACCTACATAGTCCAAGTGCCCGTTAGGGAACCTACATAGTCCAAGTGCCCGCTAGGTAACCTACATAGTCCAAATGCCCGCAAGGAAACCTACATAGTCTAAATGTCCGCTAGGCAACCTACATAATCCAAGTGCCCGCTCTGGAACATACATAGTCCAAGTGCCCGTTAGCTAACCTAGATAGTCCAAGGGCCCGCTAGTTGACCTACATAGTCCAAGTGCCAGCTAGGTAACCTAGATAGTACAAGTGCCCACAAGGTAACCTATATAGTCCAAGTGCCCGTTCGTTAACCTAGATAATCCAAGTGCCCGTTAGGTAACCTAGACAGTCCAAGTGCCCGCTAGTTACCCTACATAGTCCAAGTGCCCTTAGTTAACCTAGATAGTCAAAGTGCCTGCTACGTAACCTACATAGTCCAAGTGCCCGCTAGGCAACCTACATAGTCCAAATGCCCGCTAGGGAAACTACATAGTCCAAGTGCCCGCTAGTTAACTAGATGTTCCAAGTGCCCCCTAGTAAACCTACATAATCCATGGGCCCGCTAGTTAACCTCCATAGTGCAAGGGCCCGCTAGTTAACCTAGATCGTGCAGTGTCCGCTAGTTAACCTACATAGTCCAAGTGCCAGCTAGGTAACCTAGATAGTCCAATTGCCCGCTAGGGATCCTTCATAATGCAAGTGCCTGCTAGGTAACCTAGATAGTCCAAGTGCCCGCTAGGGAAGGTACATAGGCCAAGTGTCCGCTAGGTAACCTGGAGAGTTCAAGTGCCCGCTAGTTAACCTACATAGTCCAAGTGCCCGCTAGTTAACCTAGATACTCCAAGTGCCCGTTAGTAAACCTAGATAGTCCAAGGGCCTGCTAGTTAACCTAGATTGTCCAAGTGCCCGCTAGTTAACCTAAATCGTCCAAGTGTCCGCTAAGTAACCTACATAGTCCAAGTGCCTGCTAGGTAACCTAGATAGTCCAAGTGCCTGATACCTAACCTACATAGTCCAAGTGTCCGTTCGTTAACCTAGATAGTCCAAGTGCCCATTGGGTAACCTACATAGTCCAAGTGCCCGCCTGGTAACTTGGTTAGTCCAAGTGCCCGCTAGTTAACCTACATAGTCCAAGTGCCTTCTAGGGAGCCTACATAGTCCACGTGACCGCTCGGGAACCTACATAGTCCAAGTGCCCGTTAGGGAACCTACATAGTCCAAGTGCCCGCTAGGTAACCTACATAGTCCAAATGCCCGCAAGGAAACCTACATAGTCTAAATGTCCGCTAGGCAACCTACATAATCCAAGTGCCCGCTCTGGAACATACATAGTCCAAGTGCCCGTTAGCTAACCTAGATAGTCCAAGGGCCCGCTAGTTGACCTACATAGTCCAAGTGCCAGCTAGGTAACCTAGATAGTACAAGTGCCCACAAGGTAACCTATATAGTCCAAGTGCCCGTTCGTTAACCTAGATAATCCAAGTGCCCGTTAGGTAACCTAGACAGTCCAAGTGCCCGCTAGTTACCCTACATAGTCCAAGTGCCCTTAGTTAACCTAGATAGTCAAAGTGCCTGCTACGTAACCTACATAGTCCAAGTGCCCGCTAGGCAACCTAAATAGTCCAAATGCCCGCTAGGGAAACTACATAGTCCAAGTGCCCGCTAGTTAACTAGATGTTCCAAGTGCCCCCTAGTAAACCTACATAATCCATGGGCCCGCTAGTTAACCTCCATAGTGCAAGGGCCCGCTAGTTAACCTAGATCGTGCAAGTGTCCGCTAGTTAACCTACATAGTCCAAGTGCCAGCTAGGTAACCTAGATAGTCCAATTGCCCGCTAGGGATCCTTCATAATGCAAGTGCCTGCTAGGTAACCTAGATAGTCCAAGTGCCCGCTAGGGAAGGTACATAGGCCAAGTGTCCGCTAGGTAACCTGGAGAGTTCAAGTGCCCGCTAGTTAACCTAAATAGTCCAAGTGCCCGCTAGTTAACCTAGATACTCCAAGTGCCCGTTAGTAAACCTAGATAGTCCAAGGGCCTGCTAGTTAACCTAGATTGTCCAAGTGCCCGCTAGTTAACCTAAATCGTCCAAGTGTCCGCTAAGTAACCTACATAGTCCAAGTGCCTGCTAGGTAACCTAGATAGTCCAAGTGCCTGATACCTAACCTACATAGTCCAAGTGTCCGTTCGTTAACCTAGATAGTCCAAGTGCCCATTGGGTAACCTACATAGTCCAAGTGCCCGCCTGGTAACCTGGTTAGTCCAAGTGCCCGCTAGTTAACCTACATAGTCCAAGTGCCTTCTAGGGAGTCTACATAGTCCAAGTGCCCGCTAGGTAACCTACATAGTCCAAATGCCCGCAAGGAAACCTACATAGTCTAAATGTCCGCTAGGCAACCTACATAATACAAGTGCCCACTCTGGAACATACATAGTCCAAGTGCCCGTTAGCTAACCTAGATAGTCCAAGGGCCCGCTAGTTGACCTACATAGTCCAAGTGCCAGCTAGGTAACCTAGATAGTACAAGTGCCCGCTAGGGAACCTAGATAGTCCAAGTGCCTGTTAGCTAACCTAGATAGTCCAAGTGGTGGCTAGGTAACCTACATAGTCCAAGTGCCCGCTAGGTAACCTACATAGTCCAAGTGCCCGTTAGGTAACCTTGATAGTCCAATTGCCTGTTAGCTATCCTAGATAGTCCAAGTGTCCGCTAGTTAACCTACATAGTCCAAGTGCCCGTTCGTTAACTTACATTGTCCAAGTGCCCGCTAGGTAACGTAGATAGCCCAAGTGCCCGCTAGGGAACGTACATAGTCCAAGTGCCCACTAGGTAACCTAGACAGTACAATTGCCCCCTAGTTAACCTAGACAGTCCAAGTACCCGATAGGGAACCTACATAGTCCAAGTGCCCACTAGCGAACCTACATAGTCCAAGTGCTCGCTAGGCAACCTACATAGTCCAAGTGCCCGTTAGTTAACCTAGATTGTCCAATTGTCCGTTAGCTAACCTAGATAGTCGAAGTGTCCGCTAGTTAACCTACATAGTCCAAGTGCCCGTTCGCTAACCTAGATAGTCCAAGTGCCCGCTAGGTAACCTAGACAGTCCAAGTGCCCGCTAGGTTACCTACATAGTCCAAGTGCACGTTCGTTAACCTAGATAATCCAAGTGCCCGTTAGGTAACCTAGACAGTCCAAGTGCCCGCTAGTTACCCTACATAGTCCAAGTGCCCGTTAGTTAACCTAGATAGTCAAATTGCCAGCTAGGTAACCTAGATAGTCCAATTGCCCGCTAGGGATCCTTCATAATCCAAGTGCCTGCTAGGTAACCTAGATAGTCCAAGTGCCCGCTAGGGAAGGTACATAGTCCAAGTGTCCGCTAGGTAACCTAGAGAGTTCAAGTGCCCGCTAGTTAACCTACATAGTCCAAGTGCCCGCTAGTTGACCTAGATAGTCCAAGTGCCCGCTAGTAAACCTAGATAGTCCAAGGGCCTGCTAGTTAACCTAGATAGTCCAAGTGCCCGCTAGTTAACCTAAATCGTCCTAGTGTCCGCTAGGTAACCTACATAGTCCAAGTGCCTGCTAGGTAACCTAGATAGTCCAAGTGCCTGATACCTAACCTACATAGTCCAAGTGTCCGTTCGTTAACCTAGATAATCCAAGTGCCCGTTAGGTAACCTAGACAGTCCAAGTGCCCGCTAGTTACCCTACATAGTCCAAGTGCCCTTAGTTAACCTAGATAGTCAAAGTGCCTGCTACGTAACCTACATAGTCCAAGTGCCCGCTAGGCAACCTAAACAGTCCAAATGCCCGCTAGGGAAACTACATAGTCCAAGTGCCCGCTAGTTAACTAGATGTTCCAAGTGCCCCCTAGTAAACCTACATAATCCATGGGCCCGCTAGTTAACCTCCATAGTGCAAGGGCCCGCTAGTTAGCCTAGATCGTGCAAGTGTCCGCTAGTTAACCTACATAGTCCAAGTGCCAGCTAGGTAACCTAGATAGTCCAATTGCCCGCTAGGGATCCTTCATAATGCAAGTGCCTGCTAGGTAACCTAGATAGTCCAAGTGCCCGCTAGGGAAGGTACATAGGCCAAGTGTCCGCTAGGTAACCTGGAGAGTTCAAGTGCCCGCTAGTTAACCTACATAGTCCAAGTGCCCGCTAGTTAACCTAGATAGTCCAAGTGCCCGTTAGTAAACCTAGATAGTCCAAGGGCCTGCTAGTTAACCTAGATTGTCCAAGTGCCCGCTAGTTAACCTAAATCGTCCAAGTGTCCGCTAAGTAACCTACATAGTCCAAGTGCCTGCTAGGTAACCTAGATAGTCCAAGTGCCTGATACCTAACCTACATAGTCCAAGTGTCCGTTCGTTAACCTAGATAGTCCAAGTGCCCATTGGGTAACCTACATAGTCCAAGTGCCCGCCTGGTAACTTGGTTAGTCCAAGTGCCCGCTAGTTAACCTACATAGTCCAAGTGCCTTCTAGGGAGCCTACATAGTCCACGTGACCGCTCGGGAACCTACATAGTCCAAGTGCCCATTAGGGAACCTACATAGTCCAAGTGCCCGCTAGGTAACCTACATAGTCCAAATGCCCGCAAGGAAACCTACATAGTCTAAATGTCCGCTAGGCAACCTACATAATCCAAGTGCCCGCTCTGGAACATACATAGTCCAAGTGCCCGTTAGCTAACCTAGATAGTCCAAGGGCCCGCGAGTTGACCTACATAGTCCAAGTGCCAGCTAGGTAACCTAGATAGTACAAGTGCCCACTAGGTAACCTATATAGTCCAAGTGCCCGTTCGTTAACCTAGATAATCCAAGTGCCCGTTAGGTAACCTAGACAGTCCAAGTGCCCGCTAGTTACCCTACATAGTCCAAGTGCCCTTAGTTAACCTAGATAGTCAAAGTGCCTGCTACGTAACCTACATAGTCCAAGTGCCCGCTAGGCAACCTAAATAGCCCAAATGCCCGCTGGGAAACTACATAGTCCAAGTGCCCGCTAGTTAACTAGATGTTCCAAGTGCCCCCTAGTAAACCTACATAATCCATGGGACCGCTAGTTAACCTCCATAGTGCAAGGGCCCGCTAGTTAACCTAGATCGTGCAAGTGTCCGCTAGTTAACCTACATAGTCCAAGTGCCAGCTAGGTAACCTAGATAGTCCAATTGCCCGCTAGGGATCCTTCATAATGCAAGTGCCTGCTAGGTAACCTAGATAGTCCAAGTGCCCGCTAGGGAAGGTACATAGGCCAAGTGTCCGCTAGGTAACCTGGAGAGTTCAAGTGCCCGCTAGTTAACCTACATAGTCCAAGTGCCCGCTAGTTAACCTAGATACTCCAAGTGCCCGTTAGTAAACCTAGATAGTCCAAGGGCCTGCTAGTTAACCTAGATTGTCCAAGTGCCCGCTAGTTAACCTAAATCGTCCAAGTGTCCGCTAAGTAACCTACATAGTCCAAGTGCCTGCTAGGTAACCTAGATAGTCCAAGTGCCTGATACCTAACCTACATAGTCCAAGTGTCCGTTCGTTAACCTAGATAGTCCAAGTGCCCATTGGGTAACCTACATAGTCCAAGTGCCCGCCTGGTAACCTGGTTAGTCCAAGTGCCCGCTAGTTAACCTACATAATCCAAGTGCCTTCTAGGGAGCCTACATAGTCCACGTGACCGCTAGGGAACCTACATAGTCCAAGTGCCCGCTAGGTAACCTACATAGTCCAAATGCCCGCAAGGAAACCTACATAGTCTAAATGTCCGCTAGGCAACCTACATAATACAAGTGCCCACTCTGGAACATACATAGTCCAAGTGCCCGTTAGCTAACCTAGATAGTCCAAGGGCCCGCTAGTTGACCTACATAGTCCAAGTGCCAGCTAGGTAACCTAGATAGTACAAGTGCCCGCTAGGGAACCTAGATAGTCCAAGTGCCTGTTAGCTAACCTAGATAGTCCAAGTGGTGGCTAGGTAACCTACATAGTCCAAGTGCCCGTTCGTTAACCTAGATAATCCAAGTGCCCGTTAGGTAACCTAGACAGTCCAAGTGCCCGCTAGTTACCCTACATAGTCCAAGTGCCCTTAGTTAACCTAGATAGTCAAAGTGCCTGCTAGGTAACCTACATAGTCCAAGTGCCCGCTAGGCAACCTAAATAGTCCAAATGCCCGCTAGGGAAACTACATAGTCCAATTGCCCGCTAGTTAACCTAGATGTTCCAAGTGCCCCCTAGTAAACCTACATAATCCATGGGCCCGCTAGTTAACCTACATAGTGCAAGGGCCCGCTAGTTAACCTAGATCGTGCAAGTGTCCGCTAGTTAACCTACATAGTCCAAGTGCCATCTAGGTAACCTAGATAGTCCAATTGCCCGCTAGGGATCCTTCATAATCCAAGTGCCTGCTAGGTAACCTAGATAGTCCAAGTGCCCGCTAGGGAAGGTACATAGTCCAAGTGTCCGCTAGGTAACCTAGAGAGTTCAAGTGCCCGCTAGTTAACCTACATAGTCCAAGTGCCCGCTAGTTAACCTAGATAGTCCAAGTGCCCGCTAGTAAACCTAGATAGTCCAAGGGCCTGCTAGTTAACCTAGATAGTCCAAGTGCCCGCTAGTTAACCTAAATCGTCCAAGTGTCCGCTATGTAACCTACATAGTCCAAGTGCCTGCTAGGTAACCTAGATAGTCCAAGTGCCTGATACCTAACCTACATAGTCCAAGTGTCCGTTCGTTAACCTAGATAGTCCAAGTGCCCATTGGGTAACCTACATAGTCCAAGTGCCCGCCTGGTAACCTGGTTAGTCCAAGTGCCCGCTAGTTAACCTACATAGTCCAAGTGCCTTCTAGGGAGCCTACATAGTCCACGTGACCGCTAGGGAACCTACATAGTCCAAGTGCCCGCTAGGTAACCTACATAGTCCAAATGCCCGCAAGGAAACCTACATAGTCTAAATGTCCGCTAGGCAACCTACATAATACAAGTGCCCACTCTGGAACATACATAGTCCAAGTGCCCGTTAGCTAACCTAGATAGTCCAAGGGCCCGCTAGTTGACCTACATAGTCCAAGTGCCAGCTAGGTAACCTAGATAGTACAAGTGCCCGCTAGGGAACCTAGATAGTCCAAGTGCCTGTTAGCTAACCTAGATAGTCCAAGTGGTGGCTAGGTAACCTACATAGTCCAAGTGCCCGCTAGGTAACCTACATAGTCCAAGTGCCCGTTAGGTAACCTTGATAGTCCAATTGCCCGTTAGCTATCCTAGATAGTCCAAGTGTCCGCTAGTTAACCTACATAGTCCAAGTGCCCGTTCGTTAACTTACATTGTCCAAGTGCCCGCTAGGTAACGTAGATAGCCCAAGTGCCTTCTAGGGAACGTACATAGTCCAAGTGCCCACTAGGTAACCTAGACAGTACAATTGCCCCCTAGTTAACCTAGACAGTCCAAGTACCGCTAGGGAATCTACATAGTCCAAGCGCCCGCTAGGGAACCTAGATAGTCCAATTGCCCGTTAGCTAACCTAGATAGTCGAAGTGTCCGCTAGTTAACCTACATAGTCCAAGTGCCCGTTCGTTAACTTACATTGTCCAAGTGCCCGCTAGGTAACGTAGATATCCCAAGTGCCCGCTAGGGAACATACATAGTCCAAGTTCCCACTAGGTAACCTAGACAGTCCAATTGCCCGCTAGTTAACCTAGACAGTCCAAGTACCCGATAGGGAACCTACATAGTCCAATTGCCCGCTAGGGAACCTACATACTCCAAGTGCTCGCTAGGCAACCTACATAGTCCAAGTGCCCGTTAGTTAACCTAGATAGTCAAAGTGCCTGCTAGGTAACCTAAATAGTCCAAGTGCCCGCTAGGGAACCTACATAGTCCAAGTGCCCGCTAGGTAACCTAGATAGTCCAATTGCCTGTTAGCTAACCTAGATAGTCGAAGTGTCCGCTAGTTAACCTATATAGTCCAAGTGCCCGTTCGTTAACCTAGAAAGTCCAAGTGCCCGCTAGGTAACCTAGACAGTACAAGTGCCCGCTAGGTTACCTACATAGTCCAAGTGCACGTTCGTTAACCTAGATTGTCCAAGTGCCCGCTGGTAACCTACATAGTCCAAATGCCCGCAAGGAAACCTACATAGTCTAAATGTCCGCTAGGCAACCTACATAATCCAAGTGCCCCCTCGGAACATACATAGTCCAAGTGCCCGTTAGCTAACCTAGATAGTCCAAGGGCCCGCTAGTTGACCTACATAGTCCAAGTGCCAGCTAGGTAACCTAGATAGTACAAGTGCCCGCTAGGGAACCTAGAGAGTCCAAGTGCCTGTTAGCTAACCTAGATAGTCCAAGTGGTGGCTAGGTAACCTACATAGTCCAAGTGCCCGTTTGTTAACCTAGATAATCCAAGTGCCCGTTAGGTAACCTAGGCAGTCCAAGTGCCCGCTAGTTGCCTTACATAGTCCAAGTGACCGTTAGTTAACCTAGATAGTCAAAGTGCCTGCTAGGTAACCTAGATAGTCCAAGTGCCCGCTAGATAACCTACATAGTCCAAGTGTCCGCTAGGTAACCTAAATAGTCCAAATGTCCGCTAGGGAAACTACATAGTCCAAGTGCCCGCTAGTTAACCTAGATAGTCTAAGTGCCCCCTAGTAAACCTACATAATCAATGGGCCCGCTAGTTAACCTACATAGTGCAAGGGCCCGCTAGTTAACCTAGATAGTCCAAGTGCCCGCTAGTTAACCTAGATAGTCCAAGTGCCCGCTAGTTAACCTAGATAGTCCAAGTGCCCGCTAGTTAACCTACATAGTCCAAGTGCTCGCTAGGTAACCTAGACAGTCCAAGTGACCACTAGGTTACCTACATAGTCCAAGTGCCCATTCGTTAACCTACATAATCTAGTGCCCGCTAGGTAACGTAGATAGCCAAAATGCCCGTTAGGGAACGTACATAGTCCAAGTGCCCGCTAGGTAACCTAGATAGTCTAAGTGCCTGCTAGTAAACCTACATACTCCAAGTGCCTGCTAGGTAAACTACATAGTCCAAGTGCCCACTAGGTAACCTAGACAGTCCAATTTCCCGCTAGTTAACCTAGACAGTCCAAGTACCGCTAGGGAATCTACATAGTCCAAGCACCCGCTAGGGGACCTACATAGTCCAGGTGCTCGCTAGGCAACCTACATAGTCCAAGTGCCCGTTAGTTAACCTAGATAGTCAAAGTGCCTGCTAGGTAACCTAGATAGTCCAAGTGCCCGCTAGGTACCCTTCATAGTCCAAGTGCCCGTTAGGTAACCTTGATAGTCCAATTGCCCGTTAGCTATCCTAGATAGTCCAAGTGTCCGCTAGTTAACCTACATAGTCCAAGTGCCCGTTCGTTAACTTACTTTGTCCAAGTGCCCGCTAGGTAACGTAGATAGCCCAAGTGCCCGCTAGGGAACGTACATAGTCCAAGTGCCCACTAGGTAACCTAGACAGTCCAATTGCCCCCTAGTTAACCTAGACAGTCCAAGTACCCGATAGGGAACCTACATAGTCCAAGTGCCCACTAGGGAACCTACATAGTCCAAGTGCTCGCTAGGCAGCCTACATAGTCCAAGTGCCCGTTAGTTAACCTAGATTGTCCAATTGCCCGTTAGCTAACCTAGATAGTAGAAGTGTCCGCTAGTTAACATACATAGTCCAAGTGCCCGTTCGTTAACCTAGATAGTCCAAATGCCCGCTAGGTAACCTAGACAGTCCAAGTGCCCGCTAGGTTACCTACATAGTCCAAGTGCACGTTCGTTAACCTAGATAATCCAAGTGCCCGTTAGGTAACCTAGACAGTCCAAGTGCCCGCTAGATACCCTACATAGTCCAAGTGCCCGTTAGTTAACCTAGATAGTCAAAGTGCCTGCTAGGTAACCTAGATAGTCCAAGTGTCCGCTAGATAACCTACATAGTCCAAGTGACCACTAGGTTACCTACATAGTCCAAGTGCCCGTTCGTTAACCTACATAGTCCAAGTGCCCACTAGGTAACGTAGATAGCCCAAGTGCCCGCTAGGGAAGGTACATATTCCAAGTGCCCGTAGGTAACCTAGATAGTCCAAGTGCCCGCTAGTTAACCTACATAGTCCAAGTACCTGCTAGGTAAACTACATAATCCAAGTGCCCGTTCGTTAACCTACATAGTCCATGTGCCCGCTAGGTAACGTAGAAAGCCCAAGTGCCCTCTAGGGAACATACATACTCCAAGTGCCCACTAGGTAACCTAGACAGTCCAATTGCCCGCAAGTTAACCTAGACAGTCCAAGTACCCGATAGGGAACCTACATAGTCCAATTGCCGGCTAGGGATCCTACATACTCCAAGTGCTCGCTAGGCAACCTACATAGTCCAAGTACCCGTTAGTTAACCTAGATAGTCAAAGTGCCTGCTAGGTAACCCAAATAGTCCAAGTGCCCGCTAGGGAACCTACATAGTCCAAGTGCCCGCTAGGTAACCTAGATAGTCCAATTGCCCGTTAGCTAACCTAGATAGTCGAAGTTTCCGCTAGTAAAAATACATAGTCCAAGTGCACGTTTGTTAACCTAGAAAGTCCAAGTGTCCGCTAGGTAACCTAGACAGTCCAAGTGCCCGCTAGGTTACCTACATAGTCCAAGTGCACGTTCGTTAACCTAGATTGTCCAAGTGCCCGCTGGTAACCTACATAGTCCAAATGCCCGCATGGAAACCTACATAGTCTAAATGTCCGCTAGGCAACCTACATATTCCAAGTGCCCTCTCTGAAACATACATAGTCCAAGTGCCCGTTAGCTAACCTAGATAGTCCAAGGGCCCGCTAGTTGACCTACATAGTCCAAGTGCCAGCTAGGTAACCTAGATAATACAAGTGCCCGCTAGGGAACCTAGATAGTCCAAGTGCCTGTTAGCTAACCTAGATAGTCCATGTGGTGGCTAGGTAATCTACATAGTCCAAGTGCCCGTTCGTTAACCTAGATAATCCAAGTGCCCGTTAGGTAACCTAGACAGTCCAAGTGCCCGCTAGTTGCCCTACATAGTCCAAATGCCCGTTAGTTAACCTAGATAGTCAAAGTGCCTGCTAGGTAACCTAGATAGTCCAAGTGCCCCCTAGATAACCTACATAGTCCAAGTGCCCGCTAGGTAACCTAAATAGTCCAAATGTCCGCTAGGGAAACTACATAGTCCAAGTGCCCACTAGTTAACCTAGATAGTCCAAGTGTCCCCTAGTAAACCTACATAATCCATGGGCCCGCTAGTTAACCTACATAGTGCAAGGGCCTGCTAGTTAACCTAGATAGTCCAAGTGCCCGCTAGGTAACCTAGACAGTCCAAGTGACCACTAGGTTACCTACATAGTCCAAGTGCCCATTCGTTAACCTACATAGTCCAAGTGCCCGCTAGGTAACGTAGATAGCCCAAGTGCCCCCTAGGGAACGTAAATAGTCCAAGTGCCCGCTAGGTAACCTAGATAGTCTAAGTGCCTTCTAGTAAACCTAGATAGTCCAAGTGCCCGCTAGTTAACCTACATAGTCCAAATGCCCGTTAGTTAACCTAGATAGTCAAAGTGCCTGCTAGGTAACCTACATAGTCCAAGTGCCCGCTAGGCAACCTAAATAGTCCAAATGCCCGCTAGGGAAACTACATAGTCCAGGTGCCCGCTAGTTAACCTAGATGTCCCAGGTGCCCCCTAGTAAACCTACATAATCCATGGGCCCGCTAGTTAACCTACATAGTGCAAGGGCCCGCTAGTTAACCTAGATCGTGCAAGTGTCCGCTAGTTAACCTACATAGTCCAAGTGCCAGCTACGTAACCTAGATAGTCCAATTGCCCGCTAGGGATCCTTCATAATCCAAGTGCAAGCTAGGTAACCTAGATAGTCCAAGTGCCCGCTAGGGAAGGTACATAGTCCAAGTGTCCGCTAGGTAACCTAGGGAGTTCAAGTGCCCGCTAGTTAACCTACATAGTCCAAGTGCCCGCTAGTTAACCTAGATAGTCCAAGTGCCCGCTAGTAAACCTAGATAGTCCAAGGGCCTGCTAGTTAACCTAGATAGTCCACGTGCCCGCTAGTTAACCTATACCGTACAAGTGTCCGCTAGGTAACCTACATAGTCCAAGTGCCTGCTAGGTAACCTAGATAGTCCAAGTGCCTGATACCTAACCTACATAGTCCAAGTGTCCTTTCGTTAACCTAGATAATCCAAGTGCCCATTGGGTAACCTACATAGTCCATGTGCCCGCCTGGTAACCTGGTTAGTCCAAGTGCCCGCTAGTTAACCTACATAGTCCAAGTGCCTTCTAGGGAGCCTACATAGTCCACGTGACCGCTAGGGAACCTACATAGTCCAAGTGCCCGCTAGGTAACCTACATAGTCCAAATGCCCGCAAGGAAACCTACATAGTCTAAATGTCCGCTAGGCAACCTACATAATACAAGTGCCCAATCTGGAACATACATAGTCCAAGTGCCCGTTAGCTAACCTAGATAGTCCAAGGGCCCGCTAGTTGACCTACATAGTCCAAGTGCCAGCTAGGTAACCTAGATAGTACAAGTGCCCGCTAGGGAACCTAGATAGTCCAAGTGCCTGTTAGCTAACCTAGATAGTCCAAGTGGTGGATAGGTAACCTACATAGTCCAAGTGCCCATTCGTTAACCTAGATAATCCAAGTGCCCGTTAGGTAACCTAGACAGTCCAAGTGCCCGCTAGTTACCCTACATAGTCCAAGTGCCCGTTAGTTAACCTAGATAGTCAAAGTGCCTGCTAGGTAACCTAGATAGTCCAAGTGTCCGCTAGATAACCTACATAGTCCAAGTGACCACTAGGTTACCTACATAGTCCAAGTGCCCGTTCGTTAACCTACATAGTCCAAGTGCCCGCTAGGTAACGTAGATAGCCCAAGTGCCCGCTAGGGAAGGTACATAGTCCAAGTGCCCGTAGGTAACCTAGATAGTCCAAGTGCCCGCTAGTTAATCTACATAGTCCAAGTACCTGCTAGGTAAACTACATAATCCAAGTGCCCTTTGGTTAACCTACATAGTCCAAGTGCCCGTTCGTTAACCTACATAGTCCAAGTGCCCGCTAGGTAACGTAGAAAGCCCAAGTGCCCGCTAGGGAACGTACATACTCCAAGTGCCCACTAGGTAACCTAGACAGTCCAATTGCCCGCTAGTTAACCTAGACAGTCCAAGTACCCGATAGGGAACCTACATAGTCCAATTGCCCGCTAGGGAACCTACATACTCCAAGTGCTCGCTAGGCAACCTACATAGTCCAAGTGCCCGTTAGTTTACCTAGATAGTCAAAGTGCCTGCTAGGTAACCTAAATAGTCCAAGTGCCCGCTAGGGAACCTACATAGTCCAAGTGCCCGCTAGGTAACCTAGATAGTCCAATTGCCTGTTAGCTAACCTAGATAGTCGAAGTGTCCGCTAGTTAACCTACATAGTCCAAGTGCCCGTTCGTTAACCTAAAAGTCTAAGTGCCCGCTAGGTAACCTAGATAGTACAAGTGCCCGCTAGTTAACCTACATAGTCCAAGTGCCCGCTAGGTAACCTAGACAGTCCAAGTGACCACTAGGTTACCTACATAGTCCAAGTGCCCATTCGTTAACCTACATAGTCCAAGTGCCCGCTAGGTAACGTAGATAGCCCAAGTGCCCGCTAGAGAACGTACATAGTCCAAGTGCCCGCTAGGTAACCTAGATAGTCTAAATGCCTGCTAGTAAACCTAGATAGTCCAAGTGCCCGCTAGTTAACCTATATAGTCCAAGTGCCCGCTAGGTAACCTAGACAGTCCAGGTGACCACTAGGTTACCTACATAGTCCAAGTGCCCATTCGTTAACCTACATAGTCCAAGTGCCCGCTAGGTAACGTAGATAGCCCAAGTGCCCGCTAAGGAACGTACATAGTCCAAGTGCCCGCTAGGTAACCTAGATAGTCTAAGTGGCTGCTAGTAAACCTACATAGTCCAAGTGCCTGCTAGGTAAACTACATAGTCCAAGTGCAAACTAGGTAACCTAGACAGTCCAATTGCCCGCTAGTTAACCTAGACAGTCCAAGTACCGCTAGGGTATCTACATAGTCCAAGCGCCCGCCAGGGAACCTACATAGTCCAGGTACTCGCTTGGCAACCTACATAGTCCACGTACCCGTTAGTTAACCTAGATAGTCAAAGTGCCTGCTAGGTAACCTAGATAGTCCAAGTGCCCGCTATGTAACCTACATAGTCCAAGTGCCCGTTAGGTAACCTTGATAGTCCGATTGCCCGTTAGCTATCCTAGATAGTCCAAGTGTCCGCTAGTTAACCTACATAGTCCAAGTGCCCGTTCGTTAACTTACATTGTCCAAGTGCCCGCTAGGTAACGTAGATAACCCAAGTGCCCGCTAGGGAACGTACATAGTCCAAGTGACCACTAGGTAACCTAGAGAGTCCATTTGCCCCCTAGTTAACCTAGACAGTCCAAGTACCCGATAGGGAACCTACATAGTCCAAGTGCCCACTAGGGAACCTACATAGTGCAAGTGCTCGCTAGGCAACCTACATAGTCCAAGTGCCCGTTAGTTAACCTAGATTGTCCAATTGCCCGTTAGCTAACCTAGATAGTCGAAGTTTCCGCTAGTTAACCTACATAGTCCAAGTGCCCGTTCGTTAACCTAGATAGTCCAAGTGCCCGCTAGGTAACCTAGACAGTCCAAGTGCCCGCTAGGTTACCTAAATAGTCCAAGTGTACGTTCGTTAACCTAGATAGTCCAAGTGCCCGCTGGTAACCTACATAGTCCAAGGGCCCGTTAGGTAACCTTGATAGTCCAAGTGCCTTCTAGTTAACCTACGTAGTCCAAGTGCCCGCTAGATAACCTACATAGTCCAAGTGCCCACTAGGTAACCTAAATAATCCAAATGCCAGCTAGGGAAACTACATAGTCCAAGTGCCCATTAGTTAACCTAGATAGTCCAAGTGCCCGCTAGTAAACCTAGATAGTCCAAGGGCCTGCTAGTTAACCTAGATAGTCCAAGTGCCCGCTAGTTAACTTAAATCGTCCACGTGTGCGCTAGGTAACCTAGATAGTCCAAGTGCCTGATAGCTAACCTACATAGTCCAAGTGTCCGTTCGTTAACCTAGATAGTCCAAGTGCCCATTGGGTAACCTACATAGTCCAAGTGCCCGCTAGTTAACCTACATAGTCCAAGTGCCTTCTAGGGAGCCTACATAGTCCACGTGACCGCTAGGGAACCTACATAGTCCAAGTGCCCGTTAGGGAACCTACATAGTCCAAGTGCCCGCTAGGTAACCTACATAGTCCAAATGCCCCCAAGGAAACCTACATCGTCTAAATTTCCGCTAGGCAACCTACATAATCAAAGTGCCCGCTCTGGAACATACATAGTCCAAGTGCCCGTTAGCTAACCTAGATAGTCCAAGGGCCCGCTAGTTGACCTACATAGTCCAAGTGCCAGCTAGGTAACCTAGATAGTACAAGTGCCCGCTAGGTAACCTATATAGTCCAAGTGCCCGTTCGTTAACCTAGATAATCCACGTGCCCGTTAGGTAACCTAGACAGTCCAAGTGCCCGCTAGTTACCCTACATAGTCCAAGTGCCCTTAGTTAACCTAGATAGTCAAAGTGCCTGCTAGGTAACCTACATAGTCCAAGTGCCCGCTAGGCAACCTAAATAGTCCAAATGTCCGCTAGGGAAACTAAATAGTCCAAGTGCCCGCTAGTTAACCTAGATGTTCCAAGTGCCCCCTAGTAAACCTACATAATCCATGGGCCCGCTAGTTAATCTACATAGTGCAAGGGCCCGCTAGTTAACCTAGATCGTGCAAGTGTCCGCTAGTTAACCTACATAGTCCAAGTGCCAGCTAGGTAACCTAGATAGTCCAATTGCCCGCTAGGGATCCTTCATAATCCAAGTGCCTGCTAGGTAACCTAGATAGTCCAAGTGCCCGCTAGGGAAGGTACATAGTCCAAGTGTCCGCTAGGTAACCTAGAGAGTTCAAGTGCCCGCTAGTTAACCTACATAGTCCAAGTGCCCGCTAGTTAACCTAGATTGTCCAAGTGCCCGCTAGTAAACCTAGATAGTCCAAGGGCCTGCTAGTTAACCTAGATAGTCCAAGTGCCCGCTAGTTAACCTAAATCGTCCAAGTGTCCGCTAGGTAGCCTACATAGTCCAAGTGCCTGCTAGGTAACCTAGATAGTCCAAGTGCCTGATACCTAACCTACATAGTCCAAGTGTCCGTTCGTTAACCTAGATAGTCCAAGTGCCCATTGGGTAACCTACATAGTCCATGTGCCCGCCTGGTAACCTGGTTAGTCCAAGTGCCCGCTAGTTAACCTACATAGTCCAAGTGCCTTCTAGGGAGCCTACATAGTCCACGTGACCGCTAGGGAACCTACATAGTCCAAGTGCCCGCTAGGTAACCTACATAGTCCAAATGCCTGCAAGGAAACCTACATAGTCTAAATGTCCGCTAGGCAACCTACATAATACAACTGCCCACTCTGGAACATACATAGTCCAAGTGCCCGTTAGCTAACCTAGATAGTCCAAGGGCCCGCTAGTTGACCTACATAGTCCAAGTGCCAGCTAGGTAACCTAGATAGTACAAGTGCCCGCTAGGGAACCTAGATAATCCAAGTGCCTGTTAGCTAACCTAGATAGTCCAAGTGGTGGCTAGGTAACCTACATAGTCCAAGTGCCCGTTCATTAACCTAGATAATCCAAATGCCCGTTAGGTAACCTAGATAGTCCAAGTGCCCTCTAGTTACCCTACATAGTCCAAGTGCCCGTTAGGGAACCTACATAGTCCAAGTGCCTTCTAGGTAACCTACATAGTCCAAATGCCCGCAAAGAAACCTACATCGTCTATATGTCCGCTAGGCAACCTACATAATCCAAGTGCCCGCTCTGGAACATACATAGTCCAAGTGCCCGTTAGCTAACCTAGATAGTCCAAGGGCCCGCTAGTTGACCTACATAGTCCAAGTGCCAGCTAGGTAACCTAGATAGTACAAGTGCCCGCTAGGGAAACTAGATAGTCCAAGTGGTGGCTAGGTAACCTATATAGTCCAAGTGCCAGTTCGTTATCCTAGATAATCCAAGTGCCCGTTAGGTAACCTTGACAGTCCAAGTGCCCGCTAGTTACCCTACATAGTCCAAGTGCCCTTAGTTAACCTAGATAGTCAAAGTGCCTGCTAGGTAACCTACATAGTCCAAGTGCCCGCTAGGCAACCTAAATAGTCCAAATGCCCGCTAGGGAAACTACATAGTCCAAGTGCCCGCTAGTTAACCTAGATGTTCCAAGTGCCCCCTAGTAAACCTACATAATCCATGGGCCCGCTAGTTAACCTACATAGTGCAAGGGCCCGCTAGTTAACCTAGATCGTGCAAGTGTCCGCTAGTTAACCTACATAGTCCAAGTGCCAGCTAGGTAACCTAGATAGTCCAATTGCCCGCTAGGGATCCTTCATAATCCAAGTGCCTGCTAGGTAACTTAGATAGTCCAAGTGCCCGCTAGGGAAGGTACATAGTCCAAGTGTCCGCTAGGTAACCTAGAGAGTTCAAGTGCCCGCTAGTTAACCTACATAGTCCAAGTGCCCGCTAGTTAACCTAGATAGTCCAAGTGCCCGCTAGTAAACCTAGATAGTCCAAGGGCCTGCTAGTTAACCTAGATAGTCCAAGTGCCCGCTAGTTAACATAAATCGTCCAAGTGTCCGCTAGGTAACCTACATAGTCCAAGTGCCTGCTAGGTAACCTAGATAGTCCAAGTGCCTGATACCTAACCTACATAGTCCAAGTGTCCGTTCGTTAACCTAGATAGTCCAAGTGCCCATTGGGTAACCTACATAGTCCAAGTGCCCGCCTGGTAACCTGGTTAGTCCAAGTGCCCGCTAGTTAACCTACATAGTCCAAGTGCCTTCTAGGGAGCCTACATAGTCCACGTGACCGCTAGGGATCCTACATAGTCCAAGTGCCCGCTAGGTAACCTACATAGTCCAAATGCCCGCAAGGAAACCTATATAGTCTAAATGTCCGCTAGGCAACCTACATAATACAAGTGCCCACTCTGGAACATACATAGTCCAAGTGCCCGTTAGCTAACCTAGATTGTCCAAGGGCTCGCTAGTTGACCTACATAGTCCAAGTGCCAGCTAGGTAACCTAGATAGTACAAGTGCCCGCTAGGGAACCTTGATAGTCCAAGTGCCTGTTAGCTAACCTAGATAATCCAAGTGGTGGCTAGGTAACCTGGATAGTCCAAGTGCCCGCTAGGTAACCTACATAGTCCAAGTGCCAGTTAGGTAACCTTGATAGTCCAATTGCCCGTTAGCTATCCTAGATAGTCCAAGTGTCCGCTAGTTAACCTACATAGTCCAAGTGCCCATTCGTTACCTTACATTGTCCAAGTGCCCGCTAGGTAACGTAGATATCCCAAGTGCCCGCTAGGGAACGTACATAGTCCAAGTGCCCACTAGGTAACCTAGACAGTACAATTGCCCCCTAGTTAACCTAGACAGTCCAAGTACCCGATAGGGAACCTACATAGTCCAAGTGCCCACTAGCGAACCTAAATAGTCCATGTGCTCGCTAGGCAACCTACATAGTCCAAGTGCCCGTTAGTTAACCTAGATTGTCCAATTGCCCGTTAGCTAACCTAGATAGTCGAAGTGTCCGCTAGTTAACCTACATAGTCCAAGTGCCCGTTCGTTAACCTAGATAGTCAAAGTGCCCGCTAGGTGACCTAGACAGTCCAAGTGCCCGCTAGATTACCTACATAGTCCAAGTGCACGTTCGTTAACCTAGATAATCCAAGTGCCCGTTAGGTAACCTAACAGTCCAAGTGCCCGCTAGTTACCCTACATAGTCCAAGTGCCTGTTAGTTAACCTAGATAGTCAAAGTGCCTGCTAGGTAACCTAGATAGTCCAAGTGTCCGCTAGATAACCTACATAGTCCAAGTGACCACTAGGTTACCTACATAGTCCAAGTGCCCGTTCGTCAATCTACATAGTCCAAGTGCCCGCTAGGTAACGTAGATAGCCCAAGTGCCCGCTAGGGAAGGTATATAGTCCAAGTGCCCGTAGGTAACCTAGATAGTCCAAGTGCCCGCTAGTTAACCTACATAGTCCAAGTACCTGCTAGGTAAACTACATAATCCAAGTGCCCGTTCGTTAACCTACATAGTACAAGTACCCGTTCGTTAACCTACATAGTCCAAGTGCCCGCTAGGTAACGTAGAAAGCCCAAGTGCCCGCTAGGGAACGTACATACTCCAAGTGCCCACTAGGTAACCTAGACAGTCCAATTGCCCGCTAGTTAACCTAGACAGTCCAAGTACCCGATAGGGAACCTACATAGTCCAATTGCCCGCTAGGGAACCTACATACACCAAGTGCTCGCTAGGCAACCTACATAGTCCAAGTGCCTGTTAGTTAACCTAGATAGTCCAAGTGCCCCCTAGTAAACCTACATAATCCATAGGCCCGCTAATTAACATACATAGTGCAAGGGCCCGCTAGGTAACCTAGATAGTCCAATTGCCCGTTAGCTAACCTAGATAGTCGAAGTGTCCGCTAGTTAACCTACATAGTCCAAGTGCCCGTTCGTTAACCTAGAAAGTCCAAGTGCCCGCTAGGTAACCTAGACAGTCCAAGTGCCCGCTAGGTTACCTACATAGTCCAAGTGCACGTTCGTTAACCTAGATTGTCCAAGTGCCCGCTGGTAACCTACATAGTCCAAATGACCGGAAGGAAACCTACATAGTCTAAATGTCCGCTAGGCAACCTACATAATCCAAGTGCCCACTCTGGAACATACATATTCCAAGTGCCCGTTAGCTAACCTAGATAGTCCAAGGGCCCGCTAGTTGACCTAAATAGTCCAAGTGCCAGCTAGGTAACCTAGATAGTACAAGTGCCCGCTAGGGAACCTAGATAGTCCAAGTGCCTGTTAGCTAACCTAGATAGTCCAAGTGGTGGCTAGGTAACCTACATAGTCCAAGTGCCCGTTCGTTAACCTAGATAATCCAAGTGCCCTTAGGTAACCTAGACAGTCCAAGTGCCCGCTAGGTTACCTACATAGTCCAAGTGCACGTTCGTTAACCTAGATTGTCCAAGTGCCCGCTGGTAACCTACATAGTCCAAATGCCCGCAAGGAAACCTACATAGTCTAAATGTCCGCTAGGCAGCCTACATAATCCAAGTGCCCACTCTGGAACATACATAGTCCAAGTGCCCGTTAGCTAACCTCGATAGTCAAAGGGCCCGCTAGTTGACCTACATAGTCCAAGTGCCAGCTAGGTAACCTAGATAGTACAAGTGCCCGCTAGGGAACCTAGATAGTCCAAGTGCCTGTTAGCTAACCTAGATAGTCCAAGTGGTGGCTAGGTAACCTACATACTCCAAGTGCCCGTTCGTTAACCTAGATAATCCAAGTGCCCGTTAGGTAACCTAGACAGTCCAAGTGCCCGCTAGTTGCCCTACATAGTCCAAGTGCCCGTTAGTTAACCTAGATAGTCAAAGTGCCTGCTAGGTAACCTATATAGTCCAAGTGCCCGCTAGATAACCTACATAGTCCAAGTGCCTGCTACGTAACCTAAATAGTCCAAATGTCCGCTAGGGAAACTACATAGTCCAAGTGCCCGCTAGTTAACCTAGATAGTCCAAGTACCCCCTAGTAAACCTACATAATCCATGGGCCCGCTAGTTAACCTACATAGTGCAAGGGCCCGCTAGTTAACCTAGATAGTCCAAATGCCCGCTAGTTAACCTAGATAGTCCAAGTGCCCGCTAGTTAACCTAGATAGTCCAAGTGCCCGCTAGTTAACCTACAGAGTCCAAATGCCCGCTAGGTAACCTAGACAGTCCAAGTGACCACTAGTTAACCTACATAGTCAAAGTGCCCGCTAGGTAACGTAGTTAGCCCAAGTGCCCGCTAGGGAACGTACATAGTCTAAGTGCCCGCTAGGTAACCTGGATAGTCTAATTGCCTGGTAGTAAACCTACATAGTCCAAGTTCCTGCTAGGTAAACTACATAGTCCAAGTGCCCACTACGTAACCTAGACAGTCCAATTGCCCACTAGTTAACCTAGACAGTCCAAGTACCGCTAGGGAATCTACATAGTCCAAGCGCCCGCTAGGGAACCTACATAGTCCAGGTGCTCGCTAGGCAACCTACATAGTCCAAGTGCCCGTTAGTTAACCTAGATAGTCAAAGTGCCTGCTAGGTAACCTAGATAGTCCAAGTGCCCACTAGGTAACCTTCATAGTCCAAGTGCCAGTTAGGTAACCTTGATAGTCCAATTGCCCGTTAGCTATCCTAGATAGTCCAAGTGTCCGCTAGTTAACCTACATAGTCCAAGTGCCCATTCGTTACCTTACATTGTCCAAGTGCCCGCTAGGTAACGTAGATATCCCAAGTGCCCGCTAGGGAACGTACATAGTCCAAGTGCCCACTAGGTAACCTAGACAGTACAATTGCCCCCTAGTTAACCTAGACAGTCCAAGTACCCGATAGGGAACCTACATAGTCCAAGTGCCCACTAGCGAACCTAAATAGTCCATGTGCTCGCTAGGCAACCTACATAGTCCAAGTGCCCGTTAGTTAACCTAGATTGTCCAATTGCCCGTTAGCTAACCTAGATAGTCGAAGTGTCCGCTAGTTAACCTACATAGTCCAAGTGCCCGTTCGTTAACCTAGATAGTCCAAGTGCCCGTTCGTTAACCTACATAGACCAAGTGCCCGCTAGGTAACGTAGATAGCCCAAGTGCCCGCTACGGAAGGTACATAGTCCAAGTGCCCGTAGGTAACCTAGATAGTCCAAGTGCCCGCTAGTTAACCTACATAGTCCAAGTACCTGCTAGGTAAACTACATAATCCAAGTGCCCGTTCGTTAACCTACATAGTCCAAGTGCCCGTTCGTTAACCTACATAGTCCAAGTGCCCGCTAGGTAACGTAGAAAGCCCAAGTGCCCGCTAGGGAACGTACATACTCCAAGTGCCCACTAGGTAATCTAGTCAGTCCAAATGCCGCTAGTTAATCTAGACAGTCCAAGTACCCGATAGGAAACCTACATAGTCCAATTGCCCGCTAGGGAACCTACATACTCCAAGTGCTCGCTAGGCAACCTACATAGTCCAAGTGCCCGTTAGTTAACCTAGATAGTCAAAGTGCCTGCTAGGTAACCTAAATAGTCCAAGTGCCCGCTAGGGAACCTACATAGTCCAAGTGCCCGATAGGTAACCTATATAGTCCAATTGCCCGTTAGCTAATCTAGATAGTCGAAGTGTCCGCTAGTAAACCTACATAGTCCAAGTGCCCGTTCGTTAACCTAGAAAGTCCAAGTGCCCGGTAGGTGACCTAGACAGTCCAAGTGCCCGCTAGGTTACCTACATAGTCCAAGTGCACGTTCGTTAACCTAGATTGTCCAAGTGCCCGCTGGTAACCTACATAGTCCAAATGCCCGCAAGGAAACCTACATAGTCTAAATGTCCGCTAGGCAACCTACATAATACAAGTGCCCACTCTGGAACATACATAGTCCAAGTGCCCGTTAGCTAACCTAGATAGTCCAAGGGCCCGCTAGTTGACCTAAATAGTCCAAGTGCCAGCTAGGTAACCTAGATAGCACAAGTGCCCGCTTGGGAACCTAGATAGTCCAAGTGCCTGTTAGCTAACCTAGATAGTCCAAGTGGTGGCTAGGTAACCTACATAGTCCAAGTGCCCGTTCGTTAACCTAGATAATCCAAGTGCCCTTAGGTAACCTAGACAGTCCAAGTGCCCGCTAGATTACCTACATAGTCCAAGTGCACGTTCGTTAACCTAGATTGTCCAAGTGCCCGCTGGTAACCTACATAGTCCAAATGCCCGCAAGGAAACCTACATAGTCTAAATGTCCGCTAGGCAACCTACATAATCCAAGTGCCCACTCTGGAACATACATAGTCCAAGTGCCCGTTAGCTAACCTCGATAGTCAAAGGGCCCGCTAGTTGACCTACATAGTCCAAGTGCCAGCTAGGTAACCTAGATAGTACAAGTGCCCGCTAGGGAACCTAGATAGTCCAACTGCCTGTTAGCTAACCTATATAGTCCAAGGGCTAGCTAGTTGACCTAAATAGTCCAAGTGCCAGCTAGGTAACCTAGATAGTACAAGTGCCCGCTAGGGAACCTAGATAGTCCAAGTGCCTGTTAGCTAGCCTAGATAGTCCAAGTGGTGGCTAGGTAACCTACATAGTCAAAGTGCCCGTTCGTTAACCTAGATAATCCAAGTGCCCGTTAGGTAACCTAGACAGTCCAAGTGCCCGCTAGATAACCTACATAGTCAAAGTGCCCGCTAGGTAACCTAAATAGTCCAAATGTCCGCTAGGGAAACTACATAGTCCAAGTGCCCGCTAATTAACCTAGATAGTCCAAGTGCCCCCTAGTAAACCTACATAATCCATGGGCCCGCTAGTTAACCTACATAGTGCAAGGGCCCGCTAGTTAACCTAGATAGTCCAAGTGCCCGCTAGTTAACCTAGATAGTCCAAGTGCCCGCTAGTTAACCTAGATAGTCCAAGTGCCCGCTAGTTAACCTACATAGTCCAAGTGCCCGCTAGGTAACCTAGACAGTCCAAGTGACCACTAGGTTACCTACATAGTCCAAGTGCCCATTCGTTAACCTACATAGTCCAAGTGCCCGCTAGGTAACGTAGATAGCCCAAGGGCCCGCTAGGGAACGTACATAGTCCAAGTGCCCTCTAGGTAACCTGGATAGTCTAAGTGTCTGGTAGTAAACCTACATAGTCCAAGTTCCTGCTAGGTAAACTACATAGTCCAAGTGCCCACTAGGTAACCTAGACAGTCCAATTGCCCGCTAGTTAACCTAGACAGTCCAAGTACCGCTAGGGAATCTACATTGTCCAAGCGCCCGCTAGGGAACCTACATAGTCCAGGTGCTCGCTAGGCAACCTACATAGTCCAAGTACCCGCTAGGTAACCTTCATAGTCCAAGTGCCCGTTAGGTAACCTTGATAGTCCAATTGCCCGTTAGCTATCCTAGATAGTCCAAGTGTCCGCTAGTTAACCTACATAGTCCAAGTGGCCGTTCGTTAACTTACATTGTCCAAGTGCCCGCTAGGTAACGTAGATATCCCAAGTGCCCACTAGGTAACCTAGACAGTCCAATTGCCCCCTAGTTAACCTAGACAGTCCAAGTACCCGATAGGGAACCTACATAGTCCAAGTGCCCTCTGGGAACCTACATAGTCCAAGTGCTCGCTAGGCAACCTACATAGTCCAAGTGCCCGTTAGTTAACCTAGATTGTCCAATTGCCCGTTTGCTAACCTAGATAGTCCAAGTGCCCGTTAGTTAAGCTAGATAGTCAAAGTGCCTGCTAGGTAACCTAGATAGTCCAAGTGTCCGCTAGATAACCTACATAGTTAACTGACCACTAGGTTACCTACATAGTCCAAGTGCCCGTTCGTTAACCTATATAATCCAAGTGCCCGCTAGGTAACGTAGATAGCCCAAGTGCCCGCTAGGGAAGGTACATATTCCAAGTGCCCGTAGGTAACCTAGATAATCCAAGTGCCCGCTAGTTAACCTACATAGTCCAAGTACCTGCTAGGTAAACTACATAATCCAAGTGCCTGTTCGTTAACCTACATAGTCCAAGTGCCCGTTCGTTAACCTACATAGTCCAAGTGCCAGCTAGGTAACGTAGAAAGCCCAAGTGCCCGCTAGGGAACGTACATACTCCAAGTGCCCACTAGGTAACCTAGACAGTCCAATTGCCCGCTAGTTACCCTAGACAGTCCAAGTACCCGATAGGGAACCTACATAGTCCAATTGCCCGCTAGGGAACCTACATACTCCAAGTGCTCGCTAGGCAACATACATAGTCCAAGTGCCCGTTAGTTAACCTAGATAGTCAAAGTGCCTGCTAGGTAACCTAAATAGTCCAAGTGCCCGCTAGGGAACCTACATAGTCCAAGTGCCTGCTAGGTAACCTAGATAGTCCAATTGCCCGTTAGCTAACCTAGATAGTCCAAGTGTCCGCTAGTTAACCTACATAGTGCAAGTGCCTGTTCGTTAACCTAGAAAGTCCAAGTGCCCGCTAGGTAACCTAGACAGTCCAAGTGCCCTCTAGGTTACCTACATAGTCCAAGTGCACGTTCGTTAACCTAGATTGTCCAAGTGCCCGCTGGTAACCTACATAGTCCAAATGCCCGCAAGGAAACCTACATAGTCTAAATGTCCGCTAGGCAACCTACATAATACAAGTGCCCACTCTGGAACATACATAGTCCAAGTGCCCGTTAGCTAACCTAGATAGTCCAAGGGCCCGCTAGTTGACCTACATAGTCCAAGTGCCAGCTAGGTAACCTAGATAGTCCAAGTGTCCGCTAGATAACCTACATAGTCCAAGTGACCACTAGGTTACCTACATAGTCCAAGTGCCCGTTCGTTAACCTATATAGTCCAAGTGCCTGCTAGGTAACGTAGATAGCCCAAGTGCCCGCTAGGGAAGGTACATATTCCAAGTGCCCGTAGGTAACCTAGATGGTCCAAGTGCCCGCTAGTTAACCTACCTAGTCCAAGTACCTGCTAGGTAAACTACATAATCCAAGTGCCTGTTCGTTAACCTACATAGTCCAAGTGCCCGTTCGTTAACCTACATAGTCCAAGTGCCCGCTAGGTAACGTAGAAAGCCCAAGTGCCCGCTAGGGAACGTACATACTCCAAGTGCCCACTAGGTAACCTAGACAGTCCAATTGCCCGCTAGTTAACCTAGACAGTCCAAGTACCCGATAGGGAACCTACATAGTCCAATTGCCCGCTAGGGAACCTACATACTCCAAGTGCTCGCTAGGCAACCTACATAGTCCAAGTGCCCGTTAGTTAACCAAGATAGTCCAAGGGGCCGCTAGTTGACCTACATAGTCCAAGTGCCAGCTAGGTAACCTAGATAGTACAAGTGCCCGCTAGGGAACCTAGATAGTCCAAGTGCCCGCTAGGTAACCTAGATAGTCCAATTGCCCGTTAGCTAACCTAGATAGTCGAAGTGTCCGCTAGTTAACCTACATAGTCCAAGTGCCCGTTCGTTAACCTAGAAAGTCCAAGTGCCCGCTAGGTAACCTAGACAGTCCAAGTGCCCGCTAGGTTACCTACATAGTCCAAGTGCACGTTCGTTAACCTAGATTGTCCAAGTGCCCGCTGGTAACCTACATAGTCCAAATGCCCGCAAGGAAACCTACATAGTCTAAATGTCCGCTAGGCAACCTACATAATCCAAGTGCCCACTCTGGAACATACATAGTCCAAGTGCCCGTTAGCTAACCTAGATAGTCCAAGGGCCCGCTAGTTGACCTACATAGTCCAAGTGCCAGCTAGGTAACCTAGATAGTACAAGTGCCCGCTAGGGAACCTAGATAGTCCAAGTGCCTGTTAGCTAACCTAGATAGTCCAAGTGGTGGCTAGGTAACCTACATAGTCCAAGTGCCCGTTCGTTAACCTAGATAATCCAAGTGACCGTTAGGTAACCTACATTGTGCAAGTGTCCGCTAGTTAACCTACGTAGTACAAGGAACCCCTAGTTAACCTAGATAGTCCAAGTACCCGCTGGTTAACCTAGATCATCCAATTGTCCGCTAGTTAACCTACATAGTCCAAGTGTCCTTTAGGGAACCTAGATAATCCAAGTGCCCGCTAAGGAACCTACATAGTCCAATTGTCCGCTCTGGAACATACATAGTTCAAGTGCCTGTTAGTTAACCTAGATAATCCAAGTGCCCGCTAGTTAACCTACATAGTCCAAGTGCCCGCTAGGCAACTTACATAATCCAAGTGCCCGCTAGGTAACCTAGATAGTCCTAGTGCACGCTAGTTAACCTACGTAGTCCAAGTGTCCGCTAGGTAACCTAGACAGTCCAAGTGACCACTAGGTTACCTACATAGTCCAAGTGCCCGTTCGTTAACCTGCATAGTCCAAGTCCCCGCTAGGTAACGTAGATAGCCCAAGTGCCCGCTAAGGAACGTACATAGTCCAAGTGCCCGCTAGGTAACCTAGATAGTCCAAGTGCCCGCTAGTTAACCTACATAGTCCAAGTGCCTGCTAGGTAAACTACATAGTCCAAGTGCCCACTAGGTAGCCTAGACAGTCCAATTGCCCGCTAGTTAACCTAGACAGTCCAAGTACCCGATAGGGAACCTACATAGTCCAAGCGCCCGCTAGGGAACCTACATAGTCCAAGTGCTCGCTTGGCAACCTACATAGTTCAAGTGCCCCTAAGTTAACCAAGATAGTCAAAGTGCCTGCTAGGTAACCTAGATAGTCCAATTGCCCGCTAGGTAACATACATAGTCCAAGTGCCCGTTAGGTAACCTTGATAGTCCAATTGCCCGTTAGCTAATCTAGATAGTCCAAGTGTCCGCTAGTTAACCTACATAGTCCAAGTGCCCGTTCGTTAACCTAGATAGTCCAAGTGCCCGCTAGGTAACCTAGACAGTCCAAGTGCCCGTTAGGTTACCTACATAGCCCAAGTGCACTTTCGTTTACCTAGATAGTCCAAGTGCCCGCTGGTAACCTACATAGTCCAAGAGCCTTCTAGTTAACCTACATAGTCGAAGTGCCCGCTAGGTAACCTAGATAGGCTCAGTGCCCGCTAGGTAACCTAGATAGTCCATGTGCCCGCTAGTTAACCTACATAGCCCAGTGCCCGATAGAAACCTATATAGTCCAAATGCCCTTTAGGGAAACTACATAGTCCAAGTGCCCGTTAGGGAACCAATAGTCTTAGTGCTGGCTAGGGAACCAGTATCATCCAAGTGTCCGTTCGTTAACCTAGATAGTTCAAGTGCCCATTGGGTAACCTACATAGTCCAAGTGCCCGCTAGTTAACCTACATAGTCCAAGTGCCTTCTAGGGAGCCTACATAGTCCACGTGACCGCTAAGGAACCTACATACTCAAAGTGCCCGTTAGGGAACCTACATAGTCGAAGTGCCCGCTAGGTAACCTACATAGTCCAAATGCCCGCAAGGAAACCTACATAGTCTAAATGTCCGCTAGGCAACCTACATAATCCAAGTGCCCGCTCTGGAACATACATAGTCCAAGTGCCCGTTAGCTAAACTAGATAGTCCAAGGGCCCGCTAGTTGACCTACATAGTCCAAGTGCCAGCTAGGTAACCTAGATAGTACAAGTGCCCGCTAGGGAACCTAGATAGTCCAAGTGGTGGCTAGGTAACCTACATAGTCCAAGTGCCCGTTCGTTAACCTGGATAATCCAAGTGCCCGTTAGGTAACCTAGAGAGTCCAAGTGCCCGCTACTTACCCTACATAGTCCAAGTGCCCGTTAGTTAACCTAGATAGTTAAAGTGCCTGCTAGGTAACCTACATAGTCCAAGTGCCTGCTAGGCAACCTAAATAGTCCAAATGCCCGCTAGGGAAACTACATAGTCCAAGTGCCCGCTAGTTAACCTAGATGTTCCAAGTGCCCCCTAGTAAACCTACATAATCCATGGGCCCGCTAGTTAACCTACATAGTGCAAGGGCCCGCTAGTTAACCTAGATTGTGCAAGTGTCCGCTAGTTAACCTACATAGTCCAAGTGCCAGCTAGGTAACATAGATAGTCCAATTGCCCGCTAGGGATCCTTCATAATCCAAGTGCCTGCTAGGTAACCTAGATAGTCCAAGTGCCCGCTAGGGAAGGTACATAGTCCAAGTGTCCGCTAGGTAACCTAGAGAGTTCAAGTGCCCGCTAGTTAACCTACATAGTCCAAGTGCCCGCTAGTTAACCTAGATAGTCCAAGCGCCCACTAGTAAAGCTAGATAGTCCAAGGGCCTGCTAGTTCACCTAGATAGTCCAAGTGCCCGCTAGTTAACCTAAATCATCCAAGTGTCCGCTAGGTAACCTACATAGTCCAAGTGCCTGCTAGGTAACCTAGATAGTTCAAGTGCCTGATACCTAACCTACATAGTCCAAGTGTCCGTTCGTTAACCTAGATAGTCCAAGTGCCCATTGGGTAACCTACATAGTCCAAGTGCCCGCTAGTTAACCTACATAGTCCAAGTGCCTTCTAGGGAGCCTACATAGTCCACGTGACCGCTAGGGAACCTACATACTCAAAGTGCCCGTTAGGGAACCTACATAGTCCAAGTGCCCGCTAGGTAACCTAAATAGTGCAAATGCCTGCAAGGAAACCTACATAGTCTAAATGTCCGCTAGGCAACCTACATAATCCAAGTGCCCGCTCTGGAACATACATAGTCCAAGTGCCCGTTAGCTAACCTAGATTGTCCAAGGGCCCGCTAGTTGACCTACATAGTCCAAGTGCCCGCTAGGGAACCTAGATAGTCCAAGTGCCTGTTAGCTAACCTAGATAGTCCAAGTGGTGGCTAGGTAACCTACATAGTCCAAGTGCCCGTTCGTTAACCTAGATAATCCAAGTGCCCGTTAGGTAACCTAGACAGTCCAAGTGCCCGCTAGTTACCCTACATAGTCCAAGTGCCCGTTAGTTAACCTAGATAGTTAAAGTGCCTGCTAGGTAACCTACATAGTCCAAGTGCCCGCTAGGCAACCTAAATAGTCCAAATGCCCGCTAGGGAAACTACATAGTCCAAGTGCCCGCTAGTTAACCTAGATGTTCCAAGTGCCCCCTAGTAAACCTACATAATCCATGGGCCCGCTAGTTAACCTACATAGTGCAAGGTCCCGCTAGTTAACCTAGATCGTGCAAGTGTCCGCTAGTTAACCTACATAGTCCAAGTGCCAGCTAGGTAACCTAGATAGTCCAATTGCCCGCTAAGGATCCTTCATAATCCAAGTGCCTGCTAGGTAACCTAGATAGTCCAAGTGCCCGCTAGAGAAGGTACATAGTCCAAGTGTCCGCTAGGTAACCTAGAGAGTTCAAGTGCCCGCTAGTTAACCTACATAGTCCAAGTGCCCGCTAGTTAACCTAGATAGTCCAAGTGCCCGCTAGTAAAGCTAGATAGTCCAAGGGCCTGCTAGTTAACCTAGATAGTCCAAGTGCCCGCTAGTTAACCTAAATCATCCAAGTGTCCGCTAGGTAACCTACATAGTCCAAGTGCCTGCTAGGTAACCTAGATAGTTCAAGTGCCTGATACCTAACCTACACAGTCCAAGTGTCCGTTCGTTAACCTAGATAGTCCAAGTGCCCATTGGGTAACCTACATAGTCCAAGTGCCCGCTAGTTAACCTACATAGTCCAAGTGCCTTCTAGGGAGCCTACATAGTCCACGTGACCGCTAGGGAACCTACATACTCAAAGTGCCCGTTAGGGAACCTACATAGTCGAAGTGCCCGCTAGGTAACCTACATAGTCCAAATGCCAGCAAGGAAACCTACATAGTCTAAATGTCCGCTAGGCAACCTACATAATCCAAGTGCCCGCTCTGGAACATACATAGTCCAAGTGCCCGTTAGCTAAACTAGATAGTCCAAGGGCCCGCTAGTTGACCTACATAGTCCAAGTGCCAGCTAGGTAACCTAGATAGTACAAGTGCCCGCTAGGGAACCTAGATAGTCCAAGTGGTGGCTAGGTAACCTACATAGTCCAAGTGCCCGTTCGTTAACCTGGATAATCCAAGTGCCCGTTAGGTAACCTAGAGAGTCCAAGTGCCCGCTACTTACCCTACATAGTCCAAGTGCCCGTTAGTTAACCTAGATAGTTAAAGTGCCTGCTAGGTAACCTACATAGTCCAAGTGCCTGCTAGGCAACCTAAATAGTCCAAATGCCCGCTAGGGAAACTACATAGTCCAAGTGCCCGCTAGTTAACCTAGATGTTCCAAGTGCCCCCTAGTAAACCTACATAATCCATGGGCCCGCTAGTTAACCTACATAGTGCAAGGGCCCGCTAGTTAACCTAGATTGTGCAAGTGTCCGCTAGTTAACCTACATAGTCCAAGTGCCAGCTAGGTAACATAGATAGTCCAATTGCCCGCTAGGGATCCTTCATAATCCAAGTGCCTGCTAGGTAACCTAGATAGTCCAAGTGCCCGCTAGGGAAGGTACATAGTCCAAGTGTCCGCTAGGTAACCTAGAGAGTTCAAGTGCCCGCTAGTTAACCTACATAGTCCAAGTGCCCGCTAGTTAACCTAGATAGTCCAAGCGCCCACTAGTAAAGCTAGATAGTCCAAGGGCCTGCTAGTTCACCTAGATAGTCCAAGTGCCCGCTAGTTAACCTAAATCATCCAAGTGTCCGCTAGGTAACCTACATAGTCCAAGTGCCTGCTAGGTAACCTAGATAGTTCAAGTGCCTGATACCTAACCTACACAGTCCAAGTGTCCGTTCGTTAACCTAGATAGTCCAAGTGCCCATTGGGTAACCTACATAGTCCAAGTGCCCGCTAGTTAACCTACATAGTCCAAGTGCCTTCTAGGGAGCCTACATAGTCCACGTGACCGCTAGGGAACCTACATACTCAAAGTGCCCGTTAGGGAACCTACATAGTCCAAGTGCCCGCTAGGTAACCTAAATAGTGCAAATGCCTGCAAGGAAACCTACATAGTCTAAATGTCCGCTAGGCAACCTACATAATCCAAGTGCCCGCTCTGGAACATACATAGTCCAAGTGCCCGTTAGCTAACCTAGATTGTCCAAGGGCCCGCTAGTTGACCTACATAGTCCAAGTGCCCGCTAGGGAACCTAGATAGTCCAAGTGCCTGTTAGCTAACCTAGATAGTCCAAGTGGTGGCTAGGTAACCTACATAGTCCAAGTGCCCGTTCGTTAACCTAGATAATCCAAGTGCCCGTTAGGTAACCTAGACAGTCCAAGTGCCCGCTAGTTACCCTACATAGTCCAAGTGCCCGTTAGTTAACCTAGATAGTTAAAGTGCCTGCTAGGTAACCTACATAGTCCAAGTGCCCGCTAGGCAACCTAAATAGTCCAAATGCCCGCTAGGGAAACTACATAGTCCAAGTGCCCGCTAGTTAACCTAGATGTTCCAAGTGCCCCCTAGTAAACCTACATAATCCATGGGCCCGCTAGTTAACCTACATAGTGCAAGGTCCCGCTAGTTAACCTAGATCGTTCAAGTGTCCGCTAGTTAACCTACATAGTCCAAGTGCCAGCTAGGTAACCTAGATAGTCCAATTGCCCGCTAAGGATCCTTCATAATCCAAGTGCCTGCTAGGTAACCTAGATAGTCCAAGTGCCCGCTAGAGAAGGTACATAGTCCAAGTGTCCGCTAGGTAACCTAGAGAGTTCAAGTGCCCGCTAGTTAACCTACATAGTCCAAGTGCCCGCTAGTTAACCTAGATAGTCCAAGTGCCCGCTAGTAAAGCTAGATAGTCCAAGGGCCTGCTAGTTAACCTAGATAGTCCAAGTGCCCGCTAGTTAACCTAAATCATCCAAGTGTCCGCTAGGTAACCTACATAGTCCAAGTGCCTGCTAGGTAACCTAGATAGTTCAAGTGCCTGATACCTAACCTACACAGTCCAAGTGTCCGTTCGTTAACCTAGATAGTCCAAGTGCCCATTGGGTAACCTACATAGTCCAAGTGCCCGCTAGTTAACCTACATAGTCCAAGTGCCTTCTAGGGAGCCTACATAGTCCACGTGACCGCTAGGGAACCTACATACTCAAAGTGCCCGTTAGGGAACCTACATAGTCCAAGTGCCCGCTAGGTAACCTACATAGTCCAAATGCCCGCAAGGAAACCTACATAGTCTAAATGTCCGCTAGGCAGCCTACATAATCCAAGTGCCCGCTCTGGAACATACATAGTCCAAGTGCCCTTTAGCTAACCTAGATAGTCCAAGGGCCCGCTAGTTGACCTACATAGTCCAAGTGCCAGCTAGGTAACCTAGATAGTCCAAGTGCCCCTTAGGGAACCTAGATAGTCCAAGTGGTGGCTAGGTAACCTACATAGTCCAAGTGCCCGTTCGTTAACCTAGATAATCCAAGTGCCCGTTAGGTAACCTAGACAGTCCAAGAGCCCGCTAGTTACCCTACATAGTCAAAGTGCCCGTTAGTTAACCTAGATAGTTAAAGTGCCTGCTTGGTAACCTACATAGTCCAAGTGCCCGCTAGGCAACCTAAATAGTCCAAATGCCCGCTAGGGAAACTACATAGTCCAAGTGCCCGCTAGTTAACCTAGATGTTCCAAGTGCCCCCTAGTAAACCTACATAATCCATGGGCCCGCTAGTTAACCTACATAGTGCAAGTGCCCGCTAGTTAACCTAGATCGTGCAAGTGTCCGCTAGTTAACCTACATAGTCCAAGTGCCAGCTAGGTAACCTAGATAGTCCAATTGCCCGCTAGGGATCCTTCATAATCCAAGTGCCTGCTAGGTAACCTAGATAGTCCAAGTGCCTGCTAGGGAAGGTACATAGTCCAAGTGTCCGCTAGGTTACCTAGATAGTTGAAGTGCCCACTAGTTAACCTACATAGTCCAAGTGCCCGCTAGTTAACCTAGATAGTCCAAGTGCCCGCTAGTAAAGCTAGATAGTCCAAGGGCCTGCTAGTTAACCTAGATAGTCCAAGTGCCCGCTAGTTATCCTAAATCATCCAAGTGTCCGCTAGGTAACCTACATAGTCCAAGTGCCTGCTAGGTAACCTAGATAGTTCAAGTGCCTGATACCTAACCTACATAGTCCAAGTGTCCGTTCGTTAACCTAGATAGTCCAAGTGCCCATTGAGTAACCTACATAGTCCAAGTGCCCGCCTGGTAACCTGGTTAGTCCAAGTGCCCGCTAGTTAACCTACATAGTCCAAGTGCCTTCTAGGGAGCCTACATAGTCCACGTGACCGCTAGGGAACCTACATAGTCCAAGTGCCCGCTAGGTAACCTACATAGTCCAAATGCCCGCAAAGAAACCTACATAGTCTAAATGTCCACTAGGCAACCTACATAATCCAAGTGCCCACTCTGGAACATACATAGTCCAAGTGCCCGTTAGATAACCTAGATAGTCCAAGGGCCCGCTAGTTGACCTACATAGTCCAAGTGCCAGCTAGGTAACGTAGATAGTACAAGTGCCCGCTAGGGAACCTATATAGTCCAAGTGCCTGTTAGGTAACCTAGATAGTCCAAGTGGTGGCTAGGTAACCTACATAGTCCAAGTGCCCGTTCGTTAACCTAGATAATCCAAGTGCCCGTTAGGTAACCTAGACAGTCCAAGTGCCCGCTAGTTGCCCTACATAGTCCAAGTGCCCGTTAGTTAACCTAGATAGTCAAATGCCTGCTAGGTAACCTAGATAGTCCAAGTGCCCGCTAGTTAACCTAGATACTCCAAGTGCCCCCTAGTAAACCTACATAATCCATGGGCCCGCTAGTTAACCTACATAGTGCAAGGGCCCGCTAGTTAACCTAGATAGTCCAAGTGCCCGCTAGGTAACCTACATAGTGCAGGTGTCCGCTAGGTAACCTACATAGTCCAAGTGCCCGTTAGTTAACATAGATAGTCCAAGTGCCCGCTAGGGAAGGTACATAGTCCAACTGCCCGCTAAGTAACCTAGAGAGTGCAAATGCCCGATAGTTAACCTACATATTCCAAGTGCCTGCTAGGTAACCTAGATAGCCCAAGTGCCCGCTAGTAAAGCTAGATAGTCCAAGGGCCTGCTAGTTCACCTAGATAGTCCAAGTGCCCGCTAGTTAACCTAAATCATCCAAGTGTCCGCTAGGTAACCTACATAGTCCAAGTGCCTGCTAAGTAACCTAGATAGTTCAAGTGCCTGATACCTAACCTACATAGTCCAAGTGTCCGTTCGTTAACCTAGATAGTCCAAGTGCCCATTGGGTAACCTACATAGTCCAAGTGCCCGCTAGTTAACCTACATAGTCCAAGTGCCTTCTAGGGAGCCTACATAGTCCACGTGACCGCTAGGGAACCTACATACTCAAAGTGCCCGTTAGGGAACCTACATAGTCCAAGTGCCCGCTAGGTAACCTAAATAGTGCAAATGCCTGCAAGGAAACCTACATAGTCTAAATGTCCGCTAGGCAACCTACATAATCCAAGTGCCCGCTCTGGAACATACATAGTCCAAGTGCCCGTTAGCTAACCTAGATAGTCCAAGGGCCCGCTAGTTGACCTACATAGTCCAAGTGCCTGCTAGGTAACCTAGATAGTTCAAGTGCCTGATACCTAACCTACATAGTCCAAGTGTCCGTTCGTTAACCTAGATAGTCCAAGTGCCCATTGGGTAACCTACATAGTCCAAGTGCCCGCTAGTTAACCTACATAGTCCAAGTGCCTTCTAGGGAGCCTACATAGTCCACGTGACCGCTAGGGAACCTACATACTCAAAGTGCCCGTTAGGGAACCTACATAGTCCAAGTGCCCGCTAGGTAACCTAAATAGTGCAAATGCCTGCAAGGAAACCTACATAGTCTAAATGTCCGATAGGCAACCTACATAATCCAAGTGCCCGCTCTGGAACATACATAGTCCAAGTGCCTGTTAGCTAACCTAGATAGTCCAAGTGGTGGCTAGGTAACCTACATAGTCCAAGTGCCCGTTCGTTAACCTAGATAATCCAAGTGCCCGTTAGGTAACCTAGACAGTCCAAGTGCCCGCTAGTTACCCTACATAGTCCAAGTGCCCGTTAGTTAACCTAGATAGTTAAAGTGCCTGCTAGGTAACCTACATAGTCCAAGTGCCCGCTAGGCAACCTAAATAGTCCAAATGCCCGCTAGGGAAACTACATAGTCCAAGTGCCCGCTAGTTAACCTAGATGTTCCAAGTGCCCCCTAGTAAACCTACATAATCCATGGGCCCGCTAGTTAACCTACATAGTGCAAGGTCCCGCTAGTTAACCTAGATCGTGCAAGTGTCCGCTAGTTAACCTACATAGTCCAAGTGCCAGCTAGGTAACCTAGATAGTCCAATTGCCCGCTAGGGATCCTTCATAATCCAAGTGCCTGCTAGGTAACCTAGATAGTCCAAGTGCCCGCTAGGGAAGGTACATAGTCCAAGTGTCCGCTAGGTAACCTAGAGAGTTCAAGTGCCCGCTAGTTAACCTACATAGTCCAAGTGCCCGCTAGTTAACCTAGATAGTCCAAGTGCCCGCTAGTAAAGCTAGATAGTCCAAGGGCCTGCTAGTTAACCTAGATAGTCCAAGTGCCCGCTAGTTAACCTAAATCATCCAAGTGTCCGCTAGGTAACCTACATAGTCCAAGTGCCTGCTAGGTAACCTAGATAGTTCAAGTGCCTGATACCTAACCTACACAGTCCAAGTGTCCGTTCGTTAACCTAGATAGTCCAAGTGCCCATTGGGTAACCTACATAGTCCAAGTGCCCGCTAGTTAACCTACATAGTCCAAGTGCCTTCTAGGGAGCCTACATAGTCCACGTGACCGCTAGGGAACTTACATACTCAAAGTGCCCGTTAGGGAACCTACATAGTCCAAGTGCCCGCTAGGTAACCTACATAGTCCAAATGCCCGCAAGGAAACCTACATAGTCTAAATGTCCGCTAGGCAACCTACATAATCCAAGTGCCCGCTCTGGAACATACATAGTCCAACTGCCCGTTAGCTAACCTAGATAGTCCAAGGGCCCGCTAGTTGACCTACATAGTCCAAGTGCCAGCTAGGTAACCTAGATAGTCCAAGTGCCCCTTAGGGAACCTAGATAGTCCAAGTGGTGGCTAGGTAACCTACATAGTCCAAGTGCCCGTTCGTTAACCTAGATAATCCAAGTGCCCGTTAGGTAACCTAGACAGTCCAAGAGCCCGCTAGTTACCCTACATAGTCAAAGTGCCCGTTAGTTAACCTAGATAGTTAAAGTGCCTGCTTGGTAACCTACATAGTCCAAGTGCCCGCTAGGCAACCTAAATAGTCCAAATGCCCGCTAGGGAAACTACATAGTCCAAGTGCCCGCTAGTTAACCTAGATGTTCCAAGTGCCCCCTAGTAAACCTACATAATCCATGGGCCCGCTAGGTAACCTACATAGTGCAAGTGCCCGCTAGTTAACCTAGATCGTGCAAGTGTCCGCTAGTTAACCTACATAGTCCAAGTGCCAGCTAGGTAACCTAGATAGTCCAATTGCCCGCTAGGGATCCTTCATAATCCAAGTGCCTGCTAGGTAACCTAGATAGTCCAAGTGCCTGCTAGGGAAGGTACATAGTCCAAGTGTCCGCTAGGTTACCTAGAGAGTTGAAGTGCCCACTAGTTAACCTACATAGTCCAAGTGCCCGCTAGTTAACCTAGATAGTCCAAGTGCCCGCTAGTAAAGCTAGATAGTCCAAGGGCCTGCTAGTTAACCTAGATAGTCCAAGTGCCCGCTAGTTATCCTAAATCATCCAAGTGTCCGCTAGGTAACCTACATAGTCCAAGTGCCTGCTAGGTAACCTAGATAGTTCAAGTGCCTGATACCTAACCTACATAGTCCAAGTGTCCGTTCGTTAACCTAGATAGTCCAAGTGCCCATTGAGTAACCTACATAGTCCAAGTGCCCGCCTGGTAACCTGGTTAGTCCAAGTGCCCGCTAGTTAACCTACATAGTCCAAGTGCCTTCTAGGGAGCCTACATAGTCCACGTGACCGCTAGGGAACCTACATAGTCCAAGTGCCCGCTAGGTAACCTACATAGTCCAAATGCCCGCAAGGAAACCTACATAGTCTAAATGTCCACTAGGCAACCTACATAGTCCAAGTGCCCGCTAGTTAACCTAGATAGTCCAAGTGCCCGCTAGGTAACCTAGATAGTCCAATTGCCCGTTCGTTAACCTAGATAATCCAAGTGCCCGTTAGGTAACCTAGACAGTCCAAGTGCCCGCTAGTTGCCCTACATAGTCCAAGTGCCCGTTAGTTAACCTAGATAGTCAAATGCCTGCTAGGTAACCTAGATAGTCCAAGTGCCCGCTAGTTAACCTAGATACTCCAAGTGCCCCCTAGTAAACCTACATAATCCATGGGCCCGCTAGTTAACCTACATAGTGCAAGGGCCCGCTAGTTAACCTAGATAGTCCAAGTGCCCGCTAGGTAACCTACATAGTGCAGGTGTCCGCTAGGTAACCTACATAGTCCAAGTGCCCGTTAGTTAACATAGATAGTCCAAGTGCCCGCTAGGGAAGGTACATAGTCCAACTGCCCGCTAGGTAACCTAGAGAGTGCAAATGCCCGATAGTTAACCTACATAGTCCAAGTGCCTGCTAGGTAACCTAGATAGCCAAGGGCCTGCTAGTTAACCTAGATAGTCCAAGTGCCCGCTAGGTAACCTACATTGTGCAAGTGTCCGCTAGTTAACCTACGTAGTCCAAGGAACCCCTAGTTAACCTAGATAGTCCAAGTACCCGCTAGTTAACCTAGATCATCCAATTGTCCGCTAGTTAACCTACATAGTCCAAGTGTCCTTTAGGGAAGCTAGATAATCCAAGTGCCCGCTAAGGAACCTACATAGTCCAATTGTCCGCTCTGGAACATACATAGTTCAAGTGCCTGTTAGTTAACCTAGTTAATCCAAGTGCCCGCTAGTTAACCTACATAGTCCAAGTGCCCGCTAGGCAACCTATATAATCCAAGTGCCCGCTAGGTAACCTAGATAGTCCTAGTGCACGCTAGTTAACCTACATAGTCCAAGTGTCCGCTAGGTAACCTAGACAGTCCAAGTGACCACTAGGTTACCTACATAGTCCAAGTGCCCGTTCGTTAACCTACATAGTCCAAGTGCCCGCTAGGTAACGTAGATAGCCCAAGTGCCCGCTAAGGAACGTACATAGTCCAAGTGCCCGCTAGGTAACCTAGATAATCCAAGTGCCCGCTAGTTAACCTACATAGTCCAAGTGCCTGCTAGGTAAACTACATAGTCCAAGTGCCCACTAGGTAACCTAGACAGTCCAATTGCTCGCTAGTTAACCTAGACAGTCCAAGTGACCTCTAGGTTACCTACATAGTCCAAGTGCCCGTTCGTTAACCTACATAGTCCAAGTGCCCGCTAGGTAATGTAGATAGCCCAAGTGCCCGCTAGGGAGCGTACATACTCCAAGTGCCCGCTAGGTAACCTAGATAGTCCAAGTGCCCGCTAGTTAACCTAGATAGTCCAAGTACCCGCTAGGGAACCTACATAGTCCAAGCGCCCGCTAGGGAACCTACATAGTCCAAGTGCTCGCTTGGCAACCTACATAGTTCAAGTGCCCCTTAGTTAACCAAGATAGTCAAAGTCCCTGCTAGGTAACCTAGATAGTCCAATTGCCCGCTAGGTAACATACATAGTCCAAGTGCCCGTTAGGTAACCTTGATAGTCCAATTGCCCGTTAGCTAATCTAGATAGTCTAAGTGTCCGGTACTTAACCTACATAGTCCAAGTGCCCGTTCGTTAACCTAGATAGTCCAAGTGCCCGCTAGGTAACCTAGACAGTCCAAGTGCCCGTTAGGTTACCTACATAGCCCAAGTGCACTTTCGTTTACCTAGATTGTCCAAGTGCCCGCTGGTAACCTACATAGTCCAATAGCCTTCTAGTTAACCTACATAGTCGAAGTGTCCGCTAGGTAACCTAGATAGTCTCAGTGCCAGCTAGGTAACCTAGATAGTCCATGTGCCCGCTAGTTAACCTACATAGTCCAAGTGCCCGATAGAAACCTATATATTCCAAGTGCCCTTTAGGGAAACTACATAGTCCAAGTGCCCGTTAGGGAACCAATAGTCTTAGTGCTGGCTAGGGAACTTGTATCATCCAAGTGCACGCTAGGTAACCTAGATAGTCCATGTGCCCGCTAGGTAACCTACAAAGTCCAAGTGCCCGCTAGGTTATCTATATAGTCCAAATGCCCGCTAGGGAAACTACATAGTCCACGTACCCGCTAATTTACCTACATAGTCCAAGTGACCATTAGCTAATCTAGATAGTCTAAGGGCCCACTAGTTAACCTACATAGTTCAAGTGTCCGCTAGGTAACTTAGATAATCCAAGTGCCCGCTAGTTAACCTACATAGTCGAAGGGCCCCTTAGTTAACCAAGATAGTCCACGTGCCCGCTAGTTAACTTAGATTGTCCAAGTGTCCGCTAGTTAACCTACATAGTCCAAGTGCCCTTAGGTGACCTACATAGTCCAAGTTCCCGCAAGGTAACCTAGATAGTCAAGGGCCCGTTACCTATCCTAGATTGTCCAATTGCCCGCTGGGCAACCTACATAGTCCGAGTGCCCGTTCGTTAACATAGAAGTCCAAGTGCCCGCAGGGTAACCTAGACAGTCCAAGTGCGCGCTAGGTTACCTGCATAGCCCAAGTGCCCGCTAGTTAACCTACATAGTCCAAGTGCCAGTTAGCTATCCTAGGTAGTCCAAGGGCCCGCTAGTTGACCTACATAGTCCAAGTGCCCGCTAGGTAACCTAGATAATCCAAGTGCCCGCTAGGGAACCTTCATAGTCCAAGTGCCAGCTAGGTAACTTAGATAGTCCAAGTGCCCGCTCGTTAACCTAGATAGTCCTAGTGCCCGTTAGTTAACCTAGAGTGTCCAAGTGCCCACAAGGGGACGTACTTAGTCCAAGTGCCCGTTAGCTAACCTAGATAGTCCAAGGGCCACGCTAGTTAACATTGATCATCCAAGTGCCCGCTAGTTAACCTACGTAGTCCAAGGTCCGCTAGTTAACCTAGATAGTCCAAGTGCTCGCTAGTTAACCTACATAGTACAAGGGCCCGCTAGTTGACCTAGATAGTCCAAGTGCCCGCTAGTTAACCTAGATAGTCCAAGTGCCCGCTAGGTGGCCTAAGTAGTCCAAATGTCCGATAGGGATCCTACATAGTCCAAGTGCCCGCTAGGTAACCTATATAGTCCAAGTGCCCGTTCGTTAACCTAGATAGTCCAAGTGCACGCTAGGTAACCTAGACTGTCCAAGTGCCCGCTAGGTTACCTACATAGTCCAAGTGCCCGTTCGTTAACCTAGATAGTCCAAGGACCCGCTAGGAAACCTACATAGTCAAAGGCCCCGCTCGGTAACCTAGAATCCAAGTGCTCGCTAGTTAACCTACATAGTCCAAGTGCCCGCTATGTAACCTAGATAGTCAAAGTGCCCGCTAGGTAACTTACATTGTCCAAGTTCCCGCTAGGTAACCTAGATACTCAAAGTGCCCGTTACCTAACCTAGATAGTCCAAGTGCCCGCTAAGCAACCTACATAGTCCAAGTGCCCGTCGTTAACCTAGAAATCCAAGTGCCCGATAGGTAACCTAGACAGTCCAAGTACCCGCTAGGTTACCTGCACATACCAAGTGCCCGTTCGTTAACCTAGATAGTCCAAGTGCCCGTTAGTTAACCTAGATAGTCCAAGTGCCCGCTAGTAAACCTAGATAGTCCAAGGGCCTGCTAGTTAACGTAGATAGTCCAAGTGCCCGCTAGTTAACCTAAATCGTCCAAGTGTCCGCTAGGTAACCTAGATAGTCCAAGTGCCTGATAGCTAACCTACATAGTCCAAGTGTCCGTTCGTTAACCTAGATAGTCCAAGTGCCCATTGGGTAACATACATAGTCCAAGTGCCCGCTAGTTAACCTACATAGTCCAAGTGCCCTCTAGGGAGCCTACATAGTCCACGTGACCGCTAGGGAACCTACATAGTCCAAGTGCCCGTTAGGGAACCTACATAGTCCAAGTGCCCGCTAGGTAACCTACATAGTCCAAATGCCCGCAAGGAAACCTACATAGTCTAAATGTCCGCTAGGCAACTTACATAATCCAAGTGCCCGCTCTGGAACATACATAGTCCAAGTGCCCATTAGCTAACCTAGATATTCCAAGGGCCCGCTAGTTGACCTACATAGTCCAAGTTCCAGCTAGGTAACCTAGATAGTACAAGTGCCCGCTAGGGGACCTAGATAGTCCAATTGCCTTTTAGCTAACCTAGATAGTCCAAGTGGTGGCTAGGTAACCTACATAGTCCAAGTGCCCGTTCGTTAACCTAGATAATCCAAGTGCCCGTTAGGTAACCTAGACAGTCCAAGTGCCTGCTAGTTACCCTACATAGTCCAAGTGCCCGTTAGTTAACCTAGATAGTCAAAGTGCCTGCTAGGTAACCTAGATAGTCCAATTGCCCGCTGTGCAACCTACATAGTCCGAGTGCCCGTTCGTTAACATATAAGTCCAAGTGCCCGCTAGGTAACCTAGACAGTCCAAGTGCCCGCTAGGTTACCTGCATAGTCCAAGTGCCCGTTAGGTTACCTACATACTCCAAGTGTCCGCTTGTTAACCTACATAGTCCAATGCCAATTAGCTAACCTAGATAGTCCAAGGGCCCGCTAGTTGACCTACATAGTCCAAGTGCCCGCTAGGTAACCTAGATAATCCAAGTGCCCGCTAGGTAACCTAGACAGTCCAAGTGCCCGCTAGGTTACCTGCACATATCAAGTGCCCGTTCGTTAACCTAGATAGTCCAAGTGCCCGTTAGTTAACTTAGATAGTCCAAGTGCCCGCTAGTCAACCTAGATAGTCCAAGGGCCCGCTAGTTAATCTAGATCGTGCAAGTGTCCGCTAGTTAACCTACATAGTCCAAGTGCCCGCTAGGTAACCTACATAGTGCAGGTGTCCGCTAGGTAACCTACATAGTCCAAGTGCCCGCTAGTTAACATAGATAGTCCAAGTGCCCGCCTTGTAATGTACATAGTCCAAGAGCCCGCTAGGTAACCTAGAGAGTGCAAATGCCCGCTAGTTAACCTACATAGTCCAAGTGCCTGCTAGGTAACCTAGATAGTCCAAGGGCCTGCTAGTTAACCTAGATAGTCCAAGTGCACGCTAGGTAACCTACATAGTGCTAGTGTCTGCTAGTTAACCTACGTAGTCCAAGGAACCCCAAGTTAACCTAGATAGTCCAAATACCCGCTAGTTAACCTAGATCATCCAATTGTCCGATAGTTAACCTACATAGTCCGAGTGTCCTTTAGGGAACCTAGATAGTCCAAGTGCCCGCTAAGGAACCTACATAGTCCAATTGTCCGCTCTGGAACATACATAGTTCAAGTGCCAGTTAGTTAACCTAGATAATCCAAGTGCCCGCTAGTTAACCTACATAGTCCAAGTGCCCGCTAGGCAACCTACATAATCCAAGTGCCCGCTAGGTAACCTATATAGTCCAAATGCCCGCTAGGGAACCTACATAGTCCAAGTGCTCGCTAGTTAACCTAGAGAGTCCAAGTGCCCGCTAGTTAACCTACATAGTTCAAGTGTCCGCTAGGTAACCTAGACAGTCCAAGTGACCACTAGGTTACCTACATATTCCAAGTGCCAGTTCGTTAAACTACATAGTCCAAGTGCCCGCTAGGTAACGTAGATAGCCCAAGGTCCCGCTAGGGAACGTACATAGTCCAAGTGCCCGCTAGGTAACCTAGATAGTCCAAGTGCCCGCTAGTTAACCTACATAGTCCAAGTGCCTGCTAGGTAAACTACATAGTCCAAGTGCCCACTAGGTAAACTAGACAGTCCAATTGCCCGCTAGTTAACCTAGACAGTCCAAGTACCCGCTAGGGAACCTACATAGTCCAAGCGCCCGCTAGGGAACCTACATAGTCCAAGTGCTCGCTTGGCAACCTACATAGTTCAAGTGCCCCTTAGTTAACCAAGATAGTCAAAGTGCCTGCTAGGTAACCTAGATAGTCCAATTGCCCGCTAGGTAACATACATAGTCCATGTGCCCGTTAGGTAACCTTGATAGTCCAATTGCCCGTTAGCTAATCTAGATAGTCCAAGTGTCCGCAAGTTAACCTACATAGTCCAAGTGCCCGTTCGTTAACCTAGATAGTCCAAGTGCCCGCCAGGTAACCTAGACAGTCCAGGTGCCCGTTAGGTTACCTACATAGCCCAAGTGCACTTTCGTTTACCTAGATAGTCCAAGTGCCCGCTGGTCACCTACATAGTCCAAGAGCCCGCTAGGTAACCTTGATAGTCCAAGTGCGTTCTAGTTAACCTACATAGTCCAAGTGCCCGCTAGGTAACCTAGATAGTCTCAGTGCCCGCTAGGTAACCAAGATCGTCCATGTGCTCGCTAGTTAACGTACATAGTCCAAGTGCCCGATAGAAACCTATATTGTCCAAGTGCCCTTTAGGGAACCTACATAGTCCAAGTGCCCGTTAGGGAACCAATAGTCTTAGTGCTGGCTAGGGAAACTGTATCATCCAAGTGCCCGCTAGGTAACCTAGATAGTTCAAGTGCCCGCTAGGTAACCTACAAAGTCCAAGTGCCCGCTAGGTTATCTATATAGTCCAAATGCCCGCTAGGAAACCTACATAGTCCACGTACCCGCTAATTAACCTACATAGTCCAAGTGACCATTAGCTAACCTAGATAGTCTAAGGGCCCACTAGTTAACCTACATAGTTCAAGTGCCCGCTAGGTAACTTAGATAATCCAAGTGCCCGCTAGTTAACCTACATAGTCAAAAGGCCCGCTAGTTAACCTACATAGTCCAAGGGCCCACTAGTTGACCTACATAGTCCAAGTGCCCGCTAGGTAACCTAGATTGTCCTATTGCCCGTTAGTTAACCCAGATAGTCCAAGTGCCCGCTAGGGTATGTACATAGACCAAGTGCCCGCTAGGTAACCTAGATAGTCCAAGTGCCCGCTAGTTAACCTACATAGTCCAAGAAGCCCCTTGTTAACCTAGATAGTCCACGTGCCCGCTAGTTAACCTAGATTGTCCAAGTGTCCGCTAGTTGACCTAGATAGTCCAAGTGCCCGCTAGTTAACCTAGATAGTCCAAGTGCCCGCTAGGTGGCCTAAGTAGTCCAAATGTCCGATAGGGATCCTACATAGTCCAAGTGCCCGCTAGGTAACCTATATAGTCCAAGTGCCCGTTCGTTAACCTAGATAGTCCAAGTGCACGCTAGGTAACCTAGACTGTCCAAGTGCCCGCTAGGTTACCTACATTGTCCAAGTGCCCTTAGGTAACCTACAAAGTCCAAGTTCCCGCTAGGTAACCTAGATAGTCAAGGGCCCGTTACCTATCCTAGATCGTCCAATTGCCCGCTGGGCAACCTACATAGTCCGAGTGCCCGTTCTTTAACATAGAAGTCCAAGTGCCCGCTAGGTAACCTAGACAGTCCAAGTGCCCGCTAGGTTACCTGCATAGTCCAAGTGCCCGTTAGTTAACCTACATAGTCCAAGTGTCCGCTAGTTAACCTACATAGTCCAAGTGCCAGTTAGCTAACCTAGATAGCCCAAGGGCCCGCTAGTTGATCAACATAGTCCAAGTGCCCGCTAGGTAACCTAGATAATCCAAGTGCCCGCTAGGGAACCTTCATAGTCCAAGTGCCAGCTAGGTAACTTAGATAGTCCAAGTGCCCGCTCGTTAACCTAGATAGTCCTAGTGCCCGTTATTTAACCTAGAGTGTCCAAGTGCCCACGAGGGGACGTACTTAGTCCAAGTGCCCGTTAGCTAACCTAGATAGTCCAAGGGCCCCGCTAGTTAACATTGATCATCCAAGTGCCCGCTAGTTAACCTACGTAGTCCAAGTTCCGCTAGTTAACCTAGATAATCCAAGTGCTCGCTAGTTAACCTATATAGTACAAGGGCCCGCTAGTTGACATAGATAGTCCAAGTGCCCGCTAGTTAACCTAGATAGTCCAAGTGCCCGCTAGGTAGCGTAAGTAGTTCAAATGTCCGATAGGGATCCTACATAGTCCAAGTGCCCGCTAGGTAACCTATATAGTCCAAGTGCCCGTTCGTTAACCTAGATAGTGCAAGTTCACGCTAGGTAACCTAGACTGTCCAAGTGCCCGCTAGGTTACCTACATAATCCAAGTGCCCGTTCGTTAACCGAGATAGTCCAAGTACCCGCTAGGAAACCTACATAGTCAAAGGGCCCGCTAAGTAACCTAGAGTCCAAGTGCTCGCTAGTTAACCTACATAGTCCAAGTGCCCGCTATGTAACCTAGATAGTCAAAGTGCCCGCTAGGTAACTTACATTGTCCAAGTTCCCGCTAGGTAACCTAGATACTCAAAGTGCCCGTTACCTAACCTAGATAGTCCAAGTGCCCGCTAAGCAACCTACATAGTCCAAGTCCCCGTCGTTAACCTAGAAGTCCAAGTGCCCGCTAGGTAACCTAGACAGTCCAAGTGCCCGCTAGGTTACCTGCACATACCAAGTGCCCGTTAGTTAACCTAGATAGTCCAAGTGCCCGCTAGTAAACCTAGATAGTCCAAGGGCCTGCTAGTTAACCTAGATAGTCCAAGTGCCCGCTAGTTAACCTAAATCGTCCAAGTGTCCGCTAGGTAACCTAGATAGTCCAAGTGCCTGATAGCTAACCTACATAGTCCAAGTGTCCGTTCGTTAACCTAGATAGTCCAAGTGCCCATTGGGTAACCTACATAGTCCAAGTGGCCGCTAGTTAACCTACATAGTCCAAGTGCCTTCTAGGGAGCCTACATTGTCCACGTGACCGCTAGGGAACCTACATAGTCCAAGTGCCCGTTAGGGAACCTATATAGTCTAAATGTCCTCTAGGCAACCTACATAATCAAAGTGCCCGCTCTGGTACATACATAGTCCAAGTGCCCGTTAGCTAACCTAGATAGTCCAAGGGCCCGCTAGTTGACCTACATAGTCCAAGTGCCAGCTAGGTAACCTAGATAGTACAAGTGCCCGCTAGGGAACCTAGATAGTCCAAGTGCCTTTTAGCTAACCTAGATAGTCCAAGTGGTGGCTAGGTAACCTACATAGTCCAAGTGCCCGTTCATTAACCTAGATAATCCAAGTGCCCGTTAGGTGACCTAGACAGTCCAAGTGCCCGCTAGTTACCCTACATAGTCCACGTGCCCATTAGTTAACCTAGATAGTCAAAGTGCCTGCTAGGTAACCTAGATAGTCCAAGTGCCCTCCAGGTAACCTACATAGTCCAAGTGCCCGCTAGGCAACCTAAATAATTCAAATGCCTGCTAGGGAAACTACATAGTCCAAGTGCCCGCTAGTTAACCTAGATAGTCCAAGTGCCCCCTAGTAAACCTACATAATCCATGGGCCAGCTAGTTAACCTACATAGTGCAAGGACCCGCTAGTTAACCTAGATCGTGCAAGTGTCCGCTAGTTAACCTACATAGTCCAAGTGCCAGCTAGGTAACATAGATAGTCCAATTGCCCGCTAGGGATCCTTCATAATCCAAGTGCCTGCTAGGTAACCTAGATAGTCCAAGTGCCCGCTAGGGAAGGTACATAGTCCAAGTGTCCGCTAGGTAACCTAGAGAGTGCAAGTGCCCGCTAGTTAACCTACATAGTCCAAGTGCCCGCTAGTTAACCTAGATAGTCCAAGTGCCCGCTAGTAAACCTAGATAGTCCAAGGGCCTGCTAGTTAACCTAGATAGTCCAAGTGCCCGCTAGTTAACTTAAATCGTCCAAGTGTCCGCTAGGTAACCTACATAGTCCAAGTGCCTGCTAGGTAACCTAGATAGTCCAAGTGCCTGATACCTAACCTACATAGTCCAAGTGAACGTTCGTTAACCTAGATTGTCCAAGTGCCCATTGGGTAACCTACATAGTCCAAGTGCCCGCTTGGTAACCTGGTTAGTCCAAGTGCCCGCTAGATAACCTACATAGTCCAAGTGCCTTCTAGGGAGCCTACATAGTCCACGTGACCGCTAGGGAACCTACATAGTCCAAATGCCCGCAAGGAAACCTACATACTCTAAATGTCCGCTAGGCAACCTACATAATCCAAGTGCCCACTCTGGAACATACATAGTCCAAGTGCCCGTTAGCTAACCTAGATAGTCCAAGGGCCCGCTAGTTGACCTACATAGTCCAAGTGCCAGCTAGGTAACCTAGATAGTACAAGTGCCCGCTAGGGAACCTAGATAGTCCAAGTGCCTTTTAGCTAACCTAGATAGTCCAAGTGGTGGCTAGGTAACCTACATAGTCCAAGTGCCCGTTCGTTAACCTAGATAATCCAAGTGCCCGTTAGGTGACCTAGATAGTCCAAGTGCCCGTTAGGTAACCTAGACAGTCCAAGTGCCCGCTAGTTACCCTACATAGTCCACGTGCCCGTTAGTTAACCTAGATAGTCAAAGTGCCTGCTAGGTAACCTAGATAGTCCAAGTGCCCGCCAGGTAACCTACATAGTCCAAGTGCCCGCTAGGCAACCTAAATAGTCCAAATGCCCGCTAAGGAAACTACATAGTCAAAGGGCCCGCTAGGTAACCTAGAGTCCAAGTGCTCGCTAGTTAACCTACATAATCCAAGTGCCCGCTATGTAACCAAGATAGTCAAAGTGCCCGCTAGGTAACTTACATTGTCCAAGTTCCCGCTAGGTAACCTAGATACTCAAAGTGCCCGTTACCTAACCTAGATAGTCCAAGTGCCCGCTAAGCAACCTACATAGTCCAAGTCCCCATCGTTAACCTAGAAGTCCAAGTGCCCGCTAGGTAACCTAGACAGTCCAAGTGCCCGCTAGGTTACCTGCACATACCAAGTGTCCGTTAGTTAACCTAGATAGTCCAAGGGCCTGCTAGTTAACGTAGATAGTCCAAGTGCCCGCTAGTTAACCTAAATCGTCCAATTGTCCGCTAGGTAACCTAGATAGTCCAAGTGCCTGATAGCTAACCTACATAGTCCAAGTGTCCGTTGGTTAACCTAGATAGTCCAAGTGCCCATTGGGTAACCTACATAGTCCAAGTGGCCGCTAGTTAACCTACATAGTCCAAGTGCCTTCTAGGGAGCCTACATTGTCCACGTGACAGCTAGGGAACCTACATAGTCCAAGTGCCCGTTAGGGAACCTATATAGTCTAAATGTCCTCTAGGCAACCTACATAATCAAAGTGCCCGCTCTGGAACATACATAGTCCAAGTGCTCGTTAGCTAACCTAGATAGTCCAAGGGCCCGCTAGTTGACCTACATAGTCCAAGTGACAGCTAGGTAACCAAGATAGTACAAGTGCCCGCTAGGGAACCTAGATAGTCCAAGTGCCTTTTAGCTAACCTAGATAGTCCAAGTGGTGGCTAGGTAACCTACATAGTCCAAGTGCCCATTCGTTAACCTAGATAATCCAAGTGCCCGTTAGGTGACCTAGATAGTCCAAGTGTCTGTTAGGTAACCTAGACAGTCCAAGTGCCCGCTAGTTACCCTACATAGTCCACGTGCCCGTTAGTTAACCTAGATAGTCAAAGTGCCTGCTAGGTAACCTAGATAGTCCAAGTGCCCGCCAGGTAACCTACATAGTCCAAGTGCCCGCTAGGCAACCTAAATAGTCCAAATGCCCGCTAGGGAAACTACATAGTCCAAGTGCCCGCTAGTTAACCTAGATAGTCCAAGTGCCCCCTAGTAAACCTACATAATCCATGGGCCAGCTAGTTAACCTACATAATGCAAGGGCCCGCTAGTTAACCTAGATCATGCAAGTGTCCGCTAGTTAACCTACATAGTCCAAGTGCCAGCTAGGTAACCTAGATAGTCCAATTGCCCGCTAGGGATCCTTCATAATCCAAGTGCCTGCTAGGTAACCTAGATAGTCCAAGTGCCCGCTAGGGAAGGTACATAGTCCAAGTGTCCGCTAGGTAACCTAGAGAGTGCAAGTGCCCGCTAGTTAACCTACATAGTCCAAGAGCCCGCTAGTTAACCTAGATCATGCAAGTGTCCGCTAGTTAACCTACATAGTCCAAGTGCCCGCTAGTTAACCTAGATAGTCCAAGTGCCCGCTAGTAAACCTAGATAGTCCAAGGGCCTGCTAGTTAACCTAGATAGTCCAAGTGCCCGCTAGTTAACCTAAATCGTCCAAGTGTCCGCTAGGTAACCTACATAGTCCAAGTGCCTGCTAGGTAACCTAGATAGTCCAAGTGCCTGATACCTAACCTACATAGTCCAAGTGTCCGTTCGTTAACCTAGATAGTCCAAGTGCCCATTGGGTAACCTACATAGTCCAAGTGCCCGCTTGGTAACCTGGTTCGTCCAAGTGCCCGCTAGTTAACCTACATAGTCCAAGTGCCTTCTAGGGAGCCTACATAGTCCACGTGACCGCTAGAGAACCTACATAGTCCAAATGCCCGCTAGGGAAACTACATAGTCCAAGTGTCCGCTAGGGAAACTACATAGTCCAAGTGTCTGCTACTTAACCTAGATAATCCAAGTGCCCGTTAGGTGACCTAGACAGTCCAAGTGCCCGCTAGTTACCCTACATAGTCCAAGTGCCCGTTAGTTAACCTAGATAGTCAAAGTGCCTGCTAGGTAACCTAGATAGTCCAAGTGCCCGCTAGATAACCTACATAGTCCAAGTGCCCGCTAGGTAACCTAAATAGTCCAAATGTCCGCTAGGGAAACTACATAGTCCAAGTGTCCGCTAGTTAACCTAGATAGTCGAAGTGCCCCCTAGTAAACCTACATAATCCATGGGCCCGCTAGTTAACCTACATAGTGCAAGGGCCCGCTAGTTAACCTTGATCGTGCAAGTGTCCGCTAGTTAACCTACATAGTCCAAGTGCCCGCTCGGTAACCTACATATTGCAGGTGTCCGCTAGGTAACCTACATAGTCCAAGGGCCCGAAAGTTAACATAGATAGTCCAAGTGCCCGCTAGGGAAGGTACATAGTCCAAGTGCCCGCTAGGTAACCTAGAGAGTGCAAAGGCCCGCTAGTTAACCTACATAGTCGAAGGGCCCCTTAGTTAACCAAGATAGTCCACGTGCCCGCTAGTTAACTTAGATTGTCCAAGTGTCCGCTAGTTAACCTACATAGTCCAAGTGCCCTTAGGTGACCTACATAGTCCAAGTTTCCGCAAGGTAACCTAGATAGTCAAGGGCCCGTTACCTATCCTAGATTGTCCAATTGCCCGCTGGGCAACCTACATAGTCAGAGTGCCCGTTCGTTAACATAGAAGTCCAAGTGCCCGCAGGGTAACCTAGACAGTCCAAGTGCGTGCTAGGTTACCTGCATAGCCCAAGTGCCCGCTAGTTAACCTACATAGTCCAAGTGCCAGTTAGCTATCCTAGGTAGTCCAAGGGCCCGCTAGTTGACCTACATAGTCCAAGTGCCCGCTAGGTAACCTAGATAATCCAAGTGCCCGCTAGGGAACCTTCATAGTCCAAGTGCCAGCTAGGTAACTTAGATAGTCCAAGTGCCCGCTCGTTAACCTAGATAGTCCTAGTGCACGTTAGTTAACCTAGAGTGTCCAAGTGCCCACGAGGGGACGTACTTAGTCCAAGTGCCCGTTAGCTAACCTAGATAGTCCAAGGGCCACGCTAGTTAACATTGATCATCCAAGTGCCCGCTAGTTAACCTACGTAGTCCAAGGTCCGCTAGTTAACCTAGATAGTCCAAGTGCTCGCTAGTTAACCTACATAGTACAAGGGCCCGCTAGTTGACCTAGATAGTCCAAGTGCCCGCTAGTTAACCTAGATAGTCCAAGTGCCCGCTAGGTGGCCTAAGTAGTCCAAATGTCCGATAGGGATCCTACATAGTCCAAGTGCCCGCTAGGTAACCTATATAGTCCAAGTGCCCGTTCGTTAACCTAGATAGTCCAAGTGCACGCTAGGTAACCTAGACTGTCCAAGTGCCCGCTAGGTTACCTACATAGTCCAAGTGCCCGTTCGTTAACCTAGATAGTCCAAGGACCCGCTAGGAAACCTACATAGTCAAAGGCCCCGCTCGGTAATCTAGAATCCAAGTGCTCGCTAGTTAACCTACATAGTCCAAGTGCCCGCTATGTAACCTAGATAGTCAAAGTGCCCGCTAGGTAACTTACATTGTCCAAGTTCCCGCTAGGTAACCTAGATACTCAAAGTGCCCGTTACCTAACCTAGATAGTCCAAGTGCCCGCTAGTAAACCTAGATAGTCCAAGGGCCTGCTAGTTAACGTAGATAGTCCAAGTGCCCGCTAGTTAACCTAAATCGTCCAAGTGTCCGCTAGGTAACCTAGATAGTCCAAGTGCCTGATAGCTAACCTACATAGTCCAAGTGTCCGTTCGTTAACCTAGATAGTCCAAGTGCCCATTGGGTAACATACATAGTCCAAGTGCCCGCTAGTTAACCTACATAGTCCAAGTGCCCTCTAGGGAGCCTACATAGTCCACGTGACCGCTAGGGAACCTACATAGTCCAAGTGCCCGTTAGGGAACCTACATAGTCCAAGTGCCCGCTAGGTAACCTACATAGTCCAAATGCCCGCAAGGAAACCTACATAGTCTAAATGTCCGCAAGGCAACTTACATAATCCAAGTGCCCGCTCTGGAACATACATAGTCCAAGTGCCCATTAGCTAACCTAGATATTCCAAGGGCCCGCTAGTTGACCTACATAGTCCAAGTTCCAGCTAGGTAACCTAGATAGTACAAGTGCCCGCTAGGGGACCTAGATAGTCCAATTGCCTTTTAGCTAACCTAGATAGTCCAAGTGGTGGCTAGGTAACCTACATAGTCCAAGTGCCCGTTCGTTAACCTAGATAATCCAAGTGCCCGTTAGGTAACCTAGAAAGTCCAAGTGCCCGCTAGTTACCCTACATAGTCCAAGTGCCCGTTAGTTAACCTAGATAGTCAAAGTGCCTGCTAGGTAACCTAGATAGTCCAATTGCCCGCTGTGCAACCTACATAGTCCGAGTGCCCGTTCGTTAACATATAAGTCCAAGTGCCCGCTAGGTAACCTAGACAGTCCAAGTGCCCGCTAGGTTACCTGCATAGTCCAAGTGCCCGTTAGGTTACCTACATACTCCAAGTGTCCGCTTGTTAACCTACATAGTCCAATGCCAATTAGCTAACCTAGATAGTCCAAGGGCCCGCTAGTTGACCTACATAGTCCAAGTGCCCGCTAGGTAACCTAGATAATCCAAGTGCCCGCTAGGTAACCTAGACAGTTCAAGTGCCCGCTAGGTTACCTGCACATATCAAGTGCCCGTTCGTTAACCTAGATAGTCCAAGTGCCCGTTAGTTAACTTAGATAGTCCAAGTGCCCGCTAGTCAACCTAGATAGTCCAAGGGCCCGCTAGTTAATCTAGATCGTGCAAGTGTCCGCTAGTTAACCTACATAGTCCAAGTGCCCGCTAGGTAACCTACATAGTGCAGGTGTCCGCTAGGTAACCTACATAGTCCAAGTGCCCGCTAGTTAACATAGATAGTCCAAGTGCCCGCCTTGTAATGTACATAGTCCAAGAGCCCGCTAGGTAACCTAGAGAGTGCAAATGCCCGCTAGTTAACCTACATAGTCCAAGTGCCTGCTAGGTAACCTAGATAGTCCAAGGGCCTGCTAGTTAACCTAGATAGTCCAAGTTTACGCTAGGTAACCTACATAGTGCTAGTGTCTGCTAGTTAACCTACGTAGTCCAAGGAACCCCAAGTTAACCTAGATAGTCCAATTGTCCGATAGTTAACCTACATAGTCCGAGTGTCCTTTAGGGAACCTAGATAGTCCAAGTGCCCGCTAAGGAACCTACATAGTCCAATTGTCCGCTCTGGAACATACATAGTTCAAGTGCCAGTTAGTTAACCTAGATAATCCAAGTGCCCGCTAGTTAACCTACATAGTCCAATTGCCCGCTAGGCAACCTACATAATCCAAGTGCCCGCTAGGTAACCTATATAGTCCAAATGCCCGCTAGGGAACCTACATAGTCCAAGTGCTCGCTAGTTAACCTAGAGAGTCCAAGTGCCCGCTAGTTAACCTACATTGTTCAAGTGTCCGCTAGGTAACCTAGACAGTCCAAGTGACCACTAGGTTACCTACATAGTCCAAGTGCCCATTCGTTAACCTACATAGTCCAAGTGCCCGCTAGGTAACGTAGATAGCCCAAGGTCCCGCTAGGGAACGTACATAGTCCAAGTGCCCGCTAGGTAACCTAGATAGTCCAAGTGCCCGCTAGTTAACCTACATAGTCCAAGTGCCTGCTAGGTAAACTACATAGTCCAAGTGCCCACTAGGTAACCTAGACAGTCCAATTGTCCGCTAGTTAACCTAGACAGTCCAAGTACCCGCTAGGGAACCTACATAGTCCAAGCGCCCGCTAGGGAACCTACATAGTCCAAGTGCTCGCTTGGCAACCTACATAGTTCAAGTGCCCCTTAGTTAACCAAGATAGTCAAAGTGCCTGCTAGGTAACCTAGATAGTCCAATTGCCCGCTAGGTAACATACATAGTCCATGTGCCCGTTAGGTAACCTTGATAGTCCAATTGCCCGTTAGCTAATCTAGATAGTCCAAGTGCCCGCAAGTTAACCTACATAGTCCAAGTGCCCGTTCGTTAACCTAGATAGTCCAAGTGCCCGCTAGGTAACCTAGACAGTCCAGGTGCCCGTTAGGTTACCTACATAGCCCAAGTGCACTTTCGTTTACCTAGATAGTCCAAGTGCCCGCTGGTCACCTACATAGTCCAAGAGCCCGCTAGGTAACCTTGATAGTCCAAGTGCGTTCTAGTTAACCTACATAGTCCAAGTGCCCGCTAGGTAACCTAGATAGTCTCAGTGCCCGCTAGGTAACCAAGATCGTCCATGTGCTCGCTAGTTAACCTACATAGTCCAAGTGCCCGATAGAAACCTATATTGTCCAAGTGCCCTTTAGGGAACCTACATAGTCCAAGTGCCCGTTAGGGAACCAATAGTCTTAGTGCTGGCTAGGGAACCTGTATCATCCAAGTGCCCGCTAGGTAACCTACAAAGTCCAAGTGCCTGCTAGGTTATCTATATAGTCCAAATGCCCGCTAGGAAACCTACATAGTCCACGTACCCGCTAATTAACCTACATAGTCCAAGTGACCATTAGCTAACCTAGATAGTCTAAGGGCCCACTAGTTAACCTACATAGTTCAAGTGCCCGCTAGGTAACTTAGATAATCCAAGTGCCCGCTAGTTAACCTACATAGTCCAAAGGCCCGCTAGTTAACCTACATAGTCCAAGGGCCCGCTAGTTGACCTACATAGTCCAAGTGCCCGCTAGGTAACCTAGATTGTCCTATTGCCCGTTAATTAACCCAGATAGTCCAAGTGCCCGCTAGGGTATGTACATAGACCAAGTGCCCGCTAGGTAACCTAGATAGTCCAAGTGCCCGCTAGGTAACCTAGACAGTCCAAGTGCCCGTTAGGTTACCTACATAGCCCAAGTGCACTTTAGTTTACCTAGATAGTCCAAGTGCCCGCTGGTAACCTACATAGTCCAAGAGCCCGCTAGGTAACCTTGATAGTCCAAGTGCCTTCTAGTTAATCTACATAGTCCAAGTGCCCTATAGGTAACCTAGATAGTCTCAGTGCCCGCTAGGTAACCTAGATAGTACATGTGCCCGCTAGTTAACCTACATAGTCCAAATGCCCGATAGAAACCTATATAGTCCAAGTGCCCTTTAGGGAACCTACATAGTCCAAGTGCCCGTTAGGGAACCAATAGTCTTAGTGCTGGCTAGGGAACCTGTATCATCCAAGTGCCTGCTAGGTAACCTAGATAGTCCAAGTGCCCGCTAGGTAACCTACAAAGTCCAAGTGCCCGCTAGGTTATCTATATAGTCCAAATGCCCGCTAGGGAACCTACATAGTCCACGTACCCGCTAATTAACCTACATAGTCCAAGTGACCATTAGCTAACCTAGATACTCTAAGGGCCCACTAGTTAACCTACATAGTTCAAGTGCCCGCTAGGTAACTTAGATAATCCAAGTGTCCGCTAGTTAACCTACATAGTCCAAAGGCCCGCTAGTTAACCTACATAGTCCAAGGGCCCGCTAGTTGACCTACATAGTCCAAGTGCCCGCTAGGTAACCTAGATTGTCCTATTGCCCGTTCGTTAACCTAGATAGTCCAAGTGCCCGCTAGGTAACCCAGATAGTCCAAGTGCCCGCTAGGGTATGTACATAGACCAAGTGCCCGCTAGGTAACCTAGATAGTCCAAGTGCCCGCTAGTTAACCTACATAGTCCAAGAAGCCCCTTGTTAACCTAGATAGTCCACGTGCCCGCTAGTTAACCTATATTGTCCAAGTGTCCGCTAGTTGACCTAGATAGTCCAAGTGCCCGCTAGTTAACCTAGATAGTCCAAGTGCCCGCTAGGTGGCCTAAGTAGTCCAAATGTCCGATAGGGATCCTACATAGTCCATGTGCCCGCTAGGTAACCTATATAGTCCAAGTGCCCGTTCGTTACCCTAGATAGTCCAAGTGCACGCTAGGTAACCTAGACTGTCCAAGTGCCCGCTAGGTTACCTACATTGTCCAAGTGCCCTTAGGTAACCTACAAAGTCCAAGTTCCCGCTAGGTAACCTAGATAGTCAAGGGCCCGTTACCTATCCTAGATCGTCCAATTGCCCGCTGGGCAACCTACATAGTCCGAGTGCCCGTTTGTTAACATAGAAGTCCAAGTGCCCGCTAGGTAACCTAGACAGTCCAAGTGCCCGCTAGGTTACCTGCATAGTCCAAGTGCCCGTTAGTTAACCTACATAGTCCAAGTGTCCGCTAGTTAACCTACATAGTCCAAGTGCCAGTTAGCTAACCTAGATAGTCCAAGGGCCCGCTAGTTGATCTACATAGTCCAAGTGCCCGCTAGGTAACCTAGATAATCCAAGTGCCCGCTAGGGAACCTTCATAGTCCAAGTGCCAGCTAGGTAACTTAGATAGTCCAAGTGCCCGCTCGTTAACCTAGATAGTCCTAGTGCCCGTTATTTAACCTAGAGTGTCCAAGTGCCCACGAGGGGACGTACTTAGTCCAAGTGCCCGTTAGCTAACCTAGATAGTCCAAGGGCCCCGCTAGTTAACATTGATCATCCAAGTGCCCGCTAGTTAACCTACGTAGTCCAAGTTCCGCTAGTTAACCTAGATAGTCCAAGTGCTCGCTAGTTAACCTACATAGTACAAGGGCCCGCTAGTTGACATAGATAGTCCAAGTGCCCGCTAGTTAACCTAGATAGTCCAAGTGCCCGCTAGGTAGCGTAAGTAGTTCAAATGTCCGATAGGGATCCTACATAGTCCAAGTGCCCGCTAGGTAACCTATATAGTCCAAGTGCCCGTTTGTTAACCTAGATAGTGCAAGTTCACGCTAGGTAACCTAGACTGTCCAAGTGCCCGCTAGGTTACCTACATAATCCAAGTGCCCGTTTGTTAACCGAGATACTCCAAGTACCCGCTAGGAAACCTACATAGTCAAAGGGCCCGCTAAGTAACCTAGAGTCCAATGCTCGCTAGTTAACCTACATAGTCCAAGTGCCCGCTATGTAACCTAGATAGTCAAAGTGCCCGCTAGGTAACTTACATTGTCCAAGTTCCCGCTAGGTAACCTAGATACTCAAAGTGCCCGTTACCTAACCTAGATAGTCCAAGTGCCCGCTAAGCAACCTACATAGTCCAAGTCCCCGTCGTTAACCTAGAAGTCCAAGTGCCCGCTAGGTAACCTAGACAGTCCAAGTGCCCGCTAGGTTACCTGCACATACCAAGTGCCCGTTAGTTAACCTAGATAGTCCAAGTGCCCGCTAGTAAACCTAGATAGTCCAAGGGCCTGCTAGTTAACCTAGATAGTCCAAGTGCCCGCTAGTTAACCTAAATCGTCCAAGTGTCCGCTAGGTAACCTAGATAGTCCAAGTGCCTGATAGCTAACCTACATAGTCCAAGTGTCCGTTCGTTAACCTAGATAGTCCAAGTGCCCATTGGGTAACCTACATAGTCCAAGTGGCCGCTAGTTAACCTACATAGTCCAAGTGCCTTCTAGGGAGCCTACATTGTCCACGTGACCGCTAGGGAACCTACATAGTCCAAGTGCCCGTTAGGGAACCTATATAGTCTAAATGTCCTCTAGGCAACCTACATAATCAAAGTGCCCGCTCTGGAACATACATAGTCCAAGTGCTCGTTAGCTAACCTAGATAGTCCAAGGGCCCGCTAGTTGACCTACATAGTCCAAGTGCCAGCTAGGTAACCTAGATAGTACAAGTGCCCGCTAGGGAACCTAGATAGTCCAAGTGCCTTTTAGCTAACCTAGATAGTCCAAGTGGTGGCTAGGTAACCTACATAGTCCAAGTGCCCGTTCGTTAACCTAGATAATCCAAGTGCCCGTTAGGTGACCTAGACAGTCCAAGTGCCCGCTAGTTACCCTACATAGTCCACGTGCCCGTTAGTTAACCTAGATAGTCAAAGTGCCTGCTAGGTAACCTAGATAGTCCAAGTGCCCTCCAGGTAACCTACATAGTCCAAGTGCCCGCTAGGCAACCTAAATAGTCCAAATGCCCGCTAGGGAAACTACATAGTCCAAGTGCCCGCTAGTGAACCTAGATAGTCCAAGTGCCGCCTAGTAAACCTACATAATCCATGGGCCAGCTAGTTAACCTACATAGTGCAAGGGCCCGCTAGTTAACCTAGATCGTGCAAGTGTCCGCTAGTTAACCTACATAGTCCAAGTGCCAGCTAAGTAACCTAGATAGTCCAATTGCCCGCTAGGGATCCTTCATAATCCAAGTGCCTGCTAGGTAACCTAGATAGTCCAAGTGCCCGCTAGGGAAGGTACATAGTCCAAGTGTCCGCTAGGTAACCTAGAGAGTGCAAGTGCCCGCTAGTTAACCTACATAGTCCAAGTGCCCGCTAGTTAACCTAGATAGTCCAAGTGCCCGCTAGTAAACCTAGATAGTCCAAGGGCCTGCTAGTTAACCTAGATAGTCCAAGTGCCCGCTAGTTAACTTAAATCGTCCAAGTGTCCGCTAGGTAACCTACATAGTCCAAGTGCCTGTTAGGTAACCTAGATAGTCCAAGTGCCTGATACCTAACCTACATAGTCCAAGTGAACGTTCGTTAACCTAGATAGTCCAAGTGCCCATTGGGTAACCTACATAGTCCAAGTGCCCGCTTGGTAACCTGGTTAGTCCAAGTGCCCGCTAGATAACCTACATAGTCCAAGTGCCTTCTAGGGAGCCTACATAGTCCACGTGACCGCTAGGGAACCTACATAGTCCAAATGCCCGCAAGGAAACCTACATACTCTAAATGTCCGCTAGGCAACCTACATAATCCAAGTGCCCACTCTGGAACATACATAGTCCAAGTGCCCGTTAGCTAACCTAGATAGTCCAAGGGCCCGCTAGTTGACCTACATAGTCCAAGTGCCAGCTAGGTAACCTAGATAGTACAAGTGCCCGCTAGGGAACCTAGATAGTCCAAGTGCCTTTTAGCTAACCTAGATAGTCCAAGTGGTGGCTAGGTAACCTACATAGTCCAAGTGCCCGTTCGTTAACCTAGATAATCCAAGTGCCCGTTAGGTGACCTAGATAGTCCAAGTGCCCGTTAGGTAACCTAGACAGTCCAAGTGCCCGCTAGTTACCCTACATAGTCCACGTGCCCGTTAGTTAACCTAGATAGTCAAAGTGCCTGCTAGGTAACCTAGATAGTCCAAGTGCCCGCCAGGTAACCTACATAGTCCAAGTGCCCGCTAGGCAACCTAAATAGTCCAAATGCCCGCTAAGGAAACTACATAGTCAAAGGGCCCGCTAGGTAACCTAGAGTCCAAGTGCTCGCTAGTTAACCTACATAGTCCAAGTGCCCGCTATGTAACCAAGATAGTCAAAGTGCCCGCTAGGTAACTTACATTGTCCAAGTTCCCGCTAGGTAACCTAGATACTCAAAGTGCCCGTTACCTAACCTAGATAGTCCAAGTGCCCGCTAAGCAACCTACATAGTCCAAGTCCCCGTCGTTAACCTAGAAGTCCAAGTGCCCGCTAGGTAACCTAGACAGTCCAAGTGCCCGCTAGGTTACCTGCACATACCAAGTGCCCGTTAGTTAACCTAGATAGTCCAAGTGCCCGCTAGTAAACCTAGATAGTCCAAGGGCCTGCTAGTTAACCTAGATAGTCCAAGTGCCCGCTAGTTAACCTAAATCGTCCAAGTGTCCGCTAGGTAACCTAGATAGTCCAAGTGCCTGATAGCTAACCTACATAGTCCAAGTGTCCGTTGGTTAACCTAGATAGTCCAAGTGCCCATTGGGTAACCTACATAGTCCAAGTGGCCGCTAGTTAACCTACATAGTCCAAGTGCCTTCTAGGGAGCCTACATTGTCCACGTGACAGCTAGGGAACCTACATAGTCCAAGTGCCCGTTAGGGAACCTATATAGTCTAAATGTCCTCTAGGCAACCTACATAATCAAAGTGCCCGCTCTGGAACATACATAGTCCAAGTGCCCGTTAGCTAACCTAGATAGTCCAAGGGCCCACTAGTTGACCTACATAGTCCAAGTGCCAGCTAGGTAACCTAGATAGTACAAGTGCCCGCTAGGGAACCTAGATAGTCCAAGTGCCTTTTAGCTAACCTAGATAGTCCAAGTGGTGGCTAGGTAACCTACATAGTCCAAGTGCCCATTCGTTAACCTAGATAATCCAAGTGCCCGTTAGGTGACCTAGATAGTCCAAGTGTCTGTTAGCTAACCTAGACAGTCCAAGTGCCCGCTAGTTACCCTACATAGTCCACGTGCCCGTTAGTTAACCTAGATAGTCAAAGTGCCTCCTAGGTAACCTAGATATTCCAAGTGCCCGCCAGGTAACCTACATAGTCCAAGTGCCCGCTAGGCAACCTAAATAGTCCAAATGCCCGCTAGGGAAACTACATAGTCCAAGTGCCCGCTAGTTAACCTAGATAGTCCAAGTGCCCCCTAGTAAACCTACATAATCCATGGGCCAGCTAGTTAACCTACATAATGCAAGGGCCCGCTAGTTAACCTAGATCATGCAGGTGTCCGCTAGTTAACCTACATAGTCCAAGTGCCAGCTAGGTAACCTAGATAGTCCAATTGCCCGCTAGGGATCCTTCATAATCCAAGTGCCTGCTAGGTAACCTAGATAGTCCAAGTGCCCGCTAGGGAAGGTACATAGTCCAAGTGTCCGCTAGGTAACCTAGAGAGTGCAAGTGCCCGCTAGTTAACCTACATAGTCCAAGAGCCCGCTGTTAACCTAGATCATGCAAGTGTCCGCTAGTTAACCTACATAGTCCAAGTGCCCGCTAGTTAACCTAGATAGTCCAAGTGCCCGCTAGTAAACCTAGATAGTCCAAGGGCCTGCTAGTTAACCTAGATAGTCCAAGTGCCCGCTAGTTAACCTAAATCGTCCAAGTGTCCGCTAGGTAACCTACATAGACCAAGTGCCTGCTAGGTAACCTAGACAGTCCAAGTGCCTGATACCTAACCTACATAGTCCAAGTGTCCGTTAGTTAACCTAGATAGTCCAAGTGCCCATTGGGTAACCTACATAGTCCAAGTGCCCGCTTGGTAACCTGGTTAGTCCAAGTGCCCGCTAGTTAACCTACATAGTCCAAGTGCCTTCTAGGGAGCCTACATAGTCCACGTGACCGCTAGGGAACCTACATAGTTCAAATGCCCGCTAGGGAAACTACATAGTCCAAGTGTCCGCTAGGGAAACTACATAGTCCAAGTGTCTGCTAGTTAACCTAGATAATCCAAGTGCCCGTTAGGTGACCTAGACAGTCCAAGTGCCCGCTAGTTACCCTACATAGTCCAAGTGCCCGTTAGTTAACCTAGATAGTCAAAGTGCCTGCTAGGTAACCTAGATAGTCCAAGTGCCCGCTAGATAACCTACATAGTCCAAGTGCCCGCTAGGTAACCTAAATAGTCCAAATGTCCGCTAGGGAAACTACATAGTCCAAGTGTCCGCTAGTTAACCTAGATAGTCCAAGTGCCCCCTAGTAAACCTACATAATCCATGGGCCCGCTAGTTAACCTACATAGTGCAAGGGCCCGCTAGTTAACCTTCATCGTGCAAGTGTCCGCTAGTTAACCTACATAGTCCAAGTGCCCGCTAGGTAACCTACATATTGCAGGTGTCCGCTAGGTAACCTACATAGTCCAAGGGCCCGAAAGTTAACATAGATAGTCCAAGTGCCCGCTAGGGAAGGTACATAGTCCAAGTGCCCGCTAGGTAACCTAGAGAGTGCAAAGGCCCGCTAGTTAACCTACATAGTCCAAGTGCCTGCTAGTTAACCTAGATAGTCCAAGTGCACGCTAGGTAACCTACAGAGTGCAAGTGTCCACTAGTTAACCTACGTAGTCCAAGGAACCCCTAGTTAACCTAGATAGTCCAAGTACCCGCTAGTTAACCTAGATCATCAAATTGTCCGCTAGTTAACCTACATAGTCCAAGTGTCCTTTAGGGAACCTAGATAGTCTAAGTGCCCGCTAAGGAACCTACATAGTCCAATTGTCCGCTCTGGAACATACATAGTTCAAGTGCCTGTTAGTTAACCTAGATAATCCAAGTGCCCGCTAGTTAACCTACATAGTCCAAGTGCCCGCTAGGCAACCTACATAATCCAAGTGCCCGCTAGTTAACCTATATAGTCCAAGTGTCCGCTAGGTAACCTAGAGAGTGCAAGTGCCCGCTAATTAACCTACATAGTCCAAGTGACCATTAGCTAACCTAGATAGTCTAAGAGCCCACTAGTTAACCTACATAGTTCAAGTGCCCGCTAGGTAACTTAGATAATCCAAGTGCCCGCTAGTTAACCTACATAGTCCAAAGGCCCGCTAGTTAACCTACATAGTCCAAGGGCCCGCTAGTTGACCTACATAGTCCAAGTGCCCGCTAGGTAACCAAGATTGTCCTATTGCCCGTTCGTTAACCTAGATAATCCAAATGCCCGTTAGGTGACCTAGACAGTCCAAGTGCCCGCTAGTTACCCTACATAGTCCACGTGCCCGTTAGTTAACCTAGATAGTCAAAGTGCCTGCTAGGTAACCTAGACAGTCCAAGAGCCCGCTAGGTAACCTACATAGTCCAAGTGCCCGCTAGGCAACCTAAATAGTCCAAATGCCCTCTAGGGAAACTACATAGTCCAAGTGCCCGCTAGTTAACCTAGATAGTCCAAGTGCCCCCTAGTAAACCTACATAATCCATGGGCCCGCTAGTTAACCTACATAGTGCAAGGGCCCGCTGGTTAACCTAGATCGTTCAAGTGTCCGCTAGTTAACCTACATAGTCCAAGTGCCTGCTAGGTAACCTAGATAGTCCAAGGGCCTGCTAGTTAACCTAGATAGTCCAAGTGCCCGCTAGGTAACCTACATAGTGCAAGTGTCCGCTAGTTAACCTACGTAGTCAAAGGAACCCCTAGTTAACCTAGATAGTCCAAGTACCCGCTAGTTAACCTAGATCATTCAATTGTCCGCTAGTTAACCTACATAGTCCAAGTGTCCTTTAGGGAACCTAGATAGTCCAAGTGCCCGCTAAGGAACCGACAGGGTCCAATTGTCCGCTCTGGAACATACATAGTTCAAGTGCCTGTTAGTTAACCTAGATAATCCAAGTGCCCACTAGTTAACCTACAAAGTCCAAGTGCCCGCTAGGCAACCTACATAATCCAAGTGCCCGCTAGGTAACCTATATAGTCCAAATGCCCCCTAGGGAACCTACATAGTCCAAGTGCCCGCTAGTTAACCTAGATAGTCCACGTGCCCGCCACTTAACCTACATAGTCCAAGTGTCCGCTAGGTAACCTAGACAGTCCAAGTGACCTCTAGGTTACCTACATAGTCCAAGTGCCCGTTCGTTAACCTACATAGTCCAAGTGCCCGCTAGGTAATGTAGATAGCCCAAGTGCCCGCTAGGGAGCGTACATACTCCAAGTGCCCGCTAGGTAACCTAGATAGTCCAAGTGCCCGCTAGTTAACCTAGATAGTCCAAGTACCCGCTAGGGAACCTACATAGTCCAAGCGCCCGCTAGGGAACCTACATAGTCCAAGTGCTCGCTTGGCAACCTACATAGTTCAAGTGCCCCTTAGTTAACCAAGATAGTCAAAGTGCCTGCTAGGTAACATAGATAGTCCGATTGCCCGCTAGGTAAACTACATAGTCCAAGTGCCCGTTAGGTAACCTTGATAGTCCAATTGCCCGTTAGCTAATCTAGATAGTCCAAGTGTCCGCTAGTTAACCTACATAGTCCAAGTGCCCGTTCGTTAACATACATAGTCCAAGTGCCCGCTAGGTAACCTAGACAGTCCAAGTGCCCGTTAGGTTACCTCCATAGCCCAAGTGCACTTTCGTTTACCTAGATAGTCCAAGTGCCCGCTGGTAACCTACATAGTTCAAGAGCCCGCTAGGTAACCTTGATAGTCCACGTGCCTTCTAGTTAACCTACATAGTCCAAGTGCCCGCTAGGTAACCTATATAGTCTCAGTGCCCGCTAGGTAACCTAGATAGTCCATGTGCCCGCTAGTTAACCTACATAGCCCAAAGGCCCGCTAGTTAACCTACATAGTCCAAGGCCCGCTAGTTGACCTACATAGTCCAAGTGCCCGCTAGGTAACCTAGATTGTCCTATTACCCGTTAGTTAACCTAGATAGTCCAAGTGCCCGCTAGGTAACCCAGATAGTCCAAGTGCCCGCTAGGGTATGTACATAGACCAAGTGCCCGCTAGGCAACCTAGATAGTCCAAGTGCCCGCTAGTTATCCTACATAGTCGAAGGGCCCCTTAGTTAACCTAGATAGTCCACGTGCCCGCTAGTTAACCTAGATTGTCCAAGTGTCCGCTAGTTAACCTACATAGTCCAAGTGCCCTTAGGTAACCTACATAGTCCAAGTTCCCGCTAGGTAACCTAGATAGTCAAGGGCCCGTTACCTATCCTAGATCGTCCAATTGCCCGCTGGGCAACCTACATAGTCCGAGTGCCCGTTCGTTAACATAGAAGTCCAAGTGCCCGCTAGGTAACCTAGACAGTCCAAGTACCCGCTAGGTTACCTGCATAGTCCAAGTGCCCGTTAGGTAACCTACATAGTCCAAGTGTCCGCTAGTTAACCTACATAGTCCAAGTGCCAGTTAGCTAACCTAGATAGTCCAAGGGCCCGCTAGTTGACCTTCATAGTCCAAGTGCCCGCTAGGGAACCTTCATAGTCCAAGTGCCAGCTAGGTAACTTAGATAGTTCAAGTGCCCGCTCGTTAACCTAGATAGTCCTAGTGCCCGTTAGTTAACCTAGAGTGTCCAAGTGCCCCCTAGGGGACGTACTTAGTCCAAGTGCCCGTTAGCTAACCTAGATAGTCCAAGGGCCCCGCTAGTTAACATTGATCATCCAAGTGCCCGCTAGTTAACCTACGTAGTCCAAGGTCCGCTAGTTAACCTAGATAGTCCAAGTACTCGCTAGTTAACCTACATAGTACTAGGGCCCGCTAGTTGACCTAGATAGTCCAAGTTCCCGCTAGTTAACATAGATAGTCCAAGTGCCCGCTAGGTGGCCTAAGTAGTTCAAATGTCCGATAGGGATCCTACATAGTCCAAGTGCCCGCTAGGTAACCTATATAGTCCAAGTGCCCGTTCGTTAACCTAGATAGTCCAAGTGCACGCTAGGTAACCTAGACTGTCCAAGTGCCCGCTAGGTTACATACATAGTCCAAGTGCCCGTTCGTTAACCTAGATAGTCCAAGTACCCGCTAGGAAACCTACATAGTCAAAGGGCCCGCTAGGTAACCTAGAGTCCTAGTGCTCGCTAGTTAACCTACATAGTCCAAGTGCCCGCTATGTAACCTAGATAGTCAAAGTTCCCGCTAGGTAACTTACATTGTCCAAGTTCCCGCTAGGTAACCTAGATACTCAAAGTGCCCGTTACCTAACCTAGATAGTCCAAGTGCCCGCTAAGCAACCTACATAGTCCAAGTGCCCGTCGTTAACCTAGAAGTCCAGGTGCCCGCTAGGTAACCTAGACAGTCCAAGTGCCCGCTAGGTTACCTGCACATACCAAGTGCCCGTTAGTTAACCTAGATAGTCCAAATGCCCACTAGGTAACCTAGATAGTCCAAGTGCCCGCTAGGTAACCTAGATAGTCCAAGTGCCCGCTAGGTAACCTAGATAGTCCAAGGGCCCGCTAGTTAACCTACATAGTCCAAGGGCTCACTTGTTAACTTTGATAGTCCAAGTGCCCGCTTGTTAACCTAGATCGTCCAAATGCCTGCTAGTTAACCTAGATTGTCCAAGTGCCCGCTAGTTACCTACATAGTCCAAGGGCCCACAAGTTAACCTAGATAGTCCAAGTGTCCTCTAGTTAACCTACATAGTCCAAGTACCCGCTAGTTAACCTAGATCGTCCAAATGCCTGCTAGTTAACCTAGATTGTCCAAGTGCCCGCTAGTTAACCTACATAGTCCAAGGGCCCACAAGTTAACCTAGATAGTCCAAGTGTCCTCTAGTTAACCTACATAGTCCAAGTGCCCGCTAGTTAACCTATATACCAAGTGCCCGCTACGTAACCTAGATAGTCCAAGTGCCTGCTAAGGAACCTACATAATCCAAGTGCACACTAGTTAACCTAGATAGTCCAAGTGCCTGCTAGGTAACCTACATAGTGCAAGTGTCCACTAGTTAACCTACATATTCCAAGTGCCCGCTAGTTAACATAGATATTCCAAGTGCCCGCTAGGGAACGTACATAGTCCAAGTGCCCACTAGGTAACCTAAAGAGTGCAAGTGCGCGCTAGTTAACCTAGATAGTTCAAGTACCCGCTAGGTAACCTAGATCGTCCAAGGGCCCCCTAGTTAGCCTACATAGTCCAAGTGCCCGCTGAGGAACCTATATAGTCCAAGTGCCCGTTAGGGAACCTAGATAGTCCAAGTGCCCGTAGTGAACCTACATAGTCAATGTGCCTGCTAGGGAACCTGCATTGTACAAGTGCACGCTAATTAACCTAGATAGTCCAATTGCCCGCTAGTTAACCTAGATAGTCAAAGTGCCCACTAGTTAACATTGATCATCCACGTGCTCGCTAGTTAACCTACATAGTCCAAGTGCCTGATAGGGAACCTACATAGTCCAAGTGCCCGCTGAGGAACCTACATAGTCCAATTGCCCGATAGGGAACCTACATATTCCAAGTGCCCGTTAGGGTACCTAGATAGTCCAAGTGCCCGTAGGGAACCTATATAGTCCAAGTGCCCGCTAGGGAACCTACATAGTCAAAGTGCCCGCTAGGGAACCTGCATTGTGCAAGTGCCCGCTAGTTAACCTAGATAGTCCAAGTGCCCGCTAGTTAACCAAGATAGTCCAAGTGCCCGCTAGTTAACCTACATAGTCCAAGGGCCCGCTAGTTAACCTAGATATTCCAAGTGCCCACTAGTTAACCTAGATAGTCCAAGTGTCCGCTAGTTAACCTACATAGTCCAAGTTACATTTAGGTAACCTAGATAGTACAAGTGCCCGCAATGTAACCTACATAGTCCAAGTGCCCGCTAGGTAACCTAGATATTCCAAGTTCCTGTTAGCTTACCTAGATAATCCAAGTGCCCGCTAGGGAACCTACATAGTCCAAGTGCCCTTTCGTTAACCTATATAGTCCAAGTGCCCGCTAGGTAACCTAGACTGTCCAATTGTCCGCTAGGTTACCTACATAGTCCAAGTGCACGTTCGTTAACCTAGATAGTCCACGTGCCCGCTACGTAACCTACATAGTCCAAGGGCCCTCTAGGTAACCTATATAGTCCAAGTGCCCGCTAGTTAACCTACAGAGTCCAAGTGCCCGCTAAGAAACCTAGATGGTCCAAGTGCCCGTTAGGTAACCTAGATAGTCCAAGTGCCCGCTAGGTAACCTACATAGTCCAAGTTCCCGCTAGGTAACCTAGATAGTCCAAGTGCCCGTTACCTAACCTAGATAGTCCAATTGCCCGCTATGCAGCATACATAGACCAAGTGCCCGTTCGTTAACCTAGAAGTCCAAGTGCCCGCTAGGTAACCTAGACTGTCCAAGTGCCCGCTAGGTTACCTACATAGTCCAAATGCCCGTTCGGTAACCTAGATAGTGCAAGTGCCCGGTAGTTAACCTACATAGTCCAAGTGCCCAGGGGGCCAGTTTACTGTACCTCAGGCTATTGGAGGGGCAGACTATAGTTAAAAAAACAACAAAAATTATGAAAAAATTCATGTGCACCATGCACATCTTGATTTGAAGTTAAAAAAAAAATAAATGCGTCACATACACCCGACAGAAAGGCTCAGTGTCCTCGGCTGTCTGCATGTGGCCCATAGGCTGTAGTTTTGGACCCATGCTCTAGGCGGTCCCCAAGAAGATGTGGTTTTCACCCAATAGCTTGGAGACACTACAATTTGTTTAAAAGTAATGGGGCAGAAGGAGTCCCTGATTGACCCACGCAAGATTAGTTTTCCCATCCCCTATTATTAAGAGTTCATAGTTATGGTTAAGGGGAACCAGGACATCCCGATCTGATCCCTTTAATTCAAGTGTGGGCTGACATTGCCACGAAGAAGCCTGCAAATATAAGACTTACTCCCTCCCTCAAAGACAGGGTCCTTGTTTCCAAGGTTTCAGGAAACATGGCAGGACCGGAAAAACAAACGGTCCAAGTTCCCAAAACCACATAGGTGGAGGCCATCCCTCCCCTACCCCCTCCCCCACCACCTCCCTCTCCCCCATCTTCCCCTCCCCTCCCCTCCCGATCTCTCTCCCCTAATCGGCTTTATCCCATTTTGCAGGAGAACTCTGGGAGTGGGAGAGCTGGCTTCAGACCCTTTGGTTCCAACCCCGCCCTATAAGTTTTCTAGGGTCCAGAAATAGAAAACTTCTAACAGGCCCTTATTGAGTCACTCCCTCCCCCACCTCCCCCACCAACCTCACCCCCACCCCCAACCAGCAGCCCTCCACACACACTAGTACTGGTATGTCTTCCATACTCATCAGCCCACCTGTATGATTGCCAGCAACTTCTCCAGGTGCTGTTCACCACGGAGGAAGGGTAACCCTTCCAGACAGAGGCCCAGTAAGCAGTCAGTGAACCTGATGGTCAGCGAGCGGGCACTCCCCACTTGAGAGAAACTCCTTTGGCCACTACGGATCAATGTGGGATCTCAATTCCTAGCAAGGCCCAGAGGGCTTTACCAGGTATCACCCATTGCTCTTACATGACCCTCTGCGGAAGAACTAGGAAACCTATGACTGTATCTAAGGTCAGTGAGAACTTTCGTGCCTTATAAGAGAATGTCCGCCTGCCTTTCTAGAGTAGCTGATGTAAGCCAAGGGCTTTATACCCCTAACGGCCCCGAGAACCGGAGGGCAATGAGTATTGCCTTTATTTCTCAGTCAGTCTGTCTCAGACATGAAAAAGAAGTTGGAAGGGTTTGAATGGAAAAATCTTAGTGATTTGGTACAAGTGGCTCATTGAGTGTATAACAACAGAGATGACCCTAGCACGACAGAGACAAAGAAACTAGCTAAAATACTAGTAATTGCCATGAGAGACCCCAGAGACTCAGGAAAAGGAGAGCATGGCCCACTCACGGAGAGACTAACTTGTGGGCACCGCCAAGCCATGGGGAAGGATCAATGTGCCTACTGCAGGAAAGAAGGACACTGGAAAAATCAGTGTCTTGAAACCCCAGGAGAGGTGCACGACCCTCCACTAGAGTGGACGGGCCTCATCTGCACCTAGAAAAACCAAGCAAGAGACTATAATGCTTGAAGAAGCTGAATGAAGGGGTCAGAGCTCTTTTTCCCTTCGCCACCAAGCCCAGGCTAACTCTCCTTGTAGGGGGCCAGCCAGTAAATTTCTTGGTGGACACCGGGGCCACCTTCTCAGGTTCAGAAAGGAATACGGGCACATTTTCAAAAAGAAAGATGTGAATTACTGTGAGCCTATGATTCCTTCCACAGATCACTCACACCAGAAGGTTTTCATGGAGGTTAGGTGGGCTTCCCAAGACAACAAGATAACAAATATCTATCTGCCCTTTGTCCCAGTTAGCCACCTGGTTATGGTATCACTGGCTCCTGGCTCAGCTGCTGAGCCAGTGAAGCAGTTATAGCAGGAGAAGACTAGGTGGCCAGTGGCCATCAACGGAAGGACCAAATCTCCACAGTGGGCTTCCTGTTTCAATATGGAGCCACGTATGTCACCTGCTGGACACCATCTCTATCCTGAGCTCATAATTGCCATCCCAGGTCTAGAATGCGACGCGCAGGTACACACTATATGAAACAGTCTCTGATTAACTCCTCTGGATAACTTGCTGACATGGGAGTCTGGATAATCCAGTACATTTACTTTCCAGATGAGAAAACTCACTTAAAAACACACAGGAGTTGACCCAGAGACTCACAATTGGTTAACAACAAAGTCATATTCACAACCAGCGTCTGCACCAAGAGCACGGTGCCGCAAAGAACTGTGCCCATCAAGCAGTCAATATCTCCTGGACTCTCAAAAGATCTGAGCTGCCACCCATCCCCCACATCCTTGCAGCCCCCAAAGATTGTATTTCACAGGATGGCACCGGATCTGCAGCTCGCGAAGAGGGACATATCTGATCAGAGAACACAGAGCAGAACAAGGGGGAGGAGGGGAGAATGGAGCACATCCTGGCCCTCTACACCTTGAGGATGATGTTCCCAATCAGAGAAGCCAGTCCACAGAGAAGACCACATGGGCAGCCCCACGATGAGAAACGTCCCTCAAAGACCCATAGCCCAAGAGTGGACAACATTGGAGACACAGTGTGGGAACTGCGCCCGAACTGATCCTGCCACATCGAGGCATGACACTAAGAGAGTGCAGCGGAAGAGAAAGAAAATGGAGCATCAAAGTCCCCGGGGAATGCCAAAGGTGGACTTTGTGGTCAGGGCTCGGTGCCCCAACAGACTGGACTGGAAAACACTCCTAAAGTTCACCACACAGTCCTTGTACTTTTCTTTCTTGGTTAGTGTTGTTTTCTTTTAGTGTCATTGGATTTTGGTTGGGTTTTGTTTTCATTTTTGTATGTTTTTTTTCTTTTTGCTGCTTGGATTTGCTCAGTCTTGTTTTGTGCATGTTATTACCTTTACAGGTCTGTCTAATTAAGAGAGGCTGGATGAACAATCTGGAGGAGTAAACATGTGACCGGCCCTTTCATTGGGCATGGGAGTGAGCACGCTGGGGGTAAAGGGAGTGGTGTAAAGAAACCCAGAGACAAAGGAACAACAAGTGATGGAAATCGGTGATTAGGGGGATGTAGGAGGCCTGGTAGGGCATAATCAAGGGTAATGTAACCAAGAGGAATTACTGAAACCCAAAGGAAGGCTGAGCATGGCAGTGGGCACAAGAGGAAAATCAAAGGGTATAGAAGAGTGAGCTGGGAAGCAAGGGCCAGTTATAGACGTCTAAATAAAGTCATGTACATATATTTTCAAAGAGGCATGGGGAAATAGATCTATGTCCATATGTTTATAGATTTAGTATTAAGTAGGCAGATGGACATAGGGCCTCCGCTCAAGGACTCCCTCATTGCAAGAACAGTGTTCTATTAATTTGGCATTCTACAATGCTCACCTTCCCTACACGATCACTCAGCACAAAGCGGCTGCATAAGCAAATGTGGTGAAGAAAGCCGATGGTGTCCATCTACCAAAAGATATAGCGTGTGGGGTCTTAAAGTCTTGAAGGTACAGAAGCAGCCATGTAGCTCAGAAGCAACAGAGCCCACATGTAGGAAGCATACCAGCCTGTGTGATCACAAAGTTTCAAAGGGATAAGGCAACAGGCATCATGAAAACAAATAAAATTTATCATGGAAAATGAGAGGGGACTGCCGGGTATAGAACCAAAACCTATTTGCAGTGCACTGGAAATCCCCTTACAGAAGAATCTCAGAGAGGAGATTAAAGAATACAGGTTATGAGACAGCAAAGATGAAACACAACTTTCCTCTAGTTCTTAATGCTTCCTCTTGCCCCACTATCATGATCCCAGTTCTACCATACTAATCTGGCCAAACTAGAGAAGGTATTCTAGTACCGATAGGAATTTCAAACACGGGGAATCCAGGGTGGATGGGCCCTTTAGGACCAGTGTTATGAGTGGAGATATTGGGAGGGTGGAGGAAGGGCAGAATGGAAAGTGGGTACCGATTACAAGGATCTTCATTGACCTCAAAAGAAAGGTGGGTGAAGATATGACAAAAGAATTAGTACATTTCAAAGGATTGATGAGGGATGGGTGGCGGGCATTGAGGGGGGAAAAATGAGGAGCTGAGCCCAGGGGCTTGGGTGAAGAGTAGATATTTTGAGAATAATGAGGGCACTTAATGTACAGATGTGCATCAAACAGCTGATGTATATATATTTTGTGGGTAGTGTTGTAGGAGCCACTAATGAAAAGATCATAAAAGAAACAAAAATAATCTGGGCAGAGGGCTCATGCAAGGATGATCTCAGGCTGGATTAGACCAGTCAAAACAGCTACTGGAGTCGCCTCACCCTGTGTCAATTCCTGAGTCAGGCATGAAGCTTAGGGCCCACAGCCCCAGCAGCTGGCTAGTGAGGGACCTGGGTCTCTGAGGCCATTCCACAGGGGGAATGGTCCTCTTTCATGCAGGGCCCACCCTCCTATGTAAGCGTGCTCTCTGGGACAGGGCTTACATGGAGTCCACACCATGGGAGCTCTACTACTCATGGGGGATTGGCAGGAAGCCTCTGCTCATGCGCACTCACCACCAACTAGCTGGAGGATCTCTGTGAACAAAGCCTGAGGGACAACAAGCCCACTAACTGATGCTGTAAGAGATACAATCAGCATCCAGAAACCTGCAACTGGGAGTAACAGGCAGCATACCTTGGTCCCAGCCCCTCCCACTCTAATCTACAAGGAGTGACATTGCAAAGCAGAGCGTTTTCATAAAGCACTGCCAGGACCGTGGAATTAGCAGCCTCATTTGTGGAAATGGATACTCTGTGATCCAGACGTACTACCTCCTCCCTTCCAGTCAGCTGAGACAAAAACCCTTGCAAGCAGAAAGCCATGCATCTGAACAGTATCCACCAGCCACTCATGTGCAGCCTTACTGCCTACAAAGAGCCTTCCTGAGTGACAGAGAAATCACGCAGAAGCCTGGTCTGTCACTCAAGTGTGTTTTATTAGCGCTAGGGAGGCGTGGTGGGCAAGTCTGGCCGACCCCAGTGGTTGAATTGAATTTACATGGCCTAGGTTGGTCAATACAGGTATAGGACCCACGCAGGTGTACCTCCCCTTCATGGCCAGGACCTGGATCTCTGAGCATGCATAGGGTGCCTCTCCTAACTGGGCTCTTATCTTGGCCCTATGGGCATGCTTAACAGATGCCCCAGTCCCTAGCATAGCTACCTAACATTTGCCCCCCTGAAGAGATATGGACCCAAATCTTTGGGGTACTGGGCGACGACATCTCTAGCTACTTCCTGCTGGCAAAAGGGGCGAAGTGGGGCTTTGGGTCCATACCCTTCCTACATTGCTGGGAGGGGTTGTCCATTGAGGGCAACTTTATCTAGGATGGATAAGGTTGAGGTGCTCCAGGAGATGTTAGTCGTGGACCTGACACACTTGGTTCGGAAGCTTTAGTCACCCGATAACTTCTGGGAAAAACAAACGGTCTAAAAGGTGAGCAGTTTAACTGCGACAAGGCTAAGCTTGTGAGGTGGCAGTGGCCTTGAAATTAGGTGAGTGTCACAGGCAACAAAAAAAATCTTAGGATCACCAGACATGTGTGTTTGTTCATTGGAAGTCCAGGAAGAGGGATAAAAGCATTCACACATTCCCCTAGGTGGGCACAGGTTTGGGCACTACTAGGTGCAGTGGGATCACTGATTCATTTATCATGCTAAGGTCTTGGACCCGCTGATAAGACCCATCCTTCTTTTTAACCCTATAACACTTCAATTTTAATTTTGGAAAAAAATTATTTTCTTTTTGTTGTGGACTTTCATAGTTTTAAATATATATATGTATTAATATATACATTTTTAAAAATGTTATGAAAACATCATGCTCCGCGTTATAGAGTTAAATTGCAATAATGGGCAAGCACTGGAGGAGTCAAAAGTGAACAAAATAGAGTAACTGCCTAAGTCACTTTGAAGTTTCCTGGGTTCAATTGGAGTAAAGGCTTGTAAATTACCCGGGGTCCAAATTCCCATGGTGCCTCCTACAACGGGTAGAATGTTCAGGGGTGTTTCAGGGCTGGGAGATTAGTAACCCTTAAGTCCAGGATACATTAGGGCAGAGGTCCTGAAACTGTTTACCCAGGGGGCCAGTTCACTATCCCTCAGGCCTTTTGAAGGAAAGACTATAGTTTAAAAAAACAAATATTACGAACAAATTCATGTGCACACTGCACATATTGATTTGAAGTTCAAAAATAAAAATAAATAGGGCACATACACCCTGCAGAAAGGATCAACGTCCTCGGCTGTCTGCATGTGTCCCACAGGCTCTAGTTTGAGGACCCCTGCTCTAGGCGTTCACCAAGAAGATGTGGTTTCAACCCAAAAGCTTGGAGACTCTACAATTTGTTTAAAAGTGATGGGGCAGAAGGAGTCCCTGATTGACCCACGCAAGACTAGTTTTCCCATCCCCTATTACTAAGAGTTCATAGTTATGGTTATGGGCAACCAGGACATCCCGATCTGATCCCTTTAATTCAAGTGTGGGCTAACATTGTCAATTAGAATCCTGCAAATATAAAAGACTTACTCCCTCCCTCAAAGAAAGGGTCCTTGTTTCCAAGGTTTCAGGAAACATGGCAGGACTGGGAAAACACACGGTCCAAGTACCCAAAACCAAATAGGGCGAGGCCATCCCTCCCCGTCCCCCACCCTGACCCCCTCCCCATCCCTTCCCCTCCCCTCCTCTCCCGACCTCTCTCCCCTAATCCGCTTTATCCCATTTTGCAGGAGAACTCTGGGAGTGGGAGAGCTGGCTTCAGACCCTTTAGTTCCACCCCCGCCCTATAAGGTTTCTAGGGGACACAAATAGAAAACTTCTAACAGGCCCTTATTGAGTCATGCCCTCCCTCACCGGCACCCCACCCCATCCCTCGCCCTACCAGCAGCCCCCCACACACACTAGTCCTGGTATGTCTTCCATACTCATCAGCCCACCTGGAATGATTGCCAGCAACTTCTCCAGGTGCTGTTCACAACGGAGGAAGGGTAGCCCTTCCAGACTGAGGACCAGTAAGCAGTCAGTGAACCTGATGGTCAGCGAGCGGGCACTACCCACTTAAGAGAAACTCTTTTGGCCACTACACGAACAATGTGGGATTTCAATTCCTAGCAAGGCCCAGAGGGCTTTACCAGGTATCACCCGTTGCTCTTACATGACCCTCTGTGGAAGAGTTAGGAAACATATGAATTTATCTAAGGTCAGTGACAATTTTCAGGCTCTTATAAGAGAATGTCCGCCTGCCTTTTTAGAGTGGCTGATGGAAGCATACGGGCTTTATACCCCTAACTGCCCAGAGGCCCCGAAACAGGAGGGCAATAAGTATTGCCTTTATGACTCAGTCAGTCTGCCTAAGACATGAAAAAGCAGTGGGAAAGGTTTGAACGGAAAAATCTTAGTGATTTGGTACAAGTAGCTCATTGAGTGTATAACAACAGAGATGACCCTAGCACGACAGAGACAAAGAAACTAGCTAAAATACTAGTAATTGCCATGAGAGACCCCAGAGACACAGGAAATGGAGAGCATGGCCCACTCACGGATAGACTAACCTGTGGGCACCGACAAGCCATGGGGAAGGATCAATGTGCCTACTGCAGGAAAGAAGGACACTGGAAAAATCAGTGCCTTGAAAACCCCAGGAGAGGTGCACGACCCTCCACTAGAGTGGACGGGCCTCATCTGCACCTAGAAAGACCCAAGCAAGAGACAATAATGCTTGAAGAAGCTGAGTGAAGGGGGTCAGGGCTCTGTTTAACTTCACCACCAAAAGCCCAGGCTAACTCTCCATGTAGGGGGCCAGCCAGTAAATTTCTTGGTGGACACAGGGGCCACCTTCTCAGGTTCAGAAAGGAATACGGACACATTCTCAAAAAGAAAGATGTGAATTATTGTGAGCCTATGATTCCTTCCACAGATAACTCACACCAGAAGGTTTGCATGGAGGTTAGGTGGGCTTCTCAAGACAACAAGATAACAAATATCTATCTGCCCTTTGTCCCAATTAGCCACCTGGTTATGATGGCACTGGCTCCTAGCTCAGCTGCTGAGCCATTGAAGCAGTTATAACAGGAGAAGACTAGGTAGACGGTGGACATCAACGGAAGGACCAAATCTCCACAGTGGGCTTCCTGTTTCAATATGGAGCCACGTATGTCACCTGCAGGACACCATCTCTATCCCGAGCTCAAAATTGCCACCCCAGGTCTAGAATGCAGCGCGCAGGTACACACTATATGAAACAGTCTCTGATTAACCCCTCTCGATAACTTGCTGACATGGGAGTTGGATAATCCAGTTCATTTACTTTCCAGATGAGAAAACTCACTCAAAAACACACAAGAGTTGACCCAGAGACACACACCTGGTTAACAACAAAGTCATATTCACAACCAGCATCTGGACTTAGAGCACGGTGCCCCAAAGTATTATGCCCATCGAGCAGTCAATATCTCCTGGACTCTCAAAAGATCTGAGCTGACACCCACCCACCCCAACATGCTTGCAGCCCCCGAAGATTGTATTTCACAGGATGGCACCGGATCTGCAGCTCGCGGAGAGGGACATATCTGATCAGAGAACACAGGACAGAACAAGGGGGAGGAGGGGAAAATGGAGCACATCCTGGCCCAATATGCCTTGAGGATGATGTTCCCAATCAGAGAAGCCAGCTCACAGAGAGGACCACGATGAGAAACGTCCCTCAAAGACCCATAGCCCTAGAGGGGACAACACTGGAGACACAGTGTGGGAACTACGCCCGAACTGATCCTGCCACATCGAGGCATGATACTAAGAGAGTGCAGCGGAAGAGAAAGAAAACGGAGCATCAAAGTCCCCGGGGAATGGCAAAGGTGGACTTTGTGGTCAGGGATCGGTTCCCCAACAGACTGTACTGCAAAACACTCCTAAAATTCACCACACAGTCCTTGTACTTTTCTTTCTTGGTTAGTGTTGTTTTCTTTTAGTGTCATTGGATTTTGGTTGGGTTTTGTTTTCATTTTTGTTTGTTTTTTTTCTTTTTGCTGCTTGGGTTTGCTCAGTCTCGTTTTGTGCATGTTATTACCCTTACAGTGTCTGTCTAATTAAGAAAGGCTGGATGAATTATCTGGAGGAGTAAACATGTGACCAGCCCTTTCCATTGGGCATGGGAGTGTGCACGGTGGGGGGAAAGGAAGTGGTGTAAGGAAACCCAGAGAGAAGGGAACAAAAAGTGATGGAAATCGGTGGTGAGAGATATGTAGGAGGCCTGGTAGGGCGTGATCAAGGGTAATATAACCAAGAGTAATTACTGAAACCCAAAGGAAGACTTAGCATGGCAGTGGGCACAAGAGGAAAATCAAAGGGTATAGAAGAGTGAGCTGGGAAGCAAGGGCCAGTTATAGATGTCTAAATAAAGTCATGTACATATATTTACAAAGGGGCATGGGGAAATAGATCTATGTCCATATGTTTATAGATTTAGTATTAAGGTAGCAAATACACTTTGTGCCTCCGCTCAAGGACTCCCTCATTGCAAGAACATTGTTCTATTAAATTGGCATTAATTGATGCTCACCTTCCCTACACGATCACTGACCACAAAGAGGCTGCATAAGCAAGTATGGTGAAGAAAGCCGATGGTGTCCAGCTACCTAAAGATATAGCGTGTGGGGTCTTAAAGGCTTGAAGGTACAGAAGCAGCCATCTAGCTCAGAACTAACAGAGCCCACATGGAGGGAGCATACCAGCCTGTGTGATCACAAAATTTCAAAGGGATAAGGCAACAGGCATCATGAGAACAAAAAAATCTTATCATGGAGAATGAGAGGGGACTGCCGGGTATAGACCCAAAACCTATTTGCAGTGCACTGGACATCCCCTTACAGAAGGAGCTCAGAGAGGAGATTAAACAATACAGGGTATGAGACAGCAAAGTTGAAACACAACTTTCCTCTAGGTCTTAATGCTTCCTCTTGCCCCACTGTCATGATCCCAGTTCTACCATACTAATCTGGCCAAACTAGAGAAGGTATTCTACTACAGATAGGAATTTCAAACACGGGGAATCCAGAGTGGATGGGCTCTTTAGGACCAGTGTTTTGAGTGGAGATACTGGGAGGGTGGAGGAAGGGCAGGATGGAAAGTGGGAACCGATTACAAGGATCTTCATTGACCTCAAAAGAAAGTTGGGTGAAGATATGACAAAAGAATTAGTACATTTTCAAGGATTGATGAGGGATGGGTGGTGGGCTTTGAGGGGGAAAAAATGAGAAGCTGAGGCCAGGGGCTTGGGTGGAGAATGGAGATTTTGAGAATAAGGAGGGCAATTAATGTACAGATGTGCTTCAAACAGCTGATGTATATATGGATTGTGGTTAGTGTTGTAGGAGCGACTAATAAAAAGATCATAAAAGAAACAAAAATAATCTGGCCAAAGGGTTAATGCAAGCATGATCTCAGGCTGGATTAGACCAGTCAAAACAGCTACTAGAGTCGCCTCACCCTGTGTCTATTCCTGAGTCAGGCATGAAACTTAGGGACCACAGCCCCAGCAGCTGTCCAGTGAGGGAGGTGGGTCTCTGAGGCAATTCCACAGGGGGAATGGTCCTCTGTATTGCAGGGCCCAACCTCCTTTGTAAGCGTGCTGTCTGGGGCACGGCTTTCATGGAGTCCACACCATGGGAGCTCTACTACTCATGGGGGATTGGTAGGAAGCCTCTGCTCATGCGCACACACCACCAACTAGCTGGAGGATTTCCGTGAACAAAGCCTGAGGCAGACAAGAAGCCCACTAACTGATGCTGTAAGAGATACAATCAACATCCAGAAACCTGCAAGTGGGAGTAAGAGGCAGCATACCTTGGTCCCAGCGCCTCCCACTCTAATCTACAAGGAGTGACATTGCAAAGCAGAGGGTTTTCATAAAGCACTGCCAGGACTGTGAAATGAGCAGCCTCATTTGTGGACATGGATACTCTGTGATCCAGACGCACTACCTCCTCCCTTCCAGTCAGCTGAGACAAAAACCCTTGCAAGCAGAAAGCCATGCATCTGAACAGTATCCACCAGACACTCATGTGCAGCCCCGCTGCCTCCAAAGAGCCTTCCTGAGTTAGAGAGAAATCACGCAGAAGCCTGGTCAGTCACTCACGTGAGTTTTATGAGCGTTAGGGAGGTGTGGTGGGGAAGCCTGGCGGACCCCAGTGGATGAATTTAATTTACATGGCCTAGGTTGGTCACTCCAGGTACAGGACCCACCCAGGTGTACCTCCCCTTCATGGCCAGAACCTGGATCTCTGAGCATGCACAGGGTGCCTCTCCTAACTGGGCTCTTATCCTGGCCCTATGGGCATGCATAACGGATGCCCCAGTCCCTAGCATAGCTACCTAACATTTGCCCCCCTGAAGAGATATGGACCCAAATCTTTGGGGTACTGGGCGACCATATCTCTAGCTACTTCTTGCTGGCAAAAGGGGCAAAGTGGGGCTTTGGGTCCATACCCTTCCTACACTGCTGGGAGGGGTTGTCCATTGAGGGCAACTTTATCCAGGATGGATAAGGTTGAGGTGGTTCAGGAGATGGTAGTCGTGGAGCTGGCACACTTGGTTCGGAAGCTTTAGTCACCCGATAACTTCTGGGAAAAACAAACTGTCAAAAAGGTGAACATTTTGAATGCGACAAGGCTAAGCTTGTGAGGTGGCAGTGGCCTTGAAATTAGGTGAGTGTCACAGGAAACAAAAAAAATCTTAGGATTACCAGACATGTGTGTTTGTTCATTGGAAATACAGGAAGAGGGATAAAAGCATTCACACTTTCCCCTAGGAGGGCACAGGTTTGGGCACTACTAGGTGCAGTGGGATCACTGACACATTTATGATGTTAACATATTGGACCCGCTGATAAGACCCATCCTTCTTTTTTCCCTATAACCCATCACGTTTAATTTAGGGAAAAAATTATTTCCTTATTGTTGTGGACTTTCATAGTTATAAATATATATATGAATATATACATTTTTAAATGTTATGAAAACATCATTCTCCGCGTTATAGAGTTAAATGTAAATAATGGGCTAGTACAGGAGGAGTCAAAAGTGACCAAATAGAGTAACTGCCTAAGTCATTTTGAATTTTCTTGGGTTCAATTGGAGTAAAGGCTTGTAAATTACCCGGGGTCCAAATTCCCATGGTGCCTCCTACAATGGGTAGAATGTTCAGGGATGTTTCAGGGCTGGGAGATTAGTAACCTCTAAGTCCAGGATACCTTAGGGCAGCGGTCCTGAAACTGTTTACCCAAAGGGCCAGTTCACTGTCCCTCAGGCCATTGGAGGGACAGACTAGAGTTTAAAAAAAACAAAAATTACGAACAAATTCATGTGCACACTGCACATCTTGATTTGAAGTTCAAAAAAAAATTAATGGGGCACATACAAACGTCAGAAAGGATCAATGTCCTCGGCTCTCTGCATGTGGCCCACAGGTTGTAGTTTGAGGACTCCAGCTCTAGGCGTTCACCAAGAGGATGTTGTTTCAACCCAAAAGCTTGTAGACTCTACAATTTGTTTAAAAGTGATGGGGCAGAAGGAGTCCCTGATTGACCCACACAAGACTAATTTTCCCATCCCCTATTACTAAGAGTTCATAGTTATGGTTAAGGGGAACCAGGACATCACGATCTGATCCCTTTAATTCAAGTGTGGGCTGACTTTGCCACTAAGAAGCCTGCAAATATAAAAGACTTACTCCCTCCCTCAAAGAAAGGGTCCTTGTTTCCAAGGTTTCAGGAAACATGGCACCGGAAAAAGAAACGGTCCAAGTTCCCAAAACCACATAGGTGGAGGCCCTCCCTCACTTTCCCCCTCCCCAACCCCCTCCCCTTCCCCCTCCTTTCCGCTCCCCTCCCCTCCCGATCTCTCTCCCCTAATCGGCTTTATCCCATTTTGCAGGAGAACTCTGGGAGTGTGAGAGCTGGCTTCAGACCCTATGGTTCCATCCCCGCCCTATAAGGTTTCTAGGGGCCAGAAATAGAAAACTTCTAACAGGCCGTTATTGAGTCACTCCCTCCCACACCGGCCCCCCAACCTCACCCACACCCCTAACCAGCAGCCCCCCACACACACTAGTACTGGTATTTCTTCCATACTCATTAGCCCACCTTGAATGATTGCCAGCAACTTCTCCAGGTGCTGTTCACAACGGAGGAAGGGTAGCCCTTCCACACAGAGGCCCAGTAAGCAGTCAGTGAACCTGATGGTCAGCGAGCGGGCACTACCCACTTGAGAGAAACTCTTTTGGCCACTACACGGAGAATGTGGGATCTCAATTCCTAGCAAGGCCATGAGCGCTTTACCAGGTATCACCCGTTGCTGTTACATGACACTCTGCGGAAGAGCTAGGAAACCTATGAATTTATCTAAGGTCAGTGAGAATTTTCAGGTTCCTATAAGAGAATGTCCGCCTGCCTTTCTAGAGTGGCTGATGTAAGCCTACGGGCTTTATACCCCTAACGGCCCGGAGGCACTGAGAACAGGAGCGCAATAAGTATTGCCTTTATTACTCAGTCAGTCTGCCTCAGACATGACAACGAAGTGGGGAGGGTTTGAAGGGAAAACCTTAGCGATTTGGTACAAGTGGCTCATTGAGTGTATAACAACAGAGATGACCCTAGCACGACAGAGACAAAGAAGCTAGCTAAAATAATCATAATTGCCATGAGATACCCCAGAGACTCAGGAAAAGGAGAGCATGGCTCACTCACGGAGAGACTAACCTGTGGGCACCGCCAAGCCATGGGGAAGGACCAATGTGCCTACTGCAGGAAAGAAGGACACTGGAAAAATCAGTGCCTTGAAAACCCCAGGAGAGGTGCACGACCCTCCAATAGAGTGGATGGGCCTCATCTGCACGTAGAAAGACCCAAGCAAGAGACAATAATGCTTGAAGAAGCTCAATGAAGGGGTCAGGGCTCTGTTTCACTTCGCCGCCAAAAGCCCAGGCTAACTCTCCAAGTAGGAGGCCAGGCAGTAAATTTCTTGGTGGACACAGGGGCCACCTTCTCAGGTTCAGAAAGGAATATGGGCACATTTTCAAGAAGAAAGATGTGAATTACTGTGAGCCCATGATTCCTTCCACAGATAACTCACACCAGAAGGTTTGCATGGAGGGTAGGTGGGTTTCCCAAGACAACAAGATAACAAATATCTATCAGCCCTTTGGCCCAGTTAGCCACCTGGTTATGATATCACTGGCTTCTGACTCAGCTGCTGAGCCAGTGATGCAGTTATAGCAGGAGAAGACTAGGTGGCCGGTGGCCATCAATGGAAGGACCAAATCTCCACAGTGGGCTTCCTGTTTCAATATGGAGCCACGTATGTTACCTGCTGGACACCATCTCTATCCTGAGCTCATAATTGCCATCCCAGGTCTAGAATGCGGCGCGCAGGTACACACTATATGAAACAGTCTCTGATTAACTCCTCTGGATAACTTGCTGACATGGGAGTCTGGATAATCCTGTACATTTACTTTGCAAATTAGAAAACTCACTCAAAAACACACGGGAGTTCACCCAGAGACACACAACTGGTTAACAACAAAGTCATATTCAAACCAGCGTCTGGACCAAGAGCACGGTGCCCCACAGAACTGTGCCCATCGAGCAGTCAATATCTCCTGGACTCTCAAAAGATCTGAGCTGACACCCACCCACCCCACATCCTTGCAGCCCCAAAAGATTGTATTTCACAGGATGGCACCGGATCTGCAGCTCGTGGAGAGGGACATATCTGATCAGAGAACACAGGGCAGAACAAGGGGGAGGAGGGAAGAATGGAGCACACCCTGGCCCAATACACCTTGAGGATGATGTTCCCAATCAGAGAAGCCAATCCACAGAGAAGACCACATGGGCAGCCCCACGATGAGAAACGTCCCTCAAAGACCCATAGCCTTAGAGGGGACAACACTGGACACACAGTGTGGGAACTGCGCCCGAACTGATCCTGCCACTTCGAGGCATGATACTAAGAGAGTCAGCGGAAGAGAAAGAAAACGGAGCATCAAAGTCCCCGGGGAATGCCAAAGGTGGACTTTGTGGTCAGGGTTCGGTGCCCCCACAGACTGGACTGGAAAACACTCCTAAAGTTCACCACACAGTCCTTGTACTTTTCTTTCTGGTTAGTGTTGTTTTCTTTTAGTGTCATTGGATTTGGGTTGGGTTTTGTTTTCATTTTTGTTTGTTTTTCTTTTTGCTGCTTGGTTTAGCTCAGTCTTGTTTTGTGCATGTTATTACCTTTACAGGTCTGTCTAATTAAGAGAGGCTGGATGAAGAATATGGAGGAGTAAACATGTGACCGGCCCTTTCCATTGGGCATGGGAGTGAGGAGGGTGGGGGGAAAGGAAGTGGTGTAAAGAAACCCAGAGACAAGGGTACAACAAGTGATGGAAAACGGTAGTGAGGGGGATGTAGGAGGCCTGGTAGGGCGTGATCAAAGGTAATGTAACCAAGAGGAATTACTGAAACCCAAAGGAAGACTGAGCATGTCAGTGGGCACAAGAGGAAAATCAAAGGGTATAGAAGAGTGAGCTGGGAAGCAAGGGCCAGTTATAGACGTCTAAAAAAAGGCATGTACTTATGTACATATATTTACAAAGGGGCATGGGGAAATAGATCTATGTCCATATGTTTATAGATTTAGTATTGAGGTAGCAGATGGACATAGGGCCTCCGCTCAAGGAATCCCTCATTGCAAGAACACTGTTTTATAAAATTGGCATTCTAAGATGCTCACCTTTCCTACACAATCACTGACCACAAAGCGGCTGCATAAGCAAATGTGGTGAAGAAATCCGATGGTGTCCAGCTACCTAAAGATATAGCGTGTGGGGTCTTAAAGGCTTGAGGGTAAAGAAACAGCCATCTGGCTCTGAAGCAACAGAGCCCACATGGAGAAAGCATACCAGCCTGTGTGATCACAAAGTTTTAAAGGGATAAGGCAAGAGGCATCATGAGAACAAAAAAATCTTATCATGGAGAATGAGAGGGGACTGCCGGGTATAGACCCAAAACCTATTTGCAGTGCACTGGACATCCCCTTACAGAAGGAACTCAGAGTGGAGATTAAAGAATACAGGGTATGAGACAGCAAAGATGAAACACAACTTTCCTCTAGTTCTTAATGCTTCCTCTTGCCCCACTATCATGATCCCAGTTCTACCATACTAATCTGGTAAAACTAGAGAAGGTATTCTAGTACCGATAGGAATTTCAAACACGGGATATCCAGAGTGGATGGGCCCTTTACCAGTGTTATAAGTGGAGATACTGGGAGGGTGGAGGAAGGGCAGGATGGAAAGTGGGAACCGATTACAAGGATCTTCATTGACCTCAAAAGAAAGGTGGGTGAAGATATGACAAAAGAATTAGTACATTTCCAAGGATTGATGAGGGATGGGTGGCGGGCATTGAGGGGGGAAAAATGAGGAGCTGAGGCCAGGGGCTTGGGTGGAGAGTGGATATTTTGTGAATAAGGAGGGCAATTAATGTACAGATGTGCTTCAAACAGATGATGTATTTATGGATTGCGGTTAGTGTTGTAGGAGCCACTAATGAAAAGATCATAAAAGAAACAAAAATAATCTTGGCAGAGGGCTCATGCAAGGATGATCTCAGGCTGGATGAGACCAGTCAAAACAGCTACTGGAGTGGCCTCACCCTGTGTCTATTACTGAGTCAGCCATGATGCTTAGGACCCACAGCCCCAGCAGCTGGCCAGAGAGGGAGGTGGATCTCTGAGGCCATTCCACAGGGGGAATGGTCTTCTGTCCTGCAGGGCCCACCCTCCTTTGTAAGCGTGCTGCCTGGGGCAAGGCTTTCATGGAGTCCACACCATGGGAGCTCTACTACTCATGGAGGATTGGCAGGAAGCCTCTGCTCATGTGCATACACCACCACCTAGCTGGAGGATCTCCGTGAACAAAGCCTGAGGCAGACAACAAGCCCACTAACTGATGCTGTAAGAGATACAATCAGCATCCAGAAACCTGCAACTGGGAGCAAGAGGCTGCATACCTTGGTCCCAGCCCCTCCCACTCTAATCTACAAGGAGTGACATTGCAAAGCAGAGGGTTTTCATAAAGCACTTCCAGGACAGTGGAATGAGCAGCCTCGTTTGTGGACATGGATACTCTGTGATCCAGACGTACTACCTCCTCCCTTCCAGTCAGCTGAGACAAAAACCCTTGCAAGCAGAAAGCCATGCATCTGAACAGTATCCACCAGCCACTCTTGTGCAGCCCAGCTGCCTCCAAAGAGCCTTCCTGAGTGTGAGAGAAATCATGCAGAAGCCTGGTCTGCACTCAAGAGAGTTTTATGAGCGTTAGGGAGGCGTGGTGGGCAAGTCTGGCCGACCCCAGTGGCTGAATTGAATTAACATGGCCTAGATTGGTCAATCCAGGTACAGGAACCACCCAGGTGACCTCCCCTTCATGGCCAGAAATCTGGACCTCTGAGCATGCACAGGGTGCCTCTCCTAACTGGGCTCTTTTCTTGGCCCTATGGGCATGCATAACGGATGCCCCAGTCCCTAGCATAGCTACCTAACATTTGCCCCCCTGAAGAGATATGGACCCAAATCTTTGGGGTACTGGGCGACGACATCTCTAGCTACTTCCTGCTGGCAAAAGGGGTGAGGTGGGGCTTTGGGTCCATACCCTTCCTACACTGCTGGGAGGGGTTGTCCATTGAGGGCAACTTTATCCAGGATGGATAAGGTTGAGGTGGTCCAGGAGATGGTAGTCGTGGACCTGGCACACTTGGTTCAGAAGCTTTAATCACCCGATAACTTCTGAGAAAAACAAACGGTCTAAAAGGTGAACAGTTTGACTACGACAAGGCTAAGCTTGTGAGGTGGCAGTGGCCTTGAAATTAGGTGAGTGTCACAGGAAACAAAAATAATCTTAGGATTACCAGACATGTGTGTTTGTTCATTGGAAGTACAGGAAGAGGGATAAAAGCATTCACACTTTCCCCTAGGAGGGCACAGGTTTGGGCACTACTAGGTGCAGTCGGATCACTGATTCATTTATGATGCTAAGGTCTTGGACACGCTGATCAGACCCATCCTTCTTTTTAACCCTATAACGCTTCAATTTTAATTTTGGGAAAAAATTTTCTTTTTGTTGTGGACTTTCATAGTTATAAATATATATATATATGTATTAATATATACATTTTTTAATGTTATGAAAACATCATGCTTCGCGTTATAGAGTTCAATGGAAATAATGGGCTAGTGCAGGACGAGTCAAAAGTGACCAAAATAGAGTAACTGCCTAAGTCATTTTGAATTTTCTTGGGTTCAATTGGAGTAAAGGCTTGTAAATTACCCGGGGTCCAAATTCCCATGGTGCCTCCTACAACGGGTAGAATGTTCAGGGATGTTTCGGGGCTGGGAGATTAATAACCCCTAAGTCCAGGATACCTTAGGGCAGGGGTCCTGAAACTGTTTACCCAGGGGGCCAGTTCACTATCCCTCAGGCCTTTTGAAGGAAAGACTATAGTTTAAAAAAACAAATATTACGAACAAATTCATGTGCACACTGCACATATTGAAGTTCAAAAAAAAAATAAATGGGGCACATACACCCGGCAGAAAGGATCAACGTCCTCGGCTGTCTGCATGTGGCCCACAGGTTGTAGTTTGAGGACCCCTGCTCTCGGCATTCACCAAGAGGATGTGGTTTCAACCCAAAAGCTTGGAGACTCTACAATTTGTTTAAAAGTGATGGGGCAGAAGGAGTCCCTGATTGACCCACGCAAGACTAGTTTTCCCATCCCCTATTACTAAGAGTTCATAGTAATGGTTAAAGGGAACCAGGATATCCCGATCTGATCCCGTTACTTCAAGTGTGGGCTGACTTTGCCACTAAGAAGCCTGCAAATATAAAAGACTTACTCCCTCCCGCAAAAAAAGGGCCCTTGTTTCCAAGGTTTCAGGAAACATGGAAGGACCGGAAAAACAAACGGTCCAAGTTCCCAAAACCACATAGGTGAAGGCCATCCCTCCCCATCACCCTCCCCCACCCCTCCCCCACCCCTCCCCCCCCCTCCCCTCACGATCTCTCTCCCCTAATCGGCTTTATCCCATTTTGCAGGAGAACTCTGAGAGTGGGAGAGCTGGCTTCAAACCCTTTCTTTCAACCCCCGCCCTATAAGGTTTCTAGGGTCCAGAAATAGAAAACTTCTAACAGGCCCTTATTGAGTCACTCCCTCCCCCACCGGCCCCACAACCTCACCCCCACCCCTAACAAGCAGCCCCCCACACACACTAGTACTGGTATGACTTCCATACTCATCAGCCCACCTGGAATGCTTGCCAACAACTTTTCCAGGTGCTGTTCACAACGGAGGAGGGTAGCCCTTCCAGACAGAGGCCCAGTAAGCAGTCAGTGAACCTGATGGTCAGCGAGCGGGCACTCCCCACTTGAGAGAAACTCTTTTGGCCACTACACCAACAATGTGGGATCTCAATTCCTAGCAAGGCCCAGAGGGCTTTACCAGGTATCACCCATTGCTCTTACATGACCCTCTGCGGAAGAGCTAGGAAACCTATGAATTTATCTAAGGTCAGTGAGAATTTTCAGGCTAAGAGAATGTCTGCCTTCCTTTCTAGAGTGGCTGATGGAAGCCTACAGGCTTTATACCCCTAACAGCCCGGAGGCCCCGAGTACAGGAGGGCAATAAATATTGCCTTTATGACTCAGTCAGTCTGCCTCAGACATGAAAAAGAAGTGGGAAGGGTTTCAAGGGAAAAATCTTAGTGATTTGATACAAGTGGTTCATTGAGTATATAACAACCGAGATGACCCTAGCACGACAGAGACAAAGAAACTAGCTAAAATACTAGGAATTGCCATGAGAGACCCCAGAGACTCAGGAAAAGGAGAGCATGGCCCACTCACGGAGAGACTAAACTCTGGGCACCTCCAAGCCATGGGGAAGGATCAATGTGCCTACTGCAGGAAAGAAGGACACTGGAAAAATCAGTGCCTTGAAAACCCCAGGAGAGGTCCACGACCCTCCACAAGAGTGGACGGGCCTCATCTGCAACGAGAAAGACCCAAGCAAGAGACAATAAGGCTTGAAGAGCTGAATGAAGGGGTCAGGGCTCTGTTTCACTTCGCCGCCAAAACCCAGGCTAACACTCCATGTAGGAGGCCAGGAAGTAAATTTCTTGGTGGACACAGGAGCCACCTTCTCAGGTTCAGAAAGGAATACGGGCACATTTTCAAAAAGAAAGATGTGTATTACTGTGAGCCTATGATTCCTTCCACAGATAACTCACACCAGAAGGTTTGCATGGAGGTTAGGTGGGCTTCCCAAGACAACAAGATAACAAATATCTATCTGCCCTTTCTCCCAGTTAGCCACCTGGTTATGATGGCACTGGCTCCTGGCTCAGCTGCTGAGCCAGTGAAGCAGTTATAGCAGGAGAAGACTAGGTGGCCGGTGGCCATCAACGGAAGGACCAAATCTCCACAGTGGGCTTCCTGTTTCAATATGGAGCCACGTCTGTCACCTACTGGACACCATCTCTATTCTGAGCTCATAATTGCCACCCCAGGTCTTGAATGCAGCGCGCAGATACACACTATATGAAACAGTCTCTGATTAACCCTTCTCAATAACTTGCTGATATGGGCTTCTGGATAATCCAGTACATTTACTTTCCAGATGAGAAAACTCCCTCAAAACACACAGGAGTTGACCCAGAGACACACAACTGGTTAACAACAAAGTCATATTCACAACCAGCTTCTGGACCAAGAGCACGGTGCCTCACAGAACTGTGCCCATCGAGAAGTCAATATCTCCTGGACTCTCAAAAGATCTGAGCTGATGCCCCCCCTCCCACCTCCTTGCAGCCCCCAAAGATTGTATTTCACAGGATGGCACCGGATCTGCAGCTCGCGGAGAGGGACATATCTGATCAGAGAACACAGAGCAGAACAAGGCGGAGGAGGGGAGAATGGAGCACATCCTGGCCCACTACACCTTGAGGATGATGTTCCCAATCAGAGAAGCCAGTCCACAGAAAAGACCACATGGGCAGCCCCACGATGAGAAACGTCCCTCAAAGACCCATTGCCCTAGAGGGGACAACACTGGAGACACAGTGTGGGAACTGCGCCCGAACTGATCTTGCTACATCGAGGCATGACACTAAGGGAGTGCAGCGGAAGAGCTAGAAAACGGAGCATCAAAGTTCCCGGGGAATGCCAAAGGTGGACTTTGTGGTCAGGGCTCGGTGCCCCAACAGACTGGACTGGAAAACACTCCTAAAGTTCACCACACAGTCCTTGTACTAACTATGAGCTTTTCTTTCTTGGTTAGTTTTGTTTTCTTTTAGTGTCATTGGATTTTTGTTGTCTTGGTTTTTTTGCGTTGCTTGTCTTGGTTTTGTGCATGTTATTACCTTTTCTGGTCTGTCTAAATTAGATAGGCTGGATGTCCAATCTGGAGGACAAAACCCAGGACCAACACTTCTGGGGGGTGGGGCATGGGAAAGAGGGAGGTGGGCATAAAGGAAGCGGTGTTAAGAAACCCAGAAACAAGAGAACAGGAAGTCATGCATATCCGTGGTGAGGTAGATGTAGGAGGCCTGGTAGGGTGGGATCAAGGGTAATGGAACCAAGAAGAATTACTGAAACCCAAAGGAAGACTGAGCATGGCAGTGGGCACAAGAGGAAAATGAAAGGGAAATAGAAGAGCAAGCGAGGAAGCAAGGGCCTGTTATAGAGGTCTTTAAAAAAGTATGTCCATATGTAAATATATTCATATATGAGCATGGGGAAATAGACCTACGTCCATATATTTATAGGTTTCGTATTAAGGTAGCAGATGGACTCTGAGCCTCCACTCAAGTACTCCCTCATTGCAAGAATACTTTGTTCTATTAAATTGGCATTCTATGGTGCTCACCTTCCCCACAGGTACACTGAAGACAAAGCGGATGGTGCCCAGCTGTCAAAAGATATAGCGTCTGAGGTCTTAAAAGCTTGAATGTAAACAAGCGGCCACCTAGCTCAGAAGCAACAAAGCCCATATGGAATAATCACACCAGCCTATGAGATCACGAGGTTTCGAAGGGATCAGGTGTCAGGCATCGTCAGAACAAAAACATCTTATTGGGAATGAGAAGAGTGCTTGGTAGAGACCCAAAGCCCATTTCCAGACCACTGGACAATACCTTACAGAAGGGTCTCAGAGAGGAGATGAGCCAAGACTAGGTACAAGATAGCAACGATGAAACACAACTTTCCTCTCGTTGCTAAATGCTTTCTCTCCCCCCATTATCATGACCCCAATTCTACCTTACAAATCTGGCTAGACCAGAGAATGTACACTGGTACAGATAGCAACTGGAAACACAGGGAATCCAGGGTGGATGAGTCCTTTAGGACCAGTATTATGAGTGAAGACACTGAGAGGGTAAGAGGGAGGGCAGTTTGGAAACGGGGAACTGATTACAAGGATGTACATTTTACTTCAACAGAAAAGTGGGTGAAGGGGGATATCAGACAGTGCAAGATATGACAAAAATTAGTAAATTACCAAGGATTGATGAGCGAGGGGTAGCGCACATGGGGGGTGGGGATGGGAATGAGGAGCTGAGGCCATGGGCTTGGGTGGAGAGTGGATATTTTGAGAATGAGGGAAATGAATGTACAAATGTGCTTTACACAACTGATGTATGCATAGAATGTGTTTAGTGTTGTATGAGCCCCTAATAAAACGTTAAAAAAAAAGATCTGGGCAGAGGACTCATTCAAGGATTATCTCAGGCTGGATTAGACCCTTCTAAGTAGAAAGTCCTGCATCTGAACAGTATCCACCAGCCATTCATGTCCAGTTATGCTGCCTCCAAAGAGCCTTCCTGGGTTTGTCAGATCTCTCTGGGGACAGACAGACCTTGGTCCTCTGCTCTGCGTGAGAAAGAATGCATGTAGAAGCCTGATTGTCATCCAAGTGGGTTTTATGAGCATTAGGGAGGCATGGTGGGCAACCCTGGTCAACCCCAGCAGCTGAATTTAATTTACTTGGCCTTGGTGGGTCAATCAAGTTGCAGCACTCACCCAGGTGTACCTCCTCTTCCTGGCCGGAAACCTGAACCTCTGAGCACGCACAGTGTGCCACTCCTTCTTGGGCTGCTACCTTGGCCCTCTGGGCATGCATAATGGACACCCCAGTCCCTAGGATAGCTACCTAACATTTGCCCCCTGAAGAGGTATGGACCCAAATCTTTGGGGTACTGGGCGACGACATCTCTAAGTACTTCCTGCTGCAAAAGGGGCAAATGGGGCTCAGAAGGGATTGTCCACTCAGGTCCCAGGATGGATAAAGTTGAGGTTGTTCAGGAAATCGTGGTCCTGCAGCTGGCACACTTGGTTTGGAGGCCTTGGTAACCTGAGAACTTCTGGAAAAACAAACAAAAAGACAAAAGGTTGAAGAGTTTAAGTGAGACAAGTCTAAGATTCGGAGGAGGTCGTTCCCTTCAAGTTAGGTGAGTGTCACAAGAAATAAATATACTTAGGATTATCAGGCATGTGTTTGTTCACTCTAAGTACAGGAACGGGGATTAAAGCATTCACAATTTCCCTAGGAGGGCACAGGGTTTGGGCACTACTAGGTGCAGTGGGATCACTGCTTCATTTATGATCCTAAGGTCTTACACCTGCTGATAAGACCCATCCTTTTTAACCCTATAATGGCTCAATTTTCAATTTGGGGGAAATGTTTTTGTTTTTATTCTTTATTTTCAAAGTTATCTACCTATTTATCTGTCTGTTTATCTATCTATCTATTAATATATACATTTCTTTATATGTTATGGAAATATGCTCAGCGTTATAGAGTTAAATGGTAATATTGGGGTACTACAGGGGGAGTCAACCGTAATCAAAAGTAGAGTAACTGCCTAAGTCATTTTTAATTTTCTTGGCTTCAATTTGAATAAAAGGCTGGTAAATTACCCAGGGACCAAATTTCCCTGGTGCCTCTACTATGGGTAGAATGATCAGGGGTGTGTCAGGGCTGCGAGAATAGTAACCCCTAAGTCCAGGATCCCTTAGGGCAGGGGTCCTCAAACTGTTTACCTAGGGGGCCAGTTCTGTCCCTCAGATCATTGGAGGGTCAGACTATAGTTTTTTAAAAACCTATGAACAAGTTCCTATGCACACTGCACGAGTCGGCTGCTAAGCAGGACAGGCAGAGGCAGCAAAAACACCCTGAGGGTGGAATAAATATCGTCAGGCCACATGTGTCCCACGGGCCACAGTTTGAGGACGCCTGCCTTAGGGGTTCCTGTGTGCACTGGGGATGAAGGTCTCTACTGCTCCTCAAAAGGAGAAATGCTCTAACTTCTGGCATCTCCGCCCATTTCCCATCACTCTACAGAACTGTTCCAGGTGAATCAGGGTTGGAAGGAAAAGTGTGCCATTCTCTGGCCACCATTCTCCTTTCTCAAATAAAGTTGCATAGTGTATCAGCTTTTGTTTGTCTAGCCTCTGTGTCAACTCTATCCCAATTGGACAGGATTCATGCAAGGGGGCAATTCCTGAGTATGAAGCTGCTAAGTCCCATCTGGAAAGCACAAAACAAGGCTATTTAGAGCTTGCTGCCTCAAGGTCAATAACCCCGCTTCAGAGCAGACCCCTGGTGTGCTATTAAACTGATGCCTCTGACAGGTGCCCCCACCATAGACAAAGGGTCAAAGAGCAGTCGCTGTGGGCGACTTTAGGTCCAACCATTTTCTAGACAATAAGCTAGGAGGACCACTGCTTGGGATGGCCCCACAGCCTTCTAAGATGCCTGCTGGCAGGAGCAGACTCTCAAATCTCTGAAGGGAAGGGGCATCTGGCAGCTCAGGGAACCTTTAGGAAAATAGGAATTTCTGGCTGGAACATCATGGCAGCTGAGCTATATTAAGAGCTGTCCCCAAAAGTGCATGAAGAAACACCACTGAAAGCCTAAAAGTAAGGGTTACCCAGGCTAGGCTTCCGAACGCCTTTGTCTTAAGACTGAGCAACGGAAAACCAGCCAGTAACAAGGAACAAACCTACACTGGTAGAACACTAACCCTAGAACACCTGAAGTTTTCAATGCAGGAAATAATATTTTTTTGTTTCTATTCTTTACTTTCATTGTTATCAATATATATGACAACCAAAGTATATTTTAAAAGTATAAATTTTCAAAAATATAACCAAATTGTCATATTTATAATATATAATTTTGGTACCAGATACATTTTAATTAAATGTTACAAAAAAGTCCTGCTCAGTGTTATAGGGCTCAAGCAGCTTGTTTTAAAAACCAGGAGAAAGGCAAAGGGAACGGAGGGGAAAAGGGAAACATTTGGCTGCCGGGACAAGGCAGGGCTATCTCCCAGGCCTAAATCAACCAGCTCCCGAGGCAGTGCCCTTCCACGTGTTTGGACTGGTGGGCACCATTTTGGCCAGGGTCATAGGCCCTGTTTCCCCATGGCGGCTATGTAGGTTCTCTGGTAAAACCATAAAGAGCCTTGATAATGGTGAAGCCATTCTGAACTGACAGAAGCCACCATGAAAGGTAAATAAAGTAGCTATGAACTGTCAATGAACTAGCTGATATTGGGGTGGTAGGTCGTGCAGACGTAGCCCAAGGGAATGTCCCAAAGGAAATGGATGTTCAGAAGGCTTTTGAGAACAAGAGCAGTTTTTGTTCAACTAAGAATGGCTAACCGCAACACCCCACTTCTCTACTCTGCCTGCTTGCACACCTGCACATTGCACAAGTATAAAAACCTTTGGAAAATTCAACAGGGGGCTGCTCAGTCCCCTCTCAAGAGGGCTGACAGACCCTGTGCAGAAAATAAAACTTTTTCTGTTGAACTTGCCGGTGGTCGGAGATGCTTTCTTTCTGGGAATGGACAGTAGCTACAACATTTCGAGGTGCACCGAGATCCGAGTGCCACTGTCGGAGCCTGCTTAGAAAGGGGAACCAGGACATCCTGATCTGATCCCTTAAATTCATGTGTGGATTGACATTGCCACTAAGAAGCCAACATATATAAAAGACTTCCTCCCCCAACATAAAGAGTTCTTGTTTCCAAGATTTCAGTAAACATGGCAGGACCGGAAAAACAACCTGTCCAAGTTCCTAAAACCACCAAGGTGGAGGCTGTCCCTGTCCCTCCCCCTCCCTTCCCCCTTTCCCTCCCTGTCTGATTTATCCCATTTTGCAAGAGGACTCTGGGAGCAGGAGAGCTGGCTTCCGACCCTTGGTGCCGCTGCCACCCTATCAGGTTCCCAAGGGGCCGGAGAGAGGAATACTCACAGCCTCTTTTTGAGCCCCCCCACCCCACAACAAATACACTAGGGCAGGCATGTCTTAACAACCCCCAGAGAAAGATCACTCAGCAGCAGCCATTCTCCCCTTAAGGCAAGCAGCCCCCAAACCTGGGAAGACTCCCGAATCCCTTTTTCAGTATATGTTCCCTTTTGTTCCAGGGATTTGTATAATTGGAACCAACAAAACCCCTTTTTTCTGACAAACCATTAGGTCTGATTTCTTTGCTAGATATGGTTTTCCATACGCATCAGCCCACCTGAGGTGATTTCCTGCAACTTCTCCAGGTGCTGTTCATATCAGAGGAATGGGACCCCTTCCAGAGAGGCCCAGAAGGCAGTCAATGGACCTAATGGTCAGCCAGCGGGCACTCCCCACTTGAGAGAAATTTTTTTCCCCACTGCACAACCAATGTGGGATCCAAACTCCTAGCAAGGCCCAGAGGGCTTAAGCAGATATCACCAGTTGCTCTTGCAGGGCCTCCGCTTAACCACTAGGAAGCCTATAAATTTATCTAAGGTCAGTGAGAATTCTCAGGCTCCTACAAGAGAATGTCCGCCTGCCTTTTTAGAGTGGCTGATGGACTCCTACGGGCTTTATACCCCTATTGACCTGAAAGCCCCCTGAGAACAGGAGGGAAGTAAGTATTGCCTGTATTATTCAGTCAGTCTGCCTCAGACATGAAAAAGAAGTGGGAAGGGTTTGAAGGGAAAAATCCTAGTGATTTGGTAGAAGTGGCTCATTGAGTGTATAACAACAGAGACAAAGAAACTAGCTAAAATACTAGTAATTGCCATGAGAGACCCCAGAGGCTCAGGAAATGGAGAGCATGGCCCACTCACGGAGAGACTAACCTGTGGGCACCACCAAGCCCCGAAGAAGGATCAATGTGCCTACTGCAGGAAAGAAGGACATTGGAAACATCAGTCCCTTGAAAACGCCAGGAGAGGTGCACGACCCTCCACTAGAGAGGACGGGCCTCATTCACACCTAGAAAGACCCAAGCGAGAGACAATAATGCTTGAAGAAGCTGAATGAAGGTGTCAGGGCTGTTTCACTTGGCCTCCAGGATCCTACGCTAACACTCCAAAAAGGGGGCCAGCCAGTAAATTTCTTGGTGGACACAGGGGCCACCTTCTTGGTTTTGGAAAAGACTACAGGTGCATTGTCAAAAGGAAAGATTTTAATTACAGGTGCCACATGGCATACCCAAGCATACCCATGGACAACAGCCAGAATAACAGATTTAGCACAAGAGACAGTTCCACACTCCTTCCTGGTAATGCCTCAGGGCCCCTTTCCCCTAATTGGTCGGGATTTATTCGATAAATGGTGGCCATGATTACTTTCTCATCTGCTGCAACCACCTTAACCCTTGAACTTGAAAAGGCAAAGGTTTTGCTCACCGCTCCACTGCCAGAGGGATATGTGTTTTATCAAAGAGCAGAAGAAACCTCCTCAAAGGAACTTCTTGATAAATGGCTAAAAGATATTCCTTTTGTTTGGGCAGAGAACAACCTGCCAGACCTTGCTGAACATCAGGTGCCTGCGGTCGTACAACTTCTGAGCTCAGCCACACTGGTGAGTGTCAAGCAAAACCCTACTCCCTGGAAAGCACAGGTGGGTATTGCTGTTCACATATGCAGACTAAAGAGGACAGGCATTTTGGTGCCCTGCAAGTCCACATGGAACGCTCCCCTGCTGCCCATGCCGAAACCGGGAACTGAGGACTTCCAAATGGTGCAGGATCTCGGAGAGGTAAATGCGAGGGTAGAAACTGTCCACTCCACGGTACCAAACTCCGAGACCCTCCTGAGTACTATCCCATCAAACTGAATTTGTTATACTGTTTTGGACTTAAAGGATGCTTTGTTCTCCATACCCTTGTCCTCTGTACGTCAACCCAATGAAGACTTACAGGAATACAAGGAGGAACACCCCCAAACCCCCTTGCTCCAGTATGCAGATGACCTCCTCCTGGCCTCCGAAACCCTGGAGGAATGCCCAAGTGCTACCGAGGACCTGTTAATAGTCCTTGGCCAATTGGGGTCCAGGGAATCTGAAAGAGAGGCTCAACTGTGTGTCAATAAAGCTGTATACCTAGGCTACCAACTGGAGGAGGGAAAACAGACCTTGTCCCCCAGCCGCACTGAGGTGATCCTCAAAATCCCAGTCCCTGAGACTAAGAGGCAGGTGTGAGAGTTTCTAGGATTTGTGGGGTACTGTCCATTGTGGAATTTGGGATTTGATGGATTAGCCAAACTCCTATATGCAAGTACTGGGGAAAGGAAAAAACTTCAATGGACTGAAGTAGAACAGCAAGCCTTTGAATCCTTAAAAACGTCGTTCATATGGGCACCCTCTCTTCCCCTTCCAGACATAGAAAATCCCTTCCAATTGTCTATCAGGCCAGGGGCACAGCAAAAGGAATGCTAACTCAGAACTTGCAGCCATGAAAGAGACCTGTGGCCGATCTTTCAATCACACTAGACTCTGCAACTGCAGGATGGCCGAGCTGCATGCGAGCTGAGGCTGCCATGGCCATCCTAGTTATAGAAGCTAGGAAGCTTACACTGGGGCAGGATATTGCTGGGGTAGGGGGACCTATGGTTGAGCCCCTCCTAACAAGTCCCCTGGACCGGTGGATCTCGAATGCCAGGATTATACCACAAATCCCCAAGGTAATGGCCATGACCATGCCATCCCCAGTGTTACTGCCACAACCTACATACTCGGAAAATGATCTAAAGGTAAGCCAAGAGCTGGGCTGCCAAAGAAACTCGGAGCATCCAGGTGGCTGCTGCATCCTGATGGAAGAAGATTCATGCCAGAAGCTCTGGGAGAGATCTGATTCAAGGACTACATGAAGGTATGCACTCAGGATCCTCTAAATGGTCTCAGTTGCTCCTCAGGTACTTTTACATACCCAGGCTTGGACACTGGGTGGCAGATGACACCACTGTTGCTTGCACTGTGCTCGCTCGGGGAAACATCCCTACAAAAGAAAAGGAGCAACCCCAACCACAAGCTCGAGGTAGTACTCCTGGAGAATTCTGGGAGGTGGACTTTATGGATATCAAACTTAGAAAGTATGGCTACGGGTATTTGCTGGTGCTAGTGGACACCTATTCTGGATGGGTGGGAGCCTTCCCAACGAAGAAGGACACTGCTGCCACTGGGTGTAAATTATTAGTAACTAAAATTGTCCCTAGATTTGGCTTCCCACCACCTTGGGGTCCAACAATGGCCCAGTATTCATTGCTCAAATTACTAAAGTATTAGCAATGCTTCTAAATATTAACTGGAAGCTCTACTGGGCTTATAGGCCCCAAAGTTCAAGGCAAGTAGAAAGAATAAACAGAACCCTAAAGGAATTGTTAGTTAAGTTGCATTTAGAAACTGGCGAGAACTGGATTGATCCTTTCTTTACCTTTTGCCCTACTTCGAGTCCGATGCACTCCCTATGTGAAAAGCACGACCCCGTTTGAATTTAAGTTTGGCAGACCTTCCCCAATCCTCCCAAGACTGAAGGAAGTAGAAGTAATGGAAGTCACTACTTGTTCCTTCATGAAGTGCCTGCAGGCTGTCCAGCAGGTGAGACAAATCATCTGCTCCGACACCTTCATTTTGGGCCCAACCAAGGGAAAAGTGAAGAGGCAGCCCACAACTTGCAACCTGGAGACTGAACGTGGGTAAAGAAGCACTGACCCGAGACCTTAGAACCTAGGGGGACTGGCCCATACTAGGTGATACTTATAACACCAACTGCTATTAAAGTAGTGGGGAAGGGGCCGTGGATTCATCAGTCACAAGTCAAAAAAAGCCCTCCCTGAGCATATCCTGAAAAGATGAACACTCAGAAAGACAGAAAAACCCTCAAAATTAAGGCTTTACAGAACTTAATTGTTTTTGTCTGAGCATTGCTGTCAGCACCCGCCATTTCGCCCAACCACAAACACATCTGTGGACTGCTACTCGAACCTCCAACAGTGAATATGTAACTTCTTACACTGGGTCTGACCCCCGTTTCTGCTTTCATTTGTTTGATTTGCTAGGAAAGAGCTGGCATTCCGGATCCTTTAAAGGTAAAGGGCACAATGGGGCCCATAACCGGAATCCCGTCCTATGGGTGCGGAATACCCTCTATAGAAAGAAGGCTCCAAACACACCATTTCTATAGATGCCCGGCTCATGGGCTCCCTAACTGCCAAGGGGAGGGACATTGCCATTGTGCAGCTTAGGGTTGTGAAACTATCATCTTCAGGGTGGAAACTTGTTAAAGACGACCCTATTGTTTTTACAAGAATGGGACTCAAGTCGGAGGGGTTTGATCCCACCACGTGTATGGTTTCCAAATGTAACCCAATAAGAACTGGATTCAAGCGTTATTGGGTTCACTGGGAACACATGGGGAATTCAGTATTATGTAAATGATAGAGATCCCGGGACAACCTTTACTATGCAGCAAAGTAAAATATGGCAACTTCCTGTCCATAAATAGGCCCAAACCTGGTGATAAATCCTGAAGAGCCACAGCTGGGTATCATTAAGATTCCTTTGCCGCACCCTCCAGACTCTTCAGTAACTTTCCCGTTCACTGCCAGCCCAACTCAAAGGGCCCTTCCCATTCAGGAGCCACCTCAAGGTTCTGTGTTTGATACTCTGGATGCTGTATTCCAATTTATGAACTCAAATCCTAACCTCGCAACTGATTGTTGGCTTTGTCTGAACCCTGCTCCCCCTTACTCGGTAGGCACAGCTACAAATAGCACTATTGGTGCAGAGCGTAATCCAATTAGAAATGTTAGTAAGAAGGATTACACGAAGCAGCAGTCTGTAGGTGAGGTTAGAGTGGACTCAACTCTAGCTCACTTTAAAAGATTACCAAGGGCGAAGACTGTTTTTATTCATCTAATTATCCCTTTAATATATCAAAATATCAAGATTTTTGCCTTCAAGCTGTTCCTATTGAACCAAATGGTGATCCTTATTTGTTATCTGCCACAACGGGTACTTGCTTTACTTGTTCCACAGGACTAGCACCCTGTCTCCTTTCCCCAGTATTAGCAGCAGACCCGGGTATTTGTGTCCTAGTGCATGTTATTCCTCAAGTGTACCTGTGTTCTGGTGAAGGAGGTAGGGATAACTTTGGAATTTCTGGATGAGCTAAAAGAGCCCCAATGTCAGTCCCACTGTTAACGGTGCTTGGGATTATGGGATTAGCTGAGGTCGGGTCAGTTGCTTTAATACAAGGAAACTTAAACTATCAGACTCTTTGTCAGCAAATTGCTTTAGATATACAGGGATAAAAATACCATGTTTCCCATTTAGAAAGATCCTTACACTCCCTTGTAGAAGTGTGTTGCCAAACCGCCGAGGGCTTGACTTGCTCCTTTTGAAACAAGGAGTGTTGTGCATGGCATTAGGAGAAACTTGTTTTATGCAAACCATTCAGGAATCATTAAAGATAGTTTAGCCCTGGTTAGGAAAAGATTAGAGGAAAGAGTCAAGAAAAGAAATGAAGAAACCAATTGGTTTGAAAAGCTACTTAATTGGGCAACCTGGCGAACCACCCTAGTAACACCCCTAGCCGGACCCCTAATCCTCCTCCTGCTAAACCTCACGTTTGGACCAATAATAACCAATAAGCTAGTGGCAGTCCTCACACAGAAAGTACAAACCATAAAACTCTTAGTGCTGAGCCCACCATACACTGGGCTGGCTACCGCAGATTCAATGATTTGAACTCGGCTAAGAAGAGGAGGGAATGTAGCAGCTCTGGGCAAAGCTTAAACAGCCTTGACAAGAGAAGTCATTTTGAGCTGATAGAAGCCATTATGAACAGTAAATAAACTAGCTATGAACTGTCAACGAACTAGCTGATATTGGGGAGGTAGGCTGTGCAGACATAGCCCAAGGGAACGTACAGAAGGAAAGACCAGAGCATGTAATGTTCAACTAAGAATGGCTAACTGCAACACCCTGCTTCTCTACTCTACCTGCTTGCACACCTGCACATTGCAAAAGTATAAAAACCTTTGGAAAATAAGACTGGGGGCCACTCAGTCTCCTCTCAAGAGAGCTGACAGTCTCTGCGCAGAAAATAAAACTTGTTCTGTTGAACTTGCCCGCGGTCTGGGTGGCTTTCTTTCTGGGAAGAGACAGTAGCTACAATAGACACAGGTGGCGCCATTCTGCCTGGGAGTGGAGTCATGTGGCTGGGAAAATGGAAGCCGCAGATTGTGGCCTAGCCGAAAGCCAGCCTGGAGCCAACCACCCAGCCAGAGACCTGCCCAAACCAACAGGGTAGATGTGGGCGCTCCCAGCCATCTTGCTTGGCGGAGCCGCAGCACACCACTGTGTCCCAGTCTTGGTGCAACAGACTCCATTTAGAGGCCTGCACCTCCATCTTAGCTCTCAAGACTGACCCCTAACCCACCTCCCCTCCCCTGCTCTACCCCAAATTCCTGGAACCAGCTCGTCCCAAAGCCAGAATGTTTTCTGAATATATGGTCACTCCAACCCTCCCTCACATATAGATAAGATTAACGACCCCTCTGAAGCACCTATGTGTGCAGATCCTCCCCAGCCATGATCGAAATACTCTACGGACAACCTTTTCTTTTCTCGCCTCTTCCTGCAACTGATTGCCCTCCGCTAGCTTCGTACCTTCCATACTTGTCCTTGCTCCGCAACCTTCTTAGACAACACGAAAACTCACCCATCCCTGAACCATCTCCGACCTCTGCTGATCACCAAAAACCAGTGCATCCTGGAAATGCTGTGTTAATTAAATCCCTAGCACCCAGACCCTTAGCACCCCGGTGGGAAGGCCCTTACACCGTAGTGCTCACCACTCCCTTGGCAGTCAAGGGTCTTGGAATAGATTCCTGGGTACATTTGTCCCGAGTCAAGGCAGCAGTGAACTCTGACCATGGCTCCCAGTGGTCTGGCTCAGTCTACTGGTCCTATGTCTCTCCACCTCACTCGCCTCACCAAGCCAGCCAGCTAAACCTAATATAATTTCCCCTTTTGCTGGCGATTTTACTTGACTGAAAACTATACCAATTACGCCCGCACTAAGCGTTATGATTATTTGCTGGCCACCGCTGACTGCCCACCCACAGGGTGCAGAACACCCATATACTTAAATTTCACTGACTTTAAGCGGCATCAAGGAAAAGCTGATCCCATCATTTGCTACCTGTATGACCAGAAGGCAACTACCCAATGTGCAAAAAGGTGAATACAGAAAAATGTAGGGTGTCCTTGGTCTTCCTGCCAGATACTTTACCTTTCCCTTTGTCCCCAGGGATGATTCTACTACCATCAATCTAAATACACTCTCACAATCCCAGACCCCTGGGATAGCCGCTGGACACCTCTGGTTCCAGGAGCGTGGTACGCCACTCGCCGAGAGAAATTTCCAGATGCCAAACTCTATGTATGGAGGTCGCTACTCCAGGTCCAATCCACCATCCACTGTAATATTCAGATCCAAGACCTTCAACTCACTAAGCAAATTTCTAAACCTTCTGAGTCTCCCTTCTCCCAGCTTACCCTGCTACAGCAGGGACTGGCCATCGCCACTTTGCTGGACTAGGCAACCTCTCCACCTGCTGCATGTGTGCAGCCCTAGAACGCCCTCCTCTGGTAGCAGTACCAGGTCCTGCCCTGTCATTTTCATCCAACGTAAAGACCACAAAACCCATAACCATCCCCAATATTCCTCTGTACATCCAACCAGAAAACACTCAAGTGCCCTTTTGCTACTCCAATCCATCGACACAGACATGTAATGTCACCCAAATCCCCTCCAAACCACTAACAGCGCCAGAAAAAAATTTTCTTTTGGTGCAACTATACACTAAGCATTTAACCATCAGTTCTACCTTACCCTTTTGTGCCTGCCCGTCACTCTGGTTCCGCAGCTCACTACATACACTCCGACTGAGGTCCAGGACAAATACATCCAGGTATACAGTCGCCAAACTAAAAGAGCAGTTTTTCTTCCGATAGCAGTGAGAATCTCCTTAGCCTCAGCAGCAGGTGCAGTAGGACTCAGCGGCGGGACCCTTAGACCCTCTATCACCACAGCAGACAAGTTATCCACATGCTTCCAGCTGGCAGTCGATGCCTCTGCCAAATCTCTAGCCTCCCTGCAGAAACAAACAACCTCTGTTGCCCAAGTTGCCTTGCAGAGCCGTTGCACTTTAGACCTCATCACTGCTGAAAAAGGAGGAACCTGCTTATTCCTCCAGGAGGAATGCCGTTATTACATCAATAAGCTGGGAATTGTGGAAACTAGAGTCCAGACCCTCAACAAGCTAAACCGTGAGCTGCAAAACAACAGATTCAGAACAGACGGATCCTCTTCCTGGTGGAACTCTTCTCTGTACTCCTTCCTAGCCCCCATACTAGAACCCATAATTTTAGTAGTAATTTTGCTCTTAATTGCTCCTTGTCTCATTCAGCTCCTGCAAAGTCGACTCCGCGAAATCACCCGTATAGCAGTCCACCAGCAACAACAACCTCTCCACCCTGTGCCAGGCCGCAACTCCCAGTACTCTGCCTGGAAAAGCCCCTCCCCTTGCTCTTCGCCCACTACCCACAGGAAGCAGTTACAGAAATGGACTAATGTTGTCCCTTTTCCCTATAGGGTCAGTCTAAAACGTCCTGTCTTGGCACAACAGACTCCATTTTAGCTCTCAAGACTGACCCCTAACTGACCTCCCATCCTCTGCTCAACCCCAAATTCCTGGAACCAGCTCCTCCCAAAGCCAGAAGGTTTTCTGAAGATATGGTCACTCCACGCGTCCCTGACATATATAGGTAAGATTAACGACCTTCTCCCTTCGGAAGCACCTGTGTGCGCAGATCCAACCCCCCCCCCCCCAAGCTATGATTCTCCCCAGCTGTGCCTGCCAGCAGTGGGCATAAAAACGCCGCCAGGATTTTTTCCCTGGCGTGGCTTCAATAGCTCAATACCCTGTGTTGCTGAACCCGCCACAAGTTCGCAATAAAGCCTGCTTCTAAAACTTAATTAATTGGGTCTTTGATTCTGTTTTCGAGTCCAAATAAACTTTTACACTGAGCCTCGAGAAGGCTTTGGGAGTCAAAATCCTCCCAGCCTCCAGGCAGCAGCGTCCCAGCCCCCTCCCAAATGCAGCCCGGGAAGGCAGGCACAGAGAGGCACATCAAGTCCCGCACACCAGCAAGGAACGGCGCAAAGACCGACACCAGCAAGAAACGGCGCAAAGACAGACACCAGCAAGAAACGGCGCAAAGACAGACACCAGCAAGAAACGGCGCAAAGACCGACACCAGCAAGAAACGGCGCAAAGACCGACACCAGCAAGAAACGGCGCAAAGACCGACACCAGCAAGAAACGGCCCAAAGTCCGACACCAGCAAGAAACGGCGCAAAGACCGACACCAGCAAGAAACGGTGCAAAGACCGACACCAGCAGGAAACGGCGCAAAGACTGACACCAGCAAGAAATGGCGCAAAGACCGACACAAAAGGCTGGGGCTGCGGCAATACGCTACAAGCATCCCCAGGGGCCTCCACCGTATTGGGTGGGGCGCCACTTGGATTGGCTCACCTAGGCCAGGTGAACTCAACCCAACAATTCTCCCAAGGGTGGTGAGGTGAAAGGAGCCCAGAGGGGCCCACAACCCGTGAGACCAGCATGGGAAGGCCCACTCCTGGGGCCGGCTTACCTCATAGCTTCCAGTCACACAGCACCGCTTCTGTTGGACCTCACCTGGGGCAGGTGTGCCTCGGTCCGCGGCTCCACCCAGAAACAGCTCACGCCGAGGCCTGGTTTGGGATCCTCTTGAGTTTTATGAGCGGTTAGGGAGGCGTGGTCGATGACGTAGTTCGACCTCATTGGCTGTATTGTTGAATTGAATTCACCTGGCCTAGGTGAGCCAATGCAGGTACAGCGCCCACCCAGGCATAGCTCCCCCTGCTGGCTGGAAACCTGAACTTCTGAGCATGCAGTGAGCCTCTACTTCATGAGCCCGTAGCTCAGACCTCTGAGCTTGTGTAATGGGCCTGCCAGTCCCTATGCTAGCTCCCTAACAGGTTTTCCAGCCAAAGGTCTGCCTTCTGGGGCTGTTCTACAGAAAGCACTTGGTTCCTGACCCCTACGCATTCGGGGTGGTGGATGCCCTTGCTTCCATGCTTGCTTCTATGTAATTCTGGAATGGTCCTTGTTTCACACGGTCGGCGAGGTCAGGAATTCTGGACTGGTTGTTGGCTACCAGGCACAAAATAAATAGCCAACGGATTGAAATCTCAACCCCTATATTGGTTTATTATGGACCACACAGACTTGTCTTCTGGAACTTCCCTCCTCAATTTCTGAACCCTTGAACTCCTTGCCACCTCTATGTGGAAAACAAGGATTCCAAACTCCGATCACCACATCTGCCTGCCCCCCCCAGTCCCTCTGTGGTCCCCCTTGTCTTCCAGAGGTGCATTGTCAACCAGCAAAGTCGGGCCTCTCCATTTCTCAGAAGCTGCAGATTGTTACGTGACATCACCCTGTGTTTAAATGTTAGTGATTATGCTATCTAAAAAACAAATCTGAGCCAACTGGGGACAAACAAAACTCATTTCAAACACCAGCTCTGTCTCCCATAAGGTCCCGTGTACAACTGCTACAACACAACAGTGGGTCCTGCTGGGTCTCCACTAGCATCTGGGAGGAAGGCTATTTATTACCGGGAATCCTACCTTGGTGCCTTGGTGTTAATTGCAGACTCACTGGGTGACGGATTGTATCTGACACGCACCATGTTTCCCGCAGCAAACACAACACTTTGTCAAACTCCGTTTGGTATTGCTCCATCCCTCCATCATTCTCCCTAATGACAAAAATAATTAACACATTCATATAAAAGCACAGGATGAGGAGAGCTTTAATTTATTCATCTAGTTCAGGGTCATCCCTGTTATCAATATATGACAAGTTAATGTCATATATTAATTAAAAAGCAACAGTGAAGCAATTTAGGAAACTGAGGGATTGTCATGGGTCCTGGTTGTGACAGCATGTTTTGGGCATCATGGAAGATTACAGATTTGCCTTCTGTGGTATCGCATATCCATCATCCAAAAACTACCTGCTCTTAAGGGTAGAGAGAGCGAGCTTGTCTTTGAAAAAGGTGCCTGGGTCTCTTTTCCGGTTGCCGCAGCGCTAGGAACCATGAGTACCAAAGTCTCTCGCGACACCCTCTACGAGGCGGTGCGGGAAGTCCTGCACAGGAACCAGCGCAAGCGCCGGAAGTTTTTGGAGACGGTGGAGCTGCAGAGCAGCCTGAAGAACTACGACCCTCAGAAGGACAAACGCTTCTCTGGCACCGTCAGGCTTAAGTCCACCCCGCGCCCCAAGTTCTCAGTGTGTGTCCTTGGGGACCAGCAGCACTGCGACAAGCGAAGGCCGTGGAGATCCCTCACATGGACATCGAGGCGCTCAAGAAGCTCAACAAGAATAAGAAGTTGGTAAAAAAGCTGGCCAAGAAGTATGATGCCTTTTTGGCCTCAGAGACCCTGATCAAGCAGATTCCTCGAATTCTGGGCCCGGGCCTGAACAAGGCCGGGAAATTCCCTTCCCTGCTGACCCACAATGAGAACATGGTGGCCAAGGTCGACGAGGTGAAGTCCACCGTCAAGTTCCAGATGAAGAAGGTGCTGTGTCTGGCAGTGGCAGTTGGCCAGGTGAAGATGACAGATGATGAACTCGTGTACAACATCCACTTGGCTGTCAACTTTTTGGTTTCGCTGCTGAAGAAGAATTGGCAGAATATCCGTGCTTTGTACATTAAGAGCACCGTGGGGAAACCCCAGCGCCTGTACTAAGCTACGGTTCAATAAACTTTATTGTTCCTGTTAAAAAAAAAAAAAAGAAAGAAAAAAGTGCCTGGGTTTGGTAGCTGCTCACAGGATGGCAGGTGTAACGTATTATGAGAATTTAACAAGGCTCTGAGAAGACGGTTATTGGAAGTTCTGGCTGGAGGGCAAGGCCATGACTCCTGAAAGATTCTGGATCCAAAAGTCAAGTCAGAACTGGATGCCACAGACTTTCTCAATCCAGCCCTCTTTGCCCCTCCCCTAAGGCCAATACATTTCTTTTTTTTTTCTTTCATTCTTTATTTATTTATTTTAATCGTTTTATTGGGGCTCATAAGGCTCTTATCACAATCTGTACATACATCAATTGAGCAAAGCACCCTTATACATTCGGGCACTTGGACTTTGTAGGTTACCTAGCGGGCACTTGCACTATCTAGGTTACCTAGCGGGCACTTGGACTATGTAGGTTAATAAGCGGGCACTTGGACTATCTAGGTTACCGAATGGGCATTTGGACTATGTAGGTTGCCTAGCGGGCACTTGGACTTCTAGGTTAACGAATGGGCACTTGGACTATGTATGTTGCATAGCGTTCAATTGGATTATCTAGGTTAGGTAACGGGCACTTGGACTATCTAGGTTACCTAGCGGGAACTTGGACTATGTAGGTTACCTAGCGGGCACTTGGACTATCTAGGTTACCTAGCGGGCACTTGAACTATGTACATACCCTGGCGGGCAGTAGGACTATCTAGGTTACCTAGTGGGCACTTGGACTATGTACGTCCCCTAGCGGGCACTTGGACTATCTACGTTAACTAGAGGGCCCTTGGAATATGTAGGTTAACTAGCGGGCACTTGGATTATCTAGGTTAACTAGCGGGCCCTTAGACGATCTAGGTTAACTAGCGGGCACTTGGACTATCTAGGTTAACTAGCGGGCACTTGGACTATATAGGTTTACTAGCGGGCACTTGGACTATCTAGGTTAACTAGCGGGCACTTGGACTATGTAGGTTAACTAGCGGACACTTCGACTATCTAGGTTAGCTAACGGGAAATTGGACTATCTAGGTTAACTAGAAGGCACTTGGACTATCAAGGTTACCTAGCGGGCCCTTGTACTATGTAGGTTACCAGCGGGCACTTGGACTATCTAGGTTAACGAACGTGCACTTGGACTATGTAGGTAACCTAGCGGGCACTTGGACTGTCTAGGTTACCTAGCAGGCACTTGGCCTATCTACGTTAACGAACGGGCACTTGGACTATGTAGGTTAACTAGCGGACACTTCGACTATCTAGGTTAGCTAACGGGCAATTGGACTATCTAGGTTACCTAGCGGGCACTTGGACTATGTAGGTTGCCTAGAGAGCACTTGGACTATGTAGGTTCCCTAGCGAGCACTTGGACTATGTAGGTTCCCTATGGGGTACTTGGACTGTCTAGGTTAACTAGGGGGCAATTGGACAGTCTAGGTTACCTAGTGGGCACTTGGACTATGTAGTTTACCTAGGAGGCACTTGGACTATGTTGGTAAACTAGCGGGCACTTGGACTATCTAGGTTACCTAGCGGGCACTTGGACTATGTACGTTCCCTAGCGGGCACTTGGGCTATCTACGTTACCTAGCGGGCACTTGGACTATGTAGGTTAACGAACGGGCACTTGGACTATGTAGGTAACCTAATGGTCACTTGGACTGTCTAGGTTACCTAGCGGGAACTTGGACTATGTAGGTTAACTAGCGGGTACTTGGACTATCAAGGTTAACTAGCGGGCCCTTGCTCTATGTAGGTTAACTAGCAGGCCTTTGGACTATGTAAGTTAACTAGAGGGCCCTTTGATGATCCTGGTTAACTAGCGGGCACTTGGATTATCTAGGTTAACTAGCGGGCACTTGGACTATCTAGGTTAACTAGCGGGCACTTGGACTATGTAGGTTGCCTAGCGGGCACTTGGACTATATAGGTTAACTAGCGGGCCCTTGGACTATGTAGGTTAACTAGGGTGCACTTGGACGATCTAGGTTAACTAGCGAGTACTTGGACTATCTACGTTAACTAGCGGGCCCTTGGACTATGTAGATTCCCTAGCGGGCACTTGCATTCTGTATGTTCCCAACGGACACTTGAACTATGTAGGTTCCCTAGCAGGCACTTGGACTATGTAGGTTCCAGAGGGGGCACTTGGACTATGTAATTTAACTACCGGGCACTTGGACTATATAGGTTAACTAGCGGGCCCTTGGACTATCTAGGTTACCTAGCGGGCACTTGGACTATGTAGGTTAAGTACCGGGCACATGCACTATCTAGGTTACCTAGCGGGCACTTGGACTATCTATGTTAACTAGTGGGCACTTGGACTATCTATGTTAACTACCGGCCACTTGGACTATGTAGGTTAACTAGGGGACACTTGCACTATGTAGGTTACCTAGCAGCACTTGGACTATGTAGGTTAACTAGCGTGTATATGGACTATGTAGGTTAAGTAGAGGACACTTAGACGATCTAGGTTAACTAGTGGGCCCTTGGACTATGTAGGTTAACGAATGGGCATTTGGACTATGTAGGTTACCTAGAAGACACTTGGACTGTCTAGCTTACCTAGCGGGCACTTGGCTATCTAGGTTAACGAACGGGCACTTGGACTATCTAGGTTGCCTAGCGGGCATTTGGACTATGTAAGTTACCTAGCGGGCACTTGGACTATCTAGGTTACCTAGCGGGCACTTGGACTATGTAGTTTAACTAGCGGGTACTTGGACTATGTATGTTGCATAGCAGGCAATTGGACTATCTAGGTGAGGTAACGGGCACTTGGACTATATAGGTTACCTAGCGGACCCTTTGACTATGTAGGTTACCTAGCGGGCACTTGGACTATCTAGGTTACCTAACGGGAACATGGACTATGTAGGTTAACTAGCGGACACTTGGACGATCTAGGTTAACTAGCGGGCCCTAGGACTATGTAGGTTAACTAGCGGGCACTTGGACTATCTAGGTTAACTAGCGGGTTCTTGGACTATGTAGGTTAACTAGCGGGCACTTGGACTATCTAGGTTAACTAGCTGACCTTGGACTATGTAGGTTAACTAGCGGGCACTTGGACTATCTAGGTTAACTAGCTGACCTTGGACTATGTAAGTTAACTAGCGGGCACTTGGACTATCTAGGTTAACTAGCGGGCACTTGCACAATGCAGGTTCCCTAGCGGGCACTTTGACTATGTAGGTTCCCTAGCGGGCACTTGGACTATATAGGTTCCCTGCGGGCACTTGGACTATCTAGTTTCCCTAACGGGCACTTGGAATATATAGGTTCCCTATCGGGCACTTGGACTATGTAGGTTCCTCTGCGGGCACTTGGACTATGTAGGTTCCCTATCAGGCACTGGGACTATGTAGGTTAACTAGCGGGCCCTTGAACTATGTAGATTAACTAGCGGCAATTGGACTATCTACGTTAACTAGTGGGCCCTTGGACTATGTAGATTCCCTAGCAGGCACTTGGACTACATAGGTACCCTAGCGGGCACTTAGACTCTTTATGTTCCCTAGCGGGCACTTGGACTATATATGTTCCTTACAGACACTTGAACTATGTAAGTTAACTACCGGGCACTTGGATTATGTAGGTTAACTAGCGGGCCAGTAGACTATCTAGGTTACCTAGCGGGCACTTGGACTATGTAGGTTAACTACCGGGCACTTGCACTATCTAGGTTACCTAGCGGGCACTTGGACTATGTACGTTACCTAGAGGGCACTTGGACTATCTATGTTAAATAGCGGGCACTTGGACTATGTACGTTAACTAGGGGACACTTGCACTATGTAGGTTACCTAGCGGCACTTGGACTATCTAGGTTAACTAGCGGGCACTTGTACAATGCAGGTTCCCTAGCGGGCACTTTGACTATGTAGGTTCCCTAGAGGGCACTTGGACTATATAGGTTCCCTACGGGCACTTGGACTATCTAGGTTCCCTAACGGGCACTTGGAATATGTAGGTTCCCTATCGGGCACTTGGACTATATAGGTTCCTCAGCGGGCACTTGGAGTTTGTAGGTTCCCTATCGGGCATTGGACTATGTAGGTTAACTAGCAGGACCTTGGACTATCTAGGTTACCTAGCGGGCACTTGGACTATGTAGGTTAACTAGCGCACACTTGGACAATCTAGGTTACCTAGCGGGCACTTGAACTATGTACATACCCTAGCGGGCACTTGGACTATCTAGGTTACCTAGCGGGCACTTGGACTATGTACGTCCCCTAGCGGGCACTTGGACTATCTAGGTTAACTAGCGGGCACTTGGATTATCTAGGTTAACTAGCGGGCACTTGGACTATGTAGGTTCCCTAGCGGGCACTTGGACTATGTAGGTTCCCTAGCGGGCACTTGGACTATATAGGTTAACTACTATGTAGGTTAACTAGCGTGCACTTGGACGATCTAGGTTAACTAGCGGGTACTTGGACTATCTACGTTAACTAGCGGGCCCTTGGACTATGTAGATTCCCTAGCGGGAACTTGGATTCTGTATGTTCCCTACAGACACTTGAACTATGTAGGTTCCCTAGCAGGCACTTGGACTATGTAGGTTGCAGAGGGGGCACTTGGACAATGTAAGTTAACTACCGGGCACTTGGACTATGTAGGTTAACTAGCGGGCCCTTGGACTATCTAGGTTACCTAGCGGGCACTTGGACTATGTAGGTTAACTACCGGGCACATGCACTATCTAGGTTACCTAGTGGGCACTTGGACTATGTATGTTCCCTAGCGGGCACTTGGACTATCTATGTTAACTAGTGGGCACTTGGACTATCTAGGTTAACGAAAGGGCACTTGGACTATGTAGGTTACCTAGCGGGCACTTCGATTATCTACGTTAGCTAACAGGAACTTGGAAT